>NC_085989.1:54593079-55875151 GCF_030014385.1 Trichomycterus rosablanca
GGTCTTTTACAATTGCTTTTTTTAGATCAAGTAGAGGAAAAAAATATGGAATCACTCAAATCTGAGGAAAAAATTATGCAATCACTCTGTAATTTGCAGTTTAAAAACAAAACATCTGCAGCAGATTAGATTTGCTAATTATTCTTCAGTTTAAAAAGAGTGCTCACACCTCAGAGAGCTGTTGCACAAAGCAGATTGTCATAAATCATGGTTCCAACACAAGATATGTCAGTTGAAACAAATGAGAGGATTATAAAACTCCTTCAAGAAGATAAATCGTTGTGGAATGTCGCAAAAGATGTTGGTTGTTCCCAGTAAGCTGTGTTTAAAATCTGGACCAGGTACAAACAAAATGGGAAGGTTGTAAAAGGGAAGCATACTGGTAGACCAAGTAAGACATCAAAGCATCAAGATAAAAAACAAAGCAATATGTCTTGAAAACAGAAAATGCACAACAAAACAAATGAGAAACAAGTGGCCGGAAAGTGGAGTCAATGTCTGTGACTGAACTGTAAGAAATCACCTAAAAGAAATGGGATTTACATACAGAAAAGCCAAACAAAAGCCACCATTAACACCTAAAAAGAAAAGAACAAGGTTAAAGTAGGCTAAAGAAAAGCAACCGTGGACTGTGGGTGACTGGATAAAAGTGATCTTCAGTGATGAATCGCGAATCTGCATTGGGCAAGGTGATGATGCTGGAACTTTTGTTTGGTGTCTGTCCAATGAAATTTATGAAGATAACTGCCTAAAGAAAACATGTTAATTTCCACAGTTGTTGATGATATGGGCCTGCATGTCGGGTAAAGGCACAGGGGAGATGGTCTTCAATAAATGCCAATGTCAAAACACTGAAATTTTGGACGCTTTTCTTATTCCATCAGTTGAAAGGATGTTTGGTGATGATGACTTCATTTTTCAAGATGATAATGCATCTTGCCATAGGGCAAAGGACGTGAAAACTTTCCTTCAAGAAAACATATAATGTCAATGGCATGGCCTGCAAATAGTCCGGATCTCAATCCATTTGAAAATCTCTGGTGGAAATTGAAGAAAATGGTCAATGACAAGGTTCCAACCTGCAAAGCTGATCTGGCAACAGCAATAAGAGACAGTTGAAGGCAGATTGATGAAGAATACTGTTTGTCATTAGTTAACTCCATGCCTCAGAGAGTTTAAACCATTATAAAAGCCAGAGGTGGTGCAACAAAGTAATAATGGTGCAGTGTTTTCTAATGATTCCATAATTTTTTCCTCAGATTTGAGTGATTCCATATTTTTTTCCTCTACTTCAACTAAAAACAAAGCAATTGTGACTGACCACAACTATTATATTTGTTTCTTTTTTTATTGTTTCTTAATGCCAGAGGGTTGACAGTTTGAGAAATGATAGTTTTGTGGCATGTCTGTGATTTCTTTTTCACCCGACAGGAACTTTTGGACATCGGTCGAAGTTACTCCGACAGTTTTATCACCAATCTTCGACTCATCCCTGAGATCTCCAAAACACCGGAGGCTACGCACTCTAACCGGCCGAGCGAAAGTGCTCGCAGGTGGCGTCGAGAACGTAAACAAAGGCGAGGGAAGCGCGGAGGGCTAAAAGCTAAGCTAAAGCTAACACCACATCAGCTTTCGTTACCCAGCATTTTCCTCGCTAATGTGCGGTCTTTGGTGAACAAAATGGACGAGATACAACTTTGCATTACCTGCAGTAAGAGACTTATGGACTGTAATGTCATGATTTTCACAGAAACATGGCTAAATGGCGGCGTACCGACAATGCTATTGAGCTAACCAGACGCTACACACTCTGGGCAGATAGAACAGCAGATGACTCCGGTAAGACCAGAGGCGGTGGACTATTAACAAAGCTTGGTGTACAAACTTCGTCACTGTTGAGAAACACTGCTCGGCTAACATTGAATTTCTCATGGTAAAGTGTAGACCTTTTTATCTGCCTAGAGAGTTCACTTCTACTATTATAACCGCAGCCTATATCCCCCCGGATGCTAATGCCAAGCTTGCTATAAACAAACTTTATTCAGCCATCAGCAAACAACAGACTGCGCATTTATAGTTACAGGTAATTTTAATCACTTAAAGACAGCACTCCCAAAATTCCACCAGCATGTTTCCTGCAATACAAGAGGAAACAAAACTCTGGATCATGTTTATACAAACATTGCTGGAGCTTACACTGCGACCCCCCTGCCCCACCTGGGACAATCAGACCATCTTTTTTTGTTTCTCATTCCTAAGTACTCTCCACTCATTCAACGTGTGAAGCCATCAACATCAACCATCAAGGTGTGGCCAGCGGGGACAGACGTTTACTTCAGGACAGGTTTCAACACACAGTCTAGAGTGTGTTTGCTTCACAGGCTACTTGTGGCTCTCACACGGATATCGACACGTACACCTCCTCTCTGCTGGATTATATCAAAACCACCACTGACAGTGTTACCACACAGAAACAGATCACCACGTACCCAAATCAGAAGCCATGGATGAATAAGGAGGTGCGTCTTCTGCTGCAAGCCCGCAACATCGCCTTCAGAACAGGTGACGCACAGGCCTACAGCACATCCAGGGCGAACCTGAGGAGGGGCATCAAAAAGGCCAAGCACTGCTACAAGCTAAAGGTTGAGGAACACTTCAACTCCGACCCACGACGCATGTGGCAGGGCATCCAGATCATTAGCAACTACAAGTCCAACAACTCCATCCCAGTAACTACAGACGTCTCCTTCCTGAACGAGCTAAATGACCTTTATGCTCGCTTTGACAGAGACAACAGGGAGACGGCTACCCAGACCAGACTCTCTGCAGACCACCAGCCCCTCTCACTCTCCTCCACAGACGTCTACACTGCACTGAGCCAGATCAACGCACGCAAAGCTGCTGGTCCAGACGGCATTCCCGGGCGAGTGCTGAGAACATTTGCGGAGCAGCTGACTGGAATTTTTACGGACATTTTCTACCTGTCCCTCACCCAGGCAACTGTACCAACATGCTTCAAATCCACCTCCATCATACCAGTGCCGAAACACTCCAGCCCGACGTGCCTGAATGACTACCGCTCTGTAGCACTCACACCCATTGTTATGAAGTGCTTCGAGCGACTGGTCCTGGCACACCTGAAGAACTGTCTCCCACCCACACTGGACCCACATCAGTTTGCATACCGCAGCAATAGGTGTTATACCACTGCTATTTACCCCACTGTAAAAAATGTATACCATAAATACTGTTTATTCTGCACTTTCTGCTTATTGCACTTCTGGTTAGATGCTAAACTGCATTTTGTTGACTTGTTCTTGTACATGTGTAATGACAAAGTTGAATCTAATCTAATCTAAAAAAAATTATGTGGAGTGTCTGTGAACACACTCACTGGTCTGCACACTCTCTGTAGGTCTGGTGAATTAAATATATTACCTCTAGATTAGCACATACCTGCTTGCTGGCAGGAAAACATCAGGCTAGATCTAAATACACACAATTGGTGTGTCTGCGGGATTTTACCTACAGAGCACACACTTTCCTTGATTTAACTTCTTTAATTAGTTGATCTTCAAATTAATCAGTTGCCTTATGCCAAGTTCACACTACACGACTTGCACTCTTGCACTCGGGAGTCCTTCAGTCGGTGTATATTTCACACTACACGACTGATTGGCGATAGGGGGTTTCACACTACACCATCCATCACCAACTGGAATCGCAGGCAAGCTTCTCTGGTCTCCCTTTTTTTTTTCTTCTTTACAAAAACACACGTGAGAAGTGACGAGGGGTTTAATGATACCACGTCCAAAAATGCACGTCAACAAGTAGCGAGAGATCAAAGTTGTTTGTGGTCTGATGTGCAGCATAAAATCAAAGAGGAAAAATAAATGAATCTGAGTGGATTTGGCAACACAAACAGTATATGGCGTGTTCTGTAGTAAGTTGAAGGTTAATTAATAATTTTGTAATGCAGCGTGGGTGTTATGTTTTGTAGAGGATCAAATCAGAAATACTGTAAAACGTTTGTGTGCCGGTGTATTCTGATATAAACTATATCCTCTCCTACGTTTCCCCTCACGCTGTATCCTGCGTTCTCATTGGCTGTTCGACATGTCACTCATTCCCAGTCGCACATCTGAGATCAGATATCTGACGCGCTAGAAAACTTGATCTGGTCGGCGAGCGGTCGGCGAGCCGGTCGTGTCGAGTTGTTGGATAGTTCACACTTAGCGATCGAGAGCCGAGTTTTGATCGCCGAGTGAACGCTGAGTTGCTCCCGACCCGTAATATCAATCGCCGACCAGTCGCCAAGCGAAAATCAGGGCAAAAATCATGTAGTGTGAACTAGGCATTAGGCTTTACAGCTTCAGAACTCAGACCTTTAAATTAAGGAAAAGTGTTGACCCACAAGTGATTAGTCACACCAACACCATACCCCATATTCACCAACCAATCTGCAGCATGGTCTGTTATTTACAAGTTCTCTAGAATTAGTACACATTGTTACAGATGACTTTTTTTCTGCATGAGATTTACATAAATACTACATATAAATATATGTATTAATATATCTATAAAATAGGGATGTCCCGATCACGTTTTTTTGTTCCCGATCCCGATCATTAATTTTGATCCCGATCCTATACCGAGTCTCAAACCAATACTTGTATTTTCTAGATATTGTCTAGATAAGAACTATATAATACTGTTCACACAGTGCACACTTCAAGTACATTACAGTTATTTAAATTAATCTAATGTACAGTGTATCACAAAAGTGAGTACACCCCTCACATTTCTGCAAATATTTTATTATATCTTTTCATGGGACAACACTATAGAAATAAAACTTGGATATAACTTAGAGTAGTCAGTGTACAACTTGTATAGCAGTGTAGATTTACTGTCTTCTGAAAATAACTCAACACACAGCCATTAATGTCTAAATAGCTGCAACATAAGTGAGTACACCCCACAGTGAACATGTCCAAACTGTGCCCAAAGTGTCAATATTTTGTGTGACCACCATTATTATCCAGCACTGCCTTAACCCTCCTGGGCATGGAATTCACCAGAGCTGCACAGGTTGCTACTGGACTCCTCTTCCACTCCTCCATGATGACATCACAGAGCTGGTGGATGTTAGACACCTTGAACTCCTCCACCTTCCACTTGAGGATGCGCCACAGGTGCTCAATTGGGTTTAGTCCATCACCTTTAACTTCTGCTTCCTCAGCAAGGCAGTTGTCATCTTGGAGGTTGTGTTTGGGGTCGTTATCATGTTGAAAAACTGCCATGCGGCCCAGTTTTTCGAAGGGAGGGGATCATGCTCTGTTTCAGAATGTCACAGTACATGTTGGAATTCATGTTTCCCTCAATGAACCGCAGCTCCCCAGTGCCAGCAACACTCATGCAGCCCAAGACCATGATGCTACCACCACCATGCTTGACTGTAGGCAAGATACAGTTGTCTTTGTACTTCTCACCAGGGCACCGCCACACATGCTGGACACCATCTGAGCCAAACAAGTTTATCTTGGTCTCGTCAGACCAAAGGGCATTCCAGTAATCCATGTTCTTGGACTGCTTGTCTTCAGCAAACTGTTTGCGGGCTTTCTTGTGCATCAGCTTCCTTCTGGGATGACGACCATGCAGACCGAGTTGATGCAGTGTGCGGCGTATGGTCTGAGCACTGACAGGCTGACCTCCCACGTCTTCAACCTCTGCAGTAATGCTGGCAGCACTCATGTGTCTATTTTTTAAAGCCAACCTCTGGATATGACGCCGAACACGTGGACTCAACTTGTTCGAGTGGAACCTGTCCTGGAAAACCGCTGTATGACCTTGGCCACCATGCTGTAGCTCAGTTTCAGGGTGTTAGCAATCTTCTTATAGCCCAGGCCATCTTTGTGGAGAGCAACAATTCTATTTCTCACATCCTCAGGGAGTTTTTTGCCATGAGGTGCCATGTTGAATATCCAGTGGCCAGTATGAGAGAATTGTACCCAAAACACCAAATTTAACAGCCCTGCTTCCCATTTACACCTGGGACCTTGACACATGACACCAGGGAGGGACAACGACACATTTGGGCACAATTTGGACATGTTCACTGTGGGGTGTACTCACTTATGTTGCAGCTATTTAGACATTAATGGCTGTGTGTTGAGTTATTTTCAGAAGACAGTAAATCTACACTGCTATACAAGCTGTACACTGACTACTCTAAGTTATATCCAAGTTTCATGTCTATAGTGTTGTCCCATGAAAAGATATAATGAAATATTTGCAGAAATGTGAGGGGTGTACTCACTTTTGTGATACACTGTATATGTTTAACAACTGAAAAGCTCTGCAGTGCTGTAGGAAAAAAAATGTCCTGCATCCAAGCTATTGCTTAATGTTCTTTTATTTTTACAATATAAAAGTAACCAAACTTAGTGCAGCGTTGTAGTAGTAACACTAGAACACTCAAAATAAAGTGACGGTTCTTTTTGAGGAAAATCATCATCTCTGCCGTGTTAGCGGACAGCTGGTTCCTCTTCTCATCATATAATAATAAACTCGCTGTATTCGGCTTATTTTTTTAGGTGCCGTATCAAATTGGTAGATCGTTAGGTTAAATGATATCTGGTTTGTTTATGAGCCACCGTACTTGTAGGCGTGTTGTAACTAAGCCAATCAAAATGCTTTATATTGAGATGTTGTTCAGTCTTGTAACATGGTAATGCTGTATGTTACAGTCCTGAAGTTTTCATACACAAATTAAAAGTTATTGTTTTGTAAACTGGTGTGATCCTGGACTCACACACCATATAAACAGTAAAATTCTACAGTAATGAACGCAGCTCTGCTACTACCGCCTCGTGAAACGCTCACATTGCAGACATTACACTTCACTGTTGGACTCTCCGTTTACGACACCTGCTTGACCGCTGACGTAAATAAAGGATCGGGCTTAGTAAAGCTGATACCGATCAGATAAAAACTGCCTGGATCGGGCCCGATTCCGATCTTTCAGGACATCCCTAATAGACAACACAGTTGAAGCATCTGAGGCAATATAAAACAATTGTTTTTTTGTTTTTTTTATCCATATGTTAATAATGAAATTTTTTTTGGAAACAGAATTATGTTATTTGAAACAGAGACTTTTGTTTTTTTTTTGGGTCTGTGTATCATCTTGGAGAATAATACAAATAAAATCCCTGTAGGTTTCATTTCTGTATCCTTATTCTTTCTGCATGAGCCACATCATGCAGTGGCCAAAAGTATGTAACCTTCCTCATTTCGAGGTGTACACAGAAATAAACTGAGAGAGGTTCATTGCACTTCTTATTCTGTGTTAAGTTTTTTAAATAAACACTTCTTCCTAGAAAACACTTGTTAAACAAAAAACTGTATTAATGTATTGAAAACAAAACAGAAAAAATAAAGTCATATATACACAATAAACTCAATATTTACAAATGTCCTCTTCCCAGTGTTATTCACAAATCCAGAAGGTTGACCACAATAGGCTTGGTAAAGTTCAAAGCTTTTAAGCCTTACCAGGAGTCCATATCAATGTAATCCTGAGAACAGTGTGATGTGGTCCTTGTCCAAACCTTCATTTAGTCCTTGTTAAAATTAGATGTCCGTTTCCAAAATCCATCCAGCAGTGAAATATGGTTAATGGGTTTCCAAAATAAACTCCTTGTCTACACAAGTAGAAATATACACACATTAACAATGTGAATATACAATGGAGGTTAGCATAAAGCATTAGCATTACTACCTTCCATAATATTTCCAAAATATAAATTATACCAAAAATAATGATAAGCATTACCAGTACTTACATCTAGGCATCAAACATTTAAGTTGCCTAGGAAAAGAGGAATTGGATTAAACAAGCAACTTCTTGTATTTGTAAAGGCTACCATATTAACTTAGCTAAATGTAGCAAACATTTTGATTTGTCTTAAAAAAGCTATTGTGTCTAGGGCTGCCACTAACGACTATTTTTCTATTGATTAATCTCTACACTGTTTTTACCAATTAGTCGATTAATCTAAACGATTAATTTTCCTCCAAAAAATTGAATTCAAAATCTTATTTAAGCTTCTTTTATATTAAATACAAACTGTACAACATAATATGGCACAAAACAAAATGTAAACAGGGTTTATGTCCAAATTATCTCCAAATTGCTCCAAATTAAACAACACATGTTTATGGCATTCCATACACAAAGCAAAGTGCTTAAACTTATAGCAGAGATAAAACAGTTAGATGTAGCCACGTCTCATTAAGTCCAACATACAGTAACGATAGAATGAGCCCAGATTGTAACCAACATGTTCATTCAAAACCAGTGGCGGCTGGTGCTAAAAAATTTGAGGGGGGCGCAAACAAAACAACAAATAAAAAAAAAAACAATAAAAAAAAAAACAAGCCTTTAAAAGTAGCACTATTTGAACATGAATTTTGTCATTTTTTCCTTTTTTTCTTCAAGTGAACGCTTTGTGAAAGCGTTTTTTTGTAAAGACAAGACTGAATTATCTCTCATTTTGGAAGAAATGCTGCTCCAATCTGCAACTAACTGTTTAACGTGAACCGAGCTGAGGAGCCGCAGCTGAATGAATCAGTTAATGAGTCGACTCGGGGATTGTCCAATCACACGGCGTTTAAAAAAAATAAGCCAATAGTGACACACTTCTAATAAGAGTTGGTTGATACTTTGCGCCCCTGTGGAAAATTTAAAACAACCAATTAAAGAGCAGCCTCAGACCACGTGCTTGCCAAAAGTTTATGCACGTACATAGACACTCGTTAGACCGGCGCCCCGCAGCATGGGACGTGTGCCTGATGTAAACAATTAAATACAAATATTTATTTATTTTAAAAATGCTATCATGACCATTAGACAAACAGTTAATTAGACCATTAGATAAACAGACTAATTAATTTCATAACTATTTTGCAGTATATAATTTGCTTGTTTTAACATCTTAATAATTTTAAGGGGGGCGGCGCCCCAGCGCCCCGTATTGACCAGCCGCCACTGTTCAAAACTTACTTAATAACAATTCTAAGTGATGTAAACAAAGTGGTCAGTGTTTGGGCGCATTCACATGAGAAGCTTATTGCGCTTTGAGCATTGCAGCAACCTCAAAAATCACAAGCCCAAAGTGCGCGGTGATCTAACTGAACTTGCTAAGAAATACCGTATTCCAAAATCTTCCAAAAGCTTAATGAAACAATATAGACGTGCAGCATGGTGCTGGTGCTGCTGTGGTACCATCAAAGCTTTACACAGTGAACAAACCAGCTTTTAGTTTTGTGCCAGTTTTAACTATTTGATGATTTGGGTCTTGGAAAAACCTTGAGCTTTTCTTCAAAAGCTCTACAATCGGCCTCTAACTGCTGCAGACGGTGTTTTTTAATACTGCCAACCAGTGACTGGACCAGATATGACTGTCCTGCACACAGCGAGTAGTGCTGAGGGAATCATATAAATGCTTATATGAATTGAGACGTAGAAATTAAAAAGAATCATTTATAAACATAGTTTTAAAAATACAAAGACTTAAAATATCAATATTGATGCATTTTTAGTGTCAACGTCATCGACTAGGCCGACCAATCACGGCTGCCCTATTTGTGTCAAACATTAATTTACAACTGTTTTATGTAATATTTTTATGTATTGTAAAAAAATCATGTTCTTTTCTCTGTTTATACAGATCCATCAATCAGTCCTGACACTCTAAGAATTGTGCTGCTGGGGAAGACTGGAGTTGGGAAAAGTGCAACAGGAAACACCATCTTAGGAAATAAAATCTTTTTTGAAAACATTTTAAGTGGTTCAGTTACCACTATTTGTCAGAAAGAGACGTGTGAGTTGAATGGGAGACTGATTACTGTGATTGATACACCAGGACTGTTTGATACAAAAGTTTCTAATATAGAGATAAAAAAAGAGATCACCAAATGTATCTCCATGGCTGCACCAGGTCCTCATGTGTTCCTGCTGGTACTGAAAATAGGACAACGCTTCACACAAGAGGAACAGGATGCAGTGAATATGATTAAGGAAACTTTTGGTGAGAAATCTAGAATGTACACCATGGTGCTCTTCACTAGTGGTGATTTGTTAAGAGAACACACAATCACAATTGAACAGTACATAGAGAAAGCTGATTCAGGTTTAAGGCAGCTTTTGTTTGAAGTTGGTAACAGGTATCATGTCTTTAACAACAATAACAGAAGCAGCAACACTCAGGTTTGTGCTCTCGTTGATAAAATCGACTCCATTGTGAGAGTGAATAAAGGAAGCTGCTACACCAATGAGATGTTCCAGCAGGTGGAGAAAGCAATAAAGGAAAATCAGGAGAGAATCCTGAAGAAGAAAGAGGAGCAGATGGAGCGAGAGAAAGAAGAACTGAAAGCCAAATATGAAGCTGAAATGGAGAACATGAAGAAAATGATGCAGGAACAAAAAGGACAACAAGAAGCTGAAAGTAGAAGAAAAGAGGAAGAGTTTAAAGAGCGAGAGGAACAGATAAAAACAGAGCTGGGAGAAAGAGAACAAATAATGCGAGAAGATTTCAGGAAAAGAAAAGAAGAAGACGATTTAAAGATGAATAAGTGGATAGAACAAATAAATCAAGAAAGAGAGGAGAACAGAAAACAGTGGGAGAAGCAAAGAGAAGAAGATCAGAAACTGAGAGATCAGAAGGAGGAAGAAGAAAGAAAGAGGAGAGAACAAGAATGGAAAGAGAAACAGAGAGAAGAGAAAGAGAAGTTTGAGAGAGAAAAAGAAGAGCTGAAAAGAAGTGAAAAAGAAGCATTAAAGAAATTACAACAGGGGAACGAACAGAGAGCAGCAGAGGAAGAGAAGAAAAGAAAAGATTTAGAAGAGAAAATAAAACATGCAGAGGAAAGTAAAAAGAAAGAACTACTGGAACTTCAGGTATCACAACTACAAGAGTCAGAAAGAAGGTTGAAGGAGGAGAAGAAAAGACGTGATGAACAGCAGAAGTACTGGGAAATGAAAATCAGTTGTATGGAGGAAGAATGGAATTTAGAGCAGCGTGAAAAGCAAATGCAGTATGAATTGGAAAAGCAGAAAGAAAAAGAGGAAAGAGAATTAAAAGAAAAAAAGAGAAAAGAGAAAGAAGATGAAGAAAAGAAAAGAATAGAGAAAGAGGCAAATGAAAAGATACAAAAGATGAAGGAACAGCTGGAAGCAGAAAGACTGAAAGATGAACAAGAGAGAAAAGAAAAAGATGAAAAGCACAAACAGGAAATGGAAAATAAACTTCAAAAGCAGCAGGAAGATTTTAGAAAAGAGAAAGAAAATGAAGAGAGGATTCGCACCGAGGCAGAGCTGAGAAATTTGGCCTTTATTAAAGAGCAACACAGCAGAGAGCTGAAGAATCTGAAGAAACAAACCGAACAAGAAACAAGAAAACAAGCAGAGGAGGAATTTAATGCTGAACTGGATAAGAAAGTTAAAGAAGCAAAAGATTCAGGTTTGAACCAGGGTTTGGAACGGGGTTTGCAACAAGGTTTTGAAGAGGGTTTTGAAGAGGGCTGTGCAAAAGTAGAGTCAGAAAGAACAAAGCCAGGCAGAAGTGTAGATTCTTTTGTCAATTGGGTTTGTAGGTCAAATAAAGAAAACAAGGTCAAGAAAAATTTGTGAAAACATTGAGGGCATTTTTTTTTTTTTTTTAAATAGTAGTTTGATAAAAGGCCTGAGCTGGTTTTGAAAAGAAAAATGTTTGTAGGTTTCGTTGTGATGAATTTGTTCACTTTCTTGGAAGACTTCTTTTTACCTGCATAAATAAAACTAAGCATTCAGGTGACTCAGTGGTCCATTAACGCTACCTGTGGGTTTGAATCTCAGCACTGCTACTGGCCTGCCGGGCATCTACACAGACATAATTGGCTATGTTTTGGGTTTAGAGATGGTTCCCTGGGGGATTGGTGCCATGTTCAGGGTATTTGTGCCTTGCACCAGATGTTTGTGGGTAAACCAAACCCACCATGACCCTGACCAGGATAAAGCAGATGATTAAAATAAAGTGAAAATGAAAATCACATTTAAAAAAAATAAGAGAAGGGAAAAATGGTGTGGAAATTTAAAAGCAAACAATTTTTAGGATTTGAGAAGGACAGAAGTGGCTCATTAACACCTAATGTTCAGGTTAAAGCTAAATGCTCAGTATAAGAATCTTTTAATATTAGCTTTGGCTGTAACAAGCAGCACCTATGAGATTCTTTTAAAAGCTGTTCCTGCAAATGTTTCTTTTCTTTCACCTTTTTTGCTTTAGGCTGCACATTTTATTTGGTCTTTTGTTTCATTTATTCAGTAAATGTATTATTAATGTATGCTACACCAAAGTCCTGACCTTAATCCAATGGAAATGTTGTGGAAGGACCTGAAGTGAGCAGTTAATGTGAGGAAACCCACCAACATCCCAGAGTTGAAGCTGTTCTGTACGGAGGAATGGGCTAAAATTCCTCCAAGCCGGTGTGCAGGACTGATTAACAGTCCCGAAAACGTTTAGTTGCAGTTATTGCTGCAAAGGGGGGGTCACACCAGATACTGAAAGCAAAGGTTCACATACTTTTGCCACTCACAAATATGTAATATTGGATTATTTTCCTCAATAAAAAATGACCAAGTACAATATTTTTGTCTCATTTGTTTAACTGGGTTCTCTTTATCTACTGTACTTTTAGGACTTGTGTGAAAATCTGATGATGTTTTAGGTCATATTTATGCAGAAATATAGAAAATTCTAAAGGGTTCACAAACTTTTAAGCACCACTGTGTATATATATATAATGTATGTCAGTGTATTATTATATTGTTACATACAATATACTGTATATATACAGTGTATCACAAAAGTGAGTACACCCCCCACATTTCTGCAAATATTTCATTATATCTTTTCATGGGACAACACTATAGACATGAAACTTGGATATAACTTAGAGTAGTCAGTGTACAGCTTGTATAGCAGTGTAGATTTACTGTCTTCTGAAAATAACTCAACACACAGCCATTAATGTCTAAATAGCTGGCAACATAAGTGAGTACACCCCACAGTGAACATGTCCAAATTGTGCCCAAATGTGTTGTTGTCCCTCCCTGGTGTCATGTGTCAAGGTCCCAGGTGTAAATGGGGAGCAGGGCTGTTAAATTTGGTGTTTTGGGTACAATTCTCTCATACTGGCCACTGGATATTCAACATGGCACCTCATGGCAAAGAACTCTCTGAGGATGTGAGAAATAGAATTGTTGCTCTCCACAAAGATGGCCTGGGCTATAAGAAGATTGCTAACACCCTGAAACTGAGCTACAGCATGGTGGCCAAGGTCATACAGCGGTTTTCCAGGACAGGTTCCACTCGGAACAGGCTTCGCCAGGGTCGACCAAAGAAGTTGAGTCCACGTGTTCGGCGTCATATCCAGAGGTTGGCTTTAAAAAATAGACACATGAGTGCTGCCAGCATTGCTGCAGAGGTTGAAGACGTGGGAGGTCAGCCTGTCAGTGCTCAGACCATACGCCGCACACTGCATCAACTCGGTCTGCATGGTCGTCATCCCAGAAGGAAGCTGACGCACAAGAAAGCCCGCAAACAGTTTGCTGAAGACAAGCAGTCCAAGAACATGGATTACTGGAATGCCCTGTGGTCTGACGAGACCAAGATAAACTTGTTTGGCTCAGATGGTGTCCAGCATGTGTGGCGGCGCCCTGGTGAGAAGTACCAAGACAACTGTATCTTGCCTACAGTCAAGCATGGTGGTGGTAGCATCATGGTCTTGGGCTGCATGAGTGTTGCTGGCACTGGGGAGCTGCAGTTCATTGAGGGAAACATGAATTCCAACATGTACTTTGACATTCTGAAACAGAGCATGATCCCCTCCCTTCGAAAACTGGGCCTCATGGCAGTTTTCCAACAGGATAACGACCCCAAACACAACCTCCAAGATGACAACTGCCTTGCTGAGGAAGCTGAAGGTAAAGGTGATGGACTAAACCCAATTGAGCACCTGTGGCGCATCCTCAAGTGGAAGGTGGAGGAGTTCAAGGTGTCTAACATCCACCAGCTCCGTGATGTCATCATGGAGGAGTGGAAGAGGATTCCAGTAGCAACCTGTGCAGCTCTGGTGAATTCCATGCCCAGGAGGGTTAAGGCAGTGCTGGATAATAATGGTGGTCACACAAAATATTGACACTTTGGGCACAATTTGGCCATGTTCACTGTGGGGTGTACTCACTTATGTTGCCAGCCATTTAGACATTAATGGCTGTGTGTTGAGTTATTTTCAGAAGACAGTAAATCTACACTGCTATACAAGTTGTACACTGACTACTCTAAGTTATATCCAAGTTTTATTTCTATAGTGTTGTCCCATGAAAAGATATAATAAAATATTTGCAGAAATGTGAGGGGTGTACTCACTTTTGTGATACACTGTATATATACATATATATATACACAGTATATATATATTGTGAACGGAACCGACATCTGGGCTGAACACACATACCAGACACAGGCTTAGTCAGATAGCATAAGGTTTATTACAGGCTCAGAAAACACAAATTTGGCAATCATAGGTACTGAGTCCGAAAACGGATGCAAAGAAAAAATGAACTTAAAACTACACCCCAAGTGAGGCGGCAAAGAAAAACTATGCGTCGTAGCCCTGGCAATAATTGACAGAGAGAGTCAGTGGCAGCCCCGGAGACGGCTCAGCATGCAGGGAGCTAGAGCAGAGTCAAACAGGACTTGTTTAAGGGTCCGAGTCCGTTGTGTGGCCTGTTGCAAAAGGGAGAGAGAGAGAACAAAAGGGTTAGTGCGTGGCTTTCTCCTGGAGAGTTCTCTCCTTCTGCTCTCTACACGGGCCTTTTTATCCTCTCCCCTCTGCGTTGCAGCTGGGCTGTTTATCTGCTGCCAGCCGTGTGTGATTAGCCGGCCCCGCCCTCTGCCTCCAAGTTTTGTGGTCCACAATACTGGTGCTGAGGGTTGTTTTGCTTGGGGTTTCAGCTCCTTGGCGAACGCTTTAGGGCACTGGCGTGGCTCGGCTGACCTTTGGTGTCGGCAGGCGCGGAGCATGCCGTCACAATCTGCCCTCCCCAGAGCCAAGTCAGGGTCCCGGCAAGAGCTGATCCAGAAGACCGGAAGGCGGGAGAGACCATCCGCGTTACCATGCAGCGAGCCCGGTCTATGGGAAAGAGAAAAGTCAGAGTCCTGGAGAGAGAGAAACCACCGGGTAGTTTTTGCATTTGTGTCTTTAGCGTTTGCCATCCACTGCAGAGGGGCATGGTCCGTGACCAAGGTAAAAGGCCGGCCTATCAGATAAAACCTCAACTCATGTAGGGCCCATTTTATGGCCAGAGCTTCCCGCTCTATGGCAGCATACCTTCTCTCAGCCGCATTTAGTTTCCTGCTTAAGTAGAGCACAGGATGTTCTTCTCCCTCCAAGTCTTGAGACAGAACTGCCCCCAAACCAACTCCGATGCATCAGTGTGGACAATGAAGGGCTGGGAGAAGTCAGGATTCAGGAGAACGGGTGCTGTGGTGAGAGCTTCCTTGAGCTGTTGGAAGGCCACTTCGGCTGCCGTGGACCACAGCACCTCGTCAGGTTGCCTTTTCTTGGTCATGTCTGAAAGGGGCACAGCTATATTCAAAAAGTTAGGAACGAAGCGTCTATAATATCCTGCCAACCCTAGGAAAGCACGTACCTGGCTCTTTGTAGTGGGCCTGGGACACTCTCGGATGGTGGCCACTTTTTTTTCCTGGAATGCCCGATGGAATAACCCAGGTACTGAGCTTCGGACCAACCTAGGTGACATTTGGTAGGGTTGGCGGTAAGTCCAGCCCCTTTCAAAGCCTCTAATACCTTGGATAGATGTACCAGGTGCTCTGCCCACGATGTTGAATGGACAACCACGTCATCAAGGTAGGCAGCTGCAAAGGCTGTGCAGGGTCTCAGGACCACGTCCATAAGTCTTTGGAAGGTGGCCGGAGCCCCATGGAGGCCAAAGGGTAGAAATCGGTAGTGCCAGTGACCCGTTGGAGTGGAAAAAGCCGTCTTGGGTTTTGCCTGGGGAGACAGAGGCACTTGCCAGTAGCCTTTGGTGAGGTCAAAAGTGCTAAAAAACCTGGCATTGCCTATTCGCTCTATAAGATCAATAATACAAGATGGCACCGCAGTGGTGGCTGCCTGTTGCAACAGGTCCTGCTTCCGAGTCTTTTCTTACTTTTTTTTCCTTATTGTAGTACTTAAGTTTTTATTTTTTGTTAGCTAAGTGTTTGTACTTGTCTTTATGCACAATGGACTCCAAACTGGTGCTTGTTCTGGTTTTTGCACTACTATTTTCGCTGTTTACGTGTCTGGAGATCCCATGCGGAGCCACGCTCCTATTGTTTACACCAGGGATCAGCTGTTAGCGCTTAGCAACACAGCTGTGCTACCGCACGAGAGGCACGACATCCCCCGCGAGCTGAGGGATACTGATCTTTTCATAAACGCCAAAAAGCATGTTGTGTATGTCTGTCAAGTTTCTGACTTGCTTGCTGGAGAAGTATTACAGCTATTTGTAAAAGCTGAGAAATGAGTTTCATGTGGACACGATTACCTTCCTTGCTGTAAGGCCCTGGGAGCATCAGTCAGCTTTTTGTCGGGGTTTCAACCCCCAATCTAATGGACAAGCTGAAAGGGCTAATGGAGACTGCTCTGTGTTGTGAGACTGCTCTGTGTTGTGTGACTGCCAGCAACCCCTTGCAGTGAATCACTGTGCCTGGGTGGATTTTGGCCATAACTCCCTTACCTGTCCTGCTACAGGGCAATCCCCATTTGATGCCTCTTTAGGGAAGGGTTTTCAACCTTTTTGGGCATGCGCCCCCCCTTTGGTAAATCGTAAACGGTTCTTGCTTTTGATGTAGATGAGAACAGAAAACGTTACTTCACAGAGCCAGGCAGAGACAAAAGTTCATCAGTTACTAAGTTCGTCAGTTCAGGATCATCTGCTCTGACTGACAAAAAACTTTTAGCTCCACAGACAGAACGAGTCTGAGTCGGTTACCGCTCTGTGGTAATAGCCAGTTTAATTAAGCCTGAGCTTTTTAAGGTAAGAGAGTCACACATAATATTCTGTAGTAGCTGGTGTTTATTTAAAACCACAACATTCATTAATAACAGTAAAAACAGAGATAACTGAGAAAAGAAACTTACGTGTCGCTTA
Organism: Trichomycterus rosablanca; assembly: GCF_030014385.1. Lineage (NCBI taxonomy): Eukaryota > Metazoa > Chordata > Actinopteri > Siluriformes > Trichomycteridae > Trichomycterus > Trichomycterus rosablanca. The sequence goes on from NC_085989.1 coordinate 54,610,340, forward strand.
AAATTAATCGACTCCTGATTCACTTATAGTGATACTGTGAACAGAGCATCTCTCTTAAGGACACACACGTCCTATAACAGCAGTCGTTGCTTTTGTCACCGGGTTATCTTCACTGTTAGCTCTATTTTGAGGGTTTTTTCAGACTGAACTGGAGAACATTAAACGTGCGTGTGAGTGTGGTCAGTGAGACTAATTAAATATGTCTCCTGTGGGTTTTTACTGTTATTAATAAATGTAGCGGTTTTAAATAAACACCAGATACTGGAACATTCTGTGTGACTATCATACCTTAAGGAGTGACGCCCCCTGGTCAGGTACCCCCACCCCCCCCCACAGGTTGAAAACCCCTGCTTTAGGCTATCAGCCTCCCATATTCCCAGAGCAGGAACTAGATTTTGCGGTTCCCCTGGTTGAACACCACAACAAATAGTTTGAAATGTGTTATATACACAGTAAAGAAACTGTTGATTATTTATAATTAAATCAGCTGTATGGCAGTATTATTGATACCTAAACAGTCTCTCCATATTTTCACATCTGCTCCAATCACACAAAAAATATTAGTACAATTGTTAACACATTTTCAAAACCAATATTAGAGCTGACTCATAAACTTGAGTGGATGCAAGCTGGAACAGATTGGGAGGTATAATGTTTATAATAATAAAAAAGTATTACACTCATTCAAGCACAGAAAACATTTACCAAAATCATTTAAATCCATGGTCTGCCACAAAATGTCTATTACAAGTCTATTTAGACCATTTTGACTTTTGATTTCCGTTCCCAATGTTGTTAAACTAAATTAATAAAATGCATTATGACCTTTAATAAATCTGCAGTGATCAAAAGGTTTAAATGTATTTTACAGGAGAAAAAGATGGAGCTTGGAGTAGAAGAATCGGGATCAAAATCTGAAGAAAAGATAAAAACAAAACAACTTTTAACCAGACTTCATCTTCTGGAAAAGCAGAAACTAAAAATGAAAACTTCAGATGTTCTTCAACTAACTTCTCTTTCATTACATTGCCAAGAACCTTGTGAAGAAAAAAATCTGGTTCAAACCTTTCTACAAAGGTTGTTAATGATGGATTACAGAGCAAGATACATCACCACCAAAGAAGAAGCCACTGATTTAGACCCTCTTTCCTCAGATACAAATGAAGAAGAACTTGATGAATTTGATAAGTTTTTTGGTGAAAAAGCTTCATCTTTTGATGATGGGAGTTTAAAAAATCCTATCCATCCCATAGATCTTCAGATGGCGGTGTTCCACTGCTCAGACAGTTTCCTGAAACAACTAATAGTGACTAAACTCTCTCAGTGTCGGTACGCTCTGCCTCTACTGGTGCCAAATCCATTTACTGGAAAGATCGAGTTTCCTCTGTGGACATTTCGCCAAATTATTAAAAGTTGGAAAACCACTGACACTTCTGGTACCAAGATCAGTAAAACCCAGCATGTTTATGAAGCAGAAACTCCAATGGTGGTGTTCTTCAGGTTAGGAGACGTGTCCTTTTCCAAGTCTCAGCTGATGAACAGCTTGATCAGTAAGAAGCATCAGACGTTCTTCCACAGACACTGTCCAGGCAGCATTAAAAACCGTCTACTGATGGATGGAGTTGTGGAGATTGCTTGGTACTATCCATCTGGAAAGGAAACTGATCATTTTACTGACTGTGTTGCTTTCTGTAATCTACATGGTGATGCAAATACCAGTAAAGAACAACTGGATATTCTGACTGAAATGTCGTCTGTAAATGTTGTTCTTTTATCTGATCTTAAAAATGAAAGAAATAAGGAGATGACACAGAAGCTTCTGAAAGACCCCAAACCACTCATCTGCCTCCTTTCTGAGGATCAATCAGGTGTCAGTAAGATTAAGAATGGAAAATACAGAATTGGTTTAAAAGACAGAAATCAGTCAGACGTATCTGAGAACCTCAGAACAACCATCATAGAGTGTCTGTCCAAGTCATCTTCATTTTTTAAACTTGATAATTTACACAAAAACAATGAGATAAGCACAGATGAAGATGATCCTGAATGCATCAAAGGAAAAGAAGCTGCAAAGGATGTCAGAGAGAGAGAGAGTCAGAGAGGTTTTATTGTCATTTCAGCTACATACAAGTACATATTGAAACGAAACAGCGTTCCTCTAGGATCACGGTGTAACACGGTACAAAAAGTGCAAGACAAAACAGTGCAAATACAACAATAATACAAAAAATCCTATAATAAATAACTACAAAAGATATTCCTAATTATCCCTAATCTAAACAAGTAATTAGAAGACAGGACTAAAGACAAGTGTTAGTACATGATGGTGAATAGATGGTACAATGGTTCATGAGGTAGTGACATGTTGTACATTAGCAGCGTAAAATTGGCAATGCAGATAAGGTGCCTAAAAAGTAAATATGGTGCAAAATACAAGTAAGGTGCAGAAATTATTGTGCATTTCCAGGAGGTGTGCAAAAATGCAAGTAACAGTCAAAAATGCAAGTAACAGTCAATACAGATCAGTGTGTGGCAGCAGAAAATTTCCGGAGGAAATTTGATTTACAGTTACAGTTGATTTACAGTCCTGAGTTTAGAAGTCTGATTGCTTGAGGGATAAAACTGTTACACAGTCTGGTTGTGTTAGTCCGGATGCTGCGGTATCGTCTCCCAGACGGGAGCAGAGTAAAAAGTCCATGTGATGGATGGGTTGGATCGTCCACAATGCTGAGAGCTTTGCGGATGCAGCGGGTGTTAAAAATGTCCGTGAGAGATGGAAGAGCGACCCCGATGATCTTTTCAGCTGTCCTCACTACTCGCTGGAGAGTCTTGCGGTCCGACGCAGTACAATTTCCGAACCAGACAGTGATGCAGCCGCTCAGGATGCTCTCGATTGTTCCTCTGTAGAACGTGGTGAGAATGGGGGGTGGCAGATGAGCTTTCCTCAGTCTTCTCAAAAAGTAGAGACGCTGCTGGGCTTTCTTGGTGATGGAACTGGTGTTAAGGGTCCAGGTGAGATTCTCCTCCAGATGAACACCGAGAAATTTGGTGCTCTTGACGATCTCAACAGATGAGCCGTCGATGTGCAGTGGGGAGTGGTCCCTTAGTGTCTTTCTAAAGTCAATGACCATCTCTTTGGTTTTATCCACATTCAGAGACAGGTTGTTGACTTGGCACCAGTCCGTTAGATGTTGTACCTCCTCTCTGTACGCTGACTCATCGTTGTTGCTGATGAGTCCCACCACAGTTGTGTCGTCTGCAAACTTAACGATGGAATTCGAGCTGTGCATTGCTGTACAGTCGTGCGTAAGCAGAGTAAACAGCAGTGGACTGAGCACACAGCCTTGGGGAGCGCCGGTGCTCAGTGTGGTGGTGCTGGAGGTGTTCTTACCGATCCGGACGGACTGAGGTCTCTCAGTCAAGAAGTCCAGGATCCAGTTGCAGAGAGAGGTGTTCAGGCCCAGCGTGCTCAGCTTTCCAATTAGATGCTGAGGAATGATGGTGTTGAATGCTGAGCTAAAGTCTATGAACAGCATCCTGACGTAAGTGTTCTTTCTGTCCAGGTGTGTAGAAGCCAGGTGAAGTGTGGTGGATATGGCGTCGTCCGTTGAGCGGTTAGGACGGTACGCAAACTGCAGTGGGTCCATGGTGGGAGGCAGTAGGGTCTTAATATGCCTCATTATTAGTTTCTCGAAGCACTTCATGATGATAGGCGTGAGTGCTACGGGACGATAGTCGTTGAAGCATGACACAGATGACTTCTTTGGCACGGGTACGATGGTGGTCGTCTTGAGGCACGTTGGAACGATGGCGCTGCTCAGGGAGATGTTGAAGATGTCAGTGAATACATCTGCCAGCTGGTCTGCACATCCCTTGAGCACTCGGCCAGGAATGTTGTCTGGTCCAGAAGCCTTCCGTGGGTTGACTCTGTGCAGAGTTCTCCTCACGTCCGCTGTGGTGAGACGAAGCACCTGGTCGTCACAAGGTGGGATCATCTTCCTCGCCAACATGTTGTTCTGTGGCTGTGGATGTTCTGGCCGTGTGCACGCTTTGCTTCTCGGATCGCCCGGGACAGTCTGGCTCTCGCTGTTCTCAGAGCCGGCTGGTCACCTGCTTTAAAAGCGGAGTCTCGGGCCCTCAGCAGTGCACGCACCTCTGGAGTCATCCACGGCTTCTTGTTACATCTGCAAAGGATGTAACAAAACAGCTGGAGGGGAAGGAAATGTCCACATTAAAGGAAACACACCTGCCCTGTCAAGGGAAGCTCTGGTATGAGTGGTGTCAGATAATCAAAGACTCACATCGACTTCAAGGAAGCAATTTAGAAATGCAAAAGAGTGAAAAACAAACACAAATGAAACAAATCCGTGAACACCAACAAAAAATTGGACAATCAGGCTTTATGAAAAAAAATTGTTTCCTCACTGAATTCTCTATCAGGAAATGAAAAATCATTTTTTATGAAATGGCTTGAGATACTACTGGACAAACAAACCTCAGATGATCTTTCAGATCTTCATCACAAGTACAATAAAACATGGACAAGGGTTTTAGAACATAAGAAAAAGCATGGCACATCAGGAAGAGAAAAGATGGAGGCTGAGCAAACAGAACTTAAATAAATATCTGTAAAACTAAATGCAGCAACTTTTGGTCTAGAACACATCTTCAGAGAGATGGGTCAGATATATGAGTCAGGGAAGAAAACATCTGGAAAAAGAAGCATCTCCAATCGCCCCAAACTTGCTGCAGAACTCATAAAATCTGGTCTTCCACTGGAGCTGATGGATGGTGATGCTGCTTATGTTCCTCTGATTTGGGTTTCTGCAGTTCTAGATGAACTCATTAAGAAACTGGGAGATCAGAGAGTCTTTGTGCTGTCAGTTCTAGGGATTCAGAGCACAGGAAAATCCACCATGCTGAATGCCATGTTTGGACTCCAGTTTGCTTTCAGTGCTGGAAGGTGCACCAGAGGAGCCTTCATGCAGCTGGTCAGAGGAAATGAAGGAGCAGCTGAAGTTTGACTACATTCTTTTGTAGATACTGAAGGTCTTTGAGCACTTGAACTTGCAGGAAAATCCACTTACCATCATGATAATGAACTTGCAACATTTGTTGTAGGTCTTGGAAATCTGACTTTGACCAACATCTTTGGTGAGAACCCTGCTGAGATGCAGGAGATTCTTCAGATTGTTGTTCAGGCCTTCCTGAGAATGAAGAAGGTCAAACTAAATCCCAGATGTATGTTTGTCCATCAGAATGTTGGTGACATCACAGCTGGAGAGAAGAACATGGAGGGCAGGAGACGTCTACAGGAAAAACTAGATGAAATGACAAAATTAGCTGCTAAAGAGGAAGACAGTGAAGCTGAGTGCTTCAGTGATGTTATTGCTTTCAATGTACAACATGATGTTCAGTATTTTGCACAGCTCTTGGAGGGCAGCCCACCAATGGCTCCACCAAACCCCTCATACAGTGAAAATGTTCAGAAGCTAAAGACAGCTATTTTCACAAATACTACCAAGTCTCATAGTATGAAACCCTCAGAGTTTAAATCCCGCATCAGTGATCTGTGGAAGGCTCTACTGAACGAGAACTTTGTTTTTAGCTTCAAAAACACACTGGAGATTGCAGCCTACAGGAAACTGGACCTGGTCCCTCAGAAGTGTCATGTTAGAACATAAAGAAAAACTGCACAACACAATTAAAAACAAAAAACTGCAAAATATTGAGGACAAAGACTTTTATGATCACATGAAGACCAGAGAAGAAGTGGAGAAATCAATGAAATGTTTTTTTGAAAAGGACAAAGACATTTTAATTCAATGGAAAGTGAGATGTGAACAGAAAATTACACAACTTCTTGAAGATCTTGTAAAAAATGCAAAAACAAACCTGAATGATTTTCTTCAACAGCAAAAAGTTTGAGAAGCTTTTGATCACAAAAAGACAGAGTATGATGAAAAGCTCTTCAATATGAGTAAAGCACTTGCTCTACAACTAAAAAGCACAGATGAACGAGTCCTCAGACAGGAATTTGATAAAGTGTGGAACAAATGGGTCACTGATCTAACACAAGACACACCTGTAGAGAAACCTTGTTATGTTTGGGAGGATGTGATACAGATTCTATCTGAAGGTAATGAACAAGCTGCTGTGTATGAGCGAATATCTCAGGAAGATTACATGAAGATACACAGCCTGGGAGATTATTCATGTTACATTTTAAAGAAATCAATAGTAGAGAAAACTGTAGGATTTGTTAAGTCTGTATTTACACAAGATGAAATGAGTCCTTTTGAAGTCCAGGAGTCAGTGAGGAACCTATTCAACAATGTCATCCAAGAATCTGAGAACTTAATCAAGAAGATCTGCAGCAAAATTACAGGACTGGGGTACAAAAACAGCTACATTCAGGAAATAACAGACACAGAAAGAGAAATATCACAGTGAGAACAAAAAAATAAAGCTGAAGAAGGAATTCACTCTGGATCTCTGTCTTCATGTGTGTAAACTTGCAGATTCGGAATTCACCAAGATCCACCAACAGTTCAGAGATGAAAATGATGTAAAATTGTATCTAGAAAGCAGAAACCACAATATTACAGCGTCTTCCAGAACTACTGCAGAGGAGCAACAACCACAACAGTATTTGGTGAACTTGTCTGCAACAATCTTGTACCAGCCATCCTGGAAGCTGCCTACAATAAAACTGCTATTGATCTGACATCACAGATGAGATCAGACATGCCAGAATTTAATGGTAACAGGTCACAGCTTGAGAAACACATCCTGAAATCTCTGGCAGAGCAGGATAACTTTAAGAAGTACAAGGAGTACATCAACCATCCCAAGAAACACTTTGAACAGTTTATTACAGAAAATGTTGATAAATACATCACTGAAAATAACAGCGAGGTTCTGAATCTGCTCAAAGGAAACCTGAAACACAAAGAGCAGAAAGTGATGAACGCTGTGAACATCACAACTGAAGAAGTGAAGAAGTGCAGTGGAGATGCAAACATGTGGCTGAGAAGTTTGAAGAATTCACTAACAGATGAGCTGAGCTTAAAAGAAATAACCTGCACTGGTCTGGAGGAAATTACAGATTTAGTTTTTTTTCGGCAGGTTGTGTGTGAAGGTCTCACAAAGATGATGTCAGAACAACATGAAAGCATCAACAGTGTAACAGACATCAACATGGAGAAGTTCAGGATAAAACCAGATGAGATTCTGATTGAACATCTCTGTCAGTGCTGCTGGGCTCAGTGTCCATTCTGTAAAGCCATCTGCACCAACACAATGGAGGATCATGATGGAGGTCACAGTGTCCCCTTCCACAGAGTAAATGGAATCATAGGATGGTACTACAGAAATACAACAAATCTCAGTGCTGATATTTGTACAACTTTAGTACAAAGTGATAAACAGTTCTACCCCCATCATGATACAGATGATTTGGTACACATTACAAAATCTACAGAACAGCAGGAGGAGAAGTCGCTAAGTGGAGCATCACTCCTGATAATTCAGAGCTCACATACTGGAAGTGGTTTGTATGCAGATTCTAAACAGACCTGGAAAAGCACTATGGGAAAACATTCCAGGGACAAGGAGAGATTCCCACTGGATGGATAAACTGCACAAAAAAAGAAGCTTTACAGAGTTTGGATGAACACATCTGAAGAAGTAGACAGACACAAATATATATATATATATATATATATATATATATATATATATATATATATATATATATATATATATATATATATATATATATATATATATACAGTGTATCACAAAAGTGAGTACACCCCTCACATTTCTGCAGATATTTAAGTATATCTTTTCATGGGACAACACTGACAAAATGACACTTTGACACAATGAAAAGTAGTCTGTGTGCAGCTTATATAACAGTGTAAATTTATTCTTCCCTCAAAATAACTCAATATACAGCCATTAATGTCTAAACCACCGGCAACAAAAGTGAGTACACCCCTTAGTGAAAGTTCCTGAAGTGTCAATATTTTGTGTGGCTACCATTATTTCCCAGAACTGCCTTAACTCTCCTGGGCATGGAGTTTACCAGAGCTTCACAGGTTGCCACTGGAATGCTTTTCCACTCCTCCATGACGACATCACGGAGCTGGCGGATATTCGAGACTTTGCGCTCCTCCACCTTCCGCTTGAGGATGCCCCAAAGATGTTCTATTGGGTTTAGGTCTGGAGACATGCTTGGCCAGTCCATCACCTTTACCCTCAGCCTCTTCAATAAAGCAGTGGTTGTCTTAGAGGTGTGTTTGGGGTCATTATCATGCTGGAACACTGCCCTGCGACCCAGTTTCCGGAGGGAGGGGATCATGCTCTGCTTCAGTATTTCACAGTACATATCGGAGTTCATGTGTCCCTCAATGAAATGTAACTCCCCAACACCTGCTGCACTCATGCAGCCCCAGACCATGGCATTCCCACCACCATGCTTGACTGTAGGCATGACACACTTATCTTTGTACTCCTCACCTGATTGCCGCCACACATGCTTGAGACCATCTGAACCAAACAAATTAATCTTGGTCTCATCAGACCATAGGACATGGTTCCAGTAATCCATGTCCTTTGTTGACATGTCTTCAGCAAACTGTTTGCGGGCTTTCTTGTGTAGAGACTTCAGAAGAGGCTTCCTTCTGGGGTGACAGCCATGCAGACCAATTTGATGTAGTGTGCGGCGTATGGTCTGAGCACTGACAGGCTGACCCCCCACCTTTTCAATCTCTGCAGCAATGCTGACAGCACTCCTGCGCCTATCTTTCAAAGACAGCAGTTGGATGTGACGCTGAGCACGTGCACTCAGCTTCTTTGGACGACAAACGCGAGGTCTGTTCTGAGTGGACCCTGCTCTTTTAAAACGCTGGATGATCTTGGCCACTGTGCTGCAGCTCAGTTTCAGGGTGTTGGCATCTTCTTGTAGCCTTGGCCATCTTCATGTAGCGCAACAATTCGTCTTTTAAGATCCTCAGAGAGTTCTTTGCCATGAGGTGCCATGTTGGAACTTTCAGTGACCAGTATGAGAGAGTGTGAGAGCTGTACTACTAAATTGAACACACCTGCTCCCTATGCACACCTGAGACCTAGTAACACTAACAAATCACATGACATTTTGGAGGGAAAATGACAAGCAGTGCTCAATTTGGACATTTAGGGGTGTAGTCTCTTAGGGGTGTACTCACTTTTGTTGCCGGTGGTTTAGACATTAATGGCTGTATATTGAGTTATTTTGAGGGAAGAATAAATGTACACTGTTATATAAGCTGCACACAGACTACTTTTCATTGTGTCAAATTTTCATTTTGTCAGTGTTGTCCCATGAAAAGATATACTTAAATATCTGCAGAAATGTGAGGGGTGTACTCACTTTTGTGATACACTGTATATATATTATGGCAAGCCAAACAGGAAATATATAGCAAATGCTGATATATATGGAATAAAACTTGATATATATATAATGAAACTCGATATATATATAAAGAAACTTGATATATATATAATGAAACTCGATATATAATGAAACCTGATATATATATAATGAAACTCGATATATATATAATGAAACCTGATATATATATAATGAAACCTTATATATATATAATGAAACTCGATATATATATAAAGAAACTCGATATATATATAATAAAACCTGATATATATATAATGAAACTCGATATATATATAAAGAAACTCGATATATATATAATAAAACCTGATATATATATAATGAAACTCGATATATATATAATGAAACCTGATATATATATAATGAAACCTGATATATATATATATATATATAATGAAACTCGATATATATATAATGAAACCTGATATATATATAATGAAACTCAATATATATATATACAGTGTATCACAAAAGTGAGTACACCCCTCACATTTCTGCAGATATTTAAGTATATCTTTTCATGCGACAACACTGACAAAATGACACTTTGACACAATGAAAAGTAGTCTGTGTGCAGCTTATATAACAGTGTAAATTTATTCTTCCCTCAAAATAACTGAATATACAGCCATTAATGTCTAAACCACCGGCAACAAAAGTGAGTACACCCCTTAGTGAAAGTTCCTGAAGTGTCAATATTTTGTGTGGCCACCATTATTTCCCAGAACTGCCTTAACTCTCCTGGGCATGGAGTTTACCAGAGCTTCACAGGTTGCCACTGGAATGCTTTTCCACTCCTCCATGACGACATCACGGAGCTGGCGGATATTCGAGACTTTGCGCTCCTCCACCTTCCGCTTGAGGATGCCCCAAAGATGTTCTATAGGGTTTAGGTCTGGAGACATGCTTGGCCAGTCCATCACCTTTACCCTCAGCCTCTTCAATAAAGCAGTGGTCGTCTTAGAGGTGTGTTTGGGGTCATTATCATGCTGGAACACTGCCCTGCGACCCAGTTTCCGGAGGGAGGGGATCATGCTCTGCTTCAGTATTTCACAGTACATATTGGAGTTCATGTGTCCCTCAATGAAATGTAACTCCCCAACACCTGCTGCACTCATGCAGCCCCAGACCATGGCATTCCCACCACCATGCTTGACTGTAGGCATGACACACTTATCTTTGTACTCCTCACCTGATTGCCGCCACACATGCTTGAGACCATCTGAACCAAACAAATTAATCTTGGTCTCATCAGACCATAGGACATGGTTCCAGTAATCCATGTCCTTTGTTGACATGTCTTCAGCAAACTGTTTGCGGGATTTCTTGTGTAGATAATTCAGAAGAGGCTTCCTTCTGGGGTGACAGCCATGCAGACCAATTTGATGTAGTGTGCAGCGTATGGTCTGAGCACTGACAGGCTGACCCCCCACCTTTTCAATCTCTGCAGCAATGCTGACAGCACTCCTGCGCCTATCTTTCAAAGACAGCAGTTGGATGTGACGCTGAGCACGTGCACTCAGCTTCTTTGGACGACCAACGCGAGGTCTGTTCTGAGTGGACCCTGCTCTTTTAAAACGCTGGATGATCTTGGCCACTGTGCTGCAGCTCAGTTTCAGGGTGTTGGCAATCTTCTTGTAGCCTTGGCCATCTTCATGTAGCGCAACAATTCGTCTTTTAAGATCCTCAGAGAGTTCTTTGCCATGAGGTGCCATGTTGGAACTTTCAGTGACCAGTATGAGAGAGTGTGAGAGCTGTACTACTAAATTGAACACACCTGCTCCCTATGCACACCTGAGACCTAGTAACACTAACAAATCACATGACATTTTGGAGGGAAAATGACAAGCAGTGCTCAATTTGGACATTTAGGGGTGTAGTCTCTTAGGGGTGTACTCACTTTTGTTGCCGGTGGTTTAGACATTAATGGCTGTATATTGAGTTATTTTGAGGGAACAATAAATTTACACTGTTATATAAGCTGCACACAGACTACTTTTCATTGTGTCAAAGTGTCATTTTGTCAGTGTTGTCGCATGAAAAGATATACTTAAATATCTGCAGAAATGTGAGGGGTGTACTCACTTTTGTGATACACTGTATATATATATATACAGTGTATCACAAAAGTGAGTACACCCCTCACATTTCTGCAGATATTTAAGTATATCTTTTCATGGGACAACACTGACAAAATGACACTTTGACACAATGAAAAGTAGTCTGTGTGCAGCTTATATAACAGTGTAAATTTATTCTTCCCTCAAAATAACTCAATATACAGCCATTAATGTCTAAACCACCGGCAACAGAAGTGAGTACACCCCTTAGTGAAAGTTCCTGAAGTGTCAATATTTTGTGTGGCCACCATTATTTCCCAGAACTGCCTTAACTCTCCTGGGCATGGAGTTTACCAGAGCTTCACAGGTTGCCACTGGAATGCTTTTCCACTCCTCCATGACGACATCACGGAGCTGGCGGATATTCGAGACTTTGCGCTCCTCCACCTTCCGCTTGAGGATGCCCCAAAGATGTTCTATTGGGTTTAGGTCTGGAGACATGCTTGGCCAGTCCATCACCTTTACCCTCAGCCTCTTCAATAAAGCAGTGGTCGTCTTAGAGGTGTGTTTGGGGTCATTATCATGCTGGAACACTGCCCTGCGACCCAGTTTCCGGAGGGAGGGGATCATGCTCTGCTTCAGTATTTCACGGTACATATTGGAGTTCATGTGTCCCTCAATGAAATGTAACTCCCCAACACCTGCTGCACTCATGCAGCCCCAGACCATGGCATTCCCACCACCATGCTTGACTGTAGGCATGACACACTTATCTTTGTACTCCTCACCTGATTGCCGCCACACATGCTTGAGACCATCTGAACCAAATAAATTAATCTTGGTCTCATCAGACCATAGGACATGGTTCCAGTAATCCATGTCCTTTGTTGACATGTCTTCAGCAAACTGTTTGCGGGCTTTCTTGTGTAGAGACTTCAGAAGAGGCTTCCTTCTGGGGTGACAGCCATGCAGACCAATTTGATGTAGTGTGCGGCGTATGGTCTGAGCACTGACAGGCTGACCCCCCACCTTTTCAATCTCTGCAGCAATGCTGACAGCACTCCTGCGCCTATCTTTCAAAGACAGCAGTTGGATGTGACGCTGAGCACGTGCACTCAGCTTCTTTGGACGACCGACGCGAGGTCTGTTCTGAGTGGACCCTGCTCTTTTAAAACGCTGGATGATCTTGGCCACTGTGCTGCAGCTCAGTTTCAGGGTGTTGGCAATCTTCTTGTAGCCTTGGCCATCTACATGTAGCGCAACAATTCGTCTTTTAAGATCCTCAGAGAGTTCTTTGCCATGAGGTGCCATGTTGGAACTTTCAGTGACCAGTATGAGAGAGTGTGAGAGCTGTACTACTAAATTGAACACACCTGCTCCCTATGCACACCTGAGACCTAGTAACACTAACAAATCACATGACATTTTGGAGGGAAAATGACAAGCAGTGCTCAATTTGGACATTTAGGGGTGTAGTCTCTGAGGGGTGTACTCACTTTTGTTGCCGGTGGTTTAGACATTAATGGCTGTATATTGAGTTATTTTGAGGGAAGAATAAATTTACACTGTTATATAAGCTGCACACAGACTACTTTTCATTGTGTCAAAGTGTCATTTTGTCAGAGTTGTCCCATGAAAAGATATACTTAAATATATGCAGAAATGTGAGGGGTGTACTCACTTTTGTGATACACTGTATATATATATAAATATAATGAAACCTGATATATATATAATGAAACTTGATATATATGGAATGAAAACTACCCCCCAAGCGCAATGCAAAGGTGTTTGTGTACCTTTGGTCATTAGTTTTTCACTTCAAATCCCAAAATTAAAAAGGTTTCAGTTTTCAGTTTCGTTTCAAATAATAAACAAACACACATTGATAGTAATAACGACATGATCTGACCCCTGTTCTGACTTTTGTGTATGTAACTAACATGACAACGTTACAACGTCCAGTACGAAAATCGCTTCCTCACTTTAATTTTTTGCAGATAGAGCAAATATGTGCACGTCACAAATACAAACACAAAAGTCAGAACAACAGGACGCATCATTATTATTACTTTTTAAACACTTGTGTTTGATTTACACTGTCTAAACAATAATATAAGTATGTAAGCGCATGCACGCGCGTGCGCGTTTATTTCCAATTGAACTGATATAAATGCTGATTTCGGAAAATTAAAATACGAGCCGTTTGTTTTCAATGTGTGTTTGTTGTTATTTGGAAACAAACTGAAAACTGAAACCTGGAATGTGAAGTATAAAACTGATGATCAAAGAGCTCGCTTTGCGTTTGGAGGAGCAATGAGGAAATCGCGGGGTCCTAGCGCCTGCCTCATTTCATTCAAGTTTCATCATATATATATCAGGTTTCATTCCATATATATCCAGTTTCATGAAACTCGATATATATATAATGAAACTTGATATATATATAATGAAACTTGATATATATATAATGAAACTCGATATATATATGATGAAACTTGATATATATATAATGAAACTCGATATATATATAATGAAACTTGATATATATATAATAAACTTGATATATATAATGAAACTCGATATATATATAATGAAACTTGATATATATATAATGAAACTTGATATATATATATATATAATGAAACTCGATATATATATAATGAAACTTGATATATAAATAATGAAACTTGATATATATATATAATGAAACCTGATATATATAATGAAACTTGATGTATATATAATGAAACTCGATATATATATGATGAAACTTGATATATATATAATGAAACTCGATATATATATAATTAAATTTGATATATATATAATAAACTTGATATATATAATGAAACTCGATATATATATAATGAAACTTGATATATATATAATGAAACTTGATATATATATATAATGAAACTCGATATATATATAATGAAACTTGATATATATATATAATGAAACTTGATATATATATAATGAAACTTGATATATATATAATGAAACTTGAATGAAACCAGGGCAGGCCCTAGGACCCCGATTTTCTCACTGGAAATCGGAAATATACGTGCACGCGTGTGCATGCGCTTACATGCTTATATTATTGTTTAGACAGTGTAAATCAAACACAAGTGTTTAAAAAGTAATAATAACGACGCGTCCTGTTGTTCTGACTTTTGTGTTTGTATTTGTGACGTGCACATATTTGCTCTATCTGCAAAAAATAAAATAAACAATGTGGGGAAGCGATTTTTGTACTGGACGTTGTAACGTTGTCATGTAAGTTATAGGGTTGCCAACTGTCCCCTAAAATACAGAATCGTTCCTTATTTGGAAACTAAACGTCGCGTTCCGTATTGACCTGATACTGGACGCGCTTTGTTCTGTATTTTTATCAATGGGAGAGAAATGCTGTAGATTAGACTGAGACAGGGCGATATGTATGAAACAGAAGGAAACTGCTGCTGTCGTGGGAATAAGAAAGCGTCTGGTTATTATTTTAAGTAGTATTTAAGTTGTGTGCGCAGACATATCAGCATAAACCTTTTACTATTTCAATGTTTAAGTAGCGCAGTGGGCAGCGCGTCCAGAACCGGGCCAGAACCGGGGCTGCATGAGTCTTCATCATTTCTTCTCTTTACTTCCCGCAGTACCTAACATCTGTCTGACAGCAGGTCTCCACACAGACAAAAGACACATCACTGTCAATTTTCCTGACAAAAAACTACCCCCCAAGCTCAATGCAAAGGGGTTTGTGTACCTTTCGTCATTACTTTTTCACTTCAAATCCCAAAGTTGAAAAGGTTTTAGTTTTCAGTTTCGTTTCAAATAATAAACAAACACACATTGATAGTAATAACATCTGACCCCTGTTCTGACTTTTGTGTATAAAACTAGGGTTGCCAACTTTCAGAAATAAGGAACGCGAGTTGGCGGGTTGGCGGAAGGCATAGGGTGTGGGGTGGGATGTTGGGCCAGTGTGACAACCAGCTTGGCCCCCCCTACGGCCCCCCTAATTGCGAACTTGCGAACACACAGCGACAAGGCTGCACACCAAAGTAACCCACATTTTATTAAGTAATTGGCCCCTCTAACATAGCCTGTGCCCCCCCCCCCCCCACCTCACATAGTCTAAGCTTTGCAACTAGTGGATATGTTACACTAAAGGAATATATTAACTTGAACCACTGATTGTTTTATTGAGAGAGAACACTGTTTTTGAACTTTTTTGGTGATGTGAAATGTACCCCAAATTATAGAATGACCCTTATGCTGATATGTCTGCGGCGCACACAACTTAGATACTACTTAAAATAATAACCAGACGCTTTCTTATTCCCACGACAGCAGCAGTTTCCTTCTGTTTCATACATATCGCCCTGTCTCAGTCTAATCTGCAGCATTTCTCTCCCATTGATAAAAATTAGGGCTGTCGAAGTTAACGCGATAATAACGCATTAACGCAACCTCAATTTAACGCGATTAAAATAATTTGTGCCATTAACGCAAATTCTAGTTCATGTTGACACTTGACTGGTAGAACAAACGTTTTAATGTCGGACTTGCCACCGTTTTTCATTTGCGGTTTGTTAACATAATGTAACCGATCGTGGTAGTGATGCACTTGCATAATAAAGAAATAAATACACGCTATATTCACAAGTTGTCGGGAGCAGAACACTTTATTACACTTAATTAACTTCTTATTCTGTACCGAATACCGGAAAGCTGAGTCGAGCACGTTAGTTCATGAACTATGGAAGCCCCAAAGGGTCAAAACACACTCACTTCGTGTAGAAACGTCCATCAAACCATCGTCACGATACAACCACAGACAAGTCTGATACAATAACTACGCCTTATCCCACCTAAAGCACCGCTGATCTACAATGTTTGCTGATGGAGAAATTCTAACCTACAATCTGACATTTACTGCCTAGTATGTGAGTGAATAAAACTCCCTTACAGTTTTCTCTTGTCCCAGCAGTTTTTAACATAAGTACATTTAGCATAAAATGTGTTCACCATTTTAATTGTAACATTTCACTTAAAAATCCTTGTTTTCTATAACATTTACACAGATTTTTTTTTTATGCGATTAATCGCGATTAACTATATGAAATTCTGAGATTAATCGCGATTAAAAATTGTAATCGTTTGACAGCCCTAATAAAAATACAGAACAAAGCATGTCCCGTTTCAGGTCAATACGGAACGCGACGTTTAGTTTCCAAATAAGGAACGATTCTGTATTTTAGGGGACAGTTGGCAACCCTATAACTAACATGACAATGTTACAACGTCCAGTACGAAAATCGCTTCCCCACATTGTTTATTTAATTTTTTGCAGATAGAGCAAATATGTGCACGTCACAAATACAAACACAAAAGTCAGAACAACAGGACGCGTCGTTATTATTACTTTTTAAACACTTGTGTTTGATTTACACTGTCTAAACAATAATATAAGCATGTAAGCGCATGCACACGCGTATATTTCCGATTTCCAGTGAGAAAATCGGTTGTCCTAGGGCCTGCCCTGGTTTCATTCAAGTTTCATTATATATATATCAAGTTTCATTATATATATATATATATCTAGTTTCATTATATATATATCGAGTTTCATTATATATATATCAAGTTTCAGTATATATATATATCAAGTTTCATTATATATATATCAAGTTTCAGTATATATATATCAAGTTTCATTATATATATATCGAGTTTCATTATATATATATTGAGTTTCATTATATATATATCGAGTTTCATTATATACATATATATCAGGTTTCATTATATATATATCAAGTTTCATTATATGTATATCGAGTTTCTTTATATATATATCGAGTTTCATTATATATATATCAGGTTTCATTACATATATATCAAGTTTCATTATATATATATCGAGTTTCTTTATATATATATCGAGTTTCATTATATATATATCAAGTTTCATTCCATATATATCAGCATTTGCTATATATTTCCTGTTTGGCTTGCCATAATATATATATATATACAGTATATATATATATATATATATATATATATATATATATATATATATATACAGTATATACAGGGGTTGGACAAAATAACTGAAACACCTGTCATTTTAGTGTGGGAGGTTTCATGGCTAAATTGGACCAGTCTGGTGGCCAATCTTCAGTAATTGCACATTGCACCAGTAAGAGCAGAGTGTGAAGGTTCAATTAGCAGGGTAAGAGCACAGTTTTCCTCAAAATATTGCAATGCACACAACATTATGGGTGACATTCCAGAGTTCAAAAGAGGACAAATTGTTGGTGCACGTCTTGCTGGCGCATCTGTGACCAAGACAGCAAGTCTTTGTGATGTATCAAGAGCCACGGTATCCAGGGTAATGTCAGCATACCACCAAGAAGGACAAACCACATCCAACAGGATTAACTGTGGACGCAAGAGGAAGCTGTCTGAAAGGGATGTTCGGGTGCTAACCCGGATTGTATCCAAAAAACATAAAACCACGGCTGCCCAAATCACGGCAGAATTAAATGTGCACCTCAACACACATTTGGGCTGCTATAGCCAAACCTTTGGTCACTCGTGCCAATGCCAAACGTCGGTTTCAATGGTGCAAGGAGCGCAAATCTTGGGCTGTGGACAATGTGAAACCTGTATTGTTCTCTGATGAGTCCACCTTTACTGTTTTCCCCACATCCGGGAGAGTTACGGTGTGGAGAAGCCCCAAAGAAGCATACCACCCAGACTGTTGCATGCCCAGAGTGAAGCATGGGGGTGGATCAGTGATGGTTTGGGCTGCCATATCATGGCATTCCCTTGGCCCAATACTTGTGCTAGATGGGCGCGTCACTGCCAAGGACTACCGAACCATTCTGGAGGACCATGTGCATCCAATGGTTCAAACATTGTATCCTGAAGGCGGTGCCGTGTATCAGGATGACAATGCACCAATACACACAGCAAGACTGGTGAAAGATTGGTTTGATGAACATGAAAGTGAAGTTGAACATCTCCCATGGCCTGCACAGTCACCAGATCTAAATATTATTGAGCCACTTTGGGGTGTTTTGGAGAAGCGAGTCAGGAAACGTTTTCCTCCACCAGCATCACGTAGTGACCTGGCCACTATCCTGCAAGAAGAATGGCTTAAAATCCCTCTGACCACTGTGTAGGACTTGTATATGTAAAATTGTTTAAAAGTGCTGTTATTAAACCCCTGATTAAAAAACCTAATCTTGATCCACATGTTTTATCTAATTATAGGCCAATTTCAAACCTTCCTTTTGTCTCAAAGATATTAGAAAAAGTCGTTTCCAAACAGCTATGTTCTTATTTGAATGAAAATTGTATTCATGAAAAATTTCAATCAGGATTTAGACCCAACCATAGTACCGAAACCGAATTAATTAGAGTAGTTAACGAGTTGTTAATGTCTTCTGATAATGGATGTGTCTCTTTTCTTGTTCTATTAGATCTTAGTGCAGCGTTTGATACGGTCGATCATAACATTTTACTGGAGAGGCTAGAAAATACAGTAGGTGTTAAAGGACTCGCACTCTCTTGGTTTCAATCATATCTGAGTGACCGCTCTCAATTCGTTTATGTAAATAATAAATGCTCGGAAACTACAAAAGTAAAGTATGGTGTTCCACAGGGGTCGGTACTGGGACCGCTATTATTTACACTCTATATGCTTCCACTAGGAGAAATTATTCATAAACATGGCATAAACTTTCACTGCTATGCAGATGACACACAGCTGTATATATCAGCCAAACCAAATGATACTGACACAATCAGTAAGATAGAAGATTGTGTAAACGACATAAAAAACTGGATGTTGTGTAATTTTCTTTTACTTAATTCAGATAAAACTGAGGTTTTACTTGTTGGCTCTAAAGCTGCAAGAGACAAGTTGTCTAACCTGGTGCTAAACTTAAACACTTTCTCTGTTACTCCCAGCCCAGATGTAAAAAACTTAGGTGTCACAATAGATTCAGATCTCTCATTTGATACACACGTTATTAATATTACTAGAGTTGCTTTCTATCATTTGCGTAACATTTCTAAAATAAGAAATATACTATCTGTTAATGACGCCGAAAAACTGATCCATGCGTTTATAACTTCTCTGTTAGATTATTGTAATGCTCTTCTAACTGGATGCTCTGGTAGATCCATAAACAAACTCCAATTAGTTCAAAATGCAGCAGCTCGAGTGCTAACTAGAACTAAAAAATTTGACCATATTACTCCTGTTCTATCATCTCTACACTGGCTGCCAGTTAAATTTCGCATTGATTACAAAATACTTTTACTAACTTATAAAGCGCTACATGGTCTGGCTCCACAGTATCTGAGTGAGTTTATTAATTACTACAACCCAGCGCGTCCACTTCGTTCACAAGATGCAGGGTTACTTATAGTTCCTAAAATTAAAAAGACCACGGCTGGTGGAGGAGCGTTTTCTTACAAAGCTCCACAACTTTGCAATAATCTTCCTGCCTCTGTTCGGGATTCGGACACAGTCTCAATGTTTAAGTCTAGACTGAAAACATATTTATTTTTTCAGGCTTTTGATTAGTATAGACAAAGGCGCAGAGCTTGGGGGTTCTTGGTCATAGAAACTTGTGGTGATCAGGGATGTTGGGTTGCTGTCGTTCTGCCTCTCTTGTCCGATCACTCCGGTTTGATGACGGTGGGGAGATGGGCGCTGATGTCCTGTGAAAGCCTTCATGACCTTGTTACCTGCTTGCTCTCCCTTTTAGTTATGCTGTAATAATTAGGGCTGCCGGAGTCTAAAACTCTCTGTAAAACTGTTCGTCAACTAGCATTGTACATTATTAACTACATTCTCTGTTGTTTTACCCCGAGGGCATTCTGATGGAAACCTGTTTACCCGCCGAGGTTAAGGATTAAAGTCGAGACTGCCGGGACAACGATGCTTCTCCTGTCAGATGTGACGGGTCTGGAGTAATTGCAACGACAAGAAATCACTACAGACTTTATTGAAGACTAGAGCGGATAACAACTCTATTATTATTTAATTGTTTATTTATCTATTTATTACCAGTTATGACTTTTAGATAATTTAATTCTGTGTTTGTATGATTTGTGTAAATCGTGTATTTATTTAAAGTATCCTCCAGACCACCCAAGAAGGATGGGCCCTGCTGAGTCTGGTTCCTCTCAAGGTTTCTTCCTGTAATTTTCAGGGAGTTTTTCCTTGCCACAGTCGCTCTCGGCTTGCTCAACAGGGGTTTTTGTATCTGTTGGTCCTGGATTTTGTAAAGTTGCTTTGAGACAATGTATATTGTAAAAAGCGCTATATAAATAAAGTTGACTTGACTTGACTTAAAACCAGGTGTTTCAGTTTCATTGTCCAACCCCTGTATATATATATATATATATATATATATTAGGGCTGTCGAAGTTAACGCGATAATAACGCATTAACACGACCTCAATTTAACGCGATAAAAAAAATTAGTGCCATTAACGCAAATTCTAGTTCATGTTGACACTTGACTGGTAGAACAAACGTTTTAATGTCGGACTTGCCACCGTTTTTCATTTGCGGTTTGTTAACATAATGTAACCGATCGTGGTAGTGATGCACTTGCATAATAAAGAAATGAATACACGCTATATTCACAAGTTGTCGGGAGCAGAACACTTTATTACACTTAATTAACTTCTTCTTCTGTACCGAATACCGGAAAGCTGAGTCGAGCACGTTAGTTCATGAACTATGGAAGCCCCAAAGGGTCAAAACACACTCACTTCGTGTAGAAACGTCCATCAAACCATCGTCACGATACAACCACAGACAAGTCTGATACAATAACTACGCCTTATCCCACCTAAAGCACCGCTGATCTACAATGTTTGCTGATGGAGAAATTCTAACCTACAATCTGACATTTACTGCCTAGTATGTGAGTGAATAAAACTCCCTTACAGTTTTCTCTTGTCCCAGCAGTTTTTAACATAAGTACATTTAGCATAAAATGTGTTCACCATTTTAACTGTAACATTTCACTTAAAAATCCTTGTTTTCTATAACATTTACACAGATTTTTTTTTATGCGATTAATCGCGATTAACTATATGAAATTCTGAGATTAATCGCGATTAAAAATTTTAATCGTTTGACAGCCCTAATATATATATATATATATATATATATATACTGTATATATATATATATATATATATATATATATATATACAGTGTATCACAAAAGTGAGTACACCCCTCACATTTCTGCAGATATTTAAGTATATCTTTTCATGGGACAACACTGACAAAATGACACTTTGACACAATGAAAAGTAGTCTGTGTGCAGCTTATATAACAGTGTAAATTTATTCTTCCCTCAAAATAACTCAATATACAGCCATTAATGTCTAAATCACCGGCAACAAAAGTGAGTACACCCCTTAGTGAAAGTTCCTGAAGTGTCAATATTTTGTGTGGCCACCATTATTTCCCAGAACTGCCTTAACTCTCCTGGGCATGGAGTTTACCAGAGCTTCACAGGTTGCCACTGGAATGCTTTTCCACTCCTCCATGACGACATCACGGAGCTGGCGGATATTCGAGACTTTGCGCTCCTCCACCTTCCGCTTGAGGATGCCCCAAAGATGTTCTATTGGGTTTAGGTCTGGAGACATGCTTGGCCAGTCCATCACCTTTACCCTCAGCCTCTTCAATAAAGCAGTGGTCGTCTTAGAGGTGTGTTTGGGGTCATTATCATGCTGGAACACTGCCCTGCGACCCAGTTTCCGGAGGGAGGGGATCATGCTCTGCTTCAGTATTTCACAGTACATATTGGAGTTCATGTGTCCCTCAATGAAATGTAACTCCCCAACACCTGCTGCACTCATGCAGCCCCAGACCATGGCATTCCCACCACCATGCTTGACTGTAGGCATGACACACTTATCTTTGTACTCCTCACCTGATTGCCGCCACACATGCTTGAGACCATCTGAACCAAACAAATTAATCTTGGTCTCATCAGACCATAGGACATGGTTCCAGTAATCCATGTCCTTTGTTGACATGTCTTCAGCAAACTGTTTGTGGGCTTTCTTGTGTAGAGACTTCAGAAGAGGCTTCCTTCTGGGGTGATAGCCATGCAGACCAATTTGATGTAGTGTGCGGCGTATAGTCCGAGCACTGACAGGCTGACCCCCCACCTTTTCAATCTCTGCAGCAATGCTGACAGCACTCCTGCGCCTATCTTTCAAAGACAGCAGTCGGATGTGACGCTGAGCACGTGCACTCAGCTTCTTTGGACGACCAATGCGAGGTCTGTTCTGAGTGGACCCTGCTCTTTTAAAACGCTGGATGATCTTGGCCACTGTGCTGCAGCTCAGTTTCAGGGTGTTGGCAATCTTCTTGTAGCCTTGGCCATCTTCATGTAGCGCAACAATTCGTCTTTTAAGATCCTCAGAGAGTTCTTTGCCATGAGGTGCCATGTTGGAACTTTCAGTGACCAGTATGAGAGAGTGTGAGAGCTGTACTACTAAATTGAACACACCTGCTCCCTATGCACACCTGAGACCTAGTAACACCAACGAGTCACATGACATTTTGGAGGGAAAATGACAAGCAGTGCTCAACTTGGACATTTAGGGGTGTAGTCTCTTAGGGGTGTACTCACTTTTGTTGCCGGTGATTTAGACATTAATGGCTGTATATTGAGTTATTTTGAGGGAAGAATAAATTTACACTGTTATATAAGCTGCACACAGACTACTTTTCATTGTGTCAAAGTGTCATTTTGTCAGTGTTGTCCCATGAAAAGATATACTTAAATATCTGCAGAAATGTGAGGGGTGTACTCACTTTTGTGATACACTGTATATACAGTATATATATATATATACACACACACACACAAACACAATATGTGTGTACACACAAACTCTACATATACAGACACACATGATATATGTCTACACACAAAAGATTAATAGTGATTACCTATTAGCATGATCAGATGAGTAATCATTTATATTCTCAGTGTTTTATAAAGAGTTATTTTAAGTTTTATGGTTGTGGGATTTATAGATTAGTAGAATAAGCATGAATTTATTATTTTTTCTTAACGAATGTAATAATGATTGTGGTTTTAAATGTAAGTGCATGTAACAATAAATAAAGATCAATATCTCAAAGCTCACCAACAGTTTCACTGATGAAACTTGGTGTCCTTGACGCTCGCTCTGGCTGCACGATTTCTGTCTGCTCTCCGCTTGCTTTTAGTTTTTAGTTATTTTAGTTATTATCTCTTATTTCTAAAATATAGAGCTCAGTCAGCAAACACTGACGAAAGATCGTCTGGAAAGGCACAGAATTACAGAACTACATTAAACTAGACACTTGGTTAACAGATTTTTCCACTAGCCCTCAGACTGAACTCGGGCACAGTTATCAGGACGACCATGGCTCCTATCACTACAGCGGGTTCTTCGTGCTGCTCCAACTGCTACAGACTACTATGGAAAATTGCTGTGCTGGAGACAAAAATGCTCACAATTCTACCTGGAACAGACAGGAGAAATGGTTCCAGATCACTCGAGGGTGAGTCAACATCTAACACAGAACAACCAGCTAAGCTAAGTCTAGAGAGCTTAACAGACTTCCCGAAGCTTGACAGAATTCAATCAAAACAGGGGAACAGAAATGAGCCATGTGAGAGAATAAGTCGGTGGCACAAACTTGGAGCAAAACCAAAAGCACAAAAGCAGCAGGTGGCTGTCTTAATGTCTTCCACGCCAGACTGTTCATCATGGGCTTGCAAAGCTAAAACTATTCCAAAAGTTAGCACAATTGCACCCCGTGGGAAAATAGCAGGGTTGCAACAAAAACCGACCCCTTTGCTGAATCGTTTTGGACCACTCAGAAATCTGATCGAGGTTACCCCCAGTGGTAATGGTAACGAAACAAAACCAGCAAAGCTGACTATAAAAGGGGTCTCAAAGCGGGCTAGCAAAAACACGAGGCTGATTAAGCAGAGGCCCTCGACTGACGCAGAGACCGCTCCGAAAACTCTGATTGTCGGTGACTCTGCCATCAAGAATATAGGCAGCAGATCAATGCTAACATGTTGTCTCCTGAATGTGACTGTCTTGGAATTAAATGAGGAACTTCCCAACATTCTCTCCCAGCATGGAGCGATCGACCGAACTATTCTGCACATGAGCAGAAATGACATTCGCAGAGAGGAGTCAGAAATCTTAAAGAACAACTTTACTGAAGTGTGAGAAGCTGACAGCTCAAAAGTTCATCAGTGGGCCTCTCCCAGCCCGAGGATCTAATATGTTTTCATGGCTACTCAACCTCAACACGTGGCTAAGCAGAACCTGCAGTTTGAAAGGTTTGGATTATATTGACAATTTTAATCTATTCTGGGGGCGCAGAGAATTTTTTTACCCAGATGGCACCCACCTAAGCAAGACTGGAGTGAAAGCACTAAAGGACTCTAAATAGGATAAAAAAGGATTCTAAATAGGTATCGGTATCGGCAAGTACAAAAATACATGTACTTGTACTCGGTTGGGAAAAAATGGTATTGATGCATCCCTAGTCTCATCTCATCTGTTATGGTCAAGGACTTGGCCCTCTCTGATAATTTTTGTGTCTTCTTTGAAGTACTGACCACTCCAGATGCTCAAACTAGCTCTGTTTTTGTTAGGAAAAAGTACATAAATAAAAGTACTAGTTCCCAGTTTCTGGAGGTCATAGCTATGTCACCAACTTTATGTGCGGAGTCAGTTGATGAACTCCTGGATAATTTTGATGTGTAAATATTGACAGGAGAGCTGAATGTAAGTGGAGGAAAACTAAACTTCAAATCCACTATGATCTCCATAAGCAAAGCCTTTGTAGTTTTAACTTGGAGTTATGCAGGGCTAGACAGCTTCACTTCTCTAAGATCATTAACAGGAACATCAACAACACCCGCACTCTATTCAACGTGGTCGACAAGCTTACAAATCCTCCAAAACAGATCACCCCAGAACTTCTGTCCACAGAGAAATGTAATGAATTTGCTCATTTCTTCTGTGAAAAAATCAAAACTATTAGACTGACCATCAACGCCACTCAGTCAAACAATGAAACCATGCTGCCCCTACAGACACCTAGAAATAACATGACTATTATGTCACAATTTAATACAATAGACCAAAAAACTCTGGAGAAAACAGTTCAGCATCTTAAATCATCGACTTGTTGTCTTGACATGCTGCCATCTGAATTTTTTTACTCAGTAAAGACTGATTTGCAACAAATAGTTAACGGCTCACATAGCATCAGGCGTTTTCCCAAAGTCACTGAAAACAGCTGCCATTAAGCCACTCCTAAAAAAGAGAACTCTGGATGCATCTGTGTTAAACAACTACAGGCCGGTCTCAAATCTTCCTTTCATAGCTAAGACCATTGAGAAAGTTGTTTACAATCAAGTCAGCAGTTTTTTGAATTCCAGTGGTTATTTTGACAAATTTCAGTCAGGCTTTCGAGCTCACCACAGCACTGAAACGGCTCTCATAAAAGTGTTAAATGATCTACGGCTGAATACTGACTCGGGTAAAATATCAGTTCTGGTTTTACTGGATCTTAGTGCTGCCTTTGACACTGTAGATCATAGAATACTGCTGGATAGGTTGGAAAACTGGGTTGGACTTTCCGGAACAGTCCTAAATTGGTTCAGGTCTTATTTAGAAGAACGGAGTTACTTCGTCACTATTGGCAGCTGTGAATCTGACAGGGTGGCTATGACATGTGGAATCCCCCAGGGATCAGTTCTCGGACCTCTTCTGTTCAATCTTTATATGCTGCCATTAGGCAAAATGCTACAGGCTAACAACATTGATTACCATAGTTATGCAGATGACACACAGATATATCTGGCTCTCTCACCAGATGATTACAGCCCAATAGACTCACTGTGACTCACTCATCTTGGCGTTCTAATAGACTCAGTTCTCACATTCACCAGCCATATTAAAACCATCACCAAAACAGCCTTCTACCATCTTAGAAATATAGCCAACATCAAGGGTCTAGTGTCCCAACAAGATCTAGAGAAGCTGATC
This sequence comes from Trichomycterus rosablanca, assembly GCF_030014385.1. Lineage (NCBI taxonomy): Eukaryota > Metazoa > Chordata > Actinopteri > Siluriformes > Trichomycteridae > Trichomycterus > Trichomycterus rosablanca. The sequence continues at coordinate 54,636,990 of NC_085989.1, forward strand.
CATGCTTTTATCTCCAGTAGTGTGGACTATTGTAATGGTCTCTTAACTGGACTTCCCAAAAAGACCATTAAACAGTTACAGCTCATTCAGAAAGCTGCTGCTAGAGTTTTAACTAAAACGAAGAGAACTGAGCACATCACACAGTTCTAAAATCTCTACACTGGCTTCCGGTTAGTTACAGAATAGAATTTAAAGTGCTGCTACTGGTCTATAAATCACTGAATGGGTTCGGCCCAGAATACATCTCAGAAATGTTTAGAGAATATAAACCCAGTAGATCTCTTAGATCCATGGACTCAGGTCAGCTAGTTGAGCCCAGAGTCCAAACTAAACATGGTGAAGCAGCATTTAGCTGTTGGGCTGCATATAACTGGAACAGACTGCCAGGAGATATTAGATGTTCCTCAAATGTAGAAATCTTTAAATCCAGGTTAAAAACTTTTCTTTTTTCTTGTGCCTATGATTGAGCTTGAAATTTTTGCTATTACCCTCATTTTACCATATTTCTTTTAGTCTTGTTTTAATTTCATATTCTCTAAATTGTAGGGTATATTTTACAATATATATTTTTTAATTTTTCATGTTCTTAATTTTTATCTCTCTTGTTTGAATTTCATGTTCTTAATTGTAACTAAATGTTTGCAAAAAGTCTTTCTGAGGTTCTAGATCTCAGGAATGTTTTAATGCTTTTAATTTTTCCTTATGTAAAGCACTTTGAATTGCCACTGTGTATGAAAGGTGCTATACAAATAAACTTGCCTTGCCTTGCCTAATTGTAAAGGAGCATGGCAATGGACAGTAGAGATGAAGATTAATAAGGATAGTCAACGCAGTAGGAGTAGAAAGGGCAAGAGAGGCAGCAAGGTAAAGATCAGTTGGGTCAGTAAAGTAAAGTAGGAGCAAAAAGGTAAGTGGAAGTGGAATAAGGTTAGGGGGAGTAGGGACAGTTAGGTGAGGGACAATAGGGGCTGTTAGGTCAAGGGCAGTAGGAACAAAATGGTGAGGGCAGTTGTAGCCTAGGGGTTAAGGTACTGGACCAGTAATCAAAAGGTTGCCGGTTCAAGCCCCACCACTGCCAGGTTGCCACTGCTGGGCCCTTGAGCAAGGCCCTTAACCCTTAATTGCTTAGATTGTATTCTGTCACAACTGTAAGTCGCTTTGGATAAAAATGTCGAAATGTCGAAAATGTAAATGTAAAATGAGGGGCAATGGGGCTGTTAGGGGCAGTAAGGTAAGAGGCAATAGGAAATGTTAGTGGCAGTAGGGACAGTAAAGTAATGTGTAACAGTGGCTCTTATGGGGCAGTAGGGACAGTAAGGTGAGAGGCAATAGGGGCTGTTAGGTCAGGGGCAGTAGGGACAGTAAGGTGAGAGGCAATAGGGGCTGTTAGGTCAGGGGCAGTAGGGACAGTAAGGTGAGAGGCAATAGGGCTGTTAGGTCAGGGGCAGTAGGGACAGTAAGGTGAGAGGCAATAGGGGCTGTTAGGTCAGGGGCAGTAGGGACAGTAAGGTGAAAGGCAATAGGATATGTAAGGACAGTAGGGACAGTAAGGTGAAAGGCAATAGGATATGTAGGGCAATAGGGACAGTGAGATGATGAGTAATAGAGGCTGATGGGGCAGTAGGGACAGTAAGGCGATGAGTAATAAAGACTGTTGGGGCAGTAGGGACACTAAGGCAAGAAGCAATAGGGCTCTTAGGGGCAGCAGGAACAGTAAGGTAGGGAGCAACAGGGGCTGTCAGGGGGAGTAGAGGCAGTAAGGTGAAAGGCAATGGGGTTGGTAGAGATATTAGGTACAGTAAGATGACAAGTAAAAGGGCTGTTATGTAGGGGCAGTAAGGTGAGAAGCTATATGGGCTGTAATGTCAGGGGCAGTGGGGGGCACTGGAACATCAGCCTCTCACCAGCTTTACTAATGCGTAGAGGAAGCTGAGTGGAGTTGAGCACTTCGTCCTCATCCTGCTCGTCGATGACTTTACACTGCCGCAGATACGGTGTCAGTTTAGCTGGGTTTAGAATTCGGGTCAGTTTGTGCCTCACACCCTCCACTCGATCCCATAATTCCTCACACCTCTCCTCGGTCCATGAGGACACCACGGGGGTAACTTCACCCTCCAGCACCCACTTGCTTTCACCTACAAAAAACAGAGAGAGATACAAAGAGTAACAGTTGTTCAATTCTTAAAGGTTAATGGTTTGTACATGTTAGTGAGAGTGGGTGGGTGGTGGAGTAGTAGGACCCTGGGTGGGTTGCCAAATATACAAACCAATGGAAAAAAGGAGAATAACAGACTGGAGCTTTTTTCTTGCTTTTTTGTAACATGACTCAGCTGATGAATGAGCCTGGCAGTAAGTTATGTTAAGAGTTGTGTCCTTCTGCATTGCCATTTTGGTGGGCAGAGGGGGCACGGATGTGCAGGTGACTGTTAGTGTCAGTTTCTCCTAAAGGACAATCACCTGTACCTGTGTGAGCTCCAGGTGGAGGTTTTTCTACATATCATGGTTTCTCCCTCTCAGACTTGCCAGGTTTGGTTGAGTTTTCTCCTGGGGGCTCTTGCTGGGAACTTACCCGTTGTCTTTCTATGTTTATGATGGAGCCTCATGATGGACCCACCCATTGAGAGTGGATTGCCCCAGATGCAGTATGAGGTCCCTTTTCCAGAGCAGACACCACCCATACATCCACACTATGCACAGGGTGCGCCAGTTGGTGGGGTTGGGGTGTCGCTTGTGCGTAGCCGGTCCAAGCTGGTTCTCAGGGCTCCCTGTCTTTCCTTTCTTTCTTAGTCAAGCGTTCTGCACTTGGCTTGACATCTCTAGCAAAGCAGAACTGCTGGGTACCACACTGGGTTTTCTGTGAGTAAGGTGAACTGGCGGCTCTAAACTGCCTCTAGGTGTAAGAGAATAAGTAATGAGTAAATGTGTAAATGAGTGTGAACATGTGACCTGAATTTGTGTGACCTGATTCTGACCATGACGTTACAGTGGGTGGTACCTCTCAGCTGATGCTTGGCTCATGTTGAGTACCGTGTAGGTGTGACCGTTAGCTATTGCTATTATCTATATCTTTGAGTCTGTGGGATTTTCCCAATATCCTTCTGGTGAGCAGCTGTAACTGGTTTGAAGATGGTGGGTTTTTACTGGTTACGGGAGTCTTTAACTCTCCCGCTCTGTCTCATTACTCAGAAATGCAAACACAAGAGTCTGAACCTCCCTCATCTACAGTCTGATAAACATCTCACTGACAGACACAAAGGTGAAGAAAAGGCTGAGTGTTGATGCCGCCGGACACGGAACCTCTGACAGTATGGAATGTGAAACTACCATGGAAACATCGAGACGACTTCATGATGGTACATGTTCCTCTCACTGCATGGTTGCACCGTTTACCCACATCTCTGATCCACAGTCACGTTACTAGCAGCTCCATGGGTACCAACATGTGGTGGACGTCCAGAACCTCTTACACTTCTCACCTGATTTAGATTGAAGATTTCTGTCTTGATTTTGCATAAATTGGTGCAATCAAGATGCAAATCAAGGGCAGATGTAGCTCAGGAGTTACTGCACTGGACTGGTGATCAGAAGGTTGTTGGTTTAAACCCCACAATCTCCAAGTTACATGAGCAACATCTCTCGATTGCTTGTGGTGCATTCTGTCATATTTGTACTTGAAACTTAAATAAAGGCATCTGCTAAATGCTGTAGATGTGGAGCAGGATGAAATATCTTCTACATTTGTATGAATTTCACGTTTATGAATTTGGTGCTGCATAGCCAAATGAGCCCTAAAAAGTTGGGTTCAATTCTCACCTGCTGTCACTATCTGTCACTGTCACAGCTTGATAAAAGCTTGACTTACAGACATTTTAAATGTTATTAAGCTATGTCTATTTCTATTTTATGTTTCTTAAGTTGATCAGAGTGTCTAGGAACTTTCAAGCAGTAAGCCATGACTTCCTGTTTTACTGTGGTATATATATTAGGTGACACAGAGGTCAAATTCTTAGTCATTCCACATACGAAAGACAAGAGGAAACACAATTCAGGCTAAACAGAGCTTCAGTTGTTTTAAAAGTGTCCGTGTGGGGTTGCTTATATTTGTGTTTAGGTGACAGGAAAGGTTTTTTTGGCAAGGCTTATAAGAGGTTGCATGGAGGAGGTGTCTGATGGTAGTTTTGGAGACTTGGTGCCCTCAAGATGCTACTTTTATCTTTAACTCTCCAATAGTCATCCTTCTGAACGTTTTGCCTACTGTCCTTTACACAGTGCAACTTGGGTTCTCATCCAGGGAAGCGTGTCTTGTAGCGTTCTTGTAGATTGTAACTTTTTTTTAAATTACTGCTGTAGATTTGGGCATTTGCAGCCTAGTAGCTGTAACATTCTTAATCATTACTTGAATTATAAAGGTCCACACATTTATTAATTGTGTTTTAACGCTTTATCCCTTCAGGGTCGTGGTGGGTACAATTCACTGGGCGAAAGGTAGGAAACAATCCAAACAGGTCACCAGTCCATCACAGTGCACACACACACTCATATCTAGGGGCAATTTTGTTTAACTTTATCCCCAATAGAGCGGCACGGTGGCTCTGTGGGTAGCACTGTCGCCTCACAGCATGGGTTTCACACAGTCCACAGTCCAAAATCATGCAGTCAGGTTTATTGGAGACACTGAATTGTCCTATAGGTGAATGGGTGTATGTGTGTCTGCCCTACGATGAACTGGCGCTTCATCCAGGGTGTTACTGTGTGCTTTACACCCATTGAAAAGCTGGAATAGGCTCCAGACCAGACCCCCCACCTCCCTGACCCTAATTGGTTAAGAAAGTGGTTAAGAAAGTGAGTGAGTGTTTCCCCAATTAACCTGACTGAATGTCTTGGGATTGTGAACGGAAAACGCGGAGGAAACCCACACAGACACAGGTGAACATGTCACCTCCACCTGGGAATTAAACCCAGGACCTTTTTGCTGCGAGGTGACAGTGCTACCCACCGAGCCATCGTTCCACCCCAGGTCCTCACACTTTTTACTTATTTGTATTGTGTGTTCTCTCATCGTTCCTATGTAGAACTACTACAACAACTTGACCTCTGTCACCTAATATACTGTAAATACCCCAGTAAATCAGGAGGTCATGGATTACAGCTTGAAAGTTCCTAGACACTCTGATCAGCTTAAAAAAGAAAATATAATGTTGAAAATATGTTCTTATACTTCTATACTAATAACTACCAAAATACTGATGAGTTTGATCGTACAGATACACCAAAAATAAAACTGATTTAAAAAATGTGTGTGTTTTTTTTGTTGTGACTGGTGAGTGTGTTGAACATTGTACATTATTAGATTTTATCCTGTAATCTAGAGCGGCTCTGTGTAACATTTCATGATAAAATACTTTTACTTTATTTTTCATTTGCTTAAAAGTAATTGTTAATGTAATTTTTAAGAAAAAAATCTTGTAATTAAATAAAAATGCCTGTGGTTAATATTTACTGCCCTTACAGAGGAGTCACATGATCCCCATGTTATATGTTTTAAAGTCACAAACAGCAGTACATGAGCAACATTAAGTAAAATGTAAATAATGTGTTCAGTAAATGTAGTTCCTACCGCTCATGGTTCAGCTGCTGAACTCCACTTTCCTTCCACATGAACTGAGTAAAGAGAGTAAAACAGATATGTGCAGCTCTACTATTTACCCTCCCTGCGCACACACACACACACACACACACACTCACACACACCTTCACCTTGAGTTATTTCAGCAGTAGCACTACACACATTTCCTCCCGCAGTGTGTTTATATTGCAACACAGATTGAATGAATGAATGATCTTAGCGAGCACTGTACATTTAAACACACTTACACTGATCAGGCATAACATTATGACCACCTTCCTAATATTGTGTTGATCCCCCTTTTGCTGCCAAAACAGCCCTGCAACTGTGATGCTCTGTGTATTCTAACACCTTTCTATCAGAACCAGCATGAACTTCAGCAATCTCAGCTGCAGTAGCTCGTCTGTTGGATCCTTCACTTCCGACGTGCATCAGTGAGCCTTGGCCGCCCATGACCCTGTCGCCGGTTTACCACTGTTCCTTCCTCGGACTACTTACACCCCACAAGAGCTGCAGTTTTGGAGATGCTCTGACCCAGTCGTTTAGCCATCACAAATCTCTATGCCTTCATCCATTTTTCCTGCTTCTAACATCAACTTTGAGGATAAAATGTTCACTTGCTGCCTAATATATCCCCCCCACTAACAGGTGCCATGATGAAGAGATAATCAATGTTGTTCACTTTACATGTCAGTGCTCAGAATGTTTGTGTATATTTGTGTACATTGTTTGTGTATAATTACTGACTAAAGCCCATCTTTCACTAAATTGGGCAGCAAAGCATTCTTAACACTTCATTGACACTAACATGATCATAACATATAAGATGCATTTTAAAATTGCTCAATTAATTAGTCACTATTTCCTGACAAACAGAACATTCCTGTGACAAGTTTGGACATTTACATTTATCCAAACACTTACAGTTGTGTCCTAATACAGTCTGAACAACTGAGGGTTTTGCTCAGGGGCCCAACTTGGCAGTGGTGAGGCTTGAAGCAGCAGATTTCTGATTACAAGTGCAGTAACTTAACATCTGAGCTACCACTGCCCACAGGCACTGGACAGGCAGCAGGGAAAACACATGTTCCAGGGCATGTTTGCTTTATTTTCAAGAAACAGTTTTATTATCATTGTAGATCACTACTGCCAGTTTTAGAAACAAAACAAAACCTTTTAAAGATAAAAAAGTGAGCTTTTTAGACTGGTGGCTTTCCAGCTGAGCCAAACTCATCAATGGTGATCCATCACCACTGTGTCACAAGAACTCACAAAAACAGAGGAAGAACTCACACATGGGGTCACACAGTGTACAGTATTTACACAACAGGTACATAAATAACAAGTGTTACCCCTAATTAACATTTCATAATGCAACATCTGACTTCCAATCAGACTCAACCTGCTACAGTTTCCAAAATGTTTGAGTGCTCTTCCATTTTCATGTATGGCATGTTGCAGACACCTTTTTGCAAAGCAACTAAGGTTGACTAAAGACAATTTAAGCAATTGGATTGGGCCTGAAAGTGGCAACTTTGCGGTGGTGGGGCTTAAACCAGCAACGTTACTGGACTGCTGAGTTACCACAGCTCATCTTTCATTATGACAAATAATTCTGAGTGTATACAGAATGTTGTATAGACAGTTGACCCTATTTTTTTCACAACTGTTGATTAACTAAATAAAATGATGTTTTACAAAACATGTTTTAACTCGAGTTTTATTTCGTATTAAAGTTCTTGTTTCCTTTACATGCTGATAAACTCATGACTGAATCATCACCAAACAACTGAAAACAAAAATTAACATGAATGTTTAGGTCATTAAGTGATGGGAAATGTTTCTCAATAGCAGTTATCTACCAGAACAAGACCTGACATGCGCTTAAACCAAAAAGAGTAAAGGATGTCTTCCTCCTGTACTACACACTGTATTATTCATGTGTCTAACAGGAAGATAAAAACTAACACACACCTGTAGATTTAGCCACTACAGCATTAGTGAGGTTAGGAACTGATGCTGGTCAATAAAAACTGGTTTAAAGTCTGTGTTTCAGTTTATTTAATGCTGAAGGTATTTCAGGTTTCAAATACAATCTAATACATGAAGTTTTGTAGTGTTCACTTTTATTCTTAGTAACGGTGTGTGCGCTGGTTATAGCAGCAGAACCTGTGTAATACACCGCTGTACGAGTAGCACAGTGGGCAGAGGTGCGTTGTTTTGCCTAAAATATGGTTCTGACTTATTATTATAAAGAATAAAAATAATAAATGTTAAACACCATAAATAAAACCTTTGTTCTCATGACTGTGTAAGGTGCCCCCCCCCTCCCCCAGGTATTTTCAGCACAATCAGTAAAAGAGCTTCAAAAGCTTAAATGAGGCTTCATCTGCACTCCGCCCACTGTGCTACTCGTACAGCGGTGTATTACACAGGTTCTGCTGCTATAAACCAGCGCACACACACCGTTACTAAGAATAAAAGTGAACACTACTTAATATAATTCCCACAGTCTCCCATTGATAAAAATACGGAACAAAGCGTCCTGTATCAGTTCAATACAGAACGCAGCGTTTAGTCTCCAGATAAAGAAGGATTCTGTATGTTACAGGACGGTGGGTAACCCTGGTTTGATTGTCTCTTATATAGTGAGTGAGGTAAAACACAGCACCAAAGCTTCATCAGTCCCACACATTCTCCTGCTGGTTTAATACAAGCTCCGATACACTGAGTCCACTGTTACAAAAGTGAAACAAGATTTAAAGCCTCGGGATCAAATGTTCCGTCCCTAATAAACAATGTTTTGTTCATTTTGTGGTAATTATTTTCATTATTTCGCTTTTGTTGTTCTTGTGGGAATTCCTTAGATGTTTAGAAGAGCGGACAGTAAATAGAGATGCACACGCCACGTCTAACCGTCTGCACAATCTAATAACTTTCCACAAGAAAAACAATAGCGGGTCAACTGGATAAAATGATTTCCACAAACTAGACAAAACCTTGTTTATCGTCACCATCACAAACTCCGTTCACTTTACCGCTGAGAAACTGTTTGATTGACAGCAGGTAAGCAACACGCACTTCCGGTGTTATTGTCCCTACCTTTTCCATCAGAAATGTGCGGCCGAGAAGTGCAAAACAAATTAACATTTTAGAAAACAAAATTACATATGCCGAAAACAAATTTACAAGTGCTGAAACACTTTTACATATGCCAAAACATATTTACAAACACTGGGTACCCAAGCACTTGTAAATTTGTTTTTGCTTCATTGTAAATGTTGTTTTTGTTTTTTTGTAATTTTGTTTTCTGAAATGAAAATTTGTTTTGCACTTCTCGGCCACCGTATTGCACAGTTCACAGATCTGGAGAGCTCTGTATCTACACAAAACGTTCTGCTAAATGATTTCAGATTTGATGAACACCAAATACCTGATTCAAACCAGATTTATGTAGATATCTGATTATACAAGTGATCATGTTAATAACATACAGTGGAACCTCGGTATATGTCCTTAATCCGTTCCAGAACCTTGGACTTATACCAAACAGGACGTATACCAAACGAATTTTCCCATAGGAAATAAAGGGAAAATGATTAATCCGTTCCCATGAAAAAAAATCCTATTGTTATTGGCATATTATACGTTGATGGGGTTGTATAAAATAATTTATAACACGGATAGTTCCGGTCCTAAAATCTGATTGGCTGAGCTGCGTTTAAAGCCGCTGTGAAATCCCCGATATAAACGCAACTGTGACCACCTCACATCATTCTATATTAATACGCCACTGAAAAGTAAACAAAAAGAAACTGTACAAACTTGATTGAACACTATTTTAAGTCATGTACTATACATGGAAATGTCCAGATTAATATAAACAGTAATCCTGATCATTAAGCGGGTGTTTCGTCCAAGAAATAGTGTAATAGTTTGTGAATGTTATGTTCGCCCTAATGTTGCCTAGCAACACGGCGCACCGTTAACGGGACTACAGTACCTGTAGTACAGTACCTGAAAATTATATAGCACGTTATAGCTATAGAGTTATAGCGCGGGTTGTTCACTGAATGGTAGCAACTGGCGTAATGACGCTCGTGGCTTGGTCTCGCGAGAGTTAAACAAGGGTCGCGCGCGGTGTCGTGACTGATTTTGACCCGTACAAGTTCTAGCACGCAAGTCGTATTTCAAATAAAGGTCGTATACCAAGCTACATTTTTCTTATCCAAACAGGACGTATACCAAGTTGGACTTATACCAAAGCAGACGTATACCGAGGTTCCACTGTACTATTAAAAACTAAATTCTGAGAGATTCGAATAAAACAAAATAACAATAATTAATAAAATAATCTTTAACCAACCAGCACAAAATAATCACAGCAAATTTGATTTTAAAAAATTTCATTTTTACTAGACTAATTAAAATCTCAATTGTTAAAAAAAATTATTTTACAGTCTTACTACCATAAAATATTTGTTGTTTGTTTATTAGGACTTTAACGTCATGTTTTACACTTTGGTAACATTCATGACAGGAACGGTAGTTACTCATTACCCAAGATTCATCAGTTCACAAGTTTATATCAAACACAGTCATGGACAATTTTGTATTTCTAATTCACTTTACGTGCATGTTTTTGGACTGTGGGAGGAAACCGGAGCTCCCGGATTAAACCCACGCAGACACGGGGAGAACATGCAAACTCCACACATACAGGACCTGGACCACCTCACCTAGGGATCGAACCCAGGACCTTCATACTGTGAGGCAACAGTGCAAAGTTGTAATAGATACAGAAACACACTGAATCACACTGATCTGTCTTAAGATATATTAGATGATGCAACAGTTCATGTGAGATGATACCAGAAATCCATAACATTTAATATTTAACATATGTACGGTGTAAAGGGCAATTGTAGCCTAGTGGTTAAGGTACTTAACTAATAAACAAAAGGTTGCTGGTTCAAGCCCCACTGCTGCCAGGCTGCCACTGTTGGGCCCTTAAGCAAGGCCCTTAACCTTTCCTTAACCAATTGCTTAGAAAATATACTGTTAAAGTACTGTACATTGCTCTCTGGATAAAAGCATCTGCTAAATACCGAAAATGTGAATGTAATTCTGAAACGTGTGATTTCACAGCAAATGAGAAGTGCTCAGGAATAACCATCTCACACAGAAACTCTTGGTGTCCTTCTAGTGCTGCTCCATGGAGAGCATTCTGACCTACTGCATGTGTGTGTAGTTCTCCAGCTGCACATCTGCAGAGAGGAAAGTGCTCCAGAGGGTCATCACCACAGCTCAGAGGATCATTAGCAGCCCTCGCCCTTCCCTGGAGGACTTGTATAGTTTTCGCTGCCCCAGGAAGGCACAGAACATTCTCAGGGACCCGTCCCATCCTGGACAGTTGCTGCCCTCAGACAGACATTACAGGGCATTGAGGGCCAGAACAAACAGTTCAGACACAGCAGCGCTGTTGGAGTTTTTAAACACCTCACTGTCACTGGTGGACTGAGAATCGTTCACCAACCAAAAATATGCAGCCAACAGCGTCCCATGGGCAGCATCCTGTGACCAGTGATAAAGGTCAAACAGCTCAAACAGCAGCAATAGATCAGTGATCATCTTTGACTTTACATCTACAAGGTGGACCAACTAGGTAGGAGCGTCTAATAGAGTGGACAGTGGGTGGACACGGTATTTAAAAACTTCAGCAGCATTGCTGTGTCTGATCCACTCATACCAGCACAACACACCACCACCCTGTCTGAGAATTATCCACCACCTAAATAATACCTGCTCTGTGGTGGTCCTGTGGGGGTCCTTACCATTGAAGAACAGAGTAAAAGAAGGTTTAAAAAGTATGTAGAAAAACTGGAGTACAGTCAGTAATTGTAGAACTACAAAGTGCTTCTAAATGGTAAGTGGAGCTGATAAAATGGACAGTAAGTGTAGAAACAAGGAGGTGGTTTTTAATGTTATGGCTGATTCGTGTATGTTATATTCGTGTAAGTGACACAGAGGTCAAATTCTTAGTCATTCCACATAGGTAAGACAATAGGAAACACAATTCAGGCTTTTAAATCCATAACAATGTAAAGCGTGCTTGTTTTTTTCCTAGTTTGGCATTTTTCCTTAGTCATTTCCAGTTCCTCAGTTGTATCTTCTTCTGCTGCTGCAGACCCCGCAGACTATCAAACATTCCCTCTGAAACATGTGGAGTCAATGACCTTCTCACAAAGAGTATCACATCTAGGGAGTAACTCAGAATTCCATACTCTCTGTTGGTGCAGACACCTTCAACCAGCCAGCAGAGGTCACTATTGCACCAGTATTGAGAAATCCCTTCGACTGTGTCGGTGGTCTGGCTGATTCATAGCACAGCTGAGATTTAAATGTGGACGGAGGCTAACAGGCTAACCACAGGCTAGCCACAGGGGCGCTAACGCGCCGGAGAAGCAAGGTCACGTGATCAAAACATTCCTCCCACAGCCAGCGTTTTGAATGTCAAATAAAAGACTAGAAGAACAGAAAAAAAAAATAATAATAATAAAGAAAAACGTTGAGAAGAAAAATAAACAGTAAGAAAAAAAAATGGAAAATGAAGAAATTCTTCTCTCAGGGGCAGAAGCTTGCGCTTCTAGCAACCTAGAACAACCACCAGCTGGCTACAGATCCTTTTAGAGCACCAAACCAAACAGTTGCAGCAAATGTTGTCCCCAGTACTGAAAGATATCCAAACACCCTGGCTGAAGCAGCCTAAGGGGAATGATCAGTCACATACTGTGTCAAGTTCATCACCTATTTTCATCGAACATGACAAAGAGGTGCTTCCCACCATTCCATCTGGCCTCCCTGATTTTTCCCCAGAACTAGAGGTGATCTGGCAGCGCTCTCGGACATCAGCCCCTGTAAGACAATGGAATGTGGACGAGTCTTTAGAGCCAGCAGTGCGTAGAGGTTCTACTAACAGGAGAGGTGGTGGGCTGTCACCCATTACAACAACATCTCCAAACAGTGTCAACCCTCAGTTCCCAGGCCACGACAGAGATATGGGCATGCACAACAATAATAGCCATCATGGCAACCATGCAGCACCACGTTACTCCACGTGCTGTGCCAGCTCAAGGGCCTTTGCATCATTCGAAGGAAAAGATGACTGGGCTTCCTTCTTTATCCCCTTCGAAAGAATGGCTCAGAGACAAAATTGAACAAGCACTGAAAGAGTGAATAGACTACATGAGAGGCTGAGAGGGTCGGCTATTCGATTCGTATGCTCGCTGCCTGAGCATGTCAGAGAAGATTATGCTCTCCTAACAGAACAGCTGGCACAGAGGTATGGCCACACAGACCCACCAAGCACGCTGTCGTTTAAATGAGCTATGGCAACAGAAGGAACCTACAGCTGAGTTTGCAGAGGAGATTCGTCGTTTGGTCACCTTAGCATATCCAGGAGTGGATCTTCAACTGCAGGACCAACTGGCAGCCGACGCATTCCTTCAGGGCCTTTGCAACCAGCGAATCGCATATGAGGTATTGAACAAAGACCCACCCACACTCACAGAGGCTCAAAAACTGGTAGAAGCACACGAACACAACTTCAAAGCAAAACTAGGCCAAGATGGAGAGTTAAGGGGGAGAGTCAGACGCATTTCAGTCCAGTCCATTGTTTCAGACTGAGTTTCTTTGAGTTTGTTTCATTTATACGAAGACCACGACTACCCACACCTACCACGCCTTACATTATTATTGTTTATTTTATTCATATTGATATAAATCATATAATTATTTATTTTAATGTATCCTTATTATTTATTATTATTATTTATATTAATCTGTTTCCTAAACCTGTAACTAAGCTTTGACAATACGAATGTATATATTTGCCATGCCAATAAAGCTACCTGCATTAGAATTTGAGAGAGAGAGCGAGCTTCTAGTTTTGATCACTTGGTTTGATTGTACAGTTACTGAGTGAACTGTGATTGATGGTAACAGATAAATACCAGAGTGAGACAGCGCTGTGTGGGGTAATATGCACCACAGAGAGAATAAAATCAAGCTTATTTTGCTGCTAATGTGTTTTTACCACACAGATGAAGAAGAGTAAACACTTGTTACACCCTTTTACTGTGTATTATGTCACGTGACCTGGTGGGTGGAGTTACAGTGAGTCTCACCTGTTTATCAGTGAACTTCGTGCTTTCACTTTAGAATGAATCTATATGAAGGTGAAATGGCGTCAGGTGAAGGTAGGAATAAAAACTCTTATTCATTATTATGACATCAGAAGATCTGAGTTTAGATTAGTACTGAAGATCCGAGTGAACAGAAACTCTTACATTCATCAGCAAACTTCAGTTCTGTAGCGCAAATTCTCACTTTATTTAATCCTCCTGCTTACATCAGGTCATTTACTGATCACTTTCTGCTTTTATTATTGATTCTGGTTTATTGTAGTTTAATAATACAGCATTGATTCTTAATCTTTAGTTTTAAGCTTTTATAATCAAGTATCCTTACTGACGTCACAAAAAGACGGTAAATGACTGTTGATTTTATTGCAGCTTCTATTTACTTGCTTAATTTAACATATTAGAAACAGACGAACAAATCAAATGATCTAAATGTCCTAAATTTGTCTGGTGTTCAGTAATATCAGCGTTGATTATTTTTTAAAGGTTTTACTATTTGTTTTGAGACATTACAGGTAACAAAATCATAATTTATCATCTAACTCTTACATTACTGCTCAACTATCTAAGGAAATGTTCCACCTGTGCCATAGTTCCAAATTAAATAAAAAGTAATGGTTTGTCATCTAATATGTATTTACACACTGCAAACATTTTTTACAACTTGGTTAAAGACACTGAAGAGAAACAAGTATCCTATTGAAGCACTGTTGCCTCTGTTTAATCTTAATAGAATGATCAGATCACTGGTACAGTGTGGATCTTGAATCAGAGAGGTGATGTGTGACAACAGAGTGCTCTATTGATTTTACTCTCTGGGTGGAATTAGTGAGATCTTGACAAACATGCTTAAAGAACCCACACGGAAATGTAATATATAACATATCTGCCCCTATATCAATAATGATTTTTCCTTATATGTTAGCTGTATGTTATACTTTATTATAATTAAGTATAAGTACAAAAAATATATAGAGTGCAGTTAAAACAGTAACAGGAAAAAAATGTACACCAAAACACATTTTTTTATATATTTTTTTAAGGTATTTTTATTTATAATTATTTATTGTTTGCCAAAAAATAATAAAAAATAATATGTTTTGTATTGCCATAATTGACTGCCGATCTCCTGCATCACACTGGTCTGTAATTCTGGGATGAAAACAAAAACTTTATTTAAAGCTATTTTTTACAGATTAATGTGGATCTTATTTGTCTTATTCAAAATTTTCAGTTCCAGTTAAAATAACTGCTGCACCAGTGATGATGGAAAAGAAATGTTGAATAAGACTTACTTTAAATATGTTTACCTGGTTAATAATGGTTCATTGGTTCACTCTGGCAGCAGGAGTGGCATCACTATATCCAGAACAGAGCTAGAGCAGAAGAAACAGTGACTTTAGTAGGCTAAAGAACATAAGCACATACTTATAAGACTTGATATGATAACATTAACATTTTACAGTGTTGTGTACAGTGCTTATGTACAGTATCCTTAATCAATCTTGAAAATGTCTTTTCTTGTCTGTATGTTGATAAAAGCAGCTTTTCTAAACATGTTACCAGGATCAGTGTAGGCCAAATAACAGAAGGTGGCTGAGTGAGCTGGACAGTAAGTCACTGCAGAAATAGAAACACTTAATTAGTTTAATCATTCAATCAAGGAAATTCATAAAGACATGTAAATATGTGCTTTAGGAATGATAATGTGCTTTGTCTGTGTAAACATGTTTCCTGGATTCATTTATGTCAGCCAATGACTGTAAAAAGTTTTTGTAATATTGTCAACTGCCAAGAAGAGGGAGCTAAACCCAACCTTTTATATACAGTGGGGGAAATAAGTATTTGATCCCCTGCTGATTTTGTAAGTTTACCCCCTTACAAAGACTTGAACAGTCTATAATTTTTATGGAAGGTTTATTTTAACAGAGAGAGACAGAATATCAACAAAAAATCCAGAAAAAAAACATTAAATGAAAGTTATAAATTAATTTGTATTTAATTAAGGGAAATAAGTATTTGATCCCCTACCAACCAGCAAGAATTCTGACCCCCACAGACCGGTTATGTGCCCATGAGGCACACAAATTAGTCCTGTCCCTGTATAAAAGACTCCTGTCACAGAATCAGTTTCTTCCGTTCAAATCTCTCGACCACCATGGGCAAGACCAAAGAGCTATCAAAGGACGTCAGGGACAAGATTGTAGACCTGCACAAGGCTGGAATGGGCTACAAGACCATCAGCAAGAAGCTTGGTGAGAAAGAGACCACTGTTGGTGCGATAATTCGAAAATGGAAGAAATACAAGATCACAGTCAATCACCCTCACTCTGGAGCTCCATGCAAGATCTCACCTGGTGGGGTAAGAATGATTCTGAGAAAGGTGAGGTCAGTCCAGAATTACATGGGAGGAGTTACCTTTAGATGTACTGTATGTTTCAAAAGATTTTTAATAGCCGTTTGCTGTCATATTTATGTATAGCTGGCTAGATAGTTAGTTTAATGTAACTGCCAAGCTAGCCTTTTGGCTAATGTTAAAACATGGCTATACTAAATTTATTAATTATCAAAAAAACAAAATAATATGATTATATATATTGTTCTGTTACTACAATATATCAACATTTTTTTATCCTAAAGACCAGCTGTTAATGTTACCTTGAAATTCTCAGTGAATAACTGTAAAAGAGAACAGATTTTTTTATTTAAACTGAACTAGCAGACGTTAACAGGTGGGACAGCTCTGGACACAATAACCAACCACACTGAGTCAGTAAACTGGAAATCTTCACCGTTTATTCCCTGAACACAAGACATGGAGCATAATTAGCAGGTGAACTCTCTCTCCCTCCTGTTCAGTGTTCACCATGTGACTGTTAAACTTTTGTTTTTTTTAAAAACACACATATGAAAATGTAAACATATAGTAAACACAATAAGAAATATGTAAATATTATAAACAAAAACAACAATGTAAAAAATGAAGCAAAGGGCGTGTCAATAAAACAAGCATAGTACATAGTGCAAATAAATCCATACGTTTCTGAATTAATAACTTTAACCAGTAAAACTACAGTAAAACATACCTGTACACGAGACATGGAGCATATACTGCCTTCAAGTCCTGCTTGGAAGTTCCTACTTACGAGTTCGGAGGTTGTAATTACGACATGATGTGCGTTCAAGTGGTTTTTGGTCGGGTAAAAATGGGGGGCCAAGATGGCGGATTAGTGAGTGGACGTGTTTTAGTTTTCTCTCAGGAACTTATGGATGGTGTGGTTTGACGATCAGGAAAATACCAAATAATTAACTTATTCAACTGATGAATTATTGATTGTTTATGGGAAGAAGGAGGAAGAAACAAACTGTGACCAGGTCTGAGATTACAGTCAGCTCAGTTTCGATGGATCTGCAACAGGATAGCGAGCCACTGAGCAACGGAAACTGGTTCGAGTCTAATCCAGACATAGAACCTGATGTTCTGGCTGTTCCTCTCCCTGACACTCCTTTGAAACCAGTGCAAAAAAAAGCCAAGCGGGACACTCGTGAAAGTAGCGACTCGCAGTCTGATATTTTGCTTGCGATTCGCAAACTCTCTGATAAACATGATGAAACATTCAAGAAAATTTCCGCCATTGAGTTGACGACTAAAAATACTTCGGCACAGATAGAGAAGTTAACTTCAATGGTGAAACAGCTGACTACGCATGTTAGTCAACACAAAGAGATTCTAAACCGCATGGACGAAGATATTAAAACATTAAAGAAGGAAAACGACATGCTTAAAGCAACGGTTGCTGACTGCAAACGGTACAGCTGGAGATGGGCTTTGAAACTACACGGACTGAGAGAAAAGGATGGGGAAGAAATCAGAAAGATTGTAATTGATATTCTTGAAAAAGTTGCTCCTGAAATTTGCGATGACTTAAGGAATGGTGTTGATATTGTTCATCGACTTGGTGCAAAGAGAGACGATGGTTCCAGTAGATCCATCATCATCTTGTTTGCGTTACGTCGCATACGCGATGCCATTTGGAGTGTTTCCCGACGCTCTCAATTTCTACGAGAAAACAAGCTAAACTTCTCAGAAGCCTTGTCACTGGAGGACAGAGCAGCTAGAATGAAACTTTGGCCTCTAGTGAAAAAAGCCAGAGATGAAGGCAAGAAAGCATCCTTCCATGGTTCATATGCCCTCATTGATGGAAAGAAATTTGATTATTTACGTTGACTGTAAAACGTTTAAATTTGTCCAGTTGTTTAAAGTAGCAATTTATTGCATTTTGCTTTAATATGTTTTAAAAGCCTAATTTTCTATAAAACAGGACATTTTTGTCCAGTTTATGCATATAATGTGCATTTATAAATAGTTTCAATATATAACCTGGTTAAATTTCTTTGCATTTGCAAAATTAGATTATCTTCCTTTTTTTAGGTAAATGTTAAGTATCCTGATCGTTTGCCACACCTCCGGTAGGAATGTATAATTTTTTGGCACAGATTTTATTTCACATTGATAATATTGTTAATTGATATTGTTCCTTGTTATGAATCCGAGCAGTAGTTTATTGTCTGTTTTGTCATTGAATGTTAGGGGTATGCGTGATGTGATAAAAAGGAAAGCCATTTTTTTGTTTTGCAAAAGAAGTGATGCAGATTTAATTTTTCTTCAGGAAACCCAAATCAAGTGATTTGGATATTAATTTTTGGCGAACACAGTGGGGTAACTTAATGTATTGTAGTCATGGCACCAACCACTCTGCTGGGGTCTTAGTCTTACTTCATAAATTTAGGGGAGATGTACTTGAGGTGGTAGATTCAAATGATATAATAGTTATCAAACAAGACAACTCTTTATTTTATGTAATGTTTACGAATACAATTCTCGTATAGCTAATAAAACATTCTTTTCACAGATAAGGACTGAACTACTTTCTCTGATGGGTAGACATTCTAATTCCATTTTAATTTTAGGTGGTGACTTCAATGAATGCATCAATGACAAATTGGATAGGTTACCTCCTAGAGCTAATCAAGGTCTTTTGAGATATAGCTCAGTGTTTTCACTGTGTTCTGATCTCTCTCTGACTGATACATGGCATTCCTTTAATCCTGATAAGCTGGATTTCACATGGTCTAATGTTAATCGATCCTTGCACTCTAGAATTGATCTTTTTTTGATATCCTCTTCATCTCTTAATATTGTTAAAGATATTTCACATGCATTTGCCCCACTATCTGATCATAAACTTATTTCTTTAAAGTTGGGCAGCTCACATGAGACTCCAAAACTTAGAGGTTATTGGAAGTTCAGTAATATACTTCTTAAGGATGATACATTCAATGAAAGCATTATTACACTGATCAAGGATATTTTAAATGATGAAGACATAAGCAATTATAAAGCTTAATGGGATTATTTCAAATATAAAGTTAGATATGTGGCCACTAAGAGATGTAAAATATTAAAAGCCATCAAATGTAAACAAGAGTTAGATCTCTTTGGTAGAATTAATGCTTTACTGGTTAAGGATAATACTTCTGAAGAAGAAAAGTTAGAATTAAAAAATCTAATTTAAAAAGTTAATCAAATTTATTTAGATTTAGCTAAAGGGGCATATGTCAGATGGAGGAGGGTGAGAAAAACACTAGTTACTTTTTTTCTCTTGAAAAAAGAAACGGAAAAAGAAAATCTTTATCTGTTTTAAATATTAATGGAGTTCAGTGCACTGACTCCAAATTAATATCAGAGTTTGTCACCTCCTTTTATCGAAATCTTTATATATCTAATTTCGATGTAAATAGTTGTGAAAACTTTGTCAACAGAATTAAACAACATATTCCAATTATAGAGAAGAGTTTTAAAGAACATTCTTGCCTTTCTATAGATAAAATCAAATTGGCTCTTTTTTCAATGAAAAAAGGGAAATCACCAGGTATTGATGGTTTATCTATAGAATTTTACATTCATTTTTGGGAAATTATTAAAGACCTATTATTTTATATGTCATATATTCCACCGAATCGGTGCCATTTCCGTCCCCAGGACATTACATGTATAAATGTGCACAAAAAATAACTGTAAAATAAATTTTATTATTAAGCATAGTGTCTTATACATTGACCTAATTGCAATTTTAAGATATGCAATTAAAAACATTAATAAAAACTACCTATAACACTGAAAAAATAGCATTTGTTACCTGTCCCCGCTCTCTAACTATACACTTTACCATAAAATATAATTATTAAAATCCTTCGGAAATGTAATTTTTTTTGCATTGTTGTGTGACTCCAAATCCCATCTATGCGTTAAAAATATTTTTTGCATAAAGACTCCATAATATTTAAGTTAAAATACACATTTTAGTTGTGTCCCTAGGTTTTCACTCAGTCCTGTTACCATAACACATTACCCCATCTGAAAAATTTTGAACATTCCACAAGTCACATGTTCAACAGGAAGTTGCATCAGTTGGATCTTCTGAAAGCCATGGGAAGACCAAAAGTAAGTTCCCTCCTTTTTTTTTCTGTATATTTGATCATTTTGTAAGTATGACTGAGGAGGTAAATCTCAACGATCTCTCCTGTTACCTTAATTAATTCCTAGATGTTATTTGTTTATTTTTAAAATACAATTTTAGGAAAATCACTAAAATGTGCTTAGTGTCCTCGTGCAATTAGCATAGCCGCCATGTAGCTATATTTTATGTTTTTGCTAATTCTATGCTAAAAACTCAGTCCTGTTACTTTCAGTCCTGTTACTCATATAAAGAGTAACAGGACTAAGTGCCAGTAACAGGAGTGAGTAGAGTCCTCTGGTTTATTGATTTATTAGTGTGAATATTAGTCAATGTAAGGTTTACAGTTGAAATGACTGAAGTTGTTGAGATTTAATATCAGTTTCACAATGTGGATACCATACTTACAGGGTGCCAATCCACCACTAAGTGCTGCAGAAAAGCAACGACGCTATCGTGCTCGACGTGATGCTGACCCAGAGAGGAGAGAAAGATATTTAGAGAAGGAACGAGAAAAATACAGGGAGGATCTAAAATCAGGCAGGAAGAAAAGGATCAATAACCTAAGTGAGAGAGAAAAGCGCAGACTGTAAGGTTCTGTGGCGTTTGTGGGACTTACCACTCTTCCCCGACGTCACAGGCCTTACAGAGCAGTATGGAGCTAGGCCTTTAATAATAGGCCAGCTCGTTAGGGTGAACGACCTGCAGCTGCGGCTCCCTTATTTAAGGGCACGCCGCCTGGCTGCAGGCGTCGCACCTTCTGTCTTGTTTTCTCCTTTTGTTTTGGGCACGGCGGTGTCCGTGGGGACTGATTACAGCTCCTCCACGCTTCTTTTTGTAGCCTTAGGAGGTACCCCTGGTGGCATAAGGCCATCAGGGTGTGTAGACCGCAAGGTCGAGGTAATTAGCTTTTCTTTTACCTTCTTAGAAGTAGCGTGGTGCGATGTCGTGCAGTCCTCGTACTGTTTTTATTTTACCCGTTAGCATTTAGCATTAGCGGCTGAAGCCAGCCCCGTGACACGGCGCTGGTCCTCTCACCGCTAATGTCTCCCTAGCTAATCTAGCTGTTGTATTCGGCAACCGGTGGGTGGCGACTCCGTAAGACACTCGGTTGGTCTGCCAGCATCCCACCGGTTCGAATCCGCACTAGGAGCTTGTTTAACTGTTTTGTTAACCGGTTCTCTTTACTCAGTTTTCATAACAGAGTGGCGCTAGCTGCGGCTGATGACGGAGCCCTCTGTTTCCCCCGAACTTCGCCAGAGGCGATTTCGGGGCTTTTGTAGCTTAAAATAATTATTCTGGGATTCTGCAACCGCTGGGTGGCGACACTGCTAAGTGCGCGGCTGTACTGCCAGCTTCCCCGGTTCGAATCCGCAACCTTTTTGTGTGCTTTAACAGATTGGCTCTAGCTGCGGCTGATGAAGGAGCCGTCTGTTACCCCGAACTGCGCCAAAGGCGATTTCGGGGCTTTGTAGCTTAAAACATTTAGTCTGGGATTCTGCAACCGCTGGGTGGCGACACCGCTAAGTGCGCGGCTGTACTGCCAGCTTCCCCGGTTCGAATCCGCAACCTTTTTGTATGCTTTAACAGATTGGCTCTAGCTGCGGCTGATGAAGGAGCCGTCTGTTACCCCGAACTGCGCCAGAGGCTATTTCGGGGCTTTGTAGCTTAAAACATTTAGTCTGGGATTCTGCAACCGCTCGGTGGCGACACCGCCAAGCGCGTGGCCGTACTGCCAGCTCACCCGGTTCGAATCTGCACCCTTTTCGTGTGCTTTAACAGATTGGCTCTAGCTGCGGCTGATAACGGAGCCGTCTGTTACCTCGAACTGCGCCTGAGGCGATTTCGAGGCTTTGTAGCTTAAAATAATTGTAGCACCTTAAGCGCATTTAGTTATCTGCTGTCCCCCGCTGCAGCAGCGCGCTGGTTACGCGCCCGGCTCTCACCCGAGCGGCCGGTGTTCGCGCCCAGCGTCTTTTAGTTTTCTTGTTTTCTTTTTGTTGCTGCCTGCATTCCCCAGCTAAAGTCCATCGGGGTTCCTTATGTTTGTTTTTGAGTTCTGTTTTTGTGTGTGATGTCCTTTGTTTTTCTATTAATAAATAAACTTTTATTTACTTTAACTCCGCGCTTGAGTCCTCCTTCCACCCACGTAACACAGACAACGCAAAAAATGGAGGGAAACATACCATAGAATCAAGGACAGGAAAGAAGCTCTACAACACCTCATCACCCCTTCACACAGTCCCTAGTTATCACCAGCACAAGCTGTAGATCCACAACCAAGCACTTCCAGGTGTAGTTTATGAAATGGGTCAAGTGTCAAAGGAAATGTGCAACGGAGTATTCTGATTCAAACTTGAATGGATGTAGTGTGTGGGCTCAGATGCAGTATTGTGGCTGTAGTGAGCAGGATTATAGAAATGATCTGTGCATGTGATAGAAGAATGACCAGTGCAGGAGAGAAATTAAACGACATATAAGTTCCCTGTTAAAGGCTAACTTGCAACTTTGCAAATTTCTAGTTTATTCCAGTTAATTCCAACTTTGAATTTTGCAACCTTAGTTGTGCAACAACCAAATGTTAGAATTTATTAAGTAGCTGATGGAAATAGACATTATTGCATTATAGTATTAAATTCTGCTTATCGAGTCACAGAGATAATGTAACAGGAGGAGCCCTGAAGAGGAGGGCTGACAGTCTGGTCAGCAAAGGGACAGACATTCCTAATGCTGCAGAGCTGTATGCTGTGTTGCAAAAGGCAGAAACAACAATCAAGTTGTTTTTTGTCAATGAGGAAGCAGTTGAGAAAGCAGTTTTGGAGATGCCCAATGATGTGCCACCAATTTCATCCACCTTGAGGATGCATCAGGCAGTGACCCTAGCCCAAGGAGAACTGACATACAATGATGTCAGCTGCTTGTGTACAACAAAACAAAACCTGACCTGTGACTGCTTTAATGCAAAGCATTTCACGTTCAGTCATCAACAGACGGCTCCCATAGCCATGGAAGTTCAGTGGCAAAGTCCTGAAGTTGTTGGCAAATGGTGTGTGGTGAAGTACGAGGGTGACCTATACCCTGGCATCATCATAGATACAAGTGAAACACATGTTGAGGTCTGTTGCATGCACAAAATGGTGGTCAACAGGTTTTTCTGGCCAGCACGTGAAGACATGCTTTGGTACCTTTTTGAGGATGTTTTGTGTATTATCCCACCTCTGAGGCCAGTCACAGGTCGCTATATGGAAATGAAAAAAGAGCTCTGGGCCATACTAGAGAAGATCTCTTAGAAAAGGCCAGACAAGTTTGTTTTTACACACACACGCGCACACACACACACAAGCACATGGCTCTGTGTTCATTCCTGTTACCCAGTGTTCATTCCTGTTACCCAGTGTTCATTCCTGTTACTTGATTATTTTTTCTAAAAAAAAAAATGATAAACCACTTTTTTTCCAACTATGTTTGGTCCATCATTTATCCATTTGTTTAATAAATTACATGATAAAAAATTTTATCAATTTCAGGTTAGGGTCTTCTTGAAAAGATAAAAATGGCTTTGCATCTTTTAGAAAAGTACAACGTGCATGCATATGTAGTGATTTTTTAGTTAAAAGTATCAATTATTTGAACATGTATTCAACTATTTCTTTAAAATAAACACTTTCTTGAGGGAAAATCAAAGGAATTAGTTGACATGCTTTTAAACATGCTTTTTTAAATGTCACATGAGTTTTGGTAACAGGACTGAAAAAAATGTAACCATCTTCGACTTAGAAACCTTATAAAAAATTAAATAAAGCTGCGTGAGATTGACCAATACATGTTTTGAATAGTTCAATATATGTGTTATTACATTCGGAGTTGAAAAAAGATACAAAATTAAGTTTAATTTGGAACAGTTACAACAAGCAAATGGCACCCATTCGGTGGAATGGCCCATGTATAAGGAGTGTGTTGATCAGAGAGAGATGACAACATCTATGATCTCCCTTATTCCTAAACCTGACAAAGACATAGCAATGATAAACAATTGGCGTCCCATTACTCTTTTAACAGTAGATTATAAACTTTTAGCTATGGTTTATGCCAATAGATTAAAGTCTGGTTTGGATAGTATTATTTCTGAGACACAATCTGGCTTTATGAAAGGAAGACACATTAGTAACAATATATGGTTAATTCTGGATTTGCTAGATTATTCAGATCATATATATTCAGAAGCTGTTATTCTATTTCTAGACATTTACAAGGCCTTTGACACAATTGAACACCAATTTATTTTAAAATCTCTTAAATTATTTGGATTTGGTGATGCTTTTGTTGATATTATTGGCATGTTGCACAGGGGAATCAATAGTTATGTTATTATAAATTTCAATACATCTCAGAGATTTGACATAACACGTGGCGTTAGGCAAGGCTGCCCAATCTCTCTCTTTTTGTTTATATTAATTACGGAATTATTGTCCTTAAGTATAACACATGATCCATGTTTAAAAGGAATTTCTATTTTTGGTAGAGAATTTAAAATTTCTCAATTGGCAGATGACACTTCTCTTTTTTTTAAAAGATAGAGACGAGTTATCCACTGCTTTGAATCTAGTTACACAGTTTTCATGTGCTTCAGGTTTAACATTAAATATGTCAAAGTGTGAGATAATGCCTCTTTACAATTGCAAGGATATTAATATAGATAATATTCCAGTCCAAAACACAGTAAAGTATCTTGGTATCTATATTACAAGAAACATTTTGGATAGACAGCATTTAAATTTTTCAAATAGACTTAAAAAAACTTAACAGTTGTTTAATCTCTGGCTTCAGAGAGACTTGTCTTTAAATGGTAGTTTTTTTATCCAAAGCTGAAGGGTTGTCTCGATTTGTGTATCCATCTCTCTCCGTTTTCATAAAGGATCCCATAGCAAACGAAATTAATAAACTTTTTTTTAGATTTCATATGGAAAAACATCACACAAACTTAAAAAAACAGTTATTTCTAATTGTAGATCTGAAGGTGGTTTGGAAGTGTTGACTTTTAATGACACCATCAACACGTTTAGAATTAGTTGGGTTAAAAGATGCCTTATTAATTTAAACTCTATGTGGTTTTTTATCCCAAATTTTATTTTCAATAAAGTAGGCGGTTTACCATTTCTATTAACGTGCAACTGTCTCCCAAATAAGCTCCCTATTTCTCTCTCTAAATTTCATGAACAAGCTTTACTCGCATGGAAATTATGCTTCATCCACAATTTTTCTCCACATAGAGCCCTCTTGTGGAATAACGCTGATATTACAATTGGGAAAAAATCCCTTTTTTTCCCTAAATGGTTTCAAAGGGGTATTAACAATATTGTTTCAGTGTTTGATGACTTTGGTAATGTTCTTGTATATGAGCAATTTATGACTAAATATGATTTCCCTATTCCTTTTAAAGAATAAAATTCCCTGATTCGGACCATTCCTAATGGCCTGGTCCAGCTTGTGAATAATTATTCGAGTTTAATGTGTGATAATAGACACATTCGTCGTATACTTCAGATTCAAAACAAAACTGTTGCTCGTGGAAAATTTTTTTGGATGACTCATATTGAGGATATAAATTGGAGAAGAGCCTGGTTGTTGCCTCAAAAGTTTTGTATGCCTAATAAAGCTAAGGATGTTCACTTCAAAATTTTACATAAAATATACCCAGTTAATTCAGTTGTTTCCAAATTTGCTAATATTGGGAGCTCTTGTACTTTTTGTGATGATGCTGAAGAGACCGTCATTCATTTATTCTTTCAATGTAAAATAACAAACAAATTTTGGTCTGATTTAAATGATCATTTGTTTAAACCAACTAAAACTATGCATTGTTGGAAGCTTAAAGATATAATATGTTATTATAGTAACGATTCCAATAGACAAATAGAATATATTGTAAAAAATTTTATTCTATATGCGAAATATATTTTTATTCATAAAGTTAAATTTTTAGGCTCCAGACCTATGTTTTCTTTGTTTTTACTAGAATTTAATTCACTTCTGCAATCTATAAAACTTACCCAAAATAAAAAAGGCATTAGGTTTATAAATTATTTTGAACGTTATTTTGGGGAGGGTGGTAATGAAGATTGAATGGCTTTCCGTGTATGTGTGTGTATGTATGTATGTATGTGTATATGTGTGATACCTCCAATTTTTTCTTTTTTGATAAATTTGTTTAATAACAATGTGATGTATGTAGCTCATTGTGCTCATATTTTATCCTGATCAATATTGTATATACAATGTCTCTTCTTCATTTGTATTTTTTCTAAAGGCAATAAAAAAAAATTAAAAAAAAATGGTCGGGTAAAAATGGACGCCATGACAAAACTCAGTTGATATACGGTCATTAGAAAAAGTCCAGAAGATGATACAAAGAGAACAAAAAGAGCACCGGTGGTTTGTTAAAATTGCCTCTACACTAAAATAAATTAAATAAATTAATAAATAAATAAACCAGGAGTACCAGTCCTTTTAGTACACTGGTTGTATTTATAATAATACAACAATGATTCTCAGCCTTTTTGTTCCTGGGTATCTCACCCGAGGTTGACAATAGCAAACCTTTTTATTATTATTATTAGGGCTTTTATTTTTTTAGGGCTATTATTACATACACCTGCAGTTGCCATGACGTTTTGTTAATGACACGCCCCCCACATCGGAAACTCGGGGCTCATCGAAAAATCCGAGTTTCCCCACAGCTAAATGCGACATTGAGTTGCCCTTCATGTGCCCTCATCTCGTAAATACGATATTTCTGACACGACTTAAAAGCACCACCTACACTGTGAATTCAGTAAAAAAATGTCTAATCAATTTCACAATGTCTTAATAATATAATCTTAAACAAAACTTCACAGTTTATAGAGCTCTAGAACTCCTAAAGAAGCAAAACTATGAGAGAGAGAAATCAGCAGCTTACCTGTTCAGTGTTCACCACGTGACTGTCAATTAGCCGGGAAAGCTAATTAGTGCCCCACATGTAACCAACTAACTTTTTTACAAACAAGTAAACAAATGCACATATTTAACCAAAATTAAGCTTTGGGGGAGCTCATACCAACTTAATATATATTTTTTGATATATGTAATATATATATAAAATATGATTTTAACCAAAACTATAAACATTTTATATTATACTGGCAGAGGAAAGATTCACGGTGTTGAGGAAAGTGCACATCTTTATCCCCTTAATGGTCTTAACAAGAAAATAATGTTTAAAAAAAAAAACTATTTATTTGCTTTTCCTACATTTCAACTTTTCCATCTTATAATGGATGATTTTTCAGCTGCTGCTTCATGTTGACATGTAAGTTAGAGAGGCTGTTTTCTTAAACATCCTCTCCACTTCATCTGCCATCTTGGTAACCAGATACGACCCAAACAAGATTCATTAAATACAGCTTATTTTTACCCAAATTTGTAGACTCAACCTAAGCATAACCAAATGGTTGAGCACATCATTAAAGGGTTAAAAGCTCTAGATGTTTTGTTAAACTCTCTCTTAAACTACCCAAATCAGAAGAAAGTTGGGACAATATAGAAAATGCAAATGTTGCAAATGCAGTGTTTTTTTTTTTTACATCAAAGTTAAATTTCTGGTGAAATACTGGTACTTTTACTCAAGAATGGCCTTCAGGTACCGTATTTTCCGCACTATAAGGCGCACCTAAGAGCCTTAAATTTTCTCAAAAATCTGCCGTGCGCCTGATAATCCGGTGCGCCTTATGTGTGCACTGAGTTCCAAAATCTGTAAAAATGTTGTGCGACTTTGGTAAGCGCTCCGCTTGATTGACTATCGGACCATTTCCCGCTGACACAGGGACGTAATACGTACACTACGTACGCTGGCAGCGATAAACCAATCAGAGAACATTACGTAATACGTACAGTACATACGTTTACCTCCGCCACGCCTCCGGTAGGTATACTACCGCATGGCTGGATTACTGACCGGGCCAGTGGGGCCAGCGCCCAGGGGCCCTTGAGGTCAGGGGGCCCCGGGGGGGGCCCTGGCCCAAAACATTTTGCGATGCCTATCAACAGTTATGATACAATATATTTTTATTTCCGAGGGCCCTCCATTTTAAGGATCCTCTGACTATTAGGGACTTTGACCCCAGGGCCTCTTGGGGGCCCTAGCCATGCTTTTGGGGCCCCTAGCCATGCTTTTGGGGGCCCTAGCCATGCTTTTGGGCCCTAGCCATGCTTTTGGGCCCCTTATGAAAATTGATGAGGCGTTGTGGCACTGCTCTGACTTCGATTTCTGGCTATTAGGGGTCCTAGGAAAGAGGGGGGCATATTTTTAGAGGGCCCTGGTTATGAGAGCCCCTACCAGGGGACCCTAGAGAAGAGCAGGGCATACCATTAGAGGGTCCTTGATCACGAGGGCCCCTGCTATGGGGCCCTTGACTTCCATAGAAGTCGTTTACCTAGAACTCTTTGCCCAGGGGCCCAGACTATCCTTCATCCGTCCTTGTACTACCGGTATGCTGCAAAACAACATTTGTTTGTCTAAGGACCTCCGAAAATGAAGAGCTGTCCCAGCTGTTCAATTCAGACACAGAAGATGAGGACTTTGATGGATTTGTGGGAGAAGATTGATGAAAAAATAATGTGAGTGTATTGTTAAATAGTACTGTAGAATAAAGTTCAACTAAACTCACTGTTTTGCTTCCGTTACCTTTTTTTTATAATACGGTGCACCTTATGTATGGGTTAAGTACAGAAATAGACCCCGTAATTGAGACTGCGCCTTATAATCCGGTGCGCCTTATGGTGCGGAAAATACGGTACTTTATACACCACTTGTGAAAACATAATACTGTAGCCTAAATTATAACTGAAACATAATGTCATAACTAGTCCAGTAGAGGGAGCTCAAGTAACAAATAAAATAGTGACGTCACTACACCTTAGGACTCACCTGTGATCGTGTAGCGTCCGAGAGATCTCCAAATATTTCATTTAAACCCCAATTACAATCAATTACAACATGAACATACCTGAAAGAAGTAGCATGAAGGACAGTTAGCTTACACAGATAATACAGCTCTCTCTCTCTCCCCGTGTGGGGCAGTGATGGCTCAGTGGTTAAGGTACTGGACTAGTAAACAGAAGGTTGCCGGTTCAAGCCCCGCCACCACCAAGTTGCCACTGTTGGGTCCCTGAGCAAGGCCCTCAATTGCTCAACATGTTCAGATCATTGTGTAAGTCACTTTGGATAAAAGCATCTGCTAAATGCTGAAAATGTATAAGCAATCACTATTACTTATTTTACGTTTTAACAAAGTATATAAAATAAACACACATAATACTTCAGTCTAATTTATTACTGAAACATAATCTGGGATTAATGTATTTTTAAATATAATGCATAAAGTCATCTCGGCTACTCTGTACAATGCAGTTTGGATGCAGTACAAGGCAATTCACAACTATTCCAATAGATGGAGCTCAAGTAACAAAAGAAAATTGTGCAGCCAAATGACTGGAGCTGCACTAATGAATTTATCAACACTGTACGTAACACCATACACACCCAACAGGGGGCGCTGGTCGGATTTGAAGTGGACCGGATTCAGTAACTCTTACTACAGCAGAGAGTCTCACGTATCTTCTTCTGAGAGCTAAGTGTTGTAGAGAGATGGTATCTACACCAGGATGAGCTGGTATTCACACACTGTTCCCTTCCTCGTCATACTTTGGCCAGTTAAGAGCTCTGATACAGCAGCTTTCAGTGATTCATCACGTCCACACAGCACCAAGTTCAACACTGGCACTGAAATGACTCTTCAGACAGTGAAAAAATAGTGTACAAACCCTGAATAGTAATGCAGAGTTTAGTGACACTTTTGTTGTAATTTTTCTTAAAAAGACCTAAGACAGGCCGCTCAGGTGGAGCAGTGGTAAAAACACACGCTGTTCACCAGAGCTAAGATCTCGAATACATCATATCGAATCTCGGCTCTGCCTTGCCGGCTGGGGCTGAGTGGCTACATGGACAACGATTGGCCTATTGTTCAGGTAAGGGGCGGGACTAAGCCGGATGGGGACACTCTCTCTCAGACTAGTGCGATTACGACCTCTGCTGACTGGTTGGTGGCGCCTGCACGGAGATGGGGAAGGAGTGCGGTAGAGGGTGTGGCCCTCCGTGCACAGCGCTGTACTGCACTGCACTTGTTAAGTGTAGGTGATAAGATGTTCGATTGCTGTGCACGTGTCGAAGGGGGCGTGGAGCATTAGTGAGAGGATGATTGACGGGCAGAAATTGGAAAGTGGGAGAAAAAGGGGTAAAATTATAAAATATATTTAAAAACAAAGACCTAAGACTATTAATTAATCTTGAAGAATTTCCTGATTTTCTTTCCAAATTAATCTCATCAACTGAAAAAGCTTTAATTGTTGGAAACTTTAATATCCATTATAAAAATAAGTCTGATCCATTTAAAATTGCGTTTGATTCTATTTTAGAATCTGTAGGTATTACCCAAAATGTAACAGGACCCACTCACCGCTGTAAACATATCTTAGACTTAATATTAACTTATGGTATGGACATAGACAAGCTGGTTGTTTTACCCCAAAACAACTTACATTTACATTTTCAGCATTTAGCAGACGCTTTTATCCAAAGCGACTTACACTATACAGTCTAAGCAATTGAGGGTTAAGGGCCTTGCTCAAGGGCCCAAAAGTGGCAACCTAGCAGTGGTGGGGTTTGAACCAGCAACCTTCTGTTTACTAGTCCAGTACCTTAACCGCTAGGCTACAACTGCCCTACAACTTGATTTCTGATCACTCCCTCGTAATATATGAAGTGTACTTATCTAATAATATACAGCAACTACATTGTTTTAAATCTAAGCACATGATGATGGGTTGCTGTCTTTCTGTCTCTCTTGTCTGATCACTCAGGTTTGATGACGGTGGGGTAGAATATGCATTTATAAACAAAAAGCAATAATGTTGTTTACCTGAAATTCATTCACCTTTGGGTAATAATCAGTTCATCAGAAACTAGTGCAGCATTTCGAATTCAGTTTTATTTGTATTTTGAAGACATTTCTACATTTGAATCATTAGAAATACTGAATAAAGTTTCAGTGAAACTGTTGGTGAGCTTTGAGATGTTGATCTTTATTTATTGTTACATGCACTTACATTTAAAACCACAATCATTATTACATTCATTAAGAAGAAAAAGAAAAAATCATGCACATCCTACTAATCTATAAATCCCACAACCATAAAACTTAAAACGACTCTTTATAAAACACTGAGAATATAAATGATTACTCATCTGATCATGCTAATAGGTAATCACTATGGATCTTTTGTGTGTATATATACATCAATTAGCTATAACATTAAAACCACCACCTTGTTTCTACACTCACTGTCCATTTTATCAGCTCCACTTACCATACAGAAGCACTTTGTAGTTCGACAATTACTGACTGTAGTCCATCTGTTTCTCCACACGATTTGTTGGCCTCCTTTCACCCTGTTCCTCAATAATCAGGACCACCACAGAGCAGCTATTATTTAGGTGGTGGATGATTCTCAGCGCTGCAGTGACACTGACATGGTGGTGGTGTGTTAGTGTGTGTTGTGTTGGTATTAGTGGATCAGACAGCAGCGCTGTTGGAGTTTTTAAATACCGTGTCCACTCACTGCCCATTCTATTAGACACTCTTACCTACTCTCACTGCTGAGAATCATCCACCACCTAAATAATACCTGCTCTGTGGGGGTCCTGACCATTGACGAACAGGGTGAAAGGGGGTTACAAAGCATGTAGAGTAACAGATGGGCTACAGTAAGTAATTGTAGAACAACAAAGTGCTTCTATATGGTAAGTGGAGCTGATCAAATGGACAGTGAGTGTAGAAACAAGGAGGTGGTCATAGTGTTATGGTTCATTGGTGTATATCATGTGTCTGTGTATGTAGAGTTTGTGTGTAATTCTTCAGATGTATTCATCCAAACTCTCAATAGCTTCTTTTTTTGTGCAGTTTCTCCATACAGAGGGAATCTCTCCCATTCCCTCAAATGTTTTTCCATAGTGCTTTTCCAGGTCTGTTTGGAATCTGCACACAAACCACTTCCAGTATGGGAGCTCTGAATTATCAGGGGTGATGCTCCACTTAGCGAATTCTCCTCCTGCTGTTCTGTAGATTTTGTAGGGTACCAAATCATCTGTACCATGATGGGGGTTTAAATATTTATCACTTTGTACTAAAGTTGTACAAATATCAGCACTGAGATTTGTTGAATTTCTGTAGTACCATCCTATGATCCCATTTACTCTGTGGAAGGGAACACTGTGATCTCCATCATGATTCTCCATTGTGTTGGTGCAGATGGCTTTACAGAATGGACACTGAGCCGAGCAGCACTTACAGAGATGTTCAATCAGAATCTCATGTGGTTTCTTCCTGAACTTCTCCATGTTGATATCTGTTACACTGTTGAAGCTTTTATGTTGTTCTGACATCATCTTTGTGAGACCTTCACACACAACCTGCTGAAGTAAATCTAAATCTGTAATTTCCTCTGGATCAGTGCAGGTTATTTCTTTTAAGCTCAGCCCATGTGTTAGTAAATTGTTCACACCTCTCAGCCACATGTTTGCATTACCACTGCTCTTCTTCACTTCTTCAGTTGTGATGTTCACAGCGTTCATCACTTTCTGCTCTTTGTCTTTCAGGTTTCCTTTGAGAAGATTCAGAACCTCGCTGTTATTATCAGTGATGTATTTATCAACATTTTCTGTAATAAACTGTTCAAATTGTTTCTTGGGATGGTGGACGTACTTCATGTACTTCTCAAAGTTCTCCTGCTCTGCCAGAGATTTCAGGATGTGTTTCTCAAGCTGTGACCTGTTACCATTAAATTCTGGCATGTCTGATCTCATCTGTGATGTCAGATCAATAGCAGTTTTATTGTAGGCTGCTTCCAGGATGGCTGGTACAAGATTGTTGTAGAAAAGTTCACCAAATACTGTTGTGGTTGTTGCTCCTCTGCAGTAGTTCTGGAAGATACTGGTATATTGTTGTTTTTGCTTATCTAGATACTTTCTTACATCATTTTCATCTCTGAACTGTTGGTGGATCTTGGTGAATTTGGTATTTGCATGATGACACACGTAAAGACAGAGATCTAAAGTGAATTCCTTTTTGAGCTTGATGTTCTTGTTCTCACTGTGATATTGTTCAACTCTGTGTTTGACATCATCAGTTATTTCCTGAATGTAGCTTTTTTTGTATCCCAGTCCTGCAATTTTGCTGCAGATCTTCTTAATTAAGTCCTCAGATTCTTGGATGACATTGTTGATTAGGTTCCTCACTGTCTCCAGGTCTTCAAAAGGAATCATTTTTATTGTCTTTACAATGCACCATGAATAATCTCCCAGTCTGTGTATCTTTGTGTAATCTTCCTGAAATATTCGCTCATACACAGCAACTTGTTCATTACCTTCAGATAGAATCCGTATCACATCCTCCCAAACATCAAACGGTTTCTCTACAGGTGTGTCTTGTGTCAGATCAGAGACCCATTTGTTCCACACTTTATCAAATTCCTGTCTGAGAACTCGTTCATCAGTTTCTGTGCTTTTTAGTTGTAGAGCAAGTGCTTTACTCGTATTGAAGAGCTTTTCATCATACTCTGTCTTTTTGTGATTAAAAGCTTCTCGAGCTTTTTGCTGTTGAAGAAATTCATTCAGGTTTGTTTTTGCATTTTTAACAAGATCGTCAAGAAGTTGTTTCATTCTCTGTTCACATCTCATTTGCCACTGAATTAAAATGTCTTTGTCTCTTTCCTCTTCAAAGTAATGTTTCATTGATTTCTCCACTTCCTCTTTGGTCTTCTTCATGTGATCATAAAGGTCTTTGTCCTCAATCTCTTGCAGTTCTCTAGTTTTAATTTTGCCATGCAGTTTTTCTTCATGTTCTAACATGGCACTTCTGAGGGACCAGGTCCATTTTCCAAACTCAGTTTCTAGTTTCCTGTAGACTGCAATCTCCAGTGTGTTTTTGAAGCTAAAAACAAAGTTCTCGTTTAGTAGAGCTTCCCACAGATCACTGATGCGGGATTTAAACTTTGAAAGTTTCATACAGTGAGACTTGGTAGCATTTGTGAAAATAGCTCTCTTTAGCTTCTGAACATTTTCACTGTATGAGGGGTTTGGTGGAGCCATTGGTGGGCTGCCCTCCCAGAGCTGTGCAAAATACTGAACATCATCTTGTACATTAAAAGCAATAACATCACTGAAGCACTCAGCTTCACTGTCTTCCTCTTTAGCAGCTAATTTTGTCATTTCATCCAATTTTTCCTGTAGATGTCTTCTACCCTCCATGTTCTTTTCTCCAGCTGTGATGTCACCAACATTCTGATGGACGAACATACATCTGGGATTTAGTTTGACCTTCTTCATTCTCATGAAGGCCTGAACAACAATCTGAAGAATCTCCTGCATCTCAGCAGGGTTCTCACCAAATATGTTGATCAAAGTCAGATTTCCAAGACCTACAAAAAATGTTGCAAGTTCATTATCATGATGGTGAGTGGATTCTCCTGCAAGCTCAAGTGCTCGAAGCCCTTCAGTATCTACAATAAGAACGTAGTCAAACTTCAGCTGCTCCTTCATCTCCTCTGATACTCTTACCAGCTGCATGAAGGCTCCTCGGGTGCACCTTCCAGCACTGACAGAAAACTGGAGCCCAAACATGGCGTTCAGCATGGTGGATTTTCCTGTGCTCTGAATCCCTAGAACTGACAGCACAAAGACTCTTTGATCTCCCAGGTTCTTTATGAGTTCATCTAGAACTGCTGAAACCCAAATCAGAGGAACATGAGAAGCATCACCATCCATCAGCTCTATTGGAAGACCAGCTTTAATGAGTTCTGCAGCAAGTTTGGGGAGATTGGAGATGCTTTTTTCTCCAGATGTTTTCTTACTTGACTCATATATCTGACCCATCTCTCTGAAGATGTGTTCCAGACCAAACATTGCTGCATTTAGTTTTTTAGATATCTCTTCAAGTTCTGTTTGCTCATCCTTCATATTTTCAGATGTGTCATGTTTCTTTTTGAGGTCTAAAACCCTTGTCCATGTTTCATTGTACTTATGATGAAGATCTGAAAGATCATCTGAGGTTTGTTTGTCCAGTAGAATCTCAAGCCATTTAATAAAAAACGATTTTTCATTTCCTGCTAGAGAATTCAGTGAGGAAATAATTTTTCTCATAAAGCCTGATTGTCCAATTTCTTGTTGCTGTTCACGGATTTGTTTCATTTGTGTTTGTTTTTCACTCTTTTGCATTTCTAAATTGTTTCCTTGAAGTCGATGTGAGTCTTTGTTTATCTGACACCACTCATGCCAGAGCTTCCCTTGACAGGGCAGGTGTGTTTCCTTTAATGTGGATATTTCCTTTCCCTTAAGATGTTTTATTATCTCTAGTGCTGCTCCTTTTCCTTTCCTGCATTCAGGATCATCTTCATCTGCTATGATCTCATTGTTTTTGTGTAGATTTTCAAGTTTAAAAACTGAATATGACTTGGACAGACACTCGGTGATGGTTGTTCTGAGGTTCTCAGATACGTTTGACTGATTTCTGTCTTTTAGACCAATTTTGAATAGTCTATTCTTAATCCTACTGACACCTGATTCATCCTTAGAAAGGAGACAGATGAGTGGTTTGGGGTCTTTTAGAAGCTTCTGTAGCATCTCCTTATTTCTTTTATTTTTAGGATCAGATAAAAGAACAACATTTACAGACGACATTTCAGTCAGAATATCTAGTTGTTCTTTACTGGTTTCTGCATCACCATGTAGATTACAGAAAGCAACACAGTCAGTAAAATTATCAGTTTCCTTTCCAGATGGACAGTACCAAGCAATCTCCACAACTCCATCCATCAGTAGACGGTTTTTAATGCTGCCACGACAGTGTCTGTGGAAGAACGTCTGATGCTTCTCATTGATCAAGCTGTTCATCAGCTGAGACTTGGAAAAGGACACGTCTCCTAACCTGAAGAACGTCACCATTGGAGTTTCTGCTTCATAAACATGCTGGGTTTTACTGATCTTGGTACCAGAAGTGTCAGTGGTTTTGCAACTTTGAATAATATCCTGAAATGTCCACAAAGGAAACTCGATCTTTCCAGTAAATGGATTTAGCACCAGTAGAGGCAGAGCGTACCGACACTGAGAAAGTTTAGTCACTATTAGTTGCTTCAAGAATCTGTCTGAGCAGTGGAACACCGCCATCTGAAGATCCATGGGATGGATAGAATTTTTTACTCTGTCGCCATCAAAAGATGAATGTTTTTTGCAGAAAAGTTCATCAAGTTCATCAATTTCTTCCTCATCTGTATCTGCAGAAGGAGGGTCTAAAACAGTGACTTCTTTTTTGCTGGTGATGTATCTTGCTCTGTAATTCATCATTAACAACCTTTGTAGCAAAGTTTGAACCAGATCTTTTTCTTCACACGGTTCATGGCAATGTAATGAAAGAGAAGTTAGTTGAAGAACATCTGAGGTTTTTAGTTCCTGCTTTTCCAGAAGATGAAGTCTGGTTAAAAGTTGCTTCATTTGTTTATTTTCTTCACATTTTGATCCAGATTCTTCTACTCTAACCTCTGTTTTGTCCATCTGTTGAATACATTTAAACATTTTATCACAGCATATTTAATAAATGTCATAATCCATTTTAATTATCTATTTTATTGTTTTGTTTGAAAGCTTCTGGGAAAGGAAATCAGAAGTCAAAATTGTCTAATACACTTTTAATAGACATTTTATGGCAGACCTTGTATTTCAATGATTTTGGTAAATGTTCTTGTTCTGTGCTTGTATGAGTGCAATACTTTAAAAAAAAAAAAAAAACATTATACCGCCCATCATTTATACAATCTGTTCCAGTTTGCATCCACTAAAGTTTATGAATCAGCTCTTATTTTGGTTTTAAAAATGAGTACTAATATTTTTTGTTTGATTGGAGTTGATGAGAAATCCAGATTATGTAGAGACCGTCATAGGATTTTACCGTGCACATTATTTAGGTATCAATAATACTGCCATACAGCAGATTTAATGAATGTTTATGTAATGGTTCACGCCCAGTGGTAGATTTGAACCCAGAACCCCTGCAAACCACACTGGTCAGTGCTTTTACAGGGTGAACCACCAGACTAATTAGGAATAGAATCCAAATGCCTAATGGTCTGATCGTAAAACAGATTGCTGCATTACAAATTGAGCACTTAGAACAAGTGGTGACCCAAAGTGGCAGGCCCTTGGGCTGACAGCCATACCCGCTGACCTGGACGGAAGGATAGTGCTGGTCTGTGCTTCCGAGCTGCTTTTCCGTTTTTGTGTGCTCACCGCTGTTTTGAGCGGCTGTTTGTCCCACGTGGATAAATTGTCTGGCCAATGGAATCCCAGCTTCTACCTCCTGTTCGAAAAACATGGGTGGAATGTAGCCAAACTGGCACTCAAAGGGGGGCATACCTAGTGAGGAGTGCCATAGTGTGTTGTAAGCCATCTCTGCCCACATTAGGTGGTCTGACCAGGAGGAGGGATTTGAGGATGCCAGACACTGAAGGGTCTGTTCCAGGTCCTGGTTGACCCTCTCGGTTTGGCCATTTGACTGAGGATGGAACCATGATGACAGACCCACATCAGCCCTTAGATTTCAATAAAAGACCCAAAACCGGCTGGCAAACTATGGGCCTCTGTCAGAAACCACCTCCCTTGGCAACCCATGAAGCCTCACCACTTGTTGCAGGCACAGCTCAGTGGTCTCCCTAGTTGACAGTAAGTTTCATAGCGCAATGAAATGACTCGCTTTAGAGAAGGGGTTGATGACCACCAATATCACAGTCTTCCCCTTAGATGGGGGCAGGCCTGCAATAAAATCAAAGGATGAAACCATGGGCATGATGGGATAGACAAGGGGTGTAGTAGTACAGCTTTGTTTTGCGGTCCTTGTTCTTGGCACAAATCGCACAAGCAGTTATAAAAGCCTGCATGTCACAATCCATGTGGGGTCACCAAAACTGCCGTTGTAAAAATTCCAGCATGCAGGTGACTTCTGGGTGTGCTGCAAAAGGTGAGGTGTGCCCTCACTGAAGGCTTCTCTTCCTGACAGTGGGGGGGACATACAGTCTACCCAGGGGTCCTCCACCTGACCGTTGAGCCTGCTATATGGCCTCCTCCAGGCACCAATGAATAGGCACCAAGATGTGGGCCTTGGGGATCACAGCCTTGGGTGTCTGCATCTGTGAGGGGGATTCCCACTGGCAAGATAGAGCATAAAGTTTTGTGTTCTTAGTACCCAGTTGGTAGGACAGGGTAAAATAAAACCTGGCAAAGAATAGCGCCCACCTGCTCAAGTGGTTGTGGGAACCCAAAGTAACTGGGACTTTTTCCGCTTCACATACAAGGAATTTCTCCAGCAGCAGTTGGAGAACTCGTCTGACGTGGGCTACGTGTTCGTCCATTGTCCTGCAGGATGTCATCAAGTTAGACAAAAATACGTAGCAGTCAAGGGCCTCCCTCAAGACCTCATTGATGAGCTGTTGGAAGATGGCTGCCACATTCATCAATCTGAAGGGCATGGACAGGTATTTGTAATGACATGACAAAGTAATGAATGCGGTCTTCCACTCATCACCTTCCCGGATACGCACCAGGTTGTAGGCACTGCGCAGGTCTAACTTGGTGGACGCCTGCTGCAGTGCCTCAAAGGCTGAGGTCATGAGGCCTTGGAGAGGTCTACAGCATCATTGGATGAAAAAGTGCTAGGTTGAGGGCCAGAAGGGTGAACAGCAGACTGCAAGTAACAGAAGTGGCTGGCTGTTACCTCCTCACGCTGCCAGTCATGGTGTGGGTTATGGTTGGACAGCCATGGATTAGAGGGGATCTGGGATCATTGATGACAGAGAAGGTCAGATCTCACAGTGGTTCCCGGAGAGGACCAGGGTCATAGGAGCAGTTAATTGTGTGATGTGGGCAAGCATCTTGCCATCCAAGGTGTAAGCGGTGATGGGAGTGGTTGGCAAGATTCATATCGAAAAGTTTATCCTCTGACCCAGAGTTTTTTTATGATGAAGTAACCTCCAAATACATGAGGCCTTTATGGACCTGGTTGCTGGGCGGTACGCAAAGAACGCAGCCTTATCAAGATCTGGAATGGATCGACCTTGATATGGTCTAGTAATGTGTTTTGGCCTTGGTTGTGGCCCTGACTCACTTGCAGAAGCATTTATCTTGTTTTCTGGGAAGCTAAAATGCATAAACTCTTGCCAACTCTTGTCTCACCCAACCTTGAGACATTGTTAACTATTGTGATGAACTTGGCACAATGCCCAGAAAGGGAGAGAGTCTGGCCAACTCCCTTCTGTTCTTGTGTGAAGGTTCTAGTTAACTGCGCCTGAATTGCTATATAAAGGTGAAGAGTCCCTGGCACTGGCAGGAGCTCTGCAGTGGGACAGCATTCATCCCCTGGTATTTATGGGCTAAGTTGATCTCCTGCCAGAGCTGAAAGGGCTCCCCAGCTGATGAGAGATGGGTGATGATCGCTTAATTCAGGGTGTATATATGCATTGCAGGTAATTTTAGGTAGTGAATTATTACTTATTGTATGTGTAACTATTGTGCATTATAATAAAGCTACTATAATAACGAACCAAGCGTGCCTGCTGTCTGACTCCTGAAATTGAATGTGTGAATCATCTTTATTAAATAGTGGCAAACAGGATTTTGGTTACTGACCAAAAACCAGGCCACACTGAAACCCCGGCATTTATCCAACTCACCATGATATGGCTTGGGATAGGTGGTGAGTCCTTCTGCCAGGAACTAAGGCAGGGCAGATGGTGCCAGTGTCTGAGGTGTGAATCCAGAATCAGGGTGATCCTACCAGGGACATGGGGAGTGGTGCTTGGGACAGACGCAGAAATGGGTTGTAAAGAGGTCAGAGCAGCAACCTGTTTGGAGAAATTCCCAAGTTGCTAGACCAGTTGGCAATTGCTTTTGATCAGGGACTTCAGCAGCTGAACATGCTGGTCCAGCTGGGCAGCTTGGTGGTATAGGGCGGGTTTGCAGGTTCCATTGACCAGATCATACTGTTATGGGGTGGCACTAAGCCAATAAAGTTTTTTTGGAACCACAAAGTAAACACCACTCGAAGGACTCAATGAACTTAACGAGGAACGATTTAACAGAATTCATAGGGACAAAATGAACCAATGTTCTCAAGGTGCAACG
The DNA here is from genome assembly GCF_030014385.1 of Trichomycterus rosablanca. NCBI lineage: Eukaryota > Metazoa > Chordata > Actinopteri > Siluriformes > Trichomycteridae > Trichomycterus > Trichomycterus rosablanca. Next base: position 54,677,652 of record NC_085989.1, read on the forward strand.
AGGGGACCAGAAAGCTTGGAAAAAGGCAGGTAAAACAGGTGGGAACAATGGAGACTGGAGTGGAGGAAGGAAGCATAGAACAGATGATCCAGGTAAGGGAAAAGCTCCCTTAGGAAAAAAAAGATGAAGCCAGGGAGAAAGCACGCTGGCATCTAGGAACAAGAGTATAAAGTTTGTGTCAGGAACAAGAAGAAGAAGGGCATCCAAAAATAATGATAAACTAGAGTTCAGAACAAAGGGGAGCTCATCACTAATAGCAATGGCATCAATGGATGATCTGGTGAGGAGTGGAGAGAAACCAGGGGCTTTTAAAGGCAGAGTGGTGAGAAGCAAACTGGAACCAGGTCAGCAATGGGGGAAATCTACTGGCTGAGCTATTAGGGTGAATCTGAGGCAGTTCCCTTCAGCAACACCAAATTCTTACATACAGTGGTGCTTGAAAGTTTGTGAACCCTTTAGAATTTTCTATATTTTTGCATAAATATGACCTAAAACATCATCAGATTTTCACACAAGTCCTAAAAGTAGATAAGGAGAACCCAGTTAAACAAATGAGACAAAAATATTGTACTTGGTCATTTATTTATTGAGAAAAATGATCCAATATTACATTTGTGTGTTATTATTTGTGAGTGGCAAAAGTATGTGAACCTCTAGGATTCGCAGTTAATTTGAAGGTGAAATTAGATTCAGGTGTTTTTAATCAATGAAATGACAATCAGGTGTGAGTGGGCACCCTGTTTTATTTAAAGAACAGGGATCTATCAAAGTCTGCTCTTCACAACACGTTTGTGGAAGTGTATCATGGCACGCACAAAGGAGATTTCTGAGGACCTCAGAAAAAGAGTTGTTGATGCTCATCAGGCTGGAAAAGGTTACAAAACAATCTCTAAAGAGTTTGGACTCCACCAATCCACAGTCAGACAGATTGTGTACAAATAGAGGAAATTCAAGACCATTGTTACCCTCCCCAGGAGTGGCCGACCAACAAAGATCACTCCAAGAGCAAGGCGTGTAATAGTCGGCGAGGTCACAAAGGTCCCCAGGGTAACTTCTAAGCAACTGAAGGCCTCTCTCACATTGGCTAATGTTAATGTTCATGAGTCCACCATCAGGAGAACACTGAACAACAATGGTGTGCATGGCAGGGTTGCAAGGAGAAAGCCACTGCTCTCCAAAAAGAACATTGTTGCTCGTCTGCAGTTTGCTACAGATCACGTGGACAAGCCAGAAGGCTACTGGAAGAATGTTTTGTGGACGGATGAGACCAAAATAGAACTTTTTGGTTTAAATAAAAAGCGTTATGTTTGGAGAAAGGAAAACACTGAATTCCAGCATAAGAATCTTATCCCATCTGTGAAACATGGTGGTGGTAGTATCATGGTTTGGGCCTGTTTTGCTGCATCTGGGCCAGGACGGCTTGCCATCATTGATGGAACAATGAATTCTGAATTATATCAGAGAATTCTTAAGGAAAATGTCAGGACATCTGTCCATGAACTGAATCTCAAGAGAAGGTGGGTCATGCAGCAAGACAACGACCCTAAGCACACAAGTCGTTCTACCAAAGAATGGTTAAAGAAGAATAAAGTTAATGTTTTGGAATGGCCAAGTCAAAGTCCTGACCTTAATCCAATCTAAATGTTGTGGAAGGACCTGAAGCGAACAGTTAATGTGAGGAAACCCACCAACATCCCAGAGTTGAAGCTGTTCTGTATGGAGAAATGGGCTAAAATTCCTCCAAGCCGATGTGCAGGACTAATCAACAGTTACCGGAAACGTTTAGTTGCAGTTATTGCTGCAAAGGGGGGTCACACCAGATACTGAAAGCAAAGGTTCACATACTTTTGCCACTCACAAATATATAATATTTGATCATTTTCCTCAATAAATAAATGACCAAGTACAACATTTTTGTCTCATTTGTTTAACTGGGTTCTCTTTATCTACTTTTAGGACTTGTGTGAAAATCTGATGATGTTTTAGGTCATATTTATGCAGAAATATAGAAAGTTCTAAAGGGTTCACAAACTTTCAAGCACCACTGTACATACATATATACATACACAAAGCTCCTGACAAATGTAGTTATACTGCATCAGCAAGGTCTCTCCCAGGCTAAGATATTAAAGTTGACTGGGATTTTAAGTTGTGCTGTTCAAGCTCAAACAAGCACAAAGAAACGGGCAAGACTGAGGACCATAGACACAGTGGTCTGCCAAAAAACATAGTGCAGCAGATGAAAGACATTATGCTTACTTCCCTTCAAAACTGGACACTGGCAGAAACAAGAAAATGAAAAAACAAACAAACAAAAAAAAAACAATTTGGTTCTAACAGGTTTCAGCAGATTTGTGTTCTTCGACTGTTGTTTACTAAAACTTGAGAAATGAAATGTTTACTATGGAAGCACTTCTGTAAGTCGCTCTGGATAAGAACGTCTGCTAAATGCAGAAAATGTAAACAAGAGGGACCCAGGTACACCAGTCTACTGGTCAAAGGGGGTCTTCATGAAAGCCATACCTCCATACCTAAAATATTTGGCTGTTACGAAAGGCATTTTGTTTGCCAAAGAGCTAGAGAGTGGTACAATAATTAGTGTCTTCAGGCAACACTGAGGCATGGTGGAGGTTCCTTGCAAGTTTGGGGTTGCATTTCAGCAAATTTTCAGCATGAGAAAAACAGTTCTGGACATGATGATGATGGCCCCTCTAGAGCCCTGATCTCAGCGTTTGGTACAAAACCATTATCCACAAAAGGCCAAGTCTTTTTAGGAGCAAAGATGAACAGAAGATCTCCAGTTGGTCAACACATGTGGGGAAATGATTAGTTTGGCAAACCTTTGTCAGGCACTACAAAACAGTTACATTCACAAATATCATGTAAAACCTCAAAAAAGAGAAATTTTTTTTAACCATGAATGATGATGAAAGATAAAGTTAGAACTGCTTACCATTTCTGTTTCTGTTGGATGAAGGTTAGAGCTGGAGTCTGTAAAAGGAGAAAATATTGTGTGATGAAGAAAAACAGATGATTATTTATTTTAGCCTTACTGATCATGATAGAAATACAGTGTTAGCTCACCCCTGCCAAGTTACCACTGTGGGGCCCTAAGCAAGGCCCTTAACCCCCAATTGCATGGATTGTTTTGGGCACAATTGTAAATCACTGAATAAAAGTGTCTGCTAAAGCCTGTAAATGTAAGGTACAGCAACATGATGCTAGATGGATCATGCAAAATAATAGCTGTTAATCAGAATCAGAATCAGGCTTTATTGGCCAAGTATGCTCACACATACAAGGAATTTGTTTTTGGTTACACAGATGCTTGCAGTGCACGAAAAATACAGTAAAGACAATCTTATTCACACAGCTCACTCTCTCCTTACACACACATTCATACCCGTAAACATAGATAACATTGTAAACATTTAGCATGTGCAATTTACATTGTGGTTTTTAAAAAAGGTGCAGTTTTGTGCAATATTAAAACTATAGAAAATAGAAAAATATATAAATAAGAAATGGAAGTAAAAGTGAAAAACCTGTGTATGCTATTACATAAATTAAATAGGTAGTTTTGATGTGCAAGTGTCCCGAGTATTAACAGTTCAGTAGTGTTCAATTGTTCATGAGCGTAATGGAGTTTGGATAAAAGCTTCTCTGTAGCCTGGTTGTTCGGGTCTTCATGTGGCTGAAGTGTCGGCCTGATGGAAGGCACCGAAACAGGTGATGGCCAGGGTGAGACGGGTCAGTGATGATTTTCTCTGCACGCTTCCTGGTTCTGGAGGCATGCAGATCCAGCAGTGTGGGCAGCTTTACACCAATGGTCCTCTCTGCAGACTTGATGATGCGCTGCAGTCTCTTGGTGTCATGTTTTGTGACAGCGCTGCCCCACACTGATGGATGTAGTGACGATGGACTCTATGATGGCTGTGTAGAACTGCACCATCAGCTCTTGGGGTAGGTTGAACTTCCTCAGCTGGTACAGAAAGTACATTCTCTGTTGAGCCCTCTTGATGATGGAGTTGATGTTGCTGTCCCTCTTCAGGTCCTTGGAGATCGTTGTGCCCAGGAACTTGTAGGACTCCACAGCCATCACAGTTCTGTCTAGGATGGTGAGTGCTGGCAGGGTTGGGGGGCTCCTTCTGAAGTCCCCGGTCATCTCCACTGTTTTAGCTGTGTTCAGCTCCAGATTGTTCTGACGCTCCAGAGGACAACCTGATCAACCACCCGTCTATAAGCAGACTCATCACCGTCACTGATGAGACCAATGACTGTAGTGTCATCTGCAAACTTCAGGATTTTAACAGAGGAGTCCATGGAGGTACAGTCATTTGTGTACAGCGAGAAGAGCAGTGGGGAGAGTACACAACCCTGTGGGGCATCCGTGCTGATGGTTCGGGTCCCTGAAGTACACTTTCCCAGCCTCACCTGCTGTTTTCTGCCCAGTAAGAAAGTCAGTTATCCAATGGCAGGTGGAGGCTGGTACACTGAGTTCAGTCAGTTCGCTGTGTAATTATCCTGGAATAATTGTGTTGAAGGCTGAGCTGAAGTCCAGGAACAGAATTCTTGCATAAGTTCCCGGGTGATCAAGGTGTTGGAGGATGAAGTGGAGACCCATGTTCACTGCATCGTCCACCGACCGGTTGGCCCGATAGGCAAATTGCAGGGGGTCTAGCAGGGGGTCTGTGATTTCCTTAATGTGGTTGAGAACCAGTCTTTCAAAGGACTTCATGACCACAGAGGTCAGGGCAACAGGTCTGTAGTCATTTAGTCCTGTGGTAGTTGTCTTTTTGGGAATGGGTATTATTGTGGAGCATTTAAAACAGGACGGAACAACACACAGCTCCAGTGATCTGTTGAAGATCTTAGTGAAGACAGGTACAAGCTGGTCTGCACAGGTCCTCAGGCAGGAGGGAGAGATTCCATCAGGACCTGGGGCCTTCTTGACTTTCTGTTTTTTAAAAAGTCTCAGCACGTCTTCCTCGCAGATCTTCAGGGCAGGCTGGATGGGTGGCTGATAGTCAGATGGGTGTGAAGTGGTGTTGGATGGGAGCTCGTTGCTGGGCTGTTCAAACCTGCAGTAGAATCTGTTAAGGTCGTCGGCCAGTTGACGATCTCCCATTGTCTGTGTAGGTGGCCTTTTGTAGCTGGTGATGTTCTGCAGACACCTCCAGGCGGTTGATGGCTCATTTGTGGACATCATGCTGCTTAGCTTGTTGGAGTAGTTCTTCTTTGCAGCCTTGATCTCTTTGGTTAGGGTGTTCCTTGCCTGGTTGTACAGCGCCCGATCCCCACTTCTATATGCAACCTCCTTAGACCGGCGCAGCTGTTTCAATTTGGCATTAAACCAAGGGCCAGTGATAGCTCAGTGGTTAAGGTACTGGACTAGTAAGCAGAAGGTTGCCGGCTCAAGCCCCGCCACCACCAAGTTGCCACTGTTGGGTCCCTGAGCAAGGCCCTTAACCCTCAATTGCTCATTGTGTAAGTCGCTTTGGATAAAAGCGTCTGCTAAATGCTGAAAATGTAAATGTGAACCAGGGCTTGTCATTATTATATTTAATGCGAGTCCTGGTGGGAACACAGATGTCTTCACAAAAGCTGATGTATGAGGTCACAGTGTCCGTGTATTCATCCAGGCTGCTTGTGGCATCATCAAACACACACCAGTCTGTTAATTCCATGCAGTCCTGAAGCCTTTCTTTAGCATCATTAGTCCATTTCTTCACCGTGCTGACTACAGGTTTGGCACACTTGAGCTTCTGTCTGTAGGTCGGGAGAAGATGAACTAAACAGTGGTCAGATAGTCCCAGTGCTGAACGAGGGACTTAGCGGTACGCACCTTTACACAGTATAGCAGTGATCTAAAATGTTGCTCTCCCTGGTGGGGCAGGTAACATGCTGTCTGTATTTAGGTAGTTCGTTGTTAAGTTTTGCTCTGTTAAAGTCTCCTAGAATGATGAAAACAGAGTCTGTGTGTTTGTGCTCCACGCTGAGGATCTGATCAGCGAGAGCGCTCAGTGCCTCGTGCGCGCACGCTTGAGGTGGAATGTAAACAGCAACAAGCACAACTGATGAAAACTCCCGCGGCCAATAAAACGGTCTACAGTTCAGGAAATGTGATTCCAGATTAGGGCTGCATGTTCTCATTAACACTGTCACATCTGTACACCAGCCTTGGTTGATATAAAAGCAAATTCCGCCGCCTTTTTTCTTGCCGGAAAGCTCCGCGTCGCGGTCCGCTCGGTGGAGATGAAAGCCATGCAGGTGGAGCGCGCTGTCCGGGACGGAATCGGTGAGCCAGGTCTCAGTGAAGCACAGTACAGCAGAGAGAGAAAGATCCTTTTTGGTACGGTTTAACAGTGAAAGTTCGTCCATTTTATTTCCTAAAGAGCGAAGGTTTGTCATGTGGATGCTGGGTAGCGGTGTACGAGGTCCGCGCTGTCGGAGTTTGACGAGCGCTCCGGCGCGCTTGCCACGTCTGCGCATCCGCCTGCGTCTGCTCAGGAGCGCAGCCGCTCCGCTGACCAAAATGTCCAAAAAACTATCCGACAATGAAAAATCTGGAAATATACCTGGTGGCATGAGCTGCCTGATGTTCAGCAGATCTTCTGCACTGTATTGGAGTGTGTTTGGATCACACGTGCCATAACAAACAAACAAAAACAAACAAAGCACTACGAAGCTCCTAACCAGTGTCGCCATCTGCGGCGCCATCTTGGATTGAGATTGAGAGAATCCTACACATTCATACTGATAACAAGATGATGTGTATAATGTTTTATTATATACTCAGTTAGTTAAGGATTTATTTATTCCTGAAAATCTCTGTTAATCATACAGGAAATAAACAAGGTGTTACTTAACAAATAGGTGAGTGGTGGCCTGGTAACACAGCTGGTAGCGCGAGCCTTGCACAGCAATATAGGCACTATAGTATCTGATTTTGGTCCTACCTACAATCACTGTGATGAGTTTTGTATGTTCTCCATGTATTCATTTGCCCTGGGCTTACTTCACCACCCAAAATCAAAGTAGACGTGGGAGTAGCCATTTCAAATTTGCTGTTCTAAATCACCAAGGTTTAATGATTAAATTATGTTAATAAATGAGTGAAACTGCACTGAATTGTTTAATGACCTCATTTAATGATAAATTAGCTGGTTTGATTGAGAAATTGAGAGATAATAAGGTACATATTGTATGTGGTGATTTTAATATCAATTTGTTAAATCCAAATAGATATAGAAATACAATAGATTTTATCAGTACAATGTACAGCAACAACCTGTTTCCAGTGATTACAAAACCAACAAGAATAACAACGGACAGTGATCGACAATATATTTACAAATAGAATTGAAGGAACAATAGTAGGTGGATTGCTTATAAATGATATAAGTGACCATCTTCCAGTTTTTGCAATCTTTCAAAAATGTTTAAAGGTAGAAAATAAACACGGATTAAAAAATGTTAAAGTGATCAGACATAGAACTCCAGAAACTATCACTGCCCTCAAAGTGGACTTAATGAAACACAACTGGACAGAGGTTTATGCAAATGATGATCCAAACAAGGCTTATGATGCTTTTATGTTCACATTTGTTCAGTTATATGAAAAAAACTGTCCGTTAAGAAAATATGCTGACAAACCATGGATTACTAAGGGAATAGCAAATGCATGTAAAAAGAAAAAAATATTATATAAGAGATTTATAAAGTATAGAACAAAAGAAACAGAAAACAAATATAAAATATATAAAAATAAACTAATAAGTGTTATGAGATTTAGTAAGAAGGAATACTATCAGAAATTATTGGAACAGCATAGGAATAACACCCAACGGACATGGAGTGTACTAAATAACATTATTAAAAAGAGTACACAAAGAGCAGATAGTCCAGATTATTTCATAAAAGAAGACAATACAATGATAAATAATACGAAGGAAATTTTATGAATACTTTGCAAAAGTTGGGTATAATTTAGCAAAAAAAATTGTGGAGCCAAAAAATAAGAAGGGTGTAGATAAAGATATTGCTTATAAAAACCCCCACCAAATTTTTATACGGGGAAATGATGAAAATGAAATACTGGATATTGTAAAAAAAATTTAAAAATAAAAAGTCCACTGATTGGACTGAAATTTATATGACATTAGTTAAAACTATTATAGAATCTATTGTGAAACCTTTTACATATATCTGCAGTCTTCAGTCTTTCCAAACAGGTGTATTTCCTAATGAAATGAAAACAGCAAAAATGATTCCGATCTATAAAAATGGTGACAGACATCAATTCTCCAATTATAGGCCAGTTTCCCTGCTCTCCCAGTTTTCAAATATTCTAGAAAAACTATTTGTAGATAGGCTTGATAAATGTATAGAAAAACATAATTTATTGAGTGAACATCAGTATGGCTTTAGAACAAATAGGTCCACCTCGATGGCCGTGATGCAGCTGGTAGAAGAGATCACAACTGCAATAGATAACAAAGAATATACCGTTGGGGTTTTTTTAGACAAAAAAAAAGCATTTGACACTATTGACCATGACTTATTAATGAATAAAATGGAGAGATATGGTTTTAGAGGAGTAGCATATTCATGGCTTAAGAGTAGATGAACGATATCAATATGTACAAATAAATAACATTAAATCAAAACTAATGAAAGTCACTTGTGGTGTTCGACAAGGCTCAGTGCTTTGAGCTAAGTTGTTTATATTGTATATGAACGATATCTGTACAGTGTCTAAATTGTTAAAATCTGTTTTATTAGCTGATGACACTAGTTTATATTGTTCTGGGAAAAGTTTGGAAACAGCTTCTGAATACAGTGGAAAGTGAATTGAATGTGTTAAAGAAATGGTTTGATATTAACAGGCTATCATTGAATTTAAATAAAACAAAATTTATACTTTTTGGAAATCGAAAAATTAAGAATGAAGTTAAAATTTTGATCAATGATGTTTAAATAGAAAGGGTGTATGAAAATACATTTTTGGGCATAATAATTAACCATAAATTATGTTGGAAACAACACATAAGTAATGTGAAAACAAAAATGTCTAAAACTATTGCAATATTGTATAAAACCAAAGATATTTTGAATAAAAATTCACTCTATATATTGTATTGTTCTTTCATAGTTACATATATGACTTACTGTGTGGAGGTATGGGGAAACAAAACCAATATTAAACCAATATTCACTCTACAGAAAAAAGCTTTAAGAATTATAATCGATTGGATTATTATGCAGCAACCAAGCAACTATTTACCAAATTGCATGTTTTAAAATTCAGTGATCTAGTCGATTTTAATATTGCACAGATAATGTACAAAGCACAAAATAATTTACTTCCAAACTGTATTCAGGGGTTGTTTGAAATTAAAGAGAGCAAATATAGACTTAGGAGAACAGGTATTTTTAAAAAATAAGAATAAGGACAAATCTAAAAGATAGGTGTATATCTGCCAAAGGGGTACAGTTGTGGAACAGTTTTGATAAAGATTTAAGAATGTGTCGCTCACTCTGCAAATGTAAAAAAATGTTTAAAAATAAGGTGGTCAGTACAAACTGAGGATTGATTATTAATATGTATGAAATTTTTTTGAAATGTTGACTTGTTATTATTATTTAATTATCTACTTTTATATATATATATATATATATACAGTGTATCACAAAAGTGAGTACACCCCTCACATTTCTGCAAATATTTTATTATATCTTTTCATGGGACAACACTATAGACATGAAACTTGGATATAACTTAGAGTAGTCAGTGTACAACTTGTATAGCAGTGTAGATTTACTGTCTTCTGAAAATAACTCAACACACAGCCATTAATGTCTAAATAGCTGGCAACATAAGTGAGTACACCCCACAGTGAACATGTCCAAATTGTGCCCAAAGTGTCAATATTTTGTGTGACCACCATTATTATCCAGCACTGCCTTAACCCTCCTGGGCATGGAATTCACCAGAGCTGCACAGGTTGCTACTGGAATCCTCTTCCACTCCTCCATGATGACATCATGGAGCTGGTGGATGTTAGACACCTTGAACTCCTCCACCTTCCACATGAGGATGCGCCACAGGTGCTCAATTGGGTTTAGTCCATCACCTTTACCTTCAGCTTCCTCAGCAAGGCAGTTGTCATCTTGGAGGTTGTGTTTGGGGTCGTTATCCTGTTGGAAAACTGCCATGAGGCCCAGTTTTCGAAGGGAGGGGATCATGCTCTGTTTCAGAATGTCACAGTACATGTTGGAATTCATGTTTCCCTCAATGAACTGCAGCTCCCCAGTGCCAGCAACACTCATGCAGCCCAAGACCATGATGCTACCACCACCATGCTTGACTGTAGGCAAGATACAGTTGTCTTGGTACTTCTCACCAGGGCGCCGCCACACATGCTGGACACCATCTGAGCCAAACAAGTATATCTTGGTCTCGTCAGACCACAGGGCATTCCAGTAATCCATGTTCTTGGACTGCTTGTCTTCAGCAAACTGTTTGCGGGCTTTCTTGTGCGTCAGCTTCCTTCTGGGATGACGACCATGCAGACCGAGTTGATGCAGTGTGCGGCGTATGGTCTGAGCACTGACAGGCTGACCTCCCACGTCTTCAACCTCTGCAGCAATGCTGGCAGCACTCATGTGTCTATTTTTTAAAGCCAACCTCTGGATATGACGCCGAACACGTGGACTCAACTTCTTTGGTCGACCCTGGCGAAGCCTGTTCCAAGTGGAACCGGTCCTGGAAAACCGCTGTATGACCTTGGCCACCATGCTGTAGCTCAGTTTCAGGGTGTTAGCAATCTTCTTATAGCCCAGGCCATCTTTGTGGAGAGCAACAATTCTATTTCTCACATCCTCAGAGAGTTCTTTGCCATGAGGTGCCATGTTGAATATCCAGTGGCCAGTATGAGAGAATTGTACCCAAAACACCAAATTTAACAGCCCTGCTTCCTATTTACACCTGGGACCTTGACACATGACACCAGGGAGGGACAACAACACATTTGGGCACAATTTGGACATGTTCACTGTGGGGTGTACTCACTTATGTTGCCAGCTATTTAGACATTAATGGCTGTGTGTTGAGTTATTTTCAGAAGACAGTAAATCTACACTGCTATACAAGCTGTACACTGACTACTCTAAGTTATATCCAAGTTTCATGTCTATAGTGTTGTCCCATGAAAAGATATAATGAAATATTTGCAGAAATGTGAGGGGTGTACTCACTTTTGTGATACACTGTATATATATATATTTTTTTTTTTTTTTTTTTTTTTTTTTGATAATTATTTGTATTGCTTATAAACAGAAATGAAATAATTGTATAAGTATTAAAAAGGGTAGTCAAAATAAGCTAAAGCTTCAGACTACACCTTTTCGTTAGTACAAATATGGATGTATAAACAAAATGGATGTATACATTTTGAAAAAGAAAAAAATAAATTAAAATGAATGAATGAATGAATTGACCCTCTGTTCAGTTTATGATTATTTTATGTATTTTAGTTTAAGTATTTATTTGAGTTTATTTATGCCATTTAAAACATTTGATATGTTTACCTGAGAAACCTTTTTAATCCCATCACATGTATTTGTTATGTACTTTAATGTAATAATTTCTGTATATAATGAATACAAATGACTTTTTATTTATTAATATTAAAGTCTGAAAATACAGTGAAATCTCCTCCCTGCTGAATATTTTATTTCTCTTCACCTGTAGTTTAATTAACCAGTTTACTACTGAACAGTTTCTTAGCTTCCCTTTCTTCCTAGAAAAGTAATGTCAGCTGTTTAAAAGTTTCCTATTCCTCTGTCATTAAAGGAAACTCAAAAAGTTACTGGATAGTCTATCTCATGCCATAAGAGTAAGCTGTCATTCCTTTACGATGGTTGGCTGCACAGATGGGACAACTTTCTTCAAAACCCCGTGTCATGTTGCCTATAGCAGAACAGCCCCTAATAAGGAACAACATGATTATGTCAATCCAGTTTATTCTTGGTCTTTCTTATTTTCTGAGTACTTCCACAAGTCTTCTCAAACCACTGCCTTCAGTGTGGTAATGTGGGTGCCTCATTACAGACCAAGAGTTACAGACCTAACATGGGACTACTGTTCACTCCCTCCTAATATATGAAGTGTCCTTATCTAACAATATACATCGACCACATCATTTTAAATCTAAGTGCACTATTACGTCTGCAACTGCAGCAGCATTTATAAACAGCCTACGAGAATGATCAGTTATGCCACCATCAGAGCCTGAAGAGCTAGATCAGACAACTTAACATTTAGAGTCTGTATTCCACACAACATTAGATAGTATAGCCCCTAATGCCCCTGATGCTCTTAGTATAAACATGCACTTACAAAAGCTAAAGCTTTATATTATTTTTCCTTAATAGAGAATAATAAGAATAATCCTAGATTCCTTTTTGTGTCCAAACTAATTGAAATGTCAATGAAACTGAAACGAATATACCACCTGACTGTACCAGTGATGATTTTTTAAAATTCTTTAATTCTTTAATGACAAAAGTCTGTGTGTCACTTAGCAATATTAAGCATCAATTCACTTCGAGCCGCATTTATGATAATAGTGTTTTTACCAACAAGGTAATTCAACTAAATTCCTTTTATCTCCCAAATTGAACTAACTGCATTGATAACATCATCAAAGACATCATCATGTTTACTTGACCCTGTTTCAACTTGTTTACTTAAAGATTTACTCCCAACCATTTTAGAGCCCCTGCTTACTTTAATAAATGCATCCCTTAGCTTTGGATATGTACCTGTTACATCTAAGGCTGCTGGTTCCCCTCCTCGCCAGCAGAGGGTCCCCTCACCTGAGTACTAGCTGGCTGGTGGCTCACCTGATCCTAATCAGCCACCATCTTGGAATGTTTATAAACCCTGTTTTTTCATTGCCTTATTGCAAAGTCCTGTATTTGCTATGCTGAACATTTCTAAATGTTATCTTGTTTCTCTGGTTTTGACTCTTGCATTCTGTTTTACAGTTTATCTTTTGGTTTTGTTTGCTTTGGATTTTAGCCTGACTACCTGGTACCAACCCAACTACTCTTGTGAACTAATAAACCTGCACTTGACTCCACTACCTGGTCTGAGTCTCTGGTGACAGAAGACTTCGCCTTTACATGGAGTCAGCAAGATTTGGAGGACAGGATGGCTAGACAGGAGCAGAAGCTGGAGGAATTACTGAAGACCATGCAGGTGTTCATGAGGATAATTTAACAACACTGACCCGGAACCCTCTCCTCTAGCACCCCAAGCTGTGGTTACTCTGACCAACAACAGACCTTCAGTCACCATAGCCATTCCTAAAGTGTAATTGGCGGCTGAACGATTACCCACATCTCTCTTCGCACACGGATGATCAAAAACTGCATTCAACAGGGAATAGAACTGCATTTTATTCTGTAACGCGGCGTCATTGTGACCACAAAGCAGTAGCCCATAGCTTAGCTTTCCCAGTTAATAACATCACACAATTGATTTTGTGCATCCTGTTCAAGATCTTAAAACAGATTACACCCATTTCTTATTGACTAGACCTATCACCTTCCTACAGAATTTTTTCTACATTTCATGTGTTTTTGCTTAACCCTGCTTCTTCATCTTGCCAGCAGCCACACCCTTAGATGTGGACGGCTCCCCCGCATATAGTGTATGCGAGTTGTTGGACTCCAGGCACAGAGGTAGACATATGTTCTACCTGGTAGACTGGAAGGGGTATGGTCCGGAGGAGAGGTCCTGGGTACCTGTGGAAGACATCTTAGAGCTGTCTCTCATTGCTGATTTCCATAGGGACCATCCAGATCGTCCCGGTCCCAGACCCAGAGGACGACACAGAGGCAAAGAGTTTCAGTCGTTGGGAGCCGCCCATCAAGGGAGGGCTTATGTCACATCTGAGGCTGCTGGTTCCCCTCCTCGCCAGCAGAGGGCCCCCTCACCTGAGTACTAGCTGGTTGATGGCTCACCTTATCCTAATCAGTGGCCATCTTGGAATCTTTATAAACACCATTTATAAACCCTGTTTTTGTTTGACAATTGACCATGTTTGACAATGTTCATAGACAATTTAGTGTCTCCAATTCACCTCACTTGCATATAGTCACTGTCTGATAAAAAAAAACACGTATCTTCACGGTTTTAGAGGTTTTCACTTTTAGCAGTGTTGATTGTTGACTATTCGCACAATTACGCAGGTGAAATACATTAATAGAACAGGAGTGGTTATAATAACTCACTAAAAGGAATAAATGTGCTAGTTTTGACCAGGTATAGTCTAGTACAGGGGTTTTCAACCTTTTTGGACATGCACCCCCCTTCGTGTGCCAACAGCGAACTGACTGAAAACTTTTAGCTCCGCAGACAGAACAGGTCTGATTCGGTTACCGCTCTGTGGTAACAACCAGTTGAATTAAGCCTGAGCTTTGTAAGGGAAGCGAGTCACACACAATTTTCTGTAGTATCTGCTGTGTGTTTATTTAAAACTGCAGCATTCATTAATAACAGTAAAAGCCAAGAGAACCAGTGCTCTTCTTGAATGTGGTGGATTTTGTTCATCAGAACACGGTAGATTAAGTTCATTAAACCGTAAACAAACAGCTTTATTGTCTTCAACGCTTCGGTTACCGTAAAATACGGTTTAGACGCGCAGTAAAACTTCAAGTGCAGATAACGAGACCGAGCTTTATTAAAGTGCAGATTTGGTGACCGCAGTGTTTTAGTTTTACATCGTGAATGTTTATAGTTGAAGATTTTCATGTCAAAACATTAAAATAGAATTTATTAATTTAAAATAACGATAATGCATCACTGTACTGTACATCACATAACTGCAATCGGTTTATTATAGAATTCTGAATCTTACCTACAGCCACCATCGTCCCTGATCCGTATTAATGTCAAAAGTGAAACCACACACACACACACACACTCACAGAGCTAAAATTAACCTTGTTGTAAGTCACATGTTGTATCAAGTGTGTGTGTGTGTGTGTGTGTGTTTATGTGTGTTTACTTGGTTATTTATTCTGTGTTTTGTTGTTCACCACACAATCTAACATTCATTATAATTTTACTTTATGGTGAACCAACAGAAACAAGAAGTTAATTACGTTGATAACATAGTTCACAATAAGTATTCAACAGTCTTATTTAAAAATAATAATAAATAAAAATAAATGAATCTGTTATTTATATGAATGAACATAATCGCCATTCATGCACTAAAATGTTTTACACTGTTTTACATAAATAAAATATATTACTTTAACACACTTGTGGATTTCAGATCACTTCATTATTGATTTGTTTATTTATTTACTTCAATAACTCATGTAGCATTTATTAAGCTGAATTCTGAACACATTTCAAGTATGTAAGAGTTTTTTACTATTTCATGTTAATGAAGACACTGCTTGCTCCTGGTCAGGGTAACACTAGGCGCAAGGCAGCAAAACACCCTGAACAGGGCACCAATCTATTTTGTCCAGTTGAACTGCGTTTTACAAATCTTACCACATTAACAACAACATGCTGCATCTAACAGCTCTATTTAACCTCTACTGAAACATTATTAGGTGTCGCAGTGTGTGTTACTGTCACCTCACTGCAAAAAGGGCTTTGGTTCGATTCTCCAGCTAAGTAGCCAAGGTCCTCTTTGTGTGGAGTTTTACATGTTCTCCAGTTATCCTTGTGAGGTTTTGTTCCGGGTGTTCCGGTTTCTTCCCAGGACTTTAATCTGCTCTATTCCCTGTTTTTGTGTTATGATGGGAGATATAACATTATACATGACACCTCTGTGAGAGCTGGTGAAACTCTATGAGGTTGTGCTTTTCACATATACAAACCTAACTCAGAGCAGTAGTGTGAAGTCTGTATTAAATCTATCATTCAGCTTTCAGGGAGAATTAGGAGAGAATTCATGAAAATTGAACTCACCCGAAGATGATCCCTGGCGACCCCCCAGATTGTTACATCACATTTCTGATTAATTAAATTGTTCACCTTGTACATACACACACACTTGCACAATCAGTGGCTGACTAAATACCTTTTGGCCCCACTGTATGTATGTAAGTTCTCCTACTTAGAAAGATGAGAGAGGTCTGTAATTTCCATCATAGGTACACTTCAACTATGAGAGACAAAATGAGAAAAAAAATCCAGGACATCACATTGTAGGATTTTTAAAGAATTTATTTGTAAATTATGGTGGAAAATAAGTATTTGGTCACTGTTACGTGTGAGCACGTATACCAGAAGTGGTGTGTTTTTTTTTCTTGTTTTTCTACCTGCTCTCTCTCTTGCTCTCACTCTGCCTCTCTATAGGTGCAGGAGTTTGTCATTCATCATTGACCCTGTTGGCCTTCCAGACAGCCTCAGCCAATCACCTCTCCACAGCAGCCTATTGACCTAGAAGAGGAGGGGCCTAAGACTTATAAGCTGCTCCTGAGATCTGCATGGCAGCCATTTTGGGGCTCCATTGTTTGGTTGTTTGTCAATGCTGCTAAATAGAAGCTAGGTTGCTGTTTTGATGCCTTGTTCTGGTTAGTCTCTGGTTCTTTAGACTTTTGTGTTTCTTTAATTATTATCTCTTTGATCTTCAGAGTTTATTTTGTCTGCTTTAGTCACCTGTTTGTTAGTGTTTAGTCTATTTGTCTTGTAGACTAGTAAGTCTAGTATTCTTGTTAGTTTTTTCTTGTAGGGATTTTTAATTCCCTTTGTATGTGTCACTTTAGTTTGTGTTGGTCTTTCTTTCCTGGGAGGGTAGAACAGGTAAGGCGTGCTCGTGAATACACTGTGCACACGTAAGGTATCCCTGTATTAGAAAACACTAGGTAAGAGGGCAGGTACCACCCCATGTATTTTTATTAGCTGTAATTTAGGGTATTTGTTCACAGTTTAGAGTAGACTTGTTTTGCTAATTTGTTTTCTTTGGTACTGTCCATGTTCTCCCTCTTCAGGTTGGTCCCCCACACTACTTATTGTACATACACTGATTTGTTTTATATACACTTGGTTACAGTTTTGTACAGTACGGGTATTCTGATTAAATGAGTATTATTATATACTGGACGTTTGAGTTTGTGCACTGCCTCACCTATTACTTTTTGTCCACATACACTCAATAGTTACTGTCCCTACTATACCCCTAAACCAAGAGCCAAATAGAAGGGACGTAACAGTCACCCACAAACAAGCAAGATTTCTGGCTCTCACAGACCTGTAACAACTTCTTTAAGAAGGTCTTCTGTCCTCCACTTGTTACCTGTATTAATGGCACCTGTTTGACCTCAATATCTGTATAAAAGACACCTGTCCACAGCCTCAAACAGTCAGACTCCAAACTCAACCATGGCCAAGACCAAAGAGCTGTCGAAGGACACCAGGAAGAAAATTGTAGACCTGCACCAGGCTGGGAAGAGTGAATCTACAATAGGCAAGCAGATTGGTGTGAATAAATCAACTGTGGGAACAATTGTAAGAAAATGGAAGACATACAAGACCATTGATAATCTCCCTCGATCTGGGGCCTCACGCAAGATCTCACCTTGTTGGGTCAAAATGATCATGAGAACGGTGAGCAAAAATTCCAGAACTACACGGAGGCACCTGATGAATGACCTGCAGAGAGCTGGGACCAAAGTAACAAAGGCTACCATCAGTAACACACTACGCCGAAAGGGACTCAAATCCTGCAGTGCCAGGCTTAAGCCAGTACATGTCCAGGCCCGTCTGAAGTTTGCCAGAGAGCATATGGATGATCCAGAAGAGGATTGGGAGAATATCATGTGGTCAGATAAAACCAAAATGAAACTTTTTGGTAAAAACTCAACTCGTCGTGTTTTGGAGGAAGAAGAATGCTGAAGAACACCATACCTACTGTGAAGCATGGGGGTGAAAACATCATGCTTTTGGGCTGTTTTTCTGCAAAGGGGACAGGACGACTGATCCATTTTAAGGGAAGAATGAACGGGGCCATGTATCGAGAAATTTTAAGCCAAAACATCCTTCCATCAGTGAGAGCATTGAAGATGGACCGTGGCTGGGTCTTCCAGCATGACAATGATCCCAAACACACCGCTCGGGCAATGAAGGAGTGACTCCGTAAAAAGCATTTCAAGATCCTGGAGTGGCCTAGCCAGTCTCCACACCTCAACCCCATAGAAAATTTGTGGAGGGAGTTGAAAGTCCGTTTTGCCCAGCGGCAGCCCCCAAACATCACTGCTCTAGAGGAGATCTGCATGGAGGAATGGGCCAAAATACAGTGTGTGCAAACCTGGTGAAGACTTACAGGAAACGTTTCACCTCTGTCATTGCCAACAAAAGTTATGTTACAAAGTATTGAGTTGAACTTTTGTTATTGACCAAATACTTATTTTCCACCATAATTTACAAATAATTTCTTTAAAAATCCTACAATGTGATTTCCTGGATTTTTTTTTCTCATTTTGTCTCTCATAGTTGAAGTGTACCTATGATGAAAATTACAGACCTCTCTCATCTTTCTAAGTAGGAGAACCTGCACAATCAGTGGCTGACTAAACACTTTTTGGCCCCACTGTACACACTTACTTATTGTACTCATTTACATTCAATTTAAATCCTTACAGTTTGATTAAAACACGCTCTATGTCTCTTACAATACAACTTACACGTAGTATAAATAAAGATACACGACTTTTATAAACTTTTTATCATATTTTAGTGGAAGAGCCACTACAAACATCTACTGTGACATCAAAATAAAAGCTGAAACACTAAATCACTTGGTCTCTTCAGTGCCAAAACCAAAGTGGTGAAAAGGAACGGCAACATTACAAAGTGGTAAATGCTTTACTGTCCCAACCTTTTTTGGAATGTGTTGCAGGTTTGAAATTTAGGAGTGGATGTTTATTAACAAATGAAATGAAGTTGACCAGACAAAACATGAAATATCTCAGGTTCATCCTGTCTGACATCAAATAAAAGTCAAAGTAAATGTAAGAAACTCTGTGTTTTTATTTTATTTGCATTTGGGGTTGTACTTAAAATAGTCTTAAATAAATAAATAATTAATTAAACACACATTTTTGTATTTTGTATTATTTTAGTACAATAAGTAAAATAAGTACAAAATTGTTGTTTTATTTTAGTACTTTAAGTGTATTGGTTATTAGTGTGACTGTAGCATATTAAAGAGACGGTATTTTTTATATACAAATGCTATGACTATATTGGGTGTGTTCGAAAACCTAGTGAGCTGCCTTGCTGTCTCACTGCCTACATAAGCAGCTGCCTCAGTAGAGAGGATTCTAATAAGTCAATGACTTATAAGTCAGGTTATTCGAACGCGCTACTCAGACAGCAGTTCCATCGGGTTTCGCATTTAGCATCCTACCATTCAAACAAATGGGATGGGGTGGCACAGCGCGCTAGCATGTCAACTTACATCTCCCTTCATGTACCGAGAACAGTTAAATTTGCAGACAAGCTCGAACTTGCAAATAAAAACACTCGTACAAGGTTATACAAGTTAAAAATCAATAATAATTTATTTACATTTAAAAATAACTCCGTTCGTTTCTCCGCACAGCCATGTTTTTTCTGTGAGAGAAAAGCTGCCGCAATGAATACTGGGATTGACTTGATCACTAAAGACGCACAGTACTCGTTCTTGAGTCAAAATAACATTGAAATTTTAAGATACCTTAGTAGACCTACTGTATATTGCCAAAAGTATTCACTCACCCATCAAAATGATTGAATTCAGGTGTTCCAATCACTTCCATGACCACAGGTGTATAAAACCGAGCACCTCGGCATGCAGACTGCTTCTACACACATTAGTGAAAGAATGGGTCACTTTCAGGAGCTCAGTGAATTCCAGCGTGGTACCGTGATGCCACCTGTGCAACAAGTCCAGTCGTGACATTTCCTCACTACTAAATATTCCACAGTCGACTGTCAGTGGTATTTTAAAGTGGAAGTGATTGGGAACGACAGCAACTCAGCCACAAAGTGGTACCACATAAAATGACAGAGCGGGTCAGCGAGGTCACCAACTTTCTGCAGAGTTGATCACTACAGACCTCCAAACTTCATGTGGCCTTCAGATTAGCTGAAGAACAGTGCGTAGAGCTTCATGGAATGGGTTTCCATGGCCGAGCAGCTGCATCTAAGCCTTACATCACCAAGCGCAATGCAAAGCATCGGATGCAGTGGTGTAAAGCATGCCACCACTGGACTCTAGAGCAGTGGAGACGTGGGTTTGGTGGTTGCCACGAGAACGGTACTTGTCTGACTGCATTGTGCCGAGTGTAAATTTTGGTGGAGGGGGGATTATGGTGTGGGGGTGTTTTTCAGGAGTTGGGCTCGGCCCCTTAGTTACAGTGAAAGGAACTCTTAATGCTTCAGCACACCAAGAGATTTTGGACAATTTTATGGTCCCAACTTTGTGGGAACAGTTTGGCACAGGATGGCCCCTTCCTGTTCCAACATGACTGCGCTCCAGTGCACAAAGCACAAGCTCCATAAACACGTGGATGAGCCAGTTTGGTGTGGAAGAACTTTACTGGCCTGCACAGAGTCCTGACCTCAACCCGATAGAACACCTTTGGATGAATTAGAGCGGAGACTGTGAGCCAGGCCTTCTCGTCCAACATCAGTGTCTGACCTCACAAATGTGCTTCTGGAAGAATGGTCAAAAATTCCCATAAACACACTCCTAAACCTTGTGAAAAGCCTTCTCAGAAAAGTTGAAGCTGTTATAGCTGCAAAGGGTGGCCGACATCATATTAAACCCTATAGATTAAGAATGGGAGTCACTCAAGTTCATATTTGCGTGAAGGCAGACGAGCAAATACTTTTGTCAATATAGTGTATACTGTGTTTGTGTGTGTCTAATTCCTCAGATGTATTCATCCAAACTCTCAATAGCTTCTTTTTTTGTGCAGTTTCTCCATTCAGAAGGAATCTCTCTTTCTCCCTGGAATTTTTTTTCATAGTGCTTTTCCAGGTCTGTTTGAAATCTGCACACAAACCACTTCCAGTATGGGAGCTCTGAATTATCAGGGGTGATGCTCCACTTAGCATATTCTCCTCCTGCTGTTCTGTAGATTTTGTAGGGTACCAAATCATCTGAATCATGACTGGGGTAGAACTGTTTATCACTTTGTACTAAAGTTGTGCAAATATCAGCACAGAGATTTGTTGTATATCTGTAGTACCATCCTATGATTCCATTTACTCTGTGGAAGGGAACACTGTGATCTCCATCATGATTCTCCATTGTGTTGGTGCAGATGGCTTTACAGAATGGACACTGAACCCAACAGCACTTACAGAGATGTTCAATCAGAATCTCATCTGGTTTCTTCCTAAACTTTTCCATGTTTATGTCTGTTACACTGTTGAAGCTTTTATGTTGTTCTGACATCATCTTTGTGAGACCTTCACACACAATCTGCCGAAGAAAATCTAAATCTGTAATTTCCTCCAGACCACTGCAGGTTATTTCGTTTAAGTTTAGCTCATCTGTTAGTGAATTGTTCAAACTTCTCAGCCACATGTTTGTATCACCACTGCTCTTCTTCACTTCTTCAGTTGTGATGTTCACAGCGTTCATCACTTTCTGCTCTTTGTGTTTCAGGTTTCCTTTGAGAAGATTCAGAACCTCGCTGTTATTATCAGTGATGTATTTATCAACATTTTCTGTAATAAACTGTTTAAAGTGTTTCTTGGGATGGTGGACGTATTTCATGTACTTCTTAAATTTCTCCTGCTCTGCCAGAGATTTCAGGATGTGTTTCTCAAGCTGTGACCTGTTACCATTAAATTCTGGCATGTCTGATCTCATCTGTGTTGAAAGATCAATAGCAGTTTTATTGTAGACGGCTTCCAGGATGGCTGGTACAAGATTGTTGTAAACAAGTTCACCAAGTACTGTTGTGGTTGTTGCTCCTCTGCAGTAGGTTTGGAAGATATTGGTATATTGATGTTTCTGCTTTTCCAGATACTTTCTTATATCATTTTCATCTCTGAACTGTTGGTAGGTCCTAGTGAATTTGGAATTTGAAAGTTGACACACATGAAGACAGAGATCCAGAGTGAATTCCTTCTTCAGCTTTATTGTCTTGTTCTCACTGTGATATTGCTCAACTCCGTGTTTGACCTGGTCAGTTATTTCCTGAATGTAGCTGTTTTTGTACCCCAGTCCTGTAATTTTGCTGCAGATCTTCTTGATTAAGTCCTCAGATTCTTGGATGACATTGTTGATAAGGTTCCTCACTGACTCCTGGACTTCAAAAGGAATCATTTTTATTGTCTTTACAATGTACAATGAATAATCTCCCAGGCTGTGTATCTTTGTGTAATCTTCCTGAGATATTCGCTCATACACAGCAGCTTGTTCATTACCTTCAGATAGAATCTGTATCACATCCTCCCAAACATCAAACGGTTTCTCTACAGGTGTGTCTTGTGTCAGATCAGTGACCCATTTGTTCCACACTTTATCAAATTCCTGTCTGAGGACTCGTTCATCAGTTTCTGTGCTTTTTAGTTGTAGAGCAAGTGCTTTACTCATACTGAAGAGCTTTTCATCATACTCTGTCTTTTTGTGATTAAAAGCTTCTCGAGCTTTTTGCTGTTGAAGAAAATCATTCAGGTTTGTTTTTGCATTTTTAACAAGATCTTCAAGAAGTTGTTTGATTCTCTGTTCACATCTCACTTTCCACTGAATTAAAATGTCTTTGTCTCTTTCCTCTTCAAAGTAACACTTCATTGATTTCTCCACTTCTTCTTTGGTCTTTTTCTTGTGATCATAAAGGTCTTTGTCCTCAATCTCTTTTAGTTCTCTAGTTTTAATTTTGCTGTGCAGTTTTTCTTCATGTTCTAACATGGCACTTCTGAGGGACCAGGTCCATTTTCCAAACTCAGTTTCTAGTTTCCTGTAGACTGCAATCTCCAGTGTGTTTTTAAAGCTAAAAACAAAGTTCTCGTTCAGTAGAGCCTTCCACAGATCACTGATGCGGGATTTAAACTCTGAGAGTTTCATACTATGAGACTTGGTAGCATTTGTGAAAATGTCTGTTTTTAGCTTCTGAATATTTTCACTGTATGAGGGGTTTGGTGGAGCCATTGGTGGGCTGCCCTCCCAGAGCTGTGCAAAATACTGAACATCATCTTGTACATTGAAAGCAATAACATCACTGAAGCACTCAGCTTCACTGTCTTCCTCTTTAGCAGCTAATTTTGTCATTTTATCCAGTTTTTCCTGTAGATGTCTCCTGCCCTCCATGTTCTTCTCTCCAGCTGTGATGTCACCAACATTCTGATGGACGAACATACATCTGGGATTTAGTTTGACCTTCTTCATTCTCAGCAAGGCCTGAACAACAATCTGAAGAATCTCCTGCATCTCAGCAGGGTTCTCACCAAATATGTTGATCAAAGTCAGATTTCCAAGACCTACAAAAAATGTTGCAAGTTCATTATCATGATGGTGAGTGGATGTTCCTGCAAGCTCAAGTGCTCGAAGCCCTTCAGTATCTACAATAAGAACATAGTCAAACTTCAGCTGCTCCTTCATCTCCTCTGATACTCTGACCAGCTGCATGAAGGCTCCTCGGGTGCACCTTCCAGCACTGACAGCAAACTGGAGCCCAAACATGGCATTCAGCATGGTGGATTTTCCTGTGCTCTGAATCCCTAGAACTGACAGCACAAAGACTCTTTGGTCTCCCAGTTTCTTTATGAGTTCATCTAGAACTGCAGAAACCCAGATCAGAGGAACATGAGCAGCATCACCATCCATCAGCTCCAGTGGAAGACCAGATTTTATGAGTTCTGCAGCAAGTTTGGGGAGATTGGAAATGCTTTTTTCTCCAGATGTTTTCTTACTTGACTCATATATCTGACCCATCTCTCTGAAGATGTGTTCCAGACTAAACATTGCTGCATTTAGTTTTTTAGATATTTCTTTAAGTTCTGTTTGCTGAGTCTTCATATTTTCAGATGTGTCATGTTTCTCTTTGAGGTCTAAAACCCTTGTCCATGTTTCATTGTACTTGTGATGAAGATCCGAAAAATCATTTGAGGTTTTTTTTTCCAGTAGAATCTCGAGCCATTTAATAAAGAATGATTTTTCATTTCCTGATAGAGAATTCAGTGAGGAAATAAATTCCTTCATGAAGTCTGATTGTCCAATTTCTTGTTGCTGTTCACGGATTTGTTTCATTTGTGTTTGTTTTTCACTCTTTTGCATTTCTAAACTGTTTCCTTGAAGTCGATGTGAGTCTTTGTTTATCTGACACCACTCATGCCAGAGTTTCCCTTGGCAGGGCAGGTGTGTTTCCTTTAATGTGGAGATTTCCTTCCCCTTCAGTAGTTTTATTATCTCTAGTGCTGCTTCTTTTCCTTTCCTGCATTCAGGATCATCTTCGTCTGTGCTGATCTCACTGTGTAGATATTCAAGTTTAAAAACTGAAGATGACTTGGACAGACACTCTGTGATGGTTGTTCTGAGGTTCTCAGATACGTCTGACTGATTTCTGTCTTTCAGACCAATTCTGTATATTCTATTCTTAATCTTACTGACACCTGATTGATCCTCAGAAAGGAGACAGATGAGTGGTTTGGGGTTTTTTACAAGCTTCTGTAGCATCTCCTTATTTCTTTCATTTTTAGGATCAGATAAAAGAACAACATTTACAGACGACATTTCAGTCAGAATATCCAGTTGTTCTTTACTGGTTTCTGCATCACCGTGTAGATTACAGAAAGCAACACAGTCAGTAAAATGATCAGTTTCATTTCCAGATGGACAGTACCAAGCAATCTCCACAACTCCATCCATCAGTAGACAGGTTTTAATGCTGCCACGACAGTGTCTGTGGAAGAACGTCTGATGCTTCTCATTGATCAAGCTGTTCATCAGCTGAGACTTGGAAAAGGACACGTCCCCTAACCTGAAGAACGTCACCATTGGAGTTTCTGCTTCATAAACATGCTTTGTTTTACTGATCTTGGTACCAGAAATGTCAGTGGTTTTGCATTTTTGAATAATATCCTGAAATGTCCACAGAGGAAACTCGATCTTTCCAGTAAATGGATGTGGCACCAGTAGAGGCAGAGCGTACCGACACTGAGAGAGTTTAGTCACTATTAGTTGCTTCAAGAAACTGTCTGAGCAGTGGAACACCGCCATCTGAAGATCCATGGGATGGATAAAATTTTTTACACTGTCACCATCAAAGGATGAATGTTTTTTGCAGAAAAGCTCATCAAGTTCATCAATTTCTTCTTCATCTGTATCTGAGGAAGGAGGGTCTAAGGCAGTGGCTTCTTTTTTGGTGGTGATGTATCTTGCTCTGTAATCCATCATTAACAAAGTTTGGAGGAAGGTTTGAACCAGATCTTTTTCTTCACACGGTTCTTGGCAATGTAATGAAAGAGAAGTTAGTTGAAGAACATCTGAAGTTTTCATTTTTAGTTCCTGCTTTTCCAGAAGATGAAGTCTGGTTAAAAGTTGCTTCATTTGTTTATTTTCTTCACACTTTAATCCAGATTCTTCTACTCCAACCTCTGTTTTGTCCATCTGTCGAATGCATTTAAACATTTTGATCACAGCATATTTAATAAACGTCAAAATCAATTTTAATTAATTTTGTTTGAAAGCATCTGGGAAAGGAAATCAAAAGTCAAAATTGTCTAATACACTCTTCATAGACATTTTATGGCAGACCTTGTATTTCAAAGATCTTGGAAAATGTTCTTGTTCTGTGCTTGAATGAGTGAAATCTTTTTTTTAAATAAAAACATTATACCTCCCATCATTTATACAATCTGTTCCAGTTTGCATCCACTAAAGTTCATGAATCAGCTCTTATTTTGGTTTTGAAAATTAGTACTAATATTTTTGTGTGATTGGAGCCAATGAGAACTCCAGATTATGTAGAGACTGTAGGATTTTACCGTGCACATTATTTAGGTATCAATAATACTGCCATACAGCTGATTTAATGAATGTTTATGTAATGGTGCTTGAACCCATGCACACCACACCGGTGCCTTTACAGGGTGAACCACAAGATTCGTTAGGTATAGGACTTAAATGCTTAATGGTTGGATCATGAAACAGATTATTAAACTTAGAAAAAAAGAGTTTCAGATTGGAACTGTAATACAAACTGAGCACTCTACCACTCATCCAAGTAGGCTCTAGCTCTATGTGCTATAACTTAGGTGAATTAAAGAGCAATAGACTCAAGAGAGGTTTAAAAAAATAAAAATACAA
Organism: Trichomycterus rosablanca; assembly: GCF_030014385.1. Classification (NCBI taxonomy): domain Eukaryota; kingdom Metazoa; phylum Chordata; class Actinopteri; order Siluriformes; family Trichomycteridae; genus Trichomycterus; species Trichomycterus rosablanca. The sequence continues at coordinate 54,703,994 of NC_085989.1, forward strand.
AAATACAAAAGCCCACCCGCTTTGGGGAAATGTTTGAGTGGGAAAACTGAGAACAGGGACTGCCAGGGGAAACACTGGCCACCTCCAGTTTCATGAGGAAAAGGGGATATTATAACAAAAAGCTTTCCCAATAGAAGAGCAGAACTACATTGGATCAACTAAAAGAAGAAACTATTCATTTATTTCTTTTGCAAGAGAGAGAAAGTTGAAACGAGAGAGAAGGAGGGCGAGAGTGAAAGCTCTCAGCCCTCTACCCAGAATACTGACTGGCTGTATTTTCTCAGCTTGAGACAAAGACCAGCAAGTTCTGACTTCTGTTTGGTCCTCTTTATAGACCTGTGCACAGGTGTGGTGCTGTAGGCCTGATTGCAGACTTACATGTTGACCCCCAGTGGCCAGAGTCTTACTAGCCCCAGGACCAACCCTAACAGTTTAAGAGGATAAATAGTATCATTGTGGTCACCTGCTTCTTTACTGTGTATTAAACACATTTTAAACTATTTGTAATTACGTTTATATTTAAAGCATTCAACAAATGCTTTTATCCAAAGACACTGTGGACACCAAATATAATGCAAGTGAATAAGGGTTAAGGGCCCCGCTCAGGAGCCAAACAGCAGCAGCTTGGAGACAGTTGTGCTTTAACCTTCTGATTACTAGGCCCGTGCCTTAACCACTGACAATAAAAAAAAGATATTAATTACTGCAGGAGGCCAGTGCAGGCTTAAAATTAATTAAAATAGACTAAGTGCTAATTAATTTGAACACAGTTTACAGCTTACTTTAGATTAGCAGAACATGGAAAAATATCCACATTATTTGGAATAGTCCCATAATTTGTGTGTAGTAAATATAGGTAAATTATTGCTGTCGGTTTGAAATATTTGTAGTACTATTTTTTTTTTAATTAAAATCACTACTATTAATATGTATAAAATAATAATACAGTTATTAATGGGGCAACTTTCCAATGGAGCCTATAGTAATGTGCAAACATTTTAGCGGGTGTGAGAAAATGCTGCAAAGCATAAATGCTTCAAAAATACAACCCCAAATCAGAAAGTTGGGACAGTAAAGCATTTACCTCTTTGTAATGTTGCTGTTCCTTTTCACCACTAAAACGAGATTTTGGCACCGAGGAGACCAAGTGATTTAGTGTTTCTGAAATGCTGATTCATCTGACCACAATACAAATTTTTACTGTGTGATGGTCCATCCTAGATGCCTCGACGCCGCTTTTGGACATGGTTAACATGAGGCTTCTTTTTTGCACAGTAAAACTTAAGCTTGCGCCCTTGGCCTTTACACACTGAAATTCCTCCAGATTTTTTGAATGGTTTAATGATATTCTGCACTGTAGCGGGAGAAATATGCAAATCCCGTCCAATCTTTTATTAAGGTTCATTGTTTTTAAACATTTCAATCATTTTCTAACACATTTTTTTTTCTTTTTTTGTGTTTTTTTTGTGTTTTTAATTTTAACTTTATTTATCTTTTTAATATTTTAATTACTTGATAAGGCAACTTAGTGAAGCTGTGCCTTCTTGAAACATGCTAGTAGAGAGAGTCTTGGTCTGTTTTTTGCTGTGAAAATGCTTATTTCAATCTCCTGGTCCGCCGCTGCGCAGCAACATGGTCACTTTGTTTACACCCTGATCTGCTGATCACGCAGAAGCCGACTGGCATGGCGACCAGACCAACTAACATTCCCGAAGAGCTTTGGAGACGGACACATAGGGAATGCAGAGGAGGAACAAAACAGTGCACGGGAAAAGCGAGGGCAAGAAGACGGAGGCTTATGGAGAAAAAAGGATATAAGCCGCGTCTCCCCTCTCTCATCATGGGCAACGCTGGCTAATAAAATGGACGAGCTTACAGTGTTAGCCAGGAGTCAGAGGGAGTACCGGGAGTGTAGTTTAATGTGCTTTTCGGAGACATGGCTACACCAGGACATTTCGGATGACAACGTTTCCATTTACGGCTTTCAGACTGTTCGGGTCGACCGGGACTGCACTAAGAGCGGTAAGCGCAGGGGAGGAGGGCTCGCTGTGCTGGTTAACAATCGTTGGTGTAACCCTGGTCACATTACCATCAAGGAACGTGCCCGTTGCCCGGACATTGAGCTGTTAGCTGTTGGACTCAGGCCATATTATCTACCGCAAGAGTTCTCACATGTTATTATTGTGGCTGTTTACGTTCCCTCCCTCTGCCAACCCGACATCGGCGTGTGAAGTCATTCACTCAACCATAGCGCGTCTCCAAACTCAACACTCGAGTGCATTCATCGCAATATCAGATGACTTCAACCACGTCACTATGGCCAAGGTACTACCAAACTTCACTCAGTATGTGGACTGTCCTACCAGGGAAGAAAGAAAACTGGACCTGCTGTATGCTAATGTTAAGGATGCATACAGCTGTTCCCTCCTCTCCCCTCTGAGGAAGTCAAACCACATCTTGGTGAACCTCAGCCCCCGGTATGTGCCGCTGGTGAAGAGTCAGCCTGTGACAACAAGGACAGTAAGGAGATGGTCTGAGGGGACTTACGAGGCATTGCAGGACTGCTTTGAGGCTACAAACTGGCCGGCACTCTGTGAGCCACACGGAGAGAACATCGACGGGCTCACAAAGTGCATCACTGACTACATTAACTTCTGTGTAGACTCCACTGTACCAACCAGGACTGTTAAATGTTACCCAAATAAGAAGCCATGGGTAACAAAGGACATTAAAGCTCTGCTTAACAATAAGAAGAGGGCCTTTAGAGCTGGAGACAGGGAGGAGGTGAGAACACAAAAGGTATTGAACACAACTATCAGGGAGGCTAAGAACAGATATAGGAGGAAGCTGGAGTGGAAACTCCAGCAGAACAACATAAGGGAGGTCTGGAGTGGAATGAGGACCATCACCGGCTTTATGTATGCTCAATAATCCAGGTACACAAATCCACAAAGTTGAATCAGTTCATCTGGACACAAGTTTGTTGTAGAGATACGTTTCGTCACTCAATCCGAATCACTTCATTAGTCTGAGCTGGTGGTGAATAACCCCAACCTTAAATGCAGTTGATTTGCATAACGACCGATCACCGCCCATTGCATAACAATGGAACCAGTGATCAGGTCCATATGCAATTCACAATGACCATTAATTACAAATCCCTGGGTGAATGTGGTTATCCCAACTGGGCATTCGTAAAAGCGGGAAAAATGCCCAAACACGGCTCCAGTGGATCGAAGGGAGGAGAAGAACAACCGTGGTCTAAGCGCAAACCAGTGGTGATTCCGTATGTGGCAGGAGTATTGGAACAATTAAGACGGATATTCTCCAAACACCATGTTTCAGTTGCTTTCAAACCCCAGAACACGCTACGCCAGAAGTTAGTTCACCCTAAGGACCGGGTTCCTCAACACAAATAGAGTAACATAGTGTATGCTGTTAGGTGCCGGGAGGATTGTCGGGAACTGTACATCGGGGAAACTAAACAGCCACTGGCGAAACGGATGGCCCAACATAGAAGATCAACCTCTTCTGGCCACTCATTTAGTGATGAGGATGTGCAGATCCTTGACAAGGAGGAACGCTGGTTTGAACGGGAAGTCAAAGAGGCCATTTATGTGAAGAGGGAACGACCATCTCTGAACCAGGGAGGGGGCCTGAGAGTACATCTCTCACCATCTTACAACGCCGTAACAGGAGCTATACTCCAATCATGTGTGAAAGGCACACATGACCATTGTAATTAATGGTCATTGTGAATTGCATATGGACCTGATCACCGGTTCCATTGTTATGCAATGGGCGGTGATTGGTCGTTATGCAAATCAACTGCATATAAGGTTGGGGTATACACCACCAACTCAGACTAAAGAAGTTAATCGGAGTGAGTGACGAAACGTATCTCTACAACAAACTTGTGTTTAGATGAACTGATTCAATTTTGTGAACTAAAGAGACTCCACACAAACAAGGTTGCAGGACCTTATGCCCCCCCCACCTCCAGGGTGCTAAAAGCCGGGGCCACCCAGCTTTGTGGAGTACTACAATATGTTTTTAATATGAGCCTTCAGAGGGTCCCTGTGTTGTGGAAAACGTCCTGCATTGTTCCTGACGCCGCAACCTAATGACATCAAGGATTACAGGCCAGTGGCACTGACGTCCCATATCATCAAGACCATGGAGAGGCTCATCCTGGATCAGCTCCGGCACATAGTCCAGTCACTTCTGGACCCCCTCCAGTTTGCCTATCAGCCCCGTCTGGGAGTAGAGGATGCCATCATCTACCTGCTCAACCGAGTCTACGCTCACCGGGACAAGCCAGCCAGCACTGTGAGGGTCATGTTTTTTTACTTCTCCAGTGCAATCAACACCATTCGGCCTGCTCTTCTAGCTGACAAGCTGACTGTGATGCAGGTAGATGCCCCCCTCGTGTCCTGGATTGTTGACTACCTAACTGGCAGACCACAGTATGTACGCCTGCAGCACTGTGTGTCGGACAGAGTGGTCAGCAGCATTGGAGCTCTGCAGGGAACGGTCCTCTCTCCCTTTCTCTTTACCCTCTACACCACGGACTTCAGGTACTGCACAGAGAACTGTCATCTACAGAAGTTTTCTGATGACTCTGCAATTGTTGGATATATCAGAAGGGATGATGAGGATGAATACAGGGCAATGGTGAAGGACTTTGTTGCATGGTTTGAGCTGAACCACCTGCATATCAATGTGAAAAGGAACCTGAGGTGGTGGACCTGAGGAGGGACAAGGCACCAGTGACCCCTGTGTCCATCAGGGGGGTCAGTGTGGACATTGTGGAGGATTACAAATATCTGGGAGTGCACATTGACAATAAACTGGACTGGGCTAAGAACACTGATGCCCTCTACAGAAAGAGCCAATGTCGTCTCTATTTTTTGAGGCGCCTGAGGTCCTTCAACATCTGCCGGACTATGCTCAAGATCTTTTATGAGTCTTTGGTAGTGAGTGCTATTATTTGCATTTTTCAGCCTGTGCCTTCATAACAAAACCAGTTCTTCTAGGTACACTTGCACAAAAGGGCAAGCTGTAGCCTAGTGGTTAAGGTACTGGACTAAAGCTTGCTGGTTCAAGCCTCACGGCTGCCAGGTTGCTGCTGTTGGGCCCTCCAGCAAGGCCCTTAACCCTCAATTGCTTAGACTGTATACTGTAATTGTACTGTAAGTCACTTTGAATAAAAGCATCTGTTGAATGCCTAAAAGGTAAAATTAAAGTCTTGGACAGGTTTATGCTGCAACACATGGGAAGTAGGATGGACACGCATATGTCTGGAGAGCTTGAGACAGACTGCAGAGGGGCAGATGACATTTTCAACCTTGTATAATGCGTGGTGCAAGCTTCCTTAAGTCAGAGTGCAAAGTAAAGTTTTGGGAGGATAACCAAACGAACTGACCGGGAATGTACTGGGGACTGGGTCTCCAGTGGCGGTTGGCTGAACGTTGAGTTTATTTATTAGGGCTGCCTTGACAGTCCTCCAGACCTCCTTGCAACAGTGGATGTGGTGTTCAACTAAGGCAACCACAAAATCTAGATTCCTGCATGACTCTCTTAATCTCCAAGGTGTCACATGACACAGTCAAAAGGCAGGATTGGGTCAAAGGAGGAAGGAAAGTCCTTAGAGAACTGAACAAACCCTGTGTGGTGGTTGAATGCAGACTGGGCTTAAGGGGGCCAGGAGAAAGCGACCTTGGTGAAGGTTAGGCAGGTGAGAGGAGCGGCTACCTTGCTATAGTTCTGAATGAAAATTCACTCCAAATCCTATAAAAATTAGCAAAACCTAGGAAGCGCTGCAATGCCTTGTGGCATGAGGGGGTCAGCTATTTCGATCTTGATTTGCCCTGGCTAGATCCAAAGAAAAAAAGCCAAACCAAGGAAGGTAATTGTGTAGACATGAAACAGGACCTGACAGACCGGGAAAAGATTAGAATATTGTCTAAGTTTACAAAGGCAAACCGTTTCAAGAAATCTTGCAGAAGGTCAATCACGAGCGCCTGGAAGACAGCAAGGGCATTCGTAAGGCCAAAAGGCATGCCCAGGTACTCAAAGTGCCCCAGCGAGGTGTTGATGGCCATCTTTCACTCATCCCCTTGCAAATCTGCACCAGGTGGTAAGCATTGTGGAGGTCCAGCATACTGAAGAAGGTGGATTCTCACAAGGACTCAAAGACTGAAAAGCTCAACAGGAGGGGATACTTGTTTTAGAAAGTTATCAGGTTTAGGCCCCTCTAGCATATGCAGAGAAGGAAAACCCCTGCACCTAAGGGAGAGGAAGAAGGACAGATGAGGCTGGCCGGTAGGCACTTAGAGATGTAGTTCTCCAGAGCTTTCCTCTATGAGCATGACAAGTGGTACAGATGACTGGTAGGAAGCGGAGCCCCTGGGGGAAGGCCTATGGAAAAGTCATAAGGTCGGTGGGGAGGTAGTGTTCGAGCACGGTCCTTACTGAAAACCTCCTGTAGGTCATGGTACTCAGAAGGCACCTTGGAGGGGTCTACACTGTCATTGGACGAAAGAGTGCTTGGTCAAGGGCCAGTGGGTGAACAGCAGACTGCAAGTAACAGGAGTGGCTGGCTGTTACCTATGGAGGTAAATATGTAGCAAAATTTTTGCACCTGTGAAAACGAAATCTGTAAAATTTGCACCTGTAAAAAATAATCTGTAACTGTGAAAAAGATTTGTACCTGTAAAAAATAAATGTGTAACTGTAAAAAAAATCTGTAAAATTTTTATCTGTAAAAATAAAATCCGTAACTGTGAAAAAGATTTGTACCTGTAAAAAATAAATCTGTAACTGTAAAAAAGATTTGTACCTGTAAAAAATAAATTTGTACTTTTATTTTCGATGCGAGAATAAAAACATTGCAGCACAGTTTCAAATCTGCCTGCCACGAGTTTTGCAACAAATATCTCAGTCAGCGTGCTGCAAAACTGATCTGTACCTGTAGCTGCAGGGGCGGGGCTTAGGGGCGCAGGGGAGATTACCGACCAATTACCGACCAATCAAAAGAGCTTGTTTTTAGAGCAGCAAGAAGCGTGTCAATCACAAAGTTTCAGTGTAGTTGGATCAGAACATCATAACTCACATTAAAACTTCCTTATTAGTGTTGCTGTGGGTATTATGTTAGATGTTGCCTGCGTGTTGTCTGCTAGTTAATGTGTTAATGCGTTTAACCCTGCTAGTTTTATAGTGGACATATTGGACACTCAGCCTGACATTCCAGTTTCTTTCATCTCGTTCTCGGGTAATAAACATTCAAGAGCGAATAAACCTGCACGAACTAACTCTGCAGTAAACAAAGCACAAACTACAATCTAATATGTTTTTAAAAGTCTTTCTGTTTATTTTTATTTAACACTATTTTGTAATTGTGAGCTTTATCTGCCTTGAAAAGCCAAGGGAGCCTCTCAAAAGTGCATAAAGCCAGGTTATAGTTCTGTATTACCTAGTGACATGTACCATTCACCACAACTGTATTAAGTCCTACAGTACCGGTACAGTCAAATACATATTGTGTAAAAGAAATCTAAACGTACATTTTAATGTAATAAGCAATGTAAATTGCAATGAAAAAATTCTATATTTCATTCTTTATTATTATACTCATGCTGTAGGACTTTGTATGATTTATCACTGCTGTAAAAGACTATTATGTAAAATAGTGAGTAGTGCAAGTGACATGGTAACTACTACAACCTTTTTTGTATAAAAATGTACGTTTCTGTGTTATATTTCTACATTTATATTATATTCTTTATTACTATACCCACACTGTAGAGCTTTTTTCCTGTAATTTAGGGGTAGTAGGTGGTGCATGTCACTACATTGCTTATTACATTAAAATGTACGTTTAGATTTCTTTTACATGATATATATTTGACTGTACCTGTACTGTAGGACTTAATACTTTAGGCCCTGATCTACAGAGAAATGGTTTTGTCTGCCAGCAAAATTTCTCCCAGACACTGCGACACAGCTACAGTTTTTTTCAAAGGTGTTTAAATCGGACTGAAGCGCTTCCCTTTTTCATCTCCAGAGATGTCCAGATGTGGATCACTGGTCTGCACATTTCTTGCAATTTGATGAATAGTTGAATTCTCTACACGCTGCCGAATAAGAACAATTTACAAAATTTGTGAAACACGAACACTGAACCACTGCATCAAATGAGTAGGCATGGTCGGCCTAACTCTAGCCGCATTGCAGAACCATGTGATAAACTCTTTTTCCTCCTTTGTTTTCACATGGTCTGCTCCTCTTTGTTCACTCCAAACCGCTTTCTTTGTTAACTGTTAACTGCTCTGCACAGGCCATATGCCTGTTTTTGAGCATCCCCCAAGGGGTTAACAGCCAAAGAGTTTAAACTTCTCTTATGGTCACGTGACCGATTTAACTATTGGAAGCCAGTAGGTGATGCTCACTTATTTTGTAAAAGTTACTCTAAAACTATCTCATTAAACTTAGTTAATATCACTAACACAATAACAAAAAAATAACAAAAATAACAAAAAATCTAAAACCATATATGAATTAACCAAGTCTAACATACAAAAATCGTTATGTGATTTAAGCATGCAATATAAATGTTTCTTTATCCTTGTATACAACTATGGTATAATGTTACATTTATTAAATGATATAAAAAATATAGAAACGATCCATAGAAAGTATAATTGGGTGGGTAGCATGTCGATGATCACTATTCAATTAGAAATCATACCATGTAACGTTTGGATTTGTCCTTTTTGGTATAATTAACTTTGTTTTACACAAAATTTCAGGTCATTGGAATTTCTAGATAAGTGTATGTGTGTATGTGTAAAGTCACAAGAGTTTTGAATGGCCTGGGCCATTTTACAGCAAGCTCTTCCAAACTTGTAGAGGTTAAAAGCCAGGTGTCAGCTTGGCTAAAAGGGGGGTTTTTAACAACTGCAGACTATCTGAAATAAATGTAAATCCGGGTGGTCTAGACAAGTGTAAACAAAAAGTCAGATTTATGTAGGGGTGAAGAGACATCTGGCTGGATAGGTTTGCTCCGAAAGCTGAAAGAATGTCCGGGCATTAAGATAACACAGGAGGGGTAATTAAGAGTTCAGGGTTGTAAATGTTGCTCAGCGCGTTAGCAAGCTGTGGGGAAAAGCTTTTGGGGTTCCCTCTGAGGTTGTAAAAACTTTTTGAATATTAGCAGACCCTGGGTAGAAAGAAAAAGAAAAACAGAAAACTGAAGAATTAAATTAATAAGATGTTATAAGGGTTTTAAGGTGTGCTGTTCAAGCTCAAAGAAGCACAAAGAGACAGGCAAGATTGAGGACCATAGATGCAGTGGTCAGCCAAAGAGACAAAGTCTGGTCAAAAGAGGTCTTCATGGAATCCATACCTTCAACGTGAAAACAAGGCCAAGTGACTCAACTATGCATGAAAAGATTAGGAACTAGTGATGAGTCAAAATTGGAAGTATTTGGCTGTAACAAAAGGCAGTTTGTTCGCCAAAGGACTGGTGAGTGGTACAATAAAGAGTGTCTTCAGGCATCACTGAAAATTGGGACAAAATGAGACTTGAAACACTTTATTTCTTGGTCATATTTGCCAAAACATTTTAAGTGTTGTGAAAAGAAAGAGCAACATTACAAATGCTTTACCATGCCAACTTTTTTGGACTGTGTTGCAAATTTTTATTGCATGATTCCTACTGTCCCATTTTTTCTGATTTGGGGTTGTATATTCAGTATGTTCACATAATAAAAACAAATTTCCTAAAACCTCAAAAAAGAGAAATTATTTTTAACCATGATTGCAAAGATAAACTTAGAACTGCTTACCAATTCTGTTTCTGTTGGATGAAGGTTAGAGCTGGAGTCTGTAAAAAAGTAGAAAATATTGTGTGGTGAAGAAAAACACAAATGATTATTTATTGTAGCTTTACTGATCATGATAGAAATACAGTGTTAGCTCACCCCTGCCGAGTTACCACTGTGGGCCCCTAAGCAAGGCCCTTAACCCCCAATTGCATGGATTGTTTTTGGGTACAATTTTAAATCACATAAAGGCGTCTGCTAATGTGATAATTTCTGTATATAATGAATACAAATGACTTTTTAATTATTAATATTAAAGTCTGACATTACAGTGGTATCTGATCCTCAGAATATGTTCACAGTTTTGCAAAAGTGTCTTGTTGATAGTCACACACATTTTGAAATTCAGTGCATTCAGAAAGTCTCCAGACTCTTTTAAGTAATGATTCTCTCTGCTAATATTTTATTTCCCTTCACCTGTAACTCAATTAACCAGTTTACAATAATTAGCTGAATGAACAGTTTCTTGTTATTAGACCTAATGTTATTGTACTCATCTGGCCTAAATTAATCTGTGAATTCAAACCCCTTAGCTTCCCTTTCTTCCTAGAAAAGTAATGTCAGCTGTTTAAGTTTCCTATTCCTCTGTCATTAAAGGAAACTCCAAAAGTTACTGGATAGTCTATCTCATGCCACATGAGTAAGCCGTCATTCCTTTACGATGGTTGGCTGCACATAGCAGAACAGCCCCTCATAACGAACAACATGATTATGTCAATCCAGTTTATTCTTGGACTTTCTCATCTTCTGAGTACTTCCACAAGGCTTCTCAAACCACCTTCAGTGTGGTAATGTGGGTGCCTCATTACAGACCAAGAGTTACAGACCTAACATGGGACTACTGTTCACTCCCTCCTAATATATGAAGTGTCTTTATCTAACAATATACATCGACCACATCATTTTAAATCTAAGTGCACTATTATGTCTGCAATCGCAGCAGCGTTTATATACAGCATATGAGAATGATCAGTTATGCCACCATCAGAGCCTGAACAGCTAGATCAGACAACTTAACATTTAGAGTCTGTATTCATAAATTATTGCTGTGCCAGGTTTCATATAAAAAAAAATCTGAAGAAAAGAAGCATAATTATATATTATTTAGATATGTAATTACAAGAACAGCATGCTTGACCTCAAGACACATTAACTTTTCCAACAAAGTTGGGACAGTAAAGCATTTACCACTTTGTTATGTTACCACTAAAAAGAGGTTTTGGCACAGAGGAGACCAAGTGATTTAGTGTTTCAGCTTTTTTATGTCTCGTTCTTCCTGCAAACTCATCTTAAGATCGGGGGCCGGTGATAGCTCAGTGGTTAAGGTACTGGACTAGTACACAAAAGGTTGCCGGTTCAAGCCCCACCACCACCACCAAGTTGCCACTTTTGGGTCCCTGAGCAAGACCCTTAACCCTCAATTGCTCATCGTGTTCAGCTCATTGTGTAAGTCTTTTTAGATAAAAGCGTCTGCTAAATGCTGAAAATGTAAATGTAAATGTTAAGATGTGTAACAGTGCGGGGTCGTCGTTGTCGCATTTCCCATTTCAAAATTCTCCACACGTTCTCTACTGGGGACAGGTCAGGACTGCAGGCAGGCCAGTCCAGTAACCATACTCTCTTCTTCCACAGCCACGCTCTTGTAATGTATGCAGCAGGTTGTTTTGCATCGTTGCAGCACATAGCGAACATGGATATCAGTGTACTTTTCTGCATTAATGCTGCATTGAAGAAGAGTAAATGACCTTTACCAAGGGCACCGACACACCCCCATACCATGACAGACTCTGGTACTGACACACCCCCATACCATGACAGACCCTGGCACAGACACACCCCCATACCATGACAGACCCTGATATTGACACAGCCACATACCATGACAGACCCTGGTACTTACACACCCCCATACCATGACAGACCCTGGCACAGACACACCCCCATACGATGACAGACCCTGATAGTGACACAGCCACATACCATGACAGACCCTGGTACTGACACATCCCCCATACCATGACAGACCCTGGTACTTACACACCCCCATACCATGACAGACCCTGGTACTGACACACCCCCATACCATGAGTTGTTGCTGATAACAGCCTAAATCCTTTTCGTCTTTGGTCTGGAGCACACAGCGTTCATTTTTTCCAAAAAAGACCTGGAATTATGATTCATCTGACCACAATACACATTCCCACAGTGTGATGGTCCATCCTAGATGCCTCCTAGCCCAGAGAAGTCGACGCCGCTTTTGGACATGGTTAACATAAGGCTGCTTTTTTGCACAGTAAAGTGTTAAGTCTCATTTGTGCAGTAACTCTGTATTGTAGAGCTTGTTAAAGGTTTGATAAACTAATCCCTCACCCATGTGGTTACATAAGCTATTGTTGAGTGGCGGTTCTTGATGTGGCGCCACCTGAGGGATGGAAGTTCACAGGCGTTCAGCTTTAGCTTGCGCTCTTGGCCTTTACTCAATGAAATTCCTCCTTCCTTCTTTGAAAGGTTTAATGATATTCTGCACTGTAGAGGGAGAACATGCAAATCAATTCCAATCTTTCATTGAGGTTCATTGTTTTTAAACATTTCAATAATTTTTCACACATTTGTTTATAAACTGGAGATCCTCTGATCATCTTTACTCATCAAAGACTCAGCCTTTCCTGGATGCTGCTTTTGTACCAAACCATGATTACAGTCACCCCAGGCACCCCGCATCTGGCCCGAATATGGCTGCATGTTGGCACTGTTGGCAGACTGAGCCGATGTCATTGCAAAGTTTTAAACACAAAACATTTATTAAATAGGGATGATTTATTTTATTATAGGACATGCATTTTCTACATATATTTTACACCATAAGTTTAATGTGTGCAAAATTAAAATGATCATGTATCCTGATGAATTAAATTGAAATGAGTTGGGTTTATTTAATGTGTTTACTTATCTTGCTCCTGAGGACTTATTGCTGGGCATTTATACAAAGTTCTTACCACAACACACTAAAATTAAACATTAACATTAAATTCATTAGGCACAAATAAAAACTAAAGCTAGACAAACTGGGAGTGACTCAATCAGGTCCTGGTAGGTTGTCACAGGTATCTGGAGCCATGCTGACTGCAGTGAATCCCACAGCTGCTGGAAGGGGCGTACAGCGATGATGTGAACTGTAAAAAATCATATTCACTATTATAAAATATTTCACATAGACTATAAACTATAGACATACAGAAAATGTCTCTGAAACAAAGACAGAAAATTCAGTTTTCTCAACTTTTTACATCCAATGTAATAGTTGTTAATGTATGTGTACAGTTATTTTACAGTCACCGGATAAGCTTGTTTAACTTGAACCAGGTGTACGTACTATAAACAATGATAAATGTTTATAACAATGATAAGCAACAAGTGGTTTTTATCTATTACCTTAACATTAATACATGGTGGTGTCAGACAGAATCAGTTCACTACTTTGATCTAAAGGTAACTTACACTGATATTATCAATATGATATAAACCATCTAACAATATAGCCAAGTTATATTACAAACACAAGATTTAAAACAATTACATTTAGTTACCTGTGTGGGCGTTAAGGGAAGACATCACAGCTACAGCTGTATGGAGCTGGTGGTCCATCTTCTTTAAAAAGGAGTGTGATGTATATATAAGTTTACATTTAGTTCCCTCTTCTTGGCAGTTTTTCTTTAAGAAGCCCTCCTATTCTGCACTCATTACCTGTATTAATTGCACCTGTTTGAACTCATAACCTGTATAAAATACGCCTGTCCACACACTCAATCAATCACACTCCAACTTCTTCACATGGCCAAGACCAAAGAGCTGTCTAAGGACACCAGGGACAAAATTGTAGACCTGCACAAGGCTGGGATGGGGTACAGGACAACAGCAAGCAGCTTGGTGAGAAGGCAACAACTGTTGGCGCAATTATTAGAAAATGGAAGAAACACAAGATGACGGTCAATCTTCCTCTGTCTGCTGCTCCATGCAAGATCTCACCTCGTGGGGTAAGGATGATTGTGAGAAAGGTCAGGAATCAGACCAGAACCACACGGGAGGACCTGGTTAAAGACCTGAAGAGAGCTGGGACCACAGTCTCAAAGATTACTGTTAGTAACACACTACGCCACCATGGATTAAAATCCTGCAGGGCACGCAAATTCCCCCTGCTCACGCCAGCACATGTCCAGGCCCGTTTGAAGATCACCAATGACCATCTGGATGATCCAGAGGAGGCATGGGAGAAGGTCATGTGGTCAGATGAGACCAACATAGAGCTTTTTGGTATCAACTCCACTCGCCGTGTCTGGAGGAAGAGTACAACCCCAAGAACACCGTCCCAGTCGTAAAGCATGGGGGTGGAAACATCATACTTTGGGGGTGCTATTCTGCAACCGGACAGGACGACTGCACCGTATTGAAGGGAGGATGGATGGGGTCATGTATAGCGAGATTTTGGCCAACAACCTCCTTCCCTCAGTAAGAGCATTGAAGATTGGTCGTGGCTGGGTCTTCCAGCATGACAATGACCCGATACACACAGCCAGGGCAACTAAGGAGTGGCTCCATAAGAAGCATTTCAAGGTCCTGGAGTGGCCTAGCCAGTCTCCAGACCTGAACCCAATAGAAAATCTTTGGAGGAAGCTGAAACTCGATGTTGCCTCTGTATGGAGGAGTGGGCCAAAATCTGTGCTGCAGTGTGTGCAAACTTGGTCAAGAACTACAGGAAACGTCTGACCTCTGTAAAGGTTTCTGTACCAAATATTAAGTTCTGTTTTTTCACTGTATCAAATACTTACAGTGGTGCTTGAAAGTTTGTGAACCCTTCATAATTTTCTATATTTCTGCATAAATATGACCTAAAACATCATCAGATTTCTGTCGTAAAAGTCCTAAAAGTGATAAAGAGAACCCAGTTAAACAAATGAGACAGAAATATTGTACTTGGTCATTTATTTATTGAGGAAGATGATCCGATATTACATATTTGTGAGTGGCAAAAATATGTGAACCTTTGCTTTCAGTATCTGGTGTGACCCCCCCTTTGCAGCAATAACTGCAACTTAACATTTCCGGTAACTGTTGATCAGTCCTGCACACCGGCTTGGAGGAATTTTAGCCCATTCCTCCGTACAGAACAGCTTCAACTCTGGGATGTTGGTGGGTTTCCTCACATTAACTGTTCGCTTCAGGTCCTTCCACAACATTTCGATTTTATTAAGGTCAGGACTTTGACTTGGCCATTTCAAAACATTAACTTTATTCTTCTTTAACCATTCTTTGTAGAACGACTTGTGTGCTTAGGGTCATTGTCTTGCTGCATGACCCACCTTCTCTTGAGATTCAGTTCATGGACAGATGTTCTGACATTTTCTTTAAGAATTCTCTGATATAATTCAGAATTAATTGTTCCATTAATGATGGCAAGCCGTCCTGGCCCAGATGCAGCAAAACAGGCCCAAACCATGATACTACCACCACCATGTTTCACAGATGGGATAAGGTTCTTATGCTGGAATTCAGTGTTTTCCTTTCTCCAAACATAACGCTTTTCATTTAAACGAAAAAGTTCTATTTTGGTCTCATCCGTCCACAAAACATTCTTCCAGTAGCCTTCTGGCTTGTCCACGTGATCTGTAGCAAACTGCAGACGAGCAGCAATGTTCTTTCTGGAGAGCAGTGGCTTTCTCCTTGCAACCCTGCCATGCACACCATTGTTGTTCAGTGTTCTCCTAATGGTGGACTCATGAACATTAACATTAGCCAATGTGAGAGAGGCCTTCAGTTGCTTAGAAGTTACCCTGGGGTCATTTGTGACCTTGCAGACTATTACACACCTTGCTCTTGGAGTGATCTTTGTTGGTCGACCACTCCTGGGGAGGGTAACAATGGTCTTGAATTTCCTTCATTTTTACACAATCTGTCTGACTGTGGATTGGTGGAGTCCAAACTCTTTAGAGATGGTTTTGTAACCTTTTCCAGCCTGATGAGCATCAACAACTCTTTTTCTGAGGTCCTCAGAAATCTCCTTTGTTCGTGCAATGATACACTACCACAAACATGTGTTGTGAAGAGCAGACTTTGATAGATCCCTGTTCTTTAAATAAAACAGGGTACCCACTCACACCTGATTGTCATCCCATTGATTGAAAACACCTGACTTTAATTTCACCTTCAAATTAACTGCGAATCCTAGAGGTTCACATACTTTTGCCACTCACAAATATGTAATATTGGATCATTTTCCTCATTTGACCAAGGATCATTTCCGGATCATTTCCGGATCATTTGACCAAGTATAATATTTTTGTCTCATTTGTTTAACTGGGTTCTCTTTATCTACTTTTAGGACTTGTGTGAGAATCTGATGATGTTTTAGGTCATATTTATGCAGAAATATAGAAAATTCTAAAGGGCTCACAAACTTTCAAGCACCACTGTATTTCCTGCAATAAAATGCAAATTAATTATTTAAAAATCATACAATGTGATTTTCTGGATTTTTTTTTAGATTCTGTCTCTTACAGTTGAAGTGTTCCTACGATAGAAATTACAGGCCTCTCCATTCTTTGTAGGTGGAAAAACTGGCAAAATCGGCAGTGTATCAAATACTTATTTCCCCCCACTGTATTTACAAGTCTTATAAGTTTGTGCTTATGTTCTTTAGCCTACTAAAGTCACTGTTTCTTCTGCTCTAGCACTGTTCTGGATACTGCTGGTAGTGATGCAATTCCTGCTGCCAGAGTGAACCAATGAACCATTATTAACCAGGTAAACATATTTAAAGTAACTTATTCAACATTTCTTTCCCATCATAACTGGTGCAACAGTTATTTTAACTGGAACTGAAAATTTTAAATAAGACGAATAAGATCCACATTGATCTGTAAAAAATAGTTCAGTATTTGTTTTCATCCCAGAATTAAAGACCAGTGTGAGGTCGGCTTAATTTATAATGAATAAAAATATGGTGTACATTTGTTTTTTTCTGTTACTGTTTTAACTGTACTCTATATATTGTACTTATAATTATAATAAAGTATATATCGTTTACAGACTTTTTTCATAGGTAATATCTCAAAGTGCTTACAAGAAATGTACTAACAATGAGGGCTTAATGTGTGTACACTACTATTATTGTGTTACTATTATTCTCATTATTCTTACTCTTCATCTTCATCTTCTTATTAATACATTATTAGTAGTAGTTGTACTTCTTAACAAGGAGCAAGAACAATTGTAGTAGTCCCGGTGACCATTAAAGGTTAAATATGGCTGGGGAAAGCCTTTTAAAAATCTACTGCAGGCCAGAACTGGGCCATACATTTTTTTGCTAGTTGGGTGGTCTGTACACAACCTAATAAACACGTTACATAAGTTTGATATCCGATCACAACAAATTCCTACAGTAAAATTGACCCAAAAGCACACTATAAATACTAGAGTAAGTGTTCTTAATGAACATAGGGGTGGCACTTGATAACAATTTGATTTGTTAATTTTATTGTGGTCTGTACACAACCTAATAGACACTTTACACAAGTTTGAGATCCGATCACAACAAATTCCTACAGTAAAAACATGTGAAATGTATTTCATTAATAACAGAACCAATGTTCTTCTTGAATGTGGTGGATTTTGTGCATCAGAACATGGTAGATTAAGTTTATTAAACTGTAAACAAACAGCTTTATTGTCTTCAATGCTTCGGTTACTGTAAAATATGGTTTATACGCGCAGTAAAACTTCAAGTGCAGATAACGAGACCGAGCTTTATTAAAGTGCAGATTTGGTGACCGCAGTGTTTTAGTTTTACATCGTGAATGTTTATAGTTGAAGATTTTCATGTGAAAACATTAAAACAAAATTTATTAATTTAAAATAATGATAATGCATCACTGTACTGTACATCACATAACTGCAATCAGTTTATTATAGAATTCTGAATCTTACCTACAGCCGCCATCGTCCCTGATCCGTATTAATGTCAAAAGTGAAACCACACACACACTCACACACACTCACACACTCTCTCTCTCTCTCTCTCTCTCTCACACACACACACACACAGCTAAAATTAACCTTGTTGTAAGTCACATGTTGTATCATCTGTGTGTGTGTGTGTGTGTGTGTGCTGTTTATGTGTGTTTACTTGGTTATTTATTCTGTGTTTTGTTGTTCACCACACAATCACACATTCACTATAATTTTACTTTATGGTGAACCAACAGAAACAAGAAGTTAATGACATTGATACATAATTAACATAGTTTACAATAAGCATTCAACAGTCTAATAAATTAATCTAATCTAATCTAGTCTAATCTAATATTAATAATAATAATAATAATAATTATAATAAACAAAAATAAAGAAATCTGTTATTTGTATGAATAAACATAATTCACCATTCATGCACTAAAATGTTTTACATAAATAAAATATATTACATCAACACAGTTGTGGATTTCAGATCACTTTATTATTTATTTATTTGTTTATTTATTTACTTTAATAACTCATGTAGCATTTATTACGCTGAATTCTGAACACATTTCAAGTATGTAAGAGGTTTTTACTATTACATGTTAATGAAGGCACTGCTTGCTCCTGGCCAGGGTAACACTAGGTGCAAGGCAGCAATACACCCTGAATAGCTGGCCGATAGCACTGTTAAGATTTGAACTTGGATCTCACTCTGCTTAAATCATTAGTTTTTCTGAAATATAACCTGATAATAATGTGTTGTAACCATATTAAGTAGTGCAATACACTAGTAAATAATAGATTGTATATCTGAAGCGTGTAAACTAGAGAGATGAACCTGCATGATAACAGATATTTTATTCTGTAATTAATTTAACAGCTTAAAAAGTAAAAAGCCTAAGTGGCGGTGTGTGCTTTACATATTATGTCTTGTTCACATTAGCACAGAATCACATTTTTAATGACACACCAACAGCAACAACATGATTTACAACAAAACAAGTTTATACAACAGCCTTGTTTTAGTATGAAGCAATGATGAAGTAATGAGATGTGAAACAAAAAGAAATGAGTTATTGTGTAAATGCATTAGTTATGAATAAATCAGATGTATTGTATTGATTCCCACGTAAATAACATATCTGACATGAATGCAGTTGTGGATTTCAGTTCAGGTTTTGAGGAGTACCAAGACAACTGTCTCTTACCTACAGTCAAACATGGTTGTGGTAGCATCATGGGCTTGGGCTGCATGAGTGTTGCCGACACTGGGGAGCTGTAGTTCATTGAGGGAAACATGAATTCCAACATGTACTGTGACGTCCTGAAACAGAGCATGATCCCCTCCCTTTGAAAACTGGGATGCATGGCAGTTTTCCAACACGATAACGACCACAAACACACCTCCAAGATGACAACTGTCTTGCTGAGGAAACTGAAGGTAAAGGTGATGGACTAAACCCAATTGAGCACCTGTGGCGCATCCTCAAGTGGAAGGTGGAGGAGTTCAAGGTGTCTAACATCCACCAGCTCCGTGTTGTCATCATGGAGGAGTAGAAGAGTACCTGTGCAGCTCTGGTGAATTTCATGCCCAAGAGGGTTAAGGCAGTGCTAGATAATAATGGTGGTCACACAAAATATTGACACTTTGGGCACAGTTTGGACATGTTCACTGTGGGGTGTACTCACTTATGTTGCAGCTATTTAGACATTAATGGCTGTGTGTTGAGTTATTTTCAGAAGACAGTAAATCTATTCTGCTATACAAGCTGTACACTGACTACTCTAAGTTATATCCAAGTTTCATTTCTATAGTGTTGTCCCATGAAAAGATATAATAAAATATTTGCAGAAATGTGAGGGGTGTACTCACTTTTGTGAGATACTGTACATACACACTTACATACATACACACATACATACATACATACAGTGAAGAGAATAAGTATTTGATACACTGACGATTTTGCAAGTTTTCCCACCTACAAAGAATGGAGAGGCCTGTAATTTTTACCTTAGGGACACTTCAACTGTGAGAGACAGAATCTAAAAAACACAAGTATTTGATACAATGGAAAAACAGAACTTAATATTTGGTACAGAAACCTTTACAGAGGTCAGACGTTTCCTGTAGTTCTTGACCAAGTTTGCACACACTGCAGCAGAGATTTTGGCCCACTCCTCCATACAGATCTTCTCCAGATCTTTCAGGTTTCGGGGCTGTCGCTGGGCAACATTGAGTTTCAGCTTCCTCCAAAGATTTTCTATTGGGTTCAGGTCTGGAGACTGGCTCCTTAGTTGGCCTGGCTGTGTGTTTCGGGTCATTGTCATGCTAGAAGACCCAGCCACGACCCATCATCAATGCTCTTACTGAGGGAACGAGGTTGTTGGCCAAAATCTCGCGATACATGACCCCATCCATCCTCCCTTCAATACGGTGCAGTCGTCCTGTCCCCTTTGCAGAAAAGCACCCCCAAAGTATGATGTTTCCACCCCCATGCTTCACGGTTGGGACGGTGTTCTTGGGGTTGTACTCTTCCTTCAACATGACAAGTGGAGTTGATACCAAAAAGCTCTATTTTGGTCTCATCTGACCACATGACCTTCTCCTCTGGATCATCCAGATGGTCATTGGCGAACTTCAAACGGGCCTGGACATGTGTTGGTGTGAGCAGGGGGACCTTGCGTGCCCTGCAGGATTTTAATCCATGGCGGCGTAGTGTGTTACTAACGGTAATCTTTGAGACTGTGGTCCCAGCTCTCTTCAGGTCATTGACCAGGCCCTCCTGTGTGGTTCTGGGCTGATTCCTGACCTTCTCAGGATCATCCTTACCCCACGAGGTGAGATCTTGCATGGAGCAGCAGACCGAGGAAGATTTACAGTCATCTTGTGTTTCTTCCATTTGCTAATAACTGTTGCGCCAACAGTTGTTGCCTTCTATTTCATATTACCCTATTTCTTTTAGTTTTTCATGCTCTTAATAATTCTTTTTATAGAGTAGTGTACATTCTAAATTGTAGTGTATATTTTACTATATTTTCTTTTAGTTTTCATGTTTTAATTGCTTATCTCTCTTGTTTTTATTTCGTATTTCCCAAATTGTAGGGTATATTTTACAATATTTTCTTTTAATTTTTCATGTTCTTAATTTTTTATCTCTCTTGTTTGAATTTCACGCTCTCTTAATTGTTACTAAATGTTCGCAAGATGTCTTTCTGAGATTCTAGATCTCAGGAATATTTTAATGCTTTTAATATTTTTTTTCCTTATGTAAAGCACTTTGAATTGCCACTGTGTATGAAAGGTAATATACAAATAAACTTGCCTTGCCTTGCCTTCTCACCAAGCTGCTTGCCTAATGTCCTGTAGCTCATCCCAGTCTTGTGCAGGTCTACAATTTTGTCCCTGGTGTCCTTAGACAGCTCTTTGGTCTTGGCCATAGTGAAGAGGTTGGAGTGTGATTGATTGAGTGTGTGGACAGGCGTCTTTTATACAGGTTACAAGTTTAAACAGGTGCAATAAATACAGGTAATGAGTGCAGAATAGGAGGAGCTTCTTAAAGAAAAACTAACAGGTCTGTGGGAGCCAGAATTCTTGCTGGTTGGTAGGTGATCAAATACTTATTTCATGCAATAAAATGCAAATTAATTATTTAAAAATCATACAGTGTGGTTATCTGGATTTTTTTTAGATTCTGTCTCTCACAGTTGAAGTGTCCCTACGATAAAAATTACAGGCCTCTCCATTCTTTGTAAGTGGGAAAACTTGCAAAATCGGCAGTGTATCAAATACTTATTTTCCTCACTGTACATACATACATACAGTGGGGCCAAAAAGTATTTAGTCAGCCAAAATGAGAAAAAAAAATCCAGGAAATTACATTGTAGAATTTTTAAAGAATTTATTTGTAAATTATGGTGGAAAATAAGTATTTGGTCAATAACAAACAAGCAAGATTTCTGGCTCTCACAGACCTGTTCTTCTTTAAGAAGCTCTTCTGTCCTCCACTCGTTACCTGTATTAATGGCACCTGTTTGACCTCGTTATCTGACACCTGTCCACAGCCTCAAACAGTCAGACTCCAAACTCAACCATGGCCAAGACCAAAGAGCTGTCGAAGGACACCAGGAAGAAAATTGTAGACCTGCACCAGGCTGGGAAGAGTGAATCTACAATAGGCAAGCAGGTTGGTGTGAATAAATCAACTGTGGGAGCAATTGTAAGAAAATGGAAGACATACAAGACGATTGATAATCTCCCTCGATCTGGGGCCCCACGCAAGATCTCATCCCGTGGGGTCAAAATGATCATGAGAACGATGAGCAAAAATCCCAGAACTACACAAAGGGACCTGATGAATGACCTGCAGAGAGCTGGGACCAAAGTAACAAAGGCTATGAACGGGGCCATGTATCGTGAGATTTTAAGCCAAAACCTCCTTCCATCAGTGGGAGCATTGAAGATGGACCGTGGCTGGGTCTTTCAGCATGACAATGATCCCAAACACACCGCTCGGGCAACGAAGGAGTGGCTCCATAAAAAGCATTTCAAGGTCCTGGAGTGGCCTAGCCAGTCTCCAGACCTCAACCCCATAGAACATTTGTGGAGGGAGTTGAAAGTCAGTGTTGCCCAGCGACAGCCCCAAAACATCACTGCTCTAGAGGAGATCTGCATGGAGGAATGGGCCAAAATACCAGCTACAGTGTGTGCAAACCTGGTGAAGACTTACAGGAAACGTTTCACCTCTGTCATTGCCAACAAAGGTTATGTTACAAAGTATTGAGTTGAACTTTTGTTATTGACCAAATACTTATTTTCCACCATAATTTACAAATAAATTCTTTAAAAATCCTACAATGTGATTTCCTGGATTTTTTTCCTCATTTTGTCTCTCATAGTTGAAGTGTACCTATGATAAAAATTACAGACCTCTCTCATCTTTCTAAGTAGGAGAACTTGCACATTCAGTTGCTGACTAAATAGTTTTTGGCCCCACTGTAAATAAAATACTTGACTTTTATAAATGTATTAGTTCATTTTAGTTGAAGAGCCACTACAAACATCTACTGTGTTAATAATAAAAGCCGGGAAACGCTGCATGAGCTCACTGTAGGTGTAATGGTTATAACGGTTATAACGGTCAAAACTACACCTCAGCAAACCACATATTTATAAATGACATAAATCTCAAACTATTTCACTAATTACAATTAATTATAATGTGACATCCTGTAAATGAGCAAAATAAAAGTTCACATCACAGATATCTTACAATTAATATTTGCTTTGCCAGATTAATAAACGTGTATATATTTATATTAACAAATCCCAACCACACACACACACCATAATCTTTCTTATCAGTAAAGGTTTTCTATAAACAACCAAAAATAGGAAGCACAGTATTAAAAATAATGAATATTTTTTATTTACTTTCTCTCAATTTTTCTTTTTGTCTGATTGTCTCTTTCCTCTCTTTGCTCTGTGTTTCCTCTGTATCTCCCTCGTCCTGTTTCCGCTCGGTGCACAGGAAGCTGTTCGGGTGTTTTGGAGACAGGAACGTGATGAAGGTGATGCAGGTGGAGTCGGTACAGTTGGAGATGTTACCACTGATGTTTACCACACTGCAGCCTAATGACTGGAGCTGCACTAATGAACTTATCAACACTGTATGCAACACCATACACACCCAAGAGGAATCTCTAACAGGGTGAGCTGGTATTCACACACTGTTCCCCTGCTTGTGATACTTTGGCCAATCAAGAGCTCTGATACAGCGGCCTTCAGTGATTCATCACGTCCACACAGCAGCAAGTAAATAGAAGCTGTTTCTTTAATTCCTATTGTTTTTTTAATAGTAGTGTACAAACCCTGAATAGTAACGCAGAGTTTAGTGACAATTGGTTTCTGGCTGCAACTGGTTTATGACCCTTAGGAACGTAAGTGCCCACATCGACTACAGATGGCGCAGAGCTTGGGCGTTCTTAGTCATAGAAACTTGTGCTGATCAGGGATATTGGGTTGCTGTCATTCTGCCTCTCTTGTCCGATCACTCAGGTTTGATGGTGGTGGGGGAGGTGGGTGCTGATGTCCTGTGAAAGCCTTCATGACCTTGTTACCTGCTTGCTCTCCCTTTTAGTTATTATGTAATAATTAAAGGTGCTGGAGTCTCATTCTACTCTCTGTAAAACTGACATTTTACTTTTAACGATTCACATTTTGCCTACATGTTTTACCCCGAGGTGGTTCTGACCGAAACCTGTTTACCCACTCGAGGTTGTAGAGACTGCCGTGCCAACAATGCAGCTCCTGCTAGATGTGACGGACACCTGGTGTGTTTGCACCAAAATGTCCAGAACTCACTACTGACATCACAGACTGGACTGAATAATGAAGAACTCCAATTGCTTGTTATTTTTTTATTATTATTTTTAATTTAATTTTGTGTTCGTATGATTTGTGTAAATTCTATTTATTTAAATTATCGTCCAGGCCACCCAATGAGGGTGGAGGTTCCTGCTGATACTGGTTCCTCTCAAGGTTTCTTCCTGTAATTTTAAGGGAGTTTTTCCTGCCACTGTCAGGAGGTTGCTCAACAGGAGGTTTTTGGTCTGTTGGTTCTGGATTCTGTAAAGTTGCTTTGAGACGATGTCCATTGTAAAAAGCACTATACAAATAAAATTGACTTGACTTGAATCATGACCCACCCTCGTTTGCAAAGGCTAAGCTCTTGGTTGATGCTCCTTTTACACTCAAGCTTGATTACATCTCCTGTCAGCAGTTAAATGGCTAATTGTGGAACCCTTTCAGAACAGATCAGTCTAATATGCTTTAAAATTCAATAATACACATTCAAGTTTTGAAGTAATACAATTATTCCTCTTTCTGATAAAACAGTAAATTAAAGTTTCTGGGCTGTGTGGGACACACTATGCAGTGCACATGAACTAGTGCACTATTAACAGCATCAGTACCATGTTTATCTGTTATTTAGTAGGTGTGATACAGACTGGAACACAGCCTCACTGTAATTGTTGCATGAATTTAGAATATGCATTTATAAACAAAAAGCAATAATGTTGTTTAGCTGAAATTCATTCACCTTTGGGTAATAATTCGTTCATCAGAAACTAGTGCAGAATTTAGAATTCAGTTTTATTTGTGTTTTGGAGACATTTCTACATTTGAATCATTAGAATACTGAATAAAGTTTCAGTGAAATTGTTGGTGAGCTTTGAGATATTGATCTTTATTTACTGTTATATGCACTTACATTTAAAACCACAATCATTATTACATTCATTAAGAAGAAAAATATCAAATTCATGCACATCCTACTAATCTATAAATCCCACAACCCTGACAACTCAAAATGACTCTTTATAAAACACTGAAAATATAAATGATTACTCATCTGATCATGCTAATAGGTAATCACTATGAATCTTTTGTGTGTATATATACATCAATTACCTATAACATTAAAACCACCACCTTGTTTCTACACTCACTGTCCATTTTATCAGCTCCACTTACTAGAAGCACTAGTAAGTAGAAGCACTGTAGTTTTATAGTTACTGTCTGTAGTCCATCTATTTCTCTGCATGATTTGTTACCCCCCTGTTCTTCAAATGGTCAGGATCCCCAAAGAGCAGGTATTATTTAGATGGTGGATCATTCTCAGCTGACATGGTGGTGGTGTGTTAGTGTGTGTTGTGCTGGTATGAGTGGATCAGAAACAGTAGTGCTGCTGGAGTTTTTAAACACCTCACTGTCACTGCTGGACTGAGAACAGTCCACCAACCAAAAATATCCAGCCAACAGTGCCCCATGGGCAGCGTCCTGTGACCACTGATGAGTGAAACAGCAGCAATAGATGAGTGATCATCTCTGACTTTACATACTAATTGTCTAATAGAGTGGACAGTGAGTAGACACTGTATTTAAAAACTCCAGCAGCGCTGCTGTGTCTGATCCACCCATACCAGCACAACACACACTAACACACCACCACCATGTCAGTGTCACTGCAGTGCTGAGAATGATCGACCACCTAAATAATAGCTGCTCTGTGGTGGTCCTGTGGGGGTCCTGACCATTAAAGAACAGGGTGAAAGCAGGTTAAAAAGTATTTAGAGAAACAGATGGACTACAGTCAGTAATTGTAGAACTACAAAGTGCTTCTATATGGTAAGTTTTTCAGGATGAACTCAAGTTCATATGCGTGTGAAGGCAGGCGAGCAAATACTTTTGGCAATATAGTGTATATTGTGTGTGTGTGTAATTCCCCAGATGTGTTCATCTAAACTGTATAGCTTCTTTTTTTGTGCAGTTTCTCCATGCAGAGGGAATTTTTCCGTGTCCCTGGAATGTTTTGCTATAGTACTTTTCCAGGTCTGTTTTGAATCTGCACACAAACCACTTCCAGTATGGGAGCTCTGAATTATCAGGAGTGATGCTCCACTTAGCATATTCTCCTCCTGCTGTTCTGTATTTTTTGCAGGGTACCAAATCATCTGTACCATGATGGGGGTTAAAATATTTATCACTTTGTACTAAAGTTGTGCAAATATCAGCACTGAGATTTGTTGTGTATCTGTAGTACCATCCTATGATTCCATCTACTCTGTGGAAGGGGACACTGTGATCTCCATCATGATCCTCCATCGTGTTGGTGCAGATGGCTTTACAGAATGGACACTGAACCCAGCAGCACTTACAGAGATGTTCAATCAGAATCTCATCTGGTTTCTTCCTGAACTTCTCCATGTTGATGTCTGTTACACTGCTGAAGCTTTTCTGTTGTTCTGACATCATTTTTGTGAGACCTTCACACACAACCTGCTGAAGTAAATCTAAATCTGTAATTTCCTCCAGACCAGTGCAGGTTATTTCTTTTAAGTTCAGCTCATCTGTTAGTAAATTCTTCAAACTTCTCAGCCACATGTTTGCATCACCACTGCTGTTCTTCACTTCTTCAGTTGTGATGTTCACAGCGTTCATCACTTTCTGCTCTTTGTGTTTCAGATTTCCTTTGAGAATATTCAGAACCTCGCTGTTATTTTCAGTGATGTATTTATCAACATTTTCTGTAATAAACTGTTCAAAGTGTTTCTTGGGACGGTTGATGTACTCCATGTACTTCTCAAAGTTCTCCTGCTCTGCCAGAGATTTCAGGATGTGTTTCTCAAGCTGTGACCTGTTACCATTAAACTCTGGCATGTCTGATCTCATCTGTGATGTCAGATCAATAGCAGTTTTATTGTAGGCTGCTTCCAGGATGGCTGGTACAAGATTGTTGTAGACAAGTTCACCAAAAACTGTTGTGGTTGTTGCTCCTCTGCAGTAGTTTTGGAAGACGCTGTAATATTGTGGTTTCTGCTTTTCCAGATACTTTCTTACATCATTTTGATCTAAAAACTGTTGGTGGATCTTGGTGAATTCAGGATTTGCAAGTTTACACACATAAAGACAGAGATCCAGAGTGAATTCCTTCTTTAACTTTATTGTCTTGTTCTCACTGTGATATTTCTCAACTTTGTGTTTAACATCATCAGTTATTTCCTGAATGTAGCTTTTTTTGTATCCCAGTCCTGTAATTTTGCTGCAGATCTTCTTGATTAAATTCTCAGATTCTTGGATGACATTGTTGATTAGGTTCCTCACTGACTCCTGGTCTTCAAAAGGAATGATTTTTATTGTTTTTAAAATGTAACATGAATAATCTCCCAGTCTGTGTATCTTTGTGTAATCTTCCTGAGATATTCGCTCATACACAGCAGCTTGTTCATTACCTTCAGATAGAATCTGTATCACATCCTCCCAAACATCAAAAGGTTTCTCTACAGGTGTGTCTTGTGTTAGATCAGAGACCCATTTGTTCCACACTTTATCAAATTCCTGTCTGAGGACTCGTTCATCAGTTTCTGTGCTTTTTAGTTGCAGAGCAAGTGCTTTACTCATATTGAAGAGCTTTTCATCATACTCTGTCTTTTTGTGATCAAAAGTTTCTCGAGCTTTTTGCTGTTGAAGAAAATCATTCAGGTTTGTTTTTGCATTTTTAACAAGATCTTCAAGAAGTTGTTTAATTCTCTGTTCACATCTCACTTTCCACTGAATTAAAATGTCTTTGTCCTTGTCCTTTTCAAAGTAACATTTCATTGATTTCTCCACTACTTCTTTGGTCGTCTTCATGTGAGCATAAAGGTCTTTGTTCTCAATCTTTTGTAGTTCTCTATTTTTAATTTTGCTGTGCAGTTTTTCTTCGTGTTCTAACATGGCACTTTTGAGGGACAAGGTCCATTTTCCAAACTCAGTTTCTAGTTTTCTGTAGACTGCAATCTCCAGTGTGTTTTTGAAGCTAAAAACAAAGTTCTCGTTCAGTAGAGCCTTCCACAGATCACTGATGCGGGATTTAAACTCTGAGAGTTTCATACTATGAGACTTGGTAGCATTTGTGAAAATAGCTCTCTTTAGCTTCTGAACATTTTCACTGTATGAGGGGTTTGGTGGAGCCATTGGTGGGCTGCCCTCCCAGAGCTGTGCAAAATACTGAACATCATCTTGTACATTGAAAGCAATAACATCACTGAAGCACTCAGCTTCACTGTCTTCCTCTATAGCAGCTAATTTTGTCATTTTATCCAGTTTTTCCTGTAGATGTCTCCTAACCTCCATGTTCTTCTCTCCAGCTGTGATGTCACCAACATTCTGATGGACAAACATACATCTGGGATTTAGTTTGACCTTCATTCTCAGCAAGGCCTGAACAACAATCTGAAGAATCGCCTGCATCTCAGTAGGGTTCTCACCAAATATGTTGATCAAAGTCAGATTTCCAAGACCTACAACAAATGTTGCAAGTTCATTGTCATGACGGTGAGTGGATTTTCCTGCAAGCTCAAGTGCTCTAAAACCTTCTGTATCTACAATAAGAACGTAGTCAAACTTCAGCTGCTCCTTCATCTCCTCTGATACTCTGACCAGCTGCATGAAAGCTCCTCTGGTGCACCTTCCAGCACTGACAGCAAACTGGAGTCCAAACATGGCATTCAGCATGGTGGGTTTTCCAGAGCTCTGAATCCCTAGAACTGACAGAACAAAGACTCTCTGGTCTCCCAGTTTCTTAATGAGTTCATCTAGAACTGCAGAAACCCAAATCAGAGGAACATGAGCAGCATCACCATCCATCAGCTCCATTGGAAGACCAGATTTTATGAGTTCTGCAGCAAGTTTAGGAAGATTGGAGAGGCTTTCTTCAAAGGTTTTCTTACTGGTTTGTATGGACATATTTGACTCATATATCTGACCCATCTCTCTGAAGATGTGTTCCAGACCAAATATTGCTGCATTTAGTTTTTTAGATATCTCTTCAAGTTCTGTTTGCTCAGACTTTATCTTTCCTGATTTATCACGTTTCTTTTTGAGGTCTAAAACCCTTGTCCATGTTTCATTGTACTTGTGATGAAGATCTGAAAGATCATCTGAGGTTTGTTTGTCCAGTAGAATCTCGAGCCATTTAATAAAAAACAAATTTTCATTTCCTGATAAATAATTCAGTGAGGAAATAAATTTCTTCATAAAGCCTGAGACTCCATTTTCTTGTTGCTGTTCACGGATTTGTTTCATTTGTGTTTGTTTTTCACTCTTTTGCATTTCTAAATTGTTTCCTTGAAGTCGATGTGAGTCTTTGTTTATCTGACACCACTCATACCAGAGCTTCCCTTGACAGGGCAGGTGTGTTTCCTTTAATGTGGATATTTCAATCCCTTCCAGCTGTTTTATTATCTCTAGTGCAGCTTCTTTTCCTTTCCTGCATTCAGGATCATCTTCATCTGTGCTGATCTCATTGTTTTTGTGTAGATTTTCAAGTTTAAAAACAGAAGATGACTTGGACAGACACTCTGTGATGGTTGTTCTGAGGTTCTCAGATACATCTGATTGGTTTCTGTCTTTCAGACCAATTCTGTATATTCTAGTCTTAATCTTACTGACACCTGATTGATCCTCAGAAAGGAGACAGATGAGTGGTTTGGGGTTTTTTACAAGCTTCTGTAGCATCTCCTTATTTCTTTCATTTTTAGGATCAGATAGAAGAACAACATTTACAGACGACATTTCAGTCAGAATATCCAGTTGTTCTTTACTGGTTTCTGCATCACCGTGTAGATTACAGAAAGCAACACAGTCAGTAAAATGATCAGTTTCCTTTCCAGATGGACAGTACCAAGCAATCTCCACAACTCCATCCATCAGTAGACTGTTTTTAATGCTGCCACGACAGTGTCTGTGGAAGAACGTCTGATGCTTCTCATTGATCAAGCTGTTCATCAGCTGAGACTTGGAAAAGGACACGTCTCCTAACCTGAAGAACGTCACCATTGGAGTTTCTGCTTCATAAACATGCTGGGTTTTACTGATCTTGGTACCAGAAGTGCCAGTGGTTTTCCAACTTTGAATAATATCCTGAAATGTCCACAGAGGAAACTCGATCTTTCCAGTAAATGGATTTGGCACCAGTAGAGGCAGAGCGTACCGACACTGAGAGAGTTTAGTCACTATTAGTTGCTTCAGGAAACTGTCTGAGCAGTGGAACACCGCCATCTGAAGATCCATGGGATGGGTAGGATTTTTTACACTGTCACTATCAAAGGATGAATGTTTTTTGCAGAAAAGTTCATCAAGTTCATCAATTTCTTCTTCATCTGTATCTGCAGAAGGAGGGTCTAAATCAGTGGCTTCTTTTTTGGTGGTGATGTATCTTGCTCTGTAATCCATCATTAACAACCTTTGTAGGAAAGTTTGAACCAGATCTTTTTCTTCACACGGTTCTTGGCAATGTAATGAAAGAGAAGTTAGTTGAAGAACATCTGAGGTTTTCATTTTTAGTTCCTGCTTTTCCAGAAGATGAAGTCTGGTTAAAAGTTGCTTCATTTGTTTATTTTCTTCACATTTTAATCCAGATTCTTCTACTCCAACCTCTGTTTTGTCCATCTGTCAAATACATTTAAACATTTTGATCACAGCATATTTAATAAACGTCATAATTAATGTTAATTAATTTAGTTTGCATCTGGGAATGGAAATCAAAAGTCAAAATTGTCTAATACACTTTTCATAGACATTTTGTGCAGACCTTGAATTTTAATGATCTTGGAAAAATGTTCTTGTTCTGTGCTTGAATAAGTGAAATCTTTAAATAAAAACATTATACCTCCCATGATGTATACAATCTGTTCCAGTTTGCATCCACTAAAGTTCATGAATCAGCTCTTATTTTGGTTTTGAAAATTAGTACTAATATTTTTGTGATTGGAGCCAATGAGAAATCCAGATTATGTAGAGACTGTAGGATTTTACCATGCACATTATTTAGGTATCAATAATACTGCCATACAGTAGATTTAATAAATGTTTATATACAGTGAAGCCAGAAATTATTCATACCCCTGGCAAATTTTGACTTAAAGTTACTTTAATTCAACCAGCATTTATTTTTTTTTGACCGGAAATGAAACAACCGTCTCCCAGAAGATAATAAGACCATGTGCAAGAGGCATCGTTGTGGAAAAAAATATTCCTCAGCTTTTATTTAAATTTGAACAAAAAGTGGCATGTCCAAAATTATTCATACCCTTTGCAAACTGTCAAAGTCTATGGGAAAATCCAAAGTTCTATACCATTCCAAATAGTTCAAGCTGTTCTAAAGCATCCTAATTACCCTGATTCATTGGGAACAGCTGTTTTAATCAACTCAACAGGTGAAAAACAGCAGCTCTCTGCAGTTGGTTTCTGGACAGTTATGGCTAAGACAAAGGACCTCACTAAGGACCTGCGGCTGCGCATTGTGGCTGCTCACAAGTCAGGAAAGGGCTATAAGGCCATATCTAAATGTTTTCAAGTTCCAGTGGCTACAGTGCAAAGTATTATTAAAAATACAAGACGTTCCACACTGTGGAAAATCTCAGAGGACGTGGTCGGAAGCCAAAAGTGACACCTGTGCTGGCCAGGAGGATAGTGAGAGAGGTGAAAAAAAATCCAAGGATCACCACCAAGGCCATCCTGGTAAATCTGGGCTCTGCTGGTGACAACGTCTCAAGGCAGACAGTCCAACGGACACTGCACACTGTTGGGTTCCACGGACGCAGACCAAGGAGGACGCCACTTCTCCAGAAAAGGCACACAAAAGCCCGCTTGGCCTTTGCAAATGCTCATCTAGACAAAGAATTCTGGTCTTCTGTTTTATGGTCAGATGAAACAAAAATTTAATTGTTTGGCCACAATGATGTATCCCTAATATGGCATAAAAAAGGAGAAGCCTTCAACCCTAAGAACATCATCCCCACTGTCAAACATGGTGGTGGGAACCTAATGATATGGGGGTGTTTTTCAGCCAATGGACCAGGGAACCTAATCACAGTAAACGGCACCATGAAAAAAGAGCAATTCATCAAGATTCCCAACAACAACATCAGGCAGTCTGCAGAGAAACTTGGACTAGGGCAGCAGTGGACATTTCAGCACGACAACGACACCAAACACACAGCAAAAGTGGTGAAAAAATGGTTAGCAGACAAAAACATTAACGTTGTTCAGTGGTCCAGCCAGAGTCCTGACTTGAATCCAATCGGGAATCTGTGAAGGGAGCTTAAGAGCAGGGTGATGGCAAGGAGACCCTCCAACCTGAAATAGTTGGAGCTCATCGCTAAAGATAATTGGGCAAAAATACCAGTGGAGACATGCAAAAAGCTGGTCAGCAATTATAGGAAGTGTTTGATTGCTGTAATAGCCAATAAAGCCTTTTCTATTGATTATTGAGAAGGGTATGAATAATTTTGGACATGCCACTTTTTGTTTAAATGTAAATAAAATATTTTTTTCCACAATGATGTCTCTTGTACATTGTCTTATTATCTTCTGGGAGACACCTGTGTCATTTCCAGTAAAAAAAAAAATTGCTGGTTCAATTAAAGTAACTTTAAGTCAAAATTTGCCAGGAATATGAATAATTTCGGGCTTCACTGTAATGGTGCTTGAACCCATGCACACCACACCAGTGCCTTTACAGGGTGAACCACCAGACTTGTTAGGAATAGGACTACAGAGCAATAGACTCAAGAGAGGTTTAAAAAACAAAAACCCACCCGCTTTGGGGAAATGTTTGAGTGGGAAAACTGAGAACAGGGACTGCCAGGGTAAACACTGGCCACCTTCAGTTTCATGAGGAAAGGGGATATTATAACAAAAAGCTTTACCAATAGAAGAGCAGAGCTACATTGGATCAACTAAAAGAGAAAAGAATTAAGGGCAGCTGAGAGAAAGTGGAGGAAATCTAAGCTCAGTGGTGATCTTCACTCCTACCACAATCTGCTGTCCAGGTTCTCATCTGACGTGACTGCTGCAAAAACATCTTTTTACAATCTGCTGCTGACCCACGTAAGCTCCATGCTATCTTTTCCTCTCTTCTAAACCCTCCTCCTCCTCCCCCTTCTGCCTCTCTCACTGCTACTGACTTTGCAACATTCTTTCAGGAAAAGATCGACAAAATCAATCAATTCTTCTCTCCGACTGACCCACTTTCAACTGACCCTCAACCCACCAACACATTTACCAGCTTCACCCCACTCACCATGGATGAGGTTACACAGCTCCTCTCATCCAGCAATCCCACTACATGCACACTTGACCCTATACCATCCACCATCCTCAAAGACATCTCACAGGACCTAATCCCCTCCATCACACCCATCATCAACAACTCCCTGACATCAGGTGTTGTCCCTACTGCTTTTAAGAAGGCTCAGGTCATTCCCCTTCTTAAGAAACCTACACTAGACACTAAAGACATTAACAACTACAGACCTGTCTCACTCCTCTCTTTTCTATCCAAAATTCTTGAACGTGCTGTCTATAACCAACTATCTGCCTTTCTTACTCAGAATGACCTCCACGATCCGTACCAGTCTGGCTTCAAGGCAGCGCATTCTACAGAAACAGCTCTTGTAGCTGTTACTGAGAAGCTTCATGCAGCCAAAGCAGCCAAACTGTCATCTGTCCTTATTCTTCTTGACCTCTCTGCAGCCTTCGACACAGTGAATCACAGCATTCTCCTGACCACTCTCTCCAACCTTGGAGTAACAGGTTCAGCATGGCAATGGATGGCCTCCTACCTGGAAGGGCACTCCTACCAAGTGTCATGGAGGGGATTCATATCTCCCCCATGCACTCTCTCAAC
This sequence comes from Trichomycterus rosablanca, assembly GCF_030014385.1. Lineage (NCBI taxonomy): Eukaryota > Metazoa > Chordata > Actinopteri > Siluriformes > Trichomycteridae > Trichomycterus > Trichomycterus rosablanca. The sequence continues at coordinate 54,738,126 of NC_085989.1, forward strand.
CGGTGTTCCTCAGGGCTCTGTACTTGGCCCACTTCTTTTCTCCATCTACACCCGCTCTCTGGGCAAGGTCATAGCCTCCCATGGCTTCTCCTACCACTCCTATGCAGATAACACTCAGCTCGTTCTGTCATTTCCTCCTTCAGACGCAAGTCTCAGCTCGCATCTCAGCATGTCTGCAAGATATCTCACAATGGATGTCGGCTCATCATCTAAAACTTAATCCCAGCAAGACAGAGATGTTGCTCATTCCTGGAGATCAGTCTCCAACCCAGGACCTAGTCATTTCTCTGGATGACTCCCAGATCAGACCATCTGATGAGGTAAGAAGTCTTGTTGTTGTCCTTGATAACCAGCTGACATTCTCTCCTCATATAGCCAACATGACAAGAGCGTGCCGTTTCCTTCTGTACAACATCAGGAAGATTCGTCCATTTCTCTCCAGGGAAGCTACCCAGATTCTGGTGCAATCACTTGTAATCTCACGGTTGGACTACTGCAACTCCCTTCTGACTGGAGCTCCCATGTCCACGATTAAACCCTTACAGCTCATTCAAAATGCAGCTGCACGTCTGGTTTTTAACCAACCCAAACACTGCCACATCACCCCACTGCTACGTTCTCTTCACTGGCTTCCTGTAGCTGCACGCATTCAGTTTAAAACACTGACGCTTGCCTACAAAGCCAAAAATGGACCAGCCCCAAGCTACCTTCATGGCCTAATCAAACCCCGCTCTGTACCACGCAACCTCCGAGCCTCTAGTCTCGCTCGACTTGATCCTCCATCCAGGACTAAAGGAAGACAAGCATCAAGGCTGTTCTCTGTTCTAGCGCCGAAGTGGTGGAATGAACTTCCTCTGTCTGTCCGAACATCTGAGTCTCTTGCTGTCTTTAAAAAACAATTAAAAACCCACCTTTTTACTAAACACTTAGGCTGACTTGTACTTATTTACTAACATTTTGTTCCATTCTTTTCCATTTCCAAAAAAAAAAAGGCACTTTGATTCTAACAGGTTTTAGCAGATTTATGTTCTTCGACTGTTGTTTACCTAAACTTGAGAAATAAAATGTTTACTATAGAAGCACTTCTGTAAGTCGCTCTGGATAAGAGCGTCTGCTAAATGCTGAAAATGTAAATGTAAACTAAAAGAAGAAACTATTCATTTATTTATTTTGCAAGAGAGAGAAACTTGAAATGAGAGAGAAGGAGGGCGAGAGTAAAAGCTCTCAGCCCTCTACCCAGAATACTGACTGGCTGTATTTTCTCAGCTTGAGACAAAGACCAGCAAGTTCTGACTTCTGTTTGGTCCTCTTTATAGACCTGTGCACAGGTGTGGTGCTGTAGGCCTGATTGCAGACTCACATGTTGACCCCTAGTGGCCAGAGTCTTACTAGCCCCAGGACCAACCCATACAGTTTAAGAGGATAAATAGTATCATTGTGGTCACCTGCTTCTTTACTGTGTATTAAACACATTTCAAACTATTTGTAATTACGTTTATATTTACAGCATTCAACAAATGCTTTTATCCAAAGACACTGTGGACACCAAATATAATGCAAGTGAATAAGGGTTAAGGGCCCCGCTCAGGAGCCAAACAACAGCAGCTTGGAGACAGTTGTGCTTTAAACTTCTGATTACTAGGCCCGTGCCTTAACCACTAAGCTACCACTGACAATAAAAAAAAGATATTAATTACTGCAGGAGGCCAGTGCAGGCTAAAAATTAATTAAAATAGACTAAGTGCTAATTAATTTGAACACAGTTTACAGCTTACTTTAGATTAGCAGAACATGGAAAAATATCCACATTATTTGGACAAGTCCCATAATTTGTGTGTAGTAAATATAGGTAAACTATTGCTGTCGGTTTGAAATATTTGTAGTATTATTTTTTTTATTAAAATCACTACTATTAATATGTATAAAATAATAATACAGTTATTAATGGGGCAACTTTCCAATGGAGCCTATAGTAATGTGCAAACATTTTAGCGGGTGTGAGAAAATGCTGCAAAGCATAAATGCTTCAAAAATACAACCCCAAATCAGAAAGTTGGGACAGTAAAGCATTTACCTCTTTGTAATGTTGCTGTTCCTTTTCACCACTAAAAAGAGGTTTTGGCACTGAGAAGACCAAGTGATTTAGTGTTTCAGCTTTAATTTTGTCTCATTCTTTCTGTAAACATGTCTTAAGATATGCAGCAGTACGGGGTCATCATTATTTCTCCACCAGTTCTCTATTGGGGACAGGTCAGGACTGCAGGCAGGCCAATCCAGTACCTGTACCCTCTTTCTTCTTTTTACCTTCTTCTTTTTTGCACAGTAAAACTTAAGCTTGCGCCCTTGGCCTTTACACACTGAAATTCCTTCAGATTTCTTGAATGGTTTAAAGATATTCTGTACTGTAGCGAGAGAAATATGCAAATCCCTTCCAATCTTTCATTGAGGTTCATTGTTTTTAAACATTTCAATCATTTTCTCACACATTTTTTTTTTCTTTTTTTGTGTTTTTTTCATTTTTTATTTTAACTTTACTTATCTTTTTATATATTTTGTTTATTTGATAAGGCAACTTAGTAAAGCTGTGCCCTCTCGAAACATGCTAGTAGAGAGAGTCTTGGTCTGCTTTGTTTACACCCGGGATCAGCTGATCGCACTGAAGAAGGCTGAGCTTTGGAGAAGGACGCATAGGGGATGCAGAGGAGGAACGGAACAGCGCACGTGAGGGCAAGAAGACGGAGGCTTATGGAGAAAAAGGGATATAAGCTGCGTCTCTCCTCTCTCATCATGGGCAACGTGAGATCGCTGGCTAATAAAATGGACGAGCTTACAGCGTTAGCCAGGAGTCAGAGGGAGTACCGGGAGTGTAGTTTAATGTGCTTTTCGGAGACATGGCTACACCAGGACATTTCGGATGACAACATTTCCATCGAGGGCCTTTAGACTATTCGGGCCGACCGGGACTGCACTAAGAGCGGTAAGCGCAGGGGAGTAGGGCTCGCTGTGCTGGTTAATAATCGTTGGTGTAACCCTGGTCACATTACCATCAAGAAACGTGCCCGTTGCCCGGACATTGAGCTGTTGGCTGTTGGACTCAAGCCATATTATCTGCCGCAAGAGTTCTCACATGTTATTATTGTGGCTGTTTACGTTCCCTCCCTCTGCCAACCCGACATCGGCGTGTAAAGTCATTCACTCAACCATAGCGTGTCTCCAAACTCAACACTCGAGTGCATTCATCGCAATATCAGGTGACTTCAACCACGTCACTATGGCCAAGGTACTACCAAACTTCACTCAGTATGTGGACTGTCCTACCAGAGAAGAAAGAAAACTGGACCTGCTGTATTCTAATGTTAATTATGCATACAGCTGTTTCCCTCTCCCCCCTCTGGGGATGTCTAACCACATCCTGGTGAACCTCAGCCCCCGGTATGTGCCGCTGGTGAAGAGTCAGCCTGTGACTATGAGGACAGTGAGGAGATGGTCTGAGGGGACTTACGAGGCATTGCAGGACTGCTTTGAGGCTACAGATTGGCCGGCACTCTGTGAGCCACACAGAGAGAACATCGACCGGCTCACAAAGTGCATCACTGGCTACATTAACTTCTGTGTAGACTCCACTGTACCAACCAGGACTGTTAAATGTTACCCAAATAAGAAGCCGTGGGTAACAAAGGACATTAAAGCTCTCCTGAACGATAAGAAGAGGGCCTTTAGAGCTGGAGACAGGGAGGAGGTGAGAATGCAGAAGGCACTGAAGAAAACTATCAGGGAGGCTAAGAACAGATATAGGAGGAAGCTGGAGTGGAAACTCCAGCAGAACAACATGAGGGAGGTCTGGAGTGGAATGAGGACCATCACCGGCTTTAGGTCCAGCAATAAAAAAGGAGCAGAGGGCAGCGTGGACAGGACCGAGTCTACGCTCGCCTGGACAAGCCAGCCAGCACTGTGAGGGTCATGTTTTTTTACTTCTCCAGTGCAATCAACACCATTCGGCCTGCTCTTCTAGCTGACAAGCTGACAGTGATGCAGGTAGATGCCCCCCTAGTGTCCTGGATTGTTGACTACCTAACTGGCAGACCACAGTATGTACGCCTGCAGCACTGTGTGTCGGACAGAGTGGTCAGCAACATTGGAGCTCTGCAGGGAACGGTCCTCTCTCTCTTTCTCTTTACCCTCTATACCACAGACTTCAGCTACTGCACAGAGAACTGTCATCTACAGAAGTTTTCTGATGACTCTGCAATTGTTGGATGTATCTGAAGGGATGATGAGGATGAATACAGGGCAACAGTGAAGGAATTTGACGCATGGTGAGAGCTGAACCACCTGCAGCTCAATGTGAAAAGGAACCTGAGGTGGTGGACCTGAGGAGGGACAAGGCACCGGTGACCCCTGTGTCCATCAGGGGGGTCAGTGTGGACATTGTGGAGGATTACAAATATCTGGGAGTGCACATTGACAATAAACTGGACTGGGCTAAGAACACTGATGCCCTCTACAGCAAGGGCCAAAGTCGTCTCTATTTTTTGAGGCCCCTGAGGTCCTTCAACATCTGCCGGACTATGCTCAAGATCTTCTATGAGTCTTTGGTAGCGAGTGCTATTATTTGCATTTTCCAGCCTGTGCCTTCATAACAAAACCAGTTCTTCTAGGTACACTTGCACAAAAGGGCAAGCTGTAGCCTAGTGGTTAAGGTACTGGACCAATAATCAGAAAGTTGCTGGTTCAAGCCTCACGGCTGCCAGGTTGCTGCTGTTGGGCCCTCCAGGGTCTTACAATGGTTACCAGAGAGGACCTAGGTCATATAAGTAGTTTGGTGTGTGATGTGGGCAAGCATCTTGCCATCCAAAGCATAAGTAGTAATGGAGTGTCCAGGGCCTTCAAGGTGCAGCCAGCTTGGGTGGCAAGATTCTTATCGAAAAGGTTATCTTTTGACAAAGAGTCAGGGTAAAAAGCTCCCTGGAAGGCAAAGGGTGGCAGGGAAAAGTAGACAATGGCCTGAGTGGCCTCAGCCCAAGTCAGAGCTCTTCCCCTAAAAAGGCCTATAATATAAGCAACCCTACTGGCATCAGTGGCAAACATAATTTTGGTCACTGACCAAAAATCAGGCCACACTGATATAAGAAACCATCAGGGTGAATCCAGAATCAGGGTGAACCTTGCCAGGGACATGGGGAGTGGTGCTTGGGACAGATGCAGGGATGGGTTGTGAAATGGTCAGAGCAGCAACCTGTCTGGAGACGTTCCCAAGCTGCTGGCAATTGCTTTTGATCAGGGACTTCAGCAGCTGATCATGCTGGTCCATGCTGGTGCCGTGGTATAGGGCAGTCTCCAGGGACCTCTGATCTTTTGTGGGCGGGTTTGCGGGTTCCATTGACCAGATCGTACTGTTATGCGAACACCACATGAAAGCGAACACCACATGAAAGATTTAGAGAAATGATTTAACAGGTTTTTAATAGGGACAAAAAGAACCAAAGTTCTCAAGGTTCTCTAGGTGCAGCGAGGGAACCAAAAGGCTTGGAAGGAGAATGATGGGGACTGGAGTGGAGGAAGGAAGCACAGAACAGATGATCTAGGTAAGGATAAAGCTCACATTCAGGAAGAAGATGAAGCAGGGTGGAAGTTTGCATCCAGAAACAAGAAGAAGATGGGCGTTCAGGAAAAATATGATAAACTAGAGTTCAGAACAAAGGAGAGCTGTTCACTAATAGCAATGGCGTCAACAGATGATCTGGTGAGTATTGGAGAGAAACCAGGGGCTTTTAAAGGCAGAGAGATAAGAAGCAGATTGGAACCAGGTGTGCATGATCAGCTCCTGACAAAGGTAGTTCTACTACATCAACAAAGTATCTCCCAGGCAAAGCTTTCAAATGTAGCGTAAAAGAGAGATATTATCAAATAATTATTTAATTATATAATTAATAGCTTTTATAATGGAGCACCACTGGCAGTTTAGTTGTTATGTTAGGCTAAATTGCTGGAAAAACCTAATTCATAACATATCAGTCCCTTTCTGTTGGAGTAAGTACAACTAATCATCACGTGATATTAATGTAGGATTGAATGGTAGGTGGAAACCAGAGATTGAAAGCCTGATTAAAGCATATGCAATAGATTAATCGAGAATTAATAAAAATTGTATGTTGAAATCAACCATTCACCATGAGCACCTGAAAACGTGTACCTGCTGAAGGAGAACTGCAGGGACAAATCTGGTGCTGTATCACCCCAATGTAGGTTTCTCTTCAGGCCCTGATCTACAGAGAAATGGCTTTGTCTGCCAGCAAAATTTCTCCCAGACACAGCGACCGTTTTTTTTTTCAAAGGGTTTTAAATCGGACTGAAGCGCTTCCCTTTTTCATCTCCAGAGATGTGGATCACTGGTCTGCACATTTCTTGCAATTTGATGAATAGTTGAATTCTCTACACGCTGCCGAATAAGAACAATTTACGAAATTTGTGAAACACGAACACTGAACCACTGCATCAAATGAGTAGGCATGGTCGGCCTAACTCTAGCCGCATTGCAGAACCATGTGATAAACTCTTTTTCCTCCTTTGTTTTCACATGGTCTGCTCCTCTTTGTTCACTCCAAACCACTTTCTTTGTGAACTGTTAACTGCTCTGCACAGGCCATATGCCTGTTTTTGAGCATCCCCCAAGGGGTTAACAGCCAAAGAGTTTAAACTTCTCTTATGGTCACGTGACCGATTTAACTATTGGAAGCCAGTAGGTGATGCTAAAACCTTAGTTTTGACTAAGGTTAAAGTTGGCTCACTTATTTTGTAAAAGTTACTCTAAAACTTATTTAATATCTCATTAAACTTAGTTAATATCACTAACACAATAACAAAAACAAAATATTAACAAAAATAACAAAAAATGTAAAACCATGTATGGATTAACCAAGTCAAAGAGACGCAGTTTGTGTTGCAAATTTTTTTTTTGCATGATTCCTACTGTCGCATTTTTTTCTGATTTGGGGTTGTATATTCAGTATGTTCACATAATAAAAACAAATTACCTAAAACCTCAAAAAAGAGAATTTTTTTTTAACCATGAATGCAAGGATAAACTTAGAACTGCTTACCAATTCTGTTTCTGTTGGATAAAGGTTGGAGCTGGAGTCTGTAAAAAAGTAGAAAATATTGTGTGATGAAGAAAAACACAAATGATTATTTATTGTAGCTTTACTGATCATGATAGAAATACAGTGTTAGCTCACCCCTGCCGAGTTACCACTGTGGGTCCCTAAGCAAGGCCCTTAACCCCCAATTGCATGGATTGTTTTTGGGTACAATTTTAAATAACATAAAAGCGTCTGCTAATGTAATAATTTCTGTATATAATGAATACAAATGACTTTTTAATTATTAATATTAAAGTCTGACATTACAGTGGTATCTGATCCTCAGAATATGTTCACAGTTTTGCAAAAGTGTCTTGTTGATAGTCACACACATTTTGAAATTCAGTGCATTCAGAAAGTCTCCAGACTCTTTTAAGTAATGATTCTCTCTGCTGAATATTTTATTTCCCTTCACCTGTAACTCAATTAACCAGTTTACCATAATTAGCTGAATGAACAGTTTCTTGTTATTAGACCTAATGTTATTGTACTCATCTGGCCTAAATTAATCTGTGAATTCAAACCCCTTAGCTTCCCTTTCTTCCTAGAAAAGTAATGTCAGCTGTTTAAGTTTCCTATTCCTCTGTCATTAAAGGAAACTGCAAAAGTTATTGGATAGTCTATATCATGCCATATGAGTAAGTCGTCATTCCTTTACAATGGTTGGCTGCACAGATGGGACAACTTTCTTCAAAACCCCCTGTGTCGTGTTGCCTATAGCAGAACAGCCCCTCATAAGGAACAACATGATTATGTCACTCTAATTTATTCTTGGTCTTTCTCATCTTCTGAGTACTTTCACAAGTCCTCTTAAACCACTGCCTTCAGTGTGGTAATGTGGGTGCCTCATTACAGACCAAGAGTTACAGACCTAACATGGGACTACTGTTCACTCCCTCCTAATATATGAAGTGTCTTTATCTAACAATATACATCGACCACATCATTTTAAATCTCAGCATACTATTACGTCTGCAACTGCAGCAGCGTTTATAAACAGCCTACAAGAATGATCAGTTATGCCACCATCAGAGCCCGAACAGCTAGATCAGGCAACTCAACATTTAGAGTCTGTATTCATAAACATAAATTATTGCTGTGCCAGGTTTCATATAAGATATAAAAAACATCTAAAGAAAAGAAGCATAATTATATATTATTTAAATATTTAATTACAAGAACAGCATGCTTGACCTCAAGACACATTAACTTTTCCAAAAAAGTTGGGACAGTAAAGCATTTACCACTTAAATATAAGTTTTGGCACCGAGGAGACCAAGTGATTTAGTGTTTCAGTTTTTATTTTGTCTCGTTCTTCCTGCAAACACGTCTTAAGATGTGCAGTACGGGGGGTCGTTGTTGTCGCATTTTTCATTTTAAAATTTTCCACACGTTCTCCATTGGGGACAGGTCAGGACTGCAGGCAGGCCAGTCCAGTACCCGTACCCTCTTCTTCCGCAGCCACGCCCTTGTTATGTGTGCAGCAGGGGGTTTTGCATCGTCTCGTTGAAAAATGCTGGATGTCCCTGGAAAAGACGACGTCTTGAAGGCAGCACATGTTGTTGTAAGATCTCAATGTACTTTTCTGCATTAATGCTGCATCACAGAAGAGTAAATGACCTTTACCAAGGGCACTGACACACCCTCATACCATGACAGACTCTGGTACAGACACACCCCCATACCATGACAGACCCTGGTACTGACACACCCCCATACCATGACAGACCCTGGCACAGACACACCCCCATACCATGACAGACCCTGGTACCGACACACCCCCATACCATGACAGAACCTGGCTTTTGGACTTGTTGCTGATAACAGTCTGGATCCTTTTCGTCTTTGGTCTGGAGCACACAGCATTCATTTTTTCCAAAAAAGACCTGGAATGCTGATTCATCTGACCAAAATACACATTTTCACTGTGTGCTGGTCCATCCTAGATGCCTCCAAGCCCAGAGAAGTCGACGCCGCTTTTGGACATGGCTAACATGAGGCTTCTTTTTTGCACAGTAAAGTGTTAAGTATCATTTGTGCAGTAACTCTGTATTGTAGAGCTTGTTAAAGGTTTGATAAACTAATCCCTCACCCATGTGATTATATCAGCTAGTGTTGAGTGGAGGTTCTTGATGTGGCGCCGCCTGAGGGATGAAAGATCACTGGTGTTCAGCTTAAGCTTGCGCTCTTGGCCTTTACTCACTGAAATTCCTACTTCCTTCCTCGAATGGTTTAATGATATTTTGCACTGTAGAGGGAGAACATGCAAATCTCTTCCAATCTTTTATTGAGGTTCTTTGTTTTTAAACATTTCAATAATTTTTCACACATTTGTTGATAAACTGGATCCTCTGATCATCTTCCTGGATGCTGCTTTTGTATCAAACCATGATTACAGTCACCCCAGGCACCCCGCATCTGGCCCGAATATGGCTGCATGTTGGTACTGTCGGCAGACTGAGCCGATGTCATTGCAAAGTTTTAAACACAAAACATTTAAGAAATATGGATGATTTATTTTATTATAGGACATGCATTTTCTACATATACATTTTACACCATAAGGTTATTGTGTGCAAAATCAAAATGATCATATATCATGATTAAATAAACCCAACTCATTTCAGTTTAATTCATGTGTTTACTTATCTTGCTCCTGAGGACGCATTGCTGGGCAATGATACAAAGTTCTTACCACAACACACTAAAATTAAACATTAACATTAAATTCATTACAGACAAACTGGGAGTGACTCAATCAGGTCCTGGTAGGTTGTCACAGGTATCTGGAGCCATGCTGACTGCAGTGAATCCCACAGCTGCTGGAAGGGGCATACAGCGATGATGTGAACTGTAAAAAATAATATTCACTATTATAAAATATTTCACATAGACTATAAACTATAGACATACAGAAAATGTCTCTGAAACTTTTTACATCCAATGTAATAGTTGTTAATGTATGTGTAAAGTTATTTTACAGTCACCGGATAAGCTTGTTTGACCTGTACCAGGTGTACGTACTATAAACAATGATAAATATTTATAACGATGATAACTGACAAGTGTTTTTTATCTATTACCTTAACGTTAATACATGGTGGTCAGAATCAGTTCACTACTTCGATCTAAAGGTAACTTCCACTGATATTATCAATATTATATAAACCATCTAACAATATAGCCAAGTTATATTACAAACACAAGATTTAAAACAATTACGTTTAGTTACCTGTGTGGGCGTTAAGGGAAATCATCACAGCTGCAGCTGTATGGAGCCGGTGGGCCTTCTTCTTTGAGTAAGGGGTGTGGTGTATCTAACAGGTTACATTTAGTTCCCTCTGTTTGGCAGTTGACAATATTATACAAACTTTTTACAGTCATTGGCATAAATTAATCCAGGAAACATGTTTACACAGACAAAGCACATTATCATGCCTAAAGCACATATTTACAAGTCTTTATGGATTTCCTTGATTGAATGATTGAACTAATGTCCAGCTCACTCAGCCACCTTCTGTTATTTGGTCTACACTGATCTTGGTAAGATGTTTACAAAAGCTGCTTTTATCAACTTACAGTTTGAAAGACATTTTCAAGATCGATTAGGGATCCTGTACACAAACACTGTACACAAAACTGTAAAATGTTATCATCAAAAAATCACATTATCATGTCTAATGCACATATTAGACATACAAATATGTGTTTTGGTGTCCATTGTTTTTTTTCTGTTACTGTTTTAACTGTACTCCATATATTTTACTTTTAATTATAATAAAGTATATATATATTTTACAGACTTTTTTCATAGGTAATATCTCAAAGTGCTTACAAGAAATGTACAAACACTGAGTGTTAATGTGTGTACATTTTTGTTACTATTATTCTTACTCTTCATCTTCTTAATAATACATTATTAGTAGTGATTGTACTTATTAACAAGGAGCAAGAGCAATTGTAGTAGTCCCGGTGACCATTAAAGGTTACATATGGCTGGGGAAAGCCTTTTAAAAATCTACTGCAGGCCAGAACTGGGCCATACATTTTTTTTGCTAGCTGGGTGGTCTGTACACAACCTAATAAACACGTTACATAAGTTTGATATCCAATCACAACAAATTCCTACAGTAAACGATAATAACAGAATTAATGCTCTTCTTGAATGTGGTGGATTTTGTGCATCAGAACACGGTAGATTAAGATTATTAAACTGTAAACAAACAGCTTTATTGTCTTCAACACTTCGGTTACCGTAAAATACAGTTTAGACGCGCAGTAAAACTTCAAGTGCAGATAACGAGACCGAGCTTTATTAAAGTGCAGATTTGGTGACCGCGGTGTTTTAGTTTTACATCGTGAATGTTTATAGTTGAAGATTTTCATGTCAAAACATTAAAACAGAATTTATTAATTTAAAATAACGATAATGCACCACTGTACTGTACATCACATAACTGCAATTTTTATTATATAGAATTCTATAGAATTATTATAGAATTCTGAATCTTACCTACAGCTGCCATCGTCCCTGAGCCGTAATAATGTCAAAAGGGAAACCACACACACTCACACACACACACACACACACACGTAGCTAAAATTAACCTTGTTGTAAGTCACATGTTGTATCAAGTGTGTGTGTGTGTGTGTGTGTGTGTGTGTGTGTTTATGTGTGTTTACTTGGTTATTTATTCTGTGTTTTGTTGTTCACCACACAATCACACATTCATTATGATTTTACTTTATGGTGAACCAACAGAAACAAAAAGTTAATTACGTTGATTACATAATTAACATACAGTAGTTCACAATAAGTATTCAACAGTCTCATTTAAAAATTAATAAAAAATAAAGAAATCTGTTATTTGTATGAATGAACATAATTCACCATTCATGCACTAAAATGTTTTACATAAATAAAATATATTACATCAACACAGTTGTGGATTTCAGATCACTTTATTATTTATTTATTTATTTATTTACTTCAGTAACTCATGTAGCATTTATTAAGCTGAATTCTGAACACATTACAAGTATGTAAGAGGTTTTTTACTATTACATGATAATGAAGGCACTGCTTGCTCCTGGTCAGGGTAACACTAGGCGCAAGGCATTAATCTGCTTCCCGCCGTGCCAAAACAACTTTCCGCGTGATAAAATCGCAGTTACGAGCGGTCTCTCGTGGCTTATTGCTTTAGTTTATACCTGAAACCTAATCTGGGATTAATTCCACTTTATAATGTCTAAAGGTTTGCACAAAGTCACTTATCTAACTCAACAGTACAATTGTATTAAGTGCAAATATAATCACAATTACTCCAATAGAGGAGCTCAAGGATCATAAAAGAAAATAGTGACGTCACTAACCCTTAGAATTCACCTGTGATCGTGTAGCGTCTTAATAAAGCAATAAGCCACGAAAGCCGTGCGTTACTGCGATTTTATCACGGGGAAGGTTGTTTTGGCACGGCAGGAAGCGGAGTGCCAAAAACGTCTTTCCCCGTGATAAAATCATAGCAGTAACGCACAGTCTCGAGTGGCTTATTGCTTTTATAAAACGGCGGTCAACATAAAATATAATAAAATACAACAATGTTCAATTTATAAATGTTTTTATTTACAAAAACACTTACAAAAAGCATTCTTCCATGATGCCAGGTAGTTCGTTAACAGTGTTGTTAGGGCAAACATAACATTCACTTTTTCTTTTCAGTGGCGTATTAATATGGAATGATGTGAGGTGGTCATAGGTGTGCGTTTATCGGGGATTTTACAACGGCTTCGAATGCGGCTCAGCCAATTAGAATTTAGGACCAGAACTATCCGTTTTATAATTATCATTTTAGAATCCGACAGATCTCCAAGTATTTCATTTAAACCCCAATTACAATCATTTAAAACATGAACATACCTGAGAGAAGTAACATGAAGCACAGTTAGCTCACACAGATAATACAACTCTCTCTCTCTCTCTCTCTCTCTCTGAATTCAATTCAATTCAATTTGCTTTATTGACATGACAAATTTACATATTTGTATTGTCAAAGCTTACATTAGTATATATAAATATTTGAAAAAAAGAACAAGTATATACATAGAAAAAAAATGGTAATAAAATATTCATTATGTAATTAGACAATTATTCACACAAAAAAAAGAGAAAATATTACTGTGTGGTGGGTGTGTGATGTGTGTGTGTGTGTGTGTGTGTGTGGTGTGTGTGTGGTGTGTGTGTGGTGTGTGTGCGGGGGGTGGGTGGGGGGATGATCTGGTGTTTCACTCACTGTCCCGGAGTGTGTGACACTCCTGTACATATCTGGCTGCAGTGGAGGCTGATGGTCCCTCTCCTAATATAATGGCCAGTTTCTCGCTGTCTGTCAGCGTTCTGAAGCCGCTCACCTCTCTTCCAAACTGATCAAAATATTTGTGTCTAATTGTTGTGTATTTTGGGCAGTTTAGAATGAAGTGCACCTCTGTCTCAACCTCACCTGTCCTGCAGTGACCACACAGTCTCTCCTCTCTGGGGATCCAGGACTTTTTTAACCTGCCTCTCTCGATGGCCAGGTCACTCTCACTGACTACTGATAGCCGAGAAGCTAACTGAGCTAAACATCGTCACATTTTCATTCACGTTCAATTTAAATCCTCACAGTTTGATTAAAACACGCTCTATGTCTCTAACATTATAATTTACACACAGTTTAAATAAGATACACGACTTTTATAAACTTATTATCATATTTTAGGAGAAGAGCCGAGAAGCTAACTGAGCTAAACATCGTCACATTTTCATTCACGTTCAATTTAAATCCTCACAGTTTGATTAAAACACGCTCTATGTCTCTAACATTATAATTTACACACAGTTTAAATAAGATACACGACTTTTATAAACTTATTATCATATTTTAGGAGAAGAGCCACTACAAACATGTACTGTGTTTTCAATAAAAGCCGGGAAACGCTGCACGAGCTCACTGTAGGTGTAACGGTTATAACGGTTATAACGGTCACAGCTACACCTCAACAAACCACATATTTATAAATGACATAAATCTCAAACTAGCTTAATTTATAACTGAAACACAGTCAGGCATTAATTCTATTTTACACCGACTACAGGTAGTGCATTGTCATTTATCTATTCTAACCTAACAGTGTATTAAATCATTTATCTATTCTAACCTAACAGTGCATTAAGTCATTTATCTATTCTAACCTAACAGTGCATTAAGTCATTTATCTATTCTAACCTAACAGTGTATTAAGTCATTTATCTAATCTAACCTAACAGTGTATTAAGTCATTTATCTATTCTAACCTAACAGTGTATTAAATCATTTATCTAATCTAACCTAACAGTGCATTAAGTCATTTATCTAATCTAACCTAACAGTGCATTAAGTCATTTATCTATTCTAACCTAACAGTGTATTAAGTCATTTATCTATTCTAACCTAACAGTGTATTAAGTCATTTATCTATTCTAACCTAACAGTGCATTAAATCATTTATCTATTCTAACCTAACAGTGCATTAAGTCATTTATCTATTCTAACATAACAGTGCATTAAGTCATTTATCTATTCTTACCTAACAGTGCATTAAGTCATTTATCTATTCTAACATAACAGTGCATTAAGTCATTTATCTATTCTAACCTAACAGTGTATTAAGTCATTTATCTAATCTAACCTAACAGTGCATTAAGTCATTTATCTATTCTAACCTAACAGTGTATTAAATCATTTATCTAATCTAACCTAACAGTGCATTAAGTCATTTATCTAATCTAACCTAACAGTGTATTAAATCATTTATCTATTCTAACCTAACAGTGCATTAAGTCATTTATCTATTCTAACCTAACAGTGTATTAAATCATTTATCTATTCTAACCTAACAGTGTATTAAGTCATTTATCTATTCTAAACTAACAGTGTATTAAGTCATTTATCTATTCTAACCTAACAGTGTATTAAGTCATTTATCTATTCTAACCTAACAGTGCATTAAGTCATTTATCTATTCTAACCTAACAGTGAATTAAGTCATTTATCTAATCTAACCCAACAGTGCATTAAGTCATTTATCTATTCTAACCTAACAGTGCATTAAGTCATTTATCTATTCTAACCTAACAGTGTATTAAGTCATTTATCTATTCTAACCTAACAGTGTATTAAGTCATTTATCTATTCTAACCTAACAGTGTATTAAGTCATTTATCTATTCTAACCTAACAGTGCATTAAGTCATTTATCTATTCTAACCTAACAGTGTATTAAATCATTTATCTAATCTAACCTAACAGTGCATTAAGTCATTTATCTATTCTAACCTAACAGTGCATTAAGTCATTTATCTATTCTAACCTAACAGTGCATTAAATCATTTATCTATTCTAACCTAACAGTGCATTAAGTCATTTATCTATTCTAACCTAACAGTACATTAAGTCATTTATCTATTCTAACCTAACAGTGCATTAACTCATTTATCTATTCTAACCTAACAGTGTATTAAGTCATTTATCTATTCTAACCTAACAGTGTATTAAGTCATTTATCTATTCTAACCTAACAGTGCATTAAGTCATTTATCTATTCTAACCTAACAGTGCATTAAGTCATTCATCTATTCTAACCTAACAGTGCATTAAGTCATTTATCTATTCTAACCTAACAGTGCATTAAATCATTTATCTATTCTAACCTAACAGTGCATTAAGTCATTTATCTATTCTAACCTAACAGTACATTAAGTCATTTATCTATTCTAACCTAACAGTGCATTAAATCATTTATCTATTCTAACCTAACAGTGCATTAAATCATTTATCTATTCTAACCTAACAGTGTATTAAGTAATTTATCTATTCTAACCTAACAGTACATTAAGTCATTTATCTATTCTAACCTAACAGTGCATTAAATCATTTATCTATTCTAACCTAACAGTGTATTAAGTCATTTATCTATTCTAACCTAACAGTGTATTAAGTCATTTATCTATTCTAACCTAACAGTGCATTAAGTCATTTATCTATTCTAACCTAACAGTGTATTAAGTCATTTATCTATTCTAACCTAACAGTACATTAAGTCATTTATCTATTCTACCCTAACAGTGCATTAAGTCATTTATCTATTCTAACCTAACAGTACATTAAGTCATTTATCTATTCTAACCTAACAGTGTATTAAGTCATTTATCTATTCTAACCTAACAGTGCATTAAGTCATTTATTTATTCTAACCTAACAGTGCATTAAGTCTTTTATCTATTCTAACCTAACAGTGCATTAAGTCATTCATCTATTCTAACCTAACAGTGCATTAAGTCATTTATCTATTCTAACCTAACAGTACATTAAATCATTTATCTATTCTAACCTAACAGTGCATTCAATCATTTATCTATTCTAACCTAACAGTGCATTAAATCATTTATCTATTCTAACCTAACAGTGTATTAAGTCATTTATCTATTCTAACCTAACAGTGTATTAAGTTATTTATCTATTCTAACCTAACAGTACATTGTCATTCATCTATTCTAACCTAACAGTGCATTAAGTCATTTATCTATTCTGACCTAACAGTACATTAAATCATTTATCTATTCTAACCTAACAGTGCATTAAGTCATTTATCTATTCTAACCTAACAGTGCATTAAATCATTTATCTATTCTAACCTAACAGTGCATTGTCATTTATCTATTCTAACCTAACAGTACATTAAGTCATTTATCTATTCTAACCTAACAGTGCATTAAATCATTTATCTATTCTAACCTAACAGTGTATTAAGTCATTTATCTATTCTAACCTAACAGTGTATTAAGTTATTTATCTATTCTAACCTAACAGTACATTGTCATTTATCTATTCTAACCTAACAGTGCATTAAGTTATTTATCTATTCTAACCTAACAGTACATTGTCATTTATCTATTCTAACCTAACAGTGCATTAAATCATTTATCTATTCTAACCTAACAGTGCATTCAATCATTTATCTATTCTAACCTAACAGTGCATTAAATCATTTATCTATTCTAACCTAACAGTGTATTAAGTCATTTATCTATTCTAACCTAACAGTGTATTAAGTTATTTATCTATTCTAACCTAACAGTACATTGTCATTTATCTATTCTAACCTAACAGTGCATTAAGTCATTTATCTATTCTGACCTAACAGTACATTAAATCATTTATCTATTCTAACCTAACAGTGCATTAAGTCATTTATCTATTCTAACCTAACAGTGCATTAAATCATTTATCTATTCTAACCTAACAGTGCATTGTCATTTATCTATTCTAACCTAACAGTACATTAAGTCATTTATCTATTCTAACCTAACAGTGCATTAAATCATTTATCTATTCTAACCTAACAGTGTATTAAGTCATTTATCTATTCTAACCTAACAGTGTATTAAGTTATTTATCTATTCTAACCTAACAGTACATTGTCATTTATCTATTCTAACCTAACAGTGCATTAAGTTATTTATCTATTCTAACCTAACAGTACATTAAGTCATTTATCTATTCTAACCTAACAGTGCATTAAATCATTTATCTATTCTAACCTAACAGTGTATTAAGTCATTTATCTATTCTAACCTAACAGTGTATTAAGTCATTTATCTATTCTAACCTAACAGTGCATTAAATCATTTATCTATTCTAACCTAACAGTGCATTAAGTCATTTATCTATTCTAACATAACAGTGTATTAAATCATTTATCTATTCTAACCTAACAGTGTATTAAATCATTTATCTAATCTAACCTAACAGTGCATTAAGTCATTTATCTAATCTAACCTAACAGTGCATTAAGTCATTTATCTATTCTAACCTAACAGTGTATTAAGTCATTTATCTATTCTAACCTAACAGTGTATTAAGTCATTTATCTATTCTAACCTAACAGTGCATTAAATCATTTATCTATTCTAACCTAACAGTGCATTAAGTCATTTATCTATTCTAACATAACAGTGCATTAAGTCATTTATCTATTCTTACCTAACAGTGCATTAAGTCATTTATCTATTCTAACATAACAGTGCATTAAGTCATTTATCTATTCTAACCTAACAGTGTATTAAGTCATTTATCTAATCTAACCTAACAGTGCATTAAGTCATTTATCTATTCTAACCTAACAGTGTATTAAATCATTTATCTAATCTAACCTAACAGTGCATTAAGTCATTTATCTAATCTAACCTAACAGTGTATTAAATCATTTATCTATTCTAACCTAACAGTGCATTAAGTCATTTATCTATTCTAACCTAACAGTGTATTAAATCATTTATCTATTCTAACCTAACAGTGTATTAAGTCATTTATCTATTCTAACCTAACAGTGTATTAAGTCATTTATCTATTCTAACCTAACAGTGTATTAAGTCATTTATCTATTCTAACCTAACAGTGCATTAAGTCATTTATCTATTCTAACCTAACAGTGAATTAAGTCATTTAT
The DNA here is from genome assembly GCF_030014385.1 of Trichomycterus rosablanca. Classification (NCBI taxonomy): domain Eukaryota; kingdom Metazoa; phylum Chordata; class Actinopteri; order Siluriformes; family Trichomycteridae; genus Trichomycterus; species Trichomycterus rosablanca. The sequence goes on from NC_085989.1 coordinate 54,756,784, forward strand.
CTAATCTAACCCAACAGTGCATTAAGTCATTTATCTATTCTAACCTAACAGTGCATTAAGTCATTTATCTATTCTAACCTAACAGTGTATTAAGTCATTTATCTATTCTAACCTAACAGTGTATTAAGTCATTTATCTATTCTAACCTAACAGTGTATTAAGTCATTTATCTATTCTAACCTAACAGTGCATTAAGTCATTTATCTATTCTAACCTAACAGTGTATTAAATCATTTATCTAATCTAACCTAACAGTGCATTAAGTCATTTATCTATTCTAACCTAACAGTGCATTAAGTCATTTATCTATTCTAACCTAACAGTGCATTAAATCATTTATCTATTCTAACCTAACAGTGCATTAAGTCATTTATCTATTCTAACCTAACAGTACATTAAGTCATTTATCTATTCTAACCTAACAGTGCATTAACTCATTTATCTATTCTAACCTAACAGTGTATTAAGTCATTTATCTATTCTAACCTAACAGTGTATTAAGTCATTTATCTATTCTAACCTAACAGTGCATTAAGTCATTTATCTATTCTAACCTAACAGTGCATTAAGTCATTCATCTATTCTAACCTAACAGTGCATTAAGTCATTTATCTATTCTAACCTAACAGTGCATTAAGTCATTTATCTATTCTAACCTAACAGTGCATTAAGTCATTTATCTATTCTAACCTAACAGTACATTAAGTCATTTATCTATTCTAACCTAACAGTGCATTAAATCATTTATCTATTCTAACCTAACAGTGCATTAAATCATTTATCTATTCTAACCTAACAGTGTATTAAGTAATTTATCTATTCTAACCTAACAGTACATTAAGTCATTTATCTATTCTAACCTAACAGTGCATTAAGTCATTTATCTATTCTAACCTAACAGTGCATTAAATCATTTATCTATTCTAACCTAACAGTGCATTAAGTCATTTATCTATTCTAACCTAACAGTACATTAAGTCATTTATCTATTCTAACCTAACAGTGCATTAACTCATTTATCTATTCTAACCTAACAGTGTATTAAGTCATTTATCTATTCTAACCTAACAGTGTATTAAGTCATTTATCTATTCTAACCTAACAGTGCATTAAGTCATTTATCTATTCTAACCTAACAGTGCATTAAGTCATTCATCTATTCTAACCTAACAGTGCATTAAGTCATTTATCTATTCTAACCTAACAGTGCATTAAGTCATTTATCTATTCTAACCTAACAGTGCATTAAGTCATTTATCTATTCTAACCTAACAGTACATTAAGTCATTTATCTATTCTAACCTAACAGTGCATTAAATCATTTATCTATTCTAACCTAACAGTGCATTAAATCATTTATCTATTCTAACCTAACAGTGTATTAAGTAATTTATCTATTCTAACCTAACAGTACATTAAGTCATTTATCTATTCTAACCTAACAGTGCATTAAATCATTTATCTATTCTAACCTAACAGTGCATTAAATCATTTATCTATTCTAACCTAACAGTGCATTAAGTCATTTATCTATTCTAACCTAACAGTACATTAAGTCATTTATCTATTCTAACCTAACAGTGCATTAACTCATTTATCTATTCTAACCTAACAGTGTATTAAGTCATTTATCTATTCTAACCTAACAGTGTATTAAGTCATTTATCTATTCTAACCTAACAGTGCATTAAGTCATTTATCTATTCTAACCTAACAGTGCATTAAGTCATTCATCTATTCTAACCTAACAGTGCATTAAGTCATTTATCTATTCTAACCTAACAGTGCATTAAATCATTTATCTATTCTAACCTAACAGTGCATTAAGTCATTTATCTATTCTAACCTAACAGTACATTAAGTCATTTATCTATTCTAACCTAACAGTGCATTAAATCATTTATCTATTCTAACCTAACAGTGCATTAAATCATTTATCTATTCTAACCTAACAGTGTATTAAGTAATTTATCTATTCTAACCTAACAGTACATTAAGTCATTTATCTATTCTAACCTAACAGTGCATTAAGTCATTTATCTATTCTGACCTAACAGTACATTAAATCATTTATCTATTCTAACCTGACAGTGTATTACGTCATTTATCTATTCTAACCTAACAGTGCATTAAGTCATTTATCTATTCTAACCTAACAGTACATTAAGTCATTCATCTATTCTAACCTAACAGTGTATTAAGTCATTCATCTATTCTAACCTAACAGTGTATTAAGTCATTTATCTAATCTAACCTAACAGTGCATTAAGTCATTTATCTATTCTAACCTAACAGTGTATTAAATCATTTATCTAATCTAACCTAACAGTGCATTAAGTCATTTATCTAATCTAACCTAACAGTGTATTAAATCATTTATCTATTCTAACCTAACAGTGCATTAAGTCATTTATCTATTCTAACCTAACAGTGCATTAAGTCATTTATCTATTCTAACCTATTAGTGTATTAAATCATTTATCTATTCTAACCTAACAGTGTATTAAGTCATTTATCTATTCTAACCTAACAGTGTATTAAGTCATTTATCTATTCTAACCTAACAGTGTATTAAGTCATTTATCTATTCTAACCTAACAGTGCATTAAGTCATTTATCTATTCTAACCTAACAGTGAATTAAGTCATTTATCTAATCTAACCCAACAGTGCATTAAGTCATTTATCTATTCTAACCTAACAGTGTATTAAATCATTTATCTAATCTAACCTAACAGTGCATTAAGTCATTTATCTATTCTAACCTAACAGTGCATTAAGTCATTTATCTATTCTAACCTAACAGTGCATTAAATCATTTATCTATTCTAACCTAACAGTGCATTGTCATTTATCTATTCTAACCTAACAGTACATTAAGTCATTTATCTATTCTAACCTAACAGTGCATTAAATCATTTATCTATTCTAACCTAACAGTGTATTAAGTCATTTATCTATTCTAACCTAACAGTGTATTAAGTCATTTATCTATTCTAACCTAACAGTGCATTAAGTCATTTATCTATTCTAACCTAACAGTGCATTAAGTCATTCATCTATTCTAACCTAACAGTGCATTAAGTCATTTATCTATTCTAACCTAACAGTGCATTAAATCATTTATCTATTCTAACCTAACAGTGCATTAAGTCATTTATCTATTCTAACCTAACAGTACATTAAGTCATTTATCTATTCTAACCTAACAGTGCATTAAATCATTTATCTATTCTAACCTAACAGTGCATTAAATCATTTATCTATTCTAACCTAACAGTGTATTAAGTCATTTATCTATTCTAACCTAACAGTACATTAAGTCATTTATCTATTCTAACCTAACAGTGCATTAAATCATTTATCTATTCTAACCTAACAGTGTATTAAGTCATTTATCTATTCTAACCTAACAGTGTATTAAGTCATTTATCTATTCTAACCTAACAGTGCATTAAGTCATTTATCTATTCTAACCTAACAGTGTATTAAGTCATTTATCTATTCTAACCTAACAGTACATTAAGTCATTTATCTATTCTAACCTAACAGTGCATTAAGTCATTTATCTATTCTAACCTAACAGTACATTAAGTCATTTATTTATTCTAACCTAACAGTGCATTAAGTCTTTTATCTATTCTAACCTAACAGTGCATTAAGTCATTCATCTATTCTAACCTAACAGTGCATTAAGTCATTTATCTATTCTAACCTAACAGTGCATTAAATCATTTATCTATTCTAACCTAACAGTGCATTAAATCATTTATCTATTCTAACCTAACAGTGCATTAAATCATTTATCTATTCTAACCTAACAGTGTATTAAGTCATTTATCTATTCTAACCTAACAGTGTATTAAGTTATTTATCTATTCTAACCTAACAGTACATTGTCATTTATCTATTCTAACCTAACAGTGCATTAAGTCATTTATCTATTCTGACCTAACAGTACATTAAATCATTTATCTATTCTAACCTAACAGTGCATTAAGTCATTTATCTATTCTAACCTAACAGTGCATTAAATCATTTATCTATTCTAACCTAACAGTGCATTGTCATTTATCTATTCTAACCTAACAGTACATTAAGTCATTTATCTATTCTAACCTAACAGTGCATTAAATCATTTATCTATTCTAACCTAACAGTGTATTAAGTCATTTATCTATTCTAACCTAACAGTGTATTAAGTTATTTATCTATTCTAACCTAACAGTGCATTAAGTCATTTATCTATTCTAACCTAACAGTATTGTCATTTATCTATTCTAACCTAACAGTGTATTAAGTCATTTATCTATTCTAACCTAACAGTGCATTAAGTCATTTATCTATTCTAACCTAACAGTACATTAAGTCATTTATCTATTCTAACCTAACAGTGCATTAAATCATTTATCTATTCTAACCTAACAGTGTATTAAGTCATTTATCTATTCTAACCTAACAGTGTATTAAGTTATTTATCTATTCTAACCTAACAGTACATTGTCATTTATCTATTCTAACCTAACAGTGCATTAAATCATTTATCTATTCTAACCTAACAGTACATTGTCATTTATCTATTCTAACCTAACAGTGCATTAAATCATTTATCTATTCTAACCTAACAGTGTATTAAGTCATTTATCTATTCTAACCTAACAGTGTATTAAGTCATTTATCTATTCTAACCTAACAGTGCATTGTCATTTATCTATTCTAACCTAACAGTGCATTAAGTCATTTATCTATTCCGATCTAACAGTACATTAAATCATTTATCTATTCTAACCTGACAGTGCATTAAGTCATTTATCTATTCTAACCTAACAGTGCATTAAGTCATTTATCTATTCTAACCTAACAGTGCATTAAGTCATTTATCTATTCTAACCTAACAGTACATTAAGTCATTCATCTATTCTAACCTAACAGTGTATTAAGTCATTTATCTATTCTAACCTAACAGTACATTAAGTCATTCATCTATTCTAACCTAACAGTGTATTAAGTCATTTATCTATTCTAACCTAACAGTGCATTAAGTCATTTATCTATTCTAACCTAACAGTACATTAAGTCATTCATCTATTCTAACCTAACTGTGTATTAAGTCATTTATCTATTCTAACCTAACAGTGCATTAAGTCATTTATCTATTCTAACCTAACAGTGTATTAAGTCATTTATCTATTCTAACCTAACAGTGTATTAAGTCATTTATCTATTCTAACCTAAAAGTACCTTAAGTCATTTATCTATTCTAACCTAACAGTGTATTAAGTCATTTATCTATTCTAACCTAACAGTGCATTAAGTCATTTATTTATTCTAACCTAACAGTGCATTAAGTCTTTTATCTATTCTAACCTAACAGTGCATTAAGTCATTTATCTATTCTAACCTAACAGTACATTAAGTCATTCATCTATTCTAACCTAACAGTGTATTAAGTCATTCATCTATTCTAACCTAACAGTGCATTAAGTCATTTATCTATTCTAACCTAAGTGTATTAAGTCATTTATCTATTCTAACCTAACAGTGCATTAAGTCATTTATCTATTCTAACCTAACAGTGTATTAAGTCATTTATCTATTCTAACCTAACAGTGCATTAAGTCATTTATCTATTCTAACCTAACAGTGTATTAAGTCATTTATCTATTCTAACCTAACAGTACATTAAGTCATTTATCTATTCTAACCTAACAGTGTATTAAGTCATTTATCTATTCTAACCTAACAGTGTATTAAGTCATTTATCTATTCTAACCTAACAGTGCATTAAATCATTTATCTAATCTAACCTAACAGTGCATTAAGTCATTCATCTATTCTAACCTAACAGTGCATTAAATCATTTATCTATTCTAACCTAACAGTGCATTAAATCATTTATCTATTCTAACCTAACAGTGCATTAAATCATTTATCTATTCTAACCTAACAGTGCATTGTCATTTATCTATTCTAACCTAACAGTACATTAAGTCATTTATCTATTCTAACCTAACAGTGCATTAAATCATTTATCTATTCTAACCTAACAGTGTATTAAGTCATTTATCTATTCTAACCTAACAGTGTATTAAGTTATTTATCTATTCTAACCTAACAGTATTGTCATTTATCTATTCTAACCTAACAGTGCATTAAGTCATTTATCTATTCTGACCTAACAGTACATTAAATCATTTATCTATTCTAACCTAACAGTGCATTAAGTCATTTATCTATTCTAACCTAACAGTGTATTGTTATTTATCTATTCTAACCTAACAGTACATTGTCATTTATCTATTCTAACCTAACAGTGCATTAATTTATTTATCTATTCTAACCTAACAGTGCATTAAATCATTTATCTATTCTAACCTAACAGTGCATTAAATCATTTATCTATTCTAACCTAACAGTGCATTAAGTCATTTATCTATTCTGACCTAACAGTACATTAAATCATTTATCTATTCTAACCTGACAGTGTATTACGTCATTTATCTATTCTAACCTAACAGTACATTAAGTCATTTATTTATTCTAACCTAACAGTGCATTAAGTCTTTTATCTATTCTAACCTAACAGTGCATTAAGTCATTCATCTATTCTAACCTAACAGTGCATTAAGTCATTTATCTATTCTAACCTAACAGTACATTAAGTCATTTATTTATTCTAACCTAACAGTGCATTAAGTCTTTTATCTATTCTAACCTAACAGTGCATTAAGTCATTCATCTATTCTAACCTAACAGTGCATTAAGTCATTTATCTATTCTAACCTAACAGTGCATTAAATCATTTATCTATTCTAACCTAACAGTGCATTAAATCATTTATCTATTCTAACCTAACAGTGCATTAAATCATTTATCTATTCTAACCTAACAGTGTATTAAGTCATTTATCTATTCTAACCTAACAGTGTATTAAGTTATTTATCTATTCTAACCTAACAGTACATTGTCATTTATCTATTCTAACCTAACAGTGCATTAAGTCATTTATCTATTCTGACCTAACAGTACATTAAATCATTTATCTATTCTAACCTAACAGTGCATTAAGTCATTTATCTATTCTAACCTAACAGTGCATTAAATCATTTATCTATTCTAACCTAACAGTGCATTGTCATTTATCTATTCTAACCTAACAGTACATTAAGTCATTTATCTATTCTAACCTAACAGTGCATTAAATCATTTATCTATTCTAACCTAACAGTGTATTAAGTCATTTATCTATTCTAACCTAACAGTGTATTAAGTTATTTATCTATTCTAACCTAACAGTGCATTAAGTCATTTATCTATTCTAACCTAACAGTATTGTCATTTATCTATTCTAACCTAACAGTGTATTAAGTCATTTATCTATTCTAACCTAACAGTGCATTAAGTCATTTATCTATTCTAACCTAACAGTACATTAAGTCATTTATCTATTCTAACCTAACAGTGCATTAAATCATTTATCTATTCTAACCTAACAGTGTATTAAGTCATTTATCTATTCTAACCTAACAGTGTATTAAGTTATTTATCTATTCTAACCTAACAGTACATTGTCATTTATCTATTCTAACCTAACAGTGCATTAAATCATTTATCTATTCTAACCTAACAGTACATTGTCATTTATCTATTCTAACCTAACAGTGCATTAAATCATTTATCTATTCTAACCTAACAGTGTATTAAGTCATTTATCTATTCTAACCTAACAGTGTATTAAGTCATTTATCTATTCTAACCTAACAGTGCATTGTCATTTATCTATTCTAACCTAACAGTGCATTAAGTCATTTATCTATTCCGATCTAACAGTACATTAAATCATTTATCTATTCTAACCTGACAGTGCATTAAGTCATTTATCTATTCTAACCTAACAGTGCATTAAGTCATTTATCTATTCTAACCTAACAGTGCATTAAGTCATTTATCTATTCTAACCTAACAGTACATTAAGTCATTCATCTATTCTAACCTAACAGTGTATTAAGTCATTTATCTATTCTAACCTAACAGTACATTAAGTCATTCATCTATTCTAACCTAACAGTGTATTAAGTCATTTATCTATTCTAACCTAACAGTGCATTAAGTCATTTATCTATTCTAACCTAACAGTACATTAAGTCATTCATCTATTCTAACCTAACTGTGTATTAAGTCATTTATCTATTCTAACCTAACAGTGCATTAAGTCATTTATCTATTCTAACCTAACAGTGTATTAAGTCATTTATCTATTCTAACCTAACAGTGTATTAAGTCATTTATCTATTCTAACCTAAAAGTACCTTAAGTCATTTATCTATTCTAACCTAACAGTGTATTAAGTCATTTATCTATTCTAACCTAACAGTGCATTAAGTCATTTATTTATTCTAACCTAACAGTGCATTAAGTCTTTTATCTATTCTAACCTAACAGTGCATTAAGTCATTTATCTATTCTAACCTAACAGTACATTAAGTCATTCATCTATTCTAACCTAACAGTGTATTAAGTCATTCATCTATTCTAACCTAACAGTGCATTAAGTCATTTATCTATTCTAACCTAAGTGTATTAAGTCATTTATCTATTCTAACCTAACAGTGCATTAAGTCATTTATCTATTCTAACCTAACAGTGTATTAAGTCATTTATCTATTCTAACCTAACAGTGCATTAAGTCATTTATCTATTCTAACCTAACAGTGTATTAAGTCATTTATCTATTCTAACCTAACAGTACATTAAGTCATTTATCTATTCTAACCTAACAGTGTATTAAGTCATTTATCTATTCTAACCTAACAGTGTATTAAGTCATTTATCTATTCTAACCTAACAGTGCATTAAATCATTTATCTAATCTAACCTAACAGTGCATTAAGTCATTCATCTATTCTAACCTAACAGTGCATTAAATCATTTATCTATTCTAACCTAACAGTGCATTAAATCATTTATCTATTCTAACCTAACAGTGCATTAAATCATTTATCTATTCTAACCTAACAGTGCATTGTCATTTATCTATTCTAACCTAACAGTACATTAAGTCATTTATCTATTCTAACCTAACAGTGCATTAAATCATTTATCTATTCTAACCTAACAGTGTATTAAGTCATTTATCTATTCTAACCTAACAGTGTATTAAGTTATTTATCTATTCTAACCTAACAGTATTGTCATTTATCTATTCTAACCTAACAGTGCATTAAGTCATTTATCTATTCTGACCTAACAGTACATTAAATCATTTATCTATTCTAACCTAACAGTGCATTAAGTCATTTATCTATTCTAACCTAACAGTGTATTGTTATTTATCTATTCTAACCTAACAGTACATTGTCATTTATCTATTCTAACCTAACAGTGCATTAATTTATTTATCTATTCTAACCTAACAGTGCATTAAATCATTTATCTATTCTAACCTAACAGTGCATTAAATCATTTATCTATTCTAACCTAACAGTGCATTAAGTCATTTATCTATTCTGACCTAACAGTACATTAAATCATTTATCTATTCTAACCTGACAGTGTATTACGTCATTTATCTATTCTAACCTAACAGTGCATTAAGTTATTTATCTATTCTAACCTAACAGTACATTAAGTCATTCATCTATTCTAACCTAACAGTGTATTAAGTCATTTATCTATTCTAACCTAACAGTGTATTAAGTCATTTATCTATTCTAACCTAACAGTACATTAAGTCATTCATCTATTCTAACCTAACAGTGTATTAAGTCATTCATCTATTCTAACCTAACAGTGTATTACGTCATTTATCTATTCTAACCTAACAGTGCATTAAGTCATTTATCTATTCTAACCTAACAGTACATTAAGTCATTCATCTATTCTAACCTAACAGTGTATTAAGTCATTTATCTATTCTAACCTAACAGTGCATTAAGTCATTTATCTATTCTAACCTAACAGTACATTAAGTCATTCATCTATTCTAACCTAACAGTGTATTAAGTCATTTATCTATTCTAACCTAACAGTGTATTAAGTCATTTATCTATTCTAACCTAACAGTGTATTAAGTCATTTATCTATTCTAACCTAACAGTACATTAAGTCATTCATCTATTCTAACCTAACAGTGTATTAAGTCATTTATCTATTCTAACCTAACAGTGCATTAAGTCATTCATCTATTCTAACCTAACAGTGCATTAAGTCATTCATCTATTCTAACCTAACAGTGCATTAAGTCATTTATCTATTCTAACCTAACAGTACATTAAGTCATTCATCTATTCTAACCTAACAGTGTATTAAGTCATTTATCTATTCTAACCTAACAGTGCATTAAGTCATTTATCTATTCTAACCTAACAGTACATTAAGTCATTTATCTATTCTAATCTAACAGTGCATTAAGTCATTTATCTATTCTAACCTAACAGTACATTAAGTCATTCATCTATTCTAACCTAACAGTGCATTAAGTCATTTATCTATTCTAACCTCACAGTGCATTAAGTCATTTATCTATTCTAACCTAACAGTGTATTAAGTCATTTATCTATTCTAACCTAACAGTGTATTAAGTCATTTATCTATTCTAACCTAACAGTACATTAAGTCATTCATCTATTCTAACCTAACAGTGCATTAAGTCATTTATCTATTCTAACCTAACAGTGCATTAAGTAATTTATCTATTCTAACCTAACAGTACATTAAGTCATTCATCTATTCTAACCTAACAGTGCATTAAGTCATTTATCTATTCTAACCTAACAGTGCATTAAGTCATTTATCTATTCTAACCTAACAGTACATTAAGTCATTCATCTATTCTAACCTAACAGTGCATTAAGTCATTTATCTATTCTAACCTAACAGTGCATTAAGTCATTTATCTATTCTAACCTAACAGTACATTAAGTCATTCATCTATTCTAACCTAACAGTGCATTAAGTCATTTATCTATTCTAACCTAACAGTACATTAAGTCATTCATCTATTCTAACCTAACAGTGTATTAAGTCATTTATCTATTCTAACCTAACAGTGTATTAAGTCATTTATCTATTCTAACCTAACAGTGTATTAAGTCATTTATCTATTCTAACCTAACAGTGTATTAAGTCATTTATCTATTCTAACCTAACAGTACATTAAGTCATTCATCTATTCTAACCTAACAGTGCAATAAATCATTTATCTATTCTAACCTAACAGTGTATTAAGTCATTTATCTATTCTAACCTAACAGTGCATTAAGTCATTTATCTATTCTAACCTAACAGTACATTAAGTCATTCATCTATTCTAACCTAACAGTGTATTAAGTCATTTATCTATTCTAACCTAACAGTGTATTAAGTCATTTATCTATTCTAACCTAACAGTGTATTAAGTCATTTATCTATTCTAACCTAACAGTGCATTAAGTCATTTATCTATTCTAACCTAACAGTGCATTAAATCATTTATCTATTCTAACCTAACAGTACATTAAGTCATTCATCTATTCTAACCTAACAGTGTATTAAGTCATTTATCTATTCTAACCTAACAGTGTATTAAGTCATTTATCTATTCTAACCTAACAGTGTATTAAGTCATTTATCTATTCTAACCTAACAGTGCATTAAGTCATTTATCTATTCTAACCTAACAGTGTATTAAGTCATTTATCTATTCTAACCTAACAGTACATTAAGTCATTCATCTATTCTAACCTAACAGTGTATTAAGTCATTTATCTATTCTAACCTAACAGTGTATTAAGTCATTTATCTATTCTAACCTAACAGTGTATTAAGTCATTTATCTATTCTAACCTAACAGTGCATTAAGTCATTTATCTATTCTAACCTAACAGTGTATTAAGTCATTTATCTATTCTAACCTAACAGTACATTAAGTCATTCATCTATTCTAACCTAACAGTGTATTAAGTCATTTATCTATTCTAACCTAACAGTACATTAAGTCATTTATCTATTCTAACCTAACAGTGTATTAAGTCATTTATCTATTCTAACCTAACAGTGCATTAAGTCATTCATCTATTCTAACCTAACAGTGTATTAAGTCATTCATCTATTCTAACCTAACAGTGCATTAAGTCATTCATCTATTCTAACCTAACAGTGTATTAAGTCATTCATCTATTCTAACCTAACAGTGTATTAAGTCATTTATCTATTCTAACCTAACAGTGTATTAAGTCATTCATCTATTCTAACCTAACAGTGCATTAAGTCATTTATCTATTCTAACCTAACAGTACATTAAGTCATTTATCTATTCTAACCTAACAGTGCATTAAGTCATTTATCTAATCTAACCTAACAGTGTATTAAGTCATTCATCTATTCTAACCTAACAGTGCATTAAGTCATTTATCTAATCTAACCTAACAGTGCATTAAGTCATTTATCTATTCTAACCTAACAGTGTATTAAGTCATTTATCTATTCTAACCTAACAGTGTATTAAGTCATTTATCTATTCTAACCTAACAGTGCATTAAGTCATTCATCTATTCTAACCTAACAGTGTATTAAGTCATTTATCTATTCTAACCTAACAGTGCATTAAGTCATTCATCTATTCTAACCTAACAGTGCATTAAGTCATTTATCTATTCTAACCTAACAGTGTATTAAGTCATTTATCTATTCTAACCTAACAGTGTATTAAGTCATTTATCTATTCTAACCTAACAGTGCATTAAGTCATTCATCTATTCTAACCTAACAGTGTATTAAGTCATTCATCTATTCTAACCTAACAGTGCATTAAGTCATTCATCTATTCTAACCTAACAGTGTATTAAGTCATTTATCTATTCTAACCTAACAGTGCATTAAGTCATTCATCTATTCTAACCTAACAGTGCATTAAGTCATTCATCTATTCTAACCTAACAGTGCATTAAGTCATTCATCTATTCTAACCTAACAGTGTATTAAGTCATTCATCTATTCTAACCTAACAGTGCATTAAGTCATTCATCTATTCTAACCTAACAGTGCATTAAGTCATTCATCTATTCTAACCTAACAGTGTATTAAGTCATTTATCTATTCTAACCTAACAGTGTATTAAGTCATTCATCTATTCTAACCTAACAGTGCATTAAGTCATTCATCTATTCTAACCTAACAGTACATTGTCATTTATCTATTCTAACCTAACAGTGCATTAAGTCATTCATCTATTCTAACCTAACAGTACATTGTCATTTATCTATTCTAACCTAACAGTACATTGTCATTCATCTATTCTAACCTAACAGTGCATTAAGTCATTCATCTATTCTAACCTAACAGTGTATTAAGTCATTTATCTATTCTAACCTAACAGTACATTAAGTCATTCATCTATTCTAACCTAACAGTGCATTAAGTCATTTATCTATTCTAACCTAACAGTGTATTAAGTCATTTATCTATTCTAACCTAACAGTGTATTAAGTCATTCATCTATTCTAACCTAACAGTGTATTAAGTCATTTATCTATTCTAACCTAACAGTGTATTAAGTCATTCATCTATTCTAACCTAACAGTACATTAAGTCATTTATCTATTCTAACCTAACAGTGTATTAAGTCATTTATCTATTCTAACCTAACAGTACATTAAGTCATTTATCTATTCTAACCTAACAGTACATTAAGTCATTTATCTATTCTAACCTAACAGTGCATTAAGTCATTTATCTATTCTAACCTAACAGTGTATTAAGTCATTTATCTATTCTAACCTAACAGTGTATTAAGTCATTTATCTATTCTAACCTAACAGTGTATTAAGTCATTTATTGTCACACTTGGAGCCTTTGTGTGCTCCAGTGTGCCTAGTTGCCACACCCCTCTCTCACCGTGAGCACACTGTCTCCTGCCACACCCTCTCTTACGATTGGTTCCCAAGGACTAATGAGCTCCAGCTGCCCTCTATTTAAGAGGTGCGCTGGAGCACAGACGTTGGGAACTATTGAACTTGGTTTATGGTGGAACTCTGGACTCTGGACTCTGGACTCTGGACTCTGGACTCTGGTCTCTGGTCTCTGGTCTCTGGTCTCTGGTCTCTTGACTCTGGTCTCTGGTCTCTGGTCTCTGGTCTCTTGACTCTGGTCTCTTGACTCTTGACTCTTGACTCTTGACTCTGGACTCTGGACTCTTGACTCTGTTTTGGACTCTGTTTGAAGGTTTGTTTCTAGCTTGTGTTACTAGCCATGTGCTTAGCTTGTGTTACTAGCCATGTGCTTAGCCTGTGTTACTAGCCATGTTCCTAGCTTGTGTTACTAGTCATGTGCTTAGCTTGTGTTACTAGCCATGTGCTTAGCTTGTGTTACTAGCCATGTTCCTAGCTTGTGTTACTAGCCATGTTCCTAGCTTGTGTTACTAGTCATGTTCCTAGCTTGTGTTACTAGCCATGTTCCTAGCTTGTGTTACTAGTCATGTTCCTAGCCTGTGTTACTAGCCATGTGCTTAGCCTGTGTTACTAGCCATGTGCTTAGCTTGTGTTACTAGCCATGTGCTTAGCTTGTGTTACTAGCCATGTGCTTAGCTTGTGTTACTAGCCATGTGCTTAGCTTGTGTTACTAGCCATGTGCTTAGCTTGTGTTACTAGCCATGTGCTTAGCTTGTGTTACTAGCCATGTGCTTAGCTTGTGTTACTAGCCATGTGCTTAGCCTGTGTTACTAGCCATGTGCTTAGCCTGTGTTACTAGCCATGTGCTTAGCCTGTGTTACTAGCCATGTGCTTAGCCTGTGTTACTAGCCATGTTCCTAGCCTGGGTTACTAGTCATGTGCTTAGCTTGGGTTACTAGCCATGTGCTTAGCTTGGGTTACTAGTCATGTGCTTAGCCTGTGTTACTAGTCATGTGCTTAGCTTGTGTTACTAGCCATGTGCTTAGCTTGTGTTACTAGCCATGTGCTTAGCTTGTGTTACTAGCCATGTGCTTAGCTTGTGTTACTATCCATGTTCCTAGCTTGTGTTACTAGTCATGTGCTTAGCTTGTGTTACTAGCCATGTGCTTAGCTTGTGTTACTAGCCATGTGCTTAGCTTGTGTTACTAGTCATGTGCTTAGCTTGTGTTACTAGTCATGTGCTTAGCTTGTGTTACTAGTCATGTGCTTAGCTTGTGTTACTAGCCATGTGCTTAGCTTGTGTTACTAGCCATGTTCCTAGCTTGTGTTACTAGCCATGTTCCTAGCTTGTGTTACTAGCCATGTTCCTAGCTTGTGTTACTAGCCATGTTCCTAGCTTGTGTTACTAGCCATGTGCTTAGCTTGTGTTACTAGCCATGTGCTTAGCTTGTGTTACTAGCCATGCGCTTAGCTTGTTACTATGTAAATAGCACTTGTCTTCATTAAATATATCCTTGCTTTAGTTCACATCTCTGCGTGTGTCCGCCCTTGTCTCGCCGTAGCCAGCCCCCTTGTGACCTTTATCTATTCTAACCTAAGTGTATTAAATCATTTATCTACTCTAACCTAACAGTTTCAATTAAACAGTATTAAATCATTAAACAGTTAAGTAATTTATTTATTCTAACCTCAGTGTATTAAGTCATTTACCTAACAGTGCATTCTGGATTCAGTACAAAGTAATTCACAACTAATCCAATAGATGGAGCTCATGTAACATAAATGAAAATAGTGACGTCACTACAATTTAAGATTCACCTGAATCTGACAGATCTCCAAATATTGCATTTAAACCCCAATTACAATCATTTGAAACATGAACATACCTGAGGGAAGTAGCTTACACAGACAATAGAGCAGGTTTTAATCAAACTGTGATGATTGAATGTGAATAAAAATATGATGATGTTTAGCTCAGTTAGCTTCAATATGAAGTGAGTGAGATTGAGAGAGCTGTACTGTCTATGTGAGCTTAATGTACCTCATGCTACTTCTCTCAGCAATAAACCAGCAGATCTCCGTGTGTGTGTTTGTGCCTCCTGCCAACACCGCTGGCTTCTTATTTCAAGTCTGCTACATACATGTGTATGTTCGTGTGTTTATATGTCTGTTCATAAGTGTGTATGTATGTACAAGGTGAACATATGTTAGGTTGAGTTAGGTTTGTATATGTAAAAAGCACAAGCTCATAGAGTTTCACCAGCTCTCACAGAGGTAACTTGTATAATGTTATATCTCCCATCATAACACAAATACAGGGAATAGAGCAGATTACAGTCCTGGGAAGAAACCGGAACATCCAGAACAAAACCTCACAAGGACAACTGGAGAACATGAAAAATTCCACACAAAGAGGACCTATGCTACTTGGCTGGAGAATCGAACCGAAGCCCTTTTTGCGGTGAGGCGACAGTAATACACACTGCAACACCTAATAATTTTTCAGTAGCGGTTAAATAGAACTGTTAGATGCAGCATGTTGTTGTTAATGTGGTAAGATTTGTAAAACGTAATTCAACATAAAATAAACATCGTTAACAAAACTGTTACAAAAACCTGAACTGAAATCCACAACTGCATTAATGTCAGATATTTTATTTACGTTGGAATCAATACAATACATCTGATTTATTTATAGCAACTAATGCATTTACACACTAACTCATTTCTTTTTCATTTTGATCTACTTATAACTTCATTATTGCTTCATACTAAAACAAGGCTGTTGTATAAACTTGTTTTGTTGTAAATCATGTAGTTGCTGTTGTGCTATTATGAATGTGATTCTGAGGTAATGTAAACGAGACTAACATAATATGCAAAATAAAGTCACATAAAGCACACACCACCACTTAGGCTTTTTTAGTTCTTTAATCTGTTTATTAAAATACTGAATTAAATATCTGTTGTAAACATGCAGGTTCATCTCTTCAGGATACACGTTTCAGTCCCTGTTACAGTAAAATGTACTCAATAAACTCTCTGCTTTTGCAGAATTTACTTTCAACCAAAACACGGCTGCATGTTCACAAACTTTATTCAACATGTACAACACAAAAGTGCAGAAATGTAAAACCACAGTACACAATATCATCAGTGCTTCACATAAACAATAAAAATCTGCGCAATTTATTTACAATACTCAGGTTTTGTTCATTTTACAAAGGAAAATACATATAAAAATAAAAAAACAAAAAATAAAATAAGATATTATTACACTTGTTTGAAATGTAAATGTATATAATATACAATCTATTATTTACTAGTGTATTGCAGTACTGGTTAATATGGTTACAACACATTATTATCTGGTTATATTTTAGAAAAACGAATGATTTAAGCAGAGTGAGATCCAAGTTCAAATCTTAACAGTGCAATCGGCCAGCCAATGATAGATAGGCTGTGTCTGAGGGTGATGGGGACAATTGGATAAAATGGATTGGTGCCCTATTCAGGGTGTATTGCTGCCTTGTGCCTAGTGTTACCCTGACCAGGAGCAAGCAGTGCCTTCATTAACATGTAATAGTAAAAACCTCTTACATACTTGAAATGTGTTCAGAATTCAGCTTAATAAATGCTACATGAGTTATTGAAGTAAATAAATAAATGCTGAAAATAAATGCTGAAAATGTAAATGTAAATAAACAAATAAATAATAAAGTGATCTGAAATCCACAACTGTGTTAAAGTAATATATTTTATTCATGTAAAACAGTGTAAAACATTTTAGTGCATGAATGGTGAATTATGTATTAATACAAATAACAGATTTCTTTATTATTTATTTTATTATTATTTTTAAATAAGACTGTTGAATGCTTATTGTGAACTATGTTAATTATGTAATCAACGTAATTAACTTCTTGTTTCTGTTGGTTTGCCAGAGTAAAATTAAAATGAATGTGTGATTGTGTGGTGAACAACAAAACACAGAATAAAAAACCAAGTAATTCCACACACACACACACACGATACAACATGTGACTTACAACAAGGTTAATTTTAGCTGCATGTGTGTGAGAGAGAGAGAGAGAGAGAGAGAGAGAGAGAGAGAGAGATGTTCCACAGAGAGTGAAGACATGTATAAGATGAGCTCCTGATTTTATTTAGTATTTTTGTTTCTGGAGTGAGATAAATTAGTAAAACAGTTAATATCTACAATAATCTTAAATGTAATATTAAAGATAAGTCTTTTTTTTTTTTTTTTTTTTTTTTTTTTTTTTTTTTTTTTTTTAAATAACTTGATTAGGCAAAACCTGATAAAATAATAACATATCTGGACAGAATCTTACCAAAAACAAGGCAACTTCAAAAGAAAAGAAGAAGAAGGAGAAAAGATAACACAAAGAAGAAGAAAATAAGGTACAGAGGATTTAACATGTATTAGGAAGAGGAGGAAAAAGAAAAGTAGAAACAAAGGCATATAAACAGCATTTCCACAAAACCTGGACAAATCTGCTCTGCTTCTGCACACTGAGGGTAGGAAATCTAAGCACACAGTCCTAAACTGCACACCCACATACCCTCTACAAAAAAGGATTAGAAAATGGAAGATGACAGCTATAATTTATTTTCTAAAGGCTTACTGTGCTAATTGTTTATTAAATTGCTATTGTTTTGCTGAATGTGACAGTTAATGACAGTTAAACTGCCAGTATCATTCAAATATTGATACCTTTTAAAATGGCCAATGAGGAGACAGTAACAGTAGCAACAGTAACAGCAACAGTAACAGCAGTAGCAGTGAAGCCCCGCCTCTTTGAGTTTCCTCAGGAGGGTCAGACAGAGAATAGCAGACAGCAGTACAAGATCAAAACTCAGAAAGAAAACCCAGATACTCTGTTTAAAGACTGTGGTCTAAATAAAGGGAAAAACACCACCAACAACCTACTCTTCTACACAAACCACACCGAAGACTGGCACTCTGCCATCTGTTCTCATTTTAAACATGTCACTAAACGTGGTATCTGTAAGGGACGTCAAATTTATGTATTTGAAGACTGTGATAAAAATGCAGAACACAGATTTTTAACTATAAACCTGTACCAGACAGGTACTATCATGATTCAAGGTAGTGAACATGCACTGGGAAAATTCGCAGATGTTTTTCCATCAATCAGAAGCTTGTGTCTCAGGGACAGTCTGAACCCCTCCTCTGAATTACATACCACTGAGAGAGACACAGAGTCAGGTAAAAAACCCTGCACCATCCCTCCACCGAGCCCACACCTCAGCACCACTGTGACCCAACTCAGAGACAATCTAGCTCTGTTAGAGACCGAGCTGATAGAACTCAAAGAACACTTTTTTAATCACAACATCCCCAACCCAGACACCGAGCTCAGAGACCAGATCAACCAAATTAAAAACCAGCTAAAAGTGACTGTACAGGATCTGAAAGGAGAGATTAAGAACCTACACCAGGACAGGGAAAAACTACAAAATGAGCTGAAGGAATATAAAGAGAAAGCAGAAAAAGAACAAATAAACATTAAAGCAGAGCTGTCCAGAGAGATCTCGAACCTCAGACAGGAGCTGCACAACAGAGACTCCATTAAAAGGACTTCCCCTGGGCCTTTGTCACAATCTATCCTCGGACCCTCATCGCAGTCCGCCCCTGAGCCCTCACCTCAGCCCACTCCTGGGCCCTCAACACTGCCCAATGCCAAGACCTCATCTCAGCCCACCCACTGGCCCTTATCACAGCCCAACCCTGGGCCTTCAACGATGCCCATCGGCAAGCCCTCATCTCAGTCTACCCCTAGGCCCCTAATGCCGTCCACCCAACCCTCATCACAGCCCACCCCCGGGCCCTTATCACAGCCCACCCCTGGGCCCTCAACGCTACCCACCGCCAAGCCCTCATCCGTGCCCACCCCCGGACACTCACAAGAAATGCCCACATCCCCACAACACCAGCAGAATATCCAGCCAGGAACTCACACAAACACAGAAGTCGTCATACTAATTGATTCAAATGGCAAATTCTTACAGGAGAAAAAGCTCTTCCCAGGATACACAACATCAAAAATTTGGTGTCCAAGAATAAAAGATGTACACCAAATCTTCCACAAAAATGCCCTAATTCAGCCCAGTTATATAATCATTCACACAGGCACAAACGATTTAAGAATAGAACAGGAACGTGTTGGAGCCTTGATGTGCAGAGCTGCAGAAAGAGCTGCAGAGACCTTCCCCAACACTAAAATCATCATATCAACCCTCCTACCACGCAAAGACTTCCACCCTGACACCATACAGAAAGTAAATTCCTACATCTCCAGAGGATGTGCTCTCATTCCTAATGTACACCTCGCTCATCACACCAATATTACACCCCATCACCTATACGACCATGTGCACCTGAACAAAAACAGTGTTAAAGAATTCGCCAGAACACTAAAGGATGCAGCACTGGGCAGACACACACCTACTCACACAGCGGACCAACAGAGAGGACAACTCCCAAAGCTACAACGACGAACCTACAGCTACAGCACACCCATCAGACGACCACCAACACAACCGCTTTTTAAAAAAACTCAAATGGGACACAACTTAAAAAAACAAAGCATACCTCAACCTACTCAGCGCTCTCACCTGACCAGACCGGCACCAGGCAAATTACCATCACTTCAGCCTGGACTACTGACAACTCCACCAGCTCACTGGCACCAACCAAAGCATTCAGAACCAGCAACACCACTCCACCTCACCCGGACTGAACAAACACATCTCAGCTATGCTCAAGCACTCATAGGACCACAACACACTGACGAAATGGGTGAGATCAAACAATTACTGCAGTACATTTGCAACAAACTGGTTTAAAAAAAAAACTGCCCTTTATGAATATATGATTGTTTAACTGATTTGTCTCATTCTGAAATGAAATAATTATAAATGACTTCACTCACCATCACCACGTGGAATATCCAGGGGCTAAATTCCTCAGCCTTTGGTATAAAAAGTTTACACCCTGAATTACACAAACAGATAAAACACCTTGACATTATCATTCTACAAGAGACATGGTGTAGGGCTGATACGGTCACTTACTGTCCTCAAAACTACAGGGAAATTCTAATACCCTCCCAAAAACTGAGCACAGTGCACCAGGGCAGAGACTCTGGGGGGCTCATCATCTGGTATAAATCAAACCTACATAATTTCATAGACACAATAAAACAAGCAAAATACCACATCTGGCTTAAATTAAACAAATCTATATTATCATCACAGAGGGACTTATTCCTTTGTGCCATTTACATCCCTCCTTCAGAGTCTCCATACTACTCAAATGATATATTTACAGAACTAGAGAGAGAGACGAGCCATTTCCAGGCCCAGGGAAATGTGCTCATCTGTGGAGACCTGAATGCAAGAACAGGAACACAATCAGACACTTTAAAAACACACGGAGATCACTTTATTAAGAATAATATGTTCCTTAATAATCATTCCTCTTCCATTTACAGGAATAACTATGACATTGGGATAAACAAAAACGGAAAAGACCTCCTGCAGCTCTGTCGAAGTCTGGGTCTGTACATTGTCAATGGTAGGATACGAGGGGACTCTTTAGGAAGATACACGTATTGCTCATCTCTTGGGAACAGTACAGTAGATTATATGGTAACAGATTTAGACCCTTTCTCTCTCAGTGCATTTACTGTCAAACCACTAACCCCTCTGTCTGATCACAGCCAAATTACTGTGTTCATCAAAAAGACAGAAACTAACCCCACCACACACACACGGCCCAGTAAGCTGTACAACATCCCCAGATCCTACAGATGGGCCGAGAACAGCGCAGAAGAGTTCCAGAAAGCAATCATCAGCCACCAAACTCAAACACTCTTAGATAGCTTTCTGGACACTGCATACACTCACAGTAAAGAAGGAGTAAATCAGGCAGTCCAAAAAATTAACCTAATCTTTAGAAGAACAGCAGAGAAGGCAAAACTAAAACTTAGATCTACACTAAAACCCAAATTAACAAAAGATGACAGCTGGTTTGATAAAGACTGTCAACATTTACGAACAGAACTCAGAACATTATCAAATCAAAAACACAGAGACCCAAACAACACTAACATACGACTTCTTTACTGTGAAAAGCTTCGACAATATAAACGTACACTCAGAACCAAAAAAGCACAACACACAAACAAACAACTGACACTAATTGAGGAGTCAATCAACACACATCAATTTTGGGACAACTGGAACAAACTAAATAAAAGAGAATTAGAAGAATTAGCCATTCAGGATGGGGATATATGGACAACCCATTTCCAATCACTATTTAAAAACATAAAATTCAACACAAATTCAGAACAAAATGACATCAATAGAAGACTTATAGAACTTGAATTGGCTATTAAAGATAATCAAAACCCTTTAGACTCCTCCATTACTGAGCAGGAACTCCTTAATAAAATAAATAAATTAAAACCAAAGAAATCATCAGGACCTGATGGAATCCTGAATGAAATGATTAAACACAGCAGTTCCAAATTTCGATTGGCCATTTTAAAACTCTTTAACCTGGTTCTGAGTGTAGGTTCCTTCCCTGAAATCTGGAATCAAGGTCTCATAACACCAATTTACAAAAGTGGAGATAAATTCGACCCTAATAATTACCGGGGCATCTGTGTGAACAGTAATCTGGGGAAGTTATTCTGTAGTATAATTAACTCAAGGTTTTCAAGCTTCCTTATTGAGCACAATGTCCTGAGTAAAAGTCAAATTGGATTTTTACCAAATTACCGCACAACTGATCATATTTACACCCTACACACCCTCATTGAAAAATATGTAGTTCAAAACCATGTAAAAATATTTGCCTGCTTTATTGACTTTAAAAAGGCTTTTGACTCAATTTGGCATCAAGGATTGTTTTACAAACTATTAGAAAGTGGTGTAGGGGGTAAAACATATGATCTTATCAAATCTATGTACACAGAAAACCAGTGCGGAATAAGAATTGGCAATAAACAAACAAATTTTATCTCTCAGGAGCGTGGAGTGAGACAGGGCTGCTGTCTGAGCCCAACTCTATTTAACATCTATATTAATGAATTGGCCTTCACGTTAGAGCACTCAGCCACGCCCGGTCTCACTCTACACGACTCAGAGATTAAACTCCTGCTGTATGCAGATGATCTGGTCCTGCTGTCCCCCAGCGCTCAGGGTCTCCAGCACAAACTGGACCTGCTGCAGCAATACTGTCAGACCTGGGCCCTGACAGTCAACCTCAAAAAGACTAAAATTATGACCTTCCAGAAAAGATCCAGATCTCAGGGAACCAAACACACATTTAAATTAGGACATCATGAAATTGAACACTCTAAAAACTATACCTACCTTGGACTAAACATTAGTTCATTAGGAAACTACAACCTGGCAGTGAATGAACTGAAGGAAAAAGCACGCAGAGCTTTCTATGCCATAAAAAAACAAACTTCTGTAGAAATCCCAATCAAAATTTGGCTCAAAATATTTGGCGCAATAATTGAACCAATTGCCCTGTATGGCAGTGAAGTGTGGGGCCCACTTACACACCAACAATTTAACAAATGGGAACAACATCCAATTGAGACCCTGCACACAGAATTTTGTAAAACAATATTAAAGTTGCACAGACACACCACCAACAATGTGTGCAGGGCAGAATTAGGCCGATACCCACTTATTATTAATATACAAAAAAGGGCAATAAAATTCTGGAATCATCTAAAAGAGAGCGACCCACACTCGTATCATTACAAAGCTCTGCAATACCAAGAGCTGAGCAAAGATACCAGCCCCCTCATCCAACTGGTCCTGAGTCACTGCACCAACACACCATTAACACATATTAACACACCACTAACACAGACTAACACTATTAAGACTCAAGACCAGAACCTAATCAGAACTGATCAAATTACACATGAATTAAAGATAAACTATTTGGCCTATTGGGAAACACAAACTAAACTCCAAAGTAAACTACAATGTTATTTGGCTCTAAATAGACAGTATAGTGTGGCAGATTATCTCAGCACTATAACTGATCCAAAACTCAGAAACACCTTGACAAGGTACAGACTCAGCGAACACAGCCTGGCCATCGAGACGGGACGACACAGACAGTCCTGGATGCCCAGAGAGGAGAGAGTGTGTCAACACTGCTCTTCAAACCAGATAGAGACAGAGCTGCACTTCCTCACTGAATGTACAAAATACACACACATTCGAAAACAATTTTTTACCAAAATCAACAAAATTATCCCCAATTTTAATTCTCTCTCAAACCCTGACAAGCTGCCCTACCTATTGGGGGAGCACAGAGCGAGCTGCACACTCGCAGCTCTCTACCTACACACCTGCCACCAGGTGAGGGACAGTAAGTGACCTTATACTGTATCCCATACACACTCACACATACTCGCACACACACACCATCATACACACACACCATCATACACACACACACAAACACACACACACTTACAAATACTTTTTCCACACATACATATACACACTTTATATACTTGTTGTTCTAATTTGTTTCTGTTATTTTTTAAGGCTAATTACTAATGTTATTGAACATTCTTTAAATTAATATAAATGTTTATGTATGCAATTTATTTTTTTTTTCCATTTATTATCTAGTTTGTAAATGCGCTTTGGCAATACAAATGTGAATATTTGTCATGCTAATAAAGCACTTTTGAATTGAATTGAATTGAGAGAGAGAGAGAGAGAGAGAGAGAGAGAGAGAGAGAGAGAGAGAGAGAGAGAGAGAGTCAAGATGGCTGCCTCCATGTAGCAGCACGCTCACACTAGGAGCCGTCGTAACTGCCGTTGATAAAGTAGAGAAAACGTCTAGCATGAGTTTTTACAGGTTCGTGCTCATTATGTGCCTTATTACATCACTAAAAGTTGCTTTTAAACAAGCTATACAAAGTGGGAAGATTCGTAAACAACAACTACAGCAGCTCACCTATGATCCAGAACTACAACGACTGACTGACTGCTACACTGAACTCAGTGATTTCTCCAAGTACCAAAGACCTCTGCAGGAAAGTGAATGGTGTGATTTTCAGCGGGACTAAAGACTTTTTAGGAAAAGCCTTGACACAAAGCGGCTATACGAGAAACAAACGTTCACACTTACCGGTGGTTCGCAGAAATGGATGCGGCTGGTGGCGATTCTGAACTGAGTTTTCTTTAAGAATGGAATATTTGAGTTTGTCAGAATGGATTGAGAAACAACTGCGGTATGTGCGTGATGTTATTCAGCCAACACTTGTAAGTGGGACACAGCGGCATAAAGCATCTCAGAAGGTAGGACGAAATAAACTCAGCTACCTGTGGCAACATCGCAGAACAAGAGCAATCGAGATTATTTTAAATAACAGCATGTATCCGAGTTCACCATCTAGCACTGGTAATGTGGAACAGGAGTATAATCATTATTTGGAGAAATGTAAGTCTAAAACATCTACCATAACTGAATTGCCACCCTGGAGCGATGAAATAAAAGTAAACCTTTCACTGTGGTACCCATCCATTCATCTACCTTTCTGTCTACTGCATGGCTCCACTCAGCAGCTGGAGTCTGTGGCACACATTCTGAATGGTTGTAGTTCTCTTAAAGGTCTGTACACTGCACGTCATGATAGACAGCTCAGCTCCCATATGTAAAGAACCAATTAATCTTTAAGCACTCTACAATTAGACCTGAGTGGTTTAATGCGACGTCTGGGATCTTTTTAGGAATCGCCAATACACCAGATATCGTTTGTATTTCCCACAGTCAGAAGAGGGTTGTGCTATATGAAATTTCATGTGCATTTGATTTGTATCTGGAGGAGTCTTATACCTCAAAAATGAAGTACCAAACATTAGTTAATATCATCGAAAATTTTGGATTTAGATGCCAACTGATAGTTCTGGTGTTTGGAAGTCTTGGACATGTGCACAGACTTGCAGTGTGTGGTCTTGGTCTTGGGGGATTTAGTAGAGCAAAAGCAAAACAGGTGGTGA
This sequence comes from Trichomycterus rosablanca, assembly GCF_030014385.1. Taxonomy (NCBI): domain Eukaryota; kingdom Metazoa; phylum Chordata; class Actinopteri; order Siluriformes; family Trichomycteridae; genus Trichomycterus; species Trichomycterus rosablanca. The sequence goes on from NC_085989.1 coordinate 54,782,747, forward strand.
AATATTGCTCAGCAGTTATTTGAAGTTTGCATATTTGGAAAAGGCGTTGTTTTCTTTATCCTTAAACTTGAAGAAGTGCTATAACACCTTATTGAGAAATGAACTGTAGCCATGTTGGATGTTTTTTCTATATTTTGTTTCCTGCTGATGTTACATATTGTATATGGAAACAAATAAAGTATATAAATGTGTGTGTGTGTGTGTGAGAGAGAGAGACATGGTCACCCACTGTCCCTAAACTGGTGGCAGGTGTGTGTGTGTGTTTGTGTGTGAGAGAGAGACATGGTCACCCACTGTCCCTAAACTGGTGGCAGGTGTGTGTGTGTGTTTGTGTGTGAGAGAGAGACATGGTCACCCACTGTCCCTAAACTGGTGGCAGGTGTTTGTGTTTGTGTGTGTGTGTGTGTGTGTGAGAGAGAGAGAGAGAGAGAGACATGGTCACCCACTGTCCCTAAACTGGTGGCAGGTGTTTGTGTGTGTGTGTGTGTGTGTGTGTGTGAGAGACATAGTCACCAACTGTCCCCCACCTGGACCACCATGGCCTACAAATTAAGCACAAGTATTGAGAAGACAGTGCAAAAAGTACTAATAATGGTACTAATCGTACGTCACTGTGTAACTATTACAAAATTTAATGCATTTTTCTTCATCATGCACTTTTTTAAACCACCAGTTAAACCACCATGACTTACAAATTAATATCTTAAAATCTTAAACAAATTATTGGTGCTTGCATGCATTATTTATGATAGGACACACAACCCTTTGCAAGTAAATAAAAATAAACGTAACTAAAGCCTATGCCATTGCGGCAACGATGTCTTTTGGACTGGAAAGAATAACCTGTCATTCGGGCGGCACGGTGGCTAGGTGGGTAGCACTGTCGCTCACAGCAAGAAGTTAGTTAGTTAGTTAAGTTAAATTTATTTCTATAGCGCTTTTTACAGTAGACATTGTCTCAAAGTAACTTTACAAAATCCAGGACCAACAGATACTTATTTTCCACCATAATTTACAAATAAATTCTTTAAAAATCCCACAATGTGATTTCCTGGAATTTTTTTTTCTCATTTTGTCTCTCACAGTTAAAGTGTTCCTGTGATGAAAATTAAAGACCTCTCTCATCTTTCTAAGTAGGAGAACTTGCACAATCAGTGGCTGACTAAATACTTTTTGACCCCACTGTAGTTAGTCCGGAAACAGGTGATCGGCGTAAAATGAGAACTTTGCATCGTAACTTGCTGCTGCTAGTTAATGACTTGCCCATTCTCACAACACCAGGCCCTACTAAACCGTTACGCACGGGGCAACTGAGGCAAACATGTAGTAGGTTGGTTGATAAGGACCAAAGTCTAGCTTCTGACACATCTGACTCATATGAAGAATCAGGCTTAGGAGGGTATTGGTTGAGAATACCCATGAGGGAGGAGATAGGAAGGGGAGATCCGTGCCAGGAAATACCTACCGTAGTCCAGGGGAGGCGAGTTCAAAGAAACAAACGGTCCACCTGCGAGGGGAATACAGGAATGGAACACAGGCAGGATGAACTTCAACAAAAGGATGAGAGTTTAGTTCAGCAGATGGAAAATGAGACAGGACCTGATCCAGTTGAACTAGAGAGTGACTGAATGTGGGACAGAACTGGAAAGTGGGGTAGGACCATCCACACCAGTAGCTACTGACACTTACACTTGCACCAAAACAGTTGTTCACCTATGAAACACTAGGCTAACCTTCAATACAGGGTTATCCGAGAGTCAGTGTTATGGGGGTTTACAGTAGGCCATACATACTTTCAGGCTATGTAGGGGATTGTGTTGTACCATAATTTTTTGTTACTACACCCACACTGCATACATATGCACCATGTACGTATGAATCGTATCCTTGTAGTATATCTGTCTACTGATGTACAGGGTCATGGGGTGAAGACTAGGTGGAAAAAGAAAAGTTGTATATACGTGTGTATTGTTCAGTGGGGTCATTCTTTGTGTCCGGGAGGGTGTGACACCCACAAAGTGTGCTCACATTTGTTATATGTGATGTTTGTTGGATTATTTATGTATGGATTATAAACTTCTTTCAAGACAGTTTTGACTGTGGCGACTAAGAATGTCCATTAGGGGGAGCATCATGATTGGCTGATGTTGGTCGCTCTGTCTTTCAGACTTGAGAGGCATTTGTGAAGACAAGACGTGACTCCTCGTGTCTCATTTATTTCACCCTGTTTACAGGTGAGAAATGTAATAAAACTTACATTAACTTAAATGTAAATTGTGAGTGATTATATTTTCAAGGGGATGTATAAATGAATCCGACAGAAGTTTATAATCTTTGCAAATATCGAGAAGTGTGAACAGGCCAACACATGTTGCACGTGCAAATGCATCTGGCCATTAACCAATAATATTGCAATGTACTATGTTTTGCACATTTCAAAATACAAAACTGCTCTTAACACTGCTCGTACTTATTACTTTTCCTCTCGCATTCAAGCCTCTGGTCAAAATCATCGTCAGCTATTCAACACTGTAAACAAGCTCTTGCGTCCCCCCTCTAAACAGACCTCTGACTCTTCTGAACTTCTTTCTCATTCTTCTTCTTCCTCTGTCACACTGCCATTTCCATCCCTGCCTAAAACTCTCCCCACCTGCTGTCAATGCCAAATACATTGCTAAAATTATTTCTGGTCTTTCATCATCTACCTCTTCTCTCGATCCTGCACCTTCTTCCCTCCTTAAGTCATGTGCTCCGGTCCTCTCTCCTGTTATTTGCCATGTTGTTAATAATTCTCTGTCCTCTGGTTATGTACCCCCTGCCCTAAAGCTTGCCTCTGTAATGCCTGTCCTCAAAAACAGGATCTTGATAATACTATTCTTAGTAATTTCCGCCCCATCTCCAATCTGCCATTTCTTTCCAAGATTCTCGAACGTGTCATGGCCTCTCAGCTACTTGGCTATCTTAATTTAAACAAGCTCTTAGAAACTTTCCAATCTGGTTTTCGCTCACAGCATAGCACTGAAACTGCACTTCTCTATGTTCTAAATGATCTTCTCACTGCTTCTGACCAGGGTCTTGCTTCTGCGCTTATTCTTCTTGATCTTTCTTCTGCTTTTGATACTATCAATCACAACGTTTTAATAATGAAATAAGTGTCCCTCAGGGCTCTGTTCTTGCTCCACTCCTCTTTATCCTGTATATCTTACCTCTTGGTTCTATCATACAACACTATGAACTCAGTTTTAATTTTTATGCTGATGACACTCAACTTTACCTAAATTAAAAACCTTTCTCTTCTTTCCCCCCTGCTTCTCTTACTAGCTGTCTTCACCATATCAATTCTTGGCTGCATTCTAACTTTCTAAAGCTAAATCCCCACAAAACTGAATTCCTGTTCCTTGGCACTAAATCTGTGGTTTCCTCTCTTTCTCCCTCCTCTCTTTCTATTGCTGGTGTTTCTATCTCCCCATCCCTCTCTGTGCGTAACCTTGGTGTACTGTTTGATCCTTTATTGTCCTTTTTTCCCCAAATAAGATCAGTCTCTAAATCTGCTTTAATGTGTTTTGGCTTTGGTTGCGGCCCTGACTCACTTGCAGATGCATTCCTCTTACTGGAAAAGAGGAACAGTTATATGTGCTTGTCTTTGAAACTGGGAAACTGAAATGCTCAAACCCTTACCTCACCCAACCTTGAAACATTGTTATGAACTTGGTACAATGCCCAGAAATGGGGAGAGTCTGGCCAACTCCCTCCCATTCTCACATGAAGGTTATAGTTAATTGTGCCTGAATTGCTATATAAAGGGTAAAAAGTCCCTGGCACTGGCAGGAGCTCAGCTGTGGGACAGCGCGCATCGCCAGGCATTTCTGGGTTAAGTTGATGAGAGGTGGGTGATGATAGCTTAATATAGGGTGTATATACGCTTTGCAGGTAGTTTTAGGTTGGGAATTATTATTTATTGTATGTGTAACTATTGTGCATTATAATAAAGCTATTACAATAACGAACCAAGCGTGCCTGCTCTCTGACTCCTGAAAGTGAAAGTGTGAATCATCCATACTAAAACAACAACCTCAAATCAGAAAAAGTTGGGACAGCATAGAAAATTCTAATAATAAAAAACACATCTCTTACATTTACTTAATTTTTATTTGATTTCAGACAGGATGAACCTGAGATATTTCATGTTTTATCTGCTCAACGGGGTACAGGGTCAAATTTTTTTGTTTCAAAATTCTCCACACGTTCTCTATTGGGGACAGATCAGGACTGCAGGCAGGACAGTCCAGTACCCGTACCCTCTTCTTCCGTGGCCACGCTTTTGTAATGTGTGCAGCAGGTGGTTTTGCAACATCTTGTTAAAATATGCTGGACGGCCCTGGAAAACATGACGTCTTGAAGGCAACACATGTTGCTCTTAGATCTCAATGTACTTTTCTGCATTAATGCTGCATCACAGAATTGTAAATGACCTATCAGTCTGTGGTGGCCAGTGCTCTTTTCTTTGGAGTGGTTTGCTGGGGTAAGAGTGCTAGAACAATGGACACAAACCGAATAAACAAACATAACAAAGGCCAGCTCCAAAGTGGGGTCTAAACAGGACTCAGTTCAGCAGGTAGCAGAGAAAAGAATGCTCACAAAGCTTAACTCAATAATCAAAAACAATTCACACCCACTTCACGCCCTGGAGGTGTTTCGAAAGAGCACCTTCAGTCAAAGACTGATTCCTCCCAAATGCAGGACTGAACACTACAGGAAATCTTTCCTTACAGCTGCAATCAGACTGTTCAACATAATAATTCATAATAATTTATAATAAATACCTACTTTTTGTATGCTATGTATGTACCATTAAACCAATGTTTACATACCTAATACATACCTACATTTTTATGCTATGCATGCACCATAAAAGTGTTTACATGTATATAGAATCATACTGTAATTTTTTTTTTTTTATTGCTTGTTTTTATATTGTTAGTGAATGTTGTATGTATGCAAGAAGTTGTTGACTGATGTGAGCTGCTGTAACAAAGAAATTTCCTGCAAAAGATCAATAAAGTATCTATCTATCTATCTTTGCCAAGGGCACGGACACACCCCCATACCATGACAGACTCTGGCTTTTGGACTTGTTGCTGATAAGTCTGACCACAGTAGATGTTTCCACTGTGTGAAGGTCCATCCTAGATGCCTCCGAGCCCAGAGAAGTTGACGTCGCTTCTGGACATGGTTAACATAAGGCTTCTTTTTTGCACAGTAAAGTTTGAAGTATCATTTATACAGTAACTCTGTATTGTAGAGCTTGATAAAGGTTTGATAAACTAATTCCTCACCCATGTGGTTATGTCGGCTATTGTTGAGTTCTGGTTCTGATTTTACCTCCAGAGGGTTAAATCAGATCACTAAACCATACCCTTATCCGCTACCCCTAGTTCCCACAGCTTTAGAGCAACTTCTAGGTGCAACCATTTTTACTAAATTAGACTTGTGCAATGCTTATAACTTGATTCACATTCAAGAGGGTGACGAGTGGAAAACCGCCTTCCACACCACTAGGGGGCATTATGAATATTTGTTGATGCCTTTTGGTTTGCGTAATGCGCCGCCTGTTTTCCAAGCTTTTATCAATGACGTTTTACGTGAGATGTTGGGTCATTTTGTAATAGCGTATATAGACGATATTTTGATTTACTCCTCAGATATAACCACCCACATTTAACATGAGACAGGTACTCACGCGTCTCCTTGAGAATAACCTCTATGTTAAGAGAGAAAAGTGTGAGTTCCATACGTACTCTACATCTTTTTTAGGGTACATCATCAGTGCTGAGGGGGTGGTTATGGATGATTGTAAAATTGACGCAATCGTAAACTGGCCTGTGCCGAAAACAGTTAGAGAGTTACAACGTGTTCTGGGCTTTGCTAACTTTTACAGATGCTTTATTAGGAATTATAGTTTCGTGGCAGAGCACCTGATGTCTCTCCTTAAAGGAAGTGCCAAGACATTGGAATGGACGCCCCAAGCTAACTCTGCGTTTTTACTCCTTATAGAAAAGGTTTACTTCGACTCCCTTGTTAAAACATCCAGATCCCTCCAAGCCTTTTATTCTAGAGGTAGATGCATCTAATGTGGGAGTGGGAGCTGTACTATCCCAATCCAGTGGCTCTCCGAGTAAGTTATACCCAGTTGCTTACTTTTCTCACAAATTAAGTCCAGCAGAGTATAACTATGGGATTGGAGACAAGGAGTTACTAGCCATAAAATTAGCCTTAGAAGAATGGCGGCATTGGTTAGAGGGCGCTCAACATCCTTTTCTTATTCTTACAGATCATAAAAATCTGGAATATATGCGATCCGCCAAGCGTTTAAACTCTCGTCAAGCCCGTTGGTCCTTGTTCTTTTCCAGGTTCAACTTTAGAATAACCTACCATCCTGCTTCACGAAACACTACAGCTGATGCACTGTCACGCATGTTTGAGTCAGAAAATACCCAGCCTTCTGAGTTTAAACCTATATTGCCTCCCCAGATCCTTGTGGCTCCCATCAGGTGGGAGATAGATACAGAAATTGATCAAGTTAATGCTCGATTCTCACCACCTAGACAATGTCCTCCCACTAAAAGATATGTGCCGTCGGCATTCAGGGATAGATTAATTACCTGGGTGCATTCTTCGCTTACCACAGGGCACCCAGGGGAGACTAGAACGCAACAACTGTTGAGTAATAAATATTGGTGGGAAAGTATGGTGGCCGATATTCATCGTTTTGTTTCTTCATGTTCTGTTTGTTCTCAATGTAAGACTCCATGCACGCTTCCAGCCGGTAAATTAATGCCATTACCTGTTCCATCGCGTCCTTGGTCTCACATCGCGGTGGACTTTGTTACTGATCTCCCCATCTCTCAGGGTAATACAGTTATCCTTACAGTAGTAGATCGTTTTTCACGTGGAGTTCAGTTCATCCCCTTGCCGCAATTACCTACGGCTTATCAGACAGCTGAGAGTCTTTTTCAATATGTTTTTAGAATTTTTGGTGTCCCTGAGAACATAGTTTCTGATAGAGGGACACAATTCACTTCTCAGGTTTGGTCAGCATTTATGAAGAAATTAGGTATTTCAATCAGCCTGACCTCCGGATATCACCCTCAATCTAATGGCCAATGTGAGCAGACAAATCAAGAACTCAGTAAATTTCTTAGAATTTATTGCCACAATAATCAAAATGGCTGGTCTGAGTATTTACTTTGGGCCGAAATAGCCCAAAATTCACTTATTAGTTCAGCTACGAAGCTAACCCCGTTTCAGTGCATGTTTGGGTATCAACCACCTTTGTTGCCATTGTCTTTTGAACCCTACCGTGTGTTAATCACTGGATGCGGCGGAGTGAGGAGGTCTGGGAGGAGACCCACGAACACATTGGCTCAGTCCTGAGATGCCACAAATGCCAGGCTGACAAACGTTGAGGTGACAACCCCTCTTATTCTCCGGGTGACAGAGTTTGGCTGTCGACCTGAGACTTCAGGTGTGTGGAAGGTAGTAAGAAGCTCATGCCCAAATACATGGGTTCTTTCAAGATTCTTAGTACAAGCTAGAGCTACCGGCTCAATATCGTGTATGTTCTTCCTTTCATGTCTCCCTCCTGAAACCGGTTGTCCCGGGTCCGTTGGACAAGGCCACACCTGAGACCATGCCTCCCCCTCCGATTGTCTGTGAAGGTTCTTCAGTGTATGCTGTTCGGAGGCTTTTGGATTCAAGAAGGAGAGCGGGGACCCTCCAGTATTTAGTGGATTGGCAGGGGTATGGACCAGAAAAGAGGAGCTGGGTACCAGCGGCAGATGTGTTGGACCCAACCTTGATAGAGGAGTTTCATCGTAGTCATCTGTCTCGTACTGCTCCACGCCACAGAGGTCGTCCCAGGAAACAAAGCCCAAGCCATCTGGCTGATCGGCCACCCAGTGGTCTCAGGAGGAGGGTTCCTGCCCAGAGTTGCAACCGATCCAGGAGTTCGATTCCTGAAGACTCAGGCTGTGGGGGGGGGCTGGTCGTCGTGGTTGTCCTTGTCTCTGGCCCGTCTCGGACTTTGACTATCTTGTGTTTATCGATTTACTCTTTTGGATTCACCCTTCGGATTTGGTAGCCTGTTTATATTCTCTCTGTGTATGACCCGTGTTTGTATTTTGGTACCGGCTTTTGTCTTTACCCTTCCGTACTTTCACTGTGAGTTCATTACCATGTGGTTTTTGTTAATTATTACAATAAACTGTTTGATCCCTGTTAGTTCTGCTCGCGTCGAGGTCTGTTTGTCAGGTGTTACACTGATAAACTAGTCATATCAACTGAATCAGCTTGCCATTGTTCATCAATATTTTTGACAAAAACTCTGTTTCATTTAAATTTTCATTCATTTAAGGTTTATGCAGTGCACATGCATCTTAAGTAGCCAGCCAGTTTTTTTATCTTTCTATCATTGCCTCTTTTTGCTAAAATTACTCTTTGTAAATTTTTAACCCCACCATTTCAATCGGGGTCAGTGGTTGTGTAACAAGTATTTTTCAGCAACAGCTCAGTCATTCTGAAATAACACAACAAGAATGAGTAACAATAGGTGGGAAAGAACCATTTATTGTTACTACTTATGCAAACATGTAACATGAGAAAGATTACCAGCTTTAATAAAAAAAACAATCATATGATCAATGGTTTTAATAACATAAAGTACATTAACTTTTGTAGTTTACAAACATATTTAATCATCATCATGTCTAATAAAAATGTTTCTCTTGTTGTCTTCAATCACGTTGTGTAGCAGAGTGACCCACTCGGCCCTCAGACTTTTCTTGCAGCCAGAATTAAAGAAGCTAAATTTAAGGTTTCCCATGTGTGCAGTGAGTCGGCAGGTTCCAGAGATGAATGAAAGTTCACTGCATAGTGTTTTTTTCCCTTGACTTAATTTAAAACGGATCTGATCACTGACGACAGCTTTAACAGTGCCTTGAATTTTTTCCAGGGATGGTGTTGGTTTGGTTCTGCACAGTTTCAGAGCTTTAGCCAGTATGTATTTCAACCAGGGTTTCTTTCAACCAAGTTTCTTCCTTAATCTGCTGGCGTTCAGATGCAAACAATATCAGTGTGTCAGGATCAAACAGACACGTTTGTTAAAGTTGACTTGGGTGATTAGTCACACATCAGTTGCAACTGTCTGTCGTATCTTCTTCAATAATTCAGTCTAACAGGTCTTTAATTGCTGCATGGATGATAGCCAATACAGTAATGCTTATACACTCAGTCAGCTTTATCCAGCACGGGGGTCAGTTAGCTTTCAGTCGGGAACTGAATGTGTTCATAACTATACAGGATCTGTTTTTAAACCATATATGGTGTGTGTGTGTGTGGGGGGGGGGGGGAGGTGTGTGTGATGTCATCATTACTTTTTCACCCCCCATATGTGTGATGGCGGATTTGACAGATTTAACAAATGCAACATGTGTTTTTAATTAAATATTCATCTTTTAACCCTTACCCCATGATTTGAAGCCCCCGGGCAGGGTGACAACTCTGACCTAATAACATTCTCAGAATTGCTGACATAAACTTGTGAATATTTGATGACTTACACATTTTTTTGGTCTGTGCCATCATTACTTTCTCATTCCCCCTTTAGTTTTTCTGGCTTTTAGAAAATAATTAAAATTTAGTAGAAAAGCTGGTTTAAGAGCAGAATGTAGAGTAGAATTTAAACGTAAGTATCGCAAGCTGATTTAGGAGCAAAATGCCGCCATGATAGCAGAATAAAAGTAAACTTGATGTAAATGGCACAAGGTTAAAATGTGCAGTGACAACTGGATGTCGTGCAAACTGAAGCTAGCTACCGCATATTAAGCTGACTGTCACATATCCAGCCTCTGTGTGCTCCTAGAGCTCTTGAGCTCACAGAGCATGTGAACTGTGTGTGCCACGCCCTCCTGTCACTCTCCTGTCACGCGTCTCCTGTCACGCCCCCGTTCCTGATAGGTCCCTTTGGCTAATTAGCTCCAGCTGCCTCCTATTTAAGAGGACAGAGTTGGAGACTATTTTCCTGGTAACTCTGTTTGATTCCTGTGACTCTGTTTGCTTTATATGATTCTGCTACCTGTTTGGACTTTTGTTTCTGTAACTCTGTCAGTTTATTTTGGATTTTGATCTGATCTGGTTTGTTCTTGTCTTTGCCTTAGTCCTGTTTAGTCTGTTCAGTTCTGTTTGTCCTGTTTAGCTTGTTTAGTTCTGTTTCACTCGTCACTGTTCATTAGCCTTAGCCTTCTGTTTGTTTAGCCGTGTTTAGCCAGTCTTGTCTGTTTAGCTCTGTGTTGTCTAATTAACCTGTGTAGTTAGTCCTAGCCTGTTTGTCTTATTCAAATCTTGGTTAGTTTTGTTTCTGTTTAAGTTCATTAATGTTTAGGCCTGTCTAGTTCTTGTTTAGCTTAGGGTTTAGGATTCTTGTATATTTAGATTAAATTAGCATTTAGCATTGTTTGTTTGTTTAGTAGTTAGCATTTAGCCTGTTTCATGTTTTAGTTGGTATTTAGCTTAGCTTAGGTACCACGTCTGTATCTGTATCTTGTCTTGTGTAGTCCCGTCTTGTCTTTTATTATTATTAAATATCTTTGTGTTTACATATCTGCGTGTGTGTCCGCCCCTCTCTTGTCCCGTTATAGCCCATAAACCATTACACTGCCATGAGAACAGAGGCTCTGAATTCAGAATTTCACGCATTTGCTAATCTTGATTAGTAGCTAAATATAGTAACTTTTGAAGTGCAGGGTGTTTAGCAGTTTAAAATATGGGAGGACAACATGTGATCTTGCTTTTTAAAGCTGCACCAACCTTTTTATTTTTAGGGTTTACATTTTCAGCATTTAGCAGACGCTTTTATCCAAAGCGACTTACATAATGAGCAACTGAGGGTTAAGGGCCTTGCTCAGGGACCCAACAGTGGCAACTTGGTGGTGGCCGGCAACCTTCTGTTTACTAGTCAAGTACCTTAAGCACTGAGCTATCACTGGCCCTTGGGTTCTTATCCAGATAATTGTTAATTGAGCTGGTTGCATTTGTAGCACTGAACTTGGCACCTAATTAAAATGATTAAAACCACACCCCCTGTGTTCTGATTGGTTGCCCCAAAGAACCAAAACTGTCCTCAATTTTTAATAAATAGGCTCACATTCTCATGTAGACATCTCTATATAAACTCGTTTTTGTGTATGTGTGACGGGTTTCTTTCCGTGCACACTGCACTACTGTGCAGGACTCTTTCTCTCAGATTTAGCAAATTACACTGGATTAGAAGATCTGGGCACCAAGATATTTTGATGTTCTAACAGGTGCATGTGTTAGTATGCAGCTCTTCTTGGCTGGCATGGAAGTGTAAGCAGCAGAGCAATTGTTGTGAGGAACTGGAAATGACTCAATTGAACTATTGGGTTTCACAAAAATGTGTTTATTCTGAATTTCAACTTCAATTGGCCCTGTGATTGTTGTGCATTTGAGCTCTGGTTTCCTCCCACAGTCCAAAAACATGCAGTTAGGTTAGTTGGAGACACTGAATTGCCCTGTAGGTGTGTGTGCGTGTGTGTCTTTAAATCCCACAACCCTGAAAACTTAAAATGATTGTGATTATATATTATATACAAATATTGTATATTACAAATAATTATATATATATCACTATATTTGTATGTGTGTACACATACAGTATATCAGGTGTATGTGTGTCTTATTCTTCAGATGTATTCATCCAAACTCTCTATAGCTTCTTTTTTAGTGTATTTTCTCCATCCAGTGGGAATCTCTCCGTGTCCCTGGAATGTTTTACCATAGTACTTTTCCAGGTCTGTTTGGAATCTGCACACAAACCACTTCCAGTATGGGAGCTCTGAATTATCAGGAGTGATGCTCCACTTAGCATATTCTCCTCCTGCTGTTCTGTAGATTTTGTAGGGTACTGACACAGCTGTATCATGACGGGGGTAGAAACGTTTATCACTTTGTACTAGAGCTGTACAGAAACTATTTGCAAGATTTGTTGTATGTCTGTAGTGCCATCCATTAATTCCATTTACTCTGTGGAAGGGGACACTGTGATCTCCATCATGATTCTCCATTGTGTTGGTGCAGATGGCTTTACAGAATGGACACTGAACCCAGCAGAATTTACAGAGATGTTCAATCAGAATCTCATCTGGTTTCTTCCTGAACTTCTCCATGTTGATGTCTGTTACACTGTTGAAGCTTTCATGTTGTTCTGACATCTTCTTTGTGAGACCTTCACACACAACCTGCCGAAGAAAATCTAAATCTGTAATTTCCTCCAGACCAGTGCAGGTTATTTCTTTTAAGCTCAGCTCATCTGTTAGTGAAATGTTCAAACTTCTCAGCCACATGTTTGCATCACCACAGCTGTTCTTCACTTCTTCAGTTGTGATGTTCACAGCGTTCATCACTTTCTGCTCTTTGTGTTTCAGGTTTCCTTTGAGAAGATTCAGAACCTCTCTGTTATTTTCAGTGATGTATTTATCAACCTTTTCTGTAATGAACTGTTCAAAGTGTTTCTTGGGATGGTTGATGTACTCCATGTACTTCTCAAAGTTCTCCTGCTCTGTCAAAGATTTCAGGATGTGTTTCTCAAGCTGTGACCTGTTACCATTAAATTCTGGCATGTCTGATCTCATCTGTGTTGACAGATCAATAGCAGTTCTATTGTAGGCTGTTTCCAGGATGGCTGGTACAAGATTGTTGTAGACAAGTTCACCAAATACTGTTGTGGTTGTTGCTCCTCTGCAGTAGTTTTGGAAGACGCTGTAATATTGTGGTTTCTGCTTGTCCAGGTACAATTTTACATAATGTTCATCTCTGAACTGTTGGTGGATCTTGGTGAATTTGGGATTTGCAAGGTGACACACATGAAGACAGAGATCCAGAGTGAATTTCGTCTTGAGCTTGATTTTCTTGTTCTCACTGTGATATTGTTCAACTTTGTGTTTGACATGGTCAGTTATTTCCTGAATGTAGCTGTTTTTGTAGCCCAGTCCTGTAATTTTGCTGCAGATCTCCTCGATTAAGTCCTCAAATTCTTGGATGACATTGTTGATAAGGTTCCTCACTGATTCCTGGACTTCAAAAGGAATTATTTCATCTTGTGAAAATACAGACTTAAAATAATCAAAACCTTGTTTTAGCTTTGATTTCTTTGAAATGTAGCATGAATAATCTAACAGTCTGTGTATCTTTGTGTAATCTTTCTGAGATATTCGCTCATACACAGCAGCTTGTTCATTACCTTCAAATATAATCTGTATCACATCCTCCCAAACATCAAAAGGTTTCTCTACAGGTGTGTCTTGTGTCAGATCAGAGACCCATTTGTTCCACACTTTATCAAATTCCTGTCTGAGGACTCGTTCATCAGTTTCTGTGCTTTTTAGTTGTAGAGCAAGTGCTTTACTCATATTGAAGAGCTTTTCATCATACTCTGTCTTTTTGTGATCAAAAGTTTCTCGAGCTTTTTGCTGTTGAAGAAAATCATTCAGGTTTGTTTTTGCATTTTTAACAAGATCTTCAATAAGTTGTTTAATTCTCTGTTCACATCTCACTTTCCACTGAATTAAAATGTCTTTGTCCTTGTCCTTTTCAAAGTAACACTTCATTGATTTCTCCACTTCTTCTCTGGTCTTCTTCATGTGAGCATAAAGGTCTTTGTTCTCAATCTTTGGCAGTTTTCTGTTTTTAATTGTGTTGTGCAGTTTTTCTTCATGTTCTAACATGGCACTTCTGAGGGACCAGGTCCATTTTCCAAGCTCAGTTTCTAGTTTCCTGTAGACTGCAATCTCCAGTGTGTTTTTGAAGCTAAAAACAAAGTTCTCGTTCAGTAGAGCCTTCCACAGATCACTGATGCGGGATTTAAACTCTGAGAGTTTCATACTATGAGACTTGGTAGCATTTGTGAAAATAGCGCTCTTTAGCTTCTGAACATTTTCACTGTATGAGGGGTTTGGTGGAGCCATTGGTGGGCTGCCCTCCCAGAGCTGTGCAAAATACTGAACATCATCTTGTACATTGAAAGCAATAACATCACTGAAGCACTCAGCTTCACTGTCTTCCTCTATAGCAGCTAATTTTGTCATTTTATCCAGTTTCTCCTGTAGATGTCTCCTGCCTTCCATGTTCTTCTCTCTAGCTGTGATGTCACCAACATTCTGATGGACAAACATACATCTGGGATTTAGTTTGACCTTCTTCATTCTCAGGAGAGCCTGAACAACAATCTGAAGAATCTCCTGCATCTCAGCAGGGTTCTCACCAAATATGTTAATCAAAGTCAGATTTCCAAGTCCTACAACAAATGTTGCAAGTTTATTATCATGATGGTGAGTGGATTTTCCTGCAAGCTCAAGTGCTTGAAGACCTTCAGTATCTACAATAAGAAAGTAGTCAAACTTCAGCTGCTCCTTCATCTCCTCTGATACTCTGACCAGCTGCATGAAGGGTCCTCGGGTGCACCTTCCAGCACTCACAGCAAACTGGAGTCCAAACATGGCATTGAGCATGGTGGATTTTCCTGTGCTCTGAATCCCTAGAACTGACAGCACAAAGACTCTCTGGTCTCCCAGTTTCTTTATGAGTTCATCTAGAACTGCTGAAACCCAAATCAGAGGAACATGAGCAGCATCACCATCCATCAGCTCCAGTGGATGACCAGATTTTATGAGTTCTGCAGCAAGTTTGGGGAGATTGAAGATGCTTTCTTGTTCAGATCTTTTGTTAATATGTTGTTTGGACATATTTGACTCATATATCTGACCCATCTCTCTGAAGATGTGTTCCAGACCAAACATTGCTGCATTCAGATTTTTAGATATCTCTTCAAGTTCTGTTTGCTCAGCATTTATACTTCCTGATTTATCACGTTTCTTTTTGAGGTCTAAAACCCTTGTCCATGTTTCATTGTACTTGTGATGAAGATCTGAAAGATCATCTGAGGTTTGTTTGTCCAGTAGAATCTCAAGCCATTTAATAAAGAACAATTTTTCATTTCCTGATAGAGAATTCAGTGAGGAAATAATTTTTTTCATAAAGGCTGATTGTCCAATTTCTTGTTGCTGTTCACGGATTTGTTTCATTTGTGTTTGTTTTTCACTCTTTTGCATTTCTAAATTGTTTCCTTGAAGTTGATGTGAGTCTTTGTTTATCTGACACCACTCATACCAGAGCTTCCCTTGACAGGGCAGGTGTGTTTCCTTTAATGTGGATATTTCCTTCCCCTCCAGTAGTTTTATTATCTCTAGTGCAGATTCTTTTCCTTTCCTGCATTCAGGATCATCTTCATCTGTGCTGATCTCATCGTTTTTGTATAAATTCTCAAGTTTAAAAACTAAAGATGACTTGGACAGACACTCTGTGATGGTTGTTTTGAGGTTCTCAGATACGTCTGACTGATTTCTGTCTTTTAGACCAATTCTGTATTTTCCATTCTTAATCTTACTGACATCTGATTGATCCTCAGAAAGGAGACAGATGAGTGGTTTGGAGTCTTTAAGAAGCTTCAGTAGCATCTCCTTATTTCTTTCATTTTTAGGATCAGATAAAAGAACAACATTTATAGACGACATTTCAGTCAGAATATCCAGTTGTTCTTTATTGGTTTCTGCATCACCATGTAGATTACAGAAAGCAACACAGTCAGTAAAATGATCAGTTTCCTTTCCAGATGGACAGTACCAAGCAATCTCCACAACTCCATCCATCAGTAGACGGTTTTTAATGCTGCCTGGACAGTGTCTGTGGAAGAACGTCTGATGCTTCTCATTGATGAAGCTGTTCATCAGCTGAGACTTGGAAAAGGACACATCTCCTAACCTGAAGAACACCACCATTGGAGTTTCTGCTTCATAAACATGATGGGTTTTACTGATTATGGTACCAGAAGTGTCAGTGGTTTTCCAACTTCTAATAATTTGGCGAAATGTCCACAGAGGAAACTCAATATTTCCAGTAAATGGATTTGGCACCAGTAGCGGCAGAGCATATTGACACTGAGAGAGTTTAGTCACTATTAGTTGCTTCAGGAAACTGTCTGAGCAGTGGAACACCGCCATCTGAAGATCCATGGGATGGAGTGGATTTTTTACACTCTGGCCATCAGAAGATGCAGCTTTTTTGCAGAAAAGCTCATCAAATTCATCACCTTCTTCTTTACCGGTATCTGGAGAATGATGTTTTAAAGCAGTGGCTTCTTCTTTGGTGGTGATGTATCTTGCTCTGTAATCCATCATTAACAACCTTTGTAGGAACGTTTGAACCAGATTTTTTTCTTCACAAGGTTCTTGACAATGTAATGAAAGAGAAGTTAGCTGAAGAGCATCTGAGGTTTTAATTTTTAGTTTCTGCTTTTCCAGAAGATGAAGTCTAGTTAAAAGTTGTTTTGTTTTTATCTTTTTTTCACATCCAGATTCTTCCACTCCAAGCTTCATCTTTTTCTCCTGTAAAATACATTCAAACAGTTTGATCACAGCATATTTATTAGGTTATAATAAATGTTATTAATTTTGTCTAACAGCATTGGGAAATGAAATCAAATGTCATAATGTTCTTGCTCTGTGCTTGAATGAATGTAATACTTTTTTTTATTTAATAAAAACATTATACCTCCCAGTGGCGGCATGCTTTACACTACTGCTTCCAACGCTTTGCATTGGTGTCAGATGCATTGAACACTTGGTGATGTGAGGCTTGGATGCAGCTGCTCGGCCATGGAAACCCATTCCATGAAGCTCTACACACTGTTCTTGAGCTCATCTAAAGGCCACATGAAGTCTGGGGGTCTGTAGCAATTGAATCTGCAGAAAGTTGGTGACCTCTGTGCACTATGAACCTCAGCATCCGCTGACCCGCTCTGTCATTTTACGTGGCTACTACTTGGTGGCTGAGTTGCTTTCATTCCCAATTGCTTCCACTTTGTTATAACAGCACTGACAGTCGACTGTGGAATACTTAGTAGTGAGGAAATTTGATGACTGGACTTGTTGCACAGGTGGCACCACGGTACCGCGCTGGAATTCACTGAGCTCCTGAGAGTAACCCATTCTTTTACTAATGTTTGTAGAAGCAGTCTGCATGCCTAGGTAATGTGTCCACATGAAACTCATTTCTCAGCTTTTACAAATAGCTGTAATAGTTCTCCAGGAAGCAGGTCAGAACTGGACAGACATACACAACATGCTTTTTGGAGTTCAGGAAAAGATCAGTATATCGTCTAGGTATACAAAGACATGCTGGCCTTCATCTGAGCACATGTAGGGCAGATGGCCACAAACTCCCTCATGTCTGCTTCCAGTGAAGGCCACCAGAAATGTTTTCTCAGGAGGGACTTTGGAGTGTAGAACATAGAATAGATGATCCAGGTGTAGGACTCCCTAAAATATGCCATGTACATATTTATTTCTTATCATGTTATGAGTTATAGAACTCAGATTCCCAGAGTCCTTTTCTCTTTTAGCATCATTTACCTGTTGGTTTCTTGTTAATCTTTACAAATGTTGGCCATTCAGGTGACCTTAGAGCATGATTGCCCCGTTGCTAGCCAATCAGCATTGAGGATGAATGGGCAAAATAAAAGATGTGTGTTCTGAGAGAGTTGGGGACAGACGTGAGTTGTGACCTGTGATATCGCTCTCGTAATATTTTCTCTTCGAGTTTAGTTGCTCCTCAGGAGTGTTTTGGAGATTAATATAGAAAGTATATTGGCCCAAACATTAACTTTCGGGTTGTTTCAGTCACTGGAAAGTTCATGTGTAAAGGTGCAGGTGTGCGCTTTATTGCGAGTTCAGTAACGTTACCGAGGGAAACCCGAGAACAACAAATTCGAGCTTCGTAAATTGCTTAGACACGTGTGAATCGTTAAATGCGGACGACACGTGAAGTGAGTTGCTAGCTGTCTTGGACAAGCCAAGAGGACTGCAGCTACGAGTGAACTGAGTGCTTTGTGCAACGTGTGGATAATAAGTGAGTAGTCTTCAGCTGTTGCTGTGGATGTTCAACTGGTTCCTGTGTGAACTTCGTGGATCTGTGAGTATCGGTTCAATTGAATCTTCTGATTCACTGACACCTGCGTTTTGGATCTTCTAAAGTGCCCCAACATTTCTTATTTACAAGCGCTTGTATACCCTGGTACTAACACAACCATAAGACAATTTAAAGGGTCATTTTGGATTATTTGATACACATCTTTTAAAGGACATTTGTGCATTGCTATTTTGTTTAACAATTCAGTTTTCATTTACTAATGACCACATTTAAAAGGAAGATATTGAGAAGCTTATTTTATTGTGGTTTCTGCCTATGTTTTTTACTATGTTTACAAAATAAACAGCTCCAGTATTGTTGTTTTATATAAACACTTGAGTATTGTTAAATTATTCTAAGGTCAATATTAATGATGCATTTATTTTCTGTTTATTTAAAAGAGGTATAAATACTTATTAAGTATTCTGACATTTTTGGAGGTACCGCGCTATAGTGTTTGCATTGGCTAGTCCATTTTAGAAATGACAACATTTCACTTCCAGACAATAACAGTTATTGACATGTACGCTCCCTAAATTTCTATTAGGTGCCTTTAGGGAGGGGTTACACAGGTAAGGGGAAGGCTCACATCCAGGAAGAAGAGCAAGGGAGAAAGCTTGCATCTAGGAACAAGAAGATGAAGCATGTGGAGAAGTTTACATCCTGAAAGAGAACTGACAGAAATCAGTGGTGACTTAACTATGCACAAAAGGATAGGAACTGTGGTACAGAAAAAAATGCTCTGGAGTGAAAATTGGAAATGTTTGGCAGTTTGTTTGCTGAAGGGCAGGAGAGCAGTACAATAATAATAAGTGTCTGCAGGCAACACTCAAGCATAGTGGAGGTTCCTTGAAGGTTTGGGGTTGCATTTCAGCAAATGGCAGCAAATCTTCAGTGTAAAGAAGAACAAGAAGTGATGATACGGCCCCCATAGAGCCCTGATCTCAACATTTGGTACAAAAACAGTATCCACAAAAGTCTTTAAGGAGCAAAGATGAACAGAGGATCTCCGGTGTGTCAACAAATGTGGAACAACATTCCTCAAGGAAAGATTGGAAGGGATTTGAAAAAGGTGCAAGCCTAAGCTGAACACTTGTTATCTCTGATTCCTCTGACAACACTGCATCAAGAACCATCAATAGCTGATATAACCATGTGGGTGAGGGATTACTTTAGCAAACCTTTGTCAAGCACTACAACACAGAGTTACTGCACAAATTCCACTTAAAACTTTACTGTGCAAAAAAGGAGCCTTATGTTAGCCATGTCCAGAAGTGATGACAAGGGCTTAGAGGCATCTGTCCAGCAGTCCTGACCTGTCCCCAACAGAGTACTCTTGCACAAGTTAAGATGTGTTTGCAGGACAATTGGGACAAAATTACTTAAAACACAAACTTCATTTATTGCTGTCCTCTGTGCCAAAACATTCTTCAGTGTCATGACCAAGGGTGCAATTAAACCCAGGCCCCCTTAGTGGTAACCCCAAGTTGGAACCACTATACTAGTAACAGACCCAAGTGCAGAGACTCAGTTAAAAGGAATATGTTTTATTGACTTCTTAACCTTTTAGTCAACTTTATTTAACCAAAACAAACAGGGGCAACAGCTCAGAAGATGTCTACAAAAACAAGGTTTATTATCAATTACAAAAAGGGACAAAATGCTCAGAGGATAGCAAACTTACAGTGCAATATTATAGAACAAAATAAGGACAAAAGCACAGAGGATCTCAGTAAACTCACCAACGAACATCAAAGATTCAACAAAGACAAACAGGAAACACAGGTTTAAATACACAGGTTAATTAGTCACATGACAGGCAGGTAATTAGACGCATGTGATACAAGGAGCAAACTGGTGGGAAACTGGAACAATAGCAGGGCTAAGACAAACACAAAGGCACATGGCCAAGTAAACAAATAGTTCAAAGAGTTCCTAGTGGCCTCTAGAGGTCACCACAAACCCCAACTCATGACAGGACTCCCTCCTCTAGGGACTTCTCCTGATGTTGGAATAGTCCCTGATGAGATCTTTGTCCAAAATGTCCCGGGCAGGCACTCAGGAGCATTCTTCTGGACCATAACCTTCCCAATCA
The DNA here is from genome assembly GCF_030014385.1 of Trichomycterus rosablanca. NCBI lineage: Eukaryota > Metazoa > Chordata > Actinopteri > Siluriformes > Trichomycteridae > Trichomycterus > Trichomycterus rosablanca. The sequence goes on from NC_085989.1 coordinate 54,802,938, forward strand.
ACTAAATACTGAACCCCACCACGAACCCGGCGGGAGTCCAGTAGGCGGTGAACAAGCGGTGAGGAAAGGACCGGTCTTAGCAAGGACACATGAAAGGTGGGGTGTATTCTGAGGGAGCTGGGCAACTGGAGCATGTAAGTGACTGGGTTGATTCTCCGGATTACTTTAAAAGGACCAATGTAACGGGGGGCAAGTTTGCAGGACTCCACCCACAAAGGAATGTCCCTTGAGGACGACCAAACTCTTTGGCCAGAGCGGTACTGCAAGGCTAGCCTTCGATGTCGATTGGCCTGGCGCTGGTTGATTATGGAGACCCGCTGCAGTGTCTGATGAACTTTTCACCAGGTCCTTCTGCAACGCCTCATGTAGTGAAGAACTGAGGGTGCTCTGATGTCCTCCTCTTACTCAGGAAAGAGAGGTGGCGGGAAACCAAACTGGCACTGGAAAGGGGACATCTTGGTGGATGAAGACTGGAGAGTATTGTGCGCATAATCCGCCCATGGTAATTGAGAACTCCAGGAAGAGGGGCAGTCCATCACCAGACTCCTTAGAGTGGACTCAAATGGACTTAATTCGCTCTGTCTGCCCTTGGACTGAGGGTGAAAACCAGAGGACAGGCTGGCCGTGGCCCCAATCTGTTTGCAGAATGCCCGCCAAACTTGGGATAAGAATTGGTCCCCCGGTCCCCGGTCTAAGACAATGTCCTGTGGAATCCTGAACACTCTGAAGACATGATCTAAGATTAGTTTGTCAGTTTCAAAAGCAAAAGGCAGTTTCTTAAGAGAAATAAAGCGACAGGCCTTAGAAAACCTGTCGACCACTACTAAAATAAGTGTTACCTTGAGATTCCGGAAGACCTGTGTTGAATTCGATGGACAAATGAGACCAGGGGCGGCTTGGAATAGGGAGAGGATGTAGTGACTCTTGAGGGCGTTGATGGAGATTTTTGCTTTGGACGCAAATAGTGCAGGCCCCCACAAAGGCCTTAACATCCCTCTCCATGTCTGGCCACCAAAAACATCTTCGTAGAAATTCCAAGATTCTTTTAGATCCAGAGTGCCCCCACTGAAGTACCTGAGAACGTACCCCTTGAGGAACGTACAAAAGTCCGGTTGGAACGGTTCCAGGGTTAGACTCCAGTTGTTGAGCCCGTTTAACCGTCGTCTCGATTCCCCAGCAAATGGGAGCCACAATTCGGAAGATTGGGATGATAGCTTCTTTGTCGTTCTCCTGCTCGGCTGAAGAAACCTGCCTTGACAGGGCATCAGGCTTAGTGTTCTTTGAGTTGGGGCGGTAGGAAAGCATAAAATCAAAACGACTAAAAACATGGCCCAGCGAGCTTGGCGAGGGTTCAAACATTTTGCTTGCTTCAGGTACTCCAGGTTTCTGTGATCAGTCCAGACAATAAATGGGTGCTGAGCCTCCATTAACCACCGTCTCCATTCCTCCAGAGCCCTCTTAACTGCAAGAAGTTCACGGTCACCCACATCGTGTTTGGACTCAGTAGGGATTAAACGGTGAGATAGGAAAGCGCATGAGCGTAATTTTTCATTAGAGGAGCACTGGGAAATAATTGCTCCTACACCTACATTCAAGGCATCCACCTCAACAATGAAGGGTCTAGCAGGATCGTGTAGAGCCAAGATGGGTGCGGAGGTAAAGCGTCGCTTGAGCTCCTGGAAAGCTGCCTCTGCCTCTAGGTTCCACCTGAAGGGGTGTCTGGACTTCTTGGTAAGAGCCGAAATGGGTGCTGCAATGAAACTGAACCCTCTGATAAACCTCCGATAAAAATTAGCAAATCCCAAAAAGCGCTGGACCTCTTTGATGGAGCTTGGAGTGGGCCAATCCCACACTGCCTGGGTTTTACTGGGGTCTATCTGTATCTGACCCTCCCTGATGATGAATTCCAGAAAAGTAGTCTCTCCGAGCTGGCATTCACACTTCTGTGGTTTGACATAAAGGTGGTTTCGGAGTAACCTTTGGAGAACCTGTCACACATGGTGGCGATGGTCCTGTGGAGACTTAGAAAAGATTAGTATATCATCCAAGTAGACAAATACAAACCGGTTAATCATGTCCCTGAGAGCATCATTGATAAAGGCCTGAAAAACTGCTGGGGCATTTGTTAGACCAAAAGGCATAACCAGATACTCGTAATGACCAGAAGGGGTATTGAATGCAGTCTTCCATTCGTCACCTTCACGTATGCAGATCAGGTGATAAGCATTACGCAAGTCTAGTTTAGTAAAAATCTTGGCGCCTTGAAGAATATCAAAAAACATAGAAATTAAAGGTAGAGGGTAGCGGTTGCGCACAGTAATCTTATTTAAGCCATGATAGTCAATACACAGCCGTAAGCCACCATCCTTCTTGGAGACGAAGAAAAAACCAGCCCCAGCAGGAGAAGTAGATGGGCGGATGATACCAGAGGCTAATGCTTCCTGAATATAATTGTCCATAGCTTTGTGCTCTGGTAAAGAGAGGGAAAACAACCGTCCACGAGGAGGACTGGTACCAGACAGTAAATCTATGGTGCAGTCATAAGGTCTGTGAGGCGGAAGGGAAGCAGCTCAGGTTCTACTAAAAACCTCTTTCAGGTCGAGGTACTCGACAGGAACTTGGGGTAACTTGGTGGGATCTAGAGACTTGGTAGAAGGAGGTGGAGAGCTAGAAATGAGGCATGTAGCATGGCAGGTAGGCCCCCACTCAGATATCTGGCCTGTCACCCAATCAATCTGAGGATTATGGCAACTGAGCCAAGGAAAACCAAGGACCACTGGAAACTCTGGTGAGTGTATAAGATATAGGGAGATCTCCTCTTGATGAGCTCTGGATCGAAGGCGTAGGGGAGAAGTAATGAGGATTACCATCCCATTGCCCAACGATCTCTTATCTAGAGCAGTTACTGAAAGTGGGGTACTAAGTTGTTTTTGAGGGATCTTAAGCCTGTGGACTAAACTTATATCTATAAAATCCCCTGCTGCCCCGGAATCCACCAAAGCCTGGCAAGAGTGTCTAACTCCCTTCCAGGAGATGGTGATAGGTAGGTAGACTCCATGACCAGGGAATTCAGGAGAAAATTAGGCCCCCGTCACAGCTCTCCCTTGGCTGGATGGGCTTGCTCTTTTCTCATGAGCTCAGGACAGGAAACGCAGAAGTGACCAGGTTAACCTCAATAGATGACGCACTTCTCTCTCCTCCGGCGCTCTTTCTCAGCTGCGGATAGACGAGTTCCTCCAACATGCATGGGCTCTGGGCTCTCAGATGCTTGTGTTAAGGAGCTCCTAGGCAGTTCCATGAGGTCAGGGGAATTCTGTAAATGAGAGCATTCCGTGCGGCGCTCCCGAATGCGGTTATCGAGGCATATGGCATGGGAAATCAGTGCCTCGAGACCACTGGGGCAACCTGCGGAGGCCAAGCCGTCTTTCAACATGCTGGCAAGCCCATGGTGAAAAGCAGTGGCAAGAGCACAATTGTTCCACCCACTCACAGCTGCTAGGGTGCGGAAGGTGATAGCATACTCTGCTACGGAGCCTAGTCCCTGACGCAGCGTCATGAGTTGTTTAGTTGCATCCTGGTCCGAAACGGACTGATCAAAGTTTCTTAACATAACCTCTGAAAATTCTTTAAAATCTGTACATTCAGGGCCTTGTTTTTGCCAGATGGCAGTAGCCCACACTTGGGCCTTGTCAGTGAGCAGAGTGATCACATAAGCTATCCTACATCTCTCAGTAGGATATGAGCTGGGTTGGAGTTCAAAAGTTCACAGAGATCTCCTCCATACTTGAAGGCAGGGTTCCATAGCAGAAGGTGGTGTCGGAGCTGGGCCCACTGGTGGGTCAGGTTAAGCAAGGGGAGCTGAGGGAAACGTAGGTTCTGTGTAAGTTGTTGCAGAATTTGGTTGTGACGAGCCAAGGTCTCTTGTTGGTCTCGTAGAGCTTGTCAGTGGGTATCCATGGTGGACCCAAAGCTATTTAAGGCAGCCATTTTCCTTTCAAAGTCCGTCACAGTTATACTTACTGACTGGGGATTCTCTGCTGGGTAAGACATGTTTGAATCTTTTCTGTCATGACCAAGGGTGCAATTAAACCCAGGCCCCCATTAGTGGTAACCCCAAGTTGGAACCACTATACTAGTAACAGACCCAAGTGCAGAGACTCAGTTAAAAGGAATACGTTTTATTGACTTCTTAACCTTTTAGTCAACTTTATTTAACCAAAACAAACAGGGGCAACAGCTCAGAAGATCTCTACAAAAACAAGGTTCATTATCAAAGAATAAAAAAGGGACAAAACGCTCAGAGGATAGCAAACTTACAGTGCAAACAAAATGAGGACAAAAGCACAGAGGATCTCAGTAAACTCACCAACGAACATCAAAGATTCAACAAAGACAAACCGGAAACACAGGTTTAAATACACAGGTTAATTAGTCACATGACACGTGATACAAGGAGCAAACTGGCGGGAAACTGGAACAATGGCAGACGGGGCTAAGGCAAACACAAAGGCACATGGCCAAGTAAACAAAGAGTCCAAAAAGAGTTCCTAGTGGCCTCTAGAGGTCACCACAAACCCCAACTCATGACATTCAGGTGTTGTAAAAAGAAAAAGCAACTTCACAAATGCTTTACTATGGCAATTTGGAATGTGTTGCAGAGTTCATTATATTTGCATTATTCCTACTGTCCCACCTTTTTTGATTTGGGGTTGTATATATGTTCACAAAGTAAAAACAAATGTCCTAAAACCTCAAAAAAGAGAAATAATTTTGAACCATGAATGCACAGATAAACTCAGAACTGCTTACCAATTCTGTTTCTGCTGGATAAAAGTTAGAGCTGGAGTCTGTAAATAAAAATGACAAAATATTGTGTGATGAAGATAATAAACACTTTAAAGTACGAATGATTATTTATTTCATCCTAACTGATCATGATGGAACTACAGTGTTAGCTCACTCCTGCTCACAATTGTAAATCACTCTGAATAAAAACGTAAGGCTCAAATCTCTTAACCTGTCTACAGCAACATGATACTACATGGATCATGCAGAATAATAGCTGTTAATCCTACACATTCATACTGATAACAAAATGATGTGTATAATGTTTCATGATATACTCAGTTAGTTAGGGATTTATTTATTCCTGAATATTTCTGTTAATTATAAACAAGATTTTAATGTTACAAACAGGTGTATGATGGCTGGTAACACAGCTTGTAGCGTGGCTCCTGCACTATACGTACCTTAGGTACCTGCAATATAGGGACTATAGGATCTAATTTTGATCCTGCCTACAATCACTGTGATGAGTTTTGTATGTTCTGCATGTGTCCACATGTTCTGGGTTTGCATTAAATTTGCTGCTTTAAATCACCAAGGTTTAATGATTAAATTATGTTAATAAATGAGTAAAACCCTGCACTGAACTGACCCTCTGTTCAGTTTATGATTATTCAACATATTTTAATGTTTATTTGGGTATTATTTCAGTATTTATTTGTGTTTATTTGATAACTTTACCTGAGAAACATTTTTAATCTCATCACATGTATTTGTTACAATTTGTTGTGTTTTGTTTTTGGCTATGTAGTGGAACAGACTTATTTCATTCTCTTGAACATTAATTTCTCTAGGTTAACTTCAATGTACCTTAAAGATTCTAATCTTCAAAATGTATGATTCTTGGATCATCCCAAGACTCGTCAAGATGCGCCTTGTTACGGCAGTTGCCAAGTGCTAGAAATGATCTTATGTCCTATTATTCCCAATGAATGTATGTTGTTCTAAACTTTATCTGCATGGCATGTTATATCTTGTATGAATTAAGTTGTTTATTATTCACTTAATAGACATTGTGTTTGTCGTAATGAACTCACAATCATAGTAATGTGTGCTAAAGCTATAGAACATATTTGATATTATTAGTATCAAAACATATTTGATACTAAGAGTGAACTTGAGTGTATCCAGGATTAACTGGTAAGGGAAATAAAAGAAAATATTTCTAGATGAACCAGATAAAAACAGTCAAGATGTACCTATAGCGCCATCTAGTGGCCACTCCAACCAAAACCACCCCTCCAAATTTTTCTTGAAATGGGGCGGTAAGTCTGTCCTCAGACAAAACATCAAAGAGCTTCAGAACAATCTTTTATTAAACATTATAATTCTTTAAACATAGTGTTGTAAGTTTAATAACCAGGAGCGAGGAATAGTTAACTCAAAGAACTTTACCGTTACGAAACAGGACTGATTCATTCTTAATTAGTTTTTTTCTGGAATTTGCCATAAAATTCCGGTGGTGACCCCATGATTGATTTTGGGTTATTCATTCTATAATTAACACCTTAATTAACACCTTTTCACAATGTTTAACACTACAGCTATTGTACTTTAACGTGATTATTTCTGTAAATAATTAATAAAATGACTTTTTATTTATTAACAATACAGTGATAACTGATCATAGGAATATTTCCACAGTTTAGCAAAAGTGTCTTGTTGATAGTCACAAACACTCAGAAATTCAGTGCATTCAAAAAGACTTCAGACTCTTTTTAATAATGTTTTCTTTCTGCTGAATATTTTATGTCCCTTTACCTGTAACTCAGTTAATCACATTTAGCTGAAAGAATGGTTTCTTGTTATTAGATCTAATGTTGTACTCATCTGTTTTCCATCTGGCCAAATTATTCTGTGAATTCATACCCTTTAGCTTCCTTTTCTTTATAGCAAAGTAATGTTAACGAGCTGTTCTCAACGAGAGTTTTCTGTCATTAAAGGAAACTTGTATAGGCTCTCATGTCATATCAGTAAGCCTTCATTCCTTTGCAATGGTAGAAGACAGAAAAAATACGACTTCAAAGTCGTAGACTAGTAGCTGTAGACTAGTGGTTAAGATACTAGAAGATTACTAATTGCCGGTTCAAGCCCCACCACGGCCAGGTTACCACTGTTAGGCCCTTGAACAAAGCCCTTAACCCTCAATTGCTTATATTGTATACTGTCACTGAGGATGAAAGGGTCTGATAAATGCTGAAAATGTAAACATTTAGCATCAATTCACTTCAAGCCACATGAGTGATAATAGTGACTTATCCAACAAGGTAATCAAACTAAACTGTATTCTTGAAAAATTTCAGTCAGGATTTAGACCCAATCATATTACCAAAACCGCTTTAATTAGAGTAGTTAACGAGTTGTTAATGTCTTCTGATAATGGATGTGTCTCTTTTCTTGTTCTATTAGATCTTAGTGCAGCGTTTGATACGGTCGATCATAACATTTTACTGGATAGGCTAGAAAATGCAGTAGGTGTTAAAGGACTCACACTCTCTTGGTTTAAATCCTATCTGAGTGACCGCTCTCAATTTGTTTATGTAAATAATAAATGCTTGGAAACTACAAAACTAAAGTATGATGGAACCCAGATGGTGCAGTGGGACATTCCACTAGCACACCAGTGCCGAGATTCTGAACTATTCGGTTTGAAAATGGGCGTTGGGTGGGGTCTTCAAACACTGTTTAAAGACCCTGATTGGCAGATAGAGAGGCGCCTGTGCAGAGTGCATGGGTGAAAAAGGGTTCTGCTAGGGGCTCTGTGCGGGTCTGAGGAGGCGTGAGCAGCAATATACCCACCTCAACTGTAAATTGGGGATCCCCCAGCAGCGGAAGACAAATTGACTACGCTAATTAAGGAGAAAAATGAGAGAAAATGCATAAATAAAATAGAAAAAGTATGTTATTCCACAGGGGTCTGTATTGGGACCTCTATTATTTACACTCTATATGCTACCACTAGGAGATTATTCATTAGTCAAATTATTCATAACGTGGCATCAATTTTCACTGCTATGCAGACGACACACAGCTGTATATATCAGCCAAACCAAATGATACTGACACAATCAGTAAGATTGAAGATTGTGTAAACGACATAAAAAACTTTTACTTAATTCAGATAAAACAGAGGTTTTACTTTTTGGATCTAAAGCTGCAAGAGACAAGTTGTCTAACCTGGTGCTAAACCTAAACACTTCATCTGTTACTCCCAGCTCAGATGTAAAGAACTTGGGTGTCACAATAGACTCAGACTCTCCTCTGACGCTCTTCTTTTACAGATCTCCATAAGGTGCTTACATGAGTAAGTAAAACAAGCACTCCATTCTGTTGTACTCAGTTCAGAATCAGAAAAGTACTGAACAACATAAACTAAGAAGAAATGAATGAATAAAGCTGAGAAAATAAAGAATTCACATTTTGTAATTAAACATTTCTAGTGGTGCCAATAATTGTGGCATAAGTGGTTTTGTTAAAATTGTTAACCAGTTACTTCTTATTTTTATTTATAACCTACTTAAATGTAATCTTATTTAAATATCAAACACCATCTATCAAAGACTTTAACTGTAAAGTAATCTAAATCTGCCATCAGAATTAGTGCAGTTCTGATAAATATGGAAGTCACATTTTATAAAGCATTTGGTTAGTATTTCTATAATACATTATATATGATCTGGTTGTTAATAAACTTTTGTGTAGAAATGTATGTATTATGTAAACATGCAAAAACAAACTTTTCATTCTAAATACTTACCAGTAGTATGTTGTTCTCTGGTGAACCACATTTTTACTGCTGTAAAACCTAGTCATAAAAAGAGAAACAAAACATTCATTTGTATGTAGTTTGTTCATGATATGGCAAATTCTGTGGCTCAACAATGAAGTAGCTGGAATTGATTTTTCAGTGGATGTTTGTGGCACACTGTAGGTATTTACAGTAGTCAAAATATTTACATGTACATTTCGGCATTTAGCAGATGCTCTTATCCAGAGTGACTTACAGAGGTGCTCCAACAGTAAACATTACCCTACTCTAGTTTAAATAAACAACAGTACAAGAATACAAATCTGCTGAAAACTTTTTTTTTTTTTAACTAGATGCTATAGGATGTTAGACAATTCTCAGCTTAAGCGCTTAGTAAAGAGGTGATGAAGGTCTTTAAACATTTTTTAAAGACAGTAAGAGACTCAGATGTTCAAACAGATGTAAAGTTCGTTCTACCTCCTGGGTGCCAGTACAGAGAAGAGCCTTGAGGCTCGTCTTCCTCGAGTTCTGGGTGAAGGAGCAAAACAAGCAAGACTAGTGGCTCGGAGGTTGCATTGTACAGAGCAGGGTTTTATGAGCTCTCTAAGGTAGCTTCTCTAAAGTATTAGGACAATACTAGCTTTGTTTTAGCAAAGACTTGATGACAATCCATATTTATTGTTCAGTTTCTTTACAAAGATACAAACAGAAAACAGCAGAAATATGTACAGAAATTTTACATTCAGTATTCAGTGTGACCTCCCTTGGCACTAAGCATATCTGGAGCTCTTTTAGAGAGACTGTCCTCAAGTTTTCTGATCTTCTGGTGTATTATACAAGGCTTCTTTCAGCACTTCGCAGACTTCTTCTTTAGATTTAGATTGTCTTTTATTTCTTTCTCTGTCCAGACAATCCCAAACTGCCTCTATAATATTCAGGTCTGGCCAGTTAATGACTACCCGCCTTTCTTTAGCAGTTTTTTCTCTCCAGATATGATTTCACTGCAGTAAAAGTGTATTTGGCATAATAATTCAGGCTAAAAATTAAAACCATTCCCAATCAGGCACTTTCCATAAAGGATCGCATGATTGATTAAAAACTAATTAAAGATGCAGCCCCAAACCAGGACAGACCCTCCACAATGTTTCACTGAAGGCTGCAAGCTCTTATTTTTCTATCTCTCTCCCACTCTTCTTCTCACATATTTTCAACAACTGAACCCAAAAATTTCAAACCTACATTTGTCACGCCGTAATACTCTTTTCACTGATCTTTATACCAATCTTTGTGAGCTTTAGCATATCTTATTCTTTTCACCCACTTTCAATGAAGATGACAGATGCTGAGCCAGGTCCTTGATGGACTATTTCTGGTCTCTAAAATAAGAAACTCAGAGATATTTCTTTCACCTTATAGTCCTTGACTTCTTCTGATTCTTAAAATTTCTTTAACAGCTTAAATATCATATCCTGAGTGTTGATGCAGAATTATGATCTTATGTCTGTCAAATTCTGTGATTCTTGATATTTTAAATGAAATTATGTGATTAAAGTTGGTGTTATACATATTAGCAAGCTTCCAATCTAATAAATTCATACTACATGTGTATGTAACTCTCAAGCATGTCTTGCCTGGCACCAGCTGGCTTGCTGGTGTAATAAAATATTTTCATAGAATTCAATTTGCCATGAAGTAGTAAATCCAGGGAGCAATGACATTATTAGGGTTTCTGCAATTGCTCAAGTGTAAGGGAAAGTCACACTAAATACCTAATATTTTAGCCTGTACACACACTGCTTTTTTCCAGATTTTTGTTTGTTCATTTAATTGCATTTTGTGAGACTAAGTGATGATCAAGTTAAATCTAAGCTTCTCTTTAGCTCTGCAATGGCATTCAACACTTTTTGACTTTAGAAATAAAAAATAAATTCTACAAACGCAGAAACGTGTTCCCCCATGTTCCATCAGTGTTCCTATTAATGGGACTTTTTAATGCATGGAGAACTGAGGACAATAATTGTTGCAGTTGTGCAAGTTGCCGTTGTCTGATTCTTCTCATGACACGCCGTACATTTTTAATAGGAGACAGATCTGGACTGCAGGAAGGTAAGTTAAGCGCACACATTCTGTGTCCACAAAGTCACACTGTTGTAGCAAATACAGAATGAGGCCATAACCACGCCTTTTTACAAAAACGAAAAGCTGAAAAGGGGACTCCTTTGGATCCAACCACAGCATGTTTCTTTGAACCATCTGAGATGAGCTTGGGCCTAGAGAACTCAAGTGTTTTTGTACAGAATTCCATGTACAGAATTGATGCATTCACTTTGTGTAGTAGAAAGTCAGGTTGCATTTCTTGATGCATTGACTGACTGTGTTACATGACAATGGTTTTCTTAAATACCATAAAGTCCATGTTGCTGTATTTATCACAATAACATTACACTTTTGCAAGCAATGTTGTCTGATGGCTCAAAGTTCCCACAAAAACAGCAGATGGTGAAAGATGGTGAATTTTTGTTTGCGATCTTGCACTGAGACATGTTCTTTTTGAAATGTTCGGTAATTCACCTGCTTATTGTGGAATTTTTCTAATTAGTTTAAATACTCTATAAACTATTCACTCTTATTATATCTGCCCCAACTGTTTAAAGTGTGTTGCAAAAAATTCTAAATGTGTTCTTATCAGAAAAAAACAAGTTGATTAGTGAAAACATTGGACATCTATTTTATCTACTTTTGTTTGTAAAATAAATAATTAATATTAATAAATAAGAGAATTAATCACAAATCTCAGATTCTATTTTAGTGCATTTCACAAAATCTTCCAGCTGTTTTAATAAGCCACTGCTAGAACTTGCCCTCCACAGTTGGTAATATTATCAGGGCAATTAGAGACTGTGTAGGAATCTCTGTGCATAATGCCAAGGCCAAAACAATCTTAAATTGAAGTAACTTGAAAATCAGCATGACTTTGTGATGAATATCAGCACATGTATGTGGTACTTCTGACTCACCTTGAACAAGAACAAGTGTTATTTTGACTGAATAAGCATTAAGTCCCACATTTCAAAATCTTGTGAAAAGCCTTTCCAAATAAGTAAAAGCTGTCACTGTCTTTTAAAAGAGGGTGGTGGTGCTACCAGATTAATGCCCATGGTTTTGGAATGGTAGCTCATTGTAGGACCAGGACTGTCCACTCCAACTAAAGGCACACTCTTGTATCTCCTATAGCTCTCCTTTTCAGTTATGCTGTAATAATTAAGGGTGTCGGAGACTCATGCTACTTTGCACAATTGGTATTATACTATTAATGATTTTGTTTGTATCACATTTTAACTACATACATGGCGTGAACCTGTTTCCCACCTGAAGCTGAAGTCTGTGGGTGTAAACTCAAATTCTTTATGCTTTTCACTTGGTGTAACTTTTGTTACAAATAATTTTATTTTAATGTTTTAAATCGAATTCTAATTCATTCAAATTCATCTTTAAGTCACCCAAGAAGGATGGAGGTTTCTGCTGAGTCTGGTTCCTCTCAAAGTTTAATCCTTGTTATTTTAATGTTGCTCTCGGCTTGCAGGATTTTTTTATGTTAAGGGATTCTGTGCAGTTGTTTTGAGCCAATGCTAAGCTAACCATACAGATAAAGCTCCAGATGAAAGATCAGAGTTTGTGAAGCTGAGCAACCACTTTCACCATAGTAAAAATGTCAACATTCACATGAAATAGTTCCATTTCCAAATGAACATGTACAAATGTGACTTATTCCTTTAACCATGGTAAAGTGTGCTGATATATTTATGTTCATTTCAACACTTACCTTTCCTAAAACTTCCTACTCTGTTAAATGGCTTCTTGCTACTTTTTTCTTCAGGACAACCTGCATGTTTCCTCTCTTCATCTTTTCCATGTTTGTCATAATGTTGCAAAGTTTCCTCTGCATCTTTAAAAATCTCACATGTGAGGTAACTTCCATTTATTTTCACCACTTTGTCAATATCCTCAAACAGCCGACAAACTGAAGTCTTGTCATGTTTATCTCTGTGTTTAAATCTGTGAAACCTTCCATCACATTCATCCAGAAACTTGTTAAAACTTGCAGATTTTTCCTCTTCAGCCTCCCAGTCAGTACTGATCAATATAGAATAGTTTAGTGCTCGATCACTGAAACAGTTCAGTAAGTGTTTCAGTTGGTTCGTGTCCTCCTCTGTAAAACTGTGAGGTTGCACCATGAGTAAGAAAGCATGAGGACCAGGAGCAGTAAGTGAAACACACTCTTTTAGTCTCTCAGATGACTGAGTGAGTTCTGGATTGTACAGATGAGGAGCATTGATGATGGTGATATATCTTTCATCCACCCATCCACAGGCGTACTTTCTGTGCTGATCTACTGAATGTGAAGGAACTTCAGTCTCAAATGCAGCTCTACCCAGAATGAAGTTCCCCACACTGCTGGTCTCTGAGTGACTCTTTCCTAACAGAATTATCCTCAGTTCAGATACTGCAAATGAAGGAAAATATAAATAATTCATAAACATATAAATTACTGCTGTTTAGAGATTTAACAGGAACAGGATGCTTGACTATAATACACATGTACTAATTAATAGGTTTTATCTATTTTAATTAGAACATGAATAGGACTTACAGTGAATTTAGAAAGTTTCAACACTTTATTGTGTTGTGGATTTGATTTTGATTATCCAAAACATTATCCAATACAAAAAAAGTCACCATCTGGATTTAACTAAGCAAATAGGTAAGAGCCTCCCATTGGATAATTACTGCATGGGTGATTATGTTTCAGCTGGTAACTATTATGAGGCAGAAAGGACCCAAGGTGCAGATTCTTAAAAAAATAAACTTTATTTATTATTTTAGAAACAAAAAACAAAGCAAAAGACAGAGACCAGAACAAAAAAGCAATCGGGAGAACCCCGATTGCGCCGCAGGCTCAGCAGGCAAATAATAAAAAAAGGCAAAATAATACATTAATGCGAGGCGCAAACCCCGGTCGCTCCGGTGCTGGGCGTTCACGCTACAGTCTTGCCAACTGGAGGATGTCAACAGTCCTGCCAAAAGCGCTTAAAAAGGCGCTGGGGAACTGAAAAAGAAAAAGCAAAATAATGAATAAATGCGAGACGCGAACCCCGATCGCTCCGGTGCTGGGCGTTCGCGCTACAATCTCGCCAACTGGAGGATGGAGAGCCACTAGGCACAAGCTAAAGATAAGCGTCTGGACGAGGCGTGGCACCAGACGCTGAAATCCTGCTATTAGCAACAGGGGAGCTAGCACAAAGCTATAAACAAACAGAGCGAATCACACCACTTTACCTAGAATGAAGGAAATCAAAGGACTATACCTCAGCACAGCGCTTACAATCCCGAACGGCCTAAAAACTGTCCGGGCTACCGTCTTTCCCTGCAAAAATGGGGACGAGAGGACGTTCTCGCCACCGGGCTACGCAGGCCAACACAAACAAAAGGTGCGACGCCCGCTGCTGCACACTGGCGGATTAAATAGGCCAGGTGCAGCTGCAGGCAATCGCCCTAATTAGCCGCCCTCCTACTTGAGGCCTCACTGGGTTTGGGTCTGTAACGCCTGCTTCGCCAGGAAGCCGGGGTGAGTTCGCCAGCTACCGCAGGCACCCTAACAGTAACAAGTTATTTTACCCTAACTGATGCAGTGAGTAGCTTCTCATTTGTTCAACAACCATGTGGAAAGACACATCCTGTGGTCGTGGAAAAGATGTTCATCTGTTTCAGAAGGGTCAAATTATTGGCATGCATCAATCAGAGAAAACATCTAAGGAGAAGCTGAAACTACTAAAATCGGGTTAAGTACTGTCCAACGCATTATTAAAAGGTGGAAGGACAGTGGGGAAACATCATCTTCCAGGAAGGAATGTGGTCAGAAAAGAATCTTGAATGATGGTGAACGGCGATCACTTAAACGTTTGGTGAAATCAGATGGTAGAAAAACTTCAGCAGAACTCAGAGATGTTTAATAGTGACAGTAAGAGCATTTCCACACACACAATGTGAAGGGAACTCAAGGGATTGGGACTAAACAGCTATGTAGCCTTAAGAAAACTACTCGTCAGTGAGGCTAACCGGCTAAAAAGGGCTTCAATTTGCTAGGGAGCATAAAGATTGGACTCTGGAGCAATGGAAGAAGGTCATGTGGTCTGATGAGTCCAGATTTACCCTGTTCCAGAGTGATGGATGCATCAGGGTAAGAAGAGAGGTGGCTGAAGTGATGCACCCATCATGCCTAGTGCCTACCGTACAAGCCTGTGGGGGCAGTGCTGTGATCTGGGGATGAGGTCAGCTGACTACCTGAATATACTGAACCACCAGGTTATTCCATCAATGGATTTTTTCTTCTCTGATGGCACGGGCGTATTCCAAGATGACAATGCCAGGATTCATCAGGCTCAGATTGTGGAAGAGAGGTTCAGGGAGCATGAGACATCATTTTCACACATGGATCGGCCACCACAGAGTCCAGACCTGAACCCCATTGAGAATCTTTGGGATGTGCTGGAGAAGACTTTGTGCAGTGTTAATCCTATTATTAATCCTACAGAGCAGTAATAACTAAACCACAGCTGACATTGATTTTTAAAAAAATGTGTCGTTTCTTACTGTTACGTGCAAGTGCTGCACGTATGTTTTTCTTTCCTTTTCTTTTTGCCTCTCTACCTAACTTCACTATAGGTGCAGAATGGAGCCTATAAAAAGAACGCAACAATTACTCCGCTGCCAATCCACATTTCCTGTTGTGTCTTTGGAGGCGGGTCTTGAGACATAAAGGCACCAATGGAGTCATGTTTCTAGCTCTTGCTCAGGTTAAGTCATGTTTCTAGCTCTTGCTCAGGTTAAGTCATGTTTCTAGCTCATGTTACGCTAGCTCTTTGTTTTGCCAGGTTTACCTTGTTTGCCATGCGTGCCTAGTTTTAGCCTTAGTTAGCCTTTTAGCCTTAGTTAGCTGTGTTAAGTTTTGTTTGGTTTTGTATTGTTCTGGTTCTGTCTTTTGTTATTAATAAATATACTTGGTTTTCATATACATCTCTGCGTGTGTGTCCACCCCTATTGTCTCGTCCTAGACCCCCCGTTACATACATACACACACGACAGTGATAGATTTGTTTAGAAACACTAGGTTAGAGGCTGGTGCCACTTATGTACTTTTAAGTCAGTTTAGTTTTGGTTAGGCAGTTTAGTTGTTTTGTTCTTTTCTTTCTTTTGACACAGCCTATGGTCCACCTTTACTTTTGAGTCGAATAAGTTGTTTCGAATTTTAGTTCTATATTTGTATGCCGCAAAAGGTTGGCTTGTTTAAATATTTGGGGGTTTTTTTGTGTTTGTAAAAACCTGTAAAAATACTCACTTATGTTGTTCTTCACTTACTAAGTAAAACACGAACAATTACTGCTGGCAATCATCACGGTCGTGGTCTCTGTTATTTATTAAATTTTTTTTTTCTTAAACAAACACACAGTCACATGGTTACCTCCTCCCCTAGTACTAATACTATCTTATAGAGGAACTGTAACAATGAGCTCCAGTGTGCCACACCCCCCTCTCAGTGAGCACACACAGTCTCCTGCCATGCCCTTTTTTGATTGGTTCCCTGAACCAATTAGCTCCAGCTGTCCCTCATTTGAGGAAAGAATAAGAGGGAAGCTAAGAGAAACCGCACTAGAGGTTATTCTGCTTTGCCATGCATAGCATTCTGTTTGATGGTTTATTGTTCCAACTTCTTAGATTATATCCTGACTTGTTAATCCTTGCTCGTGTCTGTTCAGTTCATGTTCCTTTCCTGTTTGTTCTGTTTGTCCTGTTTGTTTACCTGTGTTACTTGTCTAGTTTAGTTTAGCCTTGTTTAGCCTGTGTAGCTTGTTTAGTTTGTTTAGTCTGTTTCGTCTCTTTCCCATGTTTATTTCTGTTTACCTCTGTTTAGTTCTTGTTAGCCTTTGTTTGTTTAGTCCTGTTAGCACGGTGTAGTTCTGTCTAGTTTTGTCCAGTGCCCCGTTTAAGCTTGTTTACCCTGTTTAGTCTTGTTTACCCTGTTTTGCCTAGTTAGTCTAGATTATTCTTGTTTTGCATAGTTAGCCTTGTTTAGTCTTGTTAGTTTAATTTAGCTGTGTTTCTCCTTGTTTAGTCCTGTTTGTTCTGTTTGCCCTGTCTTTTGTTATTTAATAAACCATTAGTTTTGAGTTCATCTCTGCATGTGTGTCCGCCCTCTTTGTCTTGTCCTTGCCCCCACGTGACATACATGCAGAGATGAACTCAAAACTAATGGTTTATTAAATAACAAAAGACAGGGCAAACGGAACAAACAGGAAAGGAACATGAACTAAACAGACACGAGCAAGGATTAACAAGTCAGGATATAATCTAAGAAGTTGGAACATCAAACCATCAAACAGAATGCTATGCATGGCAAAGCAAAGCAGAATAACCTCTAGTGAGGTTTCTCCTAGCTTCCCTCTTATTCTTTCCTCAAATGAGGGAGCTGGAGCTAATTGGTTCAGGGAATCAATAAAAAAAAGGGCATGGCAGGAGACTGAGTGTGCTCACTGAGAGGGGGGGCGTGGCACACTGGAGTTATTGTTACAGGAACATAACACGTATTCACTTAATTAGCAATAAAATTTTACAAGTATAGAACAAAAAGACTTACTCATGGGAGGTCGTCCCATACTTCTCCTCTTTCTTAGTGGTAGACAATCTGTGCATAAACCACAAACCATGTTTTAATAAACACGCTGCAGGACCAGCTGATAAACATGATCTTATACAGAACTTACAGAGATTACAGTTCCCACCACAATCACTGACACCATAACTATCTGTCTTTTGGTGGATTAGATTATTATCACACTGAAAAACCCAATCAAGTTCATTTAGCCATGAATACAAGCAACTGGAGTTTGTTCAACATTACTGGGACTTTGAGCTTTGGGAACAATTAAGCTTTTTGGCTACAAATCAAATCAAGGTTCAATCAATCAATCAAATCATACACAGTACAACTATGTTTGGCATGAAATAAAAGGACGGCTATTTAGAAAAGATTTATGCCCATTATTAAGGACGGTTTGTTTGTTTATTAGGATTTTAACGTCATATTTTACACTTTGGTTACATCCATGACAGGAACGAAAGTTACTCATTACACAAGATTAATCAGTTCTCAAGTTTATATCAAACACAGTCAGTCATGGACAATTTAGTGTCTCCAATTCACCTCACTTGCATTTCTTTGGACTGTGGGAGGAAACCGGAGCACCCGGAGTAAACCCACGCAGACACAGGGAGAACATGCAAACTCCACACAGAAAGGACCCGGACCGTCCCACCTGGGGATAAAACCCAGGACCTTCTTGCTGTGAGGCGACATTGCTACCCACGTAGCCACCGTGCCGCCCATTAAGTATGGTGGAAATTTTGTTAAAATCTTTAAATCTTAAAGAAAAACATGGTATTGTAAACTACATGAAATACCAGGACATTTTAAATCAAAATCTGTCTGCCACTGCCAATTTCTTTCAGATCCAATGATTTGATGAACACAAAAAATGATTTTCTGAACACAAAATTAAACTTGTGCCATGGCTACCTCAGTCATCACCATTAAAAACCTGTGGGGTGAAATAAAGAGGAGAGTGCAGAAGAGAGGATCTGGGACCCTGGACAGGAATGGAATCCCCATGCTGTATCTGAGTCGGGGTTACATCAGTGGGCTTTACGATTTAGAGTTGGAACGGCGTTGATATCTCGAACTTTCAAAAAATGAATGGAAGTGAATGGGGACAAAAAACGGGCGTGGCAGGTGGGTGTGGGTTCGAATCCCCATGCTGTATCTGAGTCGGGGTTACATCAGTGGGCTTTACGATTTAGAGTTGGAACGGCGTTGATATCTCGAACTTTCAAAAAATGAATGGAAGTGAATGGGGACAAAAAACGGGCGTGGCAGGTGGGTGTGGGTTCGAATCCCCATGCTGTATCTGAGTCGGGGTTACATCAGTGGGCTTTACGATTTAGAGTTGGAACGGCGTTGATATCTCGAACTTTCAAAAAATGAATGGAAGTGAATGGGGACAAAAACCGGGCGTGGCAGGTGGGCGTGGGTTCGAATCCCCATGCTGTATCTGAGTCGAGGTTACATCAGTGGGCTTTACGATTTAGAGTTGGAATGGACTCAGATTTCCTGCATTTTAAGGTGTTATAGAAGAAGACTTGGTGCTGTTTTGTTGGCATATTGGAGTAATGTGATGACAAACTTATGTACAGTGTCTATTTGGTTGTGTTAAGACCACATTTTGTCAAGTCCAATAATATAAGCAAATCAAATTGTTATCAAATGCAACCCATAGATCCATGAGGAACACTTACTGTAGTACTGATGTTGTGATTTTGGGTCAATTTTACTGTAGGAATTTAAAATAATGAGATGGCAAATATATGTAAAATGTCAATTTGGTGTTTGTGGTAAATTGTGGTCTTATCACAACCGAATAGACACAAGTTTGGCATTCAATTAGTCTAAATTTCAAATCACAGGATGTATTCTAGAGTAAATGTTGTTTTATAACTGTAGGGATGCCATTAGATAACAATTTGATTTGCTTATTATATTGATTTTCAAAAAGTTTACACTTTACATAAGTTTGACATCCCAGTATTCCAACTTCCTGCAGTAAAATTGTCCCACAATCACACTATAAATACTAGAGTAAGTGTTCTTCATGAATGTAGGATTGGCACTTGATAATTTGATTTGCTGATTTTATTGATCTTTAAAAAAGTGGTTTGTACACGACCTAATAAACACTTTACACAAGTTTAAGATCCGATCACAACAAATTCCTACAGTAAAAACATCTGAAATGTATTTCATTAATAACAGAATTAATGCTCTTCTTGAATGTGGTGGATTTTGTGCATCAGAACACGGTAGATTAAGTTTATTAAACTGTAAACAAACAGCTTTATTGTCTTCAACTCTTCGGTTACCGTAAAATACGGTTTAGACGCGCAGTAAAACTTCAAGTGCAGATAACGAGACCGAGCTTTATTAAAGTGCAGATTTGGTGACCGCAGTGTTTTAGTTTTACATCGTGAATGTTTATAGTTGAAGATTTTCATGTCGAAACAACATTACAAATGTTTAAAATAACGATAATGCATCACTGTACTGTACATCACACAACTGCAATCAGTTTATTATAGAATTCTGAATCTTACCTACAGACGCCATCGTCCCTGATCCGTATTAATGTCAAAAGTGAAACACACACACACACTTACACACACACACACACTCTCTCACACTCACACACACACACACACACACACACTCTCTCTCTCTCTCTCTCTCTCTCTCACACACACACTCACACTCTCTCTCTCTCAGAGCTAAAATTAACCTTGTTGTAAGTCACATGTTGTATCGTGTGTGTGTGTGTGTGTGTGTGTGTGTGTGTGTGTGTGTGTGTTTACTTGGTTATTTATTCTGTGTTTTGTTGTTCACATTCATTATGATTTTACTTTATGGCAAACCAACAGAAACAAGAAGTTAATTACATTGATTACATAATTAACATAGTTCACAATAAGCATTCAACAGTCTTATTTAAAAATAGTAATAAAAATAAAGAAATCTGTTATTTGTATGAATACATAATTTACCATTCATGAACTAAAATGTTTTACATAAATAAAAGATATTACTATAACACAGTTGTGGATTTCAGATCACTTTATTATTTATTTGTTTATTTATTTACTTTAATAACTCATGTAGCATTTATTAAGCTGAATTCTGAACACATTTCAGGTATGTAAGAGGTTTTTTACTATTACATGATAATGAAGGCACTGCTTGCTTCTGGTCAGGGTAACACTAGGCACAAGGCAGCAATACACCCTGAATAGGGCACCAATCCATTTTGTCCAATTGTCCCCATTACCCTCAGACACAGCCTATCTATCACTGACTGGCCGATAGCACTGTTAAGATTTAAACTTGGATCTCATTCTGCTTAAATCATTAGTTTTTCTGAAATATATCCAGATAATAATGTGTTGTAACCATATTAACAAGTAATGTTAATGTAATGTAATTTTATTGTTTTACATGTAATATGTATTTTCCTTTATTTCAAAAAAACTAAACCTGAGTATTGTAAATAAATTGTTCTGTTGCACATTATTATTGTACATTGTACACGTAAACACTGTTTATGTGAAGCACTGATGAAATGTTGTACTGTGGTTTTCTGCACTGCAGAGTTTATTGTGTACATTTTTCTGTAACAGGGACTGAAACGTGTATCCTGAAGAGATGAACCTGCATAATTACAACAGATATTTAATTCTGTATTTAGTATGAAGTTATAAGAAGATGAGAAACAAAAAGAAATTAGTTATTATATAAATGCATTAGCTGCCATAAATAAATCAGATGTATTGTATTGATTCCCACGTAAATAAAATATCTGACATTAATGCAGTTGTGGATTTCAGTTCAAGTTTTTGTAACAGTTTTGTTTACGATGTTTATTTTATGTTGAATTACGTTTTACAAATCTTACCACATTAACAACAACATGCTGCATCTAACAGCTCTATTTAACCTCTACTGAAACATTATTAGGTGTGGCAGTGTGTATTACTGTCGCCTCACCTCAGGAAGGGCTTCAGTTTGATTCCCAACCAAGTAGCCAAGGTCCTCTTTGTGTGGAGTTTTACATGTTCTCCAGTTGTCCTTGTGAGGTTTTGTTCCTGGTGTTCCGGTTTTCCAGGACTTTAATCTGCTCTATTCCCTGTATTTGTGTTATGATGGGAGATATAACATTATACAAGTTACCTCTGTGAGAGCTGGTGAAACTCTATGAGCTTGTGCTTTTCACATATACAAACCTAACTCAGAGCAGTAGTGTGAAGTCTGTATTAAATCTATCATTCAGCTTTAGGAGAGAATTCATGAAAATTGAACTCACCTGAAGATGATCCCTGGCGACCCCCCAGATTGTTACATCCCGTTTCTAATTAATTAAATTTGTTCGCCTTCTAAATCTACACACACTTACTGTACATACATACACACTTACATACACACACACTTATGAGCAGACACACAAACACATGAACATACACATGTATGTAGCAGACTTGAAAAAAGAAGCCAGCGGTGTTGAGACCAGGCATGAGGCGCAAACACACACACACACACACACACACACACCACACACACACCACACATACACACCACACACACACCACATACACACACACACACACACACACACCACACATACACACATGGAGATCTGCTGGTTTATTGCTGAGAGAAGAAGCATGGGGTACATTAAGCTCACACAATAGAAAAGAAAATTACTCCATAAAAGAAAATAGTGACGTCATTAAACCTTACCCAGCTAGCAAAAAAATGTATGGCCCGGTGTCAAAATGAATGACGGTTTGATTCTGGCCTGTGTACGTCTGCCTGGATCCCAGTCATAACTGCCAACAATAAGCCAGCACCTAACCACCTGCTACCCAGAACAACCATTATAGGGCCAAATATGGCCCAGTTCTGGCCTTCAGTAGATTTTTGAAAGACTTTTCCAGCCATATTCAACCTTTAATGGTCACCGGGACTACAATTGTTGTTGCTCCTTATTAATAAGTACAATCACTACTAATAATGTATTAATAAGAGGACGAAGATGAACAGTAAGAATAATAAGAATAATAGTAACAAAAATGTACACACATTAAGCACTCAGTGTTTGTTCATCTCTTGTTAGCACTTTGAGATATTACCTATGAAAATACTTTGTAAAATATGTATACTTTATTATAATTAAAAGTAAAATATAAACTTATAAGACTTGTAAATATGTGCTTTAGACATGATAATGTGCTTTTTTAATGATAACATTTTACAGTGTTGTGTACAGTGCTTGTGTACAGTATCTCTTATCAATCTTGAAAATGTCTTTCAAACTGTATGTTGATAAAAGCAGCTTTTGTAAACATCTTACCAAGATCAGTGTAGACCAAATAACAGAAGGTGGCCGAGTGAGCTGGACTCAGGAGTGCACAAAAAGTCACTGCAGAAATATAAACACTTCATTGGTTCAATCATTCAATCAAGGAATTGTAAATACTTGTAAATATGTGCTTTAAGAGTGATAATGTGTTTTGTGTAAACATGTTTTCTGGGTTAATTTATGCCACCCAATGACTGTAGAAAGTTTTATAACATTGTCAGCTGCCGTGAAGAGGAAGCTAAATCCAGCCTTTTATATACATCACACCCCTTCTTAAAGAAGATTGACCACCATCTCCAGCTTTAGCTGTGACGTCTTCCCTTAATGCCGGCATAGGTAACTAACGTCATTGTTTTAAAATCTTGTGTTTGTAATATAACTTGGCTATATTGTTAGATGGTTTATATCGTATTCATAATATCAATGTAAGTTACCTTTAGATGTGTTTCAAATGATTTTAATACCCTTTTGCTGTCATTTTAAACGTTAAAACATAGCTATAATAAATGTATTAATGATCAAAAATACAAAATAATTTGATTATATTTATTGTTCTGTTACTACAATTTATACCAACATTTTTATATAATGTTTTATTAAATTTTTGGTCCTAAAGACCAGCGTTGGACAGCTCGGGACACAATAACCAACCACACTGAGTCAGTAAACTGGATCTTCACGAGACATGGAGCATAATTAGAAAATATGTAAATATTATAAACAAAAACCAGTGATAGCTCAGTGGTTAAGGCACTGGACTAGTAAACAGAAGGTTGCCGGTTCAAGCCCCGCCACCACCAAGTTGCCACTGTTGGGTCCCTGAGCAAGGCCCTTAACCCTCAATTGCTCTTCGTGTTCTGCTCATTGTGTAAGTCGCTTTGGATAAAAAGCGTCTGCTAAATACTGAAAATGTAAATGTAAATGTAAAACAACAATGTAAAAAATGGAGCAAAGGGCATGTCAATAAAACAAGCATAGTACATAGTGCAAAAAAAACCCATAGGTTTCTGAATTAATAACTTTAAACAGTAAAATTACAGTAAAACGTACCTGAACACGACACATGGAGTACAAAAGTTAGGGTTAAAAGCACCACCTACACTGCAAATTCAGTAAAAAAACGTCAACCTCAACAAGACAAAAATGTTTAAAAAAAACTTATAATGGATGATTTTTCAGCTGCTGCTTCAAGTTGACATGTAAGTTAGAGAGGCTGTTTTCTTAAACATCCTCTCCACTTCATCTGTCATCTAGGAATTAGATACGGCCCAAACAAGAGTAATTAAATACAGCTTATTTTTACCCAAATTTTTCTCAACCTAAGCTTAACCAAATGGTTGAGCACATCATTAAAGGGCTAAAAGCTCCAGTTAAAAGTTCTGTTAAACTCTCTCTTAAACAACTTAAATCAGAAGAAAGTTGGGAAAATATAAACAAATGCAAATGTTGCAAACGCAGTGTTTTTTGTTTTTTTTTACATTAAAGTAAATTTCTGGTGAAATACTGGTACTTTTACTCAAGTATGACCTTCAGGTACTCTGTACACCACTGGTAAAAACATAATACTGTAGCCTTATTTATAACTGAAACATAATGTCACTACACCTTAGAATTCACCTGTGATCGTGTAGCGTCTTAATTAACATTTTAGAATCCGACAGCTCTCCAAATATTTCATTAAAACCCCAATTACAATCAATTACAACATGAACATACCTGAGAGAAGTAACATGAAGGACAGTTAGCTCACACAGATAATACAGCTCTCTCTCTCTCTCCCCGTATAAGCATCCACTATGATTTTTTTTTTAAGTTTTAACAATGCATATAAAATAAACACACATAATACTTCAGTCTAGTTTATTACTGAAACATAGTCTGGGATTAATTTACTTTTACAACGTTTAAATGAAGTCTTCTCAGCTACTCTTGACATTGCAGGTTGGATGCAGTGCAAAGCAATTCACAACTATTCCAATAGATGGAGCTCATGTAACATAGAAAAGTAACATAAAAGAAAATTGTGCAGCCAAATGACTGGAGCTGCACTAATGAACTTATCAACAATGTATGCAACACCATACACACCCAACAGGGGGCGCTGGTCTGGTTTGAAGTGGACCGAATTAAGTAACTTACTACAGCAGAGAGTCTCACGCATCTTCTTCTGAGAGTTGAGTGTTGTGGAGAGCTGGTATCTCCACCAGGATGAGCTGGTATTCACACACTGTTCCCTTCCTCGTGATACTTTGGCCAATCAAGAGCTCTGATATAGCAGCTTTCAGTGATTCATCACGTCCACACAGCACCAAGTTCAACACTGGCACTGAAGTTACGTCTTCAGACAGTGAAAAAAAAATAGAAGATCGTATTTTGTTGACTTTAGCTACTCTTAGTATTGACAGGTTTACACTAATGCAGAACAAAAAACATTTACTGTTGAGAGAGGTTATTACGAATTTCTCAGTTTCAGTCTCGGAATCACTGAATAAAATCACCTGATATAATTCTCTCCTTAAATTTGGATACAAACACGATTCTCATTTGTGAGTTACTTTATTTCTTTTTTTAATAGGAGTGTACAAACCCTGAATAGTAATGCAAGTAAAGACCTTGTCTTGGCCGCTCAAGTGGTGCAGTGGTAAAAACACATGCTGTTCACCAGAGCTGAGATCTCGAATACATCGTATCGAATCTCAGCTCTGCCTTGCCGGCTGGGGCTGAGTGGCTACATAAACAACGATTGGCCTGTTGTTTGGATAGGGGAGGGATTAAGCCAGATGGGGACACTCTTTCTCAGACTAGTGCGATTACGACCTCTGCTGGCTGGTTGGTGGTGCCTGCACGGAGATGGGGAAGGAGTGCGGTAGAGCAGGGACCAGCATTAGTGAGAGGATGATTGACGGGTAGAAATTGGATTTATTTTAAAAAAGACCTAAGACAGGCAATCTTGAAGAATTTGCTGAGTTTCTTTCCAAATTAATCTTATCAACTGAAAAAGCTTTAATTGTTGGAAACTTTAATATCCAATATGAAAATAAGTCTGATCCATTTAAAATTGCGTTTGATTCTATTTTAGAATCTAAAGGTATTACACAAAATGTAACAGGACCCACTCACCACTGTAAACATATCTTAGACTTAATATTAACTTATGATATGGACATGGACAAGCTGGATGTTTTACCCCAAAACAACTTACATTTACATTTTCAACATTTAGCAGACACTTTTATCCACAGTGACTTACTGTAACATTGAAAGCCTGTGTGTGAGTGTGTGCTCCTGTGTGCCACGCCCCCTCTCCATGAGCACACGCTGTCTCCTGCCATGCCCTCTCATGATTGGCTCATTTGAACTGATTGGCTCCAGCTGCACACTGCTTAAGAGGTGCACTGGAGCACAGAGGGGGGAACTGGTGGAGCGGAGGATGGCGACGAGAGGAGGGCGTGACACGCTGTTACAGGCGGTTGGCAACGACTGGGCTGTGAGTGGACAGGAGTTTGCAGAGGGAAGTGACGAATCAGGAAATGAGATGGTCCAGGGAAGCGGGAGTTTTGACAAGTGG
The DNA here is from genome assembly GCF_030014385.1 of Trichomycterus rosablanca. Lineage (NCBI taxonomy): Eukaryota > Metazoa > Chordata > Actinopteri > Siluriformes > Trichomycteridae > Trichomycterus > Trichomycterus rosablanca. The sequence goes on from NC_085989.1 coordinate 54,829,171, forward strand.
AATGTAGTAAGGAGGAGAAATAAACGTAAACAGAGGGATAAATCGGATGAAAGCGATAGTGATAAAAGAGCAAATGAAGTGAAAAGGAGCAGAGAGGAATATAAGGTGTTCATTAAAATGGAACAAGAGGAATCTACGTTTGATGATTGGAGCCCTATGCAACTAACCAAAGTGATACACAAAGCAATTGGGGAGGTAAGATTCGCTAAAAAACTAAGAAATGGATCACTGATAGTTATCTGTAAAAACGCAGAACAACAAAAGAAAGCAATCAAAATAAATATGATAAATGGCAAAAAGGTGAAATGTTCAATGGGGTATGACAAAAAAATAATTAGAGGAGTAATTTCTGGGATCCCTTTGAATGAATCACTAGAATCTATTAAAGAAAATATAACGAATGTAAAAATAAGAGAAGTAAAACGAATGAAGATGAAAAGAAATGGAAATATTATGGACAGTCTATCAGTATTACTTACATTTGAGGAAGAACGGCTCCCGGAAAAGGTATTTATAGGATACATGAGCTATGAGGTCAGACTATATATCCCACCGCCGCTTAGATGTTTTAAATGTCAGAGATTTGGACATGTAGCTGCAGTGTGTAAAGGAAAACAAAGGTGTAGTAAATGCAGTGAGGAACATGAATATGGTAAATGCAAAGAAGGAGCAGTAATGAAGTGTTGTAATTGTGGAGGGGAACACAGCTCAGCGTATCGCGGATGCATGATAAGTAAGAGAATGCAGGAGGTACAGAGGATTAAAGCTGTGCAAGGATTATCTAACGCAGAGGCTACCAAGAAGGTCCCAAGAGACATACCTGAACTAGAAAAAGGGAAAAAAGATATGTACAAAAACAAGGATCAATGCGCTAAATGTGATAAATTAGATGAAGAAACATTATTGGTGAGTAAAGGTAACTTTGTACTTTTTATGGCAGAGATAATTAATTGTTCAGCACAGACAACTAGAAAAAAATGAAAGGATTAAAATAATAATTAAATCAGCTGAGAAATACTTGGGTATGAAGGGGTTGTCCTGGGAAAATGTGAGAGATACGCTTAATGATGAAGCACCACAGGTTCAGACAGGGACAGGATCTTTACAAGCATAATGATTTTAAATATACTACAGTGGAATGCAAGGAACTTAATTTCAAATGGGCAAGAATTTAAGAAGTTTATTGAAAGCTTAAGCATCAAACCTAGCATTATATGCATTCAGGAATCATGGTTGGTACCAAGGCTGGATTTTATTATAAAAGGGTACACTGCAGTAAGAAGGGATAGGAAAACAAGGAAAGGAGGAGGGGTTGTAACCTTTGTTCAAAGAGGACTACAATACAGGGAATTTAAAAAAGAGAAGGATATGGAATATATAATTATAGAAGTATGGTCAAACAAAGGTAGTGTGAAAATAATTAACTATTATAACCCATGTCAGCAGATAAAGACAGGACATCTTAATGAAATCTGGAAGGATTTAAAAGGGAAAGTTATCTGGTGTGGGGATTTTAATGCACACAGTACATTGTGGGGTGAGAGGGATGATATGAACGGAAACGTAATAGAAGAATTCATAGAAGAAGAACAGTTAGTATGCCTGAATGATGGGACAAGCACAATAATTGATATTGGGAGGGGCTCAGAATCAGCAATAGACCTCACTATAGTGACAAAAACAATGTCTGATAGATGTGAATGGGAAGTAATAAAAGAAACTACCATAGGGAGTGATTACCCCATAATAATTAGAATAGGAATGGAATTTAAATTTGATCGGGAAATTAGAGAAAAAAAATGGGTGCTAAATAAGGCAGATTGGAATAAATTTAGAGAAAATAGTGAGAAACTTTTGTTGAGAATTGAGAATAAACAAAACATTGAAAGGATAAGCAGCGAAATTAGTTCAGGAATAAATAGTGCTGCGGAAATAGCAATCCCAAAAACTAAACTTAAGAAAATAGATAAAATAGTCCCATGGTGGACACAGGAATGTAAGAAAGTAATAAAAGACAGAAATAAAGCATTCAAAATCTTAAAAAAAACACATAACTTTCAAAACCTAATTGAATATAAAAGGACCCAAGCTATTGTCAGAAAAACAGTAAAATATGCCAAAAAAGAGTACTGGCAGAGGTTCTGTAATTCAATTGGTAGAACTACACCAGTGGAAAAGGTCTGGAGTATGATAAAGAAAATGAAAGGGAATGGTAAGGAATATGACTTTCCAGTATTGATACAGGACCAAAAGGTAGTTACTACTAGTAAAGAGAAAACAGAGTTAATAGCAAAGACTTTAGTTAATGTACATAGCACAAACAATTTAAATGAAGATGAAAAGAGAGCAAGAAAAGAAATAACTGAAAAGTATCAGGTTCAACTAGAAAATGAGAGAGAAGAAGGAGACGTATTGAACATGTTATTCTCAAGAGCAGAACTTAATAACGCACTAAGGAAATTAGGAAAAACATCACCAGGGGAAGATGGAATATGTTATTGTATGTTAGAAAACCTAAGTAACAAGGGAAAGGAAGTGCTGATAAGTTTATATAACAGGATATGGATAGAGGGGCACATTCCAAGTGCATGGAAAGAATCAATAATCATTCCAATCAGGAAGCCGGGAAAAGACCCTAAATATCCTAGCAATTATAGGCCTATTGCTCTTCATACTGGATTGAAACTAAAGGAATACTGCAGAATCATCAAAGTGGATTTCGAAGAGGAAGGAGCACTATAGACCCAGTTATATGACTAGAAGATGACATAAGAAAAGCTCAAATAAATAAAGAGACATTGATATCTGTATTTTTTGACATAGAAAAGGCATATGACATGTTATGGAAGGAAGGTCTGTTAATTAAACTAAACCAAATAGGAATTAAGGGACGAATTTTCCAATGGGTTAAGGAATTCTTAACAAAAAGGACAATAAAAGTTAAAGTTAATGGAGAAATTAGTAAAAGTTACATCGTTGAAAATGGTGTTCCACAAGGAAGTATTATTAGTCCTTTACTATTCTCTGTAATGATTAATGAAATATTCAAAGATGTAGGACAGTCGGTAAATGTTGCACTGTTTGCAGATGATGGAGCTATGTGGAAAAAAGGAAGAAATATAAGTTTTGTGATAAACAAGATGCAGCAAGCTATAAATAGTGTCGAAGAGTGGGCCCTGCAGTGGGGATTTAGAATATCAATCGACAAAACTAAAACAATGTTTTTCACCAGAAAGAGAACAGATTTAAATATAAAACTTAAAATATCAGGGAAGGAGCTGGAAAAAGTAGAGTCATTTAAATATTTAGGAATTTGGTTTGATAAAAGACTTACAGTACATGGGCAACACATATTCAAAAGATAATTGACAAATGTAGTATTGTAATGTAGTAAAAGTATTGAACATAATGAGATGTTTGCGAGGGGTTGAATGGGGAGCAAGCAGAACTGCGTTAAAGGCTATCTACACAGGGCTCATTAGATCAGTGTTTGATTATGGATGCTTGGTGTATGGCTCTGCGGCCAAAAGTTTAATAACCAAACTAGACATTATTCAAAACCAGGCATTAAGATTATGTTGTGGGGCAGTTAAAACAACACCGGTTACATCAATTCAAGTAGAGATGGGGGAGATGCCTCTACATCTTAGAAGAGACCAACTGGCCCTGGTATATTGGGCAAATCTTAAAGGTCATAATGAAAACCACATAAGCCAATCAGTATTAAGGCAGTGTCAAGAAAGAGTGAAAGAAAAAGTTAGAAGCTATGGATGGACAATAAATAGCAAAGTTAATGACATGGAAATAAAACAGTTAGAAGTAAGTCCTACAGTGGCATATCCAGCTGTCCCTCCCTGGGTACAAGAAGAAATAACAATAGACTGGTGCCTGTTGAACAAAAGACAATAACATGAAATAGACAAATACTGGGTGATGAATTATATGGATAAAAAATAATAAAACAGTAAAAACAATACTATAATATATACAGATGCATCAAAAAGAACAGACAAAAGAATGGGAATATCATATGTCATACCAGAACATAAAATATTCTGTAATAAAAGAATAAATTATGAGTTGGCTGTATATACGGGAGAATTAGTGGCAATTCAACAAGCAATGACATGGATAGAGCATAATAGACCAAAAGAGGTGGTAGTGGCATCAGATTCCAGCTCAGCTCTATTAAGTCTTGAATTATCTCAGGTTGAGGCAAGACAAGATATTGTATGGGAAATAAAACAGTTGGTAAATGACATAACAAAATCAGGGACAAGAATTTTATTTGTATGGGTTCCGGCTCATATAGGAATAGCAGGGAATGAATGTGCAGACAAATACGCAAAACAAGCAGCAGGAAAAGAAAGAATTGAAATTAAGATCAAATATAGTAAAGCAGAAATTAAAAGTATTATTAAAGCTAAAATGAAAGACAAATGGCAAGAGTTATGGGACACAGCACAGACAGGTAGACAGTTTTATAATATTCAAAGAAGAGTGGGAAAGGGCAGAACCACAAGCATTTTACTCTTAATGATTCGCATTTTACCTACATCTTGTGGTGCTTGACCCTGAGGAGGTTCTGGCGGACACCTGTTTACCCACCCGAGGTTGTCGAAACTGCCGTGCCAACAATGCTGCTCCTGCTAGATGTGACGGTAACCTGGCATGTTTGCACCAAAAATGTCAAGAACTCACTACTGACTTCATCACAAACTGGACTGAATAATGAAGAACTCCAATTGCTTGTTAATTTCTTAATTAATTTTGGTTGTATGATTTGTGTAAATTCTATTTACTTAAATGATCATCCAGGCCACCCAAAAAGGGTGGAGGTTCCTGCTGAGTTTGGTTCCTCTTAAGGTTTGTTCCTGTAATTTTAAGGGAGTTTTTCACCCTCGGCTGCTCAATAGGAGATTTTTGGTCTGTCAGTTCTAGATTCTGTAAAGTTGTTTTGAGATGATGTCCATTGTAAAAAGCACTATACAAATAAAATTGACTTGACTTGAATCATGACCCACCCTTATTTGTAAAGGCTAAGCTCTTGGTGGATGCTCCTTTTACACTCAAGCTTGATTAAATCTCTTGTCACCAGTTAAATGGCTAATTGTGGAACCCTTTCAGATCAGATCAGTCTAATATGCTTTAAAATGCAAGAATACACATTTAAGTTTTGAAGTAATACAATTATTGTTCTTTTTGATAAAACAATAAATTAAAGTTTCTGGGCTGTGTCCACAAATCAACCCTGCCACACTATGTAGTGCACATGAACTAGTGCACTATTAACAGCATCAGTACTACTTTGATCTGCTATTTAGTCGGTGTGATACAGACTGGAACCTCATTGAAATCGTTTCATCAAATTTAGAATATGCATTTATAAACAAAAAGCAATAATGTTGTTTAGCTGAAATTCATTCACCTTTGGGTAATAATCAGTTCATCAGAAACTAGTGCAGAATTTAGAATTCAGTTTTATTTGTATTTTGGAGACATTTCTACATTTGATTCATTAGAATACTGAATAAAGTTTCAGTGAAACTGTTGGTGAGCTTTGAGATATTGATCTTTATTTATTGTTACATGCACTTACATTGAAAACCACAATCATTATTACATTCATTAAGAAGAAAAAGATCAAATTCACTTTCACATTCTACTAATCTATAAATCCCACAACCATAAAACTTAAATGACTCTTTATAAAACACTGAGAATATAAATGATTACTCATCTGATCATGCTAATAGGTAATCACTGAATCTTTTGTGTGTTTACATACTGTATATCATGTGTGTCTGTGTATGTAGAGTTTGTGTGTATATATTGTGTGTACACATATAGGGTGTGTTCGAAAACCTAGTGAGCTGCCTCAGTAGAGAGGATTCTAATATTGACTTGTCATTGACTTATAAGTCAGGTTATTTGAACGCACTACTTAGACAGTGATAACATTGAGTTTTGCTTACTATGCTAACATAGTTATCCTCTTGCCATTAAAACCAATGGGATGGGGTGGCACAGCGCATTAGCATATCAACTAACATCTCCCTTCGTGTACCAAAAACGGTTACATTCACTGACAAGCCCAAATTTGCAAATAAAAACACATGTACAAGTTTATACAAGTTAAATATAACAATAATTTATTTACATTTGACAATAACTCAGTTTCTCTCCACCGTCAGCCATGTTATTTTATTTTTTCTGTGAGAAAAGTTATGCTGCATTGAATTCTGGGATAGCCTTGATCGCTAAGGACGCTTCCGATGCTCCCTCGTTCTTGAGTCAAAATTACATTGAAATGTTAAGATGCCTAACTAGTGAGGATATTAAGGCATCTAGAATTTCGAACAGCCTATTTCTCGGGAGTGCGCATAGGATGACGTAGAGAGAGAGCTAGCTTTTCGAACACACCCCATGTGTGTCTGTGTATGTAATTTGTGTGTACACATACATATTGTGTGTGTGTGTGTGTGTGTGTGTGTCTTATTCTTCAGATGTAATCATCCAAACTCTCAATAACTTCTTTTCTTGTGTATTTTCTCCATGCAGTGGGAATCTTTCCCTTTTCCTGAAATGTTTTACCATAAAGCATTTCCAGGTCTGTTTTGAATCTGCACACAAACCACTTCCAGTATGGGAGCTCTGAATTATCAGGAGTGATGCTCCACTCAGCATATTCTCCTCCTGCTGTTCTGTAGATTTTGTAGAGTACGAAATGATCTATATCATGACTGGGGTAGAAACCTTGATCACTTTGTACTAAAGTTGTACAAATATTAGCACAGAGATTTGTTGTGTATCTGTTGTACCATCCTGCGATTCCATTTACTCTGTGGAAGGGGACACTGTGATCTCCATCATGATCCTCCATTGTGTTGGTGCAGACGGCTTTACAGAATGGACACTGAACCCAGCAGCACTGACAGAGATGTTCAATCAGAATCTCATCTGGTTTCTTCCTGAACTTCTCCATGTTGATGTCTGTTACACTTTTGAAGATTTTATGTTGTTCTGACATCATCTTTGTGAGACCTTCACACACAACCTGCCGAAGAAAATCTAAATCTGTAATTTCCTCCAGACCAGTGCAGGTTATTTCTTTTAAGCTCAGCTCATCTGTTAGTGAAATGTTCAAACTTCTCAGCCACATGTTTGCATCACGACTGCTCTTCTTCACTTCTTCAGTTGTGATGTTCACAGCGTTCATCACTTTCTGCTCTTTGTGTTTCAGGTTTCCTTTGAGAAGATTCAGAACCTTGCTGTTATTTTCAGTGATGTATTTATCAACATTTTCTGTAATAAACTGTTCAAAATGTTTCTTGGGACGGTGGACGTACTTCATGTACTTCTCAAAGTTCTCCTGCTCTGCCAGAAATTTCAAAATGTGTTTCTCAAGCTGTGACCTGTTACCATTAAATTCTAGCATGTCTGATCTCATCTGTGTTGACAGATCAATAGCAGTTTTATTGTAAGCGGCTTCCAGGATGGCTGGTACAAGATTGTTGTAGACAAGTTCACCAAATACTGTTGTGGTTGTTGCTCCTCTGCAGTAGTTTTGGAAGACGCTGTAATATTGTGGTTTCTGCTTTTCCAGATACAATTTTACATCATTTTCATCTCTGAACTGTTGGTGGATCTTGGTGAATTCAGGATTTGCAAGTTTACACACATTAAGACAGAGATCCAGAGTGAATTCCTTCTTCAGCTTTATTTTCTTGTTCTCACTGTGATATTGTTCAACTCTGTGTTTGACATATTCAGTTATTTCCTGAATGTAGCTGTTTTTGTAGCCCAGTCCTGCAATTTTGCTGCAGATCTTCTTGATTAAGTCCTCAGATTCTTGGATGACATTGTTGATTAACTTCCTCACTGATTCCTGGACTTCAAAGGGAATCATTTTTATTGTCTTTAAAATGTACCATGAATAATCTCCCAGTCTGTCTATCTTTGTGTAATTTTCTTGAGATATTCGGTCATATAAAGCAGCTTGTTCATGACCTTCAGATAGAATCTGTATCACATCCTCCCAAACATCAAATGGTTTCTCTACAGGTGTGTCTTGTGTCAGATCAGTGACCCATTTGTTCCACACTTTATCAAATTCCTGTCTGAGGACTCGTTCATCAGTTTCTGTGCTTTTTAGTTGTAGAGCAAGTGCTTTACTCACATTGAAGAGCTTTTCATCATACTCTGTCTTTTTGTGATCAAAAGCTTCTCGAGCTATTTGCTGTTGAAGAAAAACATTCAGGTTTGTTTTTGCATTTTTAACAAGATCTTCAAGAAGTTGTTTAATTTTGTTTTCACATCTCACTTTCCACTGAATTAAAATGTCTTTGTCTCTGTCCTCTTCAAAGTAACATTTCATTGATTTCTCCACTTCTTCTTTGGTCTTCTTCATGTGAGCATAAAGGTCTTTGTCCTCAATCTTTTGCAGTTTTCTGTTTTTAATTGTGTTGTGCAGTTTTTCTTCATGTTCTAACATGGCACTTCTGAGGGACCAGGTCCATTTTACAAACTCAGTTTCTAGTTTCCTGTAGACTGCAATCTCCAGTGTGTTTCTGAAGCTAAAAACAAAGTTCTCGTTCAGTAGAGCCTTCCACAGATCACTGATGCGAGATTTAAACTCTGAAAGTTTCATACTATGAGACTTGGTAGCATTTGTGAAAATAGCTCTCTTTAACTTCTGAACTTTTTCACTGTATGAGGGGTTTGGTGGAGCCATTGGTGGGCTGCCCTCCCAGAGCTGTGCAAAATACTGAACATCATGTTGTACATTGAAAGCAATAACATCACTGAAGCACTCAGCTTCACTGTCTTCCTCTTTAGCAGCTAATCTTGTCATTTTATCCAGTTTATCCTGTAGACGTCTCCTGCCCTCCATGTTCTTCTCTCCAGCTGTGATGTCACCAACATTCTGATGGACAAACATACATCTGGGATCCAGTTTGACCTTCTTCATTCTCAGGAAGGCCTGAACAACAATCTGAAGAATCTCGTGCATCTCAGCAGGGTTCTCACCAAATATGTTGATCAAAGTCAGATTTCCAAGACCTACAACAAATGTTGCAAGTTCATTATCATGATGGTAAGTGGATTTTCCTGCAAGTTCAAGTGCTCGAAGCCCTTCAGTATCTACAATAAGTACGTAGTCAAACTTCAGCTGCTCCTTCATCTCCTCTGATACTCTGACCAGCTGCATGAAGGCTCCTCGGGTGCACCTTCCAGCACTGACAGCAAACTGGAGCCCAAACATTGCATTCAGCATGGTGGATTTTCCTGTGCTCTGAATCCCTAGAACTGACAGCACAAAGACTCTCTGGTCTCCCAGTTTCTTTATGAGTTCATCTAGAACTGCTAAAACCCAAATCAGAGGAACATGAGCAGCATCACCATCCATCAGCTCCATTGGAAGACCAGATTTTATGAGTTCTGCAGCAAGTTTGGGAAGATTAGAGAGGCTTTCTTTAAAGGTTTTCTTACTTGTTTGTATGGACATATTTGACTCATATATCTGACCTATCTCTCTGAAGATGTGTTCCAGACCAAACATTGCTGCATTTAGTTTTACAGATATTTCTTCAAGTTTTGTTTGCTCAGCCTTCATCTTTCCTGATTTATCATGTTTCTTTTTAAGCTCTAAAACCCTTGTCCATGTTTCATTGTACTTGTGATGAAGATCTGAAAGATCATCTGAGGTTTGTTTTTGCAGTAGAATCTCGAGCCATTTAATAAAGAACGATTTTTCATTTCCTGATAGAGAATTCAGTGAGGGAATAATTTGTTTCATAAATCCTGATTTTCCATTTTTTTGTTGCTGTTCACGGATTTCTTTCATTTGTGTTTGTTTTTCACTCTTTTGCATTTCTAAATAGTTTCCTTGAAGTCGATGTGAGTCTTTGTTTATCTGACACCACTCATACCAGAGCTTCCCTTGACAGGGCAGGTGTGTTTCCTTTAATGTGGATATTTCCTTCCCCTCCAGCTGTTTTGTTATCTCTAGTGCAGCTTCTTTTCCTTTCCTGCATTCAGGATCATCTTCATCTGTGCTGATCTCATCGTTTTTGTATAAATTCTCAAGTTTAAAAACTGAAGATGACTTGGACAGACACTCTGTGATGATTGTTCTGAGGTTCTCTGATACGTCTGACTGATTTCTGTCTTTTAGACCAATTCTGTATTTTCCATTCTTAATCTTACTGACACCTGATTGATCCTCAGAAAGGAGACAGATGAGTGGTTTGGGGTCTTTCAGAAGCTTCTGTAGCATCTCCTTATTTCTTCCATTTTTAGGATCAAATAAAAGAACAACATTTACAGACGACATTTCAGTCAGAATATCCAGTTGTTCTTTACTGGTTTCTGCATCACCGTGTAGATTACAGAAAGCAACACAGTCAGTAAAATGATCAGTTTCATTTCCAGATGGACAGTACCAAGCAATCTCCACAACTCCATCCATCAGTAGACGGTTTTTAATGCTGCCACGACAGTGTCTGTGGAAGAACGTCTGCTGCTTCTCATTGATGAAGCTGTTCATCAGCTGAGACTTGGAAAAGGACACGTCTCCTAACCTGAAGAACACCACCATTGGAGTTTCTGCTTCATAAACATGCTGGGTTTTACTGATCTTGGTACCAGAAGTGTCAGTGGTTTTCCAACTTTTAATAATTTGGCGAAATGTCCACAGAGGAAACTCGATCTTTCCAGTAAATGGATTTGGCACCAGTAGAGGCAGAGCGTACTGACACTGAGAGAGTTTATTTACTATTAGTTGCTTCAGGAAACTGTCTGAGCAGTGGAACACCGCCATCTGAAGATCCATGGGGTGAATAGGATTTTTTAAACTGTCCTCATCAAAAGATTTTCCTTTTTCACTAAAAAACTCATCAAATTCATCACCTTCTTCTTCATCTGTTCCTGGAGAAGAAGGGTCTAAAGCAGCTTTTTTGGTGGTGATGGATCTTGCTCTGTAATTCATCATTAACAACCTTTGTAGGAAGGTTTGAACCAGATCTTTTTCTTCACAAGGTTCTTGACAATGTAATATATGAGAAGTTAGTTGAAGAACATCTGAAGTTTTCATTTTTAGTTCGTGTTTGTCCAGAAGATGAAGTCTAGTTAAAAGTTGTTTTGTTTTTATCTTTTCTTCACATCCAGATTCTTGCACTCCAAGCTTCATCTTTTTCTCCTGTAAAATACATTCAAACAGTTTGATCACTGCAAATGTATTAAAGGTCATAATCCATTTCATTAATTTTGTTTAACAGCATTGGGAAAGGAAATCAAAAGTCATAAAGGTCAAAATAGACTTGTAATAGACATGTTATGGCAGATCATGGATTTCAGTGATTTTGGTAAATGTTCTTGTTCTGTGCTTGAATGAGTGTAATACTTTTTTTTCTTATTTAATAAAAGTGTTTTGGAGATTAATATAGAAGTATATCGGCCCAAACATTAACTTTCGGGTTGTTTCAGTCACTGGAAAGTTCATGTGTAAAGGTGCAGGTGTGCGCTTTATCGCGAGTTCAGTAACGTTACCGAGGGAAACCCGAGGACAACAAACTCGAGCTTCATAAATCGCTTGGGCACGTTTGAATCGTTAAATGCGGACGACACGTGAAGTGAGTTGCTTGCTGTCTTGGACGAGCCAAGAGGACTGCAGCTATGAATGAACTGAGTGCTTTGTGCAACGTGTGGATAATAAATGAGTAGTCTTCAGCTGTTGCTGTGGATGTTCAACTGGTTCCTGTGTGAACTTCGTGGATCTGTGAGTATCGGTTCAATTGAATCTTCTGATTCACTGACACCTGCATTTTGGATCTTCTAAAGTACCCCAACGTTTCTTAATTACAAGCGCTTGTATACCCTGGTACTAACACAACCATAAGACAATTTAAAGGGTCATTTTGGGTTATTTGATACACATCTTTTAAAGGACATTTGTGCATTTGCTTTTATTTTCTGGTCTATATTTTCTTGAGATACTATTTTGTTTAATAATTCAGTTTTCATTTACTAATGACCGCATTTAAAAGAAAGATATTGAGAAGCTTATTTTATTGTGGTTTCTGCCTATGTTTTTTTTACTATGTTTACAAAATAAACAGCTCCAGTATTGTTGTTTTATATAAACACTTGAGTATTGTTAAATTATTCTAAGGTCAATATTAATGATGCATTTATTTTCTGTTTATTAAAAAGAGGTATAAATACATAAATACATTTTTGGAGGCACCGCGCTATAGTGTTTGCATTGGCTAGTCCATTTTAGAAATGACAACATTTAACTTGCAGACATCAACAGTTATTGACATGTATGCTCCCTAAATTTTTATTTGGCGCCTTCAGGGAGGGGTTACACAAGTAAGAGGAAGGCTCACATCCAGGAAGAAGAGCAAGGGAGAAAGCTTGCATCTAGGAACAAGAAGATGAAGCATGTGGGGAAGTTTACATCCTGAAAGAGAACTGACAGAAATCAGTGGCGACTTAACTATTACTTAACTACAGGCAACACTCAAGCATGGTGGAGGTTCCTTGCAGGTTTGGGGTTGCATTTCAGCAAATGGCAGCAAATCTTCAGTGTAAAGAAGAACAAGAAGTGATGATATGGCCCCCATAGAGCCCTGATCTCAACATTTGGTACAAAAGCAATATCCACAAAAGTCTTTAAGGAGCAAAAATGAAAAGAGGCTCTCCGATTCCTCTGACAACACTGCATCAAGAACCATCAATAGCTGATATAACCATGTGGGTGAGGGATTATATTAGCTTTTGTCAAGCACTACAATACAGAGTTACTGCACAAATTCCACTTAAAACTTTACTGTGCAAAAAAGGAGCCTTATGTTAGCCATGTCCAGAAATGATGATAAGGGCTCAGAGGCATCTGTCCAGCAGTCCTGACCTGTCCCCAACAGAGTACTCTTGCACAAGTTAAGATGTGTTTGCAGGACAATTGGCACAAAATTACTTGAAACACAAACTTCATTTCCTGTTGTCCTCTGTGCCAAAACATCCTTCAGTGTCATGACCAAGGGTGCAATTAAACCCAGGCCCCCTTAGTGGTAACCCCAAGTTGGAAACACTATACTAGTAACAGACCCAAGTGCAGAGACTTAGTTGAAAGGAATACATTTTATTGACTTCTTAACCTTTTAGTCAACTTTATTTAACCAAAACAAACAGGGGCAAAAGCTCAGAAGATGTCTACAAAAACAAGGTTCATGATCAAAGAACAAAAAGGGACAAAACGCTCAGAGGATAGGAAACTTACAGTGCAATATTAAAGGACAAAATGAGGACAAAAGCACAGAGGATCTCAGTAAACTCACCAACGAACATCAAAGATTCAACAAAGACAAACAGGAAACACAGGTTTAAAAACACAGGTTAATTAGTCACATGAGAGGCAAGTAATTAGACACATGTGATACAAGGAGCAAACTGGCGGGAAACTGGAACAATGGCAGGCGGGGCTAAGGCAAACACAAAGGCACATGGCCAAGTAAACAAAGATTTCAAAAAGAGTTCCTAGTGGCCTCTAGAGGTCACCACAAACCCCAACTCATGACAGGACTCCCTCCTCTAGGGTCGTCAGGATGTTGGAAGTGATAGTCCCTGATGAGATCTTTGTCCAGAATGTCCCGGGCAGGTACCCAGGAGCATTCTTCCGGACCATAACCCTCCTAATCAACTAAATACTGAACCCCACCGCGAACCCGGTGGGAGTCCAGTAGGTGGTGGACAGTGAAGGCTGGTTGGCCCTTGATTTGGGAGGGAAGGGGAACTTTGGCCACAGGAGCAAGCGGTGAGGAAAGGACCGGTTGTAGCAAGGACACATGAAAGGTGGGGTGTATTCTGAGGGAGCTGGGCAACTGGAGCATGTAAGTGGCTGGGTTGATTCTCCGGATTACTTTAAAAGGACCAATGTAACGGGGGGCAAGTTTGCAGGACTCCACCCACAAAGGAATGTCCCTTGAGGACGACCAAACTCTTTGGCCAGAGCGGTACTGCAAGGCTAGCCTTCGATGTCGATTGGCCTGGCGCTGGTTGATTATGGAGACCCGCTGCAGTGTCTGATGAACTTTTCACCAGGTCCTTCTGCAACGCCTCATGTAGTGAAGAACTGAGGGTGCTCTGATGTCCTCCTCTTGCTCAGGAAAGAGAGGTGGCTGGAAACCAAACTGGCACTGGATAGGGAACATCTTGGTGGACGAAGACTGGAGAGTATTGTGCGCATAATCCGCCCATGGTAATTGAGAACTCCAGGAAGAGGGGCAGTCCATCACCAGACTCCTTAGAGTGGACTCAAGCTCTTGATTAATTGCAGAATGCCCGCCAAACTTGGGAGGAGAATTGGGGTCCCCGGTCTAAGACCTAAGTCCTGTGGAATCCCGAACACTCTGAAGACATGATCAAAGATTAGTTTGGTAGTTTCAAAAGCAAAAGGCAGTTTCTTAAGAGAAATAAAGCGACAGGCCTTAGAAAACCTGTCGACCACTACTAAAATAACAGTGTTACCATGAGATTCCGGAGGACCTGTGATGAAGTCGATGGACAAATGAGACCAGGGGCGGCTTGGAATGGTTGGATGTAGTAACCCTTGAGGGCGTTGATGGAGATTTTTGCTTTGGACGCAAATAGTGCAGGCCCCCACAAAGGCCTTAACATCCCTCTCCATGTCTGGCCACCAAAAACATCTTCGTAGAAATTCCAAGATTCTTTTAGATCCAGGGTGGACAGTCAGATGAGACGAGTGCCCCCACTGAAGTACCCGAAAACGTACCCCTTGAGGAACGTACAAAAGTCCGGTTGGAACGGTTCCAGGGTTAGACTCCAGTTGTTGAGCCCGTTTAACCGTCGTCTCGATTCCCCAGCGAATGGGAGCCACAATTCGGGAGATCGGGATGATAGGTTCTTTGTCGTTCTCCTGCTCAGCTGAGGAAAACTGCCTTGACAGGGCATCAGGCTTGCTGTTCTTTGAGTTGGGGCGGTAGGAAAGCGTAAAATCAAAACGACTAAAAAACATGGCCCAGCGAGCTTGGTGAGGGTTCAAACATTTTGCTTGCTTCAGGTACTCCAGGTTTCTGTGATCAGTCCAGACAATGAATGGGTGCTGAGCCCCCACTAACCACTGTCTCCATTCCTCCAGAGCCCTCTTAACTGTAAGTTCACGGTCACCCACATCGTGTTTGGACTCAGTAGGGATTAAACGGTGAGATAGGAAAGCGCATGGGTGTAATTTTTCATCAGAGTAGCACTGGGAAATAATAGCTCCTACACCTAAATTCAAGGCATTCACCTCAACAGATGGGCGGATGATACCAGAGGCTAATGCTTCCTGAATATAATTGTCCATAGCTTTGTGCTCTGGTAAAGAGAGGGAAAACAACCGTCCACGAGGAGGACTGGTACCAGACAGTAAATCTATGGCGCAGTCATATGGTCTGTGAGGCGGAAGGGAAGCAGCTCGGGTTCTACTAAAAACCTCTTTCAGGTCGAGGTACTCGGCAGGAACTTGGGATAACTCGGTGGGATCTAGAGACTCAGTAGGAGGAGGTGGAGAGCTAGAAAAGAGGCATGTAGCATGGCAGGTAGGCCCCCACTAAGATGTCTGGCCTGTCACCCAATCAATCTGAGGATTATGGCAACTGAGCCAAGGAAAACCAAGGACCACGGGAAACTCTGGTGAGTGTATAAGATATAGGGAGATCTCCTCTTGATGAGCTCTGGATCGAAGGTGTAGGAAACACAGGTTTAAATACAGGAAACACAGGTTTAAAAACACAGGTTAATTAGTCACATGACAGGCAAGTAATTAGACACATGTGATACAAGGAGCAAACTGGCGTTAAACTGGAACAATGGCAGGCGGGGCTAAGGCAAACACAAAGGCACATGGCCAAGTAAACAAAGAGTCAAAAGAGAGTTCCTAGTGGCCTCTAGTGGTCACCACAAACCCCAACTCATGACATTCAGGTGTTGTAAAAAGAAAAAGCAACTTTACAAATGCTTTACTACGGCAATTTGGAATGTGTTGCAGAATTCATTATATTTGCATTATTCCTACTTACCAATTTTGTTTCTGCTGGATAAAAGTTAGAGCTGGAGTCTGTAAATAAAAATGACAAAATATTGTGAGATGAAGATAATAAACACTTTAAAGTACAAATGATTATTTATTTCATCCTAACTGATTATGATGGAACTAGTGTTAGCTCACTCCTGCTCACAATTGTAAATCACTCTGAATAAAAACGTAAGGCTCAAATCTCTTAACCTGTCTACAGCAACATGATACTACATGGATCATGCAGAATAATAGCTGTTAATCCTACACATTCATACTGATAACAAAATGATGTGTATAATGTTTCATGATATACTCAGTTAGTTAGGGATTTATTTATTCCTGAATATTTCTGTTAATTAAACAAGATTGTAATGTTACAAACAGGTGTATGATGGCTGGTAACACAGCTTGTAGCGTGGCTCCTGCAATATAAGGACTATAGGATCTAATTTTGATCCTGCCTACAAGCACTGTGATGAGTTTTGTATGTTCTCCATGTGTCCACAAGTTCTGGGTTTGCTTTAAATTTGCTGCTCTAAATCACCAAGGTTAATTTAGATTAAATTATGTTAATAAATGAGTGAAACCCTGCACTGAACTGACCCCCTGTTTAGTTTATGATTATTTAACATATTTTAGTGTTTATTTGGGTATTATTTTAGTATTTATTTGGGTTTATTTATTTATTTATTTATTGTGTTTGTCATAATGAATTCACAATCATAGTAATGTGTGCTAAAGCTATAGATCATATTTGATATTATTAGTATCAAAACATATTTGATACTAAGAGTGAACTTGTATCTGAGTGTATCCAGGATTAACTGGTAAGGGAAATAAAAGAAAATATTTCTAGATGAACCTGATAAAAACAGTCAACTGGTAGATGTACCTATAGCGCCATCTAGTGGCCACTATTAATTTGCTCTCTTGGTGAGGCACGCGATTTCGTTACACCCTCGAAGGTGGTTCTATTGCTCATTGGCTATCTCCAACCAAAACCACCCCTCCTATTTTTTCTTCACAAAAACTTTAGAACATCGGAGTTGAGAGGTGAACAGCAGCAGAACCCAGAACAGAGAGATCGGCGCAAGAGAAGAACCGAGCAGAGCCGATCAGCAGAAGGAAGTGGCCTGCTGGCTTCTTGGCTGTTTTGCAGATCTCAGAGCTCGCAGTCTTGACTCCCTGTTCACAGTCTCTAGGTTATGTTCGTAGTAAATTAGTCAAAATTAAAGTGTGCTGGTCGCCTTTACTGGACTTCTGAAAGGTTGCTATTGGCCAAAGCAGCATTTCCCGAGTCTCACAAAAGTGATTCAGTTATGAATTCGTAGTACTGATTTATTTACACCTTTATTTTTACCTTTCTTGCCGTTTAATTTTTGATTCCCTGATTAATCACTGTTTTTATGCTATGTCTTTAACTTTTATTAAACATTATAATTCTTTAAACATAGTGTTGTAAGTTTAATAACCAGGAGTGAGGAATAGTTGACTCAAAGAACTTTACCGTTACGAAACAGGACTGATTCATTCTTAATTTGTTTTTTCTGGGATTTGCCATAAAATTCCGGTGGTGCCCCCATAATTGATTTTAGGTTATTAATTCTATAATTAACGGCTAACACCTTTTCCCAACGTTTAACACTATAGCTATACGTACTTTAACGTGATTATTTCTGTAAATAATTAATAAAATGACTTTTTATTTATTAACAATACAGTGATAACTGATCATAGGAATATTTCCACAGTTTAGCAAAAGTGTCTTGTTGATAGTCACAAACACTCAGAAATTCAGTGCATTCAAAAAGACTTCAGACTCTTTTTAATAATGTTTTCTTTCTGCTGAATATTTTATGTCCCTTCACCTGTAACTCAGTTAATCACATTTAGCTGAAAGAATGGTTTCTTGTTATTAGATCTAATGTTGTACTCATCTGTTTTCCATCTGGCCTAATTAATCTGTGAATTCATACCCTTTAGCTTCCTTTCTTTCTAGCAAAGTAATGTTAACGAGCTGTTCTCAACGAGAGTTTTCTATTCTTCTGTCATTAAAGGAAACTTGTATAGGCTATCTCATGTCATATCAGTAAGCCTTCATTCCTTTGCAATGGTAGAAGACAGAAAAAATACGACTTCAAAGTCAGAGTGTGTCACTTGGCACTAGCTGTAGACTAGTGGTTAAGATACTAGAAGATTACTAATTGCCGGTTCAAGCCCCACCACTGCCAGGTTGCCACTGTTAGGCCCTTGAGCAAAGCCCTTAACCCTCAATTGACAACTTATATTGTATACTGTCACTGAGGATGAAAGCATCTGCTAAATGCTGAAAATGTAAACATTTAGCATCATTTCACTTCGAGCTGCATGAGTGATAATAGTGACGTATCCAACAAGGTAATCCAACTAAATTCCTTCCATCTCGTCTCCCAAACTAAACCAAATGTGTTGATTAAATCATCAAAACCATCATCATGTTTACTTGACCCTGTTTCAACTTGCTCACTTAAAAAAATTACTCCCAGCCATTGTAGAGCCCCTTCTTACTTTAATTAATGCATCTCTTAGACTTGGGTACATACTGTAGGTCCGTGTACCTTTGGTAATTAGTTTTTCACTTTAAATCCCAAAGTTGAAAAACAAGAAAACGGGTAGTTTTTCGTTTTTCGTTTCAAAAACCAATATTGAAAAACGGGAAAACGGGGCGTTATTCGTGTTTCGTTTTAAGATCACAAATCAAATAACAAATAAGCAGAAATTGAAAAACGGGTCGTATTTTAATTTTCCAAAATCAACATTTTTTATCAGTTCAACCAGAAATAAAAGAGCGAGTGCGTGCACGTGCTGAGGTGCGTATACATGCTTCATATAAAGTGTAAATCAGGTACAAGTGTTGAGAAGACGGAGCACAAAGTCATAATAACGTTACACCGCGTCCCCTGTTCTGACTTTTGTGTCTGCCGTACTTTTTCCTGCCCTTGTAATTCACACAAGAACTATTTATCCTAAAAAAAATAGGGGGCTATTCTAAGAAAAAAGAATCCTGCATTATTTTTTACATTATTATCATTATTACCGTATAGGACTCAATTCTGTAATACAGGCATAACTAATCGTACATGTCACATAGTGGTGGTAAATTCGGTTCATTTTATGGACTCGGGTTAGTCTGAGTCACTCAGTGATGTGATTCGGTTCACTTGAGTCACTGACATCTTGATTGCGATTGATTTACTGCATGAAAATGCATCCAAATATCACTTATCTTCCGTGCACTCAGAGCCCGTTTTTCAACTTTGGGATTTAAAGTGAAAAACGAATTACCAAAGGTACACGGACCTACATACCTAAATTGTTCAAAAGTGCTGTTATTAAACCCCTGATTTAAAAACCTAATCTTGATCCGCATGTTCTATCTAATTATAGGCCAATTTCAAACCTTCCTTTTGTCTCTAAGATACTAGAAACTTCTAAACAATTCTGTTCTTCTTTACATGAAAACTGTATTCATGAAAAATTTCAGTCAGGATTTAGACCCAACCATATTACCAAAACCGCTTTAATTAGAGTAGTTAACGAGTTGTTAATGTCCTCTGATAATGGATGTGTCTCTTTTCGTGTTCTATTAGATCTTAGTGCAACGTTTGATCCTGTCGATCATAACATTTTACTGGATAGGCTAGAAAATGCAGTAGGTGTTAAAGGACTTACACTCTCTTGGTTTAAATCCTATCTGAGTGACCGCTCTCAATTTGTTTATGTAAATAATAAATGCTTGGTTTCTGAACTCCTCGGTTTGAAAATGAGTGTTGCCACCGGTCACCTGGGCACCATCTAGTAAGCATAATTGGCAGTGCCTGCAGCAGACACTGATTGGCTGCTAGGGGGGCAGGGTGACTGGACTATGTGGGTGGGGTCTTCAAACACTGTTTAAAGACCCAGATTGGCAGATAGAGAGGCGCCTGTGCAGAGTGCATGGGTGAAAAAGGGTTCTGCAAGGGGCTCTGTGCGGGTCTGAGGAGGTGTGAGCAGCAATACACCCACCTCAACTGCAAATTGGGGATCCCCCAGCAGCGGAACACAAATTGACTACACTAATTAAGGAGAAAAATGAGAGAAAATGCATAAATAAAATAGAAAAAGTATGGTATTCCACAGGGGTCTGTATTGGGACCTCTATTATTTACACTCTATATGCTACCACTAGGAGATTATTCATTAGTCAAATTACTCATAACATGGCATCAATATTCACTGCTATGCAGACGACACACAGCTGTATATATCAGCCAAACCAAATGATACTGACACAATCAGTAAGATTGAAGATTGTGTAAACGACATAAAAAACTGGATGTCGTGTAACTTTCTTTTACTTAATTCAGATAAAACTGAGGTTTTACTTGTTGGATCTAAAGCTGCAAGAGACAAATTGTCTAACCTGGTGCTAAACCTAAACACTTTCTCTGTTACTCCCAGCTCAGATGTAAAGAACTTGGGTGTCACAATAGACTCAGACTCTCCTCTGATGCTCTTCTTTTACAGAGCTCCATAAGGTGCTTGCATGAGTAAGTAAAGCAAGTACTCCATTCTATTTTACTCAGTTCAGAATCAGAAAAGTATTTATAACTGATGAACTACATGTCTGAACAACATACAACTAAGAAGAAATGAATGGATAAAGCTGAGAAAATAAAGTAAAGAATTCACATTTTGTAATTAAACATTTCTAGTGGTGCCAATAATTGTGGCATAAGTGGTTTTGTTAAAATTGTTAACCAGTTACTTCTTATTTTTACTTATAACCTACTTAAATGTAATCTTATTTAAATACCAAACACCAACTATCAAACACTAACTGTAAAGTAATCTAAATCTGCCATCAGAATTAGTGCAGTTCTGATAAATATGGAAGTCACATTTCATAAAGCATTTGGTTAGTATTTCTATAATACATTATATATGATCTGGTTGTTAATAAACTTTTGTGTAGAAATGTATGTATTATGTAAACATGCAAAAACAAACTTTTCATTCTAAACACTTACCAGTAGTATGTTGTTCTCTGGTGAACCACTTTTTTACTGCTGTAAAACCTAGTCATAAAAAGAGAAACAAAACATTCATTTGTATGTAGTTTGTTCATGATTTGGCAAATTGTGTGTCTCAAAAATGAAGAAGCTGGCATAGATTTTTCAGTGGATGTTTGTGGCACACTGTAGGTATTTACAGTAGTCAAAATATTTACATTTACATTTCGACATTTAGCAGACACTCTTATCCAGAGTGACGTACAGAGGTGCTCCCACAGTAAACATTACCCTACTCTAGTTTAAATAAACAACAGTACAAGAATACAAATCTGCTGAAAACTTGTTTTTAACAAGATGCTATAGGATGTTAGAAAATTCTCAGCTTAAGCGCTTAGTAAAGACGTGATGAAGGTCTTTTAAAGACAGTAAGAGATTCAGGTGTTCAAACAGATGTAAAGTTCATTCAAAGTTTCACTTAAAGCTGCAAGCTCTTATTTTTCTATCTCTCTCCCACTCTTCTTCTCACATATTGTCAACGACTGAACCCAAAAATGTCAAACCTACATTTGTCACGCCGTCATACTCTTTTCACTGATCTTCATTCCAGTCTTTGTGAGCTTTAGCATATCTTATTCTTTTCACCCAGTTTCCCTTTAGTAAAAGTGGTTTCTTGGCTGAAAGACCAAAAAGACAATTCCTGGTCTGTAGAAGGGTCTACTTTGAATTTCAATGAAGATGACAGATGCTGAGCCAGGTCCTTGCTGGACTATTTCTGGTCTCTAAAATAAGAAACTCAGAGATGTTTCTTTCACCTTCTAGTCCTTGACTTCTTCTGATTCTTAAAATTTCTTTAACAGCTTAAATATCATATCTTGAGTGTTGATGCAGAATTATGATCTTATGTCTGTCAAATTCTGTGATTCTTGATATTTTAAAAGAAATTATGTGATTAAAGTTGGTGTTATACATATTAGCAAGCTTCCAATCTAATAAACTCATACTACATGTGTATGTAACTCTCAAGCATGTCTTGCCTGGCACCAGCTGGCTTGCTGGTGTAATAAAATATTGAAGTAGTAAATCCAGGGAGCAATAACATTATTAGGGTTTCTGCAATTGCTCAAGTATAAGGGAAAGTCACACTAAATACTAAATATTTTAGCCTGTACACACTCTGCTTTTTTCAGATTTTTGTTTGTTCATTTAATTGCATTTTGTGAGACTAAGTGATGATCAAGTTAAATCTAAGCTTCTCTTTAGCTCTGTAAATAAATTCTACAAACGCAGAAACGTGTTCCCCCATGTTCCATCAGTGTTCCTATTAATGGGACTTTTTAATGCATGAAGAACTGAGGACAATAATTGTTGCAGTTGTGCAAGTTGCCGTTGTCTGATTCTTCTCATGACACACCGTACATTTTTAATAGCAGACAGATCTGGACTGCAGGAAGGTAAGTTAAGTACACACATTCTGTGTCCACAAAGTCACACTGTTGTAGCAAACGCAGAATGAGGCCATAACCACATCATTTTCCAAAAACTGAAAGCTGAAAAGGGGACTCCTTTGGATCCAACCACAGCATTTCAGTTTCTTTTGAACCATCTTAGATGAGCTTGGCTCTAGAGAACTCAAGTGTTTTTGTACAAAATTCCATGTACAGAATTGATGCAGGATATCACCCTCAATCTAATGGACAGTGTGAACGGGTTAAACAGTCTCTAGGGAAATTCTTAAGACTCTACTGTTTTAATAACCAGACTGACTGGTCAAATTTTCTGCCCTGGGCAGAGTTGGCCCAGAACTCCTTAATTAGTTCCTCCACAGGAATCACTCCTTTTCAATGCATCCTTGGTTATCAACCCCCCCTGTCTCCATGGACGGCTACACCATCGGACATACCCGCGGTGGACCACTGGATGAGGAGAAGCGAGCAAGTTTGGGAGCAAACTCATCAAAGGATTGAAACTGCGTTGAGACAACACAAACAGCAAGCAGACCGGCGGCGTGGTGACACACCCATCTACTCTCCGGGGAGTTTGGCTTTCAGCTCGAGACTTCAAGATCTCTGAGGGAAGTAAAAAACTAAATGCCAAATATATTGGTCCTTTTAAGATTCTAAAACAGATCAATGATGTTTCGTACAGATTAGACCTACCACGGCAATACAGAGTCTGTCGCTCATTCCATGTTTCTCTGTTGAAACCTTTTATTTCCACTCGATGAGGTGTCTTCTGACATTAATTCTCCACCACTTATGGAGGTTGAGGGCTCGCCGGTCTATGCTGTTCGTCGTCTGCTGGACTCCCGTTGACGTGGTGAAGCTCTCCAATACATCGTGGATTGGGAGGGTTATGGTCCTGAGGAGCGGAGCTGGGTACCAGCTAACGACGTCCTGGACCCAGTTTTGGTGCGGGAGTTCCATCTGCGTCACCCTAGTCGGCCCATGGTTTTGGATCGGTAGCTCATTGTAGGACCAGGACTCTCCACTCCAACTAAAGGCACACTCTTGTACCTCCTAGCTCTCCTTTTCAGTTATGCTGTAATAATTAAGGCTGTCGGAGACTCATGCTACTTTGCACAATTGGTATTATACTATTAATGATTTTGTTTATATCACATTTTAACTACATACATGGCGTGAACCTGTTTCCCACCTGAGGCTGATGACTGTGGGTGTAAACTCAAATTCTTTATGATTTCACTTGGTATAACTTTTATTAGAAATAATTTTATTTTAATGTTTTAAATCAAATTCTAATTCATTCAAATTAATCTTTAAGTCACCCAAGAAAGATGGAGGTTTCTGCTGAGTCTGGTTCCTCTCAAGGTTTAATCCTTGTTGTTTTAATGTTGCTCTCGGCTTGCAGGGTTTTTTTATATTAAGGGATTCTGTGCAGTTGTTTTGAGCAAATGCTACGCTAACCATACAGATAAAGCTCCAGATGAAAGATCAGAGTTTGTGAAGCTGAGCAACCACTTTCACCATAGTAAAAATGTCAACATTCACATGAAATAGTTCCATTTCCAAATGAACATGTACAAATGTGACTTATTTCTTTAACCATGGTAAAGTGTGCTGATATATTTATGTTCATTTCAACACTTACCTTTTCTAACACTTTCTACTCTGTTAAATGGCTTCTTGCTACTTTTTTCTTTAGAACAACCTGCACTTTTCCTCTCTTCATCTTTTCCATGTTTGTCATAATGTTGCAAAGTTTCCTCTGCATCTTCAAAAATCTCACATGTGAGGTGACTTCCATTTATGTTCACCACTTTGTCAATATCCTCAAACAGTCGACAAACTGAAGTCTTGTCATGTTTATCTCTGTGTTTAAATCTGTGAAACCTTCCATCACATTCATCCAGAAACGTGTTAAAACTTGCAGATTTTTCCTCTTCAGCCTCCCAGTCAGTACTGATCAATATAGAATAGTTTAGTGCTCGGTCACTGAAACAGTTCAGTAAGAGTTTCAGTTGGTCCGTGTCCTCCTCTGTAAAACTCTGAGGTTGCACCACGAGTAAGAAAGCATGAGGACCAGGAGCAGTAAGTGAAACACACTCTTTTAGTCTCTCAGTCGTCTGAGTGAGTTCTGGATTGTACAGATGAGGAGCATTGATGATGGTGATGTATCTCTCCTCCACCCATCCACTGGCGTACTTTCTGTGCTGATCTACTGAAAGTGGAGGAACTTCAGTCTCAAATGCAGCTCTACCCAGAATGAAGTTCCCCACACTGCTGGTCTCTGAGTGACTCTTTCCTAACAGAATTATCCTCAGTTCAGACACTGAAAATAAAGGAAAATATAAATAATTCATAAACATATAAATTAATGCTGTTTAGAGATTTAACAGGAACAGAATGCTTGACTATAATACACATGTACTAATTAATGGGTTTTATCTATTTTAATTAGAACATGAATAGGACCTACAGTGAATTTAGAAAGTATCAACACTTTATTGTGTTGTGGATTTGATTTTGATTATCCAATACATATACACTGCCTGGCCAAAAAAAGGTCAAAATCTGGATTTAACTAAGCAAATAAGTAAGATCCTCCCATTGGATAATTACTGCATGGGTGATTATGTTTCAGCTGGCAACAAGTTATTTTACTTTAACTGATGCAGTGAGTAGCTTCTCATTTGTTCAACAACCATGTGGAAAGACACATCCTGTGGTCGTGGAAAAGATGTTAATCTGTTTCAGGAGGGTCAATTTATTGGCATGCGTCAATCAGAGAAAACATCTAAGGAGAAGCTAAAACGACTAAAATCGGGTTAAGAACTGTCCAACGCATTATTAAAAAGTGGAAGGACAGTGGGGAAACATCATCTTCGGAAAAGAATCTTGAATGATTGTGATCGGCGATCACTTAAACGTTTGGTGAAATCAAATAGTACAAAAACTCCAGTAGAACTCAGGGATGTTTAATAGTGACAGTAAGAGCATTTCCACATGCACAATGTAAAGGGAACTTAAGGGATTGGGACTAAACAGCTGTGTAGCCTTAAGAAAACCACTCGTCAGTGAGGCCAACCGGCAAAAACGGCTTCAATTTGCTAGGGAGCATAAAGATTGGACTCTGGAGCAATGGAAGAAGGTCATGTGGTCTGATGAGTCCAGATTTACCCTGTTCCAGAGTGATGGGTACATCAGGGTAAGAAGAGAGGCGGCTGAAGTGATACACCCATCATGCCTAGTGCCTATCGTACAAGCCTGTGGGGGCAGTGCTATGATCTGGCGTCGCTGCAGTTGGTCAGGGTCTAGGTTCAGCAATGTTATGTGCCCAAAGATTGAGGTCAGTTGACCACCTGAATCGACTGAATCATACTGAACCACCAGGTTATTCCATCAATGGATTTTTTTCTTCCCTAATGGCACAGGCATATTTCAAGATGACGATGCCAGGATTCATCGGGCTCAGATTGTGAGAGAGTGGTTCAGGGAGCATGAGACATCATTTTCACACATGGATTGGCCACCACAGAGTCCAGACCTGAACCCCATTAAGAATCTTTGCGATGTGCTGGAGAAGACTTTGCTCAGTGGTCCAAATCTCCCATCATCAATACAAGATCTTGGGGAAAAATGAATGCAACTCTGGACAGAAATAAATGTTGTGACATTGCAGAAGCTTGTGGAAACTATGCCACAGCAAATGTGTGCCGTAATCAAAGCTAAAGGCGCTACAACCAAATATTAGAGTATGTGATTTTTTTTATTTTTATTGGCCAGGCAGTGTATATATACAGTATATATATAGTATATAAGATAAGATGGAAGTCACTGTTGAGTGTGCTTGATGTTTGTAACATCAAGCTCAGTCTGCTTCATGTTTGTAACATGTAACATAGGAAAATATTCTCTTGTATAATGAGATTAAACCTGAATATTTTCATTGAACATGCTTGGGATGCACTGGGAAGAAGTCTGGCAAACTGTCCAATGCCTCCCACAACACTTCTTGAGCTGGAAGTTGCCCTGGAGCAAGAGTGGCAGAGGATTGAGAACTGCTGGACCTTCTGATCCTGACCATGCCCCATCGCTGTCAGTGTGTTTTGGCAGTCTTGGGTGACCATACACCTTACTGAACAGTCAATGTGTGGCACTCTCGTCCAGTTTGACATGCTTCTGTTCACCTTCACCAATATGTCACTTGCTACTCCATAACGATTACTAAGTTTGCATCTCATTTGCGTAATCGAACAACTTTCTTTGACTTATCGTCTGCTTTTCTGATGTTCTTGTTTAATTAAAAAAATCAAATGCTTCTTTTTTTATCGCTTCATATTCATTTTGAAATATCCCCTAATTTTTGTAAGCCGTATATTTGGGCAGGACAACAAGCATTATGTCTGACAAAAACCTTTTACTGTAAGAATAATTATTAATCCTACAGAGCAGTAATAACTAAACCATAGCTGACACTGGTTTTTAAAATAATGTCTCGTTTCTCATTCACTTAATTAGCAATAAAATTTTACAAGTATAGAACAAAAAAACTTACTTCTTGGAGGTAATATCACACTCCTCCACTTTCTTAGTGGTAGATAATCTGTGCATGAATCACAAACCATGTTTTAATAAACGCACTGCAGGACCAGCTGATAAACATGATCTTATACAGAACTTACAGAGATTACAGTTCCCACCATAATTATCTGTCTTTTAATGGATTAGATTATTAGCACACTGAAAAACCCAATCAAGTTCATTTATTCAGAGGAAAATATCCCTCATTAAGCTTTTCCTGTCATCTAGCCATGAATACAAGCAACTGAAGTTTGTTAAACATTACTGGGACTTTGAGCTTTGGGAACAATTTAGCTTTTTGGCTACAAATCAAATCAAGGTTTATTTGTCACATACATAGTCATACACAGTACAACTGTGTTTGGCATAAAAAGAAATATGACTACATGGAAAAAACTTATGGCCATTAATAAGTATGATTTGTTTGTTTATTAGGATTTTAATGTCATGTTTTACACTTTGGTTACATTCATGACAGGAACGGTAGTTACTCATTACAGTTCACAAGGTTATATCAAACACAGTCATGGACAATTTAGTGTCTCCAATTCACCTCACTTGCACGTCTTTGGACTGTGGGAGGAAACCTATGGTGGCCGAGAAGTGCAAAACAAATTAACATTTTAGAAAACAAAATTACATAAAAAACACAAAAACAAATGTACATAAAAAACAAAAACACATTTACAAGAGCTGAAACACTTTTACCAATGCCAAAATGAATTTACAAACTGCAGATTTAAAGGAAAGGGTAGGAACAATACACAGGAAGTGCTTGTTGTTTACTCGCTGTCAATCAAACTGTTTCTCAGGGGTGAAGTGAATGGAGTTTGTGATGGTGATGCTAAACAATATTTTGACTATTTTGTGGAAATCACTTTATGCAGTTGACCCGCTCTTGTTTTTCTTTTGGGAAGTTATTAGATTGTTTGTACAGATGTTTACTCGTCGCCTGTGCATCTCTATCTACCGTCCGCTCTTCTAAACATCTAAGAACTTCCCACAAGAAAAACAAACACAAAATGGACAAAACATTGTTTATTAGGGACGGAACATTTGATACCGAGGCTTTGAAGCTTGTTTCGCTTTTGTAACACTGGACTCAGTGTATCGGAGCTTGTATTAAACCAGCAGGAATGTGCGGGACTGATTCAAAGCTTTGATGCTTTTATCTTACTGACTACAGTGGGGTCAAAAAGTATTTAGTCAGCCACTGATTGTGCAAGTTCTCCTACTTAGAAAGGTGAGAGAGGTCTGTAATTTTCATCATAGGTACACTTCAACTATGAGAGACAAAATGAGAAAAAAAATCCAGGAAATCACATTGTAGGATTTTTAAAGAATTTATTTGTAAATTATGGTGGAAAATAAGTATTTGGTCAATAACAAAAGTTCAACTCAATACTTTGTAACATAACCTTTGTTGGCAATGACAGAGGTCAAACGTTTCCTGTAAGTCTTCACCAGGTTTGCACACACTGTAGCTGGTATTTTGGCCCATTCCTCCATGCAGATCTCCTCTAGAGCAATGATGTTTTGGGGCTGTCGCTGGGCAACACGGACTTTCAACTCCCTCCACAACTTTTCTATGGGGTTGAGGTCTGGAGACTGGCTAGGCCACTCCAGGACCTTGAAATGCTTTTTACGGAGCCACTCCTTCGTTGCCCGAGCGGTGTGTTTGGGATCATTGTCATGCTGGAAGACCCAGCCACGTTCCATCTTCAATGCTCTCACTGCTGGAAGGAGGTTTTGGCTTAAAATCTCACGATACATGGCCCCGTTCATTCTTCCCTTAACACGGATCAGTCGTCCTGTCCCCTTTGCAGAAAAACAGCCCCAAAGCATGATGTTTCCACCCCCATGCTTCACAGTAGGTATGGTGTTCTTGGGATGCAACTCAGCCTCCAAACACGACGAGTTGAGTTTTTACCAAAAAGTTTCATCTGACCACATGATATTCTCCCAATCCTCTTCTGGATCATCCATATGCTCTCTGGCAAACTTTAGACGGGCCTGGACATGTACTGGCTTAAGCAGGGGGACAAGCCTGGCACTGCAGGATTTGAGTCCCTCTCGGCGTAGTGTGTTACTGATGGTAGCCTTTGTTACTTTGGTCCCAGCTCTCTGCAGGTCATTCATCAGGACCGTCCGTGTAGTTCTGGGATTTTTGCTCACTGTTCTCATGATCATTTTGACCCCACGGGATGAGATCTTGCGTGGGGCCCCAGATCGAGGGAGATTATCAATGGTCTTGTATGTCTTCCATTTTCTTACAACTGCTCCCACAGTTAATTTATTCACACCAACCTGCTTGCCTATTGTAGATTCACTCTTCCCAGCCTGGTGCAGGTCTACAATTTTCTTCCTGGTGTCCTTCGATAGCTCTTTGGTCTTGTCCATGGTTGAGTTTGGAGTCTGACTGTTTGAGGCTGTGGACAGGTGTCTTTTATACAGATAACGTGGTCAAACAGGTGCCATTAATACAGGTAACGAGTGGAGGACAGAAGAGCTTCTTAAAGAAGAAGTTACAGGTCTGTGAGAGCCAGAAATCTTACTTGTTTGTGGGTGACCAAATACTTATTTTCCACCATAATTTACAAATAAATTCTTTAAAAATCCTACAATGTGATTTCCTGGATTTTTTTTCTCATTTTGTCTCTCATAGTTGAAGTG
The DNA here is from genome assembly GCF_030014385.1 of Trichomycterus rosablanca. Classification (NCBI taxonomy): domain Eukaryota; kingdom Metazoa; phylum Chordata; class Actinopteri; order Siluriformes; family Trichomycteridae; genus Trichomycterus; species Trichomycterus rosablanca. The sequence continues at coordinate 54,859,002 of NC_085989.1, forward strand.
TACCTATGATGAAAATTACAGACCTCTCTCATCTTTCTAAGTAGGAGAACTTGCACAATCAGTGGCTGACTAAATACTTTTTGGCCCCACTGTATATATATATATATATATATATATATATATATACTATATATATATATATATATATATATGGAAGTCACTGTTGAGTGGGACAGTCTGCTTGATGTTTGTAACATGTAACATGGGAAAATATTCTCTTGTATGATGAGATGAAAACTGAACTATTTGGGCAGGACAACAAGCATAATGTCTGAGAAAAACCTTTTACTGTAAGAATAATTATTAATCCTACAGAGCAGTAATAACTAAACCATAGCTGACACTGATTTTTAGAATAATGTCTCGTTTCTCATTCACTTAATTAGCAATAAAATCTTACAAGTATAGAACAAAAATACTTACTTGTGAGAGGTGGGGACATACTTCTCCTGTTTCTTAGTTGTAGACAATCTGTGCATAAACCACAAACCATGTTTTAATCAACACACTGCAGGACCAGCTGATAAACATGATCTTATACAGAACTTACAGAGATTACAGTTCCCATCATAATCACTGACACCATAACTATCTGTCTTTTAATGGATTAGATTATTATCACACTGAAAAACACAATCAAAGTAATTAATTCAGAGGAAAAAATCCTCCATTAAGCTTTTACTGTCATTTAGCCATGAATACAAGCAAGTTTGTTAAACATTACTGGGACTTTGAGCTTTGGGAACAATTGAGCTTTTTGGCTACAAATCAAATCAAGGTTTATTTGTCACATACATAGTCATACAGAGTACAACTGTTTGTCATAAAATAAAAGTATGCCTACATGGAAAAAACTTAAGCCCATTATTAACTATGATTTGTTTGTTTATTAGGATTGTAACGTCATGTTTTACACTTTGATTACATTCATAACAGGAACAGTAGTTACTCATTACACAAGGTTTATCAGTTCACAAGTTTATATCAAACACAGTCAGTCATGGACAATTTAGCATCTCCAGTTCACCTCACTTGCATTTCTTTGGACTGTGGGAGGAAACCGGAGCACCCGGAGTAAACCCACGCAGACACAGGGAGAACTTGCAAACTCCACACAGAAAGGACCCGGACCGCCCCACCTGGGAATCTAATGCAGGACCTTCTTGCTGTGAGGCGACAGTGCTACCCACTTAGCCACCGTGCCGCCCTCTTGTTAAAGTACATGGTATTGTAAACTACATGAAATACCAGGACATTTTAAATCAAAATCTGTCTTCCACTGCCAATTTCCATCAGCTCCAATGATTTGATGAACACAAAAAAAATGGTTTTCTGAACACAAAATTAAACTTGTGCCATGGCTACCTCAGTTCTTCTCGGTACACCGCATGGACAGAACAATGGAGTCGGGAAAGTCAAGAGAAGGTGGTGTGTGCATGATGGTAAACAGCAGCTGGTGTGATAATACCAACGTCGTTACTCTTGCACGCTCCTGCACACCTAACCTGGAACTTCTGGCACTCAAGTATTGTGGTTGGTGATTTTAACAGCGCTAACCTCAAAGGTGCAGTGCCAAACTTTTACCAGCACATCACCTGTCCCACCAGAGAAAAACAGACACTGGATCAATATTACACTCCGTTCAAAGACAGTTACAAGGCACAATCTCATCCATCGTTTGGAAAGTTGGACCACGCCGCCATCTTCCTCATGCCTAAATATAAACAAATGCTGAAACAGGAGGTTCCGGTTCAGAGGGAGGTCACTCGCTGGACGGACCAATGACGCAGACTGGGATATGTTCCGAGAGAGCTCCGCTGATGACGTCAGCATGTTTACGGAAGCGGTTGTGGGTTTTATTGGGAAACTGGTGGACGATACGTTGGAGAAAACCGTAGTGAAAACTTTTCCCAACCAGAAGCCGTGGGTGGATAAAACCGTCCGCGATGCCCTGAACTCTCGCACCGCTGCCTACAATGCGGGCTCATCAGCGGTAACATGGAGGAATATAAAGCTGCGTCTTACCGAGTACGCCGAGCGGTGAAAGAGGCAAAGCGGCACTACAGGGAGAAAATAGAGACACAGTTCCAGCAGAGTGACTCTAGAACCCTGTGGCAGGGACTACAGACAGTCACAGATTACAGAAGCCAACCCTCCAGACTGGTGAGTGCGGACGCGTCTCTGGCAACCGAGCTGAACACTTTCTACGCTCGCTTCGAGGCTGCAGCCGGCAACGCTAACAGCGCTACCGGTGTGACCAGAATGCAGACAGAGCTCGTCAGAACGCAAAGATGATGCACAGAGAGTTTTTAGGAGAGTGAACACCAGGAAAGCAGCAGGACATTAACACACCTGGACGCTGGGAGGGGTAATTATGTTAAAATGCTGTTTGTTGACTACAGCTCAGCATTTAACACGATTATCCCCTCTAAACTAACCATCAAGTTGGAGAACCTGGGACTTCATCCATCCTTGTGTCACTGGATTTCTTCTTGACGGACAGACCACAAGCTATGCGGGTAGGAAAACACATCTCACCCACACTCACCCTTAGCACTGGCGCCCCCCAGGGCTGTGTCCTGAGCGCCCTGCTGTACTCACTGTGTGGCCACTTCCAGCTCTACCATCACTGTCAAGTTTGCTGACGACACTGTTGTGGTGGGCCTGATCTCTAACAACGATGAGAGGGCCTACCTAGAAACACCTGGAGGACTGGTGCCAGGATAATAATCTTCTCCTTAACAGCAGCAAGACAAAGGAGCTGATAGTGGACTGCAGCATAAAGCAGGAGAGGAACTATCACCCCGTTATGATCAGTGGCACCGCAGTGGAAAGAGTAGACAGTTTCAAGTACCTTGGAGTTCACATCTCTGAGGACTTGTCATGGTTCTGCCACACCACTGCGCTGGCAAAGAAGGCCCGTCAGCGTCTTTATCACCTCAGATGCTTAAGGGACTTCAAACTACCATCTAAGGTGCTTTGTAACTTCTACACCTGCACCATTAAATCCATCATAACGGGAAACATCACAACCTGGTTCGGAAACAGCACCAAGCAGGATAGGCAGGCTCTACAGAGGGTGGTGCGTTCAGCTGAACGCATAATCCGGACTGAGCTTCCTGACCTGCAGTCCATATACAGGAAACGGTGCTGGACAAGGGCCAGGAGGATAGTAAAGGACCCCAGTCATCCCAGTAATGGACTGTTTTCTTTGTTACGATCTGGGAAGCGTTTTCGTGCTCTAAAAGCCAAAACGGAGAGGATGAGCTTTTTTCCACAAGCTATTCGAGTCCTCAACGAAAATAGCATTCAGGACTAATTCACTAACTTGCACAATCTAATTTATATGTATATATATACAGTATGTGTATATATATAGACATATGTACGTATGTATTTGTGTATAGTCTGCATAGCATTATGTTGCACAGTTTCTGCACTACTTGTCACTTTTACACACGTCACTTTTGTAGTTTTGTAATTACTGTGGCTGAGCAGTCACTAAAGCATGTGACAAATAAACCTTGATTTGAATTGATTTTGAAGTCCAATTATATAAACAAATCAAATTGTTATCATATGCCACCCTTAGAATAATGAGGAACACTTACTCTAGTACTCGTTGTGATTTTGGGTAAATTTTACTGTAGGAATTTGAAATAAGGAGATGGCAAATATATGTAAAATGTCAATTAGGTGTTCCTGTTAAATTGTGGTCATAACACAACCAAATAGACACTTTACACAAGTTTGCCATTCAATTAGTCTAAATTGCAACAGTAAAATCAGTCTTAAAATCACAGGAAATATTCTAGAGTAAATGTTCTTTATAACTGTAGGGATGCCATTAGATAACAATTTGATTTGCTTATTATATTGATTTTCAAAAAGCGGTCTGTGCACAACTGAATTGACACTTTACATAAGTTTGACATCCCAGTATTCCAACTTCCTGCAGTAAAATTGTCCCACAATCACACTATAAATACTAGAGTAAGTGTACTTCATGAATGTAGGATTGGCACTTGATAATTTGATTTGCTGATTTTATTGATCTTTAAAAAAGTGGTTTGTACACGACCTAATAAACACTTTACACAAGTTTAAGATCCGATCACAACAAATTCCTACAGTAAAAACATCTGAAATGTATTTCATTAATAACAGAATTAATGCTCTTCTTGAATGTGGTGGATTTTGTGCATCAGAACATGGTAGATTAAGTTTATTAAACTGTAAACAAACAGCTTTATTGTCTTCAACGCTTCGGTTACCGTAAAATACGGTTTAGACGCGCAGTAAAACTTCAAGTGCAGATAACGAGACCGAGCTTTATTAAAGTGCAGATTTGGTGACCGCAGTGTTTTAGTTTTACATCGTGAATGTTTATAGTTGAAGATTTTAATGTCAAAACATTACAAATGTTTAAAATAACGATAATGCATCACTGTACTGTACATCACATAACTGCAATCAGTTTATTATAGAATTCTGAATCTTACCTACAGCCGCCATCGTCCCTGATCCGTATTAATGTCAAAAGTGAAACACGCACACACACACTCACACAGCTAAAATTAACCTTGTTGTAAGTCACATGTTGTATCGTGTGTGTGTGTGTGTGTGGGTGTGGGTGTGTGTGAGTGTGTGTTAGTTTATATATATAAAACCAGATAATAATGTGTTGTAACCATATTAACAAGTAGTGCAATACACTAGTAAATAATAGATTATATATTATATACATTTACTTATCAAATATGTGTAATAATATCTTTTCATTTTTTATTGTTTTTTATTTTTTATATGTATTTTCCTTTATAAAAATGAACAAAACCTGAGTATTGTAAATAAATAGTTCTGTTGCACATTATTATTGTACATTGGAGAGTTTATGTGAAGCACTGATGAAATTGTGTACTGTGGTTTTACGTTTCTGCACTGTTGGTTGGTTGTACATGTTGAATAAAGTTTGTGAACAGTCCATACAAACAACAGCCAGTCTACTAAAGCGATAGCCTGCCGCGCGTCTTCTCTTCTCTCTCTCTTAAATAAGAATGCCAGGTGTTCCGGACTTTCAATTAGGAGAGCAGTCCATCAATTACAGATGAGGAGGGCAGGATCAACATAATCCAGGTTCATCCGATTTCAAACAGTCAGGGCGGTGCTCCAATCTGATCTAAAACACACACAAACACACACACACACAAAGGCACACAACCCGCATGTGCGCAAAAATAATAATAAGGCACCCTGTAACACATCCCAAAGGTGTTCTATCGGGTTGAGGTCAGGTCTTCCACACCAAACTCATCCACGTCTTTATGGAGCTTGTGCTTTGTGCACTGGTGCGCAGTCATGTTGGAACAGGAAGGGGCCATCCCCAAACTGTTCCCACAAAGTTGGGAGCATGAAATTGTCCATAATCTCTTGGTACGCTGAAGCATTAAGAGTTCCTTTCACTTGAACTAAGGGGCCGAGCCCAACTCCTGAAAAACACCCCCACACCATAATTCCCCCTCCACCACACTTTACACTCGGCACAATGCAATCAGACAAGTACCGTTCTCCTGGCAACCACAAAACCCAGACTCGTCCATGGGATTGCCATGCGATGAAGCGTGATTCGTCACTCCAGAGAACACGTCTCCACTGCTCTAGAGTCCAGTGGCGGCGTGCTTTACAGGAAGAACGAGACAAAATAAAAGCTGAAACACTAAATCACTTGGTCTCCTCGGTGCCAAAACCTTTTTAAGTGTGATGAAAAGGAACAGCAACATTATGAAGTGGTAAATGCTTTACTGTCCCAATTTTTTCTGAAATGTGTTGCAGGCCTGAAATACACCGTCTACAGTTAGTGCATGAAGTCATTTATCTATTCTAACCTAACAGTGTATTAAGTCATTTATCTATTCTAACCTAACAGTGCATTAAGTCATTTATCTATTCTAACCTAACAGTGCATTCTGGATTCAGTACAAAGCAATTCACAACTAATCCAATAGATGGAGCTCATGTAATATAAATGAAAATAGTGACGTCACTACAACTTAGATTTCACCTGTGATCGTTTATCGTCTTTATTAACATTTTACAATCCGACACATCTCCAAATATTTCATTTAAACCCCAATTACAATCATTTAAGACATAAACATACCCAGACATCCCAAGTTGCAAAAACTCATTTTCCCCCCAAGCCAAAAAAAAAAAGAATAAAAAAAAAGAGGAAAAAAAAGGCAAAAAAAAAACCTCTCTCACACACCAAAGGATTATGGGTGATAACTTTTAGGAGCTGCTAACTAAGCTACTAAGCTAACTGTTCGCATCACAAACACATTAATGTGTACTACATAGTGCACTAGATAGTGTGAAAGATAATATATTTATGTTCCCTACATAGTGACCCGATTGTATATCAGATCATGGATTTATGTTCCCTACATAGTGCATTAGATAGTGTATTAGATAACGCATTGATGTTCACTACATAGTGCACTAGAAAGTATAACTAGATGATGATTTGTGTTCCTTATATAGTGTATTACATAGTTAATTATGTTCCCTACAAAGTGCACTAAATTGTATATCAGATAACGGATTTATGTTCCCTACATAGTGCACTAGACTGTATATCAGATAACGGATTTAATACGCGATTGGGGAAAATGTCCGTGTCTGTGTGCACGTTTGTGGCGCTCTTGGCCGCTCGTTCTAGATTCCGGGAGATTTTATCTGACTTGCGGGCATCAGGGAGCCACTATGTATATTCGGGAGACTTTCGGAACTTCCTGGATGTCTGCATACCTGAGGGAAGTAACATGTAGCACAGTTAGCTCACACAGATAATACAGCTCTCTCTCTCTCACACTGCCTACTGATAGCTGAGAAGCTAACTGAGCTAAACATCGTCACATTTTTATTCACATTCAATTTAAATCCTCAGTTTGATTAAAACGCGCTCTATGTCTCTAACAACACGACTTACACGTAGTATAAATAAGATACATGACTTTTATAAACTTATTAGCATATTTTAGTTGAAGAGCCACTATAAACATTTACTGTGTTTGTAATAAAAGCTGGGAAACGCTGCACGAGCTCACTGTAGGTGTAACGGTTATAACGGTTATAACGGTCACAGCTACACCTCAGCAAACCACATATTTATAAATGACATAAATCTCTAACTATTTAACTAATTACAATTAATTACCATGTGACATCCTGTAAATGAGCAAAATAAAGGTTTAGTAAAGTTCACATCACAGATATCTCACAATATTTGCTTTGTCATTCTAATAAAAATGTGTATTCCTATTAACAAATCCCACCTACATGTACACACATACACCATAATCTTTATTATCAGTAATGGTTTTCTATAAACGACCAAAAATAGGAAGCACAGTATTAAAAATAATGAATATTTTTTATTAATTTTCTCTCAATTTCTCTTTTTGTCTGATTCCCTCGTTCCACTCTTTGCTCTGTATTTCCTCTGTATCTCCCTCGTTCTGTTTCCTCTCGGTGGACAGGAAGCTGTTGGGGTGTTTTGGAGACAGGAACGTGATGGAGGTGATGCAGGTGGAGTCGGTACAGTTGGAGACGTTACCACTGATGTTCACTGATAGACACTCCTACCTAGTTGGTCCACCTTGTAGATGTAAAGTCAAAGACGATCGCTCATCTATTGCTGCTGTTTGAGTTGCTCATCTTCTAGACCTTCATCAGCGGTCACTGGATGCTGCCCACGGGGCGCTGTTGGGTGGATTTTTGGTTGGTGGACTACTCACAGTCCAGCAGGGACAGTGAGGTGTTTAAAAACTCCAGCAGCACTGCTGTGTCTGATCCACTCATACCAGCACGACACACACTAACACACCACCACCATTTCAGTGTCACTGCAGTGCTGAGAATCATCCACCACCTAAATAATACCTGCTCTGTGGTGGTCCTGTGGTGGTCCTGACCATTGAAGAACAGGGTAAGATGGTAAAATGGTAAGATGGCATCAGCCATCTTTTATGGAGTGGTATGCTGGGGCAGCAGCATCTCTACAGCGGACAGGAAGAGACTAAACACACTCATTAAGAGGGCCGGCTCTGTCCTGGGGAGCCCCTTAGACCCAGTGCAGGTGGTGGGAGACAGGAGGATGTTAGCCAAGCTGGCATCCATTCTGGAGAACGACTCCCACCCCATGCATAAGACTCTGGCAGCACTGGGCAGCTCCTTCAGCGACAGGCTGCTTCACCCCAAATATGGGAAAGAGCAGTACCGCAGATCCTTCCTTCCTGCTGCTGTTAGACTGTATAACCAGCGCTGTTCCAGAAAGATTACACACACACTTTAAATCGTTTATAACAATGTGCAACTTTTTCCCCATGTGAAATTATTACAATGTGCAATTTTTTTCCCAAGTGCAATTATCTGTAATTATCAGTAATTATTTGTAAATACTTTTCAGAGCTTTTCTGAATTTTTTTTTATTATTATTATTATACATTGTACTTTTTATTGTCTATAATTTGTACTTGAGTCTTTTACTATCCCTTCGCTGCTGCAACAATGTGAATTTTCCCACTGTGGGACTAATAAAGGATTATCTTATTTTATCTTAAAAGCAGGTTAAAAAAGCAAGTACAGAAACAGATGGACTACAGTCAGTAATTGTAGAACTACAAAGTGCTTCTATATGGTAAGTGGAGCTGATAAAATGGACAGTGAGTGTAGAAACAAGGAGGTGGTTTTAATTTTATGGTTGATTGGTGTATATCATGTGTCTGTGTATGTAGAGTTTGTGTGTGTAATTCCTCAGATGTATTCATCCAAACTCTCTATAGCTTCTTGTTTTGTGTATTGTCTCCATCCAGTGGGAATCTCTCCGTGTCTCTGGAATGTTTTACCATAGTGCTTTTCCAGGTCTGTTTGGAATCTGCACACAAACCACTTCCAGTATGGGAGCTCTGAATTATCAGGAGTGATGCTCCACTTAGCATATTTTCCTCCTGCTGTTCTGTAGATTTTGTAATGTACCAAATCATCTGTATCATGACTGGGGTGGAACTCTTGATCACTTTGTACTAAAGTTGTACAAATATCAGCACAGAGATTTGTTGTCGTTCTGTAGTACCATCCCATGATTCCATTTACTCTGTGGAAGGGGACACTGTGATCTCCATCATGATCCTCCATTGTGTTGGTGCAGATGGCTTTACAGAATGGACACTGAGCCGAGCAGCACTTACAGAGATGTTCAATCAGAATCTCATCTGGTTTCTTCCTGAACTTCTCCATGTTAATGTCTGTTACACTGTTGAAGCTTTCATGTTGTTCTGACATCATCTTTGTGAGACCTTCACACACAACCTGCCGAAGAAAATCTAAATCTGTAATTTCCTCCAGACCAGTGCAGGTTATTTCGTTTAAGCTCAGCTCATCTGTTAGTGAATTGTTCAAACTTCTCAGCCACATGTTTGTATCACCACAGCTGTTCTTCACTTCTTCAGTTGTGATGTTCACAGCGTTCATCACGTTCTGCTCTTTGTGTTTCAGGTTTCCTTTGAGAAGATTCAGAACCTTGCTGTTATTTTCAGTGATGTATTTATCAACATTTTCTGTAATGAACTGTTCAAAGTGTTTCTTGGGATGGTGGACGTACTCCATGTACTTCTCAAAGTTCTCCTTCTCTGCCAGAGATTTCAGGATGTGTTTCTCAAGCTGTGACCTGTTACCATTAAATTCTGGCATGTCTGATCTCATCTGTGTTGACAGATCAATAGCAGTTTTATTGTAGGCTGCTTCCAGGATGGCTGGTACAAGATTGTTGTAGACAAGTTCACCAAGTACTGTTGTGGTTGTTGCTCCTCTGCAGTAGTTTTGGAACATTTTGGTATATTGATGTTTCTGCTTATCCAGGTACCTTCTTACATAATGTTCATCTCTGAACTGTTGGTGGATCTTGGTGAATTTGGGATTTGCAAGGTAACACACATGAAGACAGAGATCCAGAATGAATTCCTTCTTGAGCTTTATTTTCTTGTTCTCACTGTGATATTTCTCAACTCTGTGTTTGACATATTCAGTTATTTCCTGAATGTAGCTGTTTTTGTACCCCAGTCCTGTAATTTTGCAGCACATCTTCTTGGTTAAGTCCTCGGATTCTTGGATGACATCATTGATTAAGTTCCTCACTGACTCCTGAACTTCAAAAGGAATAATTTTTATTGTCTTTAAAATGTACCATGAATAATCTCCCAGGCTGTGTATCTTTGTGTAATCTTCCTGAGATATTCGCTCATACACAGCAGCTTGTTCATTACCTTCAGATAGAATCTGTATCACATCCTCCCAAACATCAAAAGGTTTCTCTACAGGTGTGTCTTGTGTCAGATCAGTGACCCATTTGTTCCACACTTTATCAAATTCCTGTCTGAGGACTCGTTCATCAGTTTCTGTGCTTTTTAGTTGTAGAGCAAGTGCTTTACTCATATTGAAGAGCTTTTCATCATACTCTGTCTTTTTGTGATCAAAAGTTTCTCGAGCTTTTTGCTGTTGAAGTAAATCATTCAGGTTTGTTTTTGTATTTTTGACAAGATCGTCAAGAAGTTGTTTAATTCTCTGTTCACATCTCACTTTCCACTGAATTAAAATGTCTTTGTCTCTTTCCTCTTCAAAGTAACATTTCATTGATTTCTCCACTTCTTCTTTGGTCTTCTTCAGGTGATCATAAAAGTCCTCAATCTTTTGCAGTTTTCTGTTTTTAATTGTGTTGTGCAGTTTTTCTTCATGTTCTAACATGGCACTTCTGAGGGACCAGGTCCATTTTCCAAACTCAGTTTCTAGTTTCCTGTAGACTGCAATCTCCAGTGTGTTTCTGAAACTAAAAACAAAGTTCTCGTTCAGTAGAGCCGTCCACAGATCACTGATGCGGGATTTAAACTCTGAGAGTTTCATACTATGAGACTTGGTAGCATTTGTGAAAATAGCTCTCTTTACCTTCTGAACATTTTCACTGTATAAGGGGTTTGGTGGAGCCATTGGTGGGCTGCCCTCCCAGAGCTGTGCAAAATACTGAACATCATCTTGTACATTGAAAGCAATAACATCACTGAAGCACTCAGCTTCACTGTCTTCTTCTATAGCAGCTAATTTTGTCATTTCATCCAGTTTTTCCTGTAGACGTCTCCTACCCTCCATGTTCTTCTCTCCAGCTGTGATGTCACCAACATTCTGATGGACAAACATACATCTGGGATTTAGTTTGACCTTCTTCATTCTCAGGAAGGCCTGAACAACAATCTGAAGAATCTCCTGCATCTCAGCAGGGTTCTCACCAAATATGTTGATCAAAGTCAGATTTCCAAGACCTACAAAAAATGTTGCAAGTTCATTATCATGATGACGAGTGGATTTTCCTGCAAGCTCAAGTGCTCTAAGACCTTCAGTATCTACAATAAGAACATAGTCAAACTTCAGCTGCTCCTTCATCTCCTCTGATACTCTGACCAGCTGCATGAAGGCTCCTCGGGTGCACCTTCCAGCACTGACAGCAAACTGGAGCCCAAACATGGCATTTAGCATGGTGGATTTTCCTGTGCTCTGAATCCCTAGAACTGACAGCACAAAGACTCTCTGGTCTCCCAGTTTCTTTATGAGTTCATCTAGAACTGCTGAAACCCAGATCAGTGGAACATGAGCAGCATCACCATCCATCAGCTCCATTGGAAGACCAGATTTTATGAGTTCTGCAGCAAGTTTGGGAAGATTGGAGATTCTTATTTCTCCAAATGTTTGACTTGACTCATATATCTGACCCATCTCTCTGAAGATGTGTTCCAGACCAAATGTTGCTGCATTGAGTTTTACAGAAATTCCTTCAAGTTCAGTTTGCTCAGCCTTCATCTTTTCTGATTTATCATGTTTCTTTTTGAGGGCTAAAACCCTTATCCATGTTTCATTGTACTTGTGATGAAGATCTGAAAGATCATCTGAAGTTTGTTTGTCCAGTAGAATCTCGAGCCATTTAATAAAGAACAATTTTTCATTTCCTGATAGAGAATTCAGTGAGGAAATAAATTTCTTCATGAAGCTTGTGACTCCATTTTTTTGTTGCTGTTCACGGATTTGTTTCATTTGTGTTTGTTTTTCACTCTTTTGCATTTCTAAATTGTTTCCTTGAAGGCGATGTTTGTTTATCTGACACCACTCATACCAGAGCTTCCCTTGACAGGGCAGGTGTGTTTCCTTTAATGTGGATATTTCCTTCCCCTCCAGTTGGTTCATTATATCTAGTGCTGCTTCTTTTCCTTTCCTGCATTCAGGATAATCTTCATCTGTGCTGATCTCATTGTTTTTGTGTAGATTTTCAAGTTTAAAAACTGAAGATGACTTGGACAGACACTCTGTGATGGTTGTTCTGAGGTTCTCAGATACGTCTGACTGATTTCTGTTTTTTAAACCAATTCTGTATTTTCCATTCTTAGTCTTTGTGACACCTGATTCATCCTCAGAAAGGAGACATATGAGTTGTTTGGGGTCTTTCAGAAGCTTCTGTAGCATCTCCTTATTTCTTTCATTTTTAGGATCAGATAAAAGAACAACATTTACAGACGACATTTCAGTCAGAATATCCAGTTGTTCTTTACTGGTTTCTGCATCACCATGTAGATTACAGAAAGCAACACAGTCAGTAAAATGATCAGTTTCATTTCCAGATGGACAGTACCAAGCAATCTCCACAACTCCATCCATCAGTAGACGGTTTTTAATGCTGCCACGACAGTGTCTGTGGAAGAACGTCTGATGCTTCTCATTGATCAAGAGGTTCATCAGCTGAGACTTGGAAAAGGACACGTCTCCTAACCTGAAGAACGCCACCATTGGAGTTTCTGCTTCATAAACATGCTGGGTTTTACTGATCTTGGTACCAGAAGTGTCAGTGGTTTTCCAGCTTTTAATAACTTGACAAAATGTCCACAGAGGAAACTCGATCTTTCCAGTAAATGGATTTGGCACCAGTAGAGGCAGAGCGTACCGACACTGAGAGAGTTTAGTCACTATTAGTTGCGTCAGGAAACTGTCTGAGCAGTGGAACACCGCCATCTGAAGATCCATGGGATGGATAGGGCTCTCACCATCAAGAGATGCAGCTTTTTGGCAAACAAGCTTACCAAATTCATCTCCTTCTTCTTTATCTGTATCTGCAGTAGGAGGGTCTAAAACAGTGGCTTCTTTTTTGGTGCTGATGTATCTTGCTCTGTAATCCATCATTAACAACCTTTGTAGGAAGCTTTGAACTAGGTCCTTTTTTTCACAAGGTTCTTGGCAATGTAATAAAAGAGAAGTTAGTTGAAGAACATCTGAGGTTTTCATTTTTAGTTTCTGCTTTTCCAGAAGACGAAGTCTAGTAAAGAGTTGTTTTGTTTTTATATTTTCTTCACATTTTGATCCAGATTCTTCTACTCCAAGCTTAATCTTTTTCTCCTGTAAAATACATTTAAATAGTTTGATCACAGCATATTTATTAGGTCATAATCAATTTTATTAATTTTGTTTAACAGCATTGGGAAAAGAAATCAAAAGTCAAAATGGTCTGAATAGGCTTGTAATAGACATTTTGTGGCAGACCATGGATTTTATGTTCTTGTTTTGTGCTTGAATGAGTGTAATTTTTTTATTATTAAAAACATTATACCTCCCATCGTTTATAAGAGGACACTTCCAGTTTCTGTTCCAGTTTGCATCCACTCAAGTTCATGAGTCAGCTCTAATATTGGTTTTGAAAATGTATTGACAATTGTACTAATATTTTTTGTGTGATTAGAGCAGACGTGAACCTATGGAGAGACTGTTGTATGATTTTAACATGCACATTATTTCGGTATCATTAATAGTGTCATACAGCTGATTTAATCATATTGTGGTCAACAGTTCCTTCACTATGTATATAACACATTTTAAACAATTTGTTGTGGTGTTCAATCAAGGGAATCGTAAAATCTAGTTCCTGCTCTGGGAATAAGGGAGGCTGATAGCCTAAATAAGCCTCAAATGGGGATCACCCAGTAGCAGGACAGGTAAGGGAGTTATGGACGTAATCCACCCAGGCAAGGTAGGTGAGCCACTGCAAGTGGTTGCTGGCAGTCACACAGTGTCTGTTCTTGAGTAGCCCTTTTAGCTTGTCCATTAGATTGGGGGGTGAAACCCTGACAAAAGACTGACTGATGCTCCCAGGGCCTTACAGCAAGGAAGGTAATCGTGTCCACATGAAACTCATATCTCAGCTTTTACAAATAGCTGTAATCGTTCTCCAGCAAGTGGGTCAGAACCTATACAGACACAACATGCATTCTGGGGTTCCGGAAAAGATCAGTATATCATATACAAAGGTAGGTATACAAAGACAGGCTGGGACAGCAGCAGGCCCGCAGGGGACTGATGAGAGGCCTTGCTCTGAGTACATGTAGGGCAGGTGGCCACAAACTCCCTCATGTCCACTTCCAGCAAAAGCCACCAGAAATGTTTTCTCAGGAGGAACTCCGTTTGGTTGGCCCCAGGATGGCAGGCAAATTTGGAGCTGTGGGCCCACTTCAGAACAAAGAGGTACACCACTGTAGGTACAAAGAGGCTCTTGATTGTCGAGGTGACACTAGCTATGACACAGTTGAAAAACGGGATTGGATCAAAGGAGGAAGAAAAGTCCTCAGAAGAGAACTGATGAGAGAGCACATCCCAGTTGGTGTTGCGTGAGCCAGGGCAGTAGGTCAGGGTAAAACTGAATCAGCTGAAAAACAGGGCCCATCTAGCTTGCTGGGAATTTAGCTGCAATGCTGCCTGTACATAGTACACGTTCTTATAATCTGTCCAGGCAACAAAGGGCTGCTCCGCACCCTCCAACCAGTCACCCTCCACTCTTCCATGGCTAGCTTGACTACTATGTCAGCAACTGCAAGCTCCTAGCAATTTGCTTCTGCTGGGGAGAGTCGTCGTGAGAAGAAAGTGCAAAGATGGAGCCTATTACTGGGGCTGGAACGCTGGATAGTACTGCTCCAATTCCAGTCAGAAGCATCAACCTCCACAATTAATTGTTTGGAAGGGTCCAGGTGAATGAGGACAGGTGCAAAAGTGAACAGACCCTTGAGGTGGTCGAATGCAGACTGGGTCAAGCTTTTACAAATAGTCAGTCTGGGAAAAGATCAGGATATTGTTTAGGTAAATAAATGCAAATTGATACAAGAATTCCTACAGAAGATCAGCGGCATGACCAGGTACGCAAAGAGTTTCAGTGTGGTATTGAAGCCTGTTTTCCACTCACCCCCCTCGCAAATCTGCACCAGGTGGTAAGCGTTGCGGAGGTCCAGTTTACTGAACATGGCAGCTTCACACAAGGACTCAAAGAGTGAAGAAGTTAACAGGAGGGGATACTTGTTTCAGAGAGTTATCAGATTTAGGCCCCTATAGTCTATGCCGTTATCCCACTTCTTGATGTAGAAAAGCCCTGCACCAAAGGGAGAGGAAGAAGGACGGATGAGGCTGGCACCGCTAGGCACTCAGAAATGCAGTTCTCCATAGTGGTCTCTGAGCACGGTCCTTATTGAAAACTTCCCAAAACTCATGAAACTTGGAGGGCATCTTGAAGTGGTCTACATTGTCATTGCAAGCAAGTGACTGCAAGCAACAGGAGTGGCAGAAATTGCTCCAGGCTGTTACCTTCCCATGCTGCCAGTCAAGGTTTGGATTGTGGGTGGAGAGCCATGGAAAACCCAGGATTAGAAGAAATCTGGGAGCTTTGATGACCGAGAAGGTCAGGGTCTCACAGTGGTTCCCGGAGAGTGTCCAGGGCCTCCAAGGTGGCAAGATTCTCATTGATAAGGTTATCCTCTGACCCAGAGTCGAGTACAGCAGGAAGAAGGTTAAGGAGTGTTAAGAGTTAAGTGGAGTCCTTCTGCCAGAGACTGAGGCAGGATAGATTGCGCCAGGTGTGGAGGTGTGAATCTGAAATCAGGGTGAGCCTTACCAGGGACATGGTGAGTGGTGCTTGGGGCAGAACCAGGGATGGGTTGTGAAGAGGTCAGAGCAGCAACCTGTCTGGAGACATTTACAAGCTGCTGGACCAGTTGGCAATTGCTTTTGATCAGGGAATTCAGCAGCTGATCATGCTGTTCCAGCTGGGTTGCTTGGTGGTATAGGACGGTCTCTAGTGACCTCTAATCTTCTGTGGGAGATAAGCAAATAATGTTTTTTTTGGAACCACAAAGTGAACACCACACAAAGGATTCAAGGGAACAATTTAACAGGTTTAATAGGGACAAAATAACCAAAGTTCTCAAGGTGCAGCAAGGGGACCAGAAGGCTTGGAAGGCCGCTAAGGTGGCGCAGCAGTAAAAACACATGCTGTTCACCATCTTGGATCTTGGATACAGTGGGGCCAAAAATTATTTAGTCAGCCACTGATTGTGCATGTTCTCCTACTTAGAAAGATGAGAGAGGTCTATAATTTTTATCATAGGTACACTTCAACTATGAGAGACAAAATGAGAAAAAAAAATCCAGGAAATCACATTGTACGATTTTTAAAGAATTTATTATGGTGGAAAATAAGTATTTGGACAATAACAAAAGTTCAACTCAATACTTTGTAACATAACCTTTGTTGGCAATGACAGAGGTCAAACGTTTCCTGTAAGTCTTCACCAGGTTTGCACACACTGTAGCTGGTATTTTGGCCCATTCCTCCATGCAGATCTCCTCTAGAGCAGTGATGTTTTGTTCTGTCGCTGGGCAACACAGACTTTCAACGCCCTCCACAAATTTTTTATGGGGTTGAGGTCTGGAGACTGGCTAGGCCACTCCAGAACCTTGAAATGCTTTTTACGGAGCCACTGCTTCATTGCCCGAGCAGTGTGTTTGGGATCATTGTCATGCTGGAAGACCCAGCCACGTTCCATCTTCAATGCTCTCACTGATGGAAGGAGGTTTTGGCTTAAAATCTTACGATACATGGCCTCGTTCATTCTTCCCTTAACACGGATCAGTCGTCCTGTCCCCTTTGCAGAAAAACAGCCCCAAAGCATGATGTTTCCACCCCCATGCTTCACAGTAGGTATGGTGTTCTTGGGATGCAACTCAGCATTCTTCTTCCTCCAAACACGACGAGTTGAGTTTTTACCAGAAAGTTCCATTTTGGTTTCATCTGACCACATGATATTCTCCCAATCCTCTTCTGGATCATCCATATGCTCTCTGGCAAACTTCAGACGGGCCTGGACATGTACTGGCTTAAGCAGGGGGACACGCCTGGCACTGCAGGATTTGAGTCCCTCTCGGCGTAGTGTGTTACTGATGGTCACTTTGTTACTTTGGTCCCAGCTCTCTGCAGGTCATTCATCAGGTCCCTCCGTGTAGTTCTGGGATTTTTGCTCACCGTTCTCATTATCATTTTGATTCCACGGGATGAGATCTTGCATGGGGCGCCAGATCGAGGGAGATTATCAATGGTCTTGTATGTCTTCCATTTTCTTACAATTGCTTCCACAGTTGATTTATTCACACCAACCTGCTTGCCTTTTGTAGATTCACTCTTCCCAGCCTGGTGCAGGTCTACAATTTTCTTCCCGGTGTCCTTCGACAGCTCTTTGGTCTTGGCCATGGTTGAGTTTGGAGTCTGACTGTTTGAGGCTGTGGACAGGTGTCTTTTATACAGATAACGAGGTAAAACAGGTGCCATTAATACAGGTAACGAGTGGAGAACAGAAGAGCTTCTTAAAGAAGAAGTTACAGGTCTGTGAGAGCCAGAAATCTTGCTTGTTTGTGAGTGACCAAATACTTATTTTCCACCATAATTTACAAATAAATTCTTTAAAAATCCTACAATGTGATTTCCTGGATTTTTTTTCTCATTTTGTCTCTCATAGTTGAAGTGTACCTATGATGAAAATTACAGACCTCTCTCATCTTTCTAAGTAGGAGAACTTGCACAATCAGTGGCTGACTAAATACATTTTGGCCCCACTGTACATGGTATTGAATCTCGGCTCTGCCTTGCCGGCTTGGGCTGAGTGGCTACATGAACAACGATTGGCCTGTTGTTCAGATAGGGGGCGGGACTTAAATCCGGAGGGGGACTTTCTCTCAAGCTAGTGCAATTACGCCCTCTGCTGGCTGGTTGGTGGTGCCTGCATAGAGATGGGAAGGAGTGCGGCAGAGTGCTGCCGCGCCGCACTTGTCAAGTGTAGGTGATAAGATGTTTGATTGCTGTGCACAAGTCGGAGGAGGTGGGAACGATGGAGACTGGAGTGGAGGAAGGAGGCATAGAACAGATGATCCAGGTAAAGCTCACGTCCAGGAAAAAGATGAAGCCAGGGGGAAAGCTTGCATCTAGGAACAAGAAGATGAAGCAGGGGGAAAGTTTGCATCAGGTACAAGAAGAAGCAGGACATTTTGGAAAAATATGATAAACTAGAGTTCAGAACAAAGGAGAGCTCATAACTAACAGCAATGGCGTCAACGGACGATCTGGTGAGTAGTGGAGAGAAACCAGGGGCTTTTAAAGGCAGAGTGATGAGGAGCAGATTGGAACCAGGTGTGCAGGATGAGCCATGGGGGAAATCTATTGGCTGAGCTATTAGGGTAAATCTGGGGCAGTTCCCTTTCAGTGCCACCAGATTCCACCAAAGCTTTTCTGAATAGAGCACAATGAACAGACATACATAAATAAAGCTCCTGACAAAGGTAGTTATAGTGCATCAGCAGGGTCTCTCCCAGGCTCAGATTTCAAAGTAGACTGCGGTTTCAACATGTGCTGTTCAAGCTCTTTTGCAGAAGCACAAAGAAACAGACAATTCTATGGACCGTTGTCACAGTGGTCAGCCAAGACAATTTTGTGCAGCAGATGAAAGACACATCATGCTTATTGTTCTTTAGAATCAGAACATGTCCAGCAGTGCCATCAGCGCAGAACTGACAGAAATCAGTGGGACCCAGGAACACACATTTACTGTTTGGAGAAGTCTGTCACTAAGTGGTCTTTATAGAAGAATAATGCCCATAAAACCAAACCTTCAATGTGGAAACAAGGCCAAGTCACTTAACTACGCACAAAAAATAGGAACTGTGGTCCAGAAAAATGGCAGCAAGTGCTCGTGATGAAATCAGAATTTGAAATATTTGGCAGTTTGTTCACTAAAAGGCAGGAGTGCGGTACAATAATGAGTGCCTGTAGGCAACACTCAAGCAAAGTGGAGGTGCCTTGCAAGTTTGGGACTGCATTTTAGCAAATTGCAGTAAATCTTCAGCGTAAAGAAGAACAAGAAGTTCTGGAAATGATGATATGGCCCCCACAGAGCTCTGATCTCAACATATGGTACAAAAGCTGTATCTGCAAAAGTCTTAAAGGAGCAAAGATGATCAGAAGATCGCCTGTTTGTCAACAAATGTGTAAGAATATTATTGAAGGTCTTCCGGTTTGGTGCGGCATGGAGTAGACATGTGTTTGGTGGTGCCCGTAGGGTAAAGTGATATTTTATTGTTTTGATAAAATATTATTTGTTTATTTTTAGATATTAGTCGTCAGTTTTACTTAGTTATCTTAGTTGTGCTTATTGCTTTTACTGCAATGCCTCCAAAATTAAATAAATCAACGACTTCAACACAGTTGCTCATACAGCCTGTTATACACGCTGCATCCTCACCGTCAGGTGCCTCAGCTCGCATGCACAACACCAGCTTCCATATTAGATGCATTAAAATCTGAGCTGGTTCACGCTTGAATAAACACCACTCTAAAATTAAAATGGAACTTCAAGATATGAAAGCTGAGCTAACAAGGAACTTTGCATTGCTGAGATCTGAATTGGCCAGCGTGAAAAGCACGGTTTAGGACATTGGTCATTCTTTGTCTGCATGTACCGATGATACAGCAGCGCTACAGAACAAAATTGAAATTATGTCTAAAGAACTCGTCAAACTGGATGCCAAATGTGAGGATTTAGAAGCTATCTCGCGCCGCCAAAATGTCCACATTGTGGGG
Source organism: Trichomycterus rosablanca (assembly GCF_030014385.1). Lineage (NCBI taxonomy): Eukaryota > Metazoa > Chordata > Actinopteri > Siluriformes > Trichomycteridae > Trichomycterus > Trichomycterus rosablanca. The sequence continues at coordinate 54,879,031 of NC_085989.1, forward strand.
ATTCCAGAAGGTGATTCATTCTCCCTGACAACTCATTTATTAACTCAATTAATATATCAAAACTCCTTAAAGAAGCATTTTCTATGGATAAATGTCCTCTGGTGGATAGAGTCCACCATTCATTGGCACCCAAGCAGAGGCCCGGTGGGTTTCATAATAGAGATTACACTATTATGAAGACTGCTAGACGACAACAGCGGATTTCAGTTTCCCGACTTCACCGCTAAAATGGGCGAAAGCACGAGCTGCTTATAATAATGTCCATAAACTGCTCCACAACATTGATGGGGTTAAATACGGTATGTTTTACCCGGCCAGGCTTCGGATAACTCAGGACGGCAAACACCACGATTTTACTGCCACACAGTTCGTTACTTCAATAACTAAGTAATCGTACTATCTGGATTCGTAGACTGATTATCGCACCTTAGTTTTTGTGGATTTTTTTCTACTTTTGAAGAGCTGAATTCAACCTGGAACTTTGAATGGATCTATGCCTGACTGTTTACGAGCAAGCTGTATACGTGGTTATTTTCTGATTACACTATATCCTTTGAACCAGTTTACTTTATTTACGGGTATTTTTTTCTTTTCTTTTTTTTTTAAATGTATATCTTTATCTTACTAAATTTGCACCCTTCTTAAAAGGTTGGTATCCATAACTATACTGAATAACTGTTTTTTTTATGCTACTTCATTCACACTTATAATATATTATATGTTGTTGGTGCATGCTGTTTAATTTTCATTTGTTGGTAAATACCTAACCCTTGGGCCCTGCCTGTTGAACAACATGCTGTACAAACGGGGGAACTGTTCTTATGAGGTGGCTCCTGGTTAAGCCTAAATAGTCCTTATGTTTGGGTGTGTAGAGGACATCGGGTGGGCTATTTTATTTTTTTGTGGGTAAATTTAGTTGTGTGTGTGCGTGTGCTTGTGTGTGTGTATGTCTGTCTATTACCCCTCTCCCTTCTCATCAGCTGGCACTGTTTTCATTTTATTGCACAAATTTGACAAGGTAAATTGAATGATTCCTATTCATATAATTTAAGAAATGGGGCATCAGTGTGAGTTGGAATGTCAAAGGCTTAAACATACAGTTAAATGGTTAATAATATTTGCTTATTTGAAACGATTAAATGCTGATATAGTATTCTTACAAGAGACACATCTTACAAATAGTGATCATTTTAGATTAAAATCCTTCTCTGAATACAAATTTTTTTAATAATGGGTGGAGATTTTGATTGCATACTTGATCCAGTATTAGATCAATCAGATCCCCGTATGTCAACTCGATCCTCAATGTCAGTTTTTGATTTCATAACTAGAAATGCTATTATTGACCCTTGGAGCTCTCATAACCCTGACACCAAAGGATTCTCATTTTATTCTCATCCACATCAAACTTATTTCTGCAGTGATTATTTTTTCGTGGATAACTCTCTTATTCCTAGAGTTGGTTCTATTGAGTATCATCCTATAGTTATCTCAGATCATGCCCCTCTCACTATGAATATAAGTTTTTTGTGTTGTCCTGTCTTTTTGCAGCCCTTGAGATTTGACTCATTACTATTATCAGATGAGGCTTCCATTACCTTAATTTCAGCTTTGATTGATGCTTTTATTGCTATCAACAGGAATGACAGCACCTCATTTTCTTTGTTGTGGGAAACTCTTAAGTCCTATTTGCATGGACAGATAATTTCCTACACTGCATATTCAAAAAGATTACAGAAATCCAAGTTGCAAGATTTGATGTCAAAGATTGCAAACTTAGATAAACTTAACTCGATCGACTCATCACCTGCTCTACTTTCATGCTCTCTTAATTGTAACTAAATGTTTGCAAGAAGTCTTTCTGAGATTCTAGATCTCAGGAATGTTTTAATGCTTAATTATTTTTTTCCTTATGTAAAGCACTTTGAATTGCCACTGTGTATTACAAATAAACTTGCCTTGCCTTGCCTTACTGAAATGGTGACTTGAGTTACAGACTCAGAATTCAACCTCATTACAACAACTGACATGGAGCAATTACTGCTTTGTACACGTTGCAATTACTACAAGCATGGTAAGAAGAGCTCTAGACTACTCTAGCTCTAGACATGAGCTGCATCTCGTTTGATTCCTCAAATAAAGGATTCTTCCGGGGGGATGTGCACAGACCCATTATTAATTTATAAGATTTTAAAATCTTTTTATTCACATCTGTATCAGACAGAATACGCTGCAGATCATATAACTGGATTTCTGGAGGGTTTGGTGTTCCCCACGGTAGACTCAGGGACTGCAAGTGATCTGGACTTACCTTTACATCTAGAAGAAATCACTGCTGCTATCAAAACTACGCAGACTAATAAGGCACCAGGCCCTGATGGATTTCCTGTCGAGTTCTTTAAGAAATTTATAGATAAGTTAGTTCCTCTTTACCGCCAACCATGACTCAAGCATCTATATCCCTTCTATTGAAGAAGAACAAGGATCCCACATCCTGCGCTTCATACAGACCTCTGTCCCTTTTAAATGTCCCTTTAAATATATCCAAGATTCATATAAATCTCATGACCTGGGACACAAACTGTTTGTTTTATCCAAATGCTATTAATGATCAGTGTGACAGATACTCTGCCTCACCATGTCAGAGAAAACATGTGTTTTTTTTTGTCCTTCATTACACAAATTTTGGTCAGATTACTTTGAGATTATCTCAAAGGTTTTAGGTATTAACATCTCCCCCTGCCCTTCTGTTGCAATATTTGGTGTTCAAGCAAACTTTCTAGCCTTTACTTCTCTATTGGCAAGACAACGTATATTAATATTGTGGAAATCTGCAAAACCACCTTCAATATCGCAGTGGCTACACGATGTTTTGCACTTTCTTATATTGGAAAAGATAAGACTCACGTTGAAAGGTAACACTGCCGTGTTTTATTTAAAATGGAATTCTTTTCTTTAATTCTTCAATTTGCTTGAAGCAGTGCCGGCTGACTGGGGTTGTATATACAGTATGTTCACATAATAAAAACTTATTTCCTGAAACCTCAAAAAAGATAAATTATTTTTAACCATGAATGCAAAGATATATTCAGAACTGCTTACCAATTCTGTTTCTGCTGGATAAAGATTAGAGCTGGAGTCTGTAAATAAAAAGAGAAAATATAGTGTGATAAAGATAATAAACACTTTAAAGTACAAATGATTATTTATTTTAACCTAACTGATCCTGGTGGAAATGCAGTGTTAGCTCACCCCTGCCGAGTTACCACTGGGCCCCTAAGCAAGGCCTTTAACCCCCAATTGCATAGATTGTTTTTGGTCACAATTGTAAATCACTGAATTAAAGCGTCTGCTAAAAGCTGTAAAGTACTGTAGGACTCAAATCTCTTAACCTGTCTACAGCAACATGATGCTACAGGGATCATGTAAAATAATAGATGTTAATCCTACACATCCATACTGATAACAAAATGATGTGTATAATATTTCACGGTACACTCAGTTAATTCCCGAAAATTTCTGCTAATCATACAGGAAATAAACAAAACACCATTTAACAAATAGGTGTGTGGTGACTTGGTAACCGGGGTCTTGCACAGCAATAAAGGTACTATAGGATCTGGTTTTGATCCTCACCTCCGATCACTGTGATGAGTTTTGTATGTTCTCCACATGTTCTGGGTTTGCTTCCACCATTCAAAATCATGGTAGAAGTGGGAGTGGTCATTTAAAATTTGCTGCTCTTAATCACCAAGGTTTAATGATCAAATTATGTTAATAAATGAGTAAAACCTTGCAATGAATTGACCCCTTGTTCAGTTTATGATTATTTTATGTATTTAAGTATTTTTGGGTTCATTCAAGGGGGTCTGATGCAGTTTTCCAGCACTGTACCATTCTAATATCGTCAGCAATAAATGTTTTTGGTTGAGCTCATAGCCACTGATGCGCCGCTGTTTTCACATCATCGTCACATGAAAATCTTCTTCCCCTTAAAGCTTCTTTGAGCATCCAAAAAGGTGCAAATCAGATGGAGCTAAATCCGGACTTTAAGTGTCGCTCAGACACGACCTCCTCCTCCTACTACACCCTCACTGTTTATAACCAACATATAAAAGTGCAGAAACTTTTTGAAGATCCCTCGTATATGCCATTTAAATCGTTTGATATTGTTAACTAAGAAACTCATCACATGTATTTGTTACAATTTGTTGTGTTTGTTTTTGGCTGTATGTACTATACTGTGATTATTTCTGTATATAAGAAAGATACCCCTTAGCTTCCTTTTCTAGCAAAGTAATGTTAATGAGCTGCTGTTCTATTCCTGTCATTAAAGGAAACTCAAAAACTTCTTGGATAGACTATCTCAAAAACTGTTCTTTCTTATTTACATGAAAACAGTATTCATGAAAAATTTCAATCAGGATTTAGTACCAAAACTGCATTAAATAGTCCTGAAACCACTTTAATTAGAGTAGTTAACGAGTTGTTAATGTCTTCTGATAATGGATGTGTCTCTTTTCTTGTTCTATTAGATCTTAGTGCAGCTTTTGATACTGTTGATCATAACATCTAACTGAATAGGCTAGAAAATACAGTTAGTATTAGTGGACTCTCTAGGTTTAAATCCTACAACCCCAAATCAGAAAAAGTTGGGACAGCATGGAAAATGCAAATAAAATAAAAACAGAGTTTCTTATATTGACTTTGACTTTTATTTGATGTCAGACAGGATGAACCTGAGATATTTCATCTTTTATCTGCTCAACTTCATTTCATTTATTAAAAAAACATCCATTCCAGCATTTCAGGCCTGCAACACATTACAAAAATAGTTGGGACGGAAGCAATTTAGGGCCAGTAATGAGGTGAAAAAAACAAAATAATGATGTGATTTGAAACAGGTGACGTTAACAGGTGATGTGTGATGATGGTTTGGTACAAAAGCAGCATCCAGGAAAGGCTGAGACTTTGATGAGTAAAGGATTCAGTTTGTCCACAAATGTGCTGCCTTCAAGACGTCGTCTTTTCCAGGGACGTCAATCATTTTTCAACAAAACCACCTGCTGCACACATTACAAAGGCGTGGCTGTGGAAGAAGAGGGTACGGGTACTGGACTGGCCTGCCTGCAATCCTGACCTGTCCCCAATAGAGAACGTGTGGAGGATTTTGAAACAACGACTCCGTACTTTTGCACATCTTAAGACATGTTTACAGGAAAAGCGAGAGAAAATAAAAGCTGAAACACTAAATCACGTGGTCTCCTCAGTGTCAAAACGTCTGTGGTGAAAAGGAACGACAACATTACAAAGTAGTAAATGCTTTACTGTCCCAACTTTTTTTAGAATGTGTTGCAGACCTGAAATGCAGAAATGGTTGTTTATTAATAAATGAAACATGAAATATCTCAGGTTCTTGTCTGCAATGAAACAAAGGTCAAAGTAAATGTACAGTGGGGTCAAAAAGTATTTAGTCAGCCACTGATTGTGCAAGTTCTCCTACTTATAAAGATGAGAGAGGTCTGTAATTTTCATCATAGGTACACTTCAACTATGAGAGACAAAATGAGAAAAAAAAAAATCCAGGAAACCACAAACAAGCAAGATTTCTGGCTCTCACAGACCTGTAACTTCTTCTTTAAGAAGCTCTTCTGTCCTCCACTCGTTACCTGTATTAATGGCACCTGTTTGACCTCGTTATCTGTATAAAAGACACCTGTCCACAGCCTCAAACAGTCAGACTCCAAACTCAACCATGGCCAAGACCAAAGAGCTGTCGAAGGACACCAGGAAGAAAATTGTAGACCTGCACCAGGCTGGGAAGAGTGAATCTACAATAGGCAAGCAGGTTGGTGTGAATAAATCAACTGTGGGAGCAATTGTAAGAAAATGGAAGACATACAAGACCATTGATGATCTCCCTTGGGGTCAAGATCTCATCCCGTGGGGTCAAAATGATCATGAGAACGGTGAGCAAAAATCCCAGAACTACACGGAGGGACCTGATGAATGACCTGCAGAGAGCTGGGACCAAAGTAACAAAGGCTACCATCAGTAACACACTACGCCGAGAGGGACTCAAATCCTGCAGTGCCAGGCGTGTCCCCCTGCTTAAGCCAGTACATGTCCAGGCCCGTCTGAAGTTTGCCAGAGAGCATATGGATGATCCAGAAGAGGATTGGGAGAATATCATGTGGTCAGATGAAACCAAAATTGAACTTTTTGGTAAAAGCTCAACTCGTCGTGTTTGGAGGAAGACGAAGAACCCAAGAACACCATACCTACTGTGAAGCATGGGGGTGGAAACATCATGCTTTGGGGCTGTTTTTCTGCAAACAGGACGACTGATCCGTGTTAAGGGAAGAATGAACAGGGCCATGTATCGTGAGATTTTAAGCCAAAACCTCCTTCCATCAGTGAGAGCATTGAAGATGGAATGTGGCTGGGTCTTCCAGCATGACAATGATCCCAAACACACCGCTCGGGCAACAAAGCAGTGGCTCCGTAAAAAGCATTTCAAGGTCCTGGAGTGGCCTAGCCAGACCTCAACCCCATAGAAAATTTGTGGAGTCCGTGTTGCCCAGCGACAGCCCCAAAACATCACTGCTCTAGAGGAGATCTGCATGGAGGAATGGGCCAAAATACCAGTTACAGTGTGTGCAAACCTGGTGAAGACTTACAGGAAACGTTTGACCTCTGTCATTGCCAACAAAGGTTATGTTACAAAGTATTGAGTCGAACTTTTGTTATTGACCAAATACTTATTTTCCACCATAATTTACAAAAAAATTCTTTAAAAATCCTACAATGTAATTTCCTGGATTTTTCTCATTTTGTCTCTCATAGTTGAAGTGTACCTATGATGAAAATTACAGACCTCTCTCATCTTTCTAAGTAGGAGAACCTACACAATCAGTGGCTGACTAAATACTTTTTGGCCCCACTGTAAGAAAATCTGTGTTTTTTATTATTTGCATTTCCATTTTTTGCCGATTTGAGGTTGTAAATAAGCCACTGCTAAAACTTGCCCTCTACAGTTCATAATATTATCAAATGATTCAGAGACTATGTAGGAAATCTCTGTGCACAAGGCCAAAAAAACCTTAAATTAAGGAAACTTAAAAATCAGCATGATTTTGTGATGAATATCAGCACATGTATGTGGTACTTCTGACTCACCTTGAACAAGAACAAGTGTCATTTTGACTGAATAAGCATTAAGTCCCACATTTCAAAATCTTGTGAAAAGCCTTTCCAAAAAAGTAAAAGCTGTCACTGTCTTTTAAAAGAGGGTGGTGGTGCTACCATATTAATGCCCATGGTTTTGGAATGGTAGCTCATTGTAGGACCAGGACTGTCGACTCAAACTAAAGGTACATTCTTGTATCTCCTAGCTCTCCTTTTCAGTTATAGTCTAATAATTAAGGGTAATGAAGTCTCATGCTACTTTGCACAATTTATGTTATATTATTAATGATTTTGTTTATATCACATTTAAACTGCATCATGGCGTGAACCTGTTTCCCACCTGAGGCTGATGACTGTGGGTGTAAACTCAAATTATTTATGCTTTTCACTTGGTGTAACTTTTGTTACAAATAATTTTATTTAAATGTTTTAAATCGAATTCTAATTCATTCAAATTACTTGTAATCAAGTTTAATCCTTGTAATTGTAATGGAATTTTCCTTATCACTGTTGCTCTCGGCTTGCAGGGTTTTTTGTTGAGGATTCTGTGCAGTTGCTTTGAGCCAATGCTATGCTGCTATATAAATTTGACGTAACTTGACCAAGGTGTCCTAATACTTCGGTCATATAGTGTACATGAAAGCAAACATTCTCTGAAACAAGCACAATGGGGACAAGACCCTTAGAGATCTGGAGCTAACCATCCCAATAAAGCTCCAGATAAAAGATCAGTGTTTGTAAAGCTGAGCAATCACTTCCACCAAAACACAACTTTCAACATTCACATGAAATTCCTTTAACCATGGTAAAGTGTGCTGGTATATTTATGTTCATTTTAATACTTACCTTTTCTAACAACACTTCCTACTCTGTTAAATAGCTTCTTGTTTTTTTTTTCTTCAGGACAACCTGCACTTTTCCTCTCTTCATCTTTTCCATGTTTGTCATAATGTTGCAAAGTATCTTCTGCATCTTCAAAAATATCACATGTGAGGTAACTTCCATTTATTTTCACCACTTTGTCAATATCCTCAAACAGCCGACAAACTGAAGTCTTGTCATGTTTATCTCTGTGTTTAAATCTGTGAAACCTTCCATCACTTTCATCCAGAAACTTGTTAAAACCTGCAGATTTTTCCTCTTCAGGCTCCCAGCCAGTACTGATCAATATAGAATAGTTGAGTGCTCGATCACTGAAGCAGTTCAGTAAGTGTTTCAGTTGTTTTTTGTCCTTCTCTGTAAAACTCTGAGGTTGCACCACGAGTAAGAAAGCATGAGGACCAGGAGCAGTAAGTGAAACACACTCTTTTAGTCTCTCAGATGACTGAGTGAGTTCTGGATTGTATAGATGAGGAGCATTGATGATGGTGATGTATCTTTCCTCCACCCATCCTCTCGCTCTCTCACTGTGCTGATCTACTGAATGTGGAGGAACTTCAGTCTCAAATGCAGCTCTACCCAGGATGAAGTTCCCCACACTGCTGGTCTCTGAGTGACTCTTTCCTAACAGAATTATCCTCAGTTCAGACACTGAAAATGAAGGAAAACATAAATGATCTTTAAACATATAAATTACTGCTGTTGACCATGATACACATGTACTACAACCCCAAATCAGAAAAACAAATTGGACAGTATGGAAAATGCAAATTAAAAAAGAGTTTCTTACATTTACTTTGACTTTTATTTGATGTCAGACAGGATGAACCTGAGATATTTCATGTTTTATCTGCTCAACTTCATTTCATTTGTTAACACACATCCATTCCTGCATTTCAGGCCTGCAACAAAAGTTGGGACAGGGGCAATTTAGGGCTAGTAATGAGGTGAAAAAACTAAATAATTATATGATTCCAAACAAGTGATGTCAACAGGTGATTGTAATCATGGTTTGGTACAAAAGCTGCATCCTGCATTTCAGGCCTGCAACACATTCCAAAAAAAAGATGGGACAGTAAAGCATTTACCACTTTACCACCTGATTTAGTGTTTCAGCTTTTATTTTGTCTCGTTCTTCCTGCAAACACGTCTTAAGATGTGCAACAGTACGCGGTCGTCAGTGTTCCTCCACACGTTCTCTATAGAGGACAGGTCAGGACTGTAGACAGGCCAGTCCAGTACCCGTACCCTCTTTTTCCGCAACCATGCCTTTGTAATGTGTGCAGCAGGTGGTTTTGCATCGTCTTGTTGAAAAATGCTGGACATCCCTGGAAAAACTGACGCACCCCCATACCATGACAGACCCTGGTACTGACGCACCCCCATACCATGACAGACCCTGGTACTGACACACCCCCATACTTTGACAGACCCTGGTACTGACACACCCATACCATGACAGACCCTGGTACTGACACACCCCCATACTTTGACAGACCCTGGTACTGACACACCCATACCATGACAGACCCTGGTACTGACACACCCCCATACTTTGACAGACCCTGGTACTGACACACTCATACCATGAAAGACCCTGGTACTGACACACCCCCATACCATGACAGACCCTGGTACTGACACACCCCCATACCATGACAGACCCTGGTACTGACACACCCATACCATGACAGACCCTGGTACTGACACACCCCCATACCATGACAGAGCCTGGCACTGACACACCCACTTATCATGACAGACCCTTGTACTGACACACCCCCATACCATGACAGACCCTGGTACTGACACACCCCCATACCATGATACACCCTGGCTTTAGGACATTCTCTCTTCTTCATTCTGGGTGATTAAGTGTAGATTGGTGGTAAAATGATAATTACATCCATTCAAAATTAAATCCACAACACAATAAAGTGCACAAAAAGTCATGGGGTCTGAATATTTTCTGAATTTACTCTATTAAGTCGAGAGACAACACTAAGATTTCAGCCTTATAAAAACCACAGATTTGTTAAAGCAGATTTGATACAGAAACAAAAAACATCTAACTGGAATGTGGAGTGGAGCTGGTGTTTTTACTGTGAGAATATTTTTTTTATTTAAAAACAACACCATAGTTGATTTATTATTAAACTAAAGTGCAGAATTTGTCATTCACTTAATTAGCAATAAAATTTTACAAGTATAGAACAAAAAGACTTACTCATGGGAGGTGGGGACATACTTCTCCTCTTTCTTAGTGGTTGATAATCTGTGCATAAACCACAAACCATGTTTTAATCAACACACTGCAGGACCAGCTGATAAATATGATCTTATACAGAATTTACAGAGATTACAGTTCCCATCATATTCACTGACACTATAATTATCTGTATTTTAATGGATTATATTAGTCTCACACTGAAAAACCCAATCAAGTTCATTTATTCAGAGAAAAAAAATCCCTCATTAAGATGTTCATGTCATTTAGCCATGAATACAAGCAACTGGAATCAAAGTTTATTTGTCACATACATAATCATACACAGTACAACTGTGTTTGGCATAAAAAGAAATATGACTACATGGAAAAAAGTTATGCCCATTATTAAGTATGATTTGTTGGTTTATTAGGATTTTAATGTCATGTTTTACATTTTTGGTTACATTCATGACAGGTATAGTAGTTACTCATTACACAAGATTCATCAGTTCACAAGGTTATATCAAACACAGTCAGTCATGGACAATTTAGTGTCTCCAGTTCACCTCACTTGCACATCTTTGGACTGTGGGAGTAAACCGGAGCACCCGGAGTAAACCCACGCAGACAGGGGGAGAACATGCAAACTCCACACAGAAAGGACCCGGACTGCCCCACCTGGGAATGTGAGGTGACCGTGCTACCCACTTAGCCACTGTGTCCCATTAAGTATGGTGAAAATTTTGTTAAAATCTTTAAATCTTGTTAAAGTACAAGGTATTGTAAACTACATGAAATACCAGGACATTTTAAATCAACATCTGTCTGCCACTGCCAATTTCCATCAGATCCAATGATTTGAAGAACACAAAAAAAAAGGTTTTCTGAACACAAAATTAAACTTGTGCCATGGCTACCTCAGTCATCACCATTGAAAACCTGTGGGGTGAAATAAAGAGGAGAGTGCACAAGAGAGAATCCGGGACCCTGGACTTGAGAAATTCTGTAAAAAGGAATGGACTCAGATTTCCTGCTTTTTAAGGTGTTACAGAAGAAGACTTAGTTCTGTTTTGTTGGCAAATGTAGACTGTACAAAGTACTAAATGCAGGGGTGCCAATAATTTTCACACATGCTTTTTTTCTCAGAATAAATGAACTCCAGTTAAAGGTTAAATTTTTCAGTGTGAGATAATTTCACCAGAAGTTTAAATACAGAAAGTCAGTGTATATTACAAAAATACTTCTTCAAAATAAGTCTTATCTGGGAATTCTTTGTAAAACCTCAAACCAAAATGTTAGTAGAACATTAATAAATAAAAGAAGGGAAAATTACTGTTTTATTTTAATATGTTATACCTGAACTTTCTAATCGTATTCTTAACGGGACCAATTAAGCACAAGCTACATCTGATATAACAGAGAAGGTCTGAATTTCCAACATTATAGACTGTTCTACTTATAAGTTGTAACAGACTTTTTTCTGGTTACGTTTATTAAGCTGTTACACTAATTTCCTTCCAGCAACCTCAGTACCGTAAAACAGAGTTTATAAGTGCACTAAAAACTTTAGTGTAGACAGAGCAACTGAGCTTTTGCAGATGTCTCGTTCAAAGCCCAACAAAATAACTTTACTGTGACATTTTTTTCTTCTTTATTTAACCTAATTTTATTCATAATAAATATCACAATGGTTAAATCACAAAATCTACAATAATCAAAGTTATGATCAGATCGACTGAATATTGTCAGTACCTGATGGTTTTTGTTACCACAGTCACGCCATCTGCACTTTAAAAAAGCTCGGTCACACTATCTACACTAAATGTTTTACATCTAAACCGTGTTTTACGGTGATACAGCTGCGAAGTATTGAAGAGGGTAAATCATCTTTTTACAGCTTAATATACATTACTACCGAGTTCTGATGCACATAAAGTGTACCGGAAACAAAAGTGTGTACAATAAAATAGGCAGATTAAATATTTATCAAATCCCACCATTATGACCATGAAGAACATTTACTGTACTGCTCATGTGCTGATTTAGAGAAAATTTTACTGTAGGAATTTGGAGTAATGTGATGGCAAACTTGTGTCCAGTGTCTATTTGGTTGTGTTAAGACCACATTTTGAAGTCCAGTAATATAAGCAATGGATCTAATATATATTAGATCCATTAGGAACACTTACTCTAGTACTCACCATGTGATTTTGAAACATTTTACTGTAGAAATTTGGAGTAATGATAACAGACTTGTGTAAAGTGTCAATTCAGTTGTGTTTAGAACACTTTTTGAAGATCAATAAAAAAAAGAAAACCAATTGTTTTCAAACTTCACCCCTAGATTCATAAAGTACTTAGTTTAGTACTCATGTTGTGATTTTGGGACAATTTTACCTTAGTCATTTAAAATAAACAAATGGCAAACTTATGTAAAATGTCGATTCGGTGTTCCTGTTAAATTGTGGTCTTATCACAACCGAATTTGCCATCTCATTATTTCAAATTTCTACAGTAAAATTTCAAATTTTAAATTATCAAATCCACAAAATGAGTACTACAGTAAATGTTTCTTAGAGTCTAAACACAACGGAATAGACATTTTACACAAGTTTGTTATCACATTACTCCAAATTTCTACAGTAGAATTGTCCCAAAATCACAACACAAGTACTGGAGTAAGTGTTCTTCATGACTGTAGTGGTTTAAGAACAATTTAAGAACAATTTGGATTGCTTATGTTATTGATTTTCAAAAGTGGTAACAAAACTGAATAGACACTTTACACAAGTCTGCCATTTCATTACTCTAAATGTAAACAGTAAAATAGTCTTTACATCACAGGATTTATTCTAGAGTAAATGTTCTTTATAATTGTAGGGATGCCATTAGATAACAATTTGATTTGCTTCTTTCATTAATCTTCAAAAAGTGGTCTGTGCACAACTGAATTGACACTTTACATAAGTTTGGCATCCCAGTATTCCAACTTCCTGCAGTAAAATTGACCCAAAATCACACCGTAAGTACTAGGAGTAAGTGTTCTTCCTGACTTTAGGGGTGGCACTTGATAAAAATTTTATTTGCTAATTTTATTGGACTTCAAATGTGGTCTAAACACAACCTAATTGACATTTTACATTAATTTGCCATACAATTATCTTCAATTCCAACAGTAAAATTGTCCCAACATCACACTATAAATACTAGAGTAAGTGTTCTTCATGACTGTAGGGGTGGCACTTGATAACAACCGAATAAACACTTTACACAAGTTTGAGATCAGATCACAACAAATTCCTACAGTAAAAACATCTGAAATGTATTTCATTAATAACAGAATTAATGCTTTCTTGAATGTGGTGGATTTTGTGCATCAGAACACGGTAGATTAAGTTTATTAAACTGTAAACAAACAGCTTTATTGTCTTCAACACTTCGGTTACCGTAAAATACGGTTTAGACGCGCAGTAAAACTTCAAGTGCAGATAACGAGACCGAGCTTTATTAAAGTGCAGATTTGGTGAACGCGGTGTTTTAGTTTTATATCGTGAATGTTTATAGTTGAAGATTTTCATGTCAAAACAACATTACAAATGTTTAAAATAACGATAATGCATCACTGTACTGTACATCACATAACTGTAATCAGTTTATTATAGAATTCTGAATCTTACCTACAGCCGCCATCGTCCCTGATCCGTATTAATGTCAAAAGTGAAACCACACACACACACACACACACACATACACTGTCTCACACACACTCTTTCTCACACACACACACACACTCTCTCTCTCACACACACACTCACACACACACACACACACACACACTCTCTCTCACTCACGCACACACACACACTCACACACATACACTCACACACACACTCACACACACTCTCTCACTCACTCACACGCAGCTAAAATTAACCTTGTTGTAAGTCACATGTGTCGTGTGTGTGTGTGTGTGTGTGTGTGAGTGTGTGTGTGTGTGTGTGTGTGTGTGTGTGTGTTTACTTGGTTATTTATTGTGTTTTGTTGTTTACCACACAATCACACATTCATTATGATTTTACTCTCTGGAGAACCAACAGAAACAAGAAGTTAATTACATTGATTACATAATTAACATAGTTCACAATAAGTATTCAACAGTCTTATTTAAAAATAATAATAAAATAAAAATAAAGAAATCTGTAATTTGTATGAATTCATAATTCACCATTCATGCACTAAAATGTTTTACACTGTTTTACATAAATAAAATATTTTTTACTTCAATAACATTTATTAAGCTGAATTCTGAAAACATTTCAAGTATGTAAGAGTTTTTTTACTATTACATGATAATGAAGGCACTGCTTGCTCCTGGTCAGGGTAACACTAGGCACAAGGCAGCAATACACCCTGAATAGGGCACCAATCCATTTTGTCCAATTGTCCCCATTACCCTCAGACACAGCCTATCTATCACTGACTGGCCGATAGCACTGTTAAGATTTGAACTTGGATTTCACTCTGCTTAAATCATTCGTTTTTCTGAAATATAACCAGATAATAATGTGTTGTAACCACATTAAAAAGTAGTGCAATACACTAGTAAATAATAGATTGTATATTATAAACATTTAAATTTCAAATATGTGTAATAATATCTTATTTCATTTTTTATTGTTTTTTTTATTTTAATATGTACAGTGTATCACAAAAGTGAGTACACCCCTCACATTTCTGCAGATATTTAAGTATATCTTTTCATGGGACAACACTGACAAAATGACACTCTGACACAATGAAAAGTAGTCTGTGTGCAGCTTATATAACAGTGTAAATTTATTCTTCCCTCAAAATAACTCAATATACAGCCATTAATGTCTAAACCACCGGCAACAAAAGTGAGTACACCCCTTAGTGAAAGTTCCTGAAGTGTCAATATTTTGTGTGGCCACCATTATTTCCCAGAACTGCCTTAACTCTCCTGGGCATGGAGCTTACCAGGGCTTCACAGGTTGCCACTGGAATGCTTTTCCACTCCTCCATGACGACATCACGGAGCTGGTGGATATTCGAGACTTTGCACTCCTCCACCTTCCGCTTGAGGATGCCCCAAAGATGTTCTATTGGGTTTAGGTCTGGAGACATGCTTGGCCAGTCCATCACCTTTACCCTCAGCCTCTTCAATAAAGCAGTGGTCGTCTTAGAGGTGTGTTTGGGGTCATTATCATGCTGGAACACTGCCCTGCGACCCAGTTTCCGGAGGGAGGGGATCATGCTCTGCTTCAGTATTTCACAGTACATATTGGAGTTCATGTGTCCCTCAATGAAATGTAACTCCCCAACACCTGCTGCACTCATGCAGCCCCAGACCATGGCATTCCCACCACCATGCTTGATTGTAGGCATGACACACTTATCTTTGTACTCCTCACCTGATTGCTGCCACACATGCTTGAGACCATCTGAACCAAACAAATTAATCTTGGTCTCATCAGACCATAGGACATGGTTCCAGTAATCCATGTCCTTTGTTGACATGTCTTCAGCAAACTGTTTGCGGGCTTTCTTGTGTAGAGACTTCAGAAGAGGCTTCCTTCTGGGGTGACAGCCATGCAGACCAATTTGATGTAGTGTGCGGCGTATGGTCTGAGCACTGACAGGCTGACCCCCCACCTTTTCAATCTCTGCAGCAATGCTGACAGCACTCCTGCGCCTATCTTTCAAAGACAGCAGTTGGATGTGACGCTGAGCACGTGCACTCAGGTTCTTTGGACGACCAACGCGAGGTCTGTTCTGAGTGGACCCTGCTCTTTTAAAACGCTGGATGATCTTGGCCACTGTGCTGCAGCTCAGTTTCAGGGTGTTGGCAATCTTCTTGTAGCCTTGGCCATCTTCATGTAGCGCAACAATTCGTCTTTTAAGATCCTCAGAGAGTTCTTTGCCATGAGGTGCCATGTTGGAACTTTCAGTGACCAGTATGAGGGAGTGTGAGAGCTGTACTACTAAATTGAACACACCTGCTCCCTATGCACACCTGAGACCTAGTAACACTAACAAATCACATGACATTTTGGAGGGAAAATGACAAGCAGTGCTCAATTTGGACATTTAGGGGTGTAGTCTCTTAGGGGTGTACTCACTTTTGTTGCCGGTGGTTTAGACATTAATGGCTGTATATTGAGTTATTTTGAGGGAAGAATAAATTTACACTGTTATATAAGCTGCACACAGACTACTTTTCATTGTGTCAAAGTGTCATTTTGTCAGTGTTGTCCCATGAAAAGATATACTTAAATATCTGCAGAAATGTGAGGGGTGTACTCACTTTTGTGATACACTGTATTTTTCTTTATAAAAATGAACAAAACCTGAGTATTGTAAATAAATTGTCCTGTTGCACATTATTATTGTACACTGGAGAGTTTATGTGAAGCACTGATGATATTGTGTTCTGTGGTTTTACATTTCTGCACTGTTGTTGGTTGGTTGTACATGTTGAATAAAGTTTGTTAACATGCAGTCGTGTTTTAGTTACCATAAATAAATCAGATGTATTGTATTGATTCCCAGGTAAATAAAATATCGGACATTAATGCAGTTGTGGATTTCAGTTCAGGTTTTTGTAACAGTTTTGTTAACGATGTTTATTTTATGTTGAATTATGTTTAATAAATCTTACCACATTAACAACAACATGCTGCATCTAACAGCTTTATTTAACCTCTACTGAAAAATTATTAGGTGTCGCAGTGTGTATTGCTGTCGCCTGACCTTAAGAAGTGTTTCAGTTCGATTCTCCAGCCAAGGTCCTCTTTGTGTGGAGTTTTACATGTTCTCCAGTTGTCCTTGTGAGGTTTTGTTCTGGGTGTTCCGGTTTATTTCCAGGACTTTAATCTGCTCTATTCCCTGTATTTGTGTTATGATGGGAGATATAACATTATACAAGTTACCTCTGTGAGAGCTGGTGAAACTCTATGAGGTTTTGCTTTTCACATATACAAACCTAACTCAGAGCAGTAGTGTGAAGTCTGTATTAAATCTATCATTCAGCTTTCAGTGAGAATTAGGAGAGAATTCATGAAAACTTGTGTTTGTGTGTCTGCCACCACCGTTTACAAATCAGCTTAAAATGTGGGCTTCAAGAAAAAAGAGAGAACATACACAGATTGCATGACATTTGGACAGTTAACATAATCGTAAATTTAACTGCACTGGGGATTTTATCCAAGACCCTGCTAACCCCAAAGTGTAGCAGTCATAAAGCACCCTCTTCTTTCTGTGCACTCAAAGGACTAAAACCCATTATAGGAAAGGAAAAACTGCACATTACTCAATAAGTTTTAAGCACCAATACACATTATCACAGTCATTTCATAACCACTGGGTTTTACAGAAATATGGACCCACAAGAATAAGAACAAAATAAAATATAAGAAGACAAAGAAAAACAGTGGCTACACCAGTCTCTGCTCTACTACAGTGGAGGAAATAAGTATTTGATCCCCCACTGACTTTAAAAGTTTTAATACAAAAAAATCAATGAAACGTCTCATAATTTTATGCCAGCTTTATTTTAACAGTGACACATAGAATATCAAAAGAAAAACTGAGAAAATTACATGAAATGATAAATAAAAATTTATTTGAATTTCATTGAAGGAAATAATTATTTGACCCCCTAGTAAAATATCATTTAATACTTGGTGGCAAAACCCTTGTTGGCAAGCACAGCAGTCAGACGTTTCTTGTAGTTTTTTATAAGGTTTGCACACACTTCAGGAGTAATTTTGGCCCACTCCTCTCTGCAGATCATCTCCAAATCCTTAAGGTTTTTAGGCGTGCATTTGGAAACGCGAAGCTTCAGCTCTCTCCATAGATTTTCTATGGGATTGAGGTCAGGAGACTGGCTAGGCCATTCCATGACCTTGATATGCTTCTTATGGAGCCACTCCTTTGTTTCCTTGGCTGTATGTTTTGGGTCGTTGTCGTGCTGGAAGACCCATCCACGACCCATTTTCAGTGCCCTGGCGGAGGCAGGTTGTCACCCAGGATTTTGCGATACATGGCCCCGTTCATCTTCCCGTCGATGCGGTGAAGTTGGCCTGTGCCCTTAGAAGAAAAACACCCCCAAAACATAATACTTCCACCACCATGCTTGACGGTGGGGATGGTGTTCTTAGGGTCATATTCTGTATTTTTCTTCCTCCAAACATGTCGAGTTAAGTTGAGGCCAAAGAGCTCAATTTTGGTCTCACCTGACCACAGCACCTTCTCCCAGTCTCTCTCGAAGTCATTAATATGTTCATTGGCGAACTTGAGGCGGGCCTGGACATGAGCCTTCTTGAGCAGAGGAACCTTGCGTGCACTGCAGGATTTTAAACCATTACGTCTCAGTGTATTACCAATGTTTTTTTTGGAGACTGTGGTCCCAGCTGCCTTGAGATCATTAACCAGCTCCTCCCGTGTAGTTCTTGGCTGATTTCTTTCTCATGATCAATGAGACTCCACGAGGTGATATCTTGCATGGAGCTCCAGGCCTAGGTCGATTGACAGTAATGTTGTACTTCTTCCACTTCCGAATAATTGCACCAACAGTTGTCACCTTCTCATCCAGCTTCTTACTTATGGCTTTGTAGCCCATTCCAGCCTTGTGTAGGTCAACAGTTTTGTCCCTGACATCTTTAGACAGCTCTTTAGTCTTGCCCATGGTGGAGATGTTGGAGTGTCACTGAGTCTGTTGGCAGGTGGCCTTTTACACAGGTGACAATTTGGGACAGGTGTCTCTCATGCAGGTAACAACTTCACTGAGATTAGGGTGTGTCAGTGGTCTGTGGGAGCCAACATTAGTCATGGTTTTTAGGGGATCAAATACTTAGTTTCCTCAATGAAATGCAAATGATTTTTTATTTAAATATTATTTAATTTTCTAGATTTAAATAAAGTCCTGGGAAGAACAAAACCTCACAATGACAACTGGAGAACATGTAAAACTGCACACAAACAGGACCTTGGCTACTTGGCTGGAGAATCAAACTGAAGCCCTTCTTGAGGTCAGGCAACAGCAATACACACTGCGACACCTAATAATTTTTCAGTAGAGCTTAAATAGAGCCATTAAATGGTAGAATGTTGTTATAATTCAACATAAAATATACAAACTTTTACATCTACTTATAACTTCATTATTGCTTCATACTAAAACAAGACTGTTGTATAAACTTGTGTTGTAAATCATGTAGTTGCTGTTGTTCTATTATAAATGTGATTCTAAGCTAATGTGAACAAGACTAACATAATATGTAAAGGACACACCACCACTTAGTTCTTTAATCTGTTTAATCACATTCAGAATTAAATCAATCTTGTAAACATGCAGGTTTATAGTGTAAATGTTTCAATAAAAAAACACATAATAAATAACCAAGTAATTCCACACACACACACACACACACACACACACAGGATACAACATGTGACTTACAACAAGGTTAATTTTAGCTGTGTGTGTGTGTGTGTGTGTGTGTGTGTGTGTGTTTCACTTTTGACATTAATACGGATCAGGGACGATGGCGGCTGTAGGTAAGATTCAGAATTCTATAATAAACTGATTGCAGTTATGTGATGTACAGTACAGTGATGCATTATCGTTATTTTAAACATTTGTAATGTTGTTTTCACATGAAAATCTTCAACTATAAACATTCACGATATAAAACTAAAACACCGCGGTCACCAAATCTGCACTTTAATAAAGCTCGGTCTCGTTATCTGCACTTGAAGTTTTACTGCGTGTCTAAACCGTATTTTACGGTAACCGAAGTGTTGAAGACAATAAAGCTGTTTGTTTACAGTTTAATAAACTTAATCTACCGTGTTCTGATGCACAAAATCCACCACATTCAAGAAAGCATTAATTCTGTTATTAATGAAATACATTTCAGATGTTTTTACTGTAGGAATCTGTTGTGATCGGATCTCAAACTTGTGTAAAGTGTTTATTCGGTCGTGTACAGACCACTTATTAAAGATCAATAAAATCAACAAATCAAATTGTTATCTAATGGCATCCCTACAATTACAACATTTACTGTAGAATATATCCTGTGATTTTAAGACAATTTTACTGTTGAAATTTAGACTAATTGAATGGCAAACTTGTGTAAAGTGTCTATTCGGTTGTGATAAGACCACAATTTACCACAAACACCAAATAGAAATTTTACATAAGTTTGCCATTCCGTTATTTTAAATGACTAATGTAAAATTGTCCCAAAATCACAACATGAGTACTAAACTAAGTACTTTATGAATCTACGGGTGAAATTTAATAACAATTATTTTTCTTTTTTTATTGATCTTAAAAAAGTGTTATAAACACAACCAAAAAGACACTTTACACAAGTTTGTTATCACATTACTCCAAATTTCTACAGTAAAATGGTTTCAAAATCACATGGTGAGTACTAGAGTATTATTGGACTGAAAGTGGTCTGTACATAGGATTGTACATAAGTTTGCCATCTCATTATTTCAAATTCCCACAGTAAAATTGTCCCAAAATAACATCAGTACTAGAGTAAGTGTTCCTCATGGATCTATGGGTGGCGTTTGATAACAATTTGATTTGCTTATATTTTTGGACTTCAAAATGTGGTCTTAACACAACCAAATAGACACTGTACACAAGTTTGCCATCACATTCCTACAGTAAAATTTTCTCTAAATCAGCACATGAGCACTACAGTAAGTGTTCTTCATGGTCATAATGGTGGAATTTGATAACTATTTAATCTGCCTATTTTATTGTACACACTTGATGATTTATCCTCTTCAACGCTTCGCAGCTGTATTACCGTAAAACATGGTTTAGACATGCAGTAAAACATTTAGTGTAGATAGTGTGATCGAGCTTTTTTAAAGTGCAGATGGTGTGACTGGTAACAAAAAACATCAGGTACTGACAATATCCGGTTGAACTGATCATAACTTTAATTATTGTAAATTTTGTGATTTAACCATTGTGATATTTATTATGAATAAAATCAGGTTAAATAAAGAAGTAAAAATGTTTTGTTTGGCTCAGTTGCTCTGTCTACACTAAAGTTTTTAGTGCGCTTATAAACTCTGTTTTATGGTATTGAGGTTGCTGGAAGGAAATGAGTTTAACAGTTTAATAAACGTAACCAGAAAAAAGTCTGTTACAACTTATAAGTAGAACAGTCTATAATGTTGGAAATTCAGACCTCCTCTGTTATATCAGATGTAGCTTGTACTTGATTGGTCCTGTTAAGAATATGATTAGAAAGCCCAGGTATAACATATTAAAATAAAAACAGTAATTTTCTCTTCTTTTATTTATTAATGTTCTACTAACATTTTGGTTTGAGGTTTTACAAAGAATTCCCAGATAGGACTTATTTTGAAGAAGTATTTTTGTAATATACACTGACTTTCTGTATTTAAACTTTTGGTGAAATTATTTCTACACTGAAAAATTTTACCTTTAACTGGAGTTCATTTATTCTGAGAAAAAAGCATGTGTGAGAATTATTGGCACCCCTGCATTTAGTACTTTGTACAATCTACATTTGCCAACAAAACAGCACTAAGTCTTCTTCTACCACACCTTAAAAAGCAGGAAATTTTAGTCCATTCCTCTTTACAGAATTTCCCCAGATCCTCTCTTGTGCACTCTCCTCTTTATTTCACCCCACAGGTTTTCAGTGGGGATGACTGAGGTAGCCATGGCACAAGTTTAAAAAGACTATTTTTTGTGTTCAAATCATTGTATCTGATGGAAATTGGCAGTGGCAGACAGATTTTGCCACAGATTTAAACTGTCCTGGTATTTCATGTAGTGCACAATACCATGTACAATGTAACAAAATTTTCACCATTCTTAATAATGGGCATAAGTTTTTTCCATGTAGTCATGCTTCTATTCATGCCAAATACACCTTGAGTGTTTGTAGCCAAAAAGCTCAATTGTTCCCAAAGCTCAAAGTCCAAGTAATGTTTAACAAACTCCAGTTATTTGTATTCATGACTAAATGACAGTAAAAGCTTAATGAAGAATTTTTTCCTCTGAGTAAATTAACTTGATTGTGTTTTTCAGTGTGATAATAATCGAATCCACCAAAAGACGGATAATTATGGTGTCAGTGATTATGATGGGAACTGTAATCTCTGTAAGTTCTGTATAAGATCATGTTAATCAGGTCCTGCAGCATGTTGATTAAAACATGGTTTGTGATTCATGCACAGATTGTCTACAACTAAGAAAGAGAAGTATGTTCCCACCTCCCATGAGTAAGTTTTTTTTGTTTTATACTTGTAAAATTTTATTGCTAATTAAGTGAATGACAAATTCTGCACCTTATTTTAATAATAAATCGACTACGGTATAAATTTTAAATAAAGAATATTCTCACAGTAAAAGCATCAGCTCCACTCTGCATTCCAGTTGAATGTTTTTGTTGCTGTATCAAATCTGCTTTAACAAATCTGTGGTTTTGTTAAGCCTGAAATCTTAGCGTTGTCTCTCGACTAAATAGAGTAGATTCAGAAAATATTCAGACCCCATGACATTTTGTGCACTTTATTGTGTTGTGGATTTAATTTTGAATAGATGTAATTATCATTTCACCACCAATCTACACTTAATCACCAAGAATGAAGAAGAATATTTTTAGATTTTTACAAAAATTAAAATAAAAAAATTTCATTTTCTTATTCCCAGACCCTTTATTTAAGTCCTTTTTGGTGACTGTAATCATGGTTTTGCACAAAAGCAGCATCCAGGAGAGGCTGAGTCTTTGATGAGTAAAGATGATGAGAGGATCTCCAGTTTGTCCACAAATGCGTGAGAAAATGATTGAAATGTTTAAAAACAATGAACCTCAAAGAAAGATTGGAAGGGCTGTGTCAGTGCCCTTGGTAAAGGTCATTTACACTTCTGTGATGCAGCATTAATACAGAAAAGTACATTGAGATCTTAGAGCAACATGTGCTGCCTTTAAGACGTCGTCTTTTCCAGGGACGTCCAGCATTTTTCAACAAGATGATGCAAAATCACCTGCTGCACAGATTACAAAGGCATTGTTGCAGAAGAAGAGGGTACAGGTACTGGACTGGCCTGCCTGCAGTCCTTACCTGTCCTCAATAGAGAGTGTATGGAGGAACAACAACGACCCCCCGTACTTTTGCACATCTTAAGACGTGTTTGCAGGAAGAATGAGACAAAATAAAAGCTGAAACACTAAATCACTTGGTCTCTTCGGTGCCAAAACATATTTTAAGTGGTGAAAAGAATCGGGAACATTACAAAGTGGTAAATGCTTTACTGTCTTAACTTTTTTTGTCAAAAATCGATGTAAGAAACTCTGTGTTTAAATCTAATTTAAATAAAAGTCAAAATCGATGTAAGAAACTCTGTGTTTAAATCTAATTTAAATCTCTAAATAATATATTATTTTATATATTTTTGTATAAACATATTATATATGTTTTTTATATCTAATATGAAACCTGGCAAAGCAATAATTTATAGAACCCCGTTGAGTTGAGTGTTTAAAATCATTTGTTTTCCTTCATTTTCAGTGTCTGAACTGAGGATAATTCTGTTAGGAAAGAGTCACTCAGAGACCAGCAGTGTGGGGAACTTCATCCTGGGTAGAGCTGCATTTGAGACTGAAGTTCCTCCACATTCAGTAGATGAGCACATTGAGAGAGCGAGAGGATGGGTGGATGAAAGATACATCACCATCATCAATGCTTCTCATCTGTACAATCCAGAACTCACTCAACTGACTGAGAAACTAAAAGAGTGTGTTTCACTTACTGCTCCTGGTCCTCATGCTTTCTTACATGTGCTGCAACCTCAGAGTTTTACAGAGAAGGACTTGAACCAACTGAAACGCTTACTGAACTGTTTCAATGTCCGAACACTAAACTATTCTATATTGATCAGTACTGACTGGGAGGCTGAAGAGGAAAAATCGGCAAGTTTTAACAAGTTTCTGGATGAATGTGATGGAAGGTTTCACAGATTTAAACACAGAGATAAACATGACAAGACTTCAGTTTGTCGGCTATTTGAGGAGATTGACATATTGGTAAAAGTGAATGGAAGTTACCTCACATGTGAGATTTTTAAAGATGCAGAGGAAACTTTGCAACATTATGACAAACATAGAAAAGGTGAAGAGAGGAAAAGTGTGAGCTGTTCTGAGGACAAAAGTAAGAAGCTATTTAACATAAGGAGTTTAGTTTAAAGAGGTGGTAAGGTGACCATAAATATATCAGCAGACATGGTCATGGTTAAAGAAATAATTTACATTTTAGATGTTTATTTGGAAATGGAACTATTTAGTGTAAATGTTGACATTTATATAATGGTGGAAGTGATTGCTCCGCTTTACAAACACTGACCTTTTATCTAGAGCTTTATCTGTATGGTTAGCTCCAGCTCTGTGAGGCTCTGGTCCCCACTGTACTTGTTTCAGAGGATGTTTGCTTTTATGTACACCATCTAGGCCACCATTGTAAAGTCATTTTTATTTGTATGAGCAAGCCAGCCAAGGGAAACAGTGGCAAGAAAAACAACTCCCTATATATTACAAGGAGGAAACTTCTGTGAGAGACGCCACGCCCCTCTCTCCAGGAGCACTCTTAGTCCTGAGCCAATGCCCCTTTTATGGTTAATCCCCTTGATTGGCAACTTGTTTAGGGGTAATGCTAAGAGCCTATAAGAAGGCAGCTGTGGTTCAGTCATTGGGGACTGTTTGCTTTTGGACACAGGACACAGTGAAATGTTGTTTTTTTTAGGGTTCCCGGAGTTAAGCTCCATGAGATTCCCTCAAACTTGCTCAGTAGGCCAGCTCCGTATAATGGAAGCGACTCAGAGACAGCTCGATGTGCAGAACCTTCTGGACCCTCAGCCAACTGAAACAGAACAGGTCCTGTTTATGATGACTCGGCTGAAGTGTGCTGCTCGTAAATGGACTAGGCAGCTATGGTCTGATAGGGCAGCTGAGCTGAAGTCGGTTAAAGTGTTTAAGGGCCTCGTGAGGGCCAAATCTCTGGGAGAAAAACCCCATAGTTTTAGTGTAGGGATGTTTGCCCAAACTCCCGTGCCTATTGGAGATGTTTCAAGTAGCAAAGCGCCCACTGCAGCATATGCCCGGCATTCAGTGCCTGATGGGGATGTTCGTGTTCCCCCAGTGCCTACTGCTGATGTGGTCCGGGTGCCAGTGCCTGCTAATAATGCTCTACGTCTTTCAGTGTTCACGTTAGCAGCTCAACCCATTTCCTTATGTCCGTCGGTTCAAGTTCTGTCATGCCAGGTCCGGCCAGTGACCAATCTACAATTAATCACCCAGAATGAAGAAGAGAATTAATTCAAATCAAGACTTGAATTTTCTTATTCACAGACCCTTTGTTTAAGTCTTTTTGGTGACTGTAATCATGGTTTGGTACAAAAGCAGCATCCAGGCTGTCCAAGTCTGTCATGTCTCTTCTTTAGGTTCAAGGAGTTCTGGTTTGTCTAGTCATGCTTCGCCTATGTTACAGTCTGTTAAATCTGTTCCATGTTCGTCTGTCTCTGTCCATTCTACGTCACCAGTCAAAGATCTATTCTCCAAGCAGCTGACTTCTGATGCCTTGCCAGGCCCCTCACAGCTGATTATATGCTCTCCCCAATATGATGCTCCAGACCTCACGTGCTGTCAAACTGATACCTGGAGTGCCATCTGGTGGTGTTGACATGAGACCTGGAGCATCGTCTGGGGGCGCCGACGTGAGGCCTGGAGCACCGTCTAGGGATGTCGACATGAGACCTGGAGCACTCTCTGGGAGTGCCTTTTTGGAGCATATAATCAGCTGCGAGGAGCCTGGTGAGGCATCTGGCATGAGCTGCTTGGAGCCTGGAGAGGCATCTGACGTGAGCTGCGTGGAGCCTGAAGAGGCATCTTGTCGACTCCACTAGACGGTGCTCCAGGTCTCATGTCAGCACCACCAGACGGTGCTCCAGGTATCAGTTTGGTGCCCCCAGGCGGCACTTCAGGTCTCACGTTGGCAGCCGGTTCTCAAGAACTCTTGTCGTGCTCACCCAGCTTGTCGGAACTCAGAGCAGCTCAAATCTGTTCACTCTTGTCCTGCCTGCCTCCGAACCTGCTGGAGGGTGTTTGCTTTTTGCTGCTCAGGGTCCAGGACCCCCTCTTTTTTATTGTATGTTTGTTTGTAGGGGCACGCCGGCAGTCATACCTTTTGGAGGGGGGCGACTGTCACGGATTCAGCCCCTTTGTGCTCCGGGAGCAGGTTCAGCAAAGAGATGCCACGCCCCTCTCTCCAGAAGCACATTGCTAATTATTTGCCACAGCTGCAACTTGTTTAGGGGTAATGCTAAGAGACTGTGGGGACTATTTGCTATTAGCTTTGCTTTGGTCCTGTCCATTTGCTCCTTGCTCTGATTCTGTTTGTCAGTTTGCCTTTGCCCTTGCCTTAGCCTTTGTCTAACTTTTGTTTTGTTTATTTGCTCCTGTAAGATCCTGTTACATAGTTTCTGTTGTTAATTTTGTTGTCAATGTCTGCTTGTCTTATTCATGCCTTGTTTAGTTTTGTTCAAGTCAAGTCAACTTTATTTATATAGTGCTTTTTACAACAGACATTGTCTCAAAGCAACTTTACAAAATCCAGGACCAACAGATACACTTGTCATGTTTGTCTTAGTCTAGTTCTTGTTTAACTTTGTTCATGTTTGTTTTGTGATTCTGTCTTGTCCCATGTTGTTAGCATTAGCTTACATTAGAATTAAGATTTCATGTGTTTAGCATTTAGTTCATATTAGTGTGTCTTTTCTTGTTCCAACTTGTCTTGTGTAATCCTGTCGTGTTTTTTGCTATCATTAAACTCACTGTAAAACATCTCTGTGTGTGTCCACCACTTGTCTAGTCTAGCCCTATATCATGACAACTCCACCCTCTTTGGGTGGCCTAAAGGATAAGTTTTAGTTCTTGTAAAAAGATTGATGTATGTGGTCGATGTATATTGTTAGATAAGGACACTTCATATATTAGAAGGGAGTGAACCGTAGTCCCATGTTAGGTCTGTAACACTTGGCCTGTAATGAAGCACCCACATTACAACACTGAAGGCAGTGGTTTAGGAGGACTTATGTAAGTACTCAAAAGATGAGAAAGACCAAGAATAAACTGGATTGACATAATCATGTTGTTTGTTATGAGGGGCTGTAGGCGACACAACACAGCAGGTTTTTAAGACAGTTGTCCTATCTGTGCAGCCAACCATCGTAAAGGAATGACGGCTTACTCATGTGGCATGAGATAGACTATCCAGTAAGTTTTTGAGTTTACTTTAATGACAGAGGGATAGGAAAGGTAAATGAAATATTCAGCAGGAAGAAAACATTACTTAAAAGAGTCTGAAGACTTTCTGAATGCACTGAATTTCAGAATGTGTGTGACTATCAACAAGACACTTGACACAAAACTGAAAATATTCTGAGGAGATTTCACTGTATTGTCAGACTTTAATATTAATAAATAAAAAAGTCATTTTTATTCATTATATACAGACATTATCACATTAAACTACATAAAAGCCTGATCCAAAGGTAGTTGTACATGGGATAAATGGCATATATTAACCCAAATAAATACTTAAACTAAAATACATAAAATAAACTGAACAGGGAGTCAATTCAGTGCAGGGTTTCATTTTCATTACATTTACATTTTAAGCATTTAGGAGACGCCTTTATCCAAAGCGACTTACATTATAGGTACAGTATACAGTCTGAGCAATTGAGGGTTAAGGGCTCTGCTCATGGGCCCAGCAGCAGCAACCTGGCAGTAGTGGGGCTTGAACCAGCGACCTTCTGATTACTAGTCAAGTTCCTTAACCACTAGGCTACGGCTTGTGGTTTCACTCATTTATTAACATAATTTAATATAATTTAACCTTGGTGATTTAGAGCAGCAAATTTAGAATGGCCACTCCCACTTCTACTTTTGGGTGGTGAAGTAATCCCAGAGCACATGAATACATGCAGAACATACAAAACTCCTCACAGTGATTGTAGGTATTATCAAAACCAGATTCTATACTTACTTATACTTATAGTTCTCCTACTTAGAAAGATGAGAGAGGTCTGTAATTTTCATCATAGGTACACTTCAACTATGAGAGACAAAATGAGAAAAAAAATCCAGGAAATCACATTGTAGGATTTTTAAAGAATTTATTTGTAAATTATGGTGGAAATAAGTATTTGGTCAATAACAAAAGTTCAACTCAATACTTTGTAACATAACCTTTGTTGGCAATGACAGAGGTCAAACGTTTGCTGTAAGTCTTCACCAGGTTTGCACACACTGTAGCTGGTGGCCTATTCCTCCATGCTTTTGGCCCATTCCTCCATGCAGATCTCCTCTAGAGCAGTGATGTTTTGGGGCTGTCACTGGGCAAAGTCAACTCCCTCCACAAATTTTCTATGGGGTAGACTGGCTAGGCCACTCCAGGACCTTGAAATGCTTTTTACGGAGCCCGAGTGGTGTGTTTGGGATCATTGAAGATGGAACGTGACTGGGTATTCCAGCATGACAATGCTCTCACTGATGGAAGGAGGTTTTGGCTTAAAATCTCACGATACATGGCCCCGTTCATTCTTCTCCTAACACGGATCAGTCGTCCTGTCCCCTTTGCAGAAAAACAGCCCCAAAGCATGATGTTTCCACTCCCATGCTTCACAGTAGGTATGGTGTTCTTGGGATGCAACTCAGCATTCTTCTTCCTCCAAACACGACAAGTTGAGTTTTTACCAAAAAGTTCCATTTTGGTTTCATCTGTTGTTACTGATGGTAGCCTTTGTTACTTTGGTCCCAGCTCTCTGCAGGTCATTCATCAGGTCCCTCCGTGTAGTTCTGGGATTTTTGCTCACCGTTCTCATGATCATTTTGACCCCACGGGATGAGATCTTGCGTGGGGCCCCAGAACGAGGGAGATTATCAATGGTTTTGTATGTCTTCCATTTTCTTACAATTGCTCCCACAGTTGATTTATTCACACCAACCTGCTTGCCTATTGTAAATTCACTCTTCCCAGCCTGGTGCAGGTCTTCAATTTTCTTCCTGGTGTCCTTCGACAGCTCTTTGGTCTTGGCCATGGTTGAGTTTGGAGTCTGACTGTTTGAGGCTGTGGACAGGTGTCTTTTATACAGATAACGAGGTCAAACAGGTGCCATTAATACAGGTAACGAGTGGAGGACAGAAGAGCTTCTTAAAAAAGAAGTTACAGGTCTGTGAGAGCCAGAAATGTTGCTTGTTTGTGGGTGACCAAATACTTATTTTCCACCATAATTTACAAATAAATTCTTTAAAAATCCTACAATGTGATTTCCTGGATTTTTTATATCATTTTGTCTCTCATAGTTGAAGTGTACCTATGATGAAAATTACAGACCCCTCTCATCTTTCTAAGTAGGAGAACTTGCACAATCAGTGGCTGACTAAATACTTTTTTGCCCCATTGTAGTGCCTATATTGCTGTGCAAGGCTTGCGCTACCAGCTGTGTTACCAGGCCACCACTCACCTATTTGTTAAATAACACCTTGTTTATTTCCTGTATGATTAACAGAAATTTTCAGGGATGAATATCCTTAACTAACTGAGTATATCATGAAATATTA
Source organism: Trichomycterus rosablanca (assembly GCF_030014385.1). Lineage (NCBI taxonomy): Eukaryota > Metazoa > Chordata > Actinopteri > Siluriformes > Trichomycteridae > Trichomycterus > Trichomycterus rosablanca. The sequence goes on from NC_085989.1 coordinate 54,909,013, forward strand.
TACACATCATTTTGTTATCAGTATGAATGTAGGATTACCAGCTTTTATTTTGCATGATCCATGTAGCATCATGTTGCTGTACCTTACATTTACAGCTTTTAGTAGACACTTTTATTTAGTGATTTACAATTGTGCCCAAAAACAATCTATGCAATTGGGGGTTAAGGGCCTTGCTTAGGGGCCCACAGTGGTAACTCAGGAGGGGTGAGCTAACACTATATTTCCACCATGATCAGTAAGGCTAAAATAAATATTCATTTGTATTTTTCATCACACAATATTTTCTCCTTTTTACAGACTCCAGCACTAACCTTCATCCAACAGAAACAGAATTGGTAAGCAGTTCTAAGTTTATTTTTGCATTCATGGTTAAAACTAATTTCTCTTTTTTGAGGTTTTAGGAAATTTGTATTTACTATGTGAACATAGAAGGTCCTGGGTTCGATCCCCAGGTGGGGCGGTCCGGGTCCTTTCTGTGTGGAGTTTGCATGTTCTCCCCGTGTCCGCGTGGGTTTCCCCCGGGTACTCCGGTTTCCTCCCACAGTCCAAAAACATGCCACCAGGTTAATTGGAAACACTGAATTGTCCTATAGATACCTAGCCGCTACATGCACTAGTGCATTGTAGTGCCAGTCCCAAGTCCGGATAAATTAGGGAGGGTTGTGTCAGGAAGGGCATCCGGCGTAAAAACTGTGCCAAATCAATGAGCGATCATGAGGATGACTCGCTGTGGCGACCCCTGAAAAAGGGAAAAAGCCGAAAGAAGAAGAAGTATTTACTATGTGAACATACTGTATATACAACCCTAAAAAATGGTACAGTAGGAATCATGCAAATAAACAATTCTTATTTACAAGTTTCTGACCACTTAAGATGGTGCACCACCATATTATGGGTGTCAGGTCCGAGCATTCCTAGATGAGTTTCCTGGAGAGTGGATTGGTCGTCGTGGGCCAGTTGAATGGCCCCCAAGGTCTCCCGATCTGATCCCCTTAGACTTTTATCTTTGGGGTCATCTGAAGGCAATTGTCTATGCTGTGAAGATACGAGATGTGCAGCACCTGAAACTACGGATACTGGAAGCCTGTGCTAGCATTTCTTTTGCGGTGTTGCTATCAGTGTGTGAAGAGTGGGAGAAGAGGGTTGCATTGACAATCCAACACAATGGGCAGCACTTTGAACACATTTTATAAGTGGTCAGAAACTTGTAAATAACTCATGAAAGAATAAAGTTACGTTAAAACCAAACCTTGTGAAATTCTCAATAAGTTTGATGTGTCACATGACCCTCTTCCCATTGAAAAAACTAAAGTTGGATCCAAAATGGCCGACTTTAAAATGGCCACCATGGTCACCACCCATTTTAAAAAGTTTTCCCCCTCCCATATACTAATGTGCCACAAACAGGAAGTTAATATCACCAACCATTCCCATTTTATTTAGGTGTATATAAATGGCCCACCCTGTAGAATAGTCGCGGTGCTAACAGCCAGGATCAGCAGAGCACGATAGCAGCGGTGCTAACAGCCAGGTTCAGCAGAGCACGATAGCCACGGAGCTAACAGCCCGGTTCAGCAGAGTAGAGTAGCCGCGGTGCTAACAGCCAGGATCAGCAGAGTAGAATTGGCGCAGTGCTAACAGCCAGGTTCAGCAGAGCACGATAGCCACGGAGCTAACAGCCAGGATAAGCAGAGTAGAATAGCCGCAGTGCTAACAGCCAGGTTCAGCAGAGCACGATAGCAGCGGTGCGAACAGCCAGGTTCAGCAGAGTAGAACAGCTGCGTGGCAGCAACAAACACGCCAAATCCAAAACAAAAACTTAAAATTAAAACGTAAACACTATAGACAAAGACAACACAACAAACACAGTTCAGACATGGGGAGAAGCGGCAGTCAACAAAGGGACGCCAGCGTATTCTCACCCGACCATGACGCAGACATGACGCAGACAAAAGGTCACTTTAAGGGTCTATTTACTTCCAAGAAGAGGTTGATGCTTCTGACTGTGGAATTGGAGTGGTACTATCCCAGCGTTCCAGCCCTGGTATTAGGCTCTATCCTTGCGCCTCCCAATGACTCTCCCCAGTGGAAGCAAATTATGATGTCGGCAACTGCAACCTTTTGGCAGTCAAGCTAGCTGTGGAAGAGTGGAGGCACTGGTTAAAGGGTGCGGAGCAGGCCTTTGTTGTTTGGACAGATCACAAGAAAATTTCCTATGTTCAGCTAAATACCAAATCAAGAACTGGAGGCTGCTCTGTGCTGTGTGACTTCCAGCAACCCCTTGCAGTGGATCACTTACCCTGCCTGGGTGGAATATGCCCATAACTCCCTGTTCTGCTATTGGGTGATCCCCATTTCAGTCTCTCTTATTCCTAGAGCAGGAACTAGATTTGGCAGTCCTCAGTACCTCCCCGGTCGGTCCGTTTGGTTATCCTCCCAAAACTTCTCTTTGCACACTCCAGGAAGCTGGCACCATGCTTCATCAGTCCCTACAAGGTTGAAAAGGTCATCAGCCCCACTGCAGTCTGTCTCAAACTCCCCAGCCATATGCATGCCCATCCTACTTCCCATGTCTTGCAGCATAAACCTGTCCAAGACTTTATTTTGTGCAAGTATACCTTGAAGAGTTGGCTCTGTTATGAAGGCACAGGCTGATCACACCAAATCTGGATTTAATTTAGATTACCCTTTTGTTTGTTCACTTTTCATTTTGCTAATTGACAAAAAACTTTTAACAACTCTACAACCCCAAATCAGAAAAAGTTGGTGTCTTTGGTGGGCGGAGATGGCTCACAACACACTATGGCACTCCATACTAGGTATGCCCCCCTTTGAGTGCGAGTTTGGCTACACTACGCCCATGTTTCCCGAACAGGATGTAGAAACTGGGATTCCATCAGCCAGACAATTTATCTAGGTGTGTCGTAGGACCTGAAACAGGTTCAATCAAGTGCTCAGAAGAGCAGTTTGCACACAGAAACGGAATGCAGATCAGAAGCGCAGACCAGCAACATCCTTCAGTCCATTCCAGCAGGTATGGCTGTCAGCCAAAGACCTGCCACTTTGAGTCACCTCTTGTTCTGAGTGCTCAGTTTGTAATGCAGAAACCTGGGTTCAAGTCCAACTCTGAAAATGTTTGTTTATAAGTTCAATAATCTGTTTCATGGTCAAATTAAGCATTTGGGTCCTATCTCTAAGAAGTCTGGTGGCTCACCTTGTAAAGTCATCAGTGTGGTGCACAGGGGTTATGGGTTCAAATCTACCACTGGGTAAGCACCAATACATAAACATTTATTAAATCAGCTGTATGGCAGTATTATTGAGACCTGAATAATGTGCACAGTAAAATCATATGACAGTCTCTACATAATCCAGATTTCTCATAGGCTCCAATCAAACAAAACCAAAATAAAAGCTGATTTATAAACTTTAGTGGATGCAAACTGGAACAGATTATATAAACGATGGGTATAATGTTTTTATTAAAAAAAATTTATACACTCATTCAAGAACAGAACAAGAACATTTACCAAAATCATTGAAATTCATGGTCTGCCATAAAATGTTTACTAAAAGTGTATTAGACCATTTAGACTTTCCCAGATGTTTTCAAACAAAATTTATTAAAATTGATTATGACCTTTATTAAATATGCTGTGTTCAAAATGTTTAAATGTATTTGACAGATGGACAAAACAGAGCTTGGAGTAGAAGAATCTGGATCACAATGTGAAAAAAAAAAACAAATAAAGCAACTTTTAACCAGACTTAATATCCTGGAAAAGCAGAAACTAAAAATGAAAACCTCAGATGTTCTTCAGCTCACTTCTCTTTCATTACATTGCCAAGAACCTTGTGAAGAAAAAGATCTGAATCAAACCTTCCTACAAAGGTTGTTAATGATGAATTACAGAGCAAGATTCATCATCACAAAAAAAGAAGCAACTTTTTTAGATCCTCCTTCTCCAGATACAGATGAAGAAGAAATTGATAAACTTGATGAGCTTTTCTGCAAAAAAGCTGCATCTTTTGACAGTGTAAAAAATTTTATCCATCCTATGGATCTTCAGATGGCGGTGTTCCACTTCTCAGACAATTTCCTGAAGCAACTAATAGTGACTAAACTCTCTCAGTGTCAGTACGCTCTGCCTCTACTGGTGCCAAATCCATTCACTGGAAATATCGAGTTTCCTCTGTGGACATTTCGCCAAATTATTCAAAGCTGTAAAACAACTGACACTTCTGGTACCATAATCAGTGAAACCCAGCATGTTTATGAAGCAGAAACTCCAATGGTGGCGTTCTTCAGGTTAGGGGACGTGTCCTTTTCCAAGTCTCAGCTCATGAACAGCTTGATCAGTAAGAAGCATGATACATTCTTCCACAGACACTGTCCAGGCAGCATTAAAAACCGTCTACTCATGGATGGAGTTGTGGAGATTGCTTGGTACTGTCCATCTGGAAATGAAACTGATCATTTTACTGACTGTGTTGCTTTCTGTAATCTACATGGTGATGCAAAAACCAGTAAAGAACAACTGGATATTCTGACTGAAATGTCATCTGTAAATGTTGTTCTTTTATCTGATCCTAAAAATGAAAGAAATAAGGAGATGCTACAGAAGCTTGTAAACAAACCCAAACCACTCATCTGTCTCCTTCCTGAGGATGAATCAGGTGTCAGTAAGATTAAGAATAGAATATACAGAATTGGTCTAAAAGACAGAAATCAGTCAGACGTATCTGAGAACCTCAGAACAACCATCACAGAGTGTCTGTCCAAGTCATCTTCAGTTTTTAAACTTGAGGATTTAAACACAAACAATGAGATCAGCACAGATGAAGATGATCCTGAATGCAGGAAAGGAAAAGAAGCTGCACTAGAGATAATAAAAAAGCTGGAGGGGAAGGAAATATCCACATTAAAGGAAACACACCTGCCCTGTCAAGGGAAGCTCTGGTATGAGTGGTGTCAGATAAACAAAGACTCACATCGACTTCAAGGAAACAATTTAGAAATGCAAAAGAGTGAAAAACAAACACAAATGAAACAAATCCGTGAACAGCAACAAGAAACTGGACAATCAGCCTTCATAAATGTATTTATTTCCTCACTGAATTCTCTATCAGCAAATGAAAAATCATTCTTTATTAAATGGCTCGAGATTCTACTGGACAAACAAACCTCAGATGACCTTTCAGATCTTCATCACAAGTACAATGAAACATGGACAAGGGTTTTAGACCTCAAAAAGAAACATGATAAATCAGAAAAGATGAAGGCCGAGCAAACAGAACTTGAAGAGATATCTAAAAAACTGAATGCAGCAATGTTTGGTCTGGAACACATCTTCAGAGAGATGGGTCAGATATATGAGTCAAATATGTCCAAACAACATATTAACAAAAGATCTGAACAAGAAAGCATCTCCAATCTCCCCAAACTTGCTGCAGAATTCATAAAATCTGGTCTTCCAATGGAGCTGATGGATGGCGATGCTGCTCATGTTCCTCTGATTTGGGTTTCAGCAGTTCTAGATGAACTCATAAAGAAACTGGGAGACAAGAGAGTCTTTGTGCTGTCAGTTCTAGGGATTCAGAGCACAGGAAAATCCACCATGCTGAATGCCATGTTTGGACTCCAGTTTGCTGTCAGTGCTGGAAGGTGCACCCGAGGAGCCTTCATGCAGCTGGTCAGAGTATCAGAGGAGATGAAGGAGCAGCTGAAGTTTGACTACGTTCTTATTGTAGATACTGAAGGGCTTAGAGCACTTGAGCTTGCAGGAAAATCCACTCGTCATCATGATAATGAACTTGCAACATTTGTTGTAGGTCTTGGAAATCTGACTTTGATCAACATATTTGGTGAGAACCCTGCTGAGATGCAGGAGATTCTTCAGATTGTTGTTCAGGCCTTCCTGAGAATGAAAAAGGTCAAACTGGATCCCAGATGTATGTTTGTCCATCAGAATGTTGGTGACATCATAGCTAGAGAGAAGAACATGGAGGGCAGGAGACGTCTACAGGAAAAACTGGATGAAATGACAAAATTAGCTGCTGAAGACGAAGACAGTGAAGCTGAGTGCTTCAGTGATGTTATTGCTTTCAATGTACAAGATGATGTTCAGTATTTTGCACAGCTCTGGGAGGGCAGCCCACCAATGGCTCCACCAAACCCCTCATATAGTGAAAATGTTCAGAAGCTAAAGAGAGCTATTTTCACAAATGCTACCAAGTCTCATAGTATGAAACTCTCAGAGTTTAAATCACGCATCAGTGATCTGTGGAAGGCTCTACTGAACGAGAACTTTGTTTTTAGCTTCAAAAACACACTAGAGATTGCAGTCTACAGGAAACTAGAAACTGAGTTTGGAAAATGGACCTGGTTCCTCAGAAGTGCCATTTTAGAACATGAAGAAAAACTGCACAACACAATTAAAAACAAAAAACTGCAAAAGATTGAGGACAAAGACCTTTATGCTCACATGAAGAAGACCAAAGAAGAAGTGGAGAAATCAATGAAGTGTTACTTTGAAGAGGACAAGGACAAAGACATTTTAATTCAGTGGCAAGTGAGATGTGAAAACAAAATTAAACAACTTCTTGAAGATCTTGTTAAAAATGCAAAAACAAACCTGAATGATTTTCTTCAACAGCAAAAAGCTCGAGAAACTTTTAATCACAAAAAGACAGAGTATGATAAAAATCTCTTCAATATGAGTAAAGCACTTGCTCTACAACTACAAAGCACAGAAACTGATGAACGAGTTTTCAGACAGGAATTTGATAAAGTGTGGAACAAATGGGTCTCTGATCTGACACAAGACACGCCTGTAGAGAAACCTTTTGATGTTTGGGAGGATGTGATACAGATTCTATCTGAAGGTAATGAACAAGTTGCTGTGTATGAGCGAATATCTCAGGAAGATTACACAAATATACACAGACTGGGAGATTATTCATGTTACATTTTGAAGACAATAAAAATGATTCCCTTTGAAGTCCAGGAGTCAGTGAGGAACTTAATCAACAATGTCATCCAAGAATCTGAGGACTTAATCAAGAAGATCTGCAGCAAAATTACAGGACTGGGATACAAAAACAGCTACATTCAGGAAATAACTGAATATGTCAAACACAGAGTTGAGAAATATCACAGTGAGAACAAGACAATAAAGATAAAGAAGGAATTCACTCTGGATCTCTGTCTTCATGTGTGTTACCTTGCAAATCCCAAATTCACCAAGATCCACCAACAGTTCATAGATCAAAATGATGTAAGAAAGTATCTGGATAAGCAGAAACCACAATATTACAGCGTCTTCCAAAACTACTGCAGAGGAGCAACAACCACAACAGTATTTGGTGAACTTGTCTACAACAATCTTGTACCAGCCATCCTGAAAGCCGTCTACAATAAAACTGCTATTGATCTGTCAACACAGATGAGATCAGACATGCCAGAATTTAATGGTAACAGGTCACAGCTTGAGAAACACATCCTGAAATCTCTGGCAGAGCAGGAGAACTTTGAGAAGTACATGGAGTACATCCACCATCCCAAGAAACACTTTAAACAGTTTATTACAGACAATGTTGATAAATACATCACTGATAATAACAGAGAGGTTCTGAATCTTCTTAAAGGAAATCTGAAACACAAAGAGCAGAAAGTGATGAACGCTGTGAACATCACAACTGAAGAAGTGAAGAAGAGCTGTGGTGATGCAAACATGTGGCTGAGAAGTTTGAACATTTCACTAACAGATGAGCTGAGCTTAAAAGAAATAACCTGCACTGGTCTGGAGGAAATTACAGATTTAGATTTTCTTTGGCAGGTTGTGTGTGAAGGTCTCACAAAGATGATGTCAGAACAACAGAAAAGCTTCAACAGTGTAACAGACATCAACATGGAGAAGTTCAGGAAGAAACCAGATGAGATTCTGATTGAACATCTCTGTCAGTGCTGCTGGGCTCAGTGTCCATTCTGTAAAGCCGTCTGCACCAACACAATGGAGGATCATGATGGAGATCACAGTGTCCCCTTCCACAGAGTAGATGGAATCATAGGATGTTACTACAGAAAAACAACAAATCTCTGTGCTGATATTTGTACAACTTTAGTACAAAGTGATAAACGCTTCCACCCCCGTCATGATTCAGATGTGTCAGTACCCTACAAACAATACAGAAGAGCAGGAGGCAAATATGCTAGGTGGAGCATCACCCCTGATAATTCAGAGCTCACATACTGGAAATGGTTTGTGTGCAGATTTCAAACAGAACTGGAAAAGTTTTATGGCACAACATTCCAGGGACACAGAGAGATTCCCGCTGCATGGAGACAATACACAAAAACACAAGCTATAGAGAGTTTGGATAAATACATCTGAAGAATCACACACACACACACACAATACACATACAAACTCTACATACACAGACACATGATATATGTATACACACAGATGATATATAATGATTACTTATGAACATGATCAAATAATCATTTATATTCTCGATGCTGTAATGAGTCATTTTAGATTTTCAGGGTTGTGAGATTAGTAGAATGAGCATAAATTTGATCTTTTCTTTTAAATGACTGTAATAATGATTATGGTTTTAAATGTAAGTGTATGTTACAATATCTCAAAGCTCACCAGCAGTTTCATTTCAGTACATTTCTGCAGAATCTCTACTGAATATTTCGATGTATACATCAGGATTAGGATTTATGGATAATTAGGATTTATAAATGTCTCCACAATACAATTCCACTCTAGTTTCTGATGAACTGATTATTATCCAACAGTTAAACATTATTCAAATAACATGATTGCTTTAAGTATATAAACGTATATTCTAAATCTGATGCAACAATAAGAAGAATTTGTGCCTGAAGTGATCTGAGATGAACCAAAATAAAGTGTAAAGTTAAATAAAAATAATGAAATAGTGTAAAATAAGTTATGTGCCATGTTCTTTGTTGTAATATCAAAGTGTTTCTTTATGATCTAGTCATTTGATGTGACAAATATATAATTAATATGCTACAATCATTCTAATAATCAATACACTTACAAGTGCTAAAATAGAACAACAATTATGAACTTATTTTACTTTAATTGTACAAAAATACTACAAAAAAATGTGTTTAATTAATTATTTATTTATTTAAGACTAATTTAAGTACAACCCCAAATGAAAATAAAGTAAAAACAGAGTTTCTTACATTGACTTTGACTTTTATTTGATGTCAGACAGGATGAACCTGAGATATTTCATCTTTTATCTGGTCAATTTCATTTCATTTATTAATAAACATCCATTCCTGCATTTCATGCCTGCAACACATTCCAGAAAAAGTTGGGACAGTAAAGCATTTACCACTTTGTAATGTCGCTGCTCCTTTTCACTTCTTAAAAGAGGTTTCAGCACAGAGGAGACCAAGTGATTTAGTGTTTCAGCTTTTATTTTGTCTCGTTCTTCCTGCAAACACGTCTTAAGATGTGCAGCAGTATGGGGTCGTCGTTATAGCATTTTTCATTTCAAAATTCCTCACACATTCTCTATTGGAGACAGATCAGGACTGCAGGCAGGCCAGTCCAGTATCCATACCCTCTTCTTCCTTGGATAAGATGACATCTTGAAGGCAGCATATGTTGCTCTAAGATCTCAATGTACTTTTTGTGCCATTTGAGGGATGGAAGATCACGAGCGTTCAGGTTAAGCTTGCGCTCTTGGCCTTTACACACTGAAATTCCTCCCAATTCCTTGAATGGTTTAATAATATTATGCACTGTAGAGGGAAAACATGCAAACCCCTTCCAATCTTTCTTTGAGGTTTATTGTTTTTAAACATTTTAATCATTTGCGCACATTTGTTGACAAACTGGATCCTCTGATCATCTTTGCTCATCAGAGACTCTTCCTGGATGCTGCTTTTGTACCAAACCCGATCACATCATTATTTAGTTTTTTTCACCTCATTAATAGCCCTAAATTGCCCCGTCCCAACTTTTTTTGGAATGTGTTGCAGGACTGAAACGCAAGAATGGATGTTTATTAACAAATGAAATGAAGTTGAGCAGATAAAAGATGAAATATATCAGGTTCATCCCATCATACTTAAAAGAGGTTTTGGCACCGAAGAGACCTGTAAAGCACGCCGCCACTGGACTCTAGAGCAGTGGAGACGTGTTCTCTGCAGAGACGAATCACTCTTCTCTGCCTGTTAATCCGATGGACGAGTCTGGGTTTGGCGGTTGCCAGGAGAACGGTACTTGTCTGACTGCATTGTGCTGAGTGTAAAGTGTGGTGGAGGGGGGATTATGGTGTGGGGTTGTTTTTCAGGAGTCGGGCTCGGCCCCTTAGTTCCAGTGAAAGGAACTCTTAATGCTTCAGTATACCAAGAGATTTTGGACATTTTCGTGCTCCCAACTTTGCTCCCAACACCAGTGCACAAAGCACAAGGTCCATAAAGACGTGGATGAGCGAGTCTGGTGTGGAAGAACTTGACTGGCCTGCACAGAGTCCTGACCTCAACCCAATAGAACACCTTTGGGATGAATTAGAGCGGAGACTGTGAGCCAGGGCTTCTCGTCCAACATCAGTGTCTGACCTCACAAATGTGCTTCTGGAAGAATGGTCAAAAATTCCCATGAACACACTCCTAAACCTTGTGGAAAGCCTTCCGAGAAGAGTTGAAGCTGTTATAGCTGCAAAGGGTGATCATATTAAACCATATGGATTAAGAATGGGAGTCACTCAAGTTCATATTTGTGTGAAGGCAGATGGGCGAATACTTTTGGCAATATAATAGCCCTAAATTGCCCCCGTCCCAACTTTTTCTGGAACGTGTTGCAGGTCTGAAATGCAGGAATGGATGTTTATTAATAAATGAAATGAAGTCGAGCAGATAAAAGATGAAATATCTCAGGTTAATCCTGGCTGACATCAAATTAAAGTCAAAGTCAATGTAAGAAACTCTGTGTTTTTATTTTATTTGCATTTTCCATCCTGTCCCAACTTTTTCTGATTTGGGGTTGTAAATATTTACACATTTCCATTAATCTGGCAAAGTAAACATTACAGTTTTTCTCAATTGCTTTGGTACATTTCTCTGATCAGAATTAAAATTCTCATAACTGTTAGTTCAACCTCCACAAGATTTAGTCATTTGTGCACATCACAGTAGCAGTTTCTCATTCCTTCCAACAAATTGCAAATGCTTTTGGACATGTGTCAATTGCTTTCATACAATTCTCTGCTGTTTTATAACATTATCATTTGCTTATGTCATGTCAGTCAAAATGAACTATACTTATGAATGCTGAATAGTCATTCCCTATAAAACTAATAGTCCTCATTTCATTGCTTAAATCATTACATACAAAAATGTTGAACTAGTTGTCAAAATCAGTATGTTGTATGTTTCAATTCAGTTCCAATATTTACTGCAATATTGTTTACAGTTGTGCACAGCTCTACCCAAAGGGTGTTTCCTATGTTTGTTGTAAATAAGTTTGTACTTTAGCACAATGCTGTGAACAAATTAGAATGGCAAAGAGCATATGCAGTAAAAATGTGAAACATACATATTACAGTTTTTCTCGATTGTTTACACACATTTTCTGAAAGCATGCCTCATACTCTCAAAACTCTACACACAAATCAAAAAACACACACACAATGAGCAAAACTCCTCAATTCTCCTGCAAAATGAAACTTTACATTAAAAACAATGTTATCTCTTCTCAAAATGGTATTTTGTTTTCAGATGACACACACAAACCATCATATGAATAGACATTTATAAGAACCAGTTGAACACTGATGTGCTCAATGTAAAACACTATGATGAATGGAAAACACTTCTTCTCCATTCATCATAATGACTTAGGCCTTTTTTTGTTCAGTGTTACACTTACTACAGACAGTACATACATAAGTGTGTTGTGAAACATTTTGGAATATTGTTTTTATACTCAGAACACACAAATACACGGTAACGAATGTATTTTATTTTTCCCACAAAAAACAATGTACACAGTGTACATCCCAACCAACACAAAGTTGCACATACAGTGGTCTACATACAAAACAACAGAAGAATTTACTGTATACAGTTACAGTAAAAAAAAAAAAAGACACAGTCCAGCGTTTTGAAATATCTCATTGTTTTCTATTATTTTTCTTTGTATTTGCCATAATGTTATGGCGTTATTTTCTAGGACCATGTTCATGATTTCAGTTTCCTGTTCAGGAGACAGAAGACGTTTACAGTCCTACAGAACAGTCCACAGGCAATACTGTACTACTGTACTCACTGTATTGATATGCAGTACTGCAGTTTTGTAGTGAGAGTAGATTTCTTACCTATTCTCATTTCGGAAAGTCCGGATGATGGATGCTACAGTGTACCTGCTCAAATTTGCCTGTACTCTTCGCCCAGCCTCCCTCATTGTTAGACCATGGTTGACCACATGGTCAACCAAAGTGGCTCGGATCTCATCAGAGATTACGGTCCCTGGCCTTCCTGGTCCTCCCCGTCCTCCTCCTCTTACTTTTACTCCTCTGGCTCTGCCTCTGTTTCCAATGTTGGCATCCATTGCTCCAAAACAGAAGAGCTCACCTGTTGCCCTTTCATACTAAAGCTCTGATTTCTGATTGTTAACCTGTGTGACAGGTGTTTGCCCATGTGATTAGTCAGTGTGCATAGTAGAGCATTTAACTTTAGAGTTTTGAATAACAGTGTGTTCCTTGTGAAAACAAGAGATTTTCTTCATGAAAATTGTGCCAAATGCAGAAAATTGTGTGTAGTGTTTTGAAAAAAAGCATGTTTTAGAACTGCAATTTGAGTGTAAAGCAGGAATTGTGCTTGTAGTTTAGCAGAACTGGTTTAGGGGGTTGGTGCATGAGTTACATGTTGTGGTCATTGTGTCTCAAGTACCAGAATTTGTGTGTAAACAATCGAGGAAAACTGTAACTTGTACTCATTTACCTCACTAAATACAATAACGTAACTTAACTGTAGATTTTAAATGGGTGTGCTAATAGTGTATAGTGCTGTCTTGAGCATTTTCAGGTAGTGTCACTATGATCTGACTTTTTTGCATTGAAAAAAACACAGAGTGAACTGTCATAATGAAAACATGACAAAGCCATTTGACGATCTTGTTCATAAACAATGGTGTCAGGACGTTTTATTTTTATGACACTGACACTTTCATTGACATAAATACTTGCTTTTGAGGAATGAACTCTCCATTTTGAGCAAGTGACACGCTTTTGCAGGTTATCAGCTAGGTTTTGCTGTTTGTACTAATTGTTTTGAGAAATGCACTTACTGTTGTGCAAATGTTAATAGTGATGTGAGAAATGCACCAAAGCAACTGAGAAAAACTGTAATTGTAAGATCTCTGTGATGTGAAATTTACTAAACCTTTATTTTGCTCATTTGCAGGATGTCACATTATAATTAAGTGTAATTAGTTAAATAGTTTGAGATTTATGTCATTTATAAATATGTGGTGTGCTGAGGTGTAGCTGTGACCGTTATAACCGTTATAACCGTTACACCTACAGTGAGCTCGTGCAGCGTTTCCCGGCTTTTATTAAAAACACAGTAGATGTTTGTAGTGGCTCTTCAACTAAAATGAACTAATACGTTTATAAAAGTCATGTTTCTTATTTACACCACGTGTAAATTATAATGTTAGAGACATAGAGCGTGTTTTAAACAAACTGTGACGATTTAAATTGAATGTGAATGAAAATGTGATGATGTTTGGCTCAGTTAGCTTCTCGGCTATCAGTAGTCAGTGAGAGAGTGAAAGAGAGAGAGAGAGAGGGAGAGAGAGAGCTGTATTATCTGTGTGAGCTAACTGCGCTACATGCTACTTCTCTCAGGTATGTTCATGTTTTAAACGGATGGGGATGTCCCCTTTGTGTTTCAACATGACTGCGCTTCAGTACACAAAGCACAAGCTCCATAAAAACGTGGACGATCCAGTTTGGTGTGGAAGAACTTGTCCTGACCTCAACCTGATAGAACACCTTTGGGATGAATTAGAGCGGAGACTGCGAGCCAGGCCTTCTCGTCCAACATCAGTGTCTGACCTCACAAATACGCTTCTGAAAGAATAGTCAAAAATTCCCATAAACACACTCCTAAATCTTGTGGAAAGCCTTCCCAGAAGAGTTGAAGCTGTTATAGCTGCAAAGGGTGGCGACATCATATTAAACCCTGTGGATTAAGAATGGGGCGTGACTCAAGTTTATATGTGTGTGAAGGCAGACGAGCGAATACTTTTGGCAAATATAGTGTACATGTGTATGTTCTTGTGTTTGTGTGTCTGTTCATAAGTGTGTATGTATGTAAGTGTGTGTAGATTTAGAAGGTGAACAAATGTAAGTTATCAGAAATGTGATGTAACAATCTGGGGGGGTCGTCAGGAATCATCTTCAGGTGAGTTCAATTTTCCTGAATTCTCTCCTAATTCTCCCTGAAAGCTGAATGATAGATTTAATACAGACTTCACACTACTGCTCTGAGTTAGGTTTGTATATGTGAAAAGCACAACCTCATAGAGTTTCACCAGCTCTCACAGAGATGTCATGTATAATGTTATATCTCCCATCATAACACAAATACAGGGACTAGAGCAGATTAAAGTCCTGGAAATAAACCGGAACACCCGGAACAAAACCTCACAAGGACAACTGGAGAACATGTAAAACTCCACACAAAGAGGACCTTGGCTGGAGAATGGAGACGACAGTAATACACACTGCAACACCTAATTGTTCAGTAGAGGTTAAATAGAGCTGTTAGATGCAGCATGTTGATGTTAATGTGGTAAGATTTGTACAACATAATTCAACATAAAATAAACATCGTAAACAAAACTGTTACAAAAACTTGAACTGAAATCCACAACTGCATTAATGTCAGATATTTTATTTACGTGTGAATCGATACAATACATCTGATTTATTTATGGCAACTAAAACACGGCTGCATGTTCACAAACTTTATTCAACATGTACAACCAACCAACAACAGTGCAGAAATGTAAAGCTACAGTCACAATTTCATCAGTGCTTCACATAATAATGTGCAACAGAACAATTTATATACAATACTCAGGTTTTGTTCATTTTTATAAAGAAAAATACATAGAATGTATTTAAAATAGAAAACAATAAAAAATGAAATAAGATATTATTACACATATTTGAAATGTAAATGTTTATAATATACAATCTATTATTTACTAGTGTATTGCACTACTTGTTAGTGTGGTTACAATACAGTATTATTTGGTTATATTTAAACTAATTATTTAAGCAGAGAGAGATCCAAGTTCAAATCTTAACAGTGCTATCGGCCAGTCAGTGATAGATAGGCTGTGTCTGAGGGTAATGGGGACAATTGGACAAAATGGATTGGTGCCTTATTCAGGGTGTATTGCTGCCTTGTGCCTATTGTTACCCTGACCAGGAGCAAGCAGTGCCTTCATTAACATGTAATAGTAAAAAAACTCTTACATACTTGAAATGTGTTCAGAATTCAACATAATGTTACATGAGTTACTGAAGTAAATAAATAAACAAATAAATAAATAATAAAGTGATCTGAAATCCACAACTGTGTTAAAGTAATATCTTTTATTTATGTAAAACAGTGTAAAACATTATAGTGCATGAATGGTGAATTATGTATATATACAAATAACAAATACATTTTTATTTTATTATTATTTTTAAATAAGACTGTTGAATGCTTATTGTGAACTATGTTAATTATGTAATCAACGTAATTAACTTCTTGTTTCTGTTGGTTCTCCATAAAGTAAAATCATAATGAATGTGTGATTGTGTGGTAAACAACAAAGCACAGAATAAATAACCAAGTAAACACACATAAACACACACACACACACACACACACACAGACATACGATACAACATGTGACTTACAACAAGGTTAATTTTAGCTGTGTGTGTGCGTGTGTGTGTGTGTGTGTGTATTTTCACTTTTGACATTAATACGGATCAGGGACGATGGCGGCTGTAGGTAAGATTTAGAATTCTATAATAAACTGATTGCAGTTATGTGATGTACAGTACAGTGATGCATTATCGTTATTATAAACTATTGTAATGTTGTTTTGACATGAAAATCTTCAACTATAAACATTCATGATGTAAAACTAAAACACCGCGGTCACCAAATCTGCACTTTAATAAAGCTCGGTCTCGTTATCTGCACTTGAAGTTTTACTGCGCGTCTAAACTGTATTTTACGGTAACCGAAGTGTTGAAGACAATAAAGCTGTTTGTTTACAGTTTAATAAACTTAATCTACCGTGTTCTGATGCACAAAATCCACCACATTCAAGAAGAGCATTAATTCTGTTATTAATGAAATACATTTCAGATGTTTTTACTGTAGGAATCTGTTGTGATCGGATCTCAAACTTGTGTAAAGTGTTTATTCAGTCGTGTACAGACCACTTTTTGAAGATCAATAAAATCAGCAAATCAGATTGTTATCAAGTGCGGTATTGAGGTTGCTGGAAGGAAATGAGTTTAACAGCTTAATAAACATAACCAGAAAAAAGTCTGTTACAACTTATAAGTAGAACAGTCTATAATGTTGGAAATTCAGACCTCCTCTGTTATATCAGATGTAGCTTGTGCTTGATTGATCCTGTTAAGAATATGATTAGAAAGCCCAGGATTAAAATATTAAAAAAACAGCAATTTTCCTTTCTTTTATTTATTAATGTTCTACTAACATTTTGGTTTGAGGTTTTACAAAGAATTCCCAGATAAGACTTATTTTGAAGAAGTATTTTTTTGTAATATACACTGACTTTCTGTATTTAAACTTTTGGTGAAATTATTTCTACACTGAAAAATTTAACCTTTAACTGGAGTTTTATTCTGAGAAAAAAAGCACGTGTGAAAATTATTGGCACCCCTGCATTTAGTACTTTGTACAATCTACATCTGCCAACAAAACAGCACTAAGTCTTCTTCTGTAACACCTTAAAAAGCAGGAAATCTGGGTTCAATCCCCAGGTGGTGTGGTCTGGGTCCTTTCTGTGTGGAGTTTGCATGTTCTCCCCATGTCTGCGTTTGTTTCAGGCATGTGCACAGACATTTTTGGGGTCAGGTGCTCAAGCCAAAAAAAAAGGGCACCCATCACCAAAATTATTAATAAAAAAAAAACACAGTAGGATATTTAACTTTTTATAACTTTTTTTTTTGTATTTATTTTTGTTAACACAATCAATGTAGCTCAACTTGAGACCTACCTTTGATTTCAAATCAGAAACCCACTTTGGGTAGTTAATGTTAACAATGGGCCTATTATTATGCCAATAAATTTAAATAGACAGCTAAATAACATTTTCCTATTTATTCATAATTTGTTGTATGCTGTTCTATAGAGCATTATATTTAGCCTTCTACATATATTAGTTTGTAATGTTAATTACCTAGCAAAATTATTCCTCATTTGTAAACCTCAACTGTTAAAGTGTAAATGCTTGCATGAAAATAACTCCTTGAATAAAGGCGACTGTTCCTACACAGCGTTTTGGCCAGGATGCTGTAATTATAAAATTATAAAATAATGTTTGTATCTATTTTCAATTATCTATTTAAAAAAAATGAAATAAAAAAGATAAAGTTCAATCTGTGCCAATTTGTGAGAGTTCAAGTCTTGTCACTGCATTAGTGGCTGTTTTTAATTTTTATCCCTGTCAAATACCTCTCCATTCTGTACATCAAGACCAGGAGTGCCCACACTTTCATGGCTTGAGATCTACTGTTTCAGTCTACAGGTCATCATGATCATTTTTCAAAAAAGCTTTGAAGCTTTTTTAAATGTGCTTCAGTTCTTGTATTGATGTTCAGCTTTACAGAGCAAGTGACTGATAAATCACACTGACATTATTCTGATGATTTGCTCTAAATGGTATCAGTCAGGTTTATGTATCTGGACAGGAGCTGCTTATGCTCAAGCAGATTTTCAGGTGTTCATCAGTAAGGACGGGCCCATATTTACACTTCATTATTTTCATGTGAGAAAAGACTGATTCACACAAGTAGGTTGATCCGAAACAGCTGTCAAATACAGTATGTGGAAGTTCCAAATTGTCCAGCAGAGGCCCCCGACTTCATATAAATGTCAGATTGTAGGTTTAAATTTCTCCATCAGAAATACGTTCTAGATTCGCAGTGCTTTATGTGGACTGAGGCATAATTATGGTAACAAACCACAAATTAAACAAACAGTGGCCACATTTCATGTCAGTCAGGCTGACCTGTTTGAATGAGGAATGATGTACCAGCGTGTACTGAGCGATCGATGTATTGAGCTCCCCGATCTAGACACTCTGTCAGAATGAATACTGCTATGATGAAAACACCATTTGTTTATCGTCCACCATAAAAAAAATCAGACGTTAAAACACTGGTTCCACTGGTTAATTTCAGTCAGACGCACTACTAGGGGTCTATCTGTGCATGTGCCTGGTGGGTTTCCTCCGGGTGCTCAGGTTTCCTACCACAGTCCAAAGACGTGCAAGTGAGGTGAATTGGAGACACTAAATTGTCCATGACTGTGTTTGATATAACCTTGTGAACTGTAATGAGTAACTACCGTTCCTGTTATGAATGTAACCAAAGTGTAAAACATGACGTTAAAATCCTAATAAACAAACAAACCCTACTTAATAATGGGCATAAGTTTTTTCTATATAGTTATACTTCTTTTTATGCCAAACACAGTTGTACTGTGTATGATTATGTATGTGACAAATAAACCTTATTTGATTTGATTTGTAGCCAAAAAAGCTCAAAGTCCCAGTAATGTTTAACAAACTCCAGTTGCTTGTATTCATGGCTAAATGACAGAAAAAGCTTAATGAAGGATTTTTTCCTCTGAATAAATGAACTTGATTGGGTTTTTCAGTATGATACTAATCTAATCCATTAAAAGACAGATAATTATGGTGTCAGTGATTATGGTGGGAACTCTAATCTCTGTAAATTCTGTATAAGATCATGTTTATCAGCTGGTCCTGCAGCGTGTTGATTAAAACATGATTTGTGATTCATGCACAGATTATCTACCACTAAGAAAGAGGAAAAGTATGACTCCACCTCCCATGAGTAAGTCTTTTTGTTCTTTACTTTTATTGCTAATTAAATGAATGACAAATTCTGCACCTTATTTTAATAATAAATCAACTACAGTGTAGTTTTTAAATAAAAAATATTCTCACAGTAAAAATACCAGCTCCATGCCACATTCCAGTTAGATGTTTTTGTTGCTGTATTAAATCTGCTTTAACAAATCTGTGGTTTTGATAAGCCTAACTCTTTTCTAAATAGAGTAGATTCAGAAAATATTTAGACCCCTTGACTTACTTTATTGTGTTGTGGATTTAATTTTGAATGAATGTAATTATCATTTTACCACCAATCTACATCAAAATCAAGTCTATCCGTTCAAAATCAAGTCTACCACACATTAAAGTGTTGACACATAGTTAATCCACTGTAAGTCCTATAAATGTTCACATTAAAACATATAATTTTGTAAAGATAAAACCAATTCAATGTTAATGTGTTTCATGGTCCAGCATTCTGTTCCTGTAATTTAAATCTCTAAATAATTTCTTTTCTTTAGATGTTTTATATCTTATATGAAACCTGGCACAGCAGTAATTTATGTTTATAGATCATTTATATTTTTCTTCTTTTTCAGTTTATGAGCTGAGGATAATTCTGTTAGGAAAGAGTCACTCAGAGACCAGCAGTGTGGGGAACTTCATTCTGGGTAGAGCTGCATTTGAGACTGAAGTTCCTCCACATTCAGTAGATCAGCACATTGAGAGAGCCAGAGGATGGGTGGAGGAAAGATACATCACTATCATCAATGCTTCTCATCTGTACAATTCAAAGCTCACTCAGACGACTGAAAGTTTAAAAGAGTGTGTTTCACTTACTGCTCCTGGTCTTCATGCTTTCTTACTTGTAGTGCAACCTCAGAGTTTTACAGAGGAGGACACGAACCAACTGAAACACTTACTGAACTGTTTCAGTGACCGAGCACTAAACTATTCTATATTGATCAGTACTGGCTGGGAGGCTGAAGAGGAAAAATCTGCAAGTTTTAACAAGTTTCTGGATGAATGTGATGGAAGGTTTCACAGATTGAAACTCATAGATAAACATGACAAGACTTTGGTTTGTTGGCTATTTAAGGAGATTGACAAATTGATAAAAATAAATGGAAGTTATCTCACATGCGAGATTTTTGAGGATGCAGAGGAAACTTTGCATCATTATGACAAACATGGAAAAGATGAGAGGAAAAGTGTGAGCTGTTCTGAGGACAAAAGTAAGAAGCCATTTAACATAAGGAGTTTTGTTAAAAGTGTTGGTGAACATAAATATATCAGCAGACATTGTCATGGTAAAAAAAATGTCACATTTTAGATGTTTATTTGTAAATGGAACTATTTAGTGTAAATGTTGACATTTATATAATGGTGGAAGTGATTGCTCAGCTTTACAAACACTGATCTTTAGAGCTTTATCTGTATGGTTAGTTCCAGCTCTATAAGGCTCTGGTCCCAACTGTATTTGTTTTAGAGGCTGTTTGCATTTATGTATACTATCTAGACGAAAGTATTTGGACGCCATTGTAAAGTCATATTTATTTGTATGAGCAAGCCAGCCAAGGGAAACTGTGGCAAGAAAAACAACTCCCTATATATTATAAGAAGGAAATCTCTGTGAGAGATATCACGCCCCTTTCCCCAGATGCACTCTCAGTCCTGAGACAATGCCCCTTTTATGGTTGATCCTCTTGATTGGCAATTTGTTTAGGGGTAATGCTAAGAACCTGTAAAAAGGCAGCTGTGGTTTAGTCACTGGGGACTGTTTGGTTTTGGACACAGGACACAGTGAAATGTGGCTCCATGAGATTCCCTCAAACCTGCTCAGTAAGCCAGCTCCGTATGATAGGAGTGACTCTGGTGTCAAAGGCTTCCTTCTTCAGAGCCATCTCCACCCTGCAGAATCTTCTGGACCCTCAACCAACTGAAACAGAACAGGTCCTGTCCAGGTGTCCTGGTTAAAGTGTTTGATTGCCTCATGAGAGCCAAATCTCCATGAGAAAAACCCCATAGTTTTAGTATAGGGAAGTTTGCCCAACCTCCCGTGCCTGTTGGAGATGCTTCAAGTAGCAAATCGCACACTGCAGCATATGCCCGGCATACAGTGCCTGCTGGGGATGTTCGTATTGATGTGGTTTGGGTGCCAGTGCCTGCTAGTAATGCTCTACGTCTTCCAATGTCCACATTAGCAGCTCAACCTGTTTCCTTATGTCAGTCGGTTCAAGTTCCGTCATGCCAGGTCCAGCCAGTGACTGTGTCAAGTCCAGCTCATTCTGTCAGTCAGTCTTTTCTGTCTTGTCCATCTGTCCAAGTCTGCCATGTCCCTTCATCAAATTCCATGAGTTCTAGTTTGTCTAGTCAGGATTTGCCCATGTTCCAATCCCGTCAAGTTAGTTCTAGGCCTCTGTCGGCTCAGTCTGTTTTGTCAAGTTTGCTGGTTCAAGTTAGTGTTCTGTGTGCTGTGTGTTCACCATGTCAAATCAGTCCAGTCATTGTGTCAAGTCAAGCTAATTCTTCAGGAGCCACCTAGGATTCTTTGTTTTGTTCATTGGTCTATTAAATCTGTTCCATGTTCGTCTGTCTCTGCCTGTCCTAAGTGTCAGTCAGCAGATCAGGGTTCAATAAATAATGGGTTTGTAGTCTCGGGTCATCCAGCCACCCAGTCAGAGTCAACCGGTTCAGTTTTCTCCAGGTTTGGTTGGTCACTTAAGAAACCCGTTGCTGACTGCAGGCGATTTAACAGGGTTCAAGTCACCATCTACTCCAGACAGCTCTCCCTGTGCTATGTTGCCACCACCAGACAGAGCTCCAGTTTCCAGGCTGCAGACTGCTGGCAACTCAACAAGGTTCAAGTCACAGTCTACCCCAGATGGCTTTTGCTGTGCTATGCTGCGGTCACCAGTCGAAGCTCCAGGTTCCATGTTGCAGACTGCAGAGTTTAAGCCACCATCTACTCCAGACGGCTCTCCCTGTGCTATGCTGCAGTCACCAGTCAAAGCTCTATTCTCCAAGCAGCTGACTCCTGATGCCTTGCCAGGCTCCATGCAACTGACTTCAGATGCCTCCTCAGGCTCCACAAAGCTGACTTCAAATGCCTCTTCAGGCTTCACGCAGCTGACTTTATACGCCTTTTCAGGCTCCACTTAGCTGACTTCAGATGCCTCCTCAGGCTTCCCGCAGCTGACTTCAGACGCTTCTTCAGGCTCCATGGAGCAGACTTCAGACGCTTCTTCAGGCTCCCCGCAGCTGACTTCAGTTGCCTCTTCAGTCTTAATGCAGCTGATTATTTGCTCCCCCCAGAGGCCTGGAGCACTGTCTGGGGGCGCCAAACTGATACCTGGAGCGCCGTCTGGTGGTTCCAACATGAGACCTGCACTGACTGGTGGTGCTGACAAGACATCTGGAGCGCCATCTGGTGGCACCGACATGAGGCCTGGAGCACCATCTGGGGTGCTGACGTGAGACCTGGAGCACTCTCTGGAGGTGCCTTCTTGGAGCATATAATCAGCTGCGAGGCATCTGGCGTGAGCTGCGTGGAGTCTGAAGAGGTGTCTTGTCGGCACCATCAGATGGTGCTCCAGGTCTCATGTCGGCACCACCAGACGGCGCTCCAGGTATCCTTTTGGCACCTCCAGGCTGTGCTTCAGGTCTCACATTGGTAGGTGGTGTTCAAGTACTCTGGAACATGCTGGAGGGTGTTAAATTTGCCCCTCTGGGTCCAGGACACCCTCTTTTTCATTGTATGTGTGTTTGTAGGGGCACGCCGACTGTCGTGCCTTTGGGAGGGGGGCTACTGTCACGGATTCAGCCCCTTTGTGCTCTGGGAGCAGGTTCAGTGTAGAGATGCCACACCCCTCTCTCCAGAAGCACATTGCTAATTAGCCACAGCTGTGGTTTAGTCACTGGGGACTATTTGCTTTTGGATTGGATTAGCTTGGCCTTTGCTTTGGTCCTGTCCATTTACTCCTCGCTCGTTATTTTGAATTTGATTTGAATTAGATTCTGTCTGTCAGTTTGACTTTGCCCTTGCCTTAGCCTTTGGCTTACTTTTGTTTTGTTTGTTTAGTTTGTTTGTTTGCTCCTGTAAGATCCCGTTAGTTAGTTTCTGTTGTTAATTTTGTTGTTAATGTCTGTTTGTCTTAGTCTAGTTCTTGTTTAACTTTGTTCATGTTTGTTTCATGATTCTGTCTTGTCCCATGTTGTAAGTGTTAGCTTAGCTTAGGGTTAATATCTCATGTGTTTAGCGTTAGCATTTAGCTTAGTTCATGTTAGTGTGTCTTGTCTTGTTCAACTTGTATTGTGTAATCAGGTTGTGTCTTTTGCTATTATTAAACTCATTGTAAAACATCTGTGTGTGTGAGTCCACCACTTGTATAGTCTAGCCCTATATCGTTACAACTCCACCCTCTTTGGGTGGCCTAAAGGATAAGTTTTAGTTCAGGCTGTGGTAGTCTAATAGTGAGCTTTGGACATTTTAAATGCCGACACGGCAGATTCCATAATATCCAGCAGGATCAGCATTGTTAGCATGTCTTAAACCTGAAGAATTCAGACTCAGTGGGGGAAAAGGTTCATGTCAGAACCACCTTGCGCATGAGCCTCTGACACCCCTAATTATTACAGCATAACTAAAAGGAAGAACTAAGAGGTATCAGAGTGTGTCTTTGTCTATAGCTGAAATGGACAGTCCTGGTCCTACAATGAGCTACCATACCAAAACAATGGGCATTAATATGGGGCACCACTACCCTCTTTTTTGACAACAGTGACATTTTCTACTCTTTTGGGGCAGCTTTTCACAAGATTTTGAAGTGTATCTGTGGGACGTAATGCTGTTTAAGATGCGTGAGTAGTAGGTCGTGGTATCATATACATGTTGTAATATCCATCACAAAATCATGCCACTGTTCAATTTATTTTAATTTAAGAAATGTTTGAGCTTGGCATTTACGCACAGAGATTCCTACATAGTCTCAGGATCTCATGACAATGTTATGCACTGTAGAGGGCAGCAGTGTATTATTAATAACAAAAAAATAAATGGTTGGCTTATTTGATGACCAGTTTTGCTTATAAAGGGTTAGTTTGTTTATGAGGGTTAAATACAGAGCATCCTGAAAGTATTCACATTGCTTCACTTTTTCCACATTTTGTTATGTTACAGCCTTATTCCACAATGGATTAACTTCATTTTCCCCAAAAATTTATATACACACACACACACACACACACACACACACACACACACACACACACACACACACAATACCCCATGAGGAAAAAGGTTTGTTTCATATTTTTGTATATATGACAAATAAAGTATATCTCCTTCTTCTCATTTTATATATAAAATTTATATAAAGCCCTGTAGCAGACAGTGCATGTCAGAGCACAAGCCAAGCCATGAAGTCATCTGTATCATATGTAGACCAAGGAATCATCTGTAGACCTCAAAGACAGGTTTGTCAAGGCACAGATCTTGGGAAGGGTAAAGAAAAAATTCTGCAGCATTGAAGGTCCCAGTGAGCACAGTGGCCTCCATCATCACCAATCTGGCCTGTATGCTAGAGTGGCCAGACAGAAGCCACTCCTCAGGAAAAGGCACATGGCAGCTCGTCTGGAGTTTGCCAAATGGCACCTGGAGGACTCTCAGACCATGAGAAACAAGATTCCCTGGTCTGATGAAACAATGATTGAACCTTTTGGCCTAAATACCAAGCATCACGTCTGGAGGAAAACAGGCACCGCTCATCACCTGGCTAATGCCATCTCTACAGTGAAGCATGGTGGTGGCAGCATCATGATGTGGGAATAGTTCTGATATAGGGAAAGATGAATGCAGCTAATTCGACTGAGATTCTTGAAGAAAACCTGCTCCAGAGCACTCTGGACTTCATACTGGGGTGAAGGTATACCTTCCAACATGACAAAGACCTGACACCCACACAGCCAGGAGAACAAAGAAGTGGCTTCAGGACAACTCTGGAAATGTTCTTGAGTTCAAAACCTTTATGTTCAAAACCTAGAGTAGGTATTTTTGTTGAAGTACAATTAATGGGTGAAGTAACCTCCAAATGCATGGGGCCCTTATGGCCCTGGATGCTGGACGGTACACAAAGAACGCAGCTAGTAATGTGTTTTGGTCTTGGTTGCTCTTACTGGATGGTACGCAAATAATGCAGCCTTATTAAGATCTGGAATGGATCAACCTTGATATGGTCTAGTAATATGATTTGGCCTCAGTTGCGGCCCTGACTCACTTGCAGAAGCATTCCTTTAATGGGGGGGGGGGGGGTGTACTTGCAGGAGCTCAGCCATGGGACAGCACGCATTGCCCGGCATTTCTGGGTTAACTTGATCTCATGCCAGAGCTGAAGGGGCTCCCCAGCAGATGAGAGGTGGGTGATGATAGCTTAATCCAGGGCTTTGCAGGTAGTTTTAGGTTGGGAATTATTACTTATTGTATGTGTAACTACTGTGCATTATAATAAAGCTATTATAATCATGAACCAAGCGTGCCTGCTGTCTGACTCCTGAAAGTGATAGTGTTAATCATCCATACTAAAACACTCAGCCAGAGCCCAGACTTGAACCTGATTGAACATCTCTGGAGATGTGAACCGATGCTCCCCATCCAACCTGATGGAGCTTGAGAGGTTCTGCAAAGAAGAATGGGAGAAGCTGCCCAAAATTAGGTGTGCCAAGCTTGTAGTATCATACTCAAAGACTTGAGGCTGTAATCACTGCCTAAGGTGTTTCAACAAAGTATTCAGCAAATGCTGTAAATACTTCTGTACATGATTTATATTAGTGTTTTATTTTTAAAACATTTGCAAATATCTCAATCTTTTTACTTTTACCTTATTGAATAAGGCTGTAACATAACAAAATGTGAAAAAAGTGAAGGACTGTGAATATATATATATTTATAAACCCCATATCAGAAAAAGTTGGGACAGCATGGAAAATGCAAATAATAAAAACACACAGTTTCTTACATTTACTTTGGGGTGGCACAGTGGCTAAGTGGGTAGCCATGTCGCCTTACAGCAAAAAGATCCTGGGTTAGATTCCTAGGTCGGCCAGTCTGGGTCCTTTCTGCGTGGAGTTAGCTCAAAACTAATTGAGCTACAGGTGAAGGGAAATAAAATATTCAGCAGAGAGAAAACATTACCTAAAAGACTTTCTGATTGCACTGAATTTCAAAATGTGATACCACTGTAATGTCAGACTTTATTTTAATAATTAAAAATTTATTTTTATTAATTATATGCAGAAATAATCACATTAAAGTACATTTAGCCAAAAACAAAACACAACAAATTGTAAAAAATACATGTGATGAGATTAAAAATGTTTCTCAGGTGAACATATTAAATGCTTTAAATGGTATGAATAAACTCAAATAAATACTTAAACTACAATATGTTAAGTAATCATAAACTGAACAGAGGGTCAATTCAGTGCAGGGTTTCACTCACTTATTAACATAATTTAATCATTAAACCTTGGTGATTTAGAGCAGCAAATTAGAATGGCCATTCACACTTCTACTTTGATTTTGGGTGGTGAAGTAAGCCCAGAGCACATGGATACATGGAGAACATACAAAACTCATCACAGTGATTGTAGGTAGGATCAAAACCAGATACTATAGTGCCTATATTGCTGTGCAAGGCTCGCGCTACCAGCTGTGTTACCTGGCCACCACTCACCTATTTGTTATATAACACCTTGCTTATTTCCTGTATGATTAACAGAAATTTTCAGAAATAAATAAATCCTTAACTCAATGTGTATATCATAAAACATTATACACATCATTTTGTTATCAGTATAGATGTGTAGGATTAACAGCTATTATTTTGCATGATCCATGTAGCATCATGTTGCTGTAGACAGGTTTAAAAATTTGAGCCTTACATTTACAGCTTTTAGCAGATGCTTTTTTTCAGTGATTTACAATTGTGCCCAAAAACAATCCATGCAATTGGGGGTTAAGGGCTTTGCTTAGGGGCCCACAGTGGTAACTCGACAGGGGTGAGCTAACACTATATTTCCATCATGATCAGTAAGGCTAAAATAAATAATCATTTGTGTTTTTTTCATCACACAGTATTTTCTCCTTTTTACAGACTCCAGCTCTAACCTTTATCCAGCAGAAACAGAATTGGTAAGCAGTTCTAAGTTTATCTTTGCATTCATGGTTAAAAATAATTTCTCTTTTTTGAGGTTTTAGGAAATTTGTATTTATTATGTGAACATAATACATTATACAACCCCAAATCTGTATCCAAAAAATTGAGTATGTATTTAACACTGATTTGTAGTGCCTGACAAAGGTTTGCCAAACTAATCATTTCCCCACATGTGTTGACCAACTGGAGATCCTCTGTTCATCTTTGCTCTTCAAAAACTTGGCCTTTTGTAGATAATGGTTTTGTACCAAACGTTGAGATCAGGGCCCTAGAGGGGCCATCATCATCAAGATTTGCTGAAATGCAACCCCAAACTTGCAAGGAACCTTCACCATGCCTCAGTGTTGCCTGAAGACACTCATTATTGTACCACTCTCCAGCTCTTTGGCGAAAAAAATGCCTTCTGTTACAGCCAAACATTTCCAATTTTGATTTATCACTAGTTCCTATCTTTTTGTGCATAGTTGAGTCACTTGGCCTTGTTTTCACATTGAAGGTATGGCTTTCATGAAGACCCCTTTTGACCAGACTTCTTCTAACAGTAGACTGGTGTATTTGGGTCCCACTGGTTTCTGCCAGTGTTCACTACTGGACATCTTTTGATTTTGAAGGGAAGTAAGCATAATGTGTCTTTCATCTGCTGCACTATGTCTCCTTGGCAGACCACTGTGTCTATGGTCCTCAATTTTGCTCGTTTCTTTGTTCTTCTTTGAGCTTGAACAGCATATCTTAAAACATATCAACTTTGAAATATTTGCCTGTGAGAGACCTTGCTGATGCAGTATAACTACCTTTGTCAGAAGCTATGTATATTTATTGTGCTCCACTCAAGAAAAGCTTTGGTGGCAGCTGTAGATTTTTACCCTTCTCTGCTCTAATCGTCTCTGGGTCAGAGCAAGAAGGTCCTGGTTTCAATCCCCAGGTGGGTCGGTCTCGGTCCTTTCTGTGTGGAGTTTTCCCTGTCATGTAGGTTTCCTCTGGATGCTCCGGTTTCCTTCCACAGTCCCAAGACATGCAAGTGAGGTGAAGTGAAGACACTAAATTGTCCATGACTGTGTTGGATATAACCTTGTGAACTGATGAATCTTGTGTAATGACTAACTAATGTTCTTGTCATGAATGTAACCAAAGTGTAAAACATGACGTTAAAATCTTAATAAACAAACAAACTTGCAGTCTGCTGTTCACCCCTCTGGCCCTTAACCTAGCACTCTTTTGTCCAGTGATGCTGTAGACCTCTCCAAGATGCCTTCTGAGTACCATGACCTATAGGAAGTTTTCAGTAAGGACCATGCTCAAACACTACCACACCACCGATCTTATGACTTTTCCATAGGCCTTCCCCCAGGGGCCCCACTTCCTACCAGCTGTCTGTACCTCTTGTCACGCTTATAGAGGTAAGCTCTGGAGAACTACATCTCTGAGTGTCTACCAGGATCATCCATCCTTCTTCCTCTCTTTTCGGTGCAGGGATTTTCTTCATCAAGAAGTATACATAGACTAGTGGGGCCTAAACATTATAACTTTCCGAAACAAGTACCCCCTTTCCTGTTGACCACTTCAGTCTTTGTGTCCTTGCGAGAAGCTGCTGTCTTCAGTAAGCTGGACCTCCACACTGCTTACACTTACCACCTGGATTTGCGAGGGGGATTAGTGGAAGACAACCTTTAACACCCCGTTGGAGCACTTCAATTACCTTCTGTGGCTTGGCTTTTTTCCTTTGATTTAGCCAGGGCAAATCAAGGCCAACTCAGAAAAGATCTGCACTGTGGCGGAATGGCTGACCCCCTCATGCCGCAAGGCATTGCAACGCTTTCTGGGTTTTGCTAATGTTTATAGGAGGTTCATTCAGAAGTAAAGCAAGGTAGCCGCTCCTCTCACCTGCCTAAGTCCTATCCCCCTAAAGCCCAGTCTGCATTTGACCACTTTAAGCATCTGTTTACTTCTGCGTCTGTCAGCTGGACCCTTCCAAGAAGAGGTTGATGCTTCTGACTGTGGAATTGGAGTGGTACTATCCCAGCGTTCCAGCCCTGGTATTAGGCTCTATCCTTGCGCCTTCTTCTCCCAATGACTCTCCCCAGTGGAAGCAAATTACGATGTCGGCAACTGCAACCTTTTGGCAGTCAAGCTAGCTGTGGAAGAGTGGAGGCACTGGTTGAAGGGTGCGGAGCAGACCTTTGTTTTTTGGACAGATCAACAACTGCCTCCTTGTCAGCCTTTTGTTGGGGTTTTTTCCCCAATCCAGTGGACAAGCTGGAAGAACTAATCAAGAACTGGAGGCTGCTCTGTGCTGTGTGACTTCCAGCAACCCCTTGCAGTGGATCACTTACCCTGCCTGGGTGGAATATGCCCATAACTCCCTGTTCTGCTATTGGGTGATCCCCATTTCAGCCTCTCTTATTCCTAGAGCAGGAACTAGATTTGGCAGTCCTCAGTACCTCCCCGGTCGGTCCGTTTGGTTATCCTCCCAAAACTTCTCTTTGCACACTCCAGGAAGCTGGCACCATGCTTCATCAGTCCCTACAAGGTTAAAAAGGTCATCAGACCCACTGCAGTCTGTCTCAAGCTCCCCAGCCATATGCATGTCCATCCTACTTCCCATGTCTTGCAGCATAAATATATTGCAAGTATATAAGAATTGGTTCTGTTATGAAGGCACAGGCTGATCACACCAAATCTGGATTTAATTTAGATTACCCTTTTGTTTGTTCACTTTTCATTTTGCTAATTGACAAAAAACTTTTAACAACTCTACAACCCCAAATCAGAAAAAGTTGGGGCAGAATGCAAAAAGCAAAGAAAATAAAAATGTTCCTTACATTTACTTTGACTGCATTTCATACTCGCAACACATTCCCAAAAAACGTTGGGACAAGGGCAATTTAGGGCTAATAATGAGGTGAAAAAACTAAATAATGATGTGATTTCAAACAGGTAATTTCAGCAGGTGATTGTAATCATGGTTTGGTACAAAAGCAGCATCCAGGAAAGGCTGAGTCTTTGGTGGGATTCGTATGGCCATCTACATCCCTGGGGCTGGTTTCTTCTTGTTGGAAAGAAGTATGGAGGCCTTTGCCCCTGCATTGATTACCGGGGTTTGAGTTATTTAACTGCTGCTCACAGATGCACACACCAGAGGCTGTGATCCCCAAGGCCCGCATCTTAGCGCCTACTTATTGGAGCCTGGAGGAAGCCATACAGCAGGCTCAATGGACAGAGCCTGACCCGGTGGAGAACCACTGGGAAGACCCCTCCACTGTCAGGAAGAGAATCCTTCAGTGGGGGCACACCTCACCTTTTACAGCACACCCAGGCGTCACCCACATGCTGGGATTTAAACGACAGCAGTTTTGGTGGCCCCACATGGATCGCGACATGCTTTATAACCTCTTATGCAATTTGTGCCCAGAACAAGGACACCAGAACCAAGCCAGCTGGACTACTACACCCCTTGCCTATCCCATCGAACCCATGGTCTCACATTGCCCTTGACTTTATTATGGGTGTGCCCCATCTAAGGGGAAGACTGTGATGTTGGTGGTTGTTGATCGCTTTTTTAAAGCGAGTCATTTCATTGTGCTATTGAAGTTACCATCAACTAGGGAGATTGCCGAGTTGTTACTGCAACGTGTGTTGAGGATTCACAGATTGCCAAGGGAGGTGGTCTCTGTCAGAGGCCTGTGGTTTGCCAGCCGTTTCTGGGGGGGCTTTTGTCAAAATCTAGGGGCTGATGTGAGCCTGTCATCAGGGTTCCATCCTCAGTCAAATGGCCAAACCAAGAGGGTCAACCAGGACCTGGAACGGACTCTTCGGTGTCTGGCATCCTCAAATCCCTCCTAATGTGGGCGGAGATGGCTCACAACACACTATGGCACTCCATACTAGGTATGCCCCCCTTTGAGTGCCAGTTTGGCTATGCTACACCCATGTTTCCCAAACAGGATGTAGAAGCTGGGATTCCATCAGCAAGACAATTTATCTAGGTGTGTCATAGGACCTGAAACAGGTTCAAACAAGTGCTCAGAGAAGCAGTTTGCACACAGAAACGGAACGCAGATCAGAAGCGCAGACCAGCAACATCCTTCCGTCCATTCCAGCGGGTATGATCAGACCATTAAGCATTTGGGTCCTATTTCTAACAAGACTGGTGGCTCACCATGTAAAGTCATCGGTGTGGTGAACAGGGGTTATGGGTTCAAATCTACCACTGGGTGAGCACCAGTACATAAACATTTATTAAATCAGCTGCATGGCAGTATTATTGAGACCTGAATAATGTGCACAGTAAAATCATATGACAGTCTCTACATAATCTGGATTTCTCATAGGCTCCAATCAAACAAAACCAAAATAAGAGCTGATTCATAAACTTTAGTGGATGCAAACTGGAACAGATTATATAAATGATGGGTATAATGTTTTTATTAAAAAAAATGTATACACTCATTCAAGAACAGAATAAGAACATTCACCAAAATCATTGAAATTCATGGTCTGCCATAAAATGTTTACTGAAAGTGTATTAGACAATTTTGACTTTTGATTTCCTTTCCCAAATGTTTTCAAACAAAATTAATTAAAATTGATTATGACCTTTATTAAATATGCTGTGTTCAAAATGTTTAAATGTATTTGACAGATGGAAAAAACAGAGCTTGGAGTAGAAGAATCTGGATCAAAATGTGAAAAAAATAAACAAATAAAGCAACTTTTAACCAGACTTAATATACTGGAAAAGCAGAAACTAAAAATGAAAACCTCAGATGTTCTTCAGCTCACTTCTCTTTCATTACATTGTCAAGAACCTTGCGAAGAAAAAGATCTGGTTCAAACTTTTCTACAAAGGTTGTTAATGATGAATTACAGAGCAAGATTCATCGCCACCAAAAAAGAAGACACTGTTTTAGACCCTCCTTTTGCAGATACACATGAAGAAGAAATTGATAAACTTGATGAGCTTTTCTGCAAAAAAGCTGCATCTTTTGACAGTGTAAAAAATTCTATCCATCCCATGGATCTTCAGATGGCGGTGTTCCACTTCTCAGACAATTTCCTAAAGCAACTAATAGTGACTAAACTCTCTCAGTGTCAGTACGCTCTGCCTCTACTGGTGCCAAATCCATTTACTGGAAATATCGAGTTTCCTCTGTGGACATTTCACCAAGTTATTAAAAGTTGGAAAACCACTGACACTTCTGGTACCAAGATCAGTAAAACCCAGCATGTTTATGAAGCAGAAACTCCAATGGTGGCGTTCTTCAGGTTAGGAGACGGGTCCTTTTCCAAGTCTCAGCTGATGAACAGCTTGATCAGTAAGAAGCATGATACGTTCTTCCACAGACACTGTCCAGGCAGCATTAAAAACCGTCTACTGATGGATGGAGTTGTGGAGATTGCTTGGTACTGTCCATCTGGAAATGAAACTGATCATTTTACTGACTGTGTTGCTTTCTGTAATCTACATGGTGATGCAGAAAGCAGTAAAGAACTACTGGATATTCTGACTGAAATGTCGTCTGTAAATGTTGTTCTTTTATCTGATTCTAAAAATGAAAGAAATAATGAGATGCTACAGAGACTTGTAAATGGACCCAAACCACTAATCTGTCTCCTTTCTGTGAATGAATCAGGTGTCAGTAAGATTAAGAATAGAAGATACAGAATTGGTCTGAAAGACAGAAATCAGTCAGACGTATCAGAGAACCTCAGAACAACCATCACAGAGTGTCTGTCCAAGTCATCTTCAGTTTTTAAACTTGAGAACTTATACAAAAACAATGAGATCAGCACAGATGAAGATGATCCTGAATGCAGGAAAGGAAAAGAAGCTGCAAAGAAAATAATAAAACAACTGGAGGGGAAGGAAATATCCACATTAAAGGAAACACACCTGCCCTG
Organism: Trichomycterus rosablanca; assembly: GCF_030014385.1. Lineage (NCBI taxonomy): Eukaryota > Metazoa > Chordata > Actinopteri > Siluriformes > Trichomycteridae > Trichomycterus > Trichomycterus rosablanca. Next base: position 54,942,314 of record NC_085989.1, read on the forward strand.
TCAAGGGAAGCTCTGGTATGAGTGGTGTCAGATAAACAAAGACTCACATCGACTTCAAGGAAACAATTTAGAAATGCAAAAGTGTGAAAAACAAACACAAATGAAACAAATCCGTGAACAGCTACAAGAAATTGGACAATCAGGATTTATGAAAGAATTTATTTCCTCACTGAATTCTCTATCAGGAAATGAAAAATCATTTTTTATTAAATGGCTCGAGATTCTACTGGACAAACAAACCTCAGATGATCTTTCAGATCTTCATCACAAGTATAATGAAACATGGACAAGGATTTTAGACCTCAAAAAGAAACATGGTAAATCAGAAAAGATGAAGGCTAAGCAAACAGAACTTGAAGAGATATCTGAAAAACTAAATGCAGCAAAATTGGGTCCAGAACACATCTTCAGGGAGATGGGTCAGATATATGAGTCAAATATTTCCAAACAACATATTAACAAAAGATCTGAACAAGAAAGCATCTCCAATCTCCCCAAACTTGCTGCAGAATTCATAAAATCTGGTCTTCCAATAGAGTTGATGGATGGTGATGCTGCTCATGTTCCTCTGATTTGGGTTTCAGCAGTTCTAGATGAACTCATAAAGAAACTGGGAGACCAGAGAGTCTTTGTGCTGTCAGTTCTAGGGATTCAGAGCACAGGAAAATCCACCATGCTGAATGCCATGTTTGGACTCCAGTTTGCTGTCAGTGCTGGAAGGTGCACCCGAGGAGCCTTCATGCAGCTGGTCAGAGTAGCAGAGGAGATGAAGGAGCAGCTGAAGTTCGCCTACATTCTTATTGTAGATACTGAAGGGCTTAGAGCACTTGAGCTTGCAGGAAAATCCACTCACCATCATGATAATGAACTTGCAACATTTGTTGTAGGTCTTGGTAATCTGACTTTGATCAACATATTTGGTGAGAACCCTGCTGAGATGCAGGAGATTCTTCAGATTGTTGTTCAGGCCTTCCTGAGAATGAAGAAGGTCAAACTTAATCCAAGCTGTATGTTTGTCCATCAGAATGTTGGTGACATCACAGCTGGAGAGAAGAACATGGAGGGCAGGAGAAGTCTACAGGAAAAACTGGATGAAATGACAAAATTAGCTGCTAAAGAGGAAGACAGTGAAGCTGAGTGCTTCAGTGATGTTATTGCTTTCAATGTACAAGATGATGTTCAGTATTTTGCACAGCTCTGGGAGGGCAGCCCACCAATGGCTCCACCAAACCCCTCATACAGTGAAAATGTTCAGAAGCTAAAGAGAGCTATTTTCACAAATGCTACCAAGTCTCATAGTATGAAACTCTCAGAGTTTAAATCACGCATCAGTGATCTGTGGAAGGCTCTACTAAATGAGAACTTTGTTTTTAGCTTCAGAAACACACTGGAGATTGCGGTCTACAGGAAACTAGAAACTGAGTTTGGAAAATGGACCTGGTTCCTCAGAAGTGCCATGTTAGAACATGAAGAAAAACTGCACAACACAATTAAAAACAGAAAACTGCAAAAGATTGAGGACAAAGACCTTTATGATCACAAGAAGGAGACCAAAGAAGATGTGGAGAAATCAATGAAATGTTACTTTGAAGAGGACAAGGACAAAGACATTTTAATTCAGTGGAAAGTGAGATGTGAACAGAGAATCACACAAATTCTTGAAGATCTTGTTAAAAATGCAAAAACAAACCTGAATGATTTTCTTCAACAGCAAAAAGCTCGAGAAACTTTTGATCACAAAAAGACAGAGTATGATAAAAAGCTCTTTAATATGAGTAAAGCACTTGCTCTACAATTAAAAAGCACAGAAACTAATGAACAAGTCCTCAGACAGGAATTTGATAAAGTGTGGAACAAATGGGTCTCTGAACTGACACAAGACACACCTGTAGAGAAACCTTTTGATTTTTGGGAGGATGTGATACAGATTCTGTCTGAAGGTAATGAACAAGCTGCTGTGTATGAGCGAATATCTCAGGAAGATTACACAAAGATACACAGACTGGGAGATTATTCATGCTACATTTTAAAGACAATAAAAATTAGTGCTTTTGAAGTCCAGGAGTCAGTGAGGAAACTATTCAACAATGTCATCCAAGAATCTGAGGACTTAATCCAGAAGATCTGCAGCAAAATTACAGGACTGGGGTACAAAAACAGCTACATTCAGGAAATAACTGACCAGGTCAAACACAGAGTTGAGAAATATCACAGTGAGAACAAGACAATAAAGATAAAAAAGGAATTTACTCTGGATCTCTGTCTTCATGTGTGTCACCTTGCAGGTTCCAAATTCACCAGGATCCACCAACAGTTCAAAGATGAGAATGATGTAAAATTGTATCTGGAAAAGCAGAAACCACAATATTACAGCATCTTCCAAAACTACTGCAAAGGAGCAAAAACCAGAACAGTATTTGGTCAACTTGTCTACAACAATCTTGTACCAGCCATCCTGGAAGCAGCCTACAATAAAACTGCTATTGATCTGTCAACACAGATGAGATCAGACATGCCAGAATTTAATGGTAACAGGTCACAGCTTGAGAAACACATCCTGAAATCTCTGGCACAGCAGGAGAACTTTGAGAAGTACATGGAGTACATCCACCGTCCCAAGAAACACTTTAAACAGTTTATTACAGACAATGTTGATAAATACATCACTGAAAATAACAGAGAGGTTCTGAATCTTCTCAAAGGAAATCTGAAACACAAAGAGCAGAAAGTGATGAACGCTGTGAACATCACAACTGAAAAAGTGAAGAAGAGCAGTGGTGATGCAAACATGTGGCTGAGAAATTTGAAGAATTCACTAACAGATGAGCTGAGCTTAAAGGAAATAACCTGCACTGGTCTGGAGAAAATTACTGATTTAGATTTTCTTCGGCAGGTTGTAGGTGAAGGTCTCACAAAGATGATGTCAGAACAACATGAAAGCTTCAACAGTGTAACAGACATCAACATGGAGAAGTTCAGGAAGAAACCAGATGAGATTCTGATTGAACATCTCTGTAAGTGCTGCTGGGTTCAGTGTCCATTCTGTAAAGCCATCTGCACCAACACAATGGAGGATCATGATGGAGATCACAGTGTCCCCTTCCACAGAGTAAATGGAATAAATGGATGGCACTATACAAATACAACAAATCTCTGTGCTGATATTTGTACAACTTTAGTACAAAGTGATAAAGGTTTCTACACCAGTCATGATACAGATGTGTCAGTACCCTACAAAATCTACAGAAAAGCAGGAGGAGAATATGCTAAGTGGAGCATCACCCCTGATAATTCAGAGCTCACATACTGGAAGTGGTTTGTGTGCAGATTCCAAACAGACCTGGAAAAGCTTTATGGTAAAACATTCCAGGGAAAGGGAAAGATTCCTACTGCATGGAGAAAATACACAAAAAAAAAAGCTATTGAGAGTTTGGATAAACACATCTGAAGAATTACACACACACACACACACACACACACACACACACACACACACACACTATACACATACAATGTAAGGTATGTAAACACACAACAGATATATATATAATGATTACTTATTAATATGATCAAATGAGTAATTATTTACATTCTCAATGCTGTAATGAGTCATTTTAAGTTTTCAGGGTTGTGAGATTAGTAGAATGAGCATAAATTTGATCTTTTCTTTTAAATGACTGTAATAATGGTTGTGGTTTTAAATGTAAGTGAATGTTACAATATCTCAAAGCTCACCAGCAGTTTCATTTCAGTACATTTCTGCAGAATCTCTACTGAATATTTCGATGTATACATCAGGATTAGGATTTATGGATAATTAGGATTTATACATTTCTCCACAATACAATTCTGCTCTAGTCTCTGATGAACTGATGAACTGATAATTAACCAACAGTAAAACATTATTCAAATAACATGATTGCCTTATGTATATTAATGTGTATTCTAAATCTGATGCAACAATTTAAAAAGAATTTGTGCCTGAAGTGATCTGAGATGAACCAAAAAAGTGTACATGTGTTTTGTGGTCAAACAAGTTAAATAAAAAACAATGAAATATTGTAAAATGAGATATGTGCCGTGTTCTTTGTTGTTTCTTTATCATCTAAAGTCATTTGATGTGACAAATATACCACTTTATATAGTCATAGCATTTGTATATTTATTTAAATAATTTAAAAAGAATATCTCTTTAATAAGCTACAGTCACACTAATGATCAATACACTTAAAGTGCTAAAATAGAACAACAATGATGTATTTATTTTACTTTAATTGTACAAAAATAATACAAAAATGTGCGTTTAATTATTAATTATTTAAGACTATTTTAAGTACAATAAAATAAAAACACAGAGTTTCTTACATTTACTTTGACTTTTATTTGATGTCAGACAGGATGAACCTGAGATATTTAATGTTTTATCTGCTCAACTTCATTTCATTTATTAATAAACATCCATTCCTGCACTGACACAGTCCCATACCATGACAGACCCTGGCTTTTGGACTTGTTGCTGATAACAGTCTGGATGTTCCTTTTTGTCTATGGTCCGGAGAATACGGCGTCCATTTGTTTCCAAACAAAGACCTGGAATGCTGATTCATCTGACCTCAATACACGTTTCCACTGTGTGATGGTCCATCCTAGATTCCTTCGAGCCCAGAGAAGTTGACGCCGCTTTTGGACATGGTTAACATAAGGCTTCTTTTTTGCACAGTAAAGTTTTAAGTATCATTTGTGCAGTAACTCTGTATTGTAGAGCTTGATAAAGGTTTGATAAACTAATCCCTCACCCATGTGGTTATATCAGCTATTGTTGAGTGGAGGTTCTTGATGCCGTCTGAGGGATGAAAGTTCATGGGCGTTCAGCTTAAGCTTGCGCTCTTGGCACTGAAATTCCTCCCAATTCCTTGAATGGTTTAAGTAAATGGTCAAAGTAAATGTAAGAAACACTGCATTTTTATTTCATATGCATTTTCCATACTGTCCCAACTTTTTATGGCTTGGGGTTATAAATAATTACACATTTTCATTATTATGGCAAAGCAAATATTAATTGTGAGATCTCTGTGATGTGAACTTTACTAAACCTTTATTTTGCTCATTTACTGGATGTCACATTATAATCAATTTTTTAAGGTTTGCTGAGGTGTAGCTGTGACTGTTATGACCATTATAACCGTTACACCTACAGTGAGCTCCTGCAGCGTTTCCTGGCTTTTATTACAAACACAGTAGATGTTTGTAGTGGCTCTTCAACTAAAATGTGCTAATAAGTTTATAAAAGTCGTGTATCTTATTTATACTACGTGTAAAATATAATGTTAGAGACATAGAACGTGTTTTAATCAAACTGTCACAATTTAAATTGAATGTGAATGAAAATGTGACGATGTTTAGCTCAGTTAGCTTCTCAGCTATCAATATGCAGTCAGAGAGAGAGAGAGAGAGAGCTGTATTATCTGTGTGAGCTAACTGTGCTACATGCTACTTCTCTCAGGTATGTTCATGTTTTAAATGATTGTAATTGAGGTTTAAATGAAATATTTGGAGATCTGTCGGATTCTAAAATGTTAATAAAGACGATAAATGATCACAGGTGAATTCTAAGGTTTAGTAACGTCACTATTTTCATTTATGATCCTTGAGCTCCTCTATTGGAGTAATTGTGAATAGCTTTGTACTTAATACAATTGTACTGTTGGGTTAGCTAAGTGACTGTGCAAACCATTAGACATTATAAAGTGGAATTGACCCCAGATCAGGTTTCAGTTATAAACTAGAGACTAAAATATTAAATAAGTTTCTTCTATATGCTCTATAAAAATTGTGAGAAGAAAAGTGGATGCTTGTACGGGGAGATTGAGAGAGCTGTACTGTCTGTGTGAGCTTAATGTACCTCATGCTACTTCTCTCAGCAATAAACCAGCAGATCTCCATGTGTGAGTGTGTGTGTGTGTATGTGTGTGTGTGTGTGTGTGTATAGAAATGTGAGGTAACAATCTGGGGTGTCGCCAGGGATCATCTTCAGGTGAGTTCAATTTTCCTGAATTCTCTCCTAATTCTCCCTGAAAGCTGAATGATAGATTTAATACAGACTTCACACTACTGCTCTGAGTTAGGTTTGTATATGTAAAAAGCACAACCTCATAGAGTTTCACCAGCTCTCACAGAGGTGTCATGTATAATGTAATATCTCCCATCATAACACAAGTACAGGGAATAGAGCAGATTAAAGTCCTGGGGAGAAACTGGAACACCCGGAACACAACCTCACAAGGACAACTGGAGAACATGTTAACTCCACACAAAGAGGACCTTGGCTACTTAGCTGGAGAATCAAACTGAAACACTTCTTGAGGTCAGGCGACAGTAATACACACTGCGACACGTAATAATGTTTCAGTAGAGGTTAAATAGAGCTGTTAGATGCAGCATGTTGTTGTTAATGTGGTAAGATTTGTAAAACGTAATTCAACATAAAATAAACATCATAGACAAAACTGTTACAAAAACCTGAACTGAAATCCACAACTGCAATAATGTCAGATATTTTATTTACGTGGGAATCAATACAATACATCTGATTTATTTATAGCAACTAATGCATTTACACAATAACTCATTTCTTTTTTCGTTTTCATCTACACTGAAAAAAAAGTATGTTGGATTTACATGAAAAAATATGTACATCAGTTGCACATACATCAGAGTTGGATCAGTTGTCAAAGGTCCCCAGAAAACTGCCCAATTTGATTTGATTGATATGGTGGGCAGAGCCGTTGGAACTCAGACTGTGAATATTAATCGCAATATGGATTTCATCTTGGAGAAACTTACGGCTTTGCGAAATGAGGTGAACCAGAGACGCATTAATTCTGAGAGTTCGTGTTAAAATGTTATAGTGCTCAGACAAAACAGTGAACAGTGTCCTCAGGGAGCACAATCTGGTTGCTGTTTTTTTTTTATCTCCTACTCTCTCCCAATGTGTTACCATTTCTTGTCTAACCATGCAAATTTCCCCATTGTGGGACTAATAAAGGATTATCTTATCTTATAATAAAGTTATGTTTACTTAAAAGTATTCATGTTCTACACACTAAAGTATTACATTACTGTTTACATTCCACCCGATGCTAATGCTAGCATAGCGCTAGGCTACCTGCTCAATGCTATTAATTTACAGCAGAATAGCTATCCTGATGCAGCACACGTAATAGCTGGTGACTTTAACCACGCTGATTTAAAAACAGTTCTCCCGAAATTTGATCAACACATTAAATGTGCTACCAGGGGAAAAATACACTAAATAAGGTTTATTCAAACATTAAGAACAGTTTCAAAACAACACTTTTACCACACTTGGGCCAGTCAGACCACTGCTCCATATTTTTAACTCCTGCATACACCCCCCTCAAAAGGAAAGCTCAACCACTCACAAAGACTGTCAAGATATGGCCTGAAGGAGCTTCCTCACAGCTGCAGGACTGCTTTGAAAGGACCAACTGGGACGTCTTTGAGGACCAGGACCTGGAGGAGTACACATCAACTGTACTACATTAAGAACTGTGTGGATAATGTTACAGTTGACAAAAACATCAGGGTGTACCCGAACCAAAAGCCTTGGATAACAAAGGAGGTCAGAATTCTTCTTGATGAACGCAACACCGCCTTCAGGTCTGGAGACAAAGACTTCTACAGCACGGCTAGATCCAACCTGAAGAGAGGCATCAAGGTCGCTAAGACTTGAGGACAACTTTGTCAACAACGACCCACGACAGGTATGGCAGGGCATCCAGCACATAACCAATCACAAGACCAGGAACTGCACGATGGTTTAAGGTGACGCCTCACTAGCAGAGGAGCTTAACTGTTTCGTTGCTTGCTACGAGGTAAAAGCAGCGGAGACAGACACAAGACCTCCACCAGTCTCCAACAACAACATCCTCACGGTGCAAGAACATGAGGTGAGATGTGTGCTGAGAGCAGTGAACCCCAGGAAAGCTGCTGGTCCAGACGGTGTGACAGGAAAGGTACTGAAGGTATGTGCAGACCAGCTCTCTGTGCTCTTCACCAAAATCTTTAACCTGTCCCTATCCCAATACATCATACCAAATTGTCTGAAGTCTACCACCATCGTACCACTGCCCAAAAAGACAAACATCAGCGACCATAATGACTATCGCCCGGTCGCACTCACTCCAGTCATAATGAAGTGCTTTGAGAAACTGGTTCTACATCACATCAGAGCCAGTCTCCCACCCACCTTTGATCCACACCAGTTTGCCTACAAAGCTAATAGATCCACCGAAGATGCCATCACCAATGCTCTTCACACAGCACTCACTCACCTGGAACACCAGGGGAGCTATGTGAGGATGCTCTTTATAGACTTTAGTTCTGCTTTCAACACAGTCATACCAAGCAGACTGGTGATCAAACTCACAGATCTTGGACTTTCTCAACCCACCTGCCTCTGGATTAAGGACTTTCTGACAAACCGCACCCAGTCTGTTAGATTAGGCCACCATCATTCTTCCAGCATCACACTTAGCACTGGTGCTTCTCAGGGATGCATGCTAAGCCCACTTCTCTATGCTCTGTACACTTACGACTGTGCCCCCACCCACTCCAGCAACACAATCATCAAGTTCGCGGATGACACAACTGTAGTCGGACTTATCTCAGGAGGAGACAAAACCGCATACAGGGGTGAAGTTCAAGGACTGTCTGAGTGGTGTTTACAGAACAATCTCACCCTGAACTCATCAAAAACAAAAGAACTAATAATTAACTTTAGGAAAAACCATGCAGACCCTGCACCTCTGATCATTAATGGAGACTGCATGGAAATTGTCCCTTCCTTCAGATTTCTGGGCACTTACATCTCTGAAGACATCTCCTGGACCACCAACACCATGGCAGTAGTGAAGAAGGCACAGCAGAGACTCTACTTCCTGAGAATTCTCAGGAAAAACAACCTTCAGGAGAAACTGCTGGTGTCATACTACCGCTCTGCTGACATACTGCATCTCAATATGGTACAGTAGCTGCTCAGCGGCAGATAAGAGATCTCTTCAGAGGGTCATCAACACTGCCCAGAAGATCACCGGCTGCCCACTGCCCAGTCTGGAGGACATTTTCAGCTCTTGCTGCCTCAGCAGAGCAACCAGCATACTGAGAGATCCATCTCACCCTGGACATCATCTGTTCAACCTGCTGCCCTCTGGAAAACCATCAGGTCTTTCATCAGGTCTTCAGGTCCATCACAGCCCGGACAGACTACAAAACAGTTTTTACCCCAGGGCCATACGGGAACTGAACACTCCCAAACCACACACTAACAACTGACTCTTATAAAATCACTGCACAAGTAAACTGAACAACAACATTAAACACTGGACTCCTTTTAAAAAAAATGGCACAATGTTTCATTCTACTCTGACTGTATTTATATGCATATTTATTATGACTGCACTACTATTTTTTTTAGAGCTAAATATATATTCTGTGCAGTATCCTCTTAAGATACTCAGGGCATGTGCAATACCCCACTGCTACCTCACTGCTGTAAATAATGTTTGTTGTCCTTTTTAATAATTAGAGTTTAGTCTTTATTCTTTATATTTAAGTTTTTTAGGCATACATACATGTGTGTATTGTGTATATGTATATAATTTTTGCTTTTAGTTTTTACTTATTGTGTGTGTAAGCACCGTTGGATTGCTACTCAATTTCGTTGTACACTGTGCAATGACAATAAAGGCATCTTATCTTATCTTATTATTTGTGAAATCAACGTAACTTTTTCATATTAATGTAAATCTTTTAATTAACGTAAAAGTATAATCAATTATTATTTGTTAAACTAACATGACTTTTTTGTACAAATGTAAAGCTTTTCATTAATGTAAATTATTTTCAAATATCATCTATTAAACCAACATGACTTTATTATGCTAAGTACACATAGGGTGTGTTCGAAAACCTAGGGAGCTGCCTTGCTGTCTTACTGTCTACATAGGCAGCTGACTTAGTAGAGAGGATTATAATAAGTCAGTGACTTATAAGGCAGGTTATTCGAACGCACTACTTAGATAGCGATTCTATCGGGTTTAGCATTTAGTGTTTAGCATTTAGCATCTCACCATTAAAACCAATAAACTGAGGTAGCACAGCACGCTAACGTCAATAACATCTCCCTTCATGTACCGATAACGGTTAAATTTACTGACAAGCCCGAACTTGCAAATAAAAACACTCGGTACAAGTTTATACAAGTTAAAAATCAGTAATATTTTATTTACGTTTGATAATAACTCCATTCGTTTCTCCGCCCCGTCAGCCATGAATGCTGGGTTTGCCTTGATCACTAAGGCAGCGTCGGATGCTCACTCGTTCTTGAGCCAAAATAACATTGAAATAATAAGATGCCTCAGAAGTGAGGATTTTAAGGCATCTAGGATTTCAAACAGCCTCCTTCTCGGGAGCGCGGACAGGATGACGTAAAATGCTGTCTATGTAGACAGCACACTAGCTTTTCGAACACACCCATAGTGTGTTAAACTAACTTATCCTCAGGTCAACCTGATACTATGTAGTTATAAACCTTTGGCATTAATTTTACATTATTTTGTAAGCTAATTAATGTTAAGTAGTGTATTTTGTACCTAACTAATTCCGCCTAATCTTTTAAAAAACACAAAATATCTGTATTTGGTAACAATACAGTCATTTTTATAAATTTACTCTGAACTGCACTATTGTGAGGATTTGGCCTTTTCTTCCTCAAACAACTTTACCAGAAAAATAAAAAAGTCCGTCAAAAAAAAAAAACTTGTGTGCATACACAATACATATAACATTTGAAAAAAAAAAAAAAAACACAGATAAGCCATCCAATTTAAACCACCTCCTTGTTTCTACACGCACTGTCCATTTTATCAGCTCCACTTACCATATAGAAGCACTTTGTGGTTCTACAATTACTGACTGTAGTCCATCTGTTTCTCTACATGCTTTGTTACCCGCTGTCACCCTGTTCTTCAATGGTCAGGACCCCCACAGAGCAGGTATTATTTAGGTGGTGGATGATTCTCAGCACTGCAGTGACACTGACATGGTGGTGGTGTGTTAGTGTGTGTTGTGCTGGTATGAGTGAATCAGACACAGCAGCGCTGCTGGAGTTTTTAAACACCTCACTGTCACTGCTGGACTGAGAATCGTCCACCAACCAAAAACATCCACCCAACAGCTCCCCGTGGGCAGCGTCCTGTGACCACTGATGAAGTTCTAGAAGATGAGTGACTCAAACAGCAGCAACAGATAAGCGATCGTCTCTGACTTTACATCTACAAGGTGGACCAACTAGGTAGGAGTGTCTAATAGAGTGGACAGTGAGTGGACACGGTATTTAAAAACTCCAGCAGCGCTGCTGTGTCTGATCCACTCATACCAGCACAACAAACACCAACACACCACCAGTGTCAGTGTCACTGCAGTGCTGAGAATCATCCACCACCTAATCTGTAGTGGTGCTGTGAGGGTCCTGACCAGACCAAAAACAGAGTAAAAGCAGGTTAAAAAAGCATGTAGAGAAACAAATGGACTACAGTCAGTAATTATAGAACTACAAAGTGCTTCTATATGGAAAGTGAAGCTGATAAAATGGACAGTGAGTGTAGAAACAAGGAGGTGGTTTTAATGTTATGGCTGATCAGTGTATATAAAGTGTTTTGTCAAGAAAATACATGATAAACATCCGTAACTACTGGAACCCAATGCAATATCATTCAGTAGTAGTATGCAGTGGTTAAATAAAATTTCTTTTCAGTGTTGATTGGAACATGGGTTCACAATGTCTGCAACACAAATATAACTATTCACTATTTAGCATGAATATTACATATAAAAACTGCAAATTTCTCTAAAACAGAGCATTTCACACCAAACTACACTGAATGAATCTGTTGACATGCTAACCATTAATTATGCAAAAACGTTACAGAACATAAAGAGTTCCTCTTCAAGACAAAAAAAATGGCATCAATGAAGAATGATCCACAATGACGCAAATAATTCTTACATACAAGGCTGTGAAAATCTATTTGCACCTTCCCAAATCTTCTACTGTTGCCAATGTCACATTCCAAATAACATTAACACAAAATAACCAACACAAGCAAACACAAACGCAGCTTTTAAATGATCATTTAGTTTCATGAAGATTTATTCAATACAGATAACACCGATAACCGATAATCCAATTGACAAATGTGTTCGGTGTTACTAGGCATGACTGCAGCTTTTAAATGATAATTTAGTTTATTGAACATGTGAAATAGAAATGTGTTTACTCATGTTGACTATCTTATATTAAAATTAGTTTAAAAATCTTAGACATTAAAATGTGACAAATTAACAACAATATAAGAATTTGGGAAGGGGCAAATACTTTTTTTTACAACACTGTAGTTTTCAACTCTGGACAGCTAATATCTTTGATAAATGGGATTTATAATGAAGCAGTAGGTATTATACGGTCAAACCTCAAACAAAACAGTAAGACTTTCCTTATAATAATTGTTGTTCACCTAACTTACGATGTAGTGTTGTAAATAACAAAGGCCCCATAAATGTGCAAGTGCTCAAACGATTATAATGACTTGCTTCCCACCATTACAGTATTCAACAGTAACTAATGCATGAACAAATCACCCCTAAATCCAACAGGAAAGGGGGTACTGTGCCAGTTATAAATAATATATGCATATTTAACAAAGCATTTGAATATGTTCACAAAAATTAATGAGAGGGGTCATAAAAGATACCCTCTATTCAGTGATTCATTTCAAAACATGTCAGTTCACTGATAAAGTCTGTTTTTAAGGACTTGGACTTTCTTAGCGAGTGTGTTGCCTTCCAGCTCCATGACAACCTTCTGAAGCACGTCGAAGGTGTACTTGAGTTCAGGAGGGTAGTTTAGTTTTAGAGCATACATTAGGCCAAACAACATCGCAGAAGCTAATGCAACGTTATCCAACTCCTGCAAGACCACTTGACCCTCAAGGACAATCCCAATGTCATCCGGTTTATCACTGGCATCTCTTTGTTTCAAAACATATATTCCCAGTGTGGTCTCCTCAATGGATCCCTGGATGAGGGCTTCATCTGCTGCCTGATAAACACACAGTCACAAAATGAGATTACACAAACACATTGCTTATGTGTAGAGGAAATATTGTACTGCAGAATGAAAGGACAGGTTCTGAAGTTAGCCTACACATTTTTGTGAACGATCGCACTGGGCCCCAAAAACGGATTTCAACTGCAATATTCTCATCAGAATTATTATTCTATTTACTGTATTTTTATTACCCATATTCATTTACACGTCATTTTTAGTCATCTGTGTTTAATGCAGTGGTTCTCAAACTTTTTTTGTCACGCCCCCCTTTGGAAGATGAAAATCTGTCACGCCCCCCCTTTTGAAAGACGAAAATCTGTCGTCACCCCCCCCCCCCCCCCCAAAAAAAAGATCATTAATTTTCATTTGACCTTTATATCAGTCATTTCTGTTGACTTTACCACACCACTTTTGCCATCACTAAACTGCTCCTTCAACCAGTCCGCTATTTAAAAAAAAAGGAAATTAAATTTGCAAAAAAAGATAACGTTGAATCTGTGCCAAAAAAAGTCATTTGTGAGAGTTCAAGTCTTATCACATTTATTTTTATCCCTGTCAATTACCTCTCCATTCTGTACATCTAGACCAGGGGTTTACACACTTTCATGGTTTGAGATCTCCTGTTTCAGTCTACTGGTCATCCCATGCATTCACGCTAGCATGTTCTGGGGTTCAATTGAGTGTCATCATTACACACAGCCAAATGAAGTATCGCAAAGGAATATCTTTGAAATTCTTCCTCATAATGTTTTTTTTTCAGTCACTCTTTCTGTAAAGCTGAATATCAATATTGGAACTGAAGCGCATTTAAAGAAGCTTAATAGCTTTTTTGAAAAATGATGAGGCAGACCTTAAAAAGTAGATCGGAAAACTAATTTTAATTTTCTTTTAACAATATGACACAGACTGACCAACACTATTAAGCCAACTCAGCATTGAAAATTGACTTTACTTTTAATAGCTTTTATAATACTGGAGCTTCTTAAAACGGAATATTTTCTTTTAAATAGAAGTGTTATTTAACTGCTGTTAAATTGGATACCACCCAATCTGGCAACACTGGAATGTGCAGAGCCTGTTGGTGCCTTTTCTCGTAACGCGCCACAACGTAGTAAGTAGCGGTAGTAAGTACTTATTCTGTAATTGTGTTGGTTGTTGACATAAATGTTGAGTGTATAACTGCACTGTTTTGATGGAGAACTGCTTGTTTGAGGTGCGCTTTTGAATTGTGTCCCTGTGGGAACACCTGCGTGCAGAAATGCTTCCGCAACAAAGTTGCCGGCAAAGTGGTGGTGGGGGGCCTGACTGTGTGATTGATGTATCTGGCACCCCTGATCTAGACTCTGTCAGAATTAATACTGACAGACCTGAAAACATGGTTTGTTTATTGTCCTTCGTAAAATCCGACGTCAAAACATTGGTTCCGCGCTTAATTTCGGTCAGGCGCGCCCCCCCGTTATGCCTCTGCGCCCCCCAAGGGGGGCGTGCCCCACACTTTGAGAAATGCTGGTTTAATGGAAGTGTTAATTAACATTTACAGCAACTTTAGAGACTGTAGTTTGTGTTGCTGTTTAACTTGTGTTGTACCGAGGAGTGTCAATATTTAGAATAATTAGGTTTGACTATATTAGTGACACCCATCTAAAACAGTTTTAACAAAAAATTGAACATAAGAACCTTAAAGAAAGTACGACTCACTTCAGGGCTGTTGGAAAAAAGTACATAACAATGATGTGCATCTAAAAAAATAGAAATGATCTATATTCTTGCAATTCTTTTAGCAAATTTTTTAAAATGAATAGCATCAGTCATGCTGCGGAACAAGTAAACCAACAAATGCATTTATATAAAAATAATGCTCACCACTAAAGAAACAGCACATTGAAACAGCACTCAGAGCAAAGCTGGAGGATACCTATAAAGTACAAAATAAATTGTATTATTTCATTTAAAATAACTTTAAACTTTTTTTTTAACTAACTACTTTATAGAAATCAAGTACTTTCTATACATGTAAATCTAACAGCTAATCCATATTTCAATTCAACTTACAATTTGGTTAAGAATGAAATAAAATAACTAAAAGCATCCAAGTAGTATTTACAATTACAGAGCCTCTGGCTTTTACCGAAATGAAAATGTTAAATTTTTCATATACAATTTTTGTATTTCAACCATTTGGTAAAACTTTACAGAAACACATTTGTGGTCTGTTTATATACATTTCAGACATATACTTTTAAGTGCTAAATCATTACATTACATTTACATTAAAATCTCAGTTCAACCATCTAAGATTTTGTTCAAAATGAAATAAAATGAAACTCACCACAATTGCACAACCTTTGGAACAGCTCTCAAGAGGCCAAACAATGGCACTAGATGAAAAAACGTCTAAACAGTTAAAAAAAAATGTTATTTGTAAAGTAAAATAAACCATAGGAAATTACAGTGGGACTCCATAAAGGCTTTTATCATGAGAAAACTGACTAACACCGTCTAAAGAATTATAATATTATTTAACTAATGTAGTTATCTAATTTATATATATTTAAAGTCTATTTTGACAAGTGTTAGCTTGTTTTACAATAGTAACGTTTTAAACAACTACCATTTATTACGGATTTTAAAAGAAAAGTTCTGTCACATAAATTTAAAAAATCTAAAACACATTTTGTGCAGCATTACGTTAATACTGATAAAAAAGATAGTTTAAGTCTTCTAGCATTAGCATAGTTAATGTTCAAGCATTAAAATAAACTTCTTTTCACTCGAAATTATCGGCATATAAAAAACTAAACTTGTTCAAATATCGCATGTAAACAAACTACCTCTAACACTGACTGAAAATTAATAAATGTAATGACCTTTTCCGTGTAGTTTGCGGTCCACATCCAGAGTAAATCTTTCAAAAACTTGAACAGCCCTCCAGTTTCCATTTTTTCAGTGTGTAAAGTAAGTCGCTTTGGATAAAGGCGTCTGCTAAATGCTGAAAATGTAAATGTATACTTAATCACCCAAAATTACAGTGAAAACATATGTAGAGTTTGTTAAAAAAAAAACTAAAAAAAAAAAAACTAATATTTTCACAATGATTGGGAGGAATGTGGAGAGACACTTCAGTGCGTGTCACTAAAACTTCCCTGTACATCGCAGATTTTTTTAAATCTTACGTAACTAACAATAAACATGATTTGTTCTAAAATCATCACAGTATCTGACTGTGGTAAAGTTAGTTTAATATTCAACATTCGTTTAACATCCCAGCTAACATTTTTTGGTTCCCAGAACGTTCTGGGAACGGATCATTTTGGTTGCCCTTTGGTTCCCCAGGAAAGTTTTCTTTACGGAAATAGAACGTTCCCGTTTGGTTGTGCATTATAGTTCTGGGAACGTTCCCCTAACGTTCCCGTAACCTTAAAATTATTGAAACCTTTAAGGGAACCTTGTACTAACCTTTAAATTATTGAAAACTTTAGACAAGAAAACCTCACTTTCTAGTTGTGCTAATGGAGAGTTCTGCTTGCTATATATAGAGAGAGCTAATTACTCTCACTGGATCATGAGAAAACCTTCCGGGAACGTTACTGGAACGATACTTTATACACATAAGAAATAAAACCTTATACAAGCTTTAACTAACGTTCTCTGTTAGTTCTCATAAAACCATGAGAGAACGTTAGGTTTCATAGTTTTATGGTTGGTACTTGTAAGTAAAGGTAGATCTACATGGACCGTCTCAAGCAAAAGGCTGCTTTTTTGGTAAGTTCCTACTAAAAAACTTTAAAGATCATAAGAAAACCTTCCGGGAACGTTACTGGAACGTTACTTTAAATACATAAGAAAGAAAACCTTAAGGCAACTTTTAGATAACGTTTTCTGTTAGTTTTCATAAAACCATGAGAGAACGTTAGGTTTCATAGTTCCCGGAACGTTCCGGGAACAGCGCTGATTTTTTTAAACGAAAATAGAACGTTACCATAACGTTATGGGATGGTTCCCTAAAAATAACCATAGGGGAACCAAAATCGAACGTTACGGGAACGTTCTGTGTTAGCTGGGACGTCAGCTAACAAGTTAGGGAGCGTCATCAAACTAACAGAAAACGTAGGAGACATTTATTTACTCTGCACTTATTACAGACAAATAAATCCATTCAAGTCTTGTAATGATTTGATGGATTAATGTCAAACCATTTTTATACAAACACATTAAAAACTACAAACCATATTTTTAAAAATAATGTTTGTATTTATTAATTATTATAATAATATCATTATTATTAAGGTGAACCGTGCAACTTTGTGTTATTCAGGAAGTTTGTATCACCAAGTAGCCCTTCATATTATTCAGTAGCCTTGAAGTAGCTCTCGGTCTCGAAAAGGTTGGTGACCCCTGATGTAAAGAATATATCCAATCCTCTCCCCAACTATTTGGAACCAGTGTTAATTTCGTTGACGAATGATTTCCGTCATAGTTTTCGTCAACGAACCTTTTTTTCATGACGAAAACGAGACGATAACTAAATAGAAACTACATAAAAATGATAAAAACTATGACGAAATGAATCGACACTTTCGTCAACGAATAAAAACGAGACGAAAATGTTTGGCAGGGACGACATCCAATAACTGATTTAGTTTTGTGGAAGGTAGGGACAAGTTAGAAAGAGATCCAATCAGAACTACTTTAGCGTACGTGGAAAGGCGGGACAAGCCGATTAGTCATCCAATCAGTACTAATCTTTTGCGGTACCGCGGTAAGAGCACACCTGCGCAAATTTGATCTAAACCCGGGAAGACCAGACTAGCCTGTGAACTGTCTTTACTCATGGAACTAGATTAACTCCACAATGTCAACAGGGAGAAAGAGGAGAGCCGATATATGGACACATTTCTCATTTGACGTCGTGAAAAACAAGACTATGTGTAAACCATGTGGGGCGACGGTCTCTGGTAAAAACACAACAAATCTGAAACGACATCTGGCACTGCTGGCAGTATAATGGCAACATAACGGCACTGCTGCTTTTATGGTACCCACTTTTATAAAGAATGTAATATGCAATTTGTTATGAACAATGCATATATGTTTCAGGCAGAGCAGGCCTACTGGTCATTAATATTTTGTTATTGTTATGCTCAATAAGCAGGGTCAGTTAAATAAAGATGTTGTTTGAAATAAGTTAAATCTGTTTATGTGTGTATTGCACATTCAAACATTAATAATATTCCATAACTGGTTAAAAATGTTTCATTTTGTGTAAGTGTATATAATGACTTCAATAATTTAAAGGAAGTGATAAAAAAGCATTTACATTTTACACCCTTTATATGTATTTTAGGGCGGCACGGTGGCTAAGTGGGTAACACTGTCGCCTTACAGCAAGAAGGGTTCGAACCCCAGGTGGGGCGGTCCAGGTCTTTTCTGTGTGGAGTTTGCATGTTCTCCTCGTGTCTGCGTGAGTTTCCTCCGGGTGCTCCGGTTTCCTCCCACAGTCCAAAGACGTGCAAGTGAGGTGAATTGAAGACACTAAATTTGTCCATTACTGTGTTCGATATAACCTTGTGAATCAAATAAACTTGTGTAATGAGTAACTACCGTTCCTGTCATGAATGTAACCAATGTGTAAAAACATGACGTTAAAATCCTAATAAACAAACAAATAAATATGTATTTTAGTCGACTGAATCGACTGTAGATTTAGTCGACTAAAGTCTTATGATAATTAGTCGACTAAAACTAGACTAAAACTAAAACAATTCAGATGACTAAATTACGACTAAAACTAAATGACATTTTAGTCAAAAGACTATGACTAAAACTAAATCAAAATTTGCTGTCAAAATTAACACTGTTTGGAACCCTGGTAAATGTGAGTGAAAAGGGTTTATAAGAATTTCAGCTTTTGGTAAATTAATCTCACACTGAAAAAAAGTACATTTAGTACTTTGTACCTTTGCCAACAACACAGCACTGAGTCTTCTTCTATAACACCATATTAAAGCAAAACAAAATTGAGTTCATTCCTATTTTACAGAATCTCTCCAGATTGTCCAGGGTCAAGATCCTCTCTTGTGAACTCTGTTCTGTATCCACAGGTTTTTTATGGGTTTAGATTAGAGGACAGAGGTAGCCATTTTGCATTAAACTGGACACATGTTTTGGATCATTGGTTCTGCTGGAAGATCCATTGAAGACCCATTTTCAGTTTCCTGGCAGTGGCAGAAAGATTTAGATTTAAAATATTTTTGCATTTCCTGGAGTTCATGATACCATGTACGCTAACAAGGGTACCAGGGCTGCAGCATCACAGATCCTTCACCATACTTAATAGTGATCAAGTTTTTTTAGTGTAGTCATACCACTGTCAAACCCACCTTAAGTGTTTGTTGCTTAAAAGCTTGAGTTTTGTTTCATCTGACAATAGAACATGTCCTCTTGTTCTCCACGTTGAGAAAAAAGGCAGAGATACCTTAGTAAAGAGAAGGAGAGGTGGAGAAAGGACAGAGATGAAGGTAGAAAAAAAGAAGTGTCAGACCTCCGTGAAAGAGAGAAGAGAGCACAGAGAAAGAAATGGCGAGAAAGGAAGAGAAAGCAGAGTATATAAGTATTTGAAGTAAATAAGTATTTGATCCCCTACCAACCAGCAAGAATTCTGACCCCCACAGACCGGGTATGTGCCCATGAGGCACACAAATTAGTCCTGTCCCTGTATAAAAGACACCTGTCACAGAATCAGTTTCTTCCGTTCAAATCTCTCAACCACCATGGGCAAGACCAAAGAGCTATCAAAGGACGTCAGGGACAAGATTGTAGACCTGCACAAGGCTGGAATGGGCTACAAGACCATCAGCAAGAAGCTTGGTGAGAAAGAGACCACTGTTGGTGCGATAATTCGAAAATGGAAGAAATACAAGATCACAGTCAATCGCCCTCGCTCTGAAGCTCCATGCAAGTTCTCACCTGGTGGGGTAAGAATGATTCTGAGAAAGGTCAGGTCAGCCCAGAATTACACGGGAGGAGCTTTTGCATGGAGCTCCAGAGCAAGGGCTGTGATCTTGTATTTCGTCCATTTTCAAAATATTGCGCCAACAGTGGTCTCTTTCTCACCAAGCTTCTTGCTGATGGTCTTGTAGCCCATTCCAGCCTTGTGCAGGTCTACAATCTTGTCCCTGACATCCTTTGATAGCTCTTTGGTCTTGCTCATGGTGGTCGAGAGATTTGAACGGAAGAAACTGATTCTGTGACAGGTGTCTTTTATACAGGGACAGAAATAATTTGTGTGCCTCATGGGCACATAACTCGTCTGTGGGGGTCAGAATTCTTGCTGGTTGGTAGGGGATCAAATACTTATTTCCCTTAATTAAATACAAATTAATTTATAACCTTTATTTAATGGTTTTTTTTCTGGATTTTTTTTTTAGATTCTGTCTCTCACAGTTGAAGTGTACCTACGATAAAAATTATAGACTGTTCAAGTCTTTGTAAGGGGGTAAACTTACAAAATCAGCAGGGGATCAAATACTTATTTACTTATTACTTATATGAGAGCACTAGACTGAAAAATGTTCCTGATAATTACTTTAGGTGTTCAGTACATTTGATGGTTGAAGGTGGGGGATGAGGGTGGGGGACACAAGTTGCTTCTTTTTAATTAAATGTACTGTTGGTAACTGTATGATGTCCACCCTGTTACGTCCTGTCCACCCTGTTTCTTGTCTGTCCACCCTGTTACCTGTGTGGTTTTTTTTATATTAATTAAATAAAATCAACAATTATTATGCATATCTTTGTGGTTACCTGGAGGAAATGAATCCGTAAAATGAAATAATTTAAAAATGGAGCCAAATTCCATTGAAATTCCTTTTTATGCTAAAAGAAATGTATTCAAATTACATTGTGCCTTTAAAAACAACGTATCTTTTTTTAGATAAAGCTTGTTTATAAAAACGTTCTTAAAAAAAAATTGCAGGATAAACTGAGGGACATTTAAGCTTTTTTTTAAGACGTTTTGCACTTTTTTATAGAAAGTTACCAACCTGAAATGGCACCGAATAGTAGGAATGACCCAGGTGGGATTTGTTAATATAAATATATACACGTTTATTAGTATGGCAAAGCAAATATTAATTGTGAGATCTCTGTGATGTGAACTTTACTAAACCTTTATTTGCTCATTTACAGGATGTCACATTATAATTAATTGTAATTAGTTGAATAGTTTGAGATTTATGTCATTTATAAATATGTGGTTTGCTGAGGTGTAGCTGTGACCATTATAACCGTTATAACCGTTACACCTACAGTAAGCTCGTGCAGCGTTTCCCGGCTTTTATTAAAAACACAGTAGATGTTTGTAGTGGCTCTTCAACTAAAAAAATATGACGATGTTTAGCTCAGTTAGCTTCTCGGCTATCAGTAGTTAGTGAGAGAGAGAGAGAGAGAGAGAGCTGTATTATCCGTGTGAGCTATCTGTGCTACATGCTACTTCCCTCAGGTATGTTCATGTTTTGAGTAATTATAATCTGGGTTTAAATGTAATATTTCGAGGCTTCTTGGATTCTAAAATGTTAATAAAGACACTAAACGATCACAGGTGATGAATTGTAAGGTGTAACAGTAATAATGTCACTATTTTCTTTTATGTTACTTGAGCTCCATCTACTGGAGTAATAGTGAATATATTTGTACTGAATTGTACTGTTAGGTTAGATAAATGATTTTATGCAAACCTTTAAACAGTGTAAAGTGGAATTAACCCCAGATTTGGGATTTCGAGTCTGCTACATACTTGTATATGTACGTGTGTGTGCAGGTGTTTACTAAAGCAATAAGCCACGAGAGGCCGTGCGTTACTGTGATTTTAGAATCTAAAATCATAACAGTAATGCACGGTCTCAAGTGGCTTATTGCTTTTATAAAACGGCGGTCAACATAAAATATAATAAATACAACAATGTTTAATTCATAAATGTATTTATTGTGTATAAACTTAAAACAATAAAGCATTCTTTCGCGACGCAACATAGTTTGATTAACAGTGTTGCTAGGCAACACGAGGGCTTAAATAACATTAACTTTTTCTATTCAGTGGCGTATTAATATGGAATGATCATAGGTGTGCGTTTATCGGGGATTTTACAACTGCTTCGAACGCGGCATCAGATTTTAGGACCGGAACTATCCGTTTTATAAATACATGTTTGTATGTGTGTGTGTGTGTGTGTTCATACAGTATGTGTGTATGTATATATATATATGTGTGTGTAAGTGTGTATGTATATGTCGTACCGGAACTTCCTGCCCTTCTTATCTTTGGGTATAATGTGGATGATGATGGGATACACGCCATGCTTTAACAGTGCTTACACACTGCTCACACTCAACTGCAGCAAACAGTGTTTATCCTACACACACACACACACACACACACACACACACACATGTAAATACACTAACTAGAAACACCTGTAACCTGCTCCTCCATTAGATAATCAGTCTGAACCATCATGATGAGCAGAAGAGCATCTCAGAACTACAACAGCAGGTGAGAACATGAATCTAAGGCTACAGTGGGCCCAGGCTCACCAAAACTGGACAGTGGAATGTGTCAGTAACATGTAAGATACATGTCAGTCACATGTCAGTAACATACAAACTTAATCTGTATGTTCAATGTACATCATAAAACAATCACTGAGTAAAAGATAATTGTGTGTGTGTGTGTACCTGGTCAATAACTTCCTGTATACTTTGCAGTCTGATGCCGAGTGTGTGATCTGAAGTGTGTGTGTGATCCAACATGAACACACTCTTATCATCACGCTCACTCACTGCTATCGGTTCTAAACACACACAAACACACACACACACACAATTAAAGCTCGTCTACAGATGTGATGTGTTAACTAACTAAAATCCCTGTAATTTCTCATTGAGGAATGTTGATCTTAAACCGTTTAGACTCATTCTTGCTAGTATATGGCTAAACCTTCTGTAGATGCTCCTGTTTAGGAGTCACTTGAACAGATCTTAGTGCAATGGATTTCAAACCATTTTACACCAAGTACCACCAGTATTTCTTACATTAAATTTATTACTGTATAGATCTACCTGTTCAGCTATAATTTAAAACTAATATGATATAATGCACAGCCCAGTCTGCTGAGAAATCTACTAACCCTAATTGGAAATATTGTCCTCCTCATCCTCTCTTCTTTACTTTCATTTCAGTAGATCCTCTTACATACCACCAGAGGGAGGCTGAGTACTGTACCATAGTTTAAGAAGCACAGTCTTAGCACAGTAGATTATGACATTGTTTTGAGAAGCCGAGGCTCAAACACTGTTGGAGTCACCAAAACTGGATACCTCGGTGTGTTTTTGTGTTTGAGTGTGTGTGTGTGTGTTAGTGTGTGTGTGTGTGTTTACCTGGTTGACAGGAATTAAAGTAAAGTCCTGAATCTGCAGGTTGCAGTAATCGCTCTATGAGACTCCGAGACAGAACAGATGGAGAGAAGATAACCGGCCTTTTACTCTCCACATGCACCGGCTGTACCAGACTGTATGGTATTGGATGTTCCTCATTACCTACAAACACACACAATCAGGTGAGATTAATCATCACACATAATCACTACACTGGATTAATTCTGATCATTAAACATGATTTCTTTATGAAACAAAGCTATCCAACACCCATATCACCCTCTACTAACTGGGCTTAAACAACAATGTTGACTATAGAGGAATAAACTGGTAAAACGAAACTTCCTTATGTGATTCACAATTCATTCTGTAATCTGGTGTTTTTGTTTTGTTTTATAGAACTGAATCAGGTAGCTGGATGGTTGGCTGTACAGATGGGTCAGTGTTCTCCAACGTCCTCTTGTCTTGTAGCGCCTGTAGTCTTGTGTCATATACAGTGTATCACAAAAGTGAGTACACCCCTCACATTTCTGCAAATATTTTATTATATCTTTTCATGGGACAACACTATAGAAATAAAACTTGGATATAACTTAGAGTAGTCAGTGTACAACTTGTAAAGCAGTGTAGATTTACTGTCTTCTGAAAATAACTCAACACACAGCCATTAATGTCTAAATGGCTGGCAACATAAGTGAGTACACCCCACAGTGAACATGTCCAAATTGTGCCCAAAGTGTCAATATTTTGTGTGACCACCATTATTATCCAGCACTGCCTTAACCCTCCTGGGCATGGAATTCACCAGAGCTGCACAGGTTGCTACTGGAATCCTCTTCCACTCCTCCATGATGGCATCACGGAGCTGGTGGATGTTAGACACCTTGAACTCCTCCACCTTCCACTTGAGGATGTGCCACAGAAGCTCAATTGGGTTTAGTCCATCACCATTACCTTCAGCTTCCTCAGCAAGGCAGTTGTCATCTTGGAGGTTGTGTTTGGAGTCGTTATCCTGTTGGAAAACTGCCATGAGGCCCAGTTTTCGAATGGAGGGGATCATGCTCTGTTTCAGAATGTCACAGTGCATGTTGGAATTCATGTTTCCCTCAATGAACTGCAGCTCCCCAGTGCCAGCAACACTCATGCAGCCCAAGACCATGATGCTACCACCACCATGCTTGACTGTAGGCAAGATACAGTTGTCTTGGTACTTCTCACCAGGGCGCCGCCACACATGCTGGACGCCATCTGAGCCAAACAAGTTTATCTTGGTCTCGTCAGACCACAGGGCATTCCAGTAATCCATGTTCTTGGACTGCTTGTCTTCAGCAAACTGTTTGCTGGCTTTCTTGTGTGTCAGCTTCCTTCTGGGATGACGACCATGCAGACTGAGTTGATGCAGTGTGCGGTGTATGGTCTGAGCACTGACAGGCTGACCTCCCACGTCTTCAACCTCTGCAGCAATGCTGGCAGCACTCATGTGTCTATTTTTTAAAGCCAACCTCTGGATATGACGCCAAACACGTGGACTCAACTTCTTTGGTCGACCCTGGCGAAGCCTGTTCCGAGTGGAACCTGTCCTGGAAAACCGCTGTATGACCTTGGCCACCATGCTGTAGCTCAGTTTCAGGGTGTTAGCAATCTTCTTATAGCCTAGGCCATCTTTGTGGAGAGCAACAATTCTATTTCTCACATCCTCAGAGAGTTCTTTGCCATGAGGTGCCATGTTGAATATCCAGTGGCCAGTATGAGAGAATTGTACCCAAAACACCAAATTTAACAGCCCTGCTCCCCATTTACACCTGGGACCTTGACACATGACACCAGGGAGGGACAACGACACATTTGGGCACAATTTGGACATGTTCACTGTGGGGTGTACTCACTTATGTTGCAGCTATTTAGACATTAATGGCTGTGTGTTGAGTTATTTTCAGAAGACAGTAAATCTACACTGCTATACAAGCTGTACACTGACTACTCTAAATTATATCCAAGTTTCATGTCTATAGTGTTGTCCCATGAAAAGATATAATGAAATATTTGCAGAAATGTGAGGGGTGTACTCACTTTTGTGATACACTGTAGCTGCCTTTAATGCAGTCTCATCACACGGCTAGGAACCCCAAACTTCTCTCAGTTATTACTGGTCATAAGTGTCTCTACTGCTGAAATAACAAACATGTGGCTCAAAGAGAAAGTAATCATTTGTACACTGACCTTCTTTCTTCCCATTTCAACTTACTATACAGAACTTTGGACCACAGGTTCATCATCTCAGCAGTAGAAACACTCATGAGCAGAGATAACTGAGAGATCAGAGCTGATGGAAAAGTGGGCGCTCAGCCTTCAGCACTATTGTGAGTAACTACAGAGGTTAGTTAGAAATGTAGAAAATAGAAAAGTGGGAGGGGCTTACGGTTACTGAGTGTGTAGAGGACCGGCTGGGAGGAGCCAACCCCACAACATTTAGCAGTGATGGGTTTCACCAGTCGAACCCGCTCACAAAACTTCCTACCAAACTACACAAAGACATAAACAGTGTTAGAGTCGTTATGTCAAGTTTAATTTGTTTTAATTAATTACTTCAAGCTGTTTGTATCAAATGAATGATTTCTGGTGAGTGATTTACAGCAGGGTTACAGCACAGCGGTGTTAAATTCTCTGTGTTTTTTTGCTATTTTATTTCTGCATTTCTTCCCTTTTTCTCCCAGTTGATCGTAGCCATTTATTCTTTTGCTGCTGGAGACCTCGATGGCATTCCGAGAAGAGGAATATTCACCTGACCTGAGTGTGCCCCACCGACCCCTTCTTATTCACCCATACTTCAGTGGATTCGCACATGGAGTGTCATGTACTGTGTTCCACGTTCCACCACTTCTGTACAGGCACCTCGGGCTACTAACCAGGGTCCTTACACAGTGTCAAAGACTCCGCCCCCTTTTTTAGTCCAGTGTTTTCCCACTCAGCAGACTGGTGAGCAATTCTGTCGGCTGCAGGAAATGCCAATTGTGCCTGCTAGGGGGCACCCACCCAACTGATAGCAGAGCTGAGATTCGAACTTGGAAAGTCCAGAATTCCTGTAATGGTTCCAAAACTTAAAATCTGCTGTGTCAAAAAATACAGACAGAAACGTAGATAATTAATTTGGTGTAAAAGTTTTGTAATGATTCCTCATTAGTGGTTGCACTTATTTTACTGAGCCTCAAGGCTTCTGGAGGAGAGTTTTGTGGTCAGATAAAATGAAGACTAAATATGTTTGGAGGAGAAATGATGAGGCATTAAAAACCAACAGATTTGAGCTGGTTTGATTTTATGCTCGTGGCTTTTTCAGCATCAGCAAGTCTCTAACAAACATTTGCTTGGACATCAGTGTGTAAATGCATTAAGCAGAAGGGTGAGAACTTACTTTCTTCTTACTGCGCAAATTTACCAACAGTAACTGCTGCGCCCTGAAACACAACAAAACCACACAACCAAAATATGACTGTTGTTCTGACCTACATGGTGTTTTAACAAAAAAAATATGTGCAGTTTTCTTTTCTATGATTTTGTTTAGTCTCTCTCTATAGCTGATGTGGATCTTCGAGATGTTTCTCCTTGGTATGAGGGATCTTGCCATGAATATAAACTGTACCCACCACTGTCTCCAAATCACCACTTTCTCCAGACTACCACTGTCTCCCGACCACCTCCTTCTCCAGATCACCACTTTCTCCAGACTACCACTGTCTCCAGACCACCTCCTTCTCCAAATCACCACTTTCTCCAGACTACCACTGTCTCCAAACCACCTCCTTCTCCAAATCACCACTTTCTCCAGACTACCACTGTCTCCAGACCACCTCCTTCTCCAGATCACCACTTTCTCCAGACTACCACTGTCTCCAGACCACCTCCTTCTCCAGATCACCACTTTCTCCAGACTACCACTGTCTCCAGACCACCTCCTTCTCCAGATCACCACTTTCTCCAGACTACCACTGTCTCCAGACCACCTCCTTCTCCAGATCACCACTTTCTTTACACTATCACTTTTTCCAGACCACCTCCTTCTCCAGATCACCACTTTCTCCAGACTATCACTGTCTCCAGACTACCTCCTTCTCCAGATCACCACTTTCTTTACACTATCACTTTTTCCAGACCACCTCCTTCTCCAGATCACCACTTTCTCCAGATCACCACTTTCTCCAGATCACCACTTTCTTTAGACTATCACTTTTTCCAGACCACCTCCTTCTCCAGACCACCACTTTCTCCAGATCACCACTTTCTCCAGATCACCACTTTCTTTAGACTATCACTTTTTCCAGACCACCTCCTTCTCCAGACCACCACTTTCTCCAGATCACCACTTTCTCCAGATCACCACTTTTCCCAGAATACCACTGTCTCCAGATGACCACCTTCTTCAAGTCACCACTTTCTCCAGACCACCAGTTTCTTCAGATCAAAAAGATTTTCCAGAACACCACTTTCTCTAGAACACCACTTTCTCCAGACTCTGAATTACCACTTTTTCCAGACTACTACAGTGCCTTGCAAAAGTATTCAGCCCCCTTGAACTTTTCAACCTTTTGCCACATTTCAGGCTTTAAACATAACGATATGAAATTGTAATTTTTTGTGAAGAATCAATAACAAGTGCGACACAATTGTGAAGTGGAACGAAATTTATTGGATATTTTAAACTTTTTTTAGAAATAAAAAACTGAAAAGTGGGGCGTGCAATATTATTCAGCCCCTTTACTTTCAGTGCAGCAAACTCACTCCAGAAGTTCAGTGAGGATCTCTGAATGATCCAATGTTGACCTAAATGACTGATGGTGATAAATAGAATCCACCTGTGTGTAATCAAGTCTCCGTATAAATGCACCTGCTCTGTGATAGTCTCAGAGTTCTGTTTAAAGCGCAGAGAGCATCATGAAGACCAAGGAACACACCAGGCAGGTCCGAGATACTGTTGTGGAGAAGTTTAAAGCCGAATTTGGATACAAAAAGATTTCCCAAGCTTTAAACATCTCAAGGAGCACTGTGCAAGCGATCATATTGAAATGGAAGGAGTATCAGACCACTGCAAATCTACCAAGACCCGGCCGTCCCTCTAAACTTTCAGCTCAAACAAGGAGAAGACTGATCAGAGATGCAGCCAAGAGGCCCATGATCACTCTGAATGAACTGCAGAGATCTACAGCTGAGGTGGGAGAATCTGTCCATAGGACAACAATCAGTCATACACTGCACAAATCTGGCCTTTATGGAAGAGTGGCAAGAAGAAAGCCATTTCTCAAAGATATCTATAAAAAGTCACCTGGGAGACACACCAAGCATGTGGAAGAAGGTGCTCTGGTCAGATGAAACCAAAATCGAACTTTTTGGCCACAACGCAAAACGTTATGTTTGGCATAAAAGCAACACAGCTCATCACCCTGAACACACCATCCCCACTGTCAAACATGGTGGTGGCAGCATCATGGTTTGGGCCTGCTTTTCTTCAGCAGGGACAGGGAAGATGGTTAAAATTGATGGGAAGATGGATGGAGCCAAATACAGGACCATTCTGGAAGAAAACCTGTTGCAGTCTGCAAAAGACCTGAGACTGGGACGGTGATTTATCTTCCAACAAGACAATGATCCAAAACATAAAGCACAATCTACAATGGAATGGTTCACAAATAAACTTATCCAGGTGTTAAAATGGCCAAGTCAAAGTCCAGACCTGAATCCCATCGAGAATCTGTGGAAAGAGCTGAAAACTGCTGTTCACAAACGCTCTCCATCCAACCTCACTGAGCTCGAGCTGTTTTGCAAGGAAGAATGGGCAAAAATTTCAGTATCTCGATGTGCAAAACTAATAGAGACATACCCCAAGCGACTTGCAGCTGTAATCGCAGCAAAAGGTGGCGCTACAAAGTATTAACGCAAGGGGGCTGAATAATATTGCACGCCCCACTTTTCAGTTTTTTATTTCTAAAAAAAGTTTAAAATATCCAATAAATTTCGTTCCACTTCACGATTGTGTCCCGCTTGTTGTTGATTCTTCACAAAAAATTACAATTTCATATATTTATGTTTAAAGCCTGAAATGTGGCAAAAGGTTGAAAAGTTCAAGGGGGCTGAATACTTTTGCAAGGCACTGTACTTTCTCTAGACCACCACTTTATCCAAACCACTCCCTTCTCCAGATCACCACTTTCTCTAGACCACCACTTTCTCCTGATCACCACTTTTTTTTGTATAATCACTTTCTCCGGACCACCATTCAGACCAGCATCTTCTCCAGACCACCACTTTCTCCAGATAACCTTTTTCTCCAGGTTACATTTTTCTCCAGACCACCACTTTCTCCAGATCACCTTTTTCTCCAGATCACTTTTTTCTCCAGATTACATTTTTCTACGGACCACCACTTTCTCCAAATTAACAATTTCTTCAAACCACCAGCTTCTTCAGACCACCACTTTCTTCAGACGACCACTTTTTGCAGGCCACTACTTTCTTCAAGTCACCACTTTCTCCAGAACACCACTGTTCTAGACCACCACTTTCTTTAGACCACCACTTTCATACCACTGCATACCTGATGTGGTGTAGTTTTAACACTGGATGCCCTTCCTGATTCCACCCTCCTTATTTGGGACCAGCATAGCCAATCATGTTTGTGTAGAACCCAGACCAACCATTAACACCAATAAGATTTAAAACACGGATCTTATTAGTAGTGGTTTAGTGCAATTTATTGTTGTATCATCTGAGTGCCTCTAGTGTATCACCATCAAAAAGATGAGAAATTAGCAAGATAAATATTGTTACAGCACAAAAACACTCAAGAAAACCAAAACACATTTGCTATAATGTCTGTCAGTCCTCTGATTATTTCTACCTCTTGAAGAATCAAGTGAATTTATTAAAATGTAATATAAATAATAAAGTTTAATGAGCACACATAGGTATTGAAGGAAAGAAGAAGAGCAACTATCATCAAAACCCCAAGAATATTCCACAACCACCACTGAATGTGCTAGTTTGGTTTGGACCACCAAGAGAACCATGAGAACAAGACTCTGTACCTGTTGTAGTTGGGTACAGCTCCGTTCTGCAGTGCTTTACCAGACTGTACGTCCACGCGGCTGCAGCGCCACTGGTACTTGCCGTTGTATCTGGTGTCGGTTACGTGCAGGACGTCATTACAGCCGACACTCAGACCTGGCTGGTCACGGAAACAGAGGTCGAGGTTCACGCGTACATAAAAGGAGTCGGCGCCGGTGAAGGAGTCGGAGGAGAGCTCACTGATCAGAGCAGAATAACCTGAAAGAAAGATGGAACAGTGGTCAGAGTTCTACAGTCCAGGACCTCCACATGGGTTTAATTCAGGCTGACACTTCTCATTAGCACTTTTTATAGCTGTTTGTTTAGTGTGGTGGAGCAACATGCATCATGGTGGTAATTAACTAAAACAAGGGGCTTTTTTATGACCCAAAAACCCTCTGAGCTCTACAGAACATCAGGAACATGTGTGTCACCTTTGTGGTTAGGTCGGTGTTTAAGTGCAGCTGGTTCGTTCCACCACTGCATGGTGAAGTGTGCCACTTCTGCTGTACACTGAGTCATATCCACACCCCCTCCCAAAAACAACTCCTGCTCCAGCTACACACACACACACACACATTAAAACCTTACACTTATTATGAACTACACACTCGTCCTAACTGCACAGCATCTCTTACCTGGATTAGCTCAGTCCCCTCTGTGAGACCACACCTCTCCGCCACTGACTCCGCCCTCACCGTCTGTACAAATATACCTGTACGGTTACCCCCGATGATGGTGATGTCATCAGCCAGGCTGGTGTTTTTGGGTGGGGTGGGAGGCGAGAGATTTCATCTGCCAAAAAAACAAAAACAGAAGTACAACAAGCAGTTCATGTGGAACTTCCGGGTGTCACAGGAAGTCCTTTTACTACATATAAGTGTGTGTGTGTGTGTGTGTGTGTGTGAGCTTACTCAGGTGTGAGTTTGGTGATTGTAGCAGGTGAATCAGGAAAGAAGAGATGGGAGTGTAGAGACGTCGATGAATCCCACACTGATGATTCAGTATCTACACACACACACACACACACACACACACACACACTGTACACTGTACTACACATTACATCACAATTGTGAATCACACACATCTGTATTCAGACTACAGACTTATTAATTTAAGTATTTGCCCCCTTCTCATTTTCTCTAGCTGCACATTCATCACATTTAAGCAGCACCTACACTATATAGCCAAAAGTATGTGGACGCCTGACCAAGAGCTTGCTGGACATACCATTCCAGAACCATGTGGCTATAACAGCCTACGCTCTTCTGGAAAGGTTTTCCTTCTCAACATTGTTTGTGTGTATGAGGGAATTTGTGCCTATTTAGTCAATGGAACATTTGTGAAGTTCCACCAAAAGAACTCTGGTTCTTGAACCGGTTCTGTTCAGGTTTCTTCAAACCTTGGTGTTTTTTGTAGAGAACCGACCCGCATTTTCACCAGTTTATGCGTCATTAATGGTGGGCGTTACACAACGAAGGTAAATAGTAGCAACATGATGGCGGGGCGTGTAGGTTACCTATGGGGATTTGTGCTGTTGTTACAGATGTTAAGAAGACATAGACGTGTTTGTCTTTAGTTCATTAATGTGAAAAGCATTTTGCGCTTCGCTCTCACCTTGACCCAATAGCCGTTTTGCTCAGCGCTCGGCTTGAGCGACACGAACATCTATTTGTGCAGCGCAAACGCGATTTAGCAGCTTCTCATGTGAAAGCACTCAAACCTCTACACTATGACAAGCCCACAGATGACGTCACAGTTCAGGATGAAAAACCAAGTATTCTGTGGTGCCAGATTAGACTCTAGTTTTCTGTTTGGGCCTCATTCTTTGGAGGAAAAAAAGGTGATCCACATCGGTGGGACAGTCAAATTTGGGGTCAGGTCTCTGCAAGCCACTGAAATTTCTCCACAGCAAACTGGTAAAATCACATCTCATGTGGGGCAGCTATAAATTACACTAGCATACTACCACTGGGATCCAGGGTTCAAATCTCAAGCTGTACTATCGGCCAATCAGGTGTGTATGAGGTTGGGGATGAACATGATGAGGTTGGGGATGAACAGCCTGCCTCTGCCAGGGAGGGGCTCTTCTATTTCATAATTTCTGGAACTGTGGAGTAAAGAACTCTCGTATCTCACCCCCCACCCCAACCCCTCTAAAAACAGTCTGCTTTTTACACCGCTGAAGTTAAATGTGCATATCTGAATAAAACACCCACAAATTTAAGATGTTCAATGCCAAGACCTGTAATAATACAGGTGGTCAAAAGTATTGAGACACCCCTTCTAAATATTGAATTTACTTGTTTCAGCTACGGCAGCTGCTAACAGGTGTAATCAATCAACTGCATAAAGAAAAAATATATGCTTCCAACTTCGCAGCAACAGTTTAGGGAAGGCCCTTTCCTGTTCCAGGATGACTCACTCTATTTACTATTTATTTGGGATGGGATGTCCAACAAGTTCATGGTCAGGTGTCCAAATACTTTTGGGATATAGTGTACATTAGAAGCTAGTGAGGTGGTGGAATATTGGAGCTACTTTAAGGGGAAGAAAGAGCTCCACCTCATGGGTGTATGGCTGTTATCATCTCAGAATTTGGAAGCATCAATGACACACCTGTAATGTTGCTGGTTTCATCACTACCCCACGAGTCCAGATCAAACCTGAAACACACACACACACACACACACACACACACACACACACACATGCTAATGTTAATCTAGTGTGTCTTTGTAAGGAATGTAAAAGTGTGTGTGTAGTATTTAATGAGTGTTTATTAGTCGATGTTTATGTAGTGAATGTGTGTGTGTATCATACTCAGTGTTGACTCTGCGGTTGATGGAGTTAATGCAGGGAGGGAACGGGAAAGTTGAAAGTCTGTTTATCTCCTTAGCATTGCCGCACACCTACACACACACACACACACACACTTGTAAGAAATGAGACATCAGTAGATACAGCAGTAAAATGTGTGGGTTATGTTGTGATACACACCGGACTGAGCAAGTCTTCCTCTGAGGTGTAGTGGAGATCTGCAACACACACACACACACACACACACTAATGTCACCACTGTCTACCACAAAGCAACAAGTCTACCTAAGAGCCCCCACTGTCTATGCCATGACTTAGTCACTAATGTATGAAGCTAAATTCAAGGCTTTGTGTAATTCACTAAAGGTCCTTCACACCAAACCCACAAACCCATGTCTTTATGGACCTTGCTACGTGCAATTCAGTTATGGTTGAACAAGAAGATTGTGAGACTGTATCTTACCTTCTGCATGTTCACTGTTCTGACTGTTACAGAGTGACTGTGAATGATAAACACAACATGCATAAATAAATGAACATTACAGTAAATTCAGAACATATTTAATCTGGATTTCCATGATCAGATAGTGGCAATGCAGAGATCAGTGCAAGTTTGTTCAACACAACACTGACCTAAAGCATACAGCCAAAACAACTGGAGTGACTTCAGGGCAAGTCTTTAAAGTCCAGATTTAAACCACATCAAACATCTGTGGAAGGACCTCAAGGTTGCAGTTAACAGATGCACGTGTTTAGGATTTGCCATGAGGAATGGGAGAAGCTGCCTAAATCCAGATGTGTAAAGAAGACTTGCAGATGTAATCACTGCCAATGAGGCTTCTACAAAGGAATTAATAAAGGGTTTGATTTATTTTGTGAATATGAGATTTCAGTTTTTAATTTCAGTTCGAAATCAAATCCACAAATCAATACAGACGTCAGGGGGTCTGAATACTTTCTGAATCCACTGAATAAATAAATGAAGACAATCAGTACACAGGAAGAGAACTTAAACATTTTCAGTCTGTGTACATGCTCCGACTTGCTCAAGAATTTAGTACCTTTAGCTAAAACAACATTGTATTTTTATTTCTGTGTGTGTGGGTGTGTGTGTGTGTGTGTGTGTGTGTGGGTGTGCTTTAACTAATGCAGTACCTGGTTTGTACGATCGTGGGGGGTCAGACTGAGTGAACAGCAGGGTCCGAAGCAACGTTCCTCACTGATCAAGGACATAAATGACTACACACACACACACACACACACACACCCACACACACACACACAAATAAAAATACAGCATAGCAGCATAGCTGGCGGCACGGTGGTGCATCTGGTAGAGTGGGTGCCGCAAAGCAACATGATTCCTAAATTCTTAGGTTTGATCCTCCTCTGTGTTTATATGCAGGAGGTAACTAGGACCCTGACTAGGACAAATCAACAGTAAAACAGACCTTGATTAAAGGAATTAAACCAATGTGTGTCAGGAACATCCTACAGGACAAATCAGAGTCACTTTGGCGGTGTGTACTAGATACTATTACTAAATATTAATTACATTTATTTAAATGAGATCGGTTCATTGTGACCTTTTACAAATCCTCATCATTTTGTATTCTACAATTGTGTGTGTGTACTCACTCCGTGACTGCATGACTGTGAATGAGTGAACTCCTGCTGTTGGTTCTTCTCCTTCTCTTTATCCAGTTCTATCTGTAACCGCTCCACGTCACCCTGCAGCTCGGTGATACGTTTGCGCAGACGGTTCTTATCCAGGAGGCAGTCGGTAAACTCCAGCTGCAGACTGTCTCTACTGCGCAGAGCCTAGCACACACACACACACACACACACACACACACACAATATAATGCTATGCTACATGTGTGTGTTTGTTTGTGTACCCTTTCCTAAAGTTCCCAGCAGACCACTGTTGTACAGACTCAATTGCTTTTCTGTAGTGGTTGCACATCTTTGTCCTGAAGGTGGTGATACTGGACAAATAATTGTGCCTTTACCAACAATTACTACAGCATGAGTCCATCAGGTTGAAAAATGCACTTGATCAGTACAGGCTCAGTGTATGTATGTATATTTATGTATAGAGGAGTGGCTTCATAGGATCTGCCATGAAGAATGGGATAAACTGCCTAAATTCAGGTCTGCAAAGCACAGCTGGAATTTCTGTCAAATAAAACTTTACTGGCTGAGCCCCAACTTACATAAGCGGTACATTTCTGAGCAGCTTTATATATATTTAACTTCTTTATTATAGATGATTCAGTATAGATTGATGGTAAAACGGTCATTATCAACATCTAAACACAAATCCACAGCACGATACAGTAAACAATAACTCACAGGGTGTGAATACTTTCTGAATCCGCTGTATGTGGTGACTTGTGAGCTGGTGTACCTGATCTCTCTTTCTTTCCAGTTCCATGATCTGGTTGAAGTAAGATAAACTTCTCTTATGCTCGGCCTCCCAGTCCAACTGCAGC
The DNA here is from genome assembly GCF_030014385.1 of Trichomycterus rosablanca. NCBI lineage: Eukaryota > Metazoa > Chordata > Actinopteri > Siluriformes > Trichomycteridae > Trichomycterus > Trichomycterus rosablanca. Next base: position 54,978,344 of record NC_085989.1, read on the forward strand.
GTCCTCAGCTTTACCTGTAACTGCTCACTGCTCACAGAGTCTAACTGTACACACACACACACACACAGTAAATAACACATCTGTACAACATGAACACACCAGTGCTTTCACACCATCATCACATGAAAATCTTCTTCCCCTTAAAGCTTCTTTAAGCGTGCAAATCAGGTGGAGCTAAATCTGGACTATAAGCGTCTCTCAGACATGACCGATTACTACTCCTCCCACCCTCACCATTTATAACCAAAATATAAAAGTGAGTGTGTGTATATATATGTGTGTGTATATATATGGGTGGGGGATGGCCATCAGAAGTCCTGTGATGAATTGAAACCCTTCCCAGTGTATTTCTGCCTTGTATTCAGTGTTTCCCATTAGAACAGGTCCCACGATTGATATAATAATAAATATAGAATTTAAATACTTGTTTTCCCATTGATAGAGGTTTAATACAATTCGAATAGCAAAGTCTAAAGTTTGGTAAAGAAAGAATAACAGTCAGGGGCTCAGATCCATAAATAAAATGTTTGTTTGGGATTCTAAACTTTCAGAGTTTGCTTGGCGCCCTCTAGCAGGCACAATTGGCAGTGCCTACAGCAGACAAAATCGGCCACTAGTCTGCTGGGTGGGATTAAAGAGCCTGAGGCTCTTGTACAGAAGTAGAGGAACATGGAGATCAGCAAGTGACTCTCCAGACGCATCAATCCACCGAGGTGCGGGCGAATAAGAAGGGGTCAGTGGACTGCTGTACTCTGTTGCTAAATGTAAAGATGGCGTGCAGACAGTTGAATTGTAAGTGTGGATGTTGACTGACCTTTTTTTTACTGGCCTCGGCACTTTCCAGCTCCCCATGCAGGCTGAGGATGCTGGTACAGAGTTCATGCCTCTGCTCTGCCGCTTCCCTCTGATCCTGCTTCAGAATATCCAGCAGAGCCTGAGTTTCACTAATGCGCCCATTCAGGGTGTCTGAGCGCCGCAGTGCTGCCACACGACCAGCAGAGGTGCTGTCTGTGCCTACTCCATTTAATCCCTCACCACGGGTGCACGTTTCACTTGTACTTTTGGGAGACTTTGAGTGGTTGGAGTCACTGTTAGTGCTTTTCTCTACTGTCCTTCAGCTGCTCCACATTAAATAAGGAAGATGATTAAAATTGTTAGACTATTTATTTGTTTCAGGCAAACCTGTTATGAAGCCCACCAGCTGTAAAGCTTAGTGGGATGGCCAAATGAATAGCTGGCAGAGGGGCAAGGAGGTGCAGATGACTGACAGTGCCGGTTCCTTTCATCGGCAGTCTCTGCACCTCATTTCTTCTCTACCGTCCATTAATAGCATATCATGTGGGCATGATCCTGTAATCCAGGCTCCCCTGCCAAGCCATACAGAAGGTTACTAAACCCAGTGCTAACAATCAAAATACATTTTATGAAACAAATGATATGCTTTTAACTTTGTGGCAAAGGTTTCTAGATTCAGTGGCCTGGTTTTAATTTTAATATCACATTTAGGATAAACTGGGATGTCGATTGCAAGCCAGACATTCAACCTCAGAGCCTGACCTCACAAATGCACTAATCATCATTCCTACTCCTACTACCTAATTGAGAAAGCCTTGTCAGAAAAGATGAAGGTTTTTTAATTATTGAAACTGGGTTCATATTAATGCCCACAGATTAGAAATGGGATGTCCAACAAGCCCATGGCTAAGTGTCCAGATATTTAAGACATATAGTATACTTAAGGCAAACAGTTATGGAAAACAGGTTTAGCATACACCATGTTTGTTGCTTCTGTGCAGCACAAGTGTCCTAACTTTATTGGTAACTGTTTCATACTATGTTAGAGATTCCTGTCTGAACGTAGCCTGATGCTATTCCTGGTTCATATTATACAATTGCAAAAACAAACCTGCCTGTACCAGCAAGCAGATTCCAGCTGGTAACCAGCCTCAGGTGATCAGACTGGAGTCTGATGGTTTTAGATGAGATTTGGATGCTAGTTCATCTGTTTTTGCTACACAGACTGTTTAGATAAATTTAGATGGTTCTTGAATGCTTGTTTTAGCTGATATTACTGGATTTTAATGGTTTTAGATGTTGATCAGGTTGGGAGGCTAACTGATAGCATTTTCAGGTTGGAAGACCAGCTAAACTACACCAAACCAGACCAGTGATGTTGGTCTAAGACGATTTTGCTGTGATTTGATGGTGATGCTGCATTGAAGACTTGCTCTCATATCAGATCTTTACTTGTTGTCCATCTGACTTAAGCTGATTACAGAAGAGCCTTTAGAATGGGCAGAGTGATCTAACCATGGTAAACATTATAATAGAACCAGGAATGCACCCCCACCCCTCATTGAGCTGAACCAGGTGTGTGTCCAGGTGTGTGTGCAGGGTGACGGTGTGAATTTTACGATACATAATGAAGGTTAGAAGGTTGATGTCTGAGGTCCTGAAGTTTTAAACGTTTGTGTTTAAAGCACCAGCAGAAGCTGCACACACTGAATTACTAACAGTTCCCACAAAGCATTGCACCGTCCAGATGAACACAATAATGCATGAGCAGCTTAGTTGATGAGTGGGTGGCACGTGGCAGCATGGTTTCTATGGTTCTGGGTTTGATCCTTGCTTCTGATCACTGTCTGTGAGGAGTAAACTGTGGTTCCAGGTGAACCTGAACCCAACATGGCTCTGACCAGGATCAAGCAGTGTGAAATTATTGGTGTTTTTTACAAGAAGTTTGAAACAAAAGAGTCGATCTGACCCTGTTTGGACTTCATCCAGTGTTGGATTAAGAAAAAGCTAATTCTGACACTCATAGCAGAGTGCTAATGCTGTTATCTTCACATCTCTGTTGACGCAACACCACAATAATCACTGAACCGCCTGGCATTCATTTACCAGCTCCAGTTCTGTTAAATAATAACCAGACAGATTCAATAAAATAATTCAGGTTTTATCTGATGTACAATATTGTTCACTGCTGCAGTTTTGTAGTAAAATAAGATGAATGGATCAGTGATGGCAGAATAAAATGATTCAGAATTATTACATCACATTTTCTTCTCTTCACGTCCTCAGTTCTTCAGTCTTAGTTTTAATTTCTCACACTGCCTACATGTTTACTAACGTCTAAGCCGTGTTGTATAATAATAATGTATGTGTGTGTGTTACCTGTGTGAGTAAGTCTCGCGGTTGGAGGATTTACGTTGTTCCTCTAGAGCTCGTGAATACTTCACCGCCTGCTCCAGCAATCGTTCCTTTAACCTGCCTAATTCCCTCGATCCTGCTTCCCAGTCCAGTTTAAGCCTGTCACACACACACACAAACACACAGAAATAAAACACACTACATGGTAAAATGTAATATTGCCCCCAGATGTGACTGACTGAGTGTATGAAATTGTGTGTGTGATGCCCTAAAGTCACAATTTTACTCTCAACTATAAATTGCTCTGGTGTTATCTAAGTGTGTGTAGGTATGTGTGTGTTTGCAAGAGTGTAGGTGTGTAGGTCCATGTGTGTGAGTAAGTAAGTATGTGTGTATGGGTAAGAATGTATGTGTAGGTGTGTTTGCGTAGGTAAATGTGTATGTGTAGGTGTGTGTGCAGGTGTGTGTATTTGAACGTGTATGTGTGTGTGTTTGTGTAAATATGTGTGGTGTGTAGGTGTGTGTATGTATGTTTATAGGTGTGTAGGTCTGTGTATGGATAGATATGATATGTATGTGTGTTGGTGTGTATGTACAGTGTATCACAAAAGTGAGTACACCCCTCACATTTCTGCAGATATTTAAGTATAACTTTTCATGGGACAACACTGACAAAATGACACTTTATCACAATGAAAAGTAGTCTGTGTGCAGCTTATATAACAGTGTAAATTTATTCTTCCCTCAAAATAACTCAATATACAGCCATTAATGTCTAAACCACCGGCAACAAAAGTGAGTACACCCCTTAGTGAAAGTTCCTGAAGTGTCAATATTTTGTGTGGCCACCATTATTTCCTAGAACTGCCTTAACTCTCCTGGGCATGGGGTTTACCAGAGCTTCACAGGTTGCCACTGGAATGCTTTTCCACTCCTCCATGACGACATCACGGAGCTGGCGGATATTCGAGACTTTGCGCTCCTCCACCTTCCGCTTGAGGATGCCCCAAAGATGTTCTATTGGGTTTAGGTCTGGAGACATGCTTGGCCAGTCCATCACCTTTACCCTCAGCCTCTTCAATAAAGCAGTGGTCGTCTTAGAGGTGTGTTTGGGGTCATTATCATGCTGGAACACTGCCCTGCGACCCAGTTTCCGGAGGGAGGGGATCATGCTCTGCTTAGTATTTCACAGTACATATTGGAGTTCATGTGTCCCTCAATGAAATGTAACTCCCCAACACCTGCCGCACTCATGCAGCCCCAGACCATGGCATTCCCACCACCATGCTTGACTGTAGGCATGACACACTTATCTTTGTACTCCTCACCTGATTGCCGCCACACATGCTTGAGACCATCTGAACCAAACAAATTAATCTTGGTCTCATCAGACCATAGGACATGGTTCCAGTAATCCATGTCCTTTGTTGACATGTCTTCAGCAAACTGTTTGTGGGCTTTCTTGTGTAGAGACTTCAGAAGAGGCTTCCTTCTGGGGTGACAGCCATGCAGACCAATTTGATGTAGTGTGCGGCGTATGGTCTGAGCACTGACAGGCTGACCCCCCACCTTTTCAATCTCTGCAGCAATGCTGACAGCACTCCTGCGCCTATCTTTCAAATACAGCAGTTGGATGTGACGCTGAGCACGTGCACTCAGCTTCTTTTGACGACCAACGCGAGGTCTTTTCTGAGTGGACCCTGCTCTTTTAAAACGCTGGATGATCTTAGCCACTGTGCTGCAGCTCAGTTTCAGGGTGTTGGCAATCTTATTGTAGCCTTGGCCATCTTCATGTAGCGCAACAATTCGTCTTTTAAGATCCTCAGAGAGTTCTTTGCCATGAGGTGCCATGTTGGAACTTTCAGTGACCAGTATGAGAGAGTGTGAGAGCTGTACTACTAAATTGAACACACCTGCTCCCTATGCACACCTGAGACCTAGTAACACTAACAAATCACATGACATTTTGGAGGGAAAATGACAAGCAGTGCTCAATTTGGACATTTAGGGGTGTAGTCTCTTAGGGGTGTACTCACTTTTGTTGCCGGTGGTTTAGACAATAATGGCTGTATATTGAGTTATTTTGAGGGAAGAATAAATTTACACTGTTATATAAGCTGCACACAGACTACTTTTCATTGTGTCAAAGTGTCATTTTGTCAGTGTTGTCCCATGAAAAGATATACTTAAATATCTGCAGAAATGTGAGGGGTGTACTCACTTCTGTGATACACTGTATCTATGTGTAGGTATGTGTGTAAGTGTGTGTGTAGGTGTGTGTGTGAGAGTGGGTATGTATGTGTGTACGGGTAGGTATGATAGGTATGTGTAGGTGTGTGTTGGCGTGTGTATAGATGTGTATGTATGTGTGTATGGGTAGATATGATATGTGTGTGTCGGTGTGTGTTGGTGTGTGTTGGTGTGTGTGTGTGTAGGTATGCATGTGTGTATGGGTAGATATGATATGTGTGTGTCGGTGTGTGTCGGTGTGTGTGTGTGTAGGTATGTATGTGTGTATGGGTAGATATGATATGTGTGTGCAGGTATTGTGTAAGTATTGTGTAGGATAGATATGATATGTGTGTGTAAGTATTGTATAGGTTTGTGTAAGCCTATGTGGTGTGTATGTGTAGGTGTATGTAGGTATGTGCATAGAGGTGTGTGTGTGTGTGTGTATGGGTAGGTATGATATGTATGTGTCGGTGTGTGTTGGTGTGTGTAGGTATGTGTATAGATGTGTAGGTGTGTGTTGGTGTGTGTGTAGGTATATGTATAGATGTGTGTGTGTGTGTGGGTATATATGTGTGTATGGGTAGATATGATATGTGTGTGTAGGTATTGTGTAGATTTGTGTAGAATAGATATGATATGTGTGTGTAAGTATTGTGTAGGATAGATATGATATGTGTGTGTAAGTATTGTATAGGTTTGTGTAAGCCTATGTGGTGTGTATGTGTAGGTGTATGTAGGTATGTGCATAGAGGTGTGTGTGTGTGTACGAGTAGGTATGATATGTATGTGTAGGTGTGTGTTGGTGTGTGTAGGTATGTGTATAGATGTATGTGTGTGTGTGTGTAGGTATGTATGTGTGTAGCATATATATGATATGTGTGTGTAGGTATTGTGTAGGTTTGTGTAGGTATATGTGGTGTGTATGGGTAGGTGTATGTAGGTATGTGCATAGATGTGTGTGTGTGTGTATAGGTAGATATGATACAGTGCCTTGCAAAAGTATTCAGCCCCCTTGAACTTTTCAACCTTTTGCCACATTTCAGGCTTTAAACATAAAGATATGAAATTGTAATTTTTTGTGAAGAATCAATAACAAGTGGGACACAATCGTGAAGTGGAACGAAATTTATTGGATATTTTAAACTTTTTTTAGAAATAAAAACCTGAAAAGTGGGGCGTGCAATATTATTCAGCCCCTTTACTTTCAGTGCAGCAAACTCACTCCAGAAGTTCAGTGAGGATCTCTGAATGATCCAATGTTGACCTAAATGACTGATGGTGATAAATAGAATCCACCTGTGTGTAATCAAGTCTCCGTATAAATGCACCTGCTCTGTGATAGTCTCAGAGTTCTGTTTAAAGCGCAGAGAGCATCATGAAGACCAAGGAACACACCAGGCAGGTCCGAGATACTGTTGTGGAGAAGTTTAAAGCCGAATTTGGATACAAAAAGATTTCCCAAGCTTTAAACATCTCAAGGAGCACTGTGCAAGCGATCATATTGAAATGAAGGGAGTATCAGACCACTGCAAATCTACCAAGACCCGGCCGTCCCTCTAAACTTTCAGCTCAAACAAGGAGAAGACTGATCAGAGATGCAGCCAAGAGGCCCATGATCACTCTGAATGAACTGCAGAGATCTACAGCTGAGGTGGGAGAATCTGTCCATAGGACAACAATCAGTCGTACACTGCACAAATCTGGCCTTTATGGAAGAGTGGCAAGAAGAAAGCCATTTCTCAAAGATATCTATAAAAAGTCACCTGGGAGACACACCAAACATGTGGAAGAAGGTGCTCTGGTCAGATGAAACCAAAATCGAACTTTTTGGCCACAACGCAAAACGTTATGTTTAGCATAAAAGCAACACAGCTCATCACCCTGAACACACCATCCCCACTGTCAAACATGGTGGTGGCAGCATCATGGTTTGGGCCTGCTTTTCTTCAGCAGGGACAGGGAAGATGGTTAAAATTGATGGGAAGATGGATGGAGCCAAATACAGGACCATTCTGGAAGAAAACCTGTTGCAGTCTGCAAAAGACCTGAGACTGGGACGGTGATTTATCTTCCAACAAGACAATGATCCAAAACATAAAGCAAAATCTACAATGGAATGGTTCACAAATAAACTTATCCAGGTGTTAAAATGGCCAAGTCAAAGTCCAGACCTGAATCCCATCGAGAATCTGTGGAAAGAGCTGAAAACTGCTGTTCACAAACGCTCTCCATCCAACCTCACTGAGCTCGAGCTGTTTTGCAAGGAAGAATGGGCAAAAATTTCAGTATCTCGATGTGCAAAACTAATAGAGACATACCCCAAGCAACTTGCAGCTGTAATCGCAGCAAAAGGTGGCGCTACAAAGTATTAACGCAAGGGGGCTGAATAATATTGCACGCCCCACTTTTCAGTTTTTTATTTCTAAAAAAAGTTTAAAATATCCAATAAATTTCGTTCCACTTCACAATTGTGTCCCGCTTGTTGTTGATTCTTCACAAAAAATTACAATTTCATATCTTTATGTTTAAAGCCTGAAATGTGGCAAAAGGTTGAAAAGTTCAAGGGGGCTGAATACTTTTGCAAGGCACTGTATGTATATGCAAGTGTGTGTTGTGTGTAGGCATGTGTATAGATGTGTATGTATGTGTGTATGTATGTGTGTATGGGTAGATATGATATGTATGTGTGTGTTGTGTGTAGGTATGTGTGTAGGTGTGTGTATGGGTAGATATGATATGTATGTGTAGGTGTGTGTTGTGAGTAGGTATGATATGGATGTGTAGGTGTGTGTGTGTGTGTGTGTGTATGGGTAAGTATGATATGTATGTGTAGGTGTGTGTATATAGGTGTGTGTTTGTGTAGGTGTGTGTGTATGGGTAAGTATGATATGTATGTGTAGGTGTGTGTGTGTGTAGGTGTGTGTGTATGGGTAAGTATGATATGTATGTGTAGGTGTGTATGTGTGTGTGTGTATGTGTGTGTGTGTATGTAGGTGTGTGTAGGTATGTATGTGGGTATGTATGTGTCTGTGTAGGTATGTGTATAGAAGTGTGTGTGAGTATGTGTGTGTGTGTATATAGGTGTGTGTGTGTGTGTGTACCTCTCCATTTGGCTCAGTTCTTGTCTAAAATCCTGATTTTTTCTTTCTGCTCGACTCCGTTCGTCCTCGGCTACCCGACACCGCTGAGAGAGACGCCGCTCACACATGCGACTGTTACGCAGCTGCTCTCGCAACTTTCTCACCTCCAGCAGCAGGAACTGGGTTAGACCTTCATGACCTTCTTTGTCTACACACACACACACACACACACACATACACACACAGACAAAACAAATGTATATGTATGTAAAGTCAGATTTAGTGTCTATAACATCACACACACACACACACACACATACACACACAGACAAAACAAATGTATATGTATGTAAAGTCAGATTTAGTGTCTATAACATCACACACACACACACACACACCAAGCATCATGGAGCAGCGCTGTGTGGCCCGTTGGCCCGTTAGTTGTGTGTACTGTTCAGGATGGTAGAACTCCAGAGATTCCATGAAGGCCTGCAGTCCACGTGGGCTACGCCCCCTTAGGATATCCAATAAACGACCTGCCAAGAGACACCAAACACCAACCAATCAGAATTGATCAAAATAATAATTAAGGACTGTGCAGATCTGTAGAGCCAATAAGCTCGTGCTGAAGTGAAGGAGAAACATGTTGAGTCTCCAAGAGGGAACAAGAGGGTCTGAAAATAGGAACAGTAGGGTGTGGTCAGCAGTAGTTATAAATCAGGGGCAGTAAAGTGAGAGTCAGTAGTGGCAACAGTGAGGGGGAAGTGCACAAGTGGGTAATGAATGGGGATTTTGCACTCTAACCAGTAAATGTAAGAAAGCAGGGCAATGGACAGTAGAGATGAAGATTAATAAGGAAAGTCAACGCAGTAGGAGTAGAAGGGGCAAGAGGGGCAGCAAGGTAAAGATCAGTTGGGTCAGTAAAGTAAAGTAGGAGCAAAAAGGTAAGTGGAAGTGAAATCAGTAAGGTCATGGGGAGTAGGGACAGTAAGGTGAGGGACAATAGGGGCTGTTAGGTCAGGGGCAGTATTAACAATATGGTGAGGGCAGTTGTAGCCTAACGGTTAAGGTACTGGACCAGTAATCAGAAGGTTGCTGGTTCAAGCCCCACCACTGCCAGGTTGCCACTGCTGGGCCCTTGAGCAAGGCCCTTAACCCCCAATTGCTTAGATTGTATTCTGTCACAACTGTAAGTCGCTTTGGATAAAAATGTCGAAAATGTAAATTGAGGGGCAATGGGGCTGTTAGGGGCAGTAAGGTAAGAGGCAATAGGAAATGTTAGTGGCAGTAGGGACAGTAAAGTAATGAGTAACAGTGGCTCTTAGGAGCAGCAGGGACAGCAAAGTGAGAGGCAATGGGGGCTATTAGGTCAGGGGCAGTAGGGACAGTAAGGTAAGAGGCAATAGGGGCTGTTAGGTCAGGGGCAGAAGGGACAGTAAGGAGAGAGGCAATAGGATATGTAAGGACAGTAGCGACAGTAAGGTAAAAGGCAATAGGATATGTAAGGGCAGTAGGGACAGTGAGATGATGAGTAATAGAGGCTGATGGGGCAGTAGGAACAGTGAGGTGATGAGTAATAAAAACTGTTGGGGCAGTAGGGACACTAAGGCAAGAAGCAATAGAGGCTCTTAGGGGCAGCAGGGACAGTAAGGTAAGGGGCAATAGAAAATGTTAGAGGCAGTAAGGACAGTAAGGTGAGGAGCAACAGGGGCTGTCAGGGGGAGTAGAGACAGTAAGGCGAGAGACAATGGGGCTGGTAGAGATATTAGATACAGTAAGATGACAGGCAAAAGGGCAGTTATATCGGGGGCAGTAGGGACAGTAAGGTAAGAAGCTATTGGGGCTGTTATGTCAGGAGCAGTGGGGGGCACTGGAACATCAGCTTCTCACCAGCTTTACTAATGCGCAGAGGGAGCTGAGTGGAGTTGAGCACTTCATCCTCATCCTGCTCGTCGATGACTTTACACTGCCGCAGATACGGTGTCAGTTTAGCTGGGTTTAGAATTCGGGTTAGTTTGTGCCTCACACCCTCCACTCGATCCCATAATTCCTCACACATCTCCTCGGTCCACGAAGACACCACAGGGGTAACTTCACCCTCCAGCACCCACTCGCTTTCACCTACAAAAAACAGAGAAAGATACAAAGAGCAACATTTGTTCAATTCTTAAAGGTTAATGGTTTGTACATGTTAGTGAGAGTGGGTGGGTGGTGGAGTAGTAGGACCCTGGGTGGGTTGCCAAATATACAAACCAATGGAAAAAAGGAGAATAACAGACTGTATCTTTTTTTTCTTGCTTTTTTGTAACATGATTTAGCTGATGAAGAAGCTTGGCATTGAGTCATGTTAAGAGTTGTGTCCTAATGCATTGCCATTTTGGTGGGCAGAGGGGGCATGGATGTGCAGATGATTGTTAGTGTCAGTTTCCCCTAAAGGACAATCACCTGTACCTGTGTGAGCTCCAGGTGAAAGTTTTTCTACATATCATGGTTTCTCCCTCTTAGACTCGCCAGGTTTGGTTGAGTTTTTTCCTGGGGTCTCCTGCTGGGAACTTACCCGGTGTCTTGGCATGTTTATGATGGAGCCTCATGATGGACTCACCCATTGGGAGTGGATTACCCCAGATGCAGTATGAGGTCCCTTTTCCGGAACAAACACCACCCACAAATCCACGCTATGCACAGAGTGCGCTAGTTGGTGAGGTTGGGGTGTCGCTTGTACGTAGCCGGTCCAAGCTGGTTCTCAGGGCTCCCAGTCTTTCCTTTCCTCCTTAGTAAAGCGTTCTGCACTTGGCTTTACATCTCTAGCAGAGCAGCACTGCTGGGTACCACACTGGGTTTTACTTCACCACCCAAAACATGCAGAAGGTGAACTGGCGGCTCTAAACTGCCTCTAGGTGTAGGAGAATGAGTAATGAGTAAATGTGTAAATGAGTGTGAACATGTGAACTGAATTTGTGTGACCTGATTCTGACCATGACGTTACAGTGGGTGGTTCCTCTCGGCTGATGCTTGGCTCATGTTGAGTACCATGTAGGTGTGACCGTTAGCTATTGCTGTTATCTACTGTATATCTTTGAGTCTGGGATTTTCCCAATATCCTTCTCGTGAGCAGCTGTAACTGGTTTGAAGATGGTGGGTTTTGACTGGTTACGGGAGTCTTTAACTCTCCCGCTCTGTCTCATTACTCAGGAATGCAAACACAAGATTCTGAACCTTCCTCATCTACAGTCTGATAAACATCTCACTCACAGACACAATGGTGAAGAAAAGGCTGAGTGTTGATGCTGCCGGACACGGAAACTACCATGGAAACATCGAGACGACTTCATGATGGTACATGTTCCTCTCACTGCATGGTTGCACCGTTTACCCACATCTCTGATCCAAAGTCACGTTACTAGTAGCTCCACGGGTACCAACATGTGGTGGACGTCCAGAACCTCTTACACTTCTCACCTGATTTAGATTGAAGATTTCTGTCTTGACTTTGCATAAATCAGTGCAATCAAGAAGCAAATCAAGGGCAGGTGTAGCTCAGGAGTTCTTGCACTGGACTAGTGATCAGAAGGTTGTTGGTTTAATCCCCACAATCTCCAAGTTACATGAGCAACATCTCTCGATTGCTTGCGGTGCATTCGGTCATATTTCTACTTGAACTTTGAATAAAGGCATCTGCTAAATGCTGTTGATGTGGAGCAGGATGAAATATCTTCTACATTTGTATGAATTGCAAGTTTTTGAATTTGGTGCTGCATAGCCAAACAAGCCCTAAAATGCTGGGTTCAATTCTCACCTGCTGTCACTATCTGTCACTGTCACAGCTTGATAAAAGCTTGACTTACAGACATTTTAAATGTTATTAAGCTATTTCCATTTATATTTTATGTTTCTTAAGTTGATCAGATCTAGGAACTTTCAAGCAGTAATCCATGACTTCCTGTTTTACTGTGGTATATATATTAGGTCACACAGAGGTCAAATTCTTAGTCAATCCACATAGGAAAGACGAGAGGAAACACAATTCAGGCTAAACAGAGCTTCACTTGTTTTAAAAGTGTCCGTGTGGGGTTGCTTACATTTGTGTTTAGGTGACAGGAAAGGGTTTTGTGGCAAGGCTTATAAGAGGTTGCATGGAGGAGGTGTCTGATGGTAGTTTTGGAGACTTGGTGCCCTCAAGATGCTTTTTTTTTTTCTGTAACTCTCCAAAAGTCATCCTTCTGAACGTTTTGCCTACCGTCCTTTACACAGTGTAACTTGGGTTCTCATCCAGGGAAGTGTGTCACCGTTCTGGTAAATTGTAACTTTTTTTAATTACTGCTGTAGATTTGGGCATTTGCAGCCAAGTAGCTGTAACATTCTTAATCATTACCTGAATTATAAAGGTCCACACATTTATTCATTGTGTTTTAACGCTTTATCCCATCAGGGTCGTGGTGGGTACAATTCACTGGGCGAAAGGTAGGAAACAATCCAAACAGGTCACCAGTCCATCACATTCGCGCACACACTCATACCTAGGGGCAATTTTGTACCACTCTATCCCCAATAGAGCACTGTCACTCACAGCATGGGTTTCACACAGTCCAAAAACATGCAGTCAGGTTTACTGGAGACACTAAATTGCCCTATAGGTGAATGAGTGTATGTGTGTCTGCCCTACGATGGACTGGCGCCCCATCCAGGGTGTTACTGTGTGCCTTACACCCATTGAAAAGCTGTAAAAGCACCAGACCCCCCACCTCCATAGCCCTAACTGGTTAAGAATGTAAGTAAGTTTTTCCCCAAATAACCTGACTGAATGTCTTGGGATTGTGAACGGAAAACGGAGCACCCGGAAGAAACCCACACAGACACAGGTAAACATGTCACCTCCACCTGGGAATTAAACCCAATACCTTTTTGCTGCTAGGTGACAGTGCTACCCACCGAGCCACCGTTCCACCCCCCAGGTTCTCACACTTTTCCCTTATTTGAATTGTGTTCTCTCGTCTTTCCTATGTTGAACTAGTACAAGAACTGTAATATACTGCATATACCCCAGTAAAACAGGAGGTCATGGATCACTGCTTGAAAGTTCCTAGACACTCTGATCAACTTAAAACAAGAAAATATAATGTTGAAAATATGTTGTTAGACTTCTATACTCATTAACTCCCAACACACGAGCGTGATCGTACAGATACACCAAAATAAAACTGATTTAATAAAATGTGTGTGTACGTCCAGATAAGAATTACGCCACTTTGTTGTGACTCATGAGTGTATTGAACATTGTACATTATTAGATCTTGTCCTGTAATTTAGGGTGGCTCTGTATAACATGTCATACGCAATAATATACATTTACTTTATTTTGTTTGCTTAAAAATAATTGTTAATGTAATTTTTAAGGAAAAATCTCATAATTAAATGAAAAATTTCTGTGGTTAATATTTATTGCCCTTACAGAAGTGTCACATGATCCCCAGGTCATATGTTTTAAAGTCACAAACAGCAGTAAATGAGCAACATTAAATAAAATGTAAATAATGATATTAGTAAATGTAGTTCCTACCGCTCATGGTTCAGCTGCTGAACTCCACTTTCCTTCCACATGAACTGAGTAAAGAGAGTAAAAAAGAGGTGTGAAGCTCTACTATTTACCCTCCCTGCACACACACACACACACACACACCTTCACAATGAGTTTTTTCAGCAGTAGCACTACACACATTTCCTCCTGCAGTGTGTTTATATTGCAGCACAGATTGAATGAATGAATGAACTTAGCGAGCACTGTACATTTAAACACACTTACACTGATCAGGCATAATATTATGACACATCAGCTCTATGTTCACAGACTCAAAAATGAAGCATTCAAAGAAAAGAACATTGTACCTACTGTGAAACATGGATGAGGCTTGGTTATGTTTTGGGGCTGTTTTGCTGCATCTGACACAGGGTATCTTGAATCTGTGCAGGGTACAAAGAAATCTCAAGACTACCAAGGCATTCTGGAGCAAAATGTGCTGCCCAGTGTCAGAAAGCTTGGTCTCAGTCGCAGGTCATGGGTCCTCCAACAGGATAATGACCCAAAACACACAGCTAAAAACATCCAAGAATGGCTAAGAGCAAAACATTGGACTATTCTGAAGTGGCATTTTATGAGTCCTGATCTAAAACCTATTGAACATCTGTGGAAGGAGCTGAAACATGAAGTCTGGAGAAGGCACCCTACAAACCTGAGACAGCTGGAGCAGTTTGCTCACGAGGAGTGGGCCAAAACACCTGTGGACAGGTGCAGAAGTTTAATTGAGAGTTACAGAAATTGCTTGATTGCAGTGATTGCCTCAAAAGGTTGTGCAACAAAATATTAAATTAAAAGTACCATCATTTTTGTCCAGGCCAGTTTCATTAGTTTTTTTTTTTAAATTATTCTATTGCAAGTTCTCCTACTTAGAAAGATGAGAGGTCTGTAATTTTCATCATAGCTACACTTCAACTATGAGAGACAAAATGAGAAAAAAAATCCAGGAAATCACATTGTAGGATTTTTAAAGAATTTATTTGTAAATTATGGTGGAAAATAAGTATTTGGTCAATAACAAAAGTTTAACTCAATACTTTGCAACATAACCTTTGTTGGCAATGACAGAGGTCAAACGTTTCCTGTAAGTCTTCACCAGGTTTGCACACACTGTACCTGGTATTTTGGCCCATTCCTCCATGCAGATCTCCTCTAGAGCAGTGATGTTTTGGGGCTGTCGCTGGGCAACACAGACTTTCAACTCCCTCCACAAATATTCTATGGGTCACTCCAGGACCTTGAAATGCTTTTTACGGAGCCACTCCTTCGTTGCCCGAGCGGTGTGTTTGGGATCATTGTCATGCTGGAAGACCCAGCCATGTTCCATCTTCAATGCTCTCACTGATGGAAGGAGGTTTTGGCCTAAAATCTCACGATACATGGTTCCGTTCATTCTTCCCTTAACACGGCTCAGTCGTCCTGTCCCCTTTACAGAAAAACAGCCCCAAAACATGATGTTTCCACCCCCATGCTTCACAGTAGGTATGGTGTTCTTCAGCATTCTTCTTCCTCCAAACACGACGAGTTGAGTTTTTACCAAAAAGTTCCATTTTGGTTTCATCTGACCACATGATATTCTCCCAATCCTCTTCTGGATCATCCATATGCTCTCTGGCAAACTTCAGATGGGCCTGGACATGTACTGGCTTAAGCAGGGGGACACGCCTGGCACTGCAGGATTTGAGTCCCTCTTGGCATAGTGTGTTACTGATGGTAGCCTTGTTACTTTGGTCCCAGCTCTCTGCAGGTCATTCATCAGGTCCCTCCGTGTAGTTCTGGGATTTTTGCTCACTGTTCTCATGATCATTTTGACCCCACAGGATGAGATCTTGCGAGGGGCCTCAGATCGAGGGAGATTATCAATGGTCTTGTATGTCTTCCATTTTCTTACAATTGCTCCCACAGTTGATTTATTCAAACCAACCTGCTTGCCTATTATAGATTCACTCTTCCCAGCCTGGTGCAGGTCTACAATTTTCCTCCTGGTGTCCTTCGACAGCTCTTTGGTCTTGGCCATGGTTGAGTTTGGAGTCTGACTGTTTGATGCTGTGGACAGGTGTCTTTTATACAGATAATGAGATCAAACAGGTGCCATTAATACAGGGAATGAGTGGAGGACAGAAGAGCTTCTTCAAGAAGAAGTTACAGGTCTGTGAGAGCCAGAAATCTTGCTTGTTTGTGGGTGACCAAATACTTATTTTCCACCATAATTTACAAATAAATTCTTTAAAAATCCTACAATGTGATTTCCTGGATTTTTTTTTCTCATTTTGTCTCTAATAGTTGAAGTGTACCTATGATGAAAATTACAGACCTCTCTCATCTTTCTTATTTTCTGACTAAATACTTTTTGGCCCCACTGTATATCTAGGGAGTAACCCAGAATTCCATCCTCTCTGTTGGTGCAGACACTTTCAACCAGCCAGCAGAGGTCACTATTGCACCAGCATTGAGAAATCCCTTCGACTGTGTCGGTGGTCTGGCTGATCCATAGCACAGCTGAGATTTAATTCGATCTCAGAGTTGAATGTGGACATCAGAGAGTGACGTCAGTGTTTCAGAAGCTTTAATTATTCTTCACCATCCAGTCAGGGTTTTATCTCATGGTGAGATTTTCTGTACAATTGTAGAAGAAATCACATGGGACCTGAAATAACTTGGAAATGTGACATCAATGATTTGTGGAAATGGTCTTATATCTAGAATATGCACAAAATGTTCCAAACCATTTGTGGCTTAGTCTAATGGGTGTGGTCATATTATCTTTGTGTATGAGGCCACAGAGAAGTCAGCAGCTGTACTCAATCATAATTAGTAATACGGAATTAGGAGACCTTGGTTTTTGGAAAACCCACAATAAACATTTAATCATTAATCATTTAGTCACAAATCAGAACCATTGCACAGATGATTAAAATCTTAAAACACCTGACCATGAGCTTGCTGGATGTCCCAGTTCAAAAACAAATGATAATAAAACATAGTGACCTTTATGTGATCTCTTGGTTTCATTCATATCTGACTGACCGCTCGCAATTTGTTTATGTAAATAATAAATGCTCGGAAACTACAAAAGTAAAGTGTGGTGTTCCACAGGGGTCGGTACTGGGACCACTATTATTTACACTCTATATGCTTCCACTAGGTGAAATTATTCATAAACATGGCATAAAATTTCACTGCTATGCAGATGACACACAGCTGTATATATCAGCCAAACCAAATGATACTGACACAATCAGTGAGATAGAAGATTGTGTAAACGACATAAAAAACTGGATGTCGTGTAATTTTCTTTTACTTAATTCAGATAAAACAGAGGTTTTACTTGTTGGCTCTGAAGCTGCAAGAGACAAGTTGTCTAACCTGGTGCTAAACTTAAACACGTTCTCTGTTACTCCCAGCCCAGATGTAAAAAACTTGGGTGTCACACTAGATTCAGATCTTTCCTTTGATACACACATTAATAATATTACTAGAGTTGCTTTCTATCATTTGCGTAATATCTCTAAAATAAGAAATATACTATCTGTTAATGATGCCGAAAAACTGATCCATGCGTTTATAACTTCTCGGCTAGATTATTGTAATGCTCTTCTAACTGGATGCTCTGGTAGATCCATAAACAAACTCCAGTTAGTTCAAAATGCAGCAGCTCGAGTGCTAACTAGAACCAAAAAATTTGATCATATTAGTCCTGTTCTATCATCTCTACACTGGCTGCCAGTTAAATTCCGCATTGATTACAAAATAATTTTACTAACCTATAAAGCGCTACATGGTCTGGCTCCACAGTATCTGAGTGAACTTATTAATCACTACAGCCCAGCGCGTCCACTTCGTTCACAAGATGCAGGGTTACTTATAGTTCCTAAAATTAAAAAGACCACAGCTGGTGGAAGAGCATTTTCTTACAAAGCTCCACAATTTTGGAATAATCTTCCTGCCTCTGTTCGGGATTCGTACACAGTCTCAATGTTTAAGTCTAGACTGAAAACATATTTATTTTCTCAGGCTTTTGATTAGTATTGACAAAGGCGCAGAGCTTGGGGGTTCTTGGTGATAGAAACTTGTGGTGATCAGGGATGTTGGGTCGCTGTCGTTCTGCCTCTCTTGTCCAATCACTCCAGTTTGTGTAGGGAGGTGGGCGCTGATGTCCTATGAAAGCCTTCATGACCTTGTTACCTGCTCGCTCTCCCTTTTAGTTATGCTGTAATATTTAGGGCTGCCGGAGTCTAAAACTAAACTAGCATTGTACATTATTAACTACATTCTTTGTTGTTTTACTCCAAAGACATTCTGATGGAAACCTGTTTACCCACCAAGGTTAAGGATTAAAGTCAAGACTGCCGTGACAACTATGCTGCTCCTGCCGGATGTGACGGGTCTGGAGTAATTGCACCAAGAATGACAAGAAATCACTACAGACTTTATTGAAGACTAGAGCGAAGAACAACTCATTATTATTAGAACAATATTATTATTTATTTATTTATTTATCTATTTATTACCAGTTATAACTTTTAGATCATTTAATTCTGTGTTTGTATGCTTTGTGTAAATCGTGTATTTATTTAAAGTATCCTCCAGACCACCCAAGAAGGATGGGCCCTGCTGAGTCTGGTTCCTCTCAAGGTTTCTTCCTGTAATTTTCAGGGAGTTTTTCCTGGCCACAGTCGCCCTCGGCTTGCTCAACAGGGGTTTTTGTATCTGTTGGTCCTGGATTTTGTAAAGTTGCTTTTATAACGAAGCCTGTAGTAGCTGGTGAACGTGCCCCGGGTTCCCAGCGAAACAGGTCTTACAGAGCTCAGAAAACAAAGCCGGTAACCGTTGGGTGGCGACCCCGTACAGCGTTCGGTCGGTCTGCCAGCGATCCCGGTTCGAATCCGCAAGTTAACCTTGCCTAACTGTGCTTGTCTTTTTTTCCTCCTTTCAGTTAACCTTGCCTAACTGTGCTTGTCTTTTTTTCCTCCTTTCAGGTCGGAGTGCCTCTGCCCCGCGACCGTGAGCTCGTCGCACTCCGAATAGTTTTTCCCCGAATGTCTACCGCTGTTCCGGGGTTGGCGTTAAGCGGAGCCTTTCCCTCTCGCCTCGGCTTACAGCAGCGTCTTCAGCGCTAACGCGCTTTCGTTTTGCAGTGCCGCGTTAGCGTGGTGTTAACGCTCCCGGCTCTCACTACGGAGACCGGGGTTCGCGTCCGTCCTGTTGTGCTTTTTTTGTTCGCTGCACCCGCAGCCTTCCGTCGGAGGTTCCGATCGGTTTTTTGGTTTGCTTTATTATTTCTCTGTTTTATTTTTCTATTGATTATTATTTAAAAACAAAAATAAAAGCTTTTTTTATCTTATTCCTGCGTTTGAGTCCTCCCTTCTTCACCCACGTGACAGCTTTGAGACAATGTCTATTGTAAAAAGCGCTATATAAATAAAGTTGACTTGACTTGACTTGATCTTTTAGCTAGAACAACAGCTGCTTTTCTAAAGTTTGAGTTGAGCTTTTCTAAAGAGTTTGTGTCCCTGCAGCAAAAAGAGCATTTGCATGTCAGGGCATTGATGTTGGTAAAGAAAGCCTCATGTACACTTTGAATCAAACTATATTTAGCAGTAATTAAAAATACATTTTGGAATTTCAGTTGGAGAAACATCAAGCTCTGATGTCACCACTGTGGACCAGCAGAATGGAGGATTCCTGTTGGAGCTAGTCAAAAAAGAAGAATCTCAAGATAAAACCTATAAAGCAGGTAAGATGTTACATTGGACTTATAATAATAATAATTTTAATTAAAAGCATAGCATGCATTCTGCTATATTCCAGCTTGGCACTCTAAACCAAAATAGTTTGTGTTCTCTGATTTTATAACAATGTTCTTGTGTTTACTGCCTTCAGTATAAATATCAGTACTCGAGTCATATTAGTGCTCACTGTAAAATGAGTTTCACTCAGCTTGGTGCTCTCCGTTCGCACCTGCACATTTACACTGTTGATAAGCTGTATGTGTGGAAATGTTTTACATTTACATAATCTCAAATTAACACAGGAAATAGACCAGTGGTTCTTCAGTATGTGGTCTCCCTCTGTTGGTACATGAAAATCTACTACTAAATTTAAATAAGATTTAAAAAATTATGATCAATGGCTCAGAAACCTTCCCATCATGGCTCAAAACAGAAACGATTAGAAAAAGAGAAGATAAGAAGGACAATGTTTCCAGCTCAGTAAACTTCTCATATCACTTTTTGTCCAAAATAACAGAACTCTAGTTCTAGAACCGGTTTAGTTTGGACTTCTTTAAACCTTGATGCTCTTTAGAGAACCGGCCCACGTTTCCACCAGTTTTTGGGAACAAAGGATGCATCATCAATGATAGGCAACACAAGCAAACAGTAGTAACAAGGTGCATTTAGGGTTTGTGGTGCTGTGCTGTGGTTTCCTGTGGAGTTTGACGCTGCGCTTCCTACCTTTAAAGTTTATCTGATTGAATTTTGACCCAGTTTGTCACTCCTAAAGTGTAGATTTAGCAAGTAGTAGCAAGCTCCTAAAGTGAGATGAACTGTGATATGAGGCGGTAAAAGCAACTCAGTTCATGACTTGTTGTACTAAAACAATGACTGGAAAATTTCAGCAGTACAGAGCACTTATAACCAGTAATAACTGAGAGAAGTTTAGTGTTCCTGTCATTCTTCAGCCACGTTATGCTTTTTATGTTGCATTATTGACTTTCAAGGTGAAGCTGATTATCAGAATTTCTCAGAACCCTGAGCTGTAACACAAGGTTAAACGTGAAACCACCACACAGTGAAGAAAATTGATAAATAGATACTTTATTAATCCCGATGTCACACAGGGGCTAGACGAGACTAAGGGGCGGACACACTCGCAGAGATAAACGAAACCAAAGTTTATTAATAATAATAATAATAAAATTACAAAAACTAAGGGCTAGCGTCACAAAAGCTAGCAACGTTAGCGAGACACCTGGAGCTAGAAACAAGGAGCTAGATAACAAGAGCAAGTAACAAAAGCTAGTAACATGTGTGGCCTCCCCCAGTGAACTAGGTGCCAGACAACGCCACCCCTTGGATTATGAGCGAAGGGGAAGCTCCGTGTATAAAAAACTCACAAACGCAGGTTTAGAAAAGTACAAAAGTTCAACTTTATTGAGTGTAAAAACCACTGTCAGTTTGGTTGCAGGATAAGAAAATAAAACAAAACCACATACCCAGCTGGATGGGAATAATTGGGAGGTTGGGAACCCCACAGATATAATATCAATAACAAATGTGGCTAGTTTCTACTAATAAAAAAATACACTCTACAATACAGTGCGACACAGTAATCTCTCACACTACACAGCACTGCAAATCAGTCACTCTGGTGAACAACACACAATTCTACCCACCAACCTGTAGGTTTCCCAAGTTTCCCCCAATTAACCAGCACTATAAGACCTTTTAAAAATGGAGCAGCATCCCCATAAAAGCTAAGACCTATAAGTTTGAGTATACCCTAATGGAATCTCAAGTAACAACAGTCAAACAGTTGCGGAGCACAAATAAAGGAAAGGAAAACAGTTGGCACCCCAAACAGTTGTACAAATCGATTTTCACTGAGCAACTGGATAATGCTTCTAGGCAAATATTACGTGACCTCGAGCCTGCTCTAGCATAGAGCAAACGGCATTAGTCAGACACTATCCTGCTGTTTGTGTTCTCCCACACGGCCAGGTTACTTTAGCTGCCGGATGCGGTTCTATATCCACTTTAAACCATACACCACACTGTCATCAAACAGCACCAGCTCGGCTCTACTCAGAGCAACCAATGCTACCGGGAACCAAGGCGTCTCGTCTATGCCCGTCCCTCACTTCACAGCAGCCAATGCTTTACCAAACAGCCCGGGACACCGAACACCGCTACCCACGCTAGTCCAGCAACGAGGCAAACTGCGCTCAGGACCCAAAGGTGTCCGCCTAGATGCCCGATTGCTAGGACCCTAGTTGGCTCAATAACTGCCTGCTTTACCTCAAGACAGGCCAACAGCTATTTTGGCTTGGGATGGATTCTTGTTCCTAGCTCTTGTTCCTAGCTCATGTTACTAGCTATGTTTCTAGCTCTTGTTATTAGTAATGTTACTAGCTTTTGTTACTATCTCTTGTTACTAACTCATGTTACTAGCTTTTGTTACTAACTTATGTTATTAGCTTTGTTTGTCTTGTTAGCTTAGTTTAGTGTGTTTAGCTGTGTTTAGTTTAGTTAGTATTTGTTTAACTTATCTATGTTTAGTCTTGTTTGATTTGTTTGTCCTGTTCTTTTATTATTAATAAATATTAATTGTTTTTGTACATCTCTGCGCGTGTCCACCCCTTCTTGTCTTGTCCTTTAGCCCAGCGTGACAGTTACTTTTGTCAGTTTTAAGTTATTTTAATAACCATTGTGGGTTTTTCTTTCTTCAACGGAAGGGTACCAACAATTTTGTCCACGTGTGTATATTCCAGCTTGGCACTCTAAACCAAATAGTTTGTGTTCTCTGATTGTATAACAATGTTCTTGTGTTTACTGCCTTCAGTATAAATATCAGTACTCGAGTCATATTAGTGCTCACTGTAAAAAGAGTTTCACTCAGCTTGGTGCTCTCCGTTCGCACCTGCACATTTACACTGTTGATAAACTGTATGTGTGAAAATGTTTTACATTTACATAATCTCAAATTAACACAGGAAATAGACCAGTGGTTCTTCAGTATGTGGTCTCCCTCTGTTGGTACATGAGAAAATCTACTACTAAATTTAAATAAGATTTAAAAAATTATGATCAATGGCTCAGAAACCTTCCCATCATGGCTCAAAACAGAAACGATTAGAAAAAGAGAAGATAAGGAGGACAATGTTTCCAGCTCAGTAAACTTCTCATATCACTTTTTGTCCAAAATAACAGAACTCTAGTTCTAGAACCGGTTTAGTTTGGACTTCTTTAAACCTTGATGCTCTTTAGAGAACCGGCCCACGTTTCCACCAGTTTTTGGGAACAAAGGATGCATCATCAATGATAGGCAACACAAGCAAACAGTAGTAACAAGGTGCATTTAGGGTTTGTGGTGCTGTGCTGTGGTTTCCTGTGGAGTTTGACGCTGCGCTTCCTACCTTTAAAGTTTATCTGATTGAATTTTGACCCAGTTTGTCACTGACATTTTCAAAGCTCCTAAAGTGAGATGAACTGTGATATGAGGCGGTAAAAGCAACTCAGTTCATGACTTGTTGTACTAAAACAATGACTGGAAAATTTCAGCAGTACAGAGTACTTATAACCAGTAATAACTGAGAGAAGTTTAGTGTTCCTGTCATTCTTCAGCCACGTTATGCTTTTTATGTTGCATTATTGACTTTCAAGGTGAAGCTGATTATCAGAATTTCTCAGAACCCTGAGCTGTAACACAAGGTTAAACGTGAAATCACCACACAGTAAAAAAGATAAGATAGATAGATAGATAGATAGATAGATAGATAGATAGATAGATAGATAGATAGATAGATAGATACTTTATTAATCCCGATGTCACGCAGGGGCTAGACGAGACTAAGGGGCGGACACACTCGCAGAGATAAACAAATCAAAGTTTATAAATAATAATAATAAAATTACAAAAACTAAGGGCTAGCATCACAAAAGCTAGCAATGAAAGCGAGATACCTGGAGCTAGAAACAAAGAGCTAGATAACAAGAGCTAGTAACAAAAGCTAGTAACATGGCTAGTAACAAGAGTTAGAAACATAAGCTAGGAACAGGAGCTAGAAACATGAGCTAGTAACAAGAGCTAGAAACAGGAGCTAGTAACATGAGCTAGTATCAAGGAGCTAGTAACAAGGAGCAAGAAAACCTGGAGTCCATTCAGAGCCAAAATAGCTCCCACTGTCTTGTCATCCAGCCTTCCTCTTTTATAGAGGGCAGCTGGAGATAATCGGTCCAAACGAACCAACCAGAGTGAGTGGGGTGTTGCAGACAGTGTGCTCACAAAGAGGGGTGTGTGGCACAAAGGAGCACACAGAGGGTCCTGGTGTAAAATATACCCCTCCCTAAAGGCAATACTCCTGGAGTGCTTTTAAAAAAAAAAACAAAAAAAAAAAACAAGGTCGCCCTGGGCCCTGTGGGGCAAATTTGAAGTCATTAAGGAAGTCCTCAGGCAGGCGTGGACGCCAACAAGAGTGCTGACAGAAATCCAGAAGTGCAGCCGAGGGGCGCCAACAAGAGTTCAAAAGTGCCCTCTGGGGGCACCGACGAGGAGCCTGAGGCACCAACTTGAGGTGCCGACTTGAGACCTGAAGCGCCCTCTGGGAGCGCCGACTTGAGACCTAAAGCGCCTTCTGGGAACGCCGACTTGAGACTTGAAGAGCCCTCTAAGGGTGCCAACGAGAGTTCAGAAGTGCCATCGGAGGGCACCAACGAGAGTTCAGAAGCACCCTCTTGGGGTGCTGACTTAAGAACGGAAGCGTCATCAGGGGCGCCTACTTGAGAGCAGAAGCGCCATCGGAGGCGCCAACAAGAGTTCAGAAGCACCCTCTGTGCCAGCCATCAGAGAAGAAGCACCATCGGGGGCACCGACTCGGGAACAGAAGTGCCATCTTGGGGCGCCGACTCAGGAACAGAAGCACCTTCGGGGGGTGCCGACTCGGAAACAGAAGCAAGCTGTCTGGAGCCTGGAGAGGCGTCTTGAATCAGCTGCTTGGAACCTGGAGAGGCGTCAGAAGTCAGCTGCTTGGAACCTGGAGAGGCGTGAGAAGTCAGCTGCTTGGAACCTGGAGAGGCGTCAGAAGTCAGCTGCTTGGAACCTGAACAGGAGCTAGTAACAAGGAGCTAGCAACAAGGAGCTAGTAACAAGGAGCTAGTAACAAGGAGCAAGAAAACCTGGACCCAGGAAACAGAGTCCATCCAGAGCCAAAATTGTTCCCTAGCTCCCACTGTCTGTCCTTCAGCCTTCCTCTTTTATAGAGGGAAGCTGGAGCTAATCGGTCCAAATGAACCGATCAGTGAAGGGGTGTGGGAGGAGACAGTGTGCTCACGGGGGGGGGGGGGGGGGGGGGGGGATTGAAGGTAACCCGAGTTTTACATATACTGCATAGCTACAGAACAGTTATTTATGATGAGGATGGATTGAGTGTAAATAAACAAATGGAATGGAATTAAAAAGTGCAGGATGGTGCAGTTCCAAGTATACAGTACACGGTCCAGATTAAATATTAATTAAATAATAAATATAAAGTGATTGTTAGGGGGTCTGCGGCGTCTGACGGACTTACCACCTGTCCTCGGCGTCGCAGACATTACAGAACAAAGAGCAGCGTGGTTTCATATACAGTGTATCACAAAAGTGAGTACACCCCTCACATTTCTGCAAATATTTTATTATATCTTTTCATGGGACAACACTATAGAAATAAAACTTGGATATAACTTAGAGTAGTCAGTGTACAACTTGTATAGCAGTGTAGATTTACTGTCTTCTGAAAATAACTCAACACACAGCCATTAATGTCTAAATGGCTGGCAACATAAGTGAGTACACCCCACAGTGAACATGTCCAAATTGTGCCCAAAGTGTCAATATTTTGTGTGACCACCATTATTATCCAGCACTGCCTTAACCCTCCTGGGCATGGAATTCACCAGAGCTGCACAGGTTGCTACTGGAATCCTCTTCCACTCCTCCATGATGACATCACGGAGCTGGTGGATGTTAGACACCTTGAACTCCTCCACCTTCCACTTGAGGATGCGCCACAGGTGCTCAATTGGGTTTAGTCCATCACCTTTACCTTCAGCTTCCTCAGCAAGGCAGTTGTCATCTTGGAGGTTGTGTTTGGGGTCGTTATCCTGTTGGAAAACTGCCATGATGCCAGTTTTTGAAGGGAGGGGATCATGCTCTGTTTCAGAATGTCACAGTACATGTTGGAATTCATGTTTCCCTCAATGAACCGCAGCTCCCCAGTGCCAGCAACACTCATGCAGCCCAAGACCATGATGCTACCACCACCATGCTTGACTGTAGGCAAGATACAGTTGTCTTGGTACTTCTCACCAGGGCGCCGCCACACATGCTGGACACCATCTGAGCCAAACAAGTTTATCTTGGTCTCGTCAGACCACAGGGCATTCCAGTAATCCAAGTTCTTGGACTGCTTGTTTTCAGCAAACTGTTTGCTGGCTTTCTTGTGCGTCAGCTTCCTTCTGGGATGACGACCATGCAGACCGAGTTGATGCAGTGTGCGGCGTATGGTCTGAGCACTGACAGGCTGACCTCCCACGTCTTCAACCTCTGCAGCAATGCTGGCAGCACTCATGTGTCTATTTTTTAAAGCCAACCTCTGGATATGACGCCGAACACGTGGACTCAACTTCTTTGGTCGACCCTGGCGAAGCCTGTTCCGAGTGGAACCTGTCCTGGAAAACCGCTGTATGACCTTGGCCACCATGCTGTAGCTCAGTTTCAGGGTGTTAGCAATCTTCTTATAGCCCAGGCCATCTTTGTGGAGAGCAACAATTCTATTTCTCACATCCTCAGAGAGTTCTTTGCCATGAGGTGCCATGTTGAATATCCAGTGGCCAGTATGAGAGAATTGTACCCAAAACACCAAATTTAACAGCCCTGCTCCCCATTTACACCTGGGACCTTGACACATGACACCAGGGAGGGACAACGACACATTTGGGCACAATTTGGACATGTTCACTGTGGGGTGTACTCACTTATGTTGCCAGCTATTTAGACATTAATGGCTGTGTGTTGAGTTATTTTCAGAAGACAGTAAATCTACACTGCTATACAAGCTGTACACTGACTACTCTAAGTTATATCCAAGTTTCATGTCTACAGTGTTGTCCCATGAAAAGATATAATGAAATATTTGCAGAAATGTGAGGGGTGTACTCACTTTTGTGATACACTGTAGGAAGCCCGCTGATTAGGGCGTACGACTGGCACCTGCGCGCTTACTATATAAGTGGGCGTCGCCAGTGTGCCGGCGTCGCACCTTTTGTTCTCATGCCGGCGTTTGGCTGCATTGCTCCAGCCGCTTTTCTTTCCTTTAGTCTAGTGGGTCTAGTTGGAGGAGTAGGGTCAGGAGGCCCGAGGTACTAGATAAGTTTTGGGTAGATTGGCTGGTGCGACTGGGTGCAGTCCTTACGCTGGATTTTCCTTTCCGGCTCTTGCCGTCTAGCTTTCGGCTAAAGCTAACGCCGGGGTATTCGCTTCCCCTTGCTTTATAGCGCTTACCGGCTCGGGGATCTTTGTAGCGCTACTGGCGCTTCCCTTGTGAGCCGCGCCTCCACCGGAGCGACCAGGGTTCGCGTCCGGAGTTCGCTACTTTATTGCGAACTAGTTATATTATACGGTCACTTCCCAGCTGCGCTGGTGACAGCACCGTCAAGCTTTTTGGAACCTGTGTTCCAATCCTCTGTTTTGGTTTTGCCTTGTGGGTTTTTCCCCGAGCTCGGCTGAGCGCGGTGCCTCGTTTTAGCGCCAGCGCTATTTCTTTCTGCAGCCTTGTCGTAGCGAGGTGCTACGGTCTTGGGACGGCGTGCCAGCGACCAGGGTTCGCGGCTCGCTTCCAGTACAAGTTGGTTCCGGTTTTTTTCTCTTTTCTTTTCAGAGCCAGAGTCTTCGGCAGCACTCGTGGTCCCCGAATTGTTTTATGTTATTCCTTGTTTTGTTTTCATTTATTAAAATAAAGAACCTTTATTTTCTCTTATCTCCGCGTCTTGGGTCCTCCCCCTCCGCTACGCATAACAGTGATAAGTGATGAGTATTGCACATCGGATCGGGCCAATATAGCCATATACAGTGGGGCCAAAAAGTATTTAGTCAGCCACTGATTGTGCAAGTTCTCCTACTTAGAAAGATGACAGAGGTCTGTAATTTTCATCATAGGTACACTTCAACTATGAGAGACAAAATGAGAAAAAAAAAATCCAGGAAATCACATTGTAGGATTTGTAAAGAATTTATTTGTAAATTATGGTGGAAAATAAGTATTTGGTCAATAACAAAAGTTTAACTCAATACTTTGCAACATAACCTTTGTTGGCAATGACAGAGGTCAAACGTTTCCTGTAAGTCTTCACCAGGTTTGCACACACTGTACCTGGTATGTTGGCCCATACCTCCATGCAGATCTGCTCTAGAGCAGTGATGTTTTGGGGCTGTCGCTGGGCAACACAGACTTTCAACTCCCTCCACAAATATTCTATGGGTCACTCCAGGACCTTGAAATGCTTTTTACGGAGCCACTCCTTCGTACACACATGATACAGGATAGGATATTGGATTTATAGATTAGTGGGGTGTGCATGAATTTGATCTTTTTTCTTCTCAATGAATGTAATAATGATTGTGGTTTTAAATGTAAGTGCATGTAACAGTAAATAAAGATCAATATCTCAAAGCCCACCAGCAATATTATTTCAGTACATTTCTGCAGAAACTCCATTCAATATTTCTTTATTAGGATTTATACATTTCTTCAAAATACACATAAAGCTAAATTTTATATTCTGCACTAGTTCCTGATAAACTGATTATTACCTCAAAAAAAGAATACATTTCATAATTAAAATGTAAACTAAAATATTAGTGTAAGTAAGTGCTTTTCAGCCTACTGGAGCAGCCGGCTGCTTTTTATGAAAACCATTACATGTTTATAAAAATTAAATAAATAAATGTTTTATTTCTAAAAACAGCATCTGTAAAAAAAATGTCTCAGTCTGATTGGTATTGAACCAGAAGAACGTCAGGATGAATTTAAACACAACAAACAAATCCTAAAGAAAGTTTATGTAAAGAGAATCAGAGAAGACTGTTTTATGTACATTGTCCAGATGATCTTCCCAACTATATGAAGTAAAACAAGCTGGAAATAGTTAACGTAAGAATAGTCACCAGATTTAAAGAAACTTTGTCTACAATTATCTTATTATGAAAAAATAGCTAATTATACTCTGGTAAAAAGTATACTTAAGTGTAGTAATATTTAATATGCTACAGTGCACTATAGTGTATTGTGGTCAAGATCAATACACTTTCGGAGCAAAAATGGAACAACTATTATTATACCCATTATACTTGAATTGTACAAAAATAATACAAAAGCTTCATTTAATTCAAATGAAGAATTTTGCAGCTTGTGTATTTAACTCAATGTGTCACAAACACACTAGTAATTAAAGCACATTTAATCAGTAATTTAAGTGCACATTAAAGTAGGAGTACTTTAAAAATATTTTTTAAATAACCTTAAAATATATTTACTTTAGAGTAGAAATATACTTCCACTTCCTGTCTTTTTAGACCTGATTCTTTTTGGTGCTTTGTTTTATCAGGGTTTTTTTTTTTTTTTTTTTTTTTTTTTTTTTTGCAGGGGTCGTGAGTGCTTGAGTCAGTTCTTAACTGTTAGCATATCACATGTGTATTACTACCTACCTTGTGAGCCTAATATTCCTTTTTATATGACTAGAAATTTAAAGATTTTTACCAGCTTGTTGTTGAAGTGAATTTTAAAATCTGATTCAATTGGTATGTCAGTTTGATCTTTCATACTGAAGGTATGTTAATAAACCATTCAGTGTTATTGTTATCATAATTAGGGTCATGAGGGTGCTAAAGTTTAACCCAGAGCTCGTTATGTGAAATGCAGGGAGACGCCTGGTTAGTTGTATTTTTAAAAGCAATTATCTAATTTAGTTTATACAGGTTACTATTTAAGTACCATATGTACCCCAAATTAATATTTATGTGGTGAATTCTTTGCAAGTATTATTACAGCATCATGTGAAATTACATGCAATTTTTTACTTCCAAGTAAAAATACTTAACATACTATAAAAAACTTACCGGAATATGTTCTTTAATATGATGAATTCATTTTCCAGATGGGTATTTAGGAAACATGTAGGTCATGTTTGCATCATGTTTTTGGACTAGTCGATAATGACGCCTTTAGTGGATAATACAATAAAACTCCATCTAATTTTAAACTTTGCAATGCAAAGGTTGTAGCTCTCTACTTAGTACTTAGTATGCTGTAAAACCTATTTTAAGTCAGGAAATGTAGTCCATGAATTTCTTGCTTTTTGAAATAACTAAAAGATCAGCAGTTGGCGATAAACCGACTGAAGTATTGCGCACTGATACACATTGTTTGCATTTAACATCTTCCCGGATGTTGACTGCAAGCAACAGCTATTGTTTTTGACCACCACTTTTAAGTATGGTAAACTTGTGATAGCCTGTGATAAGCTTTCCCAGGTTAGGATTTTTTATAAAGGTTTTTTTTTATCAGTACTTATACAAGACACATGCCTGGGGAACACTGGTTGGTGGTATGTCTATATGAAGCTCTGAGGGTTTTTTTACTCATTTGGCAACAAACCAGGCTACAAACCTCTCCTGCAATTAACTATTGCCAAATAAAACACAATTCAATATAGAAAAATCAATCATCAGTTTTTGTCCTCACCATGCATATTCATAAGCAAGTTCTTGCACAACTCAAACATAAATTTTGATCCGTTAGATGG
The DNA here is from genome assembly GCF_030014385.1 of Trichomycterus rosablanca. Taxonomy (NCBI): domain Eukaryota; kingdom Metazoa; phylum Chordata; class Actinopteri; order Siluriformes; family Trichomycteridae; genus Trichomycterus; species Trichomycterus rosablanca. Next base: position 55,008,937 of record NC_085989.1, read on the forward strand.
TACAGTTTGTGTGTTGGATAAAATGTAATATTTTATGTATGTTATGCTTTGTCCTCATTGGAATGAATGTTACTGTAGTGACTGTCACTTCATCCTTAACCTGCTTGCAAAACTTATGTTTCTGTTCACTTGAGTGGAAAGGTTAATCTAACCCACTTAAAAAAAAACTGTTTTTCACATATTGACACAGATGTTACTTATCAGTTGTTCTCTGTGCATTGTTTAGTGGTCAAGTGTGGTCTGGGCAGGCTGCCATTTAAGCTTTATTTTGTGTATTTTAGCTAACTGAATATTCTGAGAAAGCAGACGTGCGCCAGAAGGAAGTTTTGGCACCTGGCCAGTGCTGGGATTTTCTTCTCACACAAAAGTCACCAACACACACACACATAACTTTTGTTATAAAAGCTAGGATGGCCCCTCTGTTTGGCAGAAGCTCACTTGTGACTTTATGACGCAAAGTGTTTGGGATTTTCCAAACAGTTGAGCTCTTGCCAGGATCGTACTGGCTTCTCTAATCTGGGGACATGCCAAGATGATGTAAGCAGTAGCTGTTTGGTGAGGTTGTGTTTAATTTTCTCCACCACAGAACCACATCCCATAAATGCTTGATTGGGCTTATGTCGGGAAAATGTGCAGGCCACATCATTCATCAAAACTCTCCAGAATCCTTCTTAACCCTCCTCTTGTGTTAACTTTCTGTTACTATCTCTTATGTTAACGGGTCGGTTTTGACCCATGTCTTAAACTAGCCATAAAATACCCTCAAAAGAATAATTTATTATCCAGTTTTTTTCTTACCTCTTGGTTACCTTGTTAGGCTTCCTTATCCGTAGAAATTTTTTTTAATAATTTTGGTGTGGCTCCCTGGCCCTTTCTTTTGACAGCTTACCCTTTGTTTTTAATTTTAAAAAATGGTAAAATGAATGAAAAATTATATAAATATACTATTTATTACTATTAATATACTGACTATTACTGAGGGGTATTCGAGCACATCTCTTAAATAAATTTGTTTTATTAATTTTTTATTTAAAAAAAAATAGCTATAGTAACATCTATGGTGTTAGGGTCAATTTTGACCCATATATATTTACTTCAAGAAACACAACCATTGGCCATCTCCCGGTCATTTTCTGGCAAGTGTAGGTGGCAGTAGCTTGTCCAGGTTGTCCACAGGTTGTGTTTATTATAGTCCAGGATAATTATGGGCATTTTGTCACTTCCTAATGACACAGCTGCATCTTTGGAAAAAAAAGTGGACATAAGTATCATAAGTAACTTTTCTTTTTGGACAATATGAAAAAAAAAACAGTGGTAGTGTTTGTAAAAGCAAATTTTGAAGAAAGTGAAGCCCAGGAAGGGACAAATCATTCATATACTGTCACCTCTGGGTTTAACATCACTGGAAGGAGCTGCACACATCTCTCCCAGACATCCAGTTCTGTTTAGATTTGGTGTTTTGCAGAGTACACATTTCCAGTTTGCAGCATGCAAAAATGAGGAGAAGATTTACAATAAGCCATGCTCTGGATCATATCTTTGCTAAAAATGAGGCAGAGGACACAGAGAAGCATAGCGATACAGATGAGCAGGTTTCTGAGGAAGACGATGAGTCTGATAAGGAGGTCACTGATGTCGGAGATGCTACTGCTCCGGCTAAAACATATACATCCAAAAGTGGTAACATCTGTTGGTGCTGAGTACCTCCTTTTGTTAGATTTTGCTCTAGTATCTGTGTTGTCAAATCTGGGGACTCTTGATATTATTCAAAAGGTCTGAAGTGACATTGTTCCCCGGATCTGTACACTCCAGCAAGAAGAATAACACCAATATAAGCACCCAGGTATACCTCATCCGTGCCATTCCACATGTTGCCGTGGACTTTTTTCAAAATTTGTCATAGCAATTATGACTTTTTTTTAGTGACAATGGCATAAACAGGTCTTTATGTCACTTACTCTTGTCACAGCAAACCTTGTGATCCCAGGGGTCACTTTGATGACATTTGCAGCAGCTGCCTTGCCATGTAAGTCAGGAGGTACTGAGCTCCAACAGATGTTACCACTATTGGATTTGAATGTTTTAGCGGTAGCAGGAGCAGCTTCAGCACCAGTGACCTCCTCATCAGACTTATCAGGTGTGTCTGTGTCTTCTGGTTGATGCTCTACATCATCTTCCTCCTTAAATACCTGCTCATCTCTATTGCTATGCTGCTCCGTATCCTCTGCCTCATTTTTACCAATAATATGATCCAGAGCATGGCTTATTGTAAATCTTCTCCTCATTTTGTTTGTTCAGGGAAGGAGACAAACAGGCAAAGCGGGAAGCCCCTAACTAAAGCTTACAGGGTTGGGAGAGGAGCTGGCTGTCAGTGGGCTGTTGGCTGACAGTGTTAATGAGCTGACAGTGTGTTTATAATTTCAGTTTTGGCACTAATTATTGTTTTATAATCTTTTTTTTTATAACTGGGTCGAAACCGACCCTAACAACACAAATTCAAAGTCATAATTTTTACTAGCGCATTTTATAATTATAATTTTTTTTGTTTTATTTTGTTTAAATAGAGGTCCTTAACAAAGTCAAAAAGCCTTGATGCAATAAAATAAATGTATGTGGTACTTTTGTACATTTAAAACCTAAAATGGGTCGGTGCCGACCCTAACACGAGAGGAAGGTTAAACTAATTCTGGACAACTTTGGCCCAATAGCACCAACCCATGCCGTAAGAACAAACTCCACACAGATATGGAACAATCACCAGCCAGCACAGGGTCAATGGGTTTACTGGGTCTGTGTCACACACAATTTGTACCGTTAGCGGGAAATAATTGGTACTGTGACTCAGCGGACAACTGCACATGTTGCCAGTCTTCTTTGTTCAACTTAGCAATTTCACAAGACAAGGTGAGGCACCCTGTCGATTGTCGTGTTAACAGAGGCACTCTGGTGGGTCTTATGCCTCAATATCCCACAGACAATCATGATAGGTATGCACCCATGTGTGGCCATTGCACTGTCCATTGTATGTGGTAATGCCTTCTATCACATACTCCCAATACACACGACACTGTGGATTGAGGAATCGGAAATAACAGCACAACTTCGGAAATTGAATGTCCCATGCATCTGGCACCCACTACCAAGTCTCGTTCCAACTTCAATAATTCACATCACCTTACCATAAGCATGCTGGCCAGTTTTCAACCTCTGTCACAAGATAACACCTCAAAACTTATCCAGCTGTGGGTATTTTCAAGTAATCCCCTAAGGTAACACTACTTCATAATCAGTTTATATACTGCTATCACTAAATGTTGGAATTTTACAATTTTTTTCGAAGTGGTAACTATCTAGCAGTGAACGCAATTTCTCTGAAGTAAAACTATGATGTTTTACAGTCTGGTGAGTGCCTTTTCTTTTTCAGTTTGAGGACTTTTTAGAATTAATTCACACTAGTCTCAGTTCAGGCCATCCTGGGATTCAGAAAACTACAGATTTGGTCACCAGGAAGTTTTGATAAAGTACCTTAACAAAGGATATTTGTGAGTTTGTAAAGGCCTGTAGTGTCTGTGCTCAAACAAAATCTCCAAGACAATTACCAGCAGGGCTATTAGAACCTCTACCTATTCCCCAGCGACCCTGGTCCCATCTGAGTGTGGATTTTATAACTGATTTACCAATGTTTCAGTGATTTACTACTATTCTAGTAGTTTCTCCAAAGCCTGTAGGTTGGTCCCAATTAAGAAACTGCCCACAGCCTTTAAAACTGCTGAATTGCTGTTCCATCAGGTGTTCAGGTTCTTTGGGGTACCTGAGACATGAATGGGCAAGTTGAACATTTTAATCAAGAGATTTTATAATTTTAAGGTCATATTGTGGAAGGTCATGATTGGGCTAGATATTTATTCTGGGGCAGAATGTGCACAGAATTTGCTCATTCACTTCTCAACTGGCCTAACTCCCTTTCAATGTGTCCTAGGGTTTCAACCACCTCTCTTTCCCTGGACGTGGGAGAATTCTTCTGTACCTTTGGTGGATGAGTGGATGCAAAGGAGCAGCCAAACCTGGGGGGAGACACGTTCAATTGCAAAGGGCTATTAGTAGATAAAAGTTAAATGCTGATCGGCGTCGCCATGAGGTTGTTCCTTTTCGACCTGGGGATATGGTATGGCTATCGACTAGAGACCTGAAATTAAAATGACCATGTAAGAAACTTACTCCCAGATTTATTGGCCCATTTACAGTACTTTGTCAAGTCATCTCACCCACCTTTTATGTATGTCTTTTAAAGCATTGTATTCCTTTACCCAGGTTTTCAGAGATGTGGCAGAGCCCACCTCCTTTTGAAATAGATGGCTCCCCAGCCTACTCTGTCCACACTCTATTGGACTCGTGGTGCCTTAAAATACCTGTGTGATGCCGTTTGTGACACCGCTCCTCTGCTCCCCAAGACTCTGATGAATATGGATATTGTGAACAGCTCTCATGCCATCAATCGTTTGGTCCATTAGCAAGTTTCCAGTAGAGCAAGCCTTTAGATGAAGCTTTAGCTTCACATGCAGCCCTGAGCACCACCTCACCACTAAAGCCTCAAAAATGCAACCTTTAAAGAAAATACATGCACTATTTGGGACATGTGGTGTCAAGCAAAGGTATCAAACAGACCCAGAGAAAATCAGTAAAGTGAAAGATTGTTAAAGACCAGAAAACCGACGAGAGCTGTTGCAGTTTCTGGGTTTCACCACATGTTTGTTAAAGGGTAGGTGGCTCTGTACCGGCTGACTTCCGGCAACCACAGAAAAAAAAAAAAGGGAAGAAAGGGCCCCCTGCCATTGTTCCATTGTTTGACTGGACTGACAAATTTCAGGATGCCTTTAAGACTAGATTATTTAAGAGTATGGTATAATAGATGATAATTGTGTAGATTTTTATGTTTGTCCAAATTTTATTACTGTTACATTAAGTAGCAATGTCACGGTAAAATTTTTTATTTTTACTGTTTAATACATTTGTTTATACATTTCATAAAAAAGGGGATTTATTAGTTATTAGCTTAGATCAGGTTAGAACCCATTACCATGGTTGTGACCAGTCTTACTGAAGTGTAAATTAGTGTGTGTATATGATAATAATAATAATAATAATAATAATAATAATAATAATAACAATAATAATAATAATAATAATTAGAGATGGGACGATCGATCGGCTAGAAAATTGGTATCGGCCGATTTTCAATCAAAATATGCTATCGGCGATTGGCCGATATTTCCCAAATGTAGCCGATCGGATTGCATGATATACAAAGACCATGTTAAGTTAACAGCTCAGTGGATTGATCCAGACTTTGAGATACAAAGCACCAACCATCAAATCACCATTCAGTAACTATCATACAGAAACCTGGTGAAAGCTCTTCACGATCTAAAATAACATCATTAACGTTGTGCATCATACATAGTTCAGGATCATCTGCTCCGACAGAAAACTTTTAGGTCCACAGGCGGAACAAGTCGGAGTCAGTTACAGATCTGTGGTTAAGCTTTTTAGTTGAGCTTTGTAATGTAAGAGAGTCACACAAAATGTTCTGTAGTAGCTGGTGTTTATTTAAAACCACGACATTAATTAATAACATTAAACACGGAGAGATAACTGAGAAAAGAAACTTACGCTTTGCATCAAATGAATCGACTGATGAATCACTTATATATCGATACTGTGAACAGAGCATCTTTCTTAAAGTAACACACACACCTCAATGCTTCCGTTACCGGTTTATCTTCACTGTTCGTTCTATTTTTAAGGTTTTTTCAGACTGAACTGGATAACATCTAATGTGCGTGTGTGCGTGGTCAGTTAGACTAAAGAAATATGTCTCCCGTGGGTGAAAAACGAATTGCTTTAGTTTTAGAAGTAAAAGAAATCTCGCAATGCCCCCTGGTCAGGCACTCGCGCCCCACAGGTTGAAACATCCAATTTGTTCCGCTCACCTAAAATGATTTGCAAGTCATTGCTGTCTTTTTTTCTACTGTCAGATTTTTTTACATTTAGAATTAGAAGAGAACAGAATTCAGCTTTATTTGTATTTTGTATATATTTATAAATTCTAATGACTATAAATATTAAATAAAGTTCCTTCATACATGTACTGAAATGAAATTAAAATATTGATCTTTAGTTGTTTAACTGTTACATGCAAATCATTATTACGTTTAATAAGAAAAAACAAGTTCATGCACATCCTACTAATCTATAAATCTCACAACACTTACTAAACAGTGAGAATATACATCATTATTTATCTGACCATACTAATAAGTAATCATTATAAATCTTTTGTATGTACATATAAATTGTACAATTCTTCAGATGTATTCATACAGACTCTCTATAGCTTGTGTTTTTGTGTATTTTTTCCATCCAGTGGGAATCTTTCCGTTTCCCTGGAATGTTTTACCATAGTACTGCTCCAGGTTTCTTTGGAATCTGCACACAAACCACTTCCAGTATGTGAGCTCTGAATTATCAGGAGTGATGCTCCACCTAGCATATTTTCCTTTTGCTCTTCTGTATTGTTTAAAAGGTACTGTATCATCTGTATCATGACGGGGGTAGAAACCTTTATCACTTTGTACTAAAGTTGTACAAATATCAGCATTGAGATTTGTTGTATATCTGTAGTAACATCCTATGATTCCATCTACTCTGTGGAAGGGGACACTGTGATCTCCATCATGATCCTCCATTGTGTTGGTGCAGATGGCTTTACAGAATGGACACTGAGCCCAGCAGCAATGACAGAGATGTTCAATCAGAATCTCATCTGGTTTCTTCCTGAACTTCTCCATGTTGATGTCTGTTACACTGTTGAAGCTTTTATGTTGTTTTGACATCATCTTTGTGAGACCTTCACACACAAACTGCCGAAGAAAATCTAAATCTGTAATTTCCTTCAGACCACTGCAGGTTATTTTTTTTAAGCTCAGCTCATCTGTTAGTGAATTCTTCAAACTTCTCAGCCACATGTTTGCATCACCACTGCTGTTCTTCACTTTTTCAGTTGTGATGTTTACAGCGTTCATCACTTTCTGCTCTTTGTGTTTCAGGTTTCCTTTGAAAAGATTCAGAACCTCACTGTTATTTTCAGTGATGTATTTATTAACCTTTTTTGTAATAAACCGTTCAAAGTGTTTCTTGGGATGGTTGATGTACTCCATGTACTTCTCAAAGTTCTCCTCCTCTGCCAGAGATTTCAGGATGTGTTTCTCAAGATGTGATCTGTTACCATTAAATTCTGGCATGTCTGATCTCATCTGTGTTGACAGATCAATAGCAGTTTTATTGTAGGCTGCTTCCAGGATGGCTGGTACAAGACTGTTGTAGACAAGTTCACCAAATACTGTTGTGGTTGTTGCTCCTCTGCAGTAGTTTTGGAAGATGCTGTAATATTGTGGTTTCTGCTTTTCCAGATAAAATTTTACATCATTTTTATCTCTGAACTGTTGGTGGATCTTGATGAATTTGGGATTTGCAAGGTGACACACATGAAGACAGAGATCCAGAGTAAATTCCTTCTTCAGCTTTATTTTCTTGTTCTCACTGTGATATTGCCCAACTTTGTGTTTGACCTGGTCAGTTATTTCCTGAATGTAGTTGTTTTTGTACCCCAGTCCTGTAATTTTGCTGCAGATCTTCTTGATTAAATCCTCAGATTCTTGGATGACATTTCTGATCAAATTTCTCACTAACTCATGTTCTTCAAAATACAAAGGATTTATCTCTGACTCACTGTGTGATTGAAATAAAGAAAAACCAGTTTTCCAGAATTTTAGTTTTTCAGGAAGTAAATTGTTTTCATTTTTGACCTTAGATTTTTTAGTGACTTGCACTTCCTCCAAATGTCTTTTCCCTTCTTCGTGCTTGGTTAAGAGAATGTAGCGTGAATAATCACCTAGTTTGTCTATCTTTGTGTAATCTTTCTGAGATATTCGCTCATGTACAGCAGCTTGTTCATTATCTTCAGACAGAATCTGTATCACATCCTCCCAAACATTAAAAGCTTTTCCTGAAGGAGTGTCTCGTGTTAGATCAGAGACCCATTTGTTCCACACTTTATCGAATTCCTGTCTCAGTACTCGTTCATCAGTTTCTGTGCTTTTTAGTTGTAGAGCAAGTGCTTTACTCATATTGAAGAGCTTTTCATCATACTCTGTCTTTTTGTGATTAAAAGCTTCTCGAGCTTTTTGCTGCTGAAGTAAATCATTCAGGTTTGTTTTTGCATTTTTGACAAGATCTTCAAAAAGTTGTTTAATTTTGTGTTCAAATTTAACTTGCCATTGAATTAAAATGACTTTGTCTCTGTCCTCTTCAAAGTAACACTTCATTGATTTCTCCACTTCTTCTTTGGTCTTCTTCATGTGATCATAAAGGTCTTTGTCCTCAATCTTTTGCAGTTTTCTGTTTTTAATTGTGGTGTGCAGTTTTTCTTCATGTTCTAACATGGCACTTCTGAGGGACCAGGTCCATTTTCCGAACTCAGTTTCTAGTTTCCTGTAGACTGCAATCTCCAGTGTGTTTTTGAAGCTAAAAACAAAGTTCTCGTTCAGTAGAGCCTTCCACAGATCACTGATGCGTGATTTAAACTCTGAGAGCTTCATACCATGAGACTTGGTAGCATTTGTGAAAATAGCGCTCTTTAGCTTCTGAACATTTTCACTGTATGAGGGGTTTGGTGGAGCCATTGGTGGGCTGCCCTCCCAGAGCTGTGCAAAATACTGAACATCATCTTGTACATTGAAAGCAATAACATCACTGAAGCATCCAGCTTCACTGTCTTCCTCTTTAGCAGCTAATTTTGTCATTTCATCCAGTTTTTCCTGTAGACGTCTCCTGCCCTCCATGTTCTTCTCTCCAGCAGTGATGTCACCAACATTCTGATGGACAAACATACATCTGGGATTTAGTTTGACCTTCTTCATTCTCAGAAAGGCCTGAACAATAATCTGAAGAATCTCGTGCATCTCAGCAGGGTTCTCACCAAATATGTTGATCAAAGTCAGATTTCCAAGACCTACAACAAATGTTGCCAGTTCATTATCGTGATGGTGAGTGGATTTTCCTTCAAGCTCAAGTGCTCGAAGCCCTTCAGTATCTACAATAAGAATGTAGTCAAACTTCAGCTGCTCCTTCATCTCCTCTGATACTCGGACCAGCTGCATGAAGGCTCCTCTGGTGCACCTTCCAGCACCGACAGCAAACTGGAGTCCAAACATGGCATTCAGCATGGTGGATTTTCCTGTGCTCTGAATCCCTAGAACTGACAGCACAAAGACTCTCTGGTCTCCCAGTTTCTTTATAAGTTCATCTAGAACTGCTGAAACCCAAATCAGAGGAACATGAGCAGCATCACCATCCATCAGCTCCATTGGAAGACCAGATTTTATGAGTTCTGCAGCATATTTGGGAAGATTGAAGATGCTTCTTTCTCCAGATGTTTTTTGACTTGACTCGTATATCTGACCCATCTCTCTGAAGATGTGTTCCAGACCAAATGTTGCTGCATTCAGTTTCATGGAAATTTCCTCAAGTACTGTTTGCTCAGCCTTCATCATTTTGGATTGATCATGTTTCTTTTTGAGGTCTAAAACCCTTGTCCATGTTTCATTGTACTTGTGATGAAGATCTGAAAGATCATCTGAGGTTTGTTTGTCCAGTAGAATCTCGAGCCATTTAATAAAGAATGATTTTTCATTTCCTGATAGAGAATTCAGTAAGGAAACAATTTTTTTCATAAAGGCCGATTGTCCAATTTCTTGTTGCTGTTCACGGATTTGTTTCATTTGTGTTTGTTTTTCACTCTTTTGCATTTCTAAATTGTTTCCTTGAAGTTGATGTAAGTCTTTGTTTATCTGACACCACTTATACCAGAGCTTCCCTTGACAGGGCAGGTGTGTTTCCTTTAATGTGGATATTTCCTTCCCCTCCAGCTGTTTTATTATCTCTAGTGCAGCTTCTTTTCCTTTCTTGCATTCAGGATCATCTTCATCTGTGCTGATCTCATTGTTTTTGTTTAAATCCTCAAGTTTAAAAACTGAAGATGACTTGGACAGACACTCTGCAATGGTTGTTCTGAGGTTCTCAGATACGTCTGACTGATTTCTGTCTTTCAGGCCAATTCTGTAATTTCTATTATTAACCTTACTGACACCTGATTGATCCTCAGAAAGGAGACAGATGAGTGGTTTGGGGTCTTTCAGAAGGTTCTGTAGCATCTCCTTATTTCTTTCATTTTTAGGATCAGATAAAAGAACAACATTTACAGATGACATTTCAGTCAGAATATCCAGTTGTTCTTTACTGGTTTCTGCATCACCATGTAGATTACAGAAAGCAACACAGTCAGTAAAATGATCAGTTTCCTTTCCAGATGGACAGTACCAAGCAATCTCCACAACTCCATCCATCAGTAGACGGTTTTTAATGCTGCCTGGACAGTTTCTGTGGAAGAATGTATCATGCTTCTTACTGATCAAGCTGTTCATCAGCTGAGACTTGGAAAAGGACACGTCTCCTAACCTGAAGAACACCACCATTGGAGTTTCTGCTTCATAAACATGCTGGGTTTTACTGATCTTGGTACCAGAAGTGTCAGTGGTTTTCCAACTTTTAATAATTTGGCGAAATGTCCACAGAGGAAACTCGATCTTTCCAGTAATTGGATTTGGCACCAGTAGAGGCAGCGCATACTGACACTGAGAGAGTTTAGTCACTATTAGTTGCTTCAGGGAACTGTCTGAGCAGTGGAACACCGCCATCTGAAGATCCATGGGATGGATAGAATTTGTATCACCATCAAAAGATGCAGCTTTTTGCCAAATAAGCTCATCAAATTCATAAAGTTCTTCTTCATCTGTATCTGGAGAAGGAGGGTCTAAAGCAGTATTCTCTTTTTTGGTGGTGATGTATCTTGCTCTGTAATCCATCATTAACAACCTTTGTAGGAAGGTTTGAACCAGATCTTTTTCTTCACAAGATTCCTGGCCATGGAATGAAAGAGAAGTTAGTTGAAGAACATCTGAAGTTTTCATTTTTACTTCCTGTTTGTCCAGAAGATTAAGTGTAGTTAGAAGTTGTTCTGTTTTGTTCTTTTCTTTATATTTTGATCCAGGTTCTTCTACTCCAAGCTCTGTCTTTTTTTCCTGTAAAAATGTTTTTGTAAATTAGATTTCATAATATTTTTAGGGCCATGATTCATAGTTACGGCTTATATTACACTGCACAGACTGTTAATTGGTTACGTTTGCATCTATTCAAATCTCTTTTTCTTCTTTTTTTTCTTTTCTAATGTATTAATGATAGTAAATAATATTTTAGTGCATAATTAATGATAAAATAATGGTGCAGCGGAATGCTGCGAAAAAAGGATCCATGAATTATTACTTTTAAAATGTTCTTTTCAGTTTGCTAATTCCACCCTGAGACCTCTATGCCAGAGGCTGTTTATTTTCAAAGATTTTTATGAAGCCAAAAGGAGAACCTAACAGCTTCTCCTATTTACATCTACTAGCATCATCAGCAACATTTACGACCTTTACGACCTTCATCTTACAAATACCCCCTTTTATGACTTTACGAGGGCTCTCAGTGTCACAAGGAACCTGGCTCTTTCACCTCTTGTGTTATCTTAACTCAGTTTACGACCTCTCTGGAGACACCAGACAGGAACCAGACATAATTAAACCCCATTTTTGTATGTAAAGCAAATCTCCTTCATTATGGAATCCCAGTGCATTCAACACAAACATCCTACGTTTTCAATTCAACAATTGTATTGTATTTGTCACGATTACAGCCCCTCTGTGCTCTGGAGCTCTGTGTGCCACGCCCTCCTCTCCGTGAGCACACTCAGTCTCCTGCCACGCCCCTCTCTCTTGATTGATTAGCCGGGACTAATTAGCCCCAGATGCCAGTATTTAAGAGAGGCTCTGGGAAAGGCTGGTTGGAGACTATTCTTGGTAACTCTGTTTGCTTTGTTCCTCTCTTACCTGAAGTTCCGTCTGTACTATTCTGCCTTGCTCTGTTCTGTCCCATCCGGTTTGTTTTTTCTGCTTCTGTCTTGTTTGTCATATGTTCCTGTCTAGTTAGTTTAGGTTCTAGTAATCCTGTTTAGTCTTGTTTAGCCTTTGTCTCTGTTCTTTGGCCTCTTTGTTAGCTCTGCATTAGTTCGGTTTATCTCTGTTTAGTCTTTGTAGTCCCGTTTAGTTTGTGTTGTCCTGTCTAGTCCCTGTTTAGCTTAGCTTAGGGCTTAGGTTCATGTTTCATGTGTTTAGCATTTAGCTTAGCATAGGTTGAGTGTTTGATTTTTTACCTGTTCTACCTGTCTTTTTGTCTTTGTTTTCAAAAAATATATTTTGGTTATTAAACATCTCTGCGTGTGTGTCCGCCCCTCCAGTCCAACATAGCCCTAAACCGTTACATAATAATCTCCCCGTTAGCACGCAGCAAGATGTTTTTTGTTCATGTCTTCCCAGATTTTGGCTCCATGCGGTTTCCTCAAAACTTCTCGCTTAGTAGGTCGGCTCCTTATGATGGAAGCAACCATAGATTTGAAGGCTTCCTTCTCCAGAGCCAGCTCTACCTGCAGAACCTTCTGGACCCTCAGCCCACTGAAACAGAAATGGTAATGTTTATGATGTCTCGGCTGAGGGATGCTGCTCGTGAATGGGCTAGGCAGCTTTGGTCTGACAGGGGAGTTGAGCTGAACTCGGTGAAGGATTTTAAGGGCCTCATGAGAGCCAAATTTTCACGCAGCAAAGTGCCCACTGCAGCTTATACCTGACATCCAGTGCCCACTGGGGAGGGTAAAATTCCCCCTGTGCCCACTGCTGATGTGGTCCAGGTGCCAGTGCCCGCTTATAAAGCTCATGACCGTCCCATGTCCACATTAGGAGCCAGCCAAAATTATTTTGGTCCTGTTTCCTGTTTTGACCCCAAGGGCTCCGGGGGTCTCTCTGTTTGTCTGCCGGTTCCGTCTATATCAATGACTCCTAGTCAGTCTGAGACTTTGTATAGTCCAGCAACTGTGTCTAATACTCACACTCAGGTCAGTCCTCTGTCAGTTCAGCATGTCACCATGTTTGTCAGTTCATGGTAGTCCCCTGAATTAGCAAAACCCTGTTAATTCTGCTAGTTCGTCGATCTTGCCTGTTCCTAGTCTGTCTTTACAGTCTGTCTTGTCTTGTTCTGGTCTGTCTGTCCAAGTCTGTCATGTCTCTGAGTCAGGTTCCTTGAGTTCTAGTTTGTCTAGTCTTGTTCCAAGTTCGACTGTCTCTGTCAGTTCTAAGTGTAATTCAGCAGGTCAGGGTCTCCTAAATAGTCTGTCTATACTTTCGGGCCCTCCTGCCACCCAGACAGAGTCGAACAGTTCCAAGTCCTCTCCAGTTCTGTTTCCTGTCTAAGTTCCAAGCATTATGTTCCAGCCTGCAGAGTTCAAGCCACAGTCTACTACAGACAATTCTCCTTCAGCTCTGCTGCTGCTGCCTTCAGGCTCCAAGCAGCTGATTCAAGAGACCTCTTTAGGTTCCAAGCAGCTGAGTCAAGATGCCTTCGGGGGGGGCGTACTGTCACGATTACAGCCCATCTGTGCTCTTGAGCTCTGTGTGCCACGCCCTCCTCTCCGTGAGCACACTCAGTCTTCAGCCAGCTCCCCTCTCTTGATTGGTTAGCTGGGACTAATTAGCCCCAGATGCCAGTATTTAAGAGAGGCTCTGGGAAAGGCTGGTTGGAGACTATTCTTGGTAACTCTGTTTGCTTTGTTCCTCTCTTACCTGAAGTTCTGTCTGTACTATTCTGCCTTGCTCTGTTCTGTCCCATCCGCTTAGTTTTTTCTGCTTCTGTCTTGTTTGTCATATGTTCCTGTCTAGTTAGTTCATGTTCTAGTAATCCTGTTTAGTCTTGTTTAGCCTTTGTCTCTGTTATTTGGCCTCTTTGTTTGTTAGTTCCGTCTTAGCTCTGTGTGTTCGCCTATGTTCTTTAGCATTAGTTCGGTTTATCTCTGTTTAGTCTTTGTAGTCCTGTTTAGTTTGTGTTGTCCTGTCCAGTCCTGTCTAGTCCCTGTTTAGCTTAGCTTAGGGTTTAGGTTCGTGTTTCATGTGTTTAGCATTTAGCTTAGCATAGGTTGTGTTTGATTTTGTACCTTTGTCTTGTCTTGTTTTACCTGTCTTTTTATCTTTGTTTTCAATAAATATATTTTGGTTATTATACATCTCTGCGTGTGTGTCTGCCCCTCCAGTCCAACATAGCCCTAAACCGTTACAGTATTAAATTGAATAGTACCCTTAGACATTCTGTTTACATAAGTTTATCTTTTATATATTTTATATATTTTTTATACTGTCCTTAACTCAAAACATAGTGTTAAGAATCATGTTGTACCATTGTTGTATTCAAGGATAAAAAACATTTGTACTTAATGCTTAAATCACATATGTAACGACTTCTGTATGTAAGACTTGTTTGAGCTACATATTGGTATTTAGATTTTGTTATTTTCTTGGGTTAGTGATATTGAGAGTTAAATTTCATGAAAGGTTTTACAAACTTTTACAAAAATTCAACTTAAAATGTTTTTGGGTTTAGCATCACCTACTGACTACAAGTGGTTAAATTGCATGGTGGACAGAAACCTTTTAGTCACGTGATCTTAAGGGAAGTTTAACTTCCATTGGCTGTATCTTCTGCCATCCACGCCCCTGTAGCTGAGGCAGCCTTTGAAGGTTTTTTTTAGAGCATTTTATTTTTTAGGGTTTTTGTGGAGTTTTTTCAGTTTTTAGTTTATGGGTGAGTTTTTGCAGTTTAAGGAGTTCAGCACATAGTTCCAAAATGTAGCTAAGATAGGCCGAACAAGCCGACCCATTTGACTCAATAGTTTACTGATTTTCGCAAGTTTAGATTCGACATAACTAGTCTGCTTCCTATTCGATTGCGTGTAGAAAATTTCGAAATGCGTGCTTCATATCTGGCCATCTTTGAAGACAAAGAAAAGGAGAGTGCATCAGTCCGATTAAAGCACCTCTAAATTAACGGTCATTGGCCACTTCTCAGCTGAACAAGGGCCAGAGAGAAAGACCCGAGGTGATTCAACTACAGGCCTTAAATCGAGTCTTGCTACAATGAAACGACAGGTACTATGGAGCTAATTTAATGCCAAAACTTCGCAAATAAACAGAACATATTCTGTAAATATGATATGCAAACAAACACAACACGATGTACAAATAAAAAACGCTATTTGTAAACAAACACAACACGATCTTCAAATAAAAAACACGACTATTTAACGCACACAGTGTGATTTACAAATGCAAAACGCCACTGTGGCAAATGCATATGTGACTTTCAAATAAATGCACAGCTGTTTTCTAATACACTGCACTTCACAAACAAATAGAACACGTTTTACAAATACAAACGCTGTTCCGCAAATGCCGTTCATGAATCACGTGACTGTTCTGGCGCTCGTGTCACTTTTGTCAGATTTTTTCACAAATACATCCAGACTCGTACAAATGCATCACACCTGAGCAGTAGGGGCCGCTGTGGGTCCTCGTTACAACATGTGAATGAGCGAGAAGAAGCCACTCCAGCCGGCTTGTGAGTCTAGGTGGATGCAGCGCTTTGCCTTCTTGAATGAATCATTATTTTATACTATAGGTCGCACATCTCGATACAGCCACTGATCTGTATCTCAGTCATATAGCTCAAGTTTATTTATTTATTAGGATTTTACCGTCATGTTTTAAACTTTGGTTACAGTAATGACAGGTACGGTAGTTACTCATTACACGAGGTTTAACACGAGGTTTAACAGGAAAGTTTAATATCAAACACAGTCATGGACAATTTAGTGTCTCCAGTTCACCTTGCTTACACGTCTTTGGACTGTAGGAGGAAACGGAAGCTCCAGGAGGAAACCCACATGTCAATACATTCCGCCCGTCCATTTACTGATTTATTAACAACAACAACACATCCTGAGTCTCTGGAGGACGTGTCTACATTCTAACATATGTAGTTTGGGTGTACATTCTGCACATTAAAATGTACCCATCTACTGCAGAGGTCACACGGGTAACACTCTTTTAAAAAAAATCTGTAAATAATGTCCACAATAGCGTTATAATAATAAAGTTACAATGAGATTAAAATCTCTGCATTGTCCTAAGTTACTACTCAGCCCTGCTGTCATAAGGTTCCCTTTTCTTTACAAAAATGCATATTAATTTATGAACACATAGGCGTAGTTTAGCAACTATAATTTAGCACATAGTTTAGCAAAATTCTAGCTATTTTTCGCTTATGTTCTTCATTCCTGACTGGGTCAACAAGTGTTACTGTTTTTTTTTTTTAACATCATGATAACCTTAAACATATTTTATAGTAAATTAAGACTTAAATAAGACCATAAACACAGCTAAAATATTTGGCCACACTGACAGACAGACAGACAGACAGACAGACAGACAGACAGACGGACAGAACATGGAATAACGAAAAATAATTAGAACAGAACTGGCAAGGGAGCAGCAACAAAAATTGTTTTACTTATAAAAACAGTTAAGTACAAGATAACGTAGAAAATGCTCAACACATTTAGCCAGTAATGAACTTTATTAGACCCAACCTTCTACTTAACTGCAATGTTCCATAATATTAAGGTCACAGATAGCTATTTAAAAACGATTGGCTTCCCTAGTTGTATGAAAAACGCTCTAACTATAACCATAAAAATTAAAACTAACTAACCGCTAGCAGAAATAAAGCAGGCAAAAGTAGCACAGAATTATAGACAAATGCTCGGTAGGATAAATTAATAGTGGCTTCTTCTCGCTCATTCACATGTTGTAACGAGGACCCACAGCGGCCCCTACTGCTTAGGTGTGAGAAAATCTTACAAAAGTGAGACGAGCACCAGAACAGTGCCAAAAGTCAGGTGATTCACAAACGGCATTTGCGGAACAGCGTTTGTATTTGTAAAACGTGTTCTATTTGTTTGTGAAGTGCAGTGTATTAGAAAACAGCTGTGCATTTATTTGAAAGTCACATATGCATTTGCCACAGTGGCGTTTTGCATTTGTAAATCACACTGTGTGCGTTAAATAGTCATGTTTTTATTTGAAGATCGTGTTGTGTTTGTTTACAAATAGCGTTTTTTATTTGTACATCGTGTTGTGTTTGTTTGCAAATCATATCATATTTACAGAATACGTTCTGTTTATTTGCGAAGTTTTGGCACTAAATTAGTTCTATACAGGTACACGCTATTTGTGTGCTCGCAACAAAGTGTTGATCTCTATATCTTTTATTTGCTTCCACTATTAATTAGTAGCATATGCTTTAATCAGGCTCCAAACCTCCTGGTTCTACTCACTATTCAATTTGCTATATAAACATTATAACAATTCAAAATGTCTCATTTTTTTATTAACTTCTTTAATGTGTATATCATATACAGTGGGGCCAAAAAGTATTTAGTCAGCAAGTTCTCCTACTTAGAAAGATGAGAGAGGTCTGTAATTTTCATCATAGCTACACTTCAACTATGAGAGACAAAATGAGAAAAAAAATCCAGGAAATCACATTGTAGGATTTTTAAAGAATTTATTTGTAAATTATGGTGGAAAATAAGTATTTGGTCAATAACAAAAGTTCAACTCAATAACCTTTGTTGGCAATGACAGAGGTCAAACGTTTCCTGTAAGTCTTCACCAGGTTTGCACACACTGTAGCTGGTATTTTGGCCCACTCCTCCATGCAGATCTCCTCTAGAGCAGTGATGTTTTGGGGCTGTCACTGGGCAACACAGACTCCACAAATTTTCTATGGGGTTGAGGTCTGGAGACTGGCTAGGCCACTCCAGGACCTTGAAATGCTTTTTACGGAGCCACTCCTTCGTTGCCTGAGCGGTGTGTTTGGGATCATTGTCATGCTGGAAGACCCAGCCACGTTCCATCTTCAATGCTCTCACTGATGGAAGGAGGTTTTGGCTTAAAATCTCACGATACATGGCCCCGTTCATTCTTCCCTTAACACGGATCAGTCGTCCTGTCCCCTTTGCAGAAAAACAGCCCCAAAGCATGATGTTTCCACCCCCATGCTTCACAGTAAATACTTATTTTCCACCATAATTTACAAATAAATTATTTAAAAATCCTACAATGTGATTTCCTGGATTTTTTTTCTCATTTTGTCTCTCATAGCTGAAGTGTACCTATGATCAAAATTACAGACCTCTCTCATCTTTCTAAGTAGGAGAACCTGCACAATCAGTGGCTGACTAAATACTTTTTGGCCCCACTGTAAAGGAAATAATTTGAAGTCTGTCCCTGCAGAATTTGTCCTTTAGTGTGGTGGGGACAAAAACATTTGCCCAGGAAATCGTTGCAAAGATCAGGCTACTGCCACTCTTGTAGCCTCAAGATTTACCCTTTCCCAATCCTTACATTGGAGGCATTTACCTCTATGATGAAAGGAACCTCAGAATCAGGCAGTTTAAGTACTAAAGCAATACCTTGTTACTACTTTGGGCAGAGGGTAATGAAGGGTGTTTTCCACTCATTGCTCTGCTGAACTCTGATCAGGTTATGTGGATTGCACTGGTCCAATTTAATGAGGAGAGATGCCTGCTGCAGTCATCCAAAGGCAGGACTCATAAGAGGCAGGGGTGATCTTAACATTGATGGCATTGAGACCTTGGAATTTGATACAATGGTACAGGTATTTTTCCTTTTTCTCCTCAAAAAAAAAAACTGTTCCGGCCAGGGATGAAAAAGGACAAGCATGTTCCTGACATTAAAGACGATGAACTTTGTTTAAATATTTATTTTTCACTTAACGTTTTTTAGAAATAATATTGTTGATCGATATCTAGTGTACTTTACCACATTCTAATGATTTTTAAATGAGTGTACAATAAGGACTTCTTACCAATTTTGTTTCTGCTGCTTCTTGATAAAGGTCAGAGCTACAGTCTATCAATAAAATACAAGAAAATAACATAAGAAAAAGATAATCCACACTTTACATGACAAATTAACAATCAGTTCAGCTTTACTGGCCATGCTGGATCTTAAGGCTTTAATTTTACTAATATTAAATTAAGTTAAATAAAGTTTTTTTTAATGCTTCTTTTAAACCAAATGTAACACAATTTGGCCCTGCCCAAATTTTATTTGCATTTTCCCTACTGCCCCAAGTTTGTGTGTAAAGATAAAAAGGTAAAATATACACCCACCTTGCTTCCTCTTGTGTCCTTGTTTATCTTCTCTGAGCTTCAGTGCTGTGTTGAACATCTCAGCGGTGTAGCAGTGTTGGTTTCTCTCTGAGACCAGGATGTTAATCTTCTCCACCAGTGTTCTCATCTCTGATTGGTTATCCATACTCCTGCTGCATGTGTGGTACCTGCCTCCACATTTATTTATCAGTTGCTCTAGTACACTGTTTCTCTTTAGATCATCTATGATGGAGTCATGATCCTCCTTTCTGTCATACGTAAAGAGAATCATCACAAAGGGAAGAACATTTTCTCCAAACGTTTTTTGCAGCCATTCGAGTCCCAGTTTATCATCATCTGTAAAAATCTCCAGTTGCAGAATGAAGATAAAGGAATGGATGCTGTTTTCATTAACTAAGCAACCAGTGATGTTCTCAACAGGAACTCGGGAATCATCATCATCTTGATGTAAGTTAAGCATGTTGAACACTGACACAACATGTCCAGATATTTTAGTTTCTCTAGGTAAACAGGTCTGTAGTGGTAGAACATGCTTTGGTCCTAGTAGTATATTTGTGTCTCCAAAGTGAACAGCAGAGGCGTTTCCAAACAGTACAATAGTGAGACCAGGGGATTTACTGGATAACTTAACATTACTTTTAACTTGGGGTGTGGTACTTTCAGCTTGGAGTGTGGTACTTTCAGCTTGGAGTGTGGTACTTTCAGCGTGGGGTGTGGTACTTTCAGCTTGGAGTGTGGTACTTTCAGCGTGGGGTGTGGTACTTTCAGCTTGAAGTGTGGTACTTTGAACTTGGGATGTGGTACTTTCAGATGTAACATCATCATTCTCCTTAAACACAGACCATGTGATCATTATTGTTGTGTCTGATTGTGTTACTGCTGTAAATTTATTTTATTTACTGATCCTATCTTAAGATATAATTAATAATAACTTTACCCATAATGCATTGTGACAGTATTTTGTACGTACCTCATGTTTTTCTGGTGTTATTTGGATTTCCATACTGCTGGTTGTAAGAAAGCTTTCATGTCTACTGGGAGCTTGAGTGAAGCAAAGACACAGTTGTTATTAAAACTATTTATTTTAATGATAGTTATTTAAAAAATATATATGAAAATAAAGGATAGAGAATCTACAGCACTCTCTACATGTATCAACACCCCTGAAAAAAAATGAACAAAACCAGCTGGTAAAAAGTCATCCTTCAATGCTTTTTCTTTTGCTTAAATTAATCCTTAAATTAAAATGCTCAAAACACCAAAAAAGTTGGGACAGAAGTGTGTTTACCCATGTTCAATCAGCCTTCCTGTTTATGAGACTTTTTATGTTTTGGGACATGAAAACACTAATTTCTGCAGTTTTGCAGGTGGAATTGTTCTGTCTGTGGTCGCTCTGTACATCATGTTGTCCCTGATGCACCATACATTTTCTCTGCACTAATCACACCAGCACAACAATAATGTATGTATATATTGCATATTAACCACTAGACTTATCTACTCTCTTCCATTTATTATCATTCATTTAGCCACTGTAGTTAATTGATTTAGCCACTGTAGTCACCTTGTAATTATATAGTAGTCTATACACTGTACAACCATCATCTGTTTACTCTTTTAATATATGTACCTTCATCCGGTCACTACTGCACTTTTTACTGTATTATATGTAAATAATCTTTATCTTGCACTTCTGGCTAGATGCTCCTGCATTTGATCCCCTGTTGATTTTGTAAGTTTACCCCCTTACAAAGACTTGAACAGTCTGTAATTTTTATCATAGGTACACTTCAACTGTGAGAGACAGAATCTAAAAAAAAATTCAGAAGAAAAACATTAAATAAAGGTTATAAATTAATTTGTTTTTAATTAAGGGAAATAAGTACTTGATCCCCTACCATCCAGCAAGAATTCTGACCTCCACGGACCTGTTATGTGCCCATGAGGCACACAAATTAGTCCTGTCCCTGTATAAAAGACTCCTGTCACAGAATCAGTTTCTTCCATTCAAATCTCTCGACCACCATGGGCAAGACCAAAGAGCTATCAAAGGACGTCAGGGACAAGATTGTAGACCTGCACAAGGCTGGAATGGGCTACAAGACCATCAGCAAGAAGCTTGGTGAGAAAGAGACCACTGTTGGTGCGATAATTCGAAAATGGAAGAAATACAAGATCACAGTCAATCGCCCTCGCTCTGGAGCTCCATGCAAGATCTCACCTCGTGGGGTAAGAATGATTCTGAGAAAGGTGAGGTCAGCCGAGAATTACATGGGAGGAGCTTGTCAATGATCTCAAGGGAGCTGTGAGCAGAGAAATGCTGGATATGACCCCAAGAACACCATCCCCACTGGGCATTTCTCTGCCTCCAAACACGGCGAGTGGAGTTGATGCCAAAGAGCTCAATTTTGGTCTCATCTGACCATATCACATTCTCCCAAGCTTTCTCTGAATCATTCAGGTGTTCATGGGCAAACTTCAGACGGGCCTGTACATGAGCCTTCTTGAGCAGAGGGA
Source organism: Trichomycterus rosablanca (assembly GCF_030014385.1). Classification (NCBI taxonomy): domain Eukaryota; kingdom Metazoa; phylum Chordata; class Actinopteri; order Siluriformes; family Trichomycteridae; genus Trichomycterus; species Trichomycterus rosablanca. Next base: position 55,030,745 of record NC_085989.1, read on the forward strand.
CTTTGCGGGCACGGCAGGATCTCAATCCATTACGGCGAAGTGTGTTACTAATGGTTTTCTTGGTGACTGTGCTCCCTGCTCCCTTGAGATCATTGACAAGCTCCTCCCATGTAATTCTGGGCTGACCTCACCTTTCTCAGAATCATTCTTACCCCACGAGGTGAGATCTTGCATGGAGCTCCAGAGCGAGGGCGATTGACTGTGATCTTGTATTTCTTCCATTTTCGAATTATCGCACCAACAGTGGTCTCTTTCTCAACAAGCTTCTTGCTGATGGTCTTGTAGCCCATTCCAGCCTTGTGCAGGTCTACAATCTTGTCCCTGACGTCCTTTGATAACTCTTTGGTCTTGCCCATGGTGGTGGAGAGATTTGAATGGAAGAAACTGATTCTGTGACAGGAGTCTTTTATACAGGGACAGGAATAATTTGTGTGCCTCATGGGCACATAACAGGTCCGTGGGGGTCAGAATTCTTGCTGGTTGGTAGGGGATCAAGTACTTATTTCCCTTAATTAAATACAAATTAATTTATAACCTTTATTAAATGTTTTTCTTCTGGATTTTTTTTTTAGATTCTGTCTCTCACAGTTGAAGGTTACCTATGATAAAAATTACAGACTGTTCAAGTCTTTGTAAGGGGGTAACTTACAAAATCAGCAGGGGATCAAATACTTATTTCCCCCACTGTATGCACAATGACAATAAAGTTGAATCTAATCTACTCTAATCTAATCTCTAGGAGACAGATCTGGACTGCAGGCAGGCCAGTCAAGGACATGCACTCTGTGTCTATGAAGCCACGAATTGCCTGCAGAAATATCCATGCATCGCCTGGCAGCAAGTGTCTCTACAATTGGATTATACAGGTGCTGGTCATAAAATTAGAATATCATGAAAAAGTTGATTTATTTCAGTAATTCCATTCAAAAAGTGAAACTTGTATGTTATATTCATTTATTACACACAGACTGATATATTTCAAATGTTTATTTCTTTTAATGTTGATGATTATAACTGACAACTGATGAAAACCCCAAATTCAGTATCTTAGAAAATTAGAATATTACTTAAGACCAATACAAAAAAAGGATTTTTAGAAATATTGGCCAACTGAAAAGTATGAACATGAAAAGTATGAGCATGTACAGCACTCAATACTTAGTTGGGGCTCCTTTTGCCTGGATTACTGCAGCAATGCGGCGTGGCATGGAGTCGGTCAGTCTGTGGCACTGCTCAGGTGTTATGAGAGCCCAGGTTGCTCTGATAGTGGCCTTTAGCTCTTCTGAATTGTTGGGTCTGGCGTACAGCATCTTCCTCTTCACAATACCCTATAGATTTTCTATGGGGTTAAGGTCAGGTGAGTTTGCTGGCCAATTAAGAACAGGGATACCATGGTCCTTAAGCCAGGTACTGGTAGCTTTGGCACTGTGTGCAGGTTGGTCAGCAGCAGGAGGCATGAAGTGCTTTAAAACTTCCTGGTAGACGCTGCGTTGACCTTGGACCTCAGAAAACACAGTGGACCAACACCAGCAGATGACATGGCACTCCAAACCATCACTGACTGTGGAAACTTTACACTGGACCTCAAGCAACGTGTATTCTGTGCCTCTCCTCTCTTCCTCCAGACTCTGGGACATTGATTTCCAAAGGTAATGCAAAATTTACTTTCATCAGAGAACATAACTTTGGACCCATCAGCAGCAGTCCAGTCCTTAGCCCAGGCGAGACGCTTCTGACGCTGTCTCTTGTTCAAGAGTGGCTTGACACAAGGAATGCGACAGCTGAAACCCATGTCTTGCATACGTCTGTGCGTGGTGGTTCTTGAAGCACTGACTCCAGCTGCAGTCCACTCTTTGTGAATCTCCCCCACATTTTTGAATGGGTTTTGTTTCACAATGCTCTCCAGGGTGCGGTTATCCCTATTCCTTGTACACTTTTTTCTACCACATCTTTTCCTTCCCTTCGCCTCTCTATTAATGTGCTTGAACACAGAGCTCTGTGAACAGCCAGCCTCTTTAGCAATGACCTTTTGTGTCTTGCCCTCCTTGTGCAAGGTGTCAATGGTCATCTTTTGGACAACTGTCAAGTCAGCAGTCTTCCCTATGATTGTGTAGCCTACAGAACTAGACTGAGAGACCATTTAAAGGCCTTTGCAGGTGTTTTGAGTTAATTAGCTGATTACAGTGTGGCACCAGGTGTCTTCAATATTGTACCTCGTCACAATATTCTAATTTTCTGAGATACTGAATTTGGGGTTTTCATTAGTTGTCAGTTATAATCATTAACATTAAAAGAAATAAACATTTGAAATATATCAGTCTGTGTGTAATGAATGGATATAATATACAAGTTTCACTTTTTGAATGGAATTACTAAAATAAATCAACTTTTTCAAGATATTCTAATTTTAAGACCAGCACCTGTATGTCTGTTCATCAGTTGTGCCTCCCACATATACAAATCACCCATGTTGTGGGCATTCTCACCCTGATGAGCCATTCGTTGTCTGTATAGGTGCCTGACCTGCTAGTAGAAGAGCTGAGATTCAAACTCGTGAGTTCAAGATCTTTCAAGAGCTCTGCTGGGCTAGCATGTTTTACTGCTGTGCCCCCAAGCACCCATGGCTGGTGTTTGTTTCCAAAAAGCTGTAATTTGCTCTTATCTTACCACATAACGTGCTTCCACTGAAAGCTCTAGTAATGTCTGGAAAATTGTTGGCACTTGAATTTGATGTTTCTTGACAGTAGAGGCTTTATTTTGACAACCCTCCAAAACTCCAAAACAAATTTCAGTTAGGAAACCATGTCACCAAATAATCGAGCTAGTGTCAGCAAATGCCCAGCTTTGATTCTTGGAGATACTTTGGCCGCTTGAGTCATCCTCCTCAGTGTGCGTGCTATCAATATAATACAAAACTGTTTTAACTTTCATCATTATTGTCCTGATAGTGATTAATGTGTAACGGTTTAGTCTTTTTTTACTTGTAGCCGTTTCCTGATTTGTACAGCTCAACTACTTTTTGTTGCACATTATTGCTGCATTTTTCAATCTACTTATCAGTGAGTACATGCAGTACAACAATAACAGTGGTGTAAATTAAATTACAAGCCCAAATCAGAAAAAGTTGGAACAGCATGGACAATGTAAATAAAAACATTTAATTTGACTTTCATTTGATTGCAGACAAGGAGCCTGTAGGATGAACCTGAGATATTTCATGTTTTGTCTGGTCAACTTAATTTCAAATTAATAAACATCCATTCCTGCATTTTAGTGATTTTAATCATTTTCTCACACATTTGTGGACAGACTGGAGATGCTCTGATCATCTTTGCTCATCAGGGACTCTCAGCCTTTCCTGGATGCTGCTTTTGTACCAAACCATGATCACAATCACCTGTTGACATCACGTCATTATTTAGTTACTAGCCCTAACTTGCCCCAACCCAACTTTTTTTTTAAATGTGTTGCAGGCCTGAAATACAGGAATGAATGTTTATTAATAAACGAAATAAAACATGAAATATCTTGGGTTCAAACTGTCTGCAATCAAATTAAATAAAAAAAGTCAAAGTAAATGTAAGGAACACTGCATTTTTTATTTTATTTGCATTTTCCATACTGTCCCAACTTTTTTCTGATTTGTGGTTGTATATTAAATGTATTATTACCTTTGTTGTTACAGTCTGTGTTTCCTGCAGTCATGTACTGGTTAGAATCTCCTTTACTGTCCACATGGACGTTGCTGCTGAGAGTTTCATGATCTTGTTCCTCTTTACTGCTGAGTTGGTCTGTAGCATCACAGTTATCTGTGGCTGGCTGAGTTGTATAGACCGGATCATGATCCGTCATGACTTCAGCCTCTATAGCTTCACTTCTGAGTTTTCCTACTTACAAAAAGAGTTAAATATTTAATATTTAATTAATTAAGCATGTCATACATATACAGTATTTCACAAAAGTAAGTACATCCCTCACATTTTTGCAAATATTTCATTATATCTTTTCATGGGACAACATGGGAAAATGAAAATGACAACACTATAGACTTAAAGCTTGGATATAACTTAGAGTAGTCAGTGTACAACTTGTATAGCAGTGTAGATTTACTGTCTTCTAAAAATAACTAAACACACAGCCATTAATGTCTAAATAGCTGCAACATAAGTGAGTACACCCCACAGTGAACATGTCCAAATTGTGCCCAAAGTGTCAATATTTTGTGTGACCACCATTATTATCTAGCACTGCCTTAAGCCAGGTTTTTACCAAGAAATTGCTTTCCATTGATTTCCAGAGGCCGTGATCTGGCCTCAATCAGCAGACTTTATTCAGAAAGAGAACAAAACACAGTCTTACCTGCAGAGAAAATTTTCTGTGAATTAAGAAGCCAAAAAAGCCATAAACACTGAACATTTTCAAAGCTTTTCTGATTTCTGATCTTCCTGGTCGTTTTTAAGGATACTTGCTCTAACTGAGTATAAATATGCACTTATAAAAGCTAAATCTTTATATTATTCGTCCCTAATAGAGAAAAAATAAAAACAATCCTAGATTCCTTTTTGAGACAGTCTCCAAATTAACTAAAAACGTCAATGAAACTGAATCTAATATACCACCCGACTATACCAGCGATGATTTTTTAAAATTCTTTAATGACAAGATAGAAAAATTACGACTTCTGAGTCAAAGTGTGTCACTTGCCAATGTTAAGTATGGACTCACTCCGAGCAGCATTGGTGATAATAGTAACGAGTTAATCCAACTAAATTCCTTTAATCCAATCTCCCAAAATGAACTAACTGTGTTGATTAAATCATCTAAGTCATCATCGTGTATACTCGATCCTGTTCCAACTCGTTTACTTAAAGATTTACTCCCAGCTATTGTAGAGCCCCTGCTTACATTAATCAATGCATCCCTTAGCCTTGGGTATGTACCTAAATTGTTTAAAAGTGCTGTTATTAAACCCCTGATTAAAAAACCTAATCTTGATCCACATGTTTTATCTAATTATAGGCCAATTTCAAACCTTCCTTTTGTCTCAAAGATATTAGAAAAAGTTGTTTCCAAACAATTATGTTCTTATTTGAATGAAAATTGTATTCATGAAAAATTTCAATCAGGATTTAGACCCAACCATAGTACCGAAACCGCATTAATTAGAGTAGTTAACGAGTTGTTAATGTCTTCTGATAATGGATGTGTCTCTTTTCTTGTTCTATTAGATCTTAGTGCAGCGTTTGATACGGTCGATCATAACATTTTACTGGAGAAGCTAGAAAATACAGTAGGTGTTAAAGGACTCGCACTCTCTTGGTTTCATTCATATTTGACTGACCGCTCGCAATTTGTTTATGTAAATAATAAATGCTCAGAAACTACAAAAGTAAAGTGTGGTGTTCCACAGGGTCGGTACTGGGACCCCTATTATTTACACTCTATATGCTTCCACTAGGTGAAATTATTCATAAACATGGCATAAAATTTCACTGCTATGCAGATGACACACAGCTGTATATATCAGCCAAACCAAATGATACCGACACAATCAGTAAGATAGAAGATTGTGTAAACGACATAAAAAACTGGATGTCGTGTAATTTTCTTTTACTTAATTCAGATAAAACTGAGGTTTTACTTGTTGGCTCTAAAGCTGCAAGAGACAAGTTGTCTAACCTGGTGCTAAACCTAAACACGTTCTCTGTTACTCCCAGCCCAGATGTAAAAAACTTAGGTGTCACACTAGATTCAGATCTTTCCTTTGATACACACATTAATAATATTACTAGAGTTGCTTTCTATCATTTGCGTAATATCTCTAAAATAAGAAATATACTATCTGCTAATGACGCCGAAAAACTGATCCATGCGTTTATAACTTCTCGGTTAGATTATTGTAATGCTCTTCTAACTGGATGCTCTGGTAGATCCTTAAACAAACTCCAGTTAGTTCAAAATGCAGCAGCTCGAGTGCTAACTAGAACTAGAAAATTTGATCATATTACTCCTGTTCTATCATCTCTACACTGGCTGCCAGTTAAATTCCGCATTGAATACAAAATACTTTTACTAACCTATAAAGCGCTACATGGTCTGGCTCCACAGTATCTGAGTGAACTTATTAATCACTATAATCCAGCGCGTCCACTTCGTTCACAAGATGCAGGGTTACTTATAGTTCCTAAAATTAAAAAGACCACAGCTGGTGGAAGAGCATTTTCTTACAAAGCTCCACAACTTTGGAATAATCTTCCTGCCTTTGTTCGGGATTCGGACACAGTCTCAATGTTTAAGTCTAGACTGAAAACATATTTATTTTCTCAAGCTTTTGAGTAATATAGACAAAGGCGCAGAGCTTGGGGGTTCTTGGTCATAGAAACTTGTGGTGATCAGGGATGTTGGGTTGCTGTCGTTCTGCCTCTCTTATCCGATCACTCAGGTTTGATGACGGTGGGGAGATGGGCGCTGATGTCCTGTGAAAGCCTTCATGACCTTGTTACCTGCTTGCTCTCCCTTTTAGTTATGCTGTAATAATTAGGGCTGCCGGAGTCTAAAACTCTCTGTAAAACTGTTTTACTCAACTAGCATTGTACATTATTAACTACATTCTTTGTTGTTTTACTCCAAGGGCATTCTGGTGGGAACCTGTTTACACGCCAAGGTTAAGGATTAAAGTCGAGACTGCCGTGGCGACGACACTGTTCCTGCCGGATGTGACGGGTCTGGAGTAATTTCCACCAAGAATGACAAGAAATCACTACAGACTTTATTGAAGATTATTTATCTATTTATTACCAGTTATAACTTTTAGTTCATTTAATTCTGTGTTAATATGCTTTGTGTAAATTATGTATTTATTTAAAGTTTCCTCCAGACCACCCAAGAAGGATGGGCCCTGCTGAGTCTGGTTCCTCTCAAGGTTTCTTTCTGTAATTTTCAGGGAGTTTTTCCTTGCCACAGTCGCCCTCGGCTTGCTCAACAGGGGTTTTTGTATCTGTTGGTCCTGGATTTTGTAAAGTTGCTTTGTGACAATGTCTATTGTAAAAAGCGCTATATAAATAAAGTTGACTTGAAGTTGACTTGACTTGTATTTTTAAAACACCACTTTGTGTATTAAATAGATAACTACATTAATAGGTAAAATCTAGGATCACTTTATTATTTTATATTATTGTATCTGTTGTATATTACTGTAATATTATTTTTATTTAAACAAAAATTATGCTTGATGTAATATACTTCAGTTTAGCCTGCTTTTCTTCCAAGTTATCTTTAATAATTTACACATGCATCAATCTTGGAAACTAAAAAACTGGATAAGAGCGAGTCCATGTGTTTATGTAGCCCACAACATTACTACTACTACTACTACTACTACTACTACTACTAATAATAATAATAATAGTAAAATAATTTACCAATGTATTAATGGTTGTATTAACAATACAGTTTTAATAAAAAATATAACAATAATAATAATGATAACAATAATAATAATTATAATAATAATAACAACAATAATGATAATAACAGCAATAATAATAATAATAGTGATAATATTAATATTAATTTAACAATGTATAATTTTTGCCATAATAATATCATTTAATAATAATAGTAATATTAATAAAAACAATAATAATAATAATAACACCATTTTAAGGAGTTGGGAGGCTTATTAGTGTCTTGTTCTCAATAAGGCATGAATTAGACATTTATAAATGATTCATTCTCTAAGCAAAAAACTTTATTTTCTGTGATCTTTATTAGTACATAATTGTGGTTCTGTCATGTAGAAATCACTTATAGTTTCATTATTTGTTGTGATAATGCACAATAAACACTTTTTTAAGAACCTGTTATGCAAATGATTGAGAATAAATTATTATCTAAACGTACGTTTTAGTGTGTAGCTGGCAGAACTTTGTGTGGGTTCTAAATAATGACGGGGTTATTGCTGTATGTGAGTTTATTGAGTTAATAATAAACCAAGAAGTGTTTTTATATTCTAAAATGAGCTGCTACACATCACTAATTAAAGACTAAAAGCACAACATTAGAATTGAACAGGTCGATTTGAGTCCCATATTTACATACAGGATTTAATTTAGTCTGTAAGCCATAGCCTAGTGGTTAAGGTACTGGACAAGTAATCAGTAGGTTGCTTGTTCAAGCCCCACCACTACCAGGTTGCTGCTGTTCACATTTGTTTTAAAAAAAATAAAAAAATAAATAGTAAAATAATGTTGATGTTTTTACTCTACTTACTTGTATTTTTCTGATTGTAACATCTACACAGTAACAGCTTATCAGGGGTGCATTTCCCGATAATGATTGATCTTAGCGATTTACGAACAACTTTAAGAATGACGTAACTTTAAGAACGCCAATTTTGCGAGTGTTTCCCAAAAGCCCTCGTAAGTCTCCGAAACTAAGAACGAGGTGTAAGTAGTTCTGTGTTTGCTCCGCCTCTGAAAAGGCACCGCCAGTCGAAAACTGAATCACCGATTATCATGTAATTTCTCATTATTACATCACAAAAAGCAAATAATTCATTAGGAAAACATTTTTTATAAACTACTAACCAATAGATCTTTAAATTACTGGTATAAAAACATTACATTTGCAATCACTATCTGTTGCATATTAAGGTTATAAATAGGCGCACAATTAACCTTTCATGCATCAATCCAGAAGCATGGCAAATCTACAGCGCAAACGGGGGCATAATTTAGGAAAGAGAGGGCCAAGATAGGTGTAGGTCAGTTATCTGCAACAGACCTTAATGTGGAAGAGGAAGCAACAATGAGAATACTAGGCCCAACAGCCACTGAAGGGATAGCTGGGGAGTAGATGTAGGTTTAAAGTTCCCATCTACCCCATCTCTTGTGCAGCCTTCACTTTGCAGCAGTCCTGGGTCATCTCCTGGGCCTTCCTCTGCACAGTCCAGTCAAATAGCTTTAACTGATCAACAGGACTTCATGGCCATGCAGTTTTCAATGGCAGAATTATAGCTAGCCATAAAATAATAAAATAATTTAAACATTGAAATACAACAGTGAATATGAATGAATGACCTACACACATATATATATCACAAAAGTGAGTACACCCCTCACATTTCTGCAAATATTTCATTATATCTTTTAATGGGACAACACTATAGACATGAAACTTGGATATAACTTAAAGTCGTCAGTGTACAGCTTGTATAGCAGTGTAGATTTACTGTCTTCTGAAAATAACTCAACACACAGCCATTAATGTCTAAATAGCTGCAACATAAGTGAGTACACCCCACAGTGAACATGTCCAAATTGTGCCCAAATGTGTCGTTGTCCCTCCCTGGTGTCATGTGTCAAGGTCCCAGGTGTAAATGGGGAGCAGGGCTGTTAAATTTGGTGTTTTGGGTACAATTCTCTCATACTGGCCACTGGATATTCAACATGGCACCTCATGGCAAAGAACTCTCTGAGGATGTGAGAAATAGAATTGTTGCTCTCCACAAAGATGGCCTGGGCTATAAGAAGATTGCTAACACCCTGAAACTGAGCTACAGCATGGTGGCCAAGGTCATACAGCGGTTTTCCAGGACAGGTTCCACTCGGAACAGGCTTCGCCAGGGTCGACCAAAGAAGTTGAGTCTACGTGTTCGGCGTCATATCCAGAGGTTGGCTTTAAAAAATAGACACATGAGTGCTGCCAGCGTTGCTGCAGAGGTTGAAGACATGGGAGGTCAGCCTGTCAGTGCTCAGACCATACGCCGCACACTGCATCAACTCGGTCTGCATGGTCGTCATCCCAGAAGGAAGCTGACGCACAAGAAAGCCCGCAAACAGTTTGCTGAAGACAAGCAGTCCAAGAACATGGATTACTGGAATGCCCTGTGGTTTGACGAGACCAAGATAAACTTGTTTGGCTCAGATGGTGTCCAGCATGTGTGGCGGCGCCCTGGTGAGAAGTACCAAGACAACTGTATCTTGCCTACAGTCAAGCATGGTGGTGGTAGCATCATGGTCTTGGGCTGCATGAGTGTTGCTGGCACTGGGGAGCTGCAGTTCATTGAGGGAAACATGAATTCCAACATGTACTGTGACATTCTGAAACAGAGCATGATCCCCTCCCTTCGAAAACTGGGCCTCATGGCAGTTTTCCAACAGGATAACGACCCCAAACACAACCTCCAAGATGACAACTGCCTTGCTGAGGAAGCTGAAGGTGATGGACTAAACCCAATTGAGCACCTGTGGCGCATCCTCAAGTGGAAGGTGGAGGAGTTCAAGGTGTCTAACATCCACCAGCTCCGTGATGTCATCATGGAGGAGTGGAAGAGGATTCCAGTAGCAACCTGTGCAGCTCTGGTGAATTCCATGCCCAGGAGGGTTAAGGCAGTGCTGGATAATAATGGTGGCCACACAAAATATTGACACTTTGGGCACAATTTGGACATGTTCACTGTGGGGTGTACTCACTTATGTTGCCAGCCATTTAGAAATTAATGGCTGTGTGTTGAGTTATTTTCAGAAGACAGTAAATCTACACTGCTATACAAGTTGTACACTGACTACTCTAAGTTATATCCAAGTTTCATTTCTATAGTGTTGTCCCATGAAAATATATAATAAAATATTTGCAGAAATGTGAGGGGTTTACTCACTTTTGTGATACACTGTATATATACAAGGGTTGGACAAAATAACTGAAACACCTGTCATTTTAGTGTGGGAGGTTTCATGGCTAAATTGGACCAGTCTGGTGGCCAATCTTCATTAATTGCACATTGCACCAGTAAGAGCAGAGTGTGAAGGTTCAATTAGCAGGGTAAGAGCACAGTTTTGCTCAAAATATTGCAATGCACACAACATTATGGGTGACATACCAGAGTTCAAAAGAGGACAAATTGTTGGTGCACGTCTTGCTGGCGCATCTGTGACCAAGACAGCAAGTCTTTGTGATGTATCAAGAGCCACGGTATCCAGGGTAATGTCAGCATACCACCAAGAAGGACAAACCACATCCAACAGGATTAACTGTGGACGCAAGAGGAAGCTGTCTGAAAAGGATGTTCGGGTGCTAACCCGGATTGTATCCAAAAAACATAAAACCACGGCTGCCCAAATCACGGCAGAATTAAATGTGCACCTCAACTCTCCTGTTTCCACCAGAACTGTCCGTCGGGAGCTCCACAGGGTCGATATACACGGCCGGGCTGCTATAGCCAAACCTTTGGTCACTCGTGCCAATGCCAAACGTCGGTTTCAATGGTGCAAGGCGCGCAAATCTTGGGCTGTGGACAATGTGAAACATGTATTGTTCTCTGATGAGTCCACCTTTACTGTTTTCCCCACATCCGGGAGAGTTACGGTGTGGAGAAGCCCCAAAGAAGCGTACCACCCAGACTGTTGCATGCCCAGAGTGAAGCATGGGGGTGGATCAGTGATGGTTTGGGCTGCCATATCATGGCATTCCCTTGGCCCAATACTTGTGCTAGATGGGCGCGTCACTGCCAAGGACTACCGAACCATTCTGGAGGACCATGTGCATCCAATGGCGGTGCCGTGTATCAGGATGACAATGCACCAATACACACAGCAAGACTGGTGAAAGATTGGTTTGATGAACATGAAAGTGAAGTTGAACATCTCCCATGGCCTGCACAGTCACCAGATCTAAATATTATTGAGCCACTTTGGGGTGTTTTGGAGAAGCGAGTCAGGAAACATTTTCCTCCACCAGCATCACGTAGTGACCTGGCAACTATCCTGCAAGAATAATGGCTTAAAATCCCTCTGACCACTGTGCAGGACTTGTATATGTCATTTCCAAGACGAATTGACGCTGTATTGGCCGCAAAAGGAGGCCCTACACCATACTAATAAATTATTGTGGTCTAAAACCAGGTGTTTCAGTTATTTTGTCCAACCCCTGTATATACATATATATATACAGTGTATCACAAAAGTGAGTACACCCCTCACATTTCTGCAGATATTTAAGTATATCTTTTCATGGGACAACACTGACAAAATGACACTTTGACACAATGAAAAGTAGTCTGTGTGCAGCTTATATAACAGTGTAAATTTATTCTTCCCTCAAAATAACTCAATATACAGCCATTAATGTCTAAACCACCTGCAACAAAAGTGAGTACACCCCTAAGAGACTACACCCCTAAATGTCCAAATTGAGCACTGCTTGTCATTTTCCCTCCAAAATGTCATGTGATTTGTTAGTGTTACTAGGTCTCAGGTGTGCATAGGGAGCAGGTGTGTTCAATTTAGTAGTACAGCTCTCACACTCTCTCATACTGGTCACTGAAAGTTCCAACATGGCACCTCATGGCAAAGAACTCTCTGAGGATCTTAAAAGACGAATTGTTGCACTACATGAAGATGGCCAAGGTTACAAGAAGATTGCCAACACCCTGAAACTGAGCTGCAGCACAGTGGCCAAGATCATCCAGCGTTTTAAAAGAGCAGGGTCCACTCAGAACAGACCTCGCGTTGGTCGTCCAAAGAAGCTGAGTGCACGTGCTCAGCGTCACATCCAACTGCTGTCTTTGAAAGATAGGCGCAGGAGTGCTGTCAGCGTTGCTGCAGAGATTGAAAAGGTGGGGGGTCAGCCTGTCAGTGCTCAGACCATACGCCGCACACTACATCAAATTGGTCTGCATGGCTGTCACCCCAGAAGGAAGCCTCTTCTGAAGTCTCTACACAAAAAAGCCCGCAAACAGTTTGCTGAAGACATGTCAACAAAGGACATGGATTACTGGAACCATGTCCTATGGTCTGATGAGACCAAGATTAATTTATTTGGTTCAGATGGTCTCAAGCATGTGTGGCGGCAATCAGGTGAGGAGTACAAAGATAAGTGTGTCATGCCTACAGTCAAGCATGGTGGTGGGAATGCCATGGTCTGGGGCTGCATGAGTGCAGCAGGTGTTGGGGAGTTACATTTCATTGAGGGACACATGAACTCCAATATGTACTGTGAAATACTGAAGCAGAGCATGATCCCCTCCCTCCGGAAACTGGGTCGCAGGGCAGTGTTCCAGCATGATAATGACCCCAAACACACCTCTAAGACGACCACTGCTTTATTGAAGAGGCTGAGGGTAAAGGTGATGGACTGGCCAAGCATGTCTCCAGACCTAAACCCAATAGAACATCTTTGGGGCATCCTCAAGCGGAAGGTGGAGGAGCGCAAAGTCTCGAATATCCGCCAGCTCCGTGATGTCGTCATGGAGGAGTGGAAAAGCATTCCAGTGGCAACCTGTGAAGCTCTGGTAAACTCCATGCCCAGGAGAGTTAAGGCAGTTCTGGGAAATAATGGTGGCCACACAAAATATTGACACTTCAGGAACTTTCACTAAGGGGTGTACTCACTTTTGTTGCCAGTGGTTTAGACATTAATGGCTGTATATTGAGTTATTTTGAGGCAAGAATAAATTTACACTGTTATATAAGCTGCACACAGACTACTTTTCATTGTGTCAAAGTGTCATTTTGTCAGTGTTGTCCCATGAAAAGATATACTTAAATATCTGCAGAAATGTGAGGGGTGTACTCACTTTTGTGATACACTGTATATACAGTGTATCACAAAAGTGAGTACACCCCTCACATTTCTGCAGATATTTAAGTATATCTTTTCATGGGACAACACTGACAAAATGACACTTTGACACAATGAAAAGTAGTCTGTGTGCAGCTTATATAACAGTGTAAATTTATTCTTCCCTCAAAATAACTCAATATACAGCCATTAATGTCTAAACCACCGGCAACAAAAGTGAGTACACCCCTTAGTGAAAGTTCCTGAAGTGTCAATATTTTGTGTGGCCACCATTATTTCCCAGAACTGCCTTAACTCTCCTGGGCATGGAGTTTACCAGAGCTTCACAGGTTGCCACTGGAATGCTTTTCCACTACTCTATGACGACATCACGGAGCTGGCGGATATTCGAGACTTTGCGCTCCTCCACCTTCCGCTTGAGGATGCCCCAAAGATGTTCCATTGGGTTTAGGTCTGGAGACATGCTTGGCCAGTCCATCACCTTTACCCTCAGCCTCTTCAATAAAGCAGTGGTGGTCTTAGAGGTGTGTTTGGGGTCATTATCATGCTGGAACACTGCCCTGCGACCCAGTTTCCGGAGGGAGGGGATCATGCTCTGCTTCAGTATTTCACAGTACATATTGGAGTTCATGTGTCCCTCAATGAAATGTAACTCCCCAACACCTGCTGCACTCATGCAGCCCCAGACCATGGCATTCCCACCACCATGCTTGACTGTAGGCATGACACACTTATCTTTGTACTCCTCACCTGATTGCCGCCACACATGCTTGAGACCATCTGAACCAAACAAATTAATCTTGGTCTCATCAGACCATAGGACATGGTTCCAGTAATCCATGTCCTTTGTTGACATGTCTTCAGCAAACTGTTTGCGGGCTTTCTTGTGTAGAGACACACATATACAAACCGCTACTTTTGTAACAAGATACATGCAGCCGGTTGAACTTTTCACGAACTGAGTCGTTTAAATTGATTCACACTGTATTATCAGCCCTAAGAGGAAAGTTTGACTCACTCTACTGATTCAGAAGCGTAGGTTTCAGCCAGAGCGGTAGAGAGAACAGAGTGGCGACACTCCCATAGGGAACCGTTGGAAAGGGGGCGGGACATTTTTTCTGTGCAGCTTCCGGGTTGTGGAGCTCTGTATAGTTCCAAACATCCCATAGAGCCCCATTCATTTCCACTACTTATCAAGCATTTTTAGCTGTTTGTTGCTTTGTTTTAAAAAAAATAATGAATTTGATGTCATTAATATACGTAATACTGTTATTATTTAGCATTTGCTCAGCACTAAATGTTACATGTTTATCTTAATTAATAGGTATAACTGAATTTAGCTTAGTCAGCTAAGCTAAATTATTGACACTAGAGTCTTTTCACCTAAAATTGATTAATTAAAAGTTGATTAATCAAGAGTCTTGTTACAGAAATGATAATAAAACATCAGAGCCATAATAAATCATTATACTTTTACTTTCATTCTTAAGTACATTTGAAGGTAAATTTAGTTTAGTACTTTAGTGGAGGTAAAGAGTATTTTTACTTTTACTACTACTTTTACTGGAGTAATATGTTACCTTGGATATCTCTACTTCAACTCAACTACATGGTTTGTGTACCTTGTCCACCACTTACATTAGACAAAATGAACTAGTGCATATTAATTATGAATTAATTCATGTATTACATGTAGGAATAAATTATTACTTACTCATGAAATAAGACATGAATTAATGCTATTTCATGTACCTGCACTATAATGTTAAAGGTATTGGTACGGTAGTGTGTTTATGAATCTGTTCATTCAGTGCAGGTAAACCTTATGAATCCAGCCACATGGCTTAGTGTTTAACCAAAATGATTATTATTATGAATCCTCAGGAAAGTGAAGGGAGATTAGTTTATGTAAAAAACAAAACATAAAAAACTGTCTAATCTCTGTACTGTATATTGTCTCTACTACTTAATGATATCGCATTATGTAATGTATGCTAATATAATGTACTGTGTGTTAACAAGAACGACCTATTAAGTCATTATAAACATCAATCTTCCACTTCATATACCAAATTGATATTAAAGCAGATGCAGTAAATGTAAACGCAGTTGAAAATACCCAGAAATTGTACAAATGTTTATTATTTACTGTTTAATATTTCACTCACTGCTGCCTGTCCCATATGAGAACATGACAGCGCCGGGTTTGTTTGGAACTATTGGAGGGTGACATGAACCACGTGACCGCGTAGCGGCGAGATCAAGGAGTGTCGCAACTCTCTCTATCTACGGCTCTGGTTTCAGCGTGCGTAATGTGTATCCATGGTGACGGCTGGTGAAATACAGCTGTTTAGACTAATCCGAGAGGCTAAATGCAAAAAGCGGGGCGGGATATAAGCTGGTCCTCCAATCAAAAGCAAAATATGCTAATATTTTTGCATTTCTCCAATGAAAAACAAGTATTAGGTGGTGAGATGGATACTGTCTCTACATTGGCTGTAAAGGTATTGCGCAATCTCACAGCCAAACAGTGAACGCTATCTGTTACAGGGAGGTTTTGTGATTACTGTGAGCGCTCTCTCATTATGATACGATCTGATATTCGCGTGTTATTGACTTATAAACTTATACAACATGCTTGCAACTATTCAAAATGGCCGCCGGTGTTTGAAAACATTTACAAAAAGTGGATTTTATCTGGAATGGAAGGACTAATGAACATAAATTTGGACTCAGATTGAAGATAAAAGATCCAGGTATGTGCTGGTTTAGCTCTCATGCTTTTGTTTGATATACATTTGTCGCGGTGGTGTTGTTTACCGAGTGCTTGATGCATTGCATGCTATGCATTGATGGCAGAGCTTTATCAGATGTAAAACTTTTCTGTAATATTTTGGATGCTGATGTATTTGAAGTAAAACAAACAGCAGAAATGTGATGGTGAAGTTGTGCTGGCTTGTTTGGTATAAATGTTGTCGGTATGAAAGTAAGTACCGCAGTATAATATTACAAAATATAAAGGCTGTATTTCTGGCAGAAATTTTTCAGACCTACAATTCTTTTGTGTTTTTAAAAGAACTTATAAACAAAATAAGCTCAATGTTTACGTTGCTAAAAACTAGAGATTTTAAGCTATCAGAAGGTTCCTTGTTTACCAACAATGATATTTTGACGGTGTGACAGTATACAGAGAAACACAAACATAAAAATTCAAAGCCCGTTCACGGGCTAAAGACCACCATGGGGTTTTAAAGCGCAGAGAGCATCATGAAGACCAAGGAACACACCAGGCAGGTCCGAGATACTGTTGTGGAGAAGTTTAAAGCCGGATTTGGATACAAAAATATTTCCCAAGCTTTAAACATCTCAAGGAGCACTGTGCAAGCGATCATATTGAAATGGAAGGAGTATCAGACCACTGCAAATCTACCAAGACCCGGCCGTCCCTCTAAACTTTCAGCTCAAACAAGGAGAAGACTGATCAGGGATGCAGCCAAGAGGCCCATGATCACTCTGAATGAACTGCAGAGATCTACAGCTGAGGTGGGAGAATCTGTCCATAGGAAACAATCAGTCGTACACTGCACAAATCTGGCCTTTATGGAAGAGTGGCAAGAAGAAAGCCATTTCTCAAAGATATCTATAAAAAGTCACCTGGGAGACACACCAAACATGTGGAAGAAGGTGCTCTGGTCAGATGAAACCAAAATCGAACTTTTTGGCCACAATGCAAAATGTTATGTTTGGCATAAAAGCAACACAGCTCATCACCCTGAACACACCATCCCCACTGTCAAACATGGTGGTGGCAGCATCATGGTTTAAGCCTGCTTTTCTTCAGCAGGGACAGGGAAGATGGTTAAAATTGATGGGAAGATGGATGGAGCCAAATACAGGACCATTCTGGAAGAAAACCTGTTGCAGTTGTTAGGTTTTTCGGAACATAAAAACGTACATTTAATATGGGAAGTATTACATCCAGACCACATGGTCTATTGTTCAACATGTCGCCGGCTAGGCTCTCTCCCTGACTCCTACAGAAAGGGGGGGGGGAGGCAGAGCCCGGGGCTTGTTAGCACACTTCATTGGCTCCACCAGCAGTAAAGGAGGAGGAGCCTAGCTGAGTTTAAAAACTGGCGGGGAGAAAGGTTCGGCCTCTTTCTTACGTGGTGTGTCTAGACTGCAGGAGTAAGGAGCGCCGGCCGGCTTAGCTCTGATATATATTCACAGATTATTTTTACACTTAATAAAGTGTTTTAAAGAGTACTTTCTGGACTTCTCGACTGCTTTCTTCAGGACCTTTTGAACCAAAAGATTCATCCTAACAAATGGTAGCCAGAGGATGGTTCAAGAGACCTGAGATAGCATCGAATCGATTCAGCTGACTGAGGTAAGACCAGGAATTCTGAAAAAATCTTTTGTACTCAGTACAAGGCGCGCACCTGCTTAAGGTAAACAGACGTTCTCTGTATATATATTAGATGCATTTATTATTTAGCGTACTGAGTGTGAAAGTGAATCTCAGAATCCGTAAGTGTCTGATTAAATTACTAAAGTATCATTAGATAGTTTAAAACTGTGAATATATGTTGGAGCTAAAAATGTGTGTTTCCTGATATCTGAATTTGAACCAAACCGGTTAAAATAAATGTTAAGGGCGCCATTGTGTATGGGACACAATTGAAGGGAAAGGACGCTTGTCTGTTTTGGTAACGAAGCGAACCTAATTCGAGTGTAACAAATTCTAACGAATTCGTCTGTTTCGGTAACGGAATTCGGGTAATTTGATTATTAATCTCAAAGGAGTCTGGCTGTTACGGAAACGAGACTCGGCTAGTTCGTCTGTTTCGGTAACGGAATTAGCCTAATTCGGTCGTTCTAAATTCTAACTAGCCTGTCTGTTTCGGGAACGGGGCTGGAATAATTTGATTACTTTAAATTCTAAATCCGGTTCGAAAACAGTACATCAGGAGTTTTGTTTGTCAGTAAGTCTCTGTGTATGTTTGTCTGTGAAACCGTGTGCTGGATGTGCAACGTGGTTTCTTTTGTTGTCGGCGCCATTTTGTTTCTTGAGAACGCAGCGTGGCTTTCTGTCTGTACGCCATTTTGTCTTGGGAATGCAACGTGGTCTCCCGTCTATCCGCCATTTTGTTTCTTGAGAACGCAGCGTGGCTTTCTGTCTGTACGCCATTTTGTCTTGGGAATGCAACGTGGTCTCCCGTCTATCCGCCATTTTGTTTCTTGCACACGCGTGTTTTCTGTCTGTCCACCATTTTGGCTCTGGGAGAGCTGAGCGTGGTTTTCTGTCTGTCCACCATTTTGGCTCTGGGAGAGCTGAGCGTGGTTTTCTGTCTGTCCACCATTTTGGCTCTGGGAGAGCTGAGCGTGGTTTTCTGTATCCGCCTTTTTGGCTCTATGTGAGCAGCTTGCCGTATCTTGTCCATCGGCTATCTTTGTCTTTGTACGCCTGGATTGGGTAAGTGCTGCAGTTAATTTTATAATCAACTTTATTTTTATAATCTTAAGATAACTGAGTTAAGATGAAGTATTTATGGTACCTTATTAAGTGTGTTTTAAGGTAGATAGCGTTCTTGAACTTTAAGGTTCTTAAACCAGGAAAGGGGGTACTTAGAGTGGAATTCATCCATGTGTGACATAGGACATTTTCACACATAATTAAGGAAAATCTCCTTAATCAGAGTTGTTATAGTGAATAAGATTAAAATTTTGTGAGTAACACAGCGCTTGTTAGTCGTGATAGGAGATTTGCTGGGTGTATTGGTGCATGTATTATTGAGAGATTGCTATATTGTTTCTTTGTTTAATGTATGGGGTAGTGCTGGACAATAATTCGACATCAATATGTCGCAAGTGGGGAATGTTTCAATAGCGGGGATATGATTTTAAACAAATTCGATCAATACACATACATACACGAATCCAGTGCTTAGTGTTACCGCTCTGATCGCACTGGTTACTGTAACACAGTAGTTTTTAAAGCACATTTCACAGACTGTAATTTTGCTTTTGCTTAAGTATGTTTTGTATTAGTAATTGTTACATTTTGAATAGCATCTGTTACCGAGCAAAATAAAAAAAAACAAAAAAAAAAACGCTAAAGAAATCGCGAATTCAGTGAGTTGCGACAGGGAGTCGAGTCTTTTGTCTCGGTTCCTTTTGAAGAGCCGCGTATTTACATGGCGACTGCCGGAAGAGTCGGTTCCTTTGTTTCGGTTAGAAGAGCCGATTCATGGATTCGAATCATTTTACGACACATCGCTAGTGATTATACAAGTTGAAAAAGTTTTATGTCATTTGAAATGACGCATTACACATCCCTAACTGTTTTAATTGTTGTATCAACATGTTTCTTCTATTGCATTTGAGTTAAGGACAACGTTTCTTCTATTACATTTGAATTAAAAACTACTGTTGAGGTTTGTATCCACTCCTGTTTACATTACACAGAGGAGACCCCCTGCTGTTTACTCGGTGAGTACATTTTAAATGAGTTACTTTCTACTTTTTGCTTGAGTGGATTTTCAAAGTAGTAACTTTACTCGTAATTGAGTAAAGATTCATTAAGGTAATAGTACTTTTACTTGAATACAATTTGTTGTACTCTTTCCACCTCTGATTAAGACATGTGTTGATATATTAGATTATATATTGTCAAAGCTTATGTTTATTTGAGAGTGAGGTCGTGTTTTTCTCTGTGTACAAATGCTGAATACAAGTTAAAAGGTAAAAGCTAATATGTTACTGTTTCTAAAATATTGTGTAGTTGTAAAGAGTGAGATTTCATAGCCCTATAAATCTTATGAGGTGTGATCATTTGTTTGCCTCTTGAATTAAATTGGAAATAATGCCTGAAGGTACCACTTTCTGTACAAGACAGGGACTCTGATCCCTTCTGGATTTGTGCAGAATTTTCTTTCTGTCTCTGTCTGCTACAGAAATATCCGTAGTTATACTAGGTGATCTTGAGGGTTATACTTATCTAACTCGGTTAGTGCCAAATTATGTTCTATAACTGAAAGGAACACATCTCACGTATCAAGTTAATGATTGTATAAACACTACAGTGTACTTTTGTTTACAGGTCCAGCTAACACCAGACTTTGATTGAACTAACTTTAAAATTCTGTGCTTTCCAACAGGATAAACACATTTAGAAGGTTTATTTAATATTTTATTTTCAAGATTTGATTGTAAAATTTGAAAAAGGGGGGAGTATTATGGCAGGAATAAGAATTTATGTTTAATATGCCGCTTTGTGTATTAAATCCTGTGATACATTGTGCTGGGGCAGCTGGACTGGCAGACCTACGGATATGCATGCAGATTCAGGTACGTATATGCATGCAGATTCAGGGACGCCTGGTGAAGGTAATCTTCAGCCTTACCTCACATATGAGGACATTACATTTTGGTTTTGTTATGCCTTATTCCTTGACCTGCTAAACTTCGATCGATTGTCCCCATTGGTGGACACTTTTGTCTGCCAGCTAGTGGTAGCAAAAGTACTAGAACACTAATAAAGTTTGTTTGTTGCTTTATTGAGATTTTGACGTTATGTTTTGCACTTTGGTTGCATTTGTGACAGGAGCGGTGGTTGCTCATTGCACGGGATTCAGGTTATATCGGGCACAGTCGTGGACAGTTCAGTGTCTCTGGTTCGCCTCGCTGGCATGTCTTTGGACTGTGGGAGGAAACCGGAGCACCCGGGGAAGGCCCACACGACAACATGCGGGCTCCGCGGAGGGGGGACCTTCTTGCTGTGACAGTGTGCGACGGTACTACCCACTGAGCCACCGTGTCACCCAACTAATAAGGTTAAAAACAAAAGGAATAGGGAAAATGCATTGAAAAAATCAAAGCTCGGGTCTCAGGAGATTAAATATAATTGCTTACACAGACTCCGGTAAGATTCAATTTAATTGGTAATATTTTTGGAAATTGTTAATTGACAATTGTTAATATTTGATGCTTGTGTTGTATCCGATGAATCTTTTCTAGCTAATTGATCAGGTCAACTCACTCATTTTATATTATATAGTTTATTGAAGAAGTTAGATTGGTTCAATGTGGTGCAGTAAACCTTGTGGCAATACTATGTATGATCATAGACGAGTGCAATTTAAAGATTGAGGGAATAGTGAGAAGAAAATAACTTGTTAGGAGAGAAGTACATGAAGGGGGGTGACTGGAGACCCAGGTCATAGGTTTCACAGACACACAGCAACCCAGCGGGGGGTTGAGGCCATAAACTGCAGGCCCTGCATGAGTAAAGAGAAGTCTGATATTTAATCTACTGTGTACTGGCTGAGGATGGTGGACACTTATGCAGTACCAAAGATGATGTAAAAATTATGAATACCAGATCTTGCAGATGTGTGTCATGGCTGTTGTTGCATTCTGATGTTTGAGTAAAGCAGTGTTCAAGAGGCATATGGGGTGCTGAGGTACAGAATGCCAAAGTAATGACATCATCAGACAAGAGGAAGGGAAAGCTGATGTGAGACTGGATGGAGACGTTATGCAGTGAAATCTCAAGACCGTGTGGGACAGTAGTGTGTTTTAATAGACATCCACCTGAAGATCTGGGTTCCATAATAAAAAGTGAGGGGTTCGGTAACATCTTATAGAGGTTTTGGATGTATTTTACAGTAAGGTATTAGAATAACAATAATTCGTGTAGAAAAAGTTTTGGTTACAAGAGTAAATTAGAAAGAGCTACAAGTGCTTGTGTTTTAGTGAGAGTAGGGATGCAGGTACCATAGTGATGTGGGGTTAATGACATTTGTAGGGAGATGTAACAATAATACAATAGAGATAGTATAGGTTGGTAGTACTTTGCAGTGAGTTAACTAAATGGAACTGTTTAAGTAGAGTTTAATGTGATTCAAGAAAGCCAAAGTGGATCAAAGCGCTGGTGATGATGAGCATGAGGGATTGGCTGACTAGGAGCAGGAGATGGTCATGTGAGAGTCTGTTGGATTGTGGGAAATGGAGTCTGTATTGTTAGAAGCAGGAGGTGTGTTAGTACCAGTGACCAAAAGTTGGGGTAAAAACATCTGAATGAATAAATAATATAAGTCAGGGGTTTGTAGGACTGATGGAAGTTGATATAGCAGAGCTGTTGTTATTTTAAGTATGGCAAAGTAAATAATAAATAGTGGATTGGTGATTTTGTATTGGGAAAAATGTGATTTAGAAAATTTGAAGGCTCTCTAGCATGCGGCGATGATGAAGTAGAATAAGTGTAGAAAATGTTAGATGTAATGTGTATGCACCTTCTGCTCTGATCAGTTTGAACTGTTTGAAGTGGAATTTTATATAGCAGGAAGGGTTAATGCAGTATGAGAGACAAATTGTGAAGTGACTGTTTGTTTCCAGGGGATCACTGTCGATTGCCCTGAAGTATATGTTTGTTTCCATAGGACCATTGTCGGTCGCGGTGAAGTATATGTTTGTTTCCATAGGACCATTGTCGGTCGCGGTGAAGTATATGTTTGTTTCCATAGGACCATTGTCGGTCGCGGTGAAGTAATTGTTTGTTTCCAGGGGATCACTGTCGATTGCCCTGAAGTATATGTTTGTTTCCATAGGGCCATTGTCGGTCGCGGTGAAGTAATTGTTTGTTTCCAGGGGATCACTGTCGATTGCCCTGAAGTATATGTTTGTTTTCATAGGGCCATTGTCGGTCGCGGTGAAGTAATTGTTTGTTTCCAGGGGATCACTGTCGATTGCCCTGAAGTATATGTTTGTTTCCATAGGGCCATTGTCGGTCGCGGTGAAGTAATTGTTTGTTTCCAGTAGACACTGTTGTTGTACTGAGGTTTACGTTCTTTTGTCTGAGTTGTGTTTGGACAACCGAGTGAGTTGTGCCAGTGAATGTTAAAAGAATACTCGTATTCTTCGACTAGGCAGGAATCTTCTGTTCTAGGGTGTATCAGTTTATCTTTGTCTTAATACGTGTTACAGATTTTGCTCGAAAGGTTGTTTAAAGCGGTCTAAAATGTCTAATTTAACACATAGGGAATTTATCCATGTCTCACCCACTAACTCAGGAACCAACTCCAACCAACATCAAAGCTTATAAAGACAATTACACCTGTTTCAGGAGCAACAAACCAGAACCGATAAACAGGGGACATTTTTCAGAAGGGATGTGTGTATGAATGGGTGTCTGTCGCTAAAACACTGAATGAACTGCCAAAGGCAGCTCACTTGCGGCCCTGACGCTAACCTTCCTTACTCGCCGGCGCCACATTGGTGTCAGAAGTTGGATCGTGGTGTTTGGGTGGCTCTGATGGTTTGGTGAGCCAATATGCCCGGTCTGTCGGAGTGCGCTAGCCCAGGTGGCTGTAGGGGCAGGGTGCCCGGTCCAGCAGTGGGTGGAAGAGCGACTCGGCAGTGTAATGGGGTGCGGTCCAGACATGGAGCCACCCAGTGGACGCTGGTGAGTGGGTCACCGGGACGGTTGACCATTAGGGAGGGGACAGTGTAGCGTCGCCACTGGGTCTGGCACGGGCTTTACCCAGAAAGCCTTGCGGCAGTGGTGTCTAAGCTCACCGTGGCCGTGTATCCCGTTGTTGGGAGTGGGGTGGCTGCAGTGAGGGCTGGGTAAGTAGCTTATATGTTTGTCTGTTGTATGATTGTATGTGTGTATGAATGGGTTAAGTGGCTAGAAGGGATGTTTGGGCCATGGAAGGAAGTTATTACGGGTTTAGTGATGTCAGTATGAGAGTGTGGGATTGGCAATTTTAGTGGTATGTTGAGAATTCTCTTGTAGATAATTAGAAATAATTACTGATAAATGTTAAGGTGTGGTTCCTCTTTCACTGACAAAGGTATGGTGGGCATGCCTTGACTCCTGGTGAGTCCAAAGGATCCGGTGTGGTTAGAGTCCATGCCAGTTTGGTTAGAGTCCAAACTCAAAGCCTGGTACCAGGTCAGTTGGTCCGAGTCCAACTGTGAAAGCCTGAACGGGTTCAGGTCGGTTGGTTAAAGTCCAACCGTTTGTGTGGTAAGTTATTTTCTGGTCCGTGTCGAGCAGTCGGCCCTGAAAACCAATATAGCAATTGCTTTGTGGAATAATCAGTGGAATTGATTAAATTTCCTATTGCATGGTTAGCAATTGGTTAGTAAAGTCAGTGAGGCTAGAACTGGTCAGGGAAACTACTTACCGGGGTCTTGGTGAGGTCAGTATGTGTAGGATTGATAATTTTAGTGATATGTTGTTGTTGTGGTATCCCGTGCATCAGGATATTAATAGAAAATTTTGTGATAGAAGTAGTGAGTAGAGGAAGCAGAGGGGGGCAGGATCCACCAGTTATCCAGATGGTGTTGGCTGATTTGTCGAGATATCAGGTAGATGATGATGAGGAGGATGACCTTGAAGGTGGGCCGGAAGACCCACTTCGAGCAGTATAAGTGCTACTAACTCTGCTTAATTAAAGGTAAAACCGACCAGACAAGACGAGGAGAGAGGACCAGCACTACTAATCACACACCGTGATGAAGGAAGGAAGGACTGGCAGAGGCAGACTTCGTGGGAATTGGAAGACCCACTCCGAGAGACAGAAGTGACACCAACTGAACCAGCCAACAGGGAACTAAACACAGCAGAAAGCCCGACAAAACCGACTATGTGGAAGAAGAGTCCAGCGGAATCAACGGAGCGGAACAAGACGAGGGGGGAGAATTTAGTTAGACTAGGAGACAAAAACATAAACATATAGTTCGCAGACACATAGACCATCTTTGAAAACACTAGTTAAGTGCAACACACATAGTTTAGCTACAAAACGCAAGGGGTTAGTTCAGGATTGTTTACAATGTATATATGTTTGGTACTCTGCTATTTTTAGGAAATGTTTGTGCTGCTGTGGAAACAGGTAAGACCGACAGGGGAGAATCCATAAGACATTAGGAGTCATGCAGAGACACAGGAGCTATGGGCCCCTTCTGAATATCTGCAGCTCCGTCTGGTGGAGGACAACCTGAACGGACTTCCTGTAGAAGCCACGCACCCATTGTGTTTATTTTATTTTTCTTCTCTTTTTGATTTCCTATTTTTTAAATTACTTTATTTTGATTTCCTGTTTTTATTATTTTTTGTTTATTTGTTTGTTTTAGGGTTAGGAGCTGTTGCGATAGGTACGGTTCCTTTAGTTTAATTGGTAGCCTTTTTATTTTTAGAAACGTTTTATTGTATAAAATTCAGCCCAGTGGCCATGTAGTCAGAAGGGGTTAAATTGGGGGGTTGCTGACGGCTATCCTTATCTCCTGGGATCTAGAAACACCTAACCTATAGTTAAAAGTTATTGTGAAAGCATTAAGATGCTTTCAAGGGGGGCTGGTTAGGTTTTTTGGAACATAAAAACGTACATTTAATATGGGAAGTATTACATCCAGACCACATGGTCTATTGTTCAACATGTCGCCGGCTAGGCTCTCTCCCTGACTCCTACAGAAAGGGGGGGGAGGCAGAGCCCGGGGCTTGTTAGCACACTTCATTGGCTCCACCAGCAGTAAAGGAGGAGGAGCCTAGCTGAGTTTAAAAACTGGCGGGGAGAAAGGTTCGGCCTCTTTCTTACGTGGTGTGTCTAGACTGCAGGAGTAAGGAGCGCCGGCCGGCTTAGCTCTGATATATATTCACAGATTATTTTTACACTTAATAAAGTGTTTTAAAGAGTACTTTCTGGACTTCTCGACTGCTTTCTTCAGGACCTTTTGAACCAAAAGATTCATCCTAACACAGTCTGCAAAAGACCTGAGACTGGGACGGAGATTTATCTTCCAACAAGACAATGATCCAAAACATAAAGCAAAATCTACAATGGAATGGTTCACAAATAAACGTATCCAGGTGTTAGAATGGCCAAGTCAAAGTCCAGACCTGAATCCCATCGAGAATCTGTGGAAAGAGCTGAAAACTGCTGTTCACAAACGCTCTCCATCCAACCTTACTGAGCTCGAGCTGTTTTGCAAGGAAGAATGGGCAAAAATTTCTGTCTCTCGATGTGCAAAACTGATAGAGACATACCCCAAGCGATTTGCAGCTGTAATCGCAGCAAAAGGTGGCGCTACAAAGTATTAACGCAAGGGGGCTGAATAATATTGCACGCCCCACTTTTCAGTTTTTTATTTCTAAAAAAAGTTTAAAATATCCAATAAATTTCGTTCCACTTCACGATTGTGTCCCACTTGTTGTTGATTCTTCACAAAAAATTACAATTTCATATCGTTATGTTTGAAGCCTGAAATGTGGCAAAAGGTTGAAAAGTTCAAGGGGGCTGAATACTTTTGCAAGGCACTGAAAATGGAAGTCACCTCACATGTGAGATTTTTGAGGCTGCAGATGAAACTTTGCAACATTATGACAAACATGGAAAAGATGAAGAGAGGAAAAGTGCAGGTTGTCCTGAAGAAAAAAGTAAAAAGAATACATTTAACAGAGTGAGAAGGGTTAGAAAAAGTAAGTGTTAAAATGAACATAAATATACCAGCACACTTTACCATGGTTCAAGGAATTTCATGTGAATGTTGGCGGTTGTGTTTTGGTGGAAGTGATTGCTCAGCTTTACAAACGCTGATCTTTCATCTGGAGCTTTATTGGGACGGTTAGCTCCAGATCTCTAAGGGTCTTGTCCCCATTGTGCTTGTTTCAGAGAATGTTTGCTTTCATGTATACTATATGACCGAAGTATTATGACACCTTGGTCAAGTAATGTCAAATTTATATAGCGGCATAGCACTAGCTCAAAGCAACTGCACAGAATCCTAAACAAAAAACCTGCAAGTCGAGAGCAACAGTGATAAGGAAGAATTCCATTACAATTACAAAGATTAAACCTTGAGAGGAACCAGACTCATCAGAAACCTCTACCCTTCTTTGGGTGACTTAGAAAGTAATTAGAATGAATTAGAATTTGATTTAAAACATTTAAATAGAATTACTTCTAATAAAAGTTTCACCAATGTTTTAAAAGAGCAGGGTCCACTCAGAACAGACCTCGCGTTGGTCGTCCATAGAAGCTGAGTGCACGTGCTCAGCGTCACATCCAACTGCTGTCATTAATGGCTGTATATTGAGTTATTTTGAGAGAATAATAAATTTACACTGTTATATAAGCTGCACAGACTACTTTTCATTGTGTCAGTGTCATTTTGTCAGTGTTGTCCCATGAAAAGATATACTTAAATATCTGCAGAAATGTGAGGGGTGTACTCACTTTTGTGATACACTGTATGTAGTTAAAATGTGATATAAACAAAATCATTAATAGTGTAATTTCAATTATGCAAAGTAGCATGAGACACTCTTAATTATTACAGCATAACTGAAAAGGAGAGCTAGGAGGTACAAGAGTGTGCCTTTAGTTGTAGTGGAGAGCCCTGGTCCTACAATGAGCTACCATTCCAAAACCATGGGCATTAATATGGTAGCGCCACCACCCTCTTTTAAAAGACAGTGACAGCTTTTACTTTTTTGGAAAGGCTTTTCACAAGATTTTGAAATGTGGGACTTGATGCTTATTCAGTCAAAATAACACTTGTTCTTGTTCAAGGTGAGTCAGAAGTACCACATACATGTGCTGATATTCATCACAAAATCATGCTGATTTTCAAGTTACTAGTTCAAGTTAATTTAAGATTGTTTTGGCCTTGGCATTATGCACAGAGATTCCTACACAGTCTCTAATTGCCCTGATAATATTATCAGCTGTAGAGGGCAAGTTCTAGCAGTGGCTTATTAAGAAAGCTGGAAGATTTTGTGAAATGCACTAAAATAGAATCTGAGATTTGTGATTAATTCTCTTATTTGTTAATATTAATTATTTATTTTACAAACAAAATTAGATAAAATAGATGTCCAATGTTTTCCCTAATCAACTTGTTTTTTTTATGATAAGAACACATTTAGAATTTTTTGCAACACACTTTAAACAGTTGGGACAGATATAATAAGAGTGAATAGTTTATGGAGTATTTAAACTAATTTGAAAAATTCCACAATAAGCAGGTGAATTACCGAACATTTGGATATAATTTAGAGTAGTCAGTGTACAGCTTGTATAGCAGTGTAGATTTACTGTCTTCTGAAAATAACTCAACACACAGCCATTAATGTCTAAATAGCTGGCAACATAAGTGAGTACACCCCACAGTGAACATGTCCAAATTGTGCCCAAATGTGTCGTTGTCCCTCCCTGGTGTCATGTGTCAAGGTCCCAGGTGTAAATGGGGAGCAGGGCTGTTAAATTTGGTGTTTTAGGTACAATTCTCTCATACTGGCCACTGGATATTTAACATGGCACCTCATGGCAAAGAACTCTCTGAGGATGTGAGAAATAGAATTGTTGCTCTCCACAAAGATGGCCTGGGCTATAAGAAGATTGCTAACACCCTGAATCTGAGCTACAGCATGGTGGCCATACAGCGGTTTTCCAGGACAGGTTCCACTCGGAACAGGCTTCGCCAGGGTCGACCAAAGAAGTTGAGTCCACGTGTTTGGCGTCATATCCAGAGGTTGGCTTTAAAAAATAGACACATGAGTGCTGCCAGCATTGCTGCAGAGGTTGAAGACGTGGGAGGTCAGCCTGTCTGTGCTCAGACCATACGCTGCACACTGCATCAACTCGGTCTGCATGGTCGTCATCCCAGAAGGAAGTTTTATTTCTATAGTGTTGTCCCATGAAAAGATATAATAAAATATTTGCAGAAATGTGAGGGGTGTACTCACTTTTGTGATACACTGTATAATAAGAGTGAATAGTTTATAGAGTATTTAAACTAATTTGAAAAATTCCACAATAAACAGGTGAATTACCGATCATTTCAAAAAGAACATGTCTCAATGCAAAAGTGTCATGCTTTTGTGATAAATACAGCCACATGGACTCAGGAGTATTTAAGAAAACCATTGTCATGTAACACAGTCAGTCAATGCATCAAGAAATGCAACCTAACGTTCTACTACACAAAGAGAATGCATCAATTTTGTACATGGAATTCTGTACATAAACACTTGAGTTCTCTAGGCCCAAGCTCATCTTAGATGGTTTAAAAGAAACATGCTGTGGTTGGATCCAAAGGAGTCCCCTTTTCAGCTTTTCATTTTTGTAAAAAGGCGTGGTTATGGCCTCATTCTGTATTTGCTACAACAGTGTGACTTTGTGGACACAGAATGTGTGCGCTTAACTTACCTTCCTGCAGTCCAGATCTGTCTCCTATTGAAAATGTACAGCACATCATGAGAAGAATCAGACAACGGCAACTTGCACAACTGCAACAATTATTGTTCTCAGTTCCCCATGCATTAAAAAGTCCCATTAATAGGAACACTGATGGAACATGGGGGAACACGTTTCTGCGTTTGTAGAATTTATTTTTTATTTCTAAAATCAAAAAGTGTTGAATGCCATTACAGAGCTAAAGAGAAGCTTAGATTTAACTTGATCATCACTTAATCTCACAAAATACAAATAAATAAACAAACAAACATTTGAAAAAAAGCAGAGTGTGTACAGGCTAAAATGTTTAGTATTTAGTGTGACTTTCCCTTAGACTTGAGCAATTGCAGAAACCCTAATAATGTCATTGCTCCCTGGATTTACTACTTCATGTCATTTACATTTACATTTTCAGCAGACGCTTTTATCCAAAGCGACTTACACAATGAGCTGAACACAATGAGCAACTGAGGGTTAAGGGCCTTGCTCAGGGACCCAACAGTGGCAACTTGGTGGTGGCGGGGCTTGAACCGGCAACCTCCTGTTTACTAGTCCAGTACCTTAACCACTGAGCTATCACTGCCCATGTCAAATTAACTCCTATGAAAATATTTTATTACACCAGCAAGCCAGCTGGTGCCAGGCTA
Source organism: Trichomycterus rosablanca (assembly GCF_030014385.1). NCBI lineage: Eukaryota > Metazoa > Chordata > Actinopteri > Siluriformes > Trichomycteridae > Trichomycterus > Trichomycterus rosablanca. The sequence goes on from NC_085989.1 coordinate 55,061,217, forward strand.
GACATACTTGAGTGCTACATACACATGTAGTATGAGTTTATTAGATTGGAAGCTAATATGTATAACATGTAAGGGGCCGCCCGCACCGCCATCTTCCCACCACCAGAGGGAAACCGCGCTGTGCACCCAGTGATAATCAGTCTGATTGATATCAGCTTTTTATAAGGATCTTGCCCAGTTCACTCGGCACAGAGTCTTGTGTTTGCATACAGAAACCAGACCTCGCCGGTAATCGGTATCTCTCTTTGAAGGAACATCTTTATTTCCTTCTCTTTTTCCGCCTTGTAGGAAAACAGTACCCTTCAGGCTCTGTCTATCTTCCTTCCTAAATTAAAGAACATTTTTAAAGAAAAGTTAAGAAAGTATCACTTTCAGTGGTGAACCAGGTGGATGCAGGGGATTTTTGCTCCAGTGTTCTCTGGTGTTTCAACAGGCACCCACCCGGTTCCTCACTGAAGGGGTTAAAGTTGCGTACATGATTTCTCTCCTTACTGATAGAGCTCTAACCTGGGCCACTGCACTGTGGGAAAGCAGGTCCTCCGATTGTAGCACCGTCACTGACTTTACAGCAGCTATGAGACGGACATTCGACAGCCCCGTACTAGGTGTGGAAGCTGCCTCTGCCCTTCTAAATATGCGGCAGGGCTCCCTCTCTGTTGCAGATTATACTATCTCCTTTTGTACATGGGCAGCAGAGAGTGGTTGGAACTCAGAGGCTCTGATGGCTGTTTACCAACAAGGTCTTAATGAGGACCTCAAAGACCTCTTGGCCATCCCCCAGCCTCTTTGGAGGACCTGTATGAGGTTACTATCAAGCTTGACAATCGTTTATGGGAGCGTCGTCAGGCTAGTAAGAAGGCCCAACGAGCTCTACCTCCTGTGGAGAATCCTATTCGGGGGGGGGGGGGGGAATGTGGGCGAACCAATGCAAATTGGGCATGCTCGTCTGACTCCCCAATAGGCTGTGCAACGCCGCCAGGAGGGGCAATGTATGTACTGTGGGGAGGAGGGCCACAAGCTGGCTCAGTGCCCAGTTAGGCCAGTAAAAGGCCAGGCCTACCCCCGGTAGGGGGCCCCAGAGTAGGTCCGCTTCTAGGCCCCAGGACCAGTGGGTTGTTTCTTCCAGTCACTCTGAGCTGGGACAATCCACATGCAGAAAAAAGGCTGCAAGCCTTCATAGACTCTGGCGCAGCTAGTAATTTTATGGACGTCTCCATGGCCATAGAGCTAGGGCTACCCATGGAGCCTTTGGTAGCACCCCTACCTGTTGCTGCCATTGATGGTTTCCCACTCCGGTCTGGGGCCATCAAAAAACAAATCAAGCCCATTATGGTAAGAGTAGGCCAACATTCAGAGCTTCTCTCATTTTTGTTAACTCAGGCTCCAGATTTGCCAGTCATCCTAGGGTTCCCCTGGTTACTCAGGCACAATCCTCAAATCGACTGGCTCTCCAAGTCTATCCGTCACTGGGGCCCGCATTGTTAGGGCAGCCTACCATGACCTCTGGGAGGTTTTTGGTAAACAAAAGACTGAGGTGTTGCCCCCTCACCGGTCGTTTGATTGTGCCATAGATCTGTTACCCAGCACATCCCCCCATCGGGCATCTATTCTCCCTCTCAGGACCCGAGAGAACAGCCATGGAAAAATACGTCCAGGAAGCCTTGGCCCAAGGCTTCATCAGACCCTCCTCCTCTCCTGCTGTTTTTCTTCATAGGCAAGAAGGACGGAGGCTTGCGACCCTGCATTGACTATAAGGGGTTTCAATAAAATCACGGTCAAAGACCGATACCCATTGCCTCTCATGATATCTGCCTTTGAGACACTGCAACAAGCGTCTATTTTCTCTAAACTTGACCTTCGCAGTGCCTACAACCTCTTGCGAATCCGACCAGGGGATGAATAGAAGACGGTGTTCATCACCCCTATTGGCCACTATGAGTATTTAGTGATGCCGTTCGGGTTGATGAACGCGCCTGCTTTTTTCCAGCGCCTCATTCACGAGGTCCTCCAAGAGGCACTTGGTCTCTATGCCTTCGTGTACTTAGATGATATCCTCATCTTCAGTAAGACCTAGACCATGTACGGCGGGTCCTGCAACTGCTTTTAGAGAACCACCTTTTTCTGAAACTGGAAAAATCCCAGTTCCACATACCCACAGTTCATTTTCTTGGATTTGTGGTTTCTTAGGGCAGACTGGCTATAGACCCTGCTAAGCTCAAGGCAGTGGCCTCGTCCAACCTCTCTCCGGCTAGTTCAGCATTTTTTGGGCTTTGCCAATTTTTACCGGTGGTTCGTTAGGGGTTTTGGTTCAGTGGCGGCACCGCTGATGGCCCTTACCCGAAAACTACCTGGGCCATTTCGTTGGACGGGCAAGGCACAGAAAGCATTTGATGACCTTAAGCGCAGGCTGATGTCTGCCCCCATTCTCCATCTCCCTGATACCCCCTTTCTGGTAGAGGTTGATGCCTCTGAGGTAGGCATGGGGGAAGTTCTTTCTCAACGCTCAGGCGTTGACAAGAAGCTCCACCCATGCGCTTACTTCTCCCATCAACTAATGCCCACTGAAAGTAATTATGATGTGGGAGATCGAGATCTCCTTGCTGTCAAAATGGCTCTCGAAGAATGGAGGCACTGGCTGGAGGGGACCAAGCATCTGTTCTTGGTCTGGACGTACCACAAGAACCTCTCTTACATTCAGGAGGCCAAATGGCTGAACCCCCGGCAGGCACGCTGGGCCTTATTCTTTAGCCGCTTCGACTTCACCCTCTCGTACCGTCCAGGCACCGCTGCGTTGGGGAATTGAGGGAGTGATCAGGAAGGCCCTTCTGGCAGAGCCCAACCCTGGAGGGAGCCCTGCCCATTGTCTTTATGTCCGTACCTCGGTCCGGACTCAGGTGTTACAATGGGGGCACACAAGTTCCTTTGCAGGACACCCGGGATCTACCCGCACCCTGGAGTTAATCCAGAGGTGGTTTTGGTGGCCTAATATGTCCCGGGAGGTTTGACAATTTGTGTCTGCATGTGAAACTTGCGCACATAACAAGGACTCCAGGGCCAGGCCCTCTCGACTCCTACACCCGTTACCCATTCCCCATCGTCCATGGTCACACCTGTCTCTAGATTTTATCACCGGTCTACCCAAATCCAGGAGCCTATCAGTGATCTTGGTGGTGGTGGACAGGTTCTCTAAGGCCGCCAGATTTATTGGCTTGTCCAAACTTCCCTCAGCCAAAGAAACAGCTCACCTCATTCTTCACCAAGTCGTGCGGTACCATGGTCTACCCACAGACCTGGTTTCAGACAGGGGTCCCCAGTTCGCCAGCCAGTTTTGGAAGGCCTTCTGTGCCTTCCTAGGGGCCTCTGTCAGTCTCTCATCAGGATTTCACCCCCAGTCCAATGGGCAGACTGAGAGGGTGAACCAAGATCTGGAGCAGTCATTGTGGTGTCTGGCTTCTGCCAGTCCTAATTGGGCGGATCACCTATTGTGGGCGGAATATGCCCTCAATACTCTCTGGCACAACCCCACCTTCCATGTGTCCAACCTCAAACCCTACCTATGTTCCCCTGGGACCCGGCCACCAGAACCTCCACCCATTTGTATGGTCCAATATCTGGTGGACTGGGCAGTGCGGATTCTCGATCCCGATCTCATCCGGACCTTTAACCGGGATTGAGCGGCCACACAGGGGATATCTGGAGACACCCCTCGGGAAGGGTGTCCTGTAAGGGGCCGTCCGCACCGCCATCTTCCCGCCACCAGAGGGAAACCGCGCTCTGCGCCCAGTGATAATCAGTTTGATTGATATCTTATTGTGATAAGAGCATCTGCTAAATGCTGAAATGTAAATATTTTGACTACTGTAAATACCTACATTGTGCCACAAACATCCACTGAACAATATATGCCAGCTACTTCATTTTTGAGACAGAATTTGCCATATCATGAACAAAGTACATACAAATGAATGTTTTGTTTCTCTTTTTATGACTAGGTTTTAAAGCAGTAAAAAAGTGGTTCACCAGAAAACAACATACTACTGGTAAGTGTTTAGAATGAAAAGTTTGTTTACATAATACATACATTTCTACACAACCAAATGCTTTATAAATTAGACTTCCATATTTATCAGAACAGTTCAAGTGTTTGATAGTTGTTGTTTGGTATTTAAATAAGATTACATTTAGGTAGAATATGAATAAAAATAAGAAATAACTGGTTATTTTTAACAATTGTAACAAAACCACTTATACAAAATGTGAATTCTTTACTTTATTTTCTCAGCTTTATCCATTCATTTTTTCTTAGTTTTATGTTGTACATGTAGTTCATTAGTTATAAGTACTTTTCTGATTCTGAACTGAGTACAATAGAATGGAGTACTTGCTTTACTTACTCATGTAAGCACCTTATGGAGCTCTGTAAAAGAAGAGCATCAGAGGAGAGTCTGAGTCTATTGTGACACCAAAGTTCTTTACATCTGTTCTGGGAGTAACAGAGAAAGTGTTTAGGTTTAGCACAAGGTTAGACGACTTGTCTCTTGCAGCTTTAGATCCGACAAGTAAAACCTCTGTTTTATCTGAATTAAGTAAAAGAAAGTTACATGACATCCTGTTTTTTATGTCGTTTACACAATCTTCATTCTTACTGATTGTGTTATTGTCATTTGGTTTGGCTGATATATGATATACGTATATGATGCCATGTTATGAATAATTTAACTAATGAATAATCTCCTAGTGGTAATAATAGAGGTCCCAATACAGACCCCTGTGGGATACCATACTTTAGTTTTTCTATTTTATTCATGCATTTTCTTTCATTTTTTCATGCACTCTGCACAGGGGCTTCTGTATCTGCCAATTGGCCACCCACATAGTCCAGTCACCTCGCCCTCCTAGCAGCCAATCTATGTCTGCTGCAGGCACTGCCAATTATGCCCGCTAGATGGCGTCCAGCTGACCGAGGACTTCAGAATCTTGGTGCTGGAATGCTAGCGGAATATCCCACTGAGCCATCTGGGTTCCATCATAGTTTTGTGGTTTCTGAGCATTTATTATTTCGAATTGAAAGTGATCACTCAGGATTTAAACCAAGAGAGTGTGAGTCCTTTAACACCTACTGCATTTTCTAGCCTATCCAGTTAGATGTTATGCTCAACAGGATGAAACGCTGCACTAAGATCTAATAGAACAAGAAAAGAGAAACGTCCATTATCAGAAGACATTAACAACTCGTTAACTACTCTTATTAATGCGGTTTCGGTACTATGGTTGGGTCTAAATCCTGATTTAAGTTTTTCATGAATACAGTTTATTTTATCACAGGATTAACAGCTATTATTCTGCATGATCCATGTAGCATCATGTTACTGTAGACAGGTTAAGAGATTTGAGTCTTACGTTTGTATTCAGAGTGATTTACAATTGTGAGCAGGGGTGAGCTAACACTGTAGTTCCATCATGATCAGTTAGGATGAAATACACTCCCCTCCAAAAGTATTGGAACAGTGAGGCCAAGCCCTTTATTTTTGCTGTAGACTGAAAACATTTGGGTTTGACATTAAAAGGTGAATATTTCCAGGTATTTACATCTGGATCTGATACACAGTTCAGAAGATAGCACCTTTTATCTAAACCCACCCATTTTTCTTGTGAGCAAAAGTATTGGAACAGATCAACTTAAAACAGATTAAAGTGAATAAGACTTAATATTTAGTTGCAAATCCTTTGCTTGCAATAACTGCATCAAGCCTGTGACCCACTGACATCACTGATATTCTTCTTGCTCATTAGTGGTTTGCATCTTCTGGTGAAGCCTCTGTACTTTTGTTCATGAAGTCTTCTGCGAACAGTAGATTGTATATACCTTCACTCCTGCCCTCTGGAGGTTGTTGCTGATGTCACTAACAGTTGTTTTAGGGTCTTTCTTTACAGCACGCACAATGTTTCTGTCATCAACTACTGTTGTTTTCTTGGGTCTACCTGTTCGACATCTGTTACTTAGTACACCAGTGACAACTTTTTTTCTTCAGGACATTCCAAACGGTTGTACTGGCTATGGCCAATATTTGTACAATGGCTCTGATTGATTTTCTATCTTCTCTCAACTTCACAATTGCTTGTTTTTCACCCAGACAGCTCTCTGGTTTTCATGTTGGTTACTCCTCTTACTATAAATGCACAGTCTGCACAGGCAAAACCCAAATCTGAAACTGAGCGTAGACATTCAGCGCTATTTATTGTTTAAATAATCAATGTAACAGGACACACCTGGGCAACAAAACACACCTGACAGTCACATGTTCCAATACTTTTGCTCACAAGAAAATGGGTGGGTTCAGACAAAAGGTGCTATTTTCTGAACTGTGTATCAGATCCAGATGTAAATACCTGGAAATAAAAGCTGAAATGTTGATCTTTTATCTCATATTTATCTTTTAATGTCAAACCCAAATGTTTTCAGTCTACAGCAAAAATAAAGGGATTGGCCTCACTGTTCCAATACTTTTGGAGGGGACTGTAAATAATCATTTGTACTTTAAAGTGTTTATTATCTTCATCACACAATATTTGTTATTTTTATTTACAGACTCCAGCTCTAACCTTTATCCAGCAGAAACAGAATTGGTAAGCAGTTCTGAGTTTATCTTTACATTAACTTTTAAAAAATTATTTATCTTTTTTGAGGTTTTAGAAGAAGAAACTTTATTGTCATTATACTTGCGTACAACGAAATTTAGTTTGACACTCTCCGAGAGATAAAAAAGAAGAAGCAAAAGTATTTACATAAGCATATGGATATTTACACAATAACCAGTACAATTTAAAGTATGGATTTTAAGATAAATAATAAAATAAATTATGGATGAATATATAAAGTGACTGTGCTATGTGGAGATACCAGTTCAGTTTCCGAAGTGATGATTTTATGCTTGAGTGAGAGAATGGTTGTATGAAGATGTGCAAATATGAAGTGTTCAAGTCACAGTCTATGAGGTGCTGAGAGGGGTGATGGAGGCAACCGCTCTTGGAAAGAAGCTGTTCCTCAGTCTGTTCTTGTGTGCACGAATAGCCCTGTACCACCTCACAGATAATAACAGGGAAAACAGATAGTTCCCAGGGTGTGTTGCATCCTTGCTGATGCTGTCAGCCTTGTTCTGTAAACGACTGTTGTAAACACTGTCCAAGTTTCGGAGTTCAGTCCCAATTATATGTTCCGCCGCTCTGACCACCCGACGTAGGTCCTTCCTCTCTGAGGCTGTGCAGCTGGAGTACCACACAGTCATGCTGTTAGGAGTTCCTAATGGGCTGTTGCTCCTTAGACTCCCTTTGTGGGCGTTTTGGCTACATCTGGTGGTGGCTGGAGGTACTTCATCGCCATTTTCCAGCCAATAGATCTCTCCCTTGCCTAATGAAGCTCACCTGTTACCAATCTACTCCTCATCAGCCTACTGTTTTAAGCCCTTGGTTTCTTCCCAGTCAACACCAGATTGTCAGTTGCTGTTTGCTATGCACACTGCCTGGTTTCCCTTGCGCCTGCTATCTGTTCCTGTGTTCCTGACTTCTCTGCCTGGTTCCTGGATCCCTCGCTGGCTCTCTGTTCCTGTGTTCCTGACTTCTCTGCCTGGTTCCTGGATCCCCGTCGGCTCTCTGTTCCTGCGTTCCAGCCTTCTCTGCCTGGTACCTGGATCCCTCGCCGGCTCTCTGTTCCTGTGTTCCAGCCTTCTTTGCCTGGTTCCTGGATCCCCATCTGCTCTCAGTTCCTGTGGTCCTGCCGTTCCTGCCAAGTTCCTGGTTCTCTCATTCACCTGCCTCCTGCTGTTCCCGTCAGCCTCCTAGCCCCTATCGCTGCCGCTGGTTCCCTCGCCTTTCCCTGCTCCCTGGTTCCCTGTCTGGACTGTGGTTCTTAATAAACCATTTAAACCCTGCTTCTTGTCTGTGGTTGTGTTCGCATCGTGGTTCCATATCTAAACCTCTTAACACATGCAGTTGGAGAGGACGCTCTCGATGGTGCTGTGGTAGAAGTTCACCAGGAGTTTTTGAGGAAGCTGAGCTTGTTTTAGCTTTCTCAGGAAATAGAGTCTTTGGTGTGCCCTTCTGTTCAGGTATGAGGTTTTCAGGGACCATGTTAGATTGTTGGATATGTGGACCCCAAGGAATTTCACACTCTCCACACGTTCCACTACTTCTCCGGAGATGTGAAGGGGGTGATGTTCTGACCTTATAGTTGTGGTCTGTCTGTGAGAAAGTCCAAAACTCAGGAGCAGATGGAGCTGTCCAGACCCAAGCATCCCAATTTCTTGACCAGTTTGTGAGGAATTACAGTGTTGAACGCAGAGCTAAAGTCCACAAATAACATCCTCACATACGTGTTGGACTGTTCCAGATGTGACAGTGTGGTGTGAAGTGCCATGGAGACAGCATCTTCAGTGGATCTGTTTGTTCTATATGCAAACTGATGTTGATCCAGATCCGGGGGTATGATGTCTCTGATATGTGAAAGAACCAGTCTCTCAAAGCACTTCATGACTACCGGTGTTAGTGCCAATGGTCGTTAGTCATTAAGGCATTTCACTGCAGACTTTTTGGGTACTGGTATGACTGTGGAGGTTTTAAAGCACATCGGGACGGCAGCTTGTCTTAGCGAAAGGTTAAATATGTTTGTAAAAACCTCAGCTAGTTGGTTGGCACAGACCTTAAGTGTCCTTCCAGAAACTCCATCCGGGCCCGCTGCTCTGTTGGGGTCCACTCTCAGCAGAGTGGTTCTCACCTGACGATGCTTTAGAACCAGTCCGCTCCTCAACAGGTGGTGTGGTGTGAGAGGCAAGTCCGCTGTTTTGCTGATCAAAGCGAGCGAAGAACTGATTTAACACACCAGGTAAACTGGTGTCATTACTGTCCTGCAGGGTGTTGGTCTTGTAGTCTGTCAGTGTTTTAATTCCATTCCACATGCTGCGGGGGTTGTTGTTCTCGAAGTGCTCCTCAATACGCTGTTTGTATCTGCGTTTGGCCTCCTTAATGCCTTTTTTGAGGTTTCTTCGAGCTATTGAATAAGCATGTCTGTCTCCAGTCCTGAATGCTGTGTCGCGTCTTTTAATCAGAGTCTGTACATTCCTGTTTAGCCATGGCTTCTGATTAGGAAACACTTTTATTGTTTTTGTTGTGAGTGCATTCTCAGTGCAGAAGTTTATGTACCCCATGACTGATGATGCATATTCCTCCAAGTCTGCCCCCTGTGCAAATAAATCCCAATCTGTGTTGTCAAAACAGTCCTGCAGTATTAAAGTTGTTTCCTCACTCCATACCTGCACGGTTTTGATTGTTGGTCGAGTCCTGCAGATCAAAGGTTTGTACACTGGGGTCAGGTTCAGTGTGATGTGGTCCGAAAGTCCGAGGTATGCAGATGCTTTGGCTTTGTATGCATGTGGGATGTTTATCGCAGTCTGCATGGTCTGCATCGCAGTGTTAAAAACTCCAGATCCGGTGAGCAGTGTGTCGCTGTGATGTTCGTGTCTGTGCACCAGCTGTTGTGGATGTAGATGCACACACCTCCACCTTTGCGGAGTCCTCTGTTCTATCCGCTCAGTAGACGGAGCGACCAGCTAACTCGATAGCAGCATTGGGAACAAAGTGATTCAGCCAGGTTTCTGTAATGATCATCACACAGTTGTTTGGTGTGAGGTAATCCGGAGTCTGATCTCATCCATCTTGTTGGCAAGAGACCTGGAGTTGGCCAGAAGGAGACGGCTGGTCTGTAGGGGTTAGCCTGTAGCCTAGTGCGTAGCCCGGCTCGCTTCCCCCGTTTCTGCTTTCTGTCCCTACGCCGCCTTCGTCACGAAGTATCTCCGGTGGAATGTTTTTTGAATTAAAAGTGTACTCCTTGTACTGTTCACTGATGCAGATAAGTTGTGCTCGAGTGTATGAGCAGCTCACTTCACTGTTACATGTACTAACAAACATAAAACAAGAAAAAAAAAAACTACAAAGGAAGGGAGAGCATCGAGCCGCTGCGCCAGCACGCGCCGCCATCCTACTATATGTATAATTACTTAGGTAATTTGTTTTTTACCATGTGAACATACTGTATATACAACCCCAAATCACATTCCAAATTGCCACAACACATTCCAAATTGCCACAGAGAGGACAGCAAGAATTTAAGTTTGTAATTGTCCTGCAAACACATCTTAACTTGTTCATCACTTCTGGACATGGTTAACATAAGGTTCCTTTTTTGCACAGTAAAGTTTTAAGTGGCATTTGTGCAGTAACTCTGTATTGTACAGGGTTCCCGCGGGTCCTTAAAAAGTCTTAAAATGTCTTAAATTTAAATATCATTAATTAAGGTCTTATATTGTCTTAAATTTACCGTAAATTTGCTGTAGGTATTAAATTTTCGGATGGTGAGTTTAATGCCGATGGGAAAAACACAGTGGTAAAGCATCTAATAGTGTGTATTTGATTGATTAACTTTGTACAAAGAAGGTGTAGAAAATGAGAGCCCCCGCGCATAATCGGTTTACGGTACGTTTGCGACAGACGCCTGACGTCGGGCGGCGTGACATTTCGCGGTTGTCGAGGTGAGCGGTGATGCATGTAAGGATGGGAAAGTGCAAATTTAACGACAAATGGATGGAAGAGGATGTATTTAGGATGTGGCTGGCACCAGCCAAAAACAAAAATGAGGCAATGTGCAAATTCTGCAAAAAAACTTTTTCTTTAGGGACCATGGGGGTCAAAGCCGTCGAGTCGCACATGAAGGGAGGAAAGCACCTGCGGTATATGGCCGCAGCTAATAGCAAGCCCGGGCTAATCCCTGCATTGTTTGCAGCTCCACCTAATGTTGCAAGTTCAGACGCCACCTCTCAGTCGACTATTAAAAGCTTTGTTTCACCGCCAGAGACCCAGAAGGCAGAGGTAATGTGGGTTCTCCATACCGTAATGAGGCACAATTCATTTAAATCTAATGAGGAGATAAGTGAAGTCTTTGCTGCCATGTTCCCCGATTCCCAGCTTGCAAAGTCATTCAGCTGTGGTGAAAATAAAACTGCCTTTATCGCCAAATATGGCATTGCTTCGTTCATCAAGAAGGAGCTATCGCGCAGCGTTAGTGAGAAGCCGTATGTTATCATGTTTGACGAAAGCATGAATAAAACGACAAAGAATAAACAAATGGACCTTCATTTGCGGTTCTGGACTACTGATGATGAGACGGGCACACACCATGTCATCTCCCGCTACTATGGGTCGGAGTTTATGGGTCACTCGAGAGCCGAGGACATGTTGGGACATTTCAGTGTAAGTAACTTTACGACTGTGTTTGAAATTGTATACCATTGTTCTATTCGCAACACGTTAGCTCAGAGTTTAAGGGGTGTAACTGGTGGTAGATTTTGTTGAAATATGGCGTTTTGTGATTTTTTTGGGGTTGTTCAGACTGTTGGGCAAATCTAGCTAACAGCTGGTAACGTCGGCTGTCACTTGTTGCTATAGCAACTGTAAACATTCACCTAAGAGCTATAAAGAGTTCATTTGCAAAAACCTATCTCCATTTTTATTATTAAATATGTATTTTTTTATTGATAGTGCGTTCAATGCACAATAACACATGACTTATGAATTAAATTGAATTTGAAAAACCTTGTTTTTTTGCGAATCTGCAAAGCACAATAAAAAGCAAGCTTTTTCATCAATAACAAATGGATTTTATCTGTTTTGCAAATTAACTCTTTAAGATGCAGAATCAAGCCATGTTGTAAGTACAGATTAGAATTGTTGTATTTTAGCACAGAATACATGATTTTACCAGTTAGTGAACCTGTAAAAATAATAATACACACACAATTATTTTAATGTGTATGATGTATGAGTGTATGTATATATAAGCAAGAAATCGTTAAAATAACAAGTAGTAGCAAAAGAATACTTGTGATTATCACAATTAAGATGTCAGGTGTTTTGATGGATGTTTTTTGATCTCTGCTATATAAGCTGTTATTTTTATTATTAGTATTATTATTATTATTATTATTATTAGTAGTAGTAGTAGTAGTATCATCCTTACACTAATGGAACCATTTTTTAATCTAATGTGGATTACCTGGCACATTGAATTTATAACCCCTTCCACCCCTTATATGTGCAGGAAGGTACAAATATAGCTGAATCTGAACAACATGCTCTCACTCTCGATGGATGGGCCCAGTGTTAATTGGAGGTTTGTTGAACTCTTACAAGAGGAACACAGAGAGCAGTGTGGTGGAGCCCAACTACAAATAATTGGAAGTTGTGGCCTTCACACAATGCACAACTCATTCAAGAACGGCTTCACGGTTTGGCAAGTTGAAAAAGTTCTGAAAGCCCTGCACTACCTGTTTCATTATGCACCTGCAAGGAGGGAAGACTTTGTGTTATTGACCAAGTGTGATAGATTTCCTCTGCCATTTTGTGGACATCGCTGGCTGGAAAACCTTCCAGCAGTTGAGAGAGCCATTGAAATTTGGCCATATATTGTCTCCTATGTGGATCAGGTCAAAGCCAAGAAGCTCCCCAATCCAAGGTCATCATCGTATGACACCATCGCAGAAGCACGGATGGATCCCATTATCCTGGCAAAGTTGCACTTCTTCATGAGTATCTCAAGAACTTTTCAGCCATTTCTCACCAAGTACCAGACAGATGCCCCGATGATTCCCTTCTTAGGCAGAGATTTGGAGGCTCTAATCAGGGTAGGCCTAATGACAGCTGAAAATGTATTAAAGGTTTAGTCATTTAAGCATCGTTACTTACAGAGGATATGAAAGATAAAACAAAGTAATGCATTTTCAGCATGTTGATGTTTGTAGAATATATTGTAAATACAGTAATACTTATTCAGATTTTGATTATAATAATAATTACTATGCCTGTGCTATTCTGTTTTCAGAGCCTTCTCAGGCGGTTTATAAAGCGAGATGTTCAGGTTGATGTTTCCCCAGTAAATCTGGTCAAGCTTGATGTGACAGACCAAAAATTTTGGGTCAGTCCAAAGCAAGTGGACATTGGCTTGGGAGCCACAGCTGCCCTCAAGGTACCATTTATTATCTTGGATGACTTCAACAATGTGCTACATCAGCTGCAAGTAATTTGACTACTTAAGTATTTATTCTAAAACAACCAATAGATTAGATTAAGATTAGACATCAAGCAGTTGACATATTCACAGGATTTGTAAAATGTTGTGTAGTGTAAGTTACACATAGGGAGAGTTTATTTGATGTTTCAGGTGACACATGACTTTTGTGCATTTGTCAGGGCATGTCAGGCAGTCAGGGTGGAAGTGAGCGTGATGTGTTACAGTTCATGCGAGACAGCCAGAGTGCTCTGTCAAAAATTTGTCAGAACATTCTATTGAAGTGCCCACTGAAGTACCCCACTGTCCGAAATATGCTGTGCCTGGACCCCCAAAAGATGCACACTGAACCAGACATGTGCTTGAAAAAAATGAAGGCCCTCGTCATGAAATTTGTGCAGGACAAGAAGTTGTCAGGAGGAGTCACAGCGGGTAACATCTGTAGACATATTAGAAATAAGAACAGTTACCTATGGTTTAGCAAAGGGAGTCTTTAGGCACCTTCTTTAAACCAGTGGTTTTAAAAGTGAACTCCAGGGGAATCATTTATTCTCACTATAATTCCATCAATAAATCACACAGTGACAGAATGTATGACAATTTTGGTCATAGGATTCATACACTTTTTGTAATAAGACCTCTAAAAGCAAAAATCTTAAAAGATGGGGATTTGTGGTCTAATTTGTGCCAGTTTCGGAGTCCTTGACATGAGAAAGCTTGAGAACCACTGCTCTAAATGTTATTGCATCTCTCCCTTCAATGTCGTTGACTAAGACAATATCTTATTTCAGTAAATAGCCATATTTTAGATGTCAAGTTATACTAGCCTATTACTTGCATCTTTTTAGTTGTATTTTATTTTATTGGAAATATAGCCTAGTAGGAGTTGTAACACATGTCTGTAGGCCTAATAAATGTTCTTGGACTTAGTTCAAAATATAGTTGGAAATCTGAGATTCATTTTCCAGAGTATATTGAATATAAATCTCTTGTGATTTCCACAAAATATAATTTTAACTGGAAAATATACAAATGTGTTTGTCTTTATGTAAATGCAGGTGATAAGATTGCACAACAGTTTCAGAAGTTCCTGTTTAATGAGGCCAGAGGAGAGGAATTCATGGTCTTCAGTGCATTGGATGGGACATTGCGAGTTGACAGCTTCCTGCATAAGGCCATGAATGGATATGCAGAACTTTGGAGCTTTGTGGAAAAGCTACTGCTTCTGTCCCATGGACAAGCCACTGTGGAGCGTGGATTCTCCATAAACAAGGAGGTGGAGATGTGCAATATGAACGAGGACACTATAGTCTCACAGAGACTGATCTGCGACTATGTGAGGATGTGTGGTGGAGTGGTCAAAGTGCCACTAACTAAAGAGCTGCTAAATGAATGTGCAACTTCACGCAACCGGTATAGGATCTTCTTGGAAGATGAGAGGAAGAAAAAGGAAAAGGCAAAACAGATGAACAAGAGAAAAGGGGCTGAAAATGAGCTTGAACAGCTACGCAAGAAAAGAAGAACAATCTTAACTGTGTGTGACACTCTAGAGAAGGAGGCAGATAGCCTTGCAGAGAAGGCTGAGAATACAGCTGGGACCAAGATGGCAGAGCTCATCACTAAATCCAACTCCATGAGAAAAAGATGCAAGGACAAGAGAGGGGAGTTGATGGACCTAGACCATGTAATTGAGAAGAGAGTGGCAGAGCTACGCTACATGTCTTGAAGAGAATTTTGACCTCTTGAATTTGACCTGTTCATTGGTTTCTCTCTAAGATTCATGTGATAACATTTTGTGTTGTTTTGCAAACAAGCTGTTTTGAGGACTTTTTTTTAGTTTATATTTACAACGCAGTATGCTTTACATGTTATTTTATAATTCTGTATGGTTTCTACATGCAAGTCAGTGTGTTGTTTAATGTAATGCAGCTTATGTATCTTATGCTGGCTCTGTTCTGCATCACAATGGAACAAAATTGAAAAGATTGTTGATAACAATTAAGTTAAGTTTTGATTTCCAATGTGGGAGACAATAAATTGAATATTTTCTACCAAATAATTTTTTATGACATTTTTGGGTCTTAAATTATATGTATTGAGGTCTTAAAATGTCTTAAAAAGCCATACTTTTAAAATGGTGCAAGAACCCTGTTGTAGAGCATGACAAAGATTTGCCAATGTAATCCCTCACCCACATGGTTATATCAGCTATTGATGGTTCCTGATGCAGTGTTGTCAGAGGAATCGGAGTTAATGAGTGTTCAGCTTAGGCTTGCACCTTTTTCAAATCCCTTCCAATCTTTCCTTGAGGAATGTGGGTTTTAAACATTTCAATAATATTCTTCCACATTTGTTGAAAAACCGGAAATCCTCCGTTCATCTTTGCTCCTTAAAGACTTTTGTGGATACTGCTTTTGTACCAAATGTTGAGATCAGGCCTCTATGGGGGCCATATCATCACTTCTTGTTCTTCTTTACACTGAAGATTTGCTGCCGTTTGCTGAAATGCAACCCCAAACCTACAAGGAACCTCCACCATGCTTGAGTGTTGCCTGCAGACACTTATTATTATTGTACTGCTCTCCTGCTCTTCAGCAAACAAACTGCCAAATATTTCAGATTTCCACTCCAGAGCATTTTTTTCTGTACCACAGTTCCTATCTTTTTGTGCATAGTTAAGTCACCACTGAATTCTGTCAGTTCTCTTTCAGGATGTAAACTTCCCCACATGCTTCATTTTCTTGTTACTAGATGCAAGCTTTCTCCCTTGCTCTTCTTCCTGGATGTGAGCCTTCCTCTTACTTGTGTAACCCCTTCCTAAAGGCGCCTAATAAAAATTTAGGGAGCGTACATGTCAATAACTGTTAATGTCTGCAAGTTAAATGTTGTCATTTCTAAAATGGACTAGCCAATGCAAACACTATAGCACGGTACCTCCAAAAATGTCCGAATACTTAATAAGTATTTATACCTCTTTTAAATAAACAGAAAATAAATGCATCATTAATATTGACCTTAGAATAATATAACAATACTCAAGTGTTTATATAAAAAAACAATACTGTAAATATAGTAAAAAACATAGGCAGAAACCACAATAAAATAAGCTTCTCAATATCTTTCTTTTAAATGCGGTCATTAGTAAATTAAAACTGAATTATTAAACAAAATAGTATCTCAAGAAAATATAGACCAGAAAATAAAAGCAAATGCACAAATGTCCTTTAAAAGATGTGTATCAGATAACCCAAAATGACCCTTTAAAAGGTCTCCGCGTCCGAGTGAGGATGGCACTAAGGTCTTCGGATTACATCCGAGCAAAACAGATTCTTGGTTCTGGATCGGAATGGAGTCTGTTTCTACACCGAAGATCTGGCGAGCGGAGTACCTCACGTCGGCAGGTATTTCCAGATCTACCGGATCCGAGTACGCCAGTGCGGATTATCCAGACGAGGTTGTACCTGGGCTGTGGACGTCGTGTGTGCCTCCAAAATCTTAGGCAGCTGGATCGGACGCCTTGGCATGTCGGCAAATCGGTGGCTCCAAAGATGGCCTTGGTTAATGCAAGATCCATCTCCAACAAGACCTTCATATTAAAGGACTTCTTCATTTCTAAAGATCTGGATTTTTTATTTGTAACTGAGACCTGGCTCAGTGTAGGTGAGTCAAGCCAACTCATCGAGCTCTGTCCAGCTCATTGTACTTTTTCCAGCACTCCTAGATCTACTGGACGAGGCGGTGGAGTGGCTGTGGTTTTCAAAAATTAGTTTAAATGTCATGTGCCATCTGTTCAGTCGTTTGCAAGTTTTGAGGTTCAATTATTAATGATTGAGTCATTTAAGCCTTCTCTTTGTGCCTTGGTATACAGACCCCCTAAACTTAATAACTCCTTTCTAGCTGATTTTGCAGAATTTTTGTCAATCATCTTGCCAACAACTGACCGGTTATTGATTCTGGGTGATTTTAATATTCATGTCTGCTGCCCAACAAAACCTATGGTAAATGATTTTAGAAATCTTCTTGACTCTTTTAATCTTACTCAATGTGTAGATGGCCCTACTCATGTACAAGGCCACACTTTAGACCTAATTCTCTCTTTTGGACTGACTCTACAGAATATTCAACTTGAGAATGCGACTTTTTCTGATCATAGGCCAATTGTATTTAACGCAATATTACCTGAACAAATCTTGCATACAAAGGTACCCAGTTATTCTTTTCGGCAAATAAATTCTCTTACTGTTTCACTTTTTTCAGAAGCATATTTGAAGAGTCCTGAAATGAGTTGTATGGAGACACTGTCCCCTCAAGTTGATGTGGATGAATTAATATCTCTGTTTTATTCTTCTTGCACTACTATTCTTGATTCTGTTGCTCCCTTTAAAACCAGACAGAGCAAACCCAGATCTCAGCCTTGGTTAACTAACTCTACCCAGACCCTTAGGTGTAAATGTAGATGTGTGGAACGAAAATGGAAAAAAGATAAGCTGCAGGTTTCTTGAGATATTTTAAAACATTGTCTGACTGATTTTCAAAATGCTGCAAAAGCAGACAGGGAAAAATATTTCTCAGAAATTGTAGCAAAAAATCATCATAGACCTAAAGTTTTATTTAACTCTTTAAATGCTGTTTTAAAGGCCCCATCTGTCACTCTTGTTGAATCAACAAAAAATTGTGAGGATTTTTTTAAATTTTTTTCTGACAAGATTGAAAATATTAGGTTGAATATAAATCCTTCCGGAATTGACTGTTCAATGGAGTTATTAGGTTCCGCTGTTTTCAATCAGTTTGAACCAATTTCTCTTTCATTTGTCAAAGACACGGTTTCCCATATGAAAACCTCGGTGTCTCCTTGTGATATCATTCCTACTTGCCTTATAAAAAAGGCAATAGATATAATAGGACCCGGTATTGTGACAATTATTAATAAGTCTATCCTCAGGCAGTGTTCCTATTTGCTGTAAGCATGCTGTTGTCCAACCACTTTTAAAAAAACATAATCTTAATCCGAGCATTCTGAGTAATTTTCGTCCCATTTCTAAATTGAGTTTTCTTTCTAAAATACTTGAAAAATCAGTCCTTTGGCAACTGACATCACACTTAACAGAAAACAATATTTTTGAACAATTTCAATCTGGTTTTAAAGCACTGCACAGCACAGAGTCTGCGTTGTTAAGGGTGATAAATGACTTATTGTTGGCTAGCGACTCAGGGAATTGTGCAGTATTGCTTCTCTTAGATCTTAGTGCCACCTTCGACACTATTGACCATGGCATTCTACTTGAACGCCTTGAGCATATGGTTGGTATACAGGGAACTGTCCTAGATTGGTTTAGATCTTATCTGAGAAATAGGACTTTTAAGATAAATATTGGAAATTGTTTTTCATCTACCGCTAACCTGAGATATGGGGTCCCTCAAGGTTCCATTTTAGGGCCAGCCCTTTTTTCATTATACATGCTCCCTCTTGGTAATATTATTAGGAAATATAGTATATCATTTCATTGTTTTGCAGACGACACCCAGATCTACTTGCCCATTAAACCAAGTGACCCTTCAGCCGTAAATTGTCTCAGTGAATGCCTAAATGAGATAAAAACATGGATGGCCAAAAATTTTCTTCAACTAAATGAACAGAAATCAGAAATCCTTTTATTTGGCCCCACTAAAGCTACTGAATCAGTATCTCAAAAATTGAACAATTTGATAAGTTGTGTAAAGAACAGTATCAAAAACCTTGGTGTTATCATTGACCGAGATTTCAGTTTTGACAAACAAGTCAATTCTGTTGTAAGGAGTAGCTTTTTCCAGCTTAGAGAAATGTCAAAAATAAAGCCTTTTCTCTCTTTTCAGGCCCAGGAACAAATTATTCACGCTTTTATATCATCACGTTTAGATTACTGTAATTCATTGTACTTGGGCATAAATAGAACCTCTTTGGCTCGACTACAGTTGGTACAAAATGCAGCGGCGAGAATGCTGACAGGCACTAAGAAAAGGGACCACATCACTCCGATCTTAGCCTCACTGCATTGGCTTCCTGTCTATTTTAGAATACATTTTAAAATTCTATTATTTGTTTTTAAAGCATTACATGGGAAAGCACCATCTTATATAAATGACTTACTCTGCCCTTATTCAGCTCCACGGTCTCTGAGATCTTCTGACCAATTATTGCTGGCGGTTCCTCGTTCTCGGCTAAAGCTGAGAGGTGATCGAGCTTTTTCAGTTGCAGCTCCTAGACTATGGAACAGTCTTCCCTTTGACATTAGATCTGCCCCGTCCCTTACAACTTTTAAGTCCAGACTTAAAACCTATCTTTTTACTTTAGCTTTTTAAATTTTTCATGCTGTATGTTTGTGTTTCATGTTGTAAATGATTTTATTTTTCCTTTATTTTATCATTGTGTACAGCACTTTGGTCGACTAGTCGTGTTAAATGTGCTATAGAAATAAACTTACTTACTTACTTAAATTGTCTTATGGTTATGTTAGTACCAGGGTATACAAGCGCATGTAATTAAGAAACGTTGGGGCACTTTAGAAGATCCAAAACGCAGGTGTCAGTGAATCAGAAGATTCAATTGAACCGATACTCACAGATCCATGAATCTCACACAGGAACCAGTTGAACATCCACAGCAACAGCTGAAGAGTACTCACTTATTATCCACACGTTGCACAAAGCACTCAGTTCACTCGTAGCTGCAGTCCTCTTGGCTCGTCCAAGACAGCTAGCAACTCACTTCACGTGTCGTCCGCATTTAACGATTCACACGTGTCCAAGCGATTTACGAAGCTCGAATTTGTTGTTCTCGGGTTTCCCTCGGTAACGTTACTGAACTCGAGATAAAACGCACACCTGCACCTTTACACATGAACTGTCCAGTGACCGAAAACAACCCGAAAGTTAATGTTTCGGCCGATATACTTTCTATATTAAGTCTCCAAAACACTACTGAGGAGCAACTAAACTCGAAGAGAAAATATTACGAGAGCGGTATCACGGGTCACAACTCACGTCTGTCCCCAACACACATCTTTTCTTTTGCCCGCCCATCCTCAATGCTGATTGTCTAGCAACGGAGCAAACATGCTCTCAGGTCACCTGAATGGTCAACATTTGTAAAGAGGAACAGGAAACCAACAGGTAAATGGCGCTAAAAGAGAAAAGGACTCTGGGAATCTAAGTTCTATAACTCTTAACATGAAAAGAAATAAATATATATGGCATATTTTAAGGAGTCCTACACCTGGATCATCTATTCTACATTGTACACTCCAAATTTGCATGCCACCCTGGGACCAACTGAACAGAGTCCTTTCTGAGAAAACATTTCTGGTGGCCTTCGCTGGAAGTGAACATGAGGGAGTTTGTGGTCATCTGCCCTACATGTGCTCAGAGCAAGGCCAGCATGTCTTTGTATACCTAGACGATATGCTGATCTTTTCCTGAACCCCCAAAAAGCATGTTGTGTATGTCTGTCCAGTTCTGACCTGCTTGCTGGAGAACTATTACAGCTACTGTATTTGTAAAAGCTGAGAAATGAGTTTCATGTGGACACGATTAGCTTCCTTGCTGTAAGGCCCTGGGATCATCAGTCAGCCTTTTGTCAGGGATTCAACCCAATCTAATGGACAAGCTGAAAGGGCTAATCAATAACGGAGGCTGATATGTGCTGTGTGACAGTGGATCACTTACTGTGCCTGGGTGGAATATGCCTATAACTACCTTACCTGTTCTGCTACTGGGCAATCCCTATTTGAGGCCTCTAGGCTATCAGCTTCCCTCATTCCCTAAGCAGGAACTAGATTTGGTGGTTCCCTTGGTTGAACACCACAACAAATAGTTTAAAACAAGTTATATACACTATATTGCCTAAAGTATTCGCTCACCCATCCAAATCATTGAATTCAGGTGTTCCAATCACTTCCATGGCCACAGGTGTATAAAACCAAACACCTCGGCATGCAGACTGCTTCTACACACATTAGTGAAAGAACGGGTCGCTCTCAGGAGCTCAGTGAATTCCAGCGTGGTACCATGATGCCACCTGTGCAACAACCTTGCTACTAATTATAGTCAACTGTCAGTAGTATTATAACAAAGTGGAAGTGGTAGCCACGTAAAATGACAGAGCGGGTAAGCAGATGCTGAGGCTCATAGTGCACAGAGGTCGCCAACTTTCTGTAGAGTCAATCGCTACAGACCTCCAGACATCATGTGACCTTCAGATGAGCTCAAGAACAGAGCGTAGAGCTTCATGGAACAGGTTTCCATGGCTGAGCAGCTGCATCCAAGCCTTACATTACCAAGTGTCCAATGTATCTGACACCAATGCAAAGTGTTGGAAGCAGTGGTGTAAAGCATGCCGCCACTGGGAGGTATAATGTTTTTATTAAATAAAAAAAAAGTATTACACTCATTCAAGCACAGAACAAGAACATTTAGCAAAATCACTGAAATCCATGATCTGACATAACATGTCTATTACAAGTCTATTTAGACCAATATTAATTTTGATTTCCTTTCCCAATACTGTTAAACAAAATTAATAAAATGGATTATGACCTTTAATAAATATGCAGTAATCAAACTGTTTGAATGTATTTTACAGGAGAAAAAGATGAAGCTTGGAGCAGCAGAATCTGGATCAAAATCTGTCCATGAAGTTGTTGGCGGCCCCCGAATCTACCCAGGCCGCCACATTGTCAGACAGCCCCCCTTCCCAAGTAAGAGTGGCCCTTAAAGCAAGACCTGAAATGGGAGCATTAAACCGGCCTCGGCCCGAGCTCCCGTTTAGGGACGGGCCGGTGCGTTTCCCGATCGCGACCATTTTGAGGTGTTGGGAAGCGTGGTCTGAAACGTGCTCGTGTGGTGGGGTACCGGGCCGCCTCAGCCCTTTTCTGGGCCTGTTGCTTCAGACAGAGGTCCAGGCGACTGACCACCTCATATAACTGTGTCAAGTAGGCGGGGAGGTCTCGGGTGGCCAGCTTGTGTTTTTCGCTGAGCCCTCTAAGAGCGGCCTGGTCCCACCCGCACTCAGCGGCTAGGGTCATAAACTCAATTAAGTAGTCACTGACCGGCCGTGATCCCTGACTCAGTTCCAACAGCCAGGGCCCCGCCTCCTTCCCTCCCCTTGGAGCATAAAAGGTGTCCATCAGTGCTTTTGAGAATTCCTCGACTGAAGTACACCTGTTACCACAACGCTGTGGCCCAGAGCAAAGCACGGTCGAACAGAAGCGGGATCATATAAGCCACCTTAGAGCGTTCAGTGGGAAAACGAGAGGCCTGTAGCTCGAAAACGAGGGAGCACTGTAGGACAAAACCCCTGCATCAATGAATCTTCCCCGCGAAGAGTTCTGGAGGGGCGATGGGGGGTTCGGGGTTATGGGTGTGAGGCAAAGTGCTGCCCGAAGGCTGGGAAACAGCCAGCATGCTGAAGCGCTCGACCAGCTCTTTCAGCACACTTTCATGCAGATGAGTAACTGACTCCTGCAGCTTAATGGCCTGCTGCAGGGCTGTGTGACCCGCTGAGTCCATTGTTGGTCACACCCTTCTGTTATGATTTGGCTAGAGAGAGAGGACTCAATCGCAGGCTGTCGGCCCAAGAGGGGAGGGGCCGCAGCTAGACAATGAATCGGTGAACCCAACTCAGAAATAAACTCAACGAAAAAGGGCCGGGCCAGCCCAAGGCAACTGAAATAAGTAAACTAACAATACAAGAGGTTCACGCTAAGTGAAACTCAAAAAGAAACTTCAAAGCCCATTAAATGAAAAGTTCACACTAAGGTGAGCTTTATATAATTCGCCACTCGCTGCACTTATTTCTGTGCAACGAGCGGGGTTCGAACCGTGGAGTTCCGGCACACCATCACTATGGCTTAACCAGGTGTGCGATAGCGCCACTGGTGTGATGAGCGCCAGCTGCTAATTTAAGGACAAACAAAAGGGTCGCTTCATTTTGCGAACTCAAACATAGGAAATATATATTAAGTCAGCTGGAACTTATAAGTATATTTTTTGTCAACTAAGTGTTTGTATCAATAAGTATTTAAATAAATTTAAATAGAGAGCATAATCGTAAAACCAGAGCGTGTATATACGCGCACCACTTCGGGAGCGTGGGGCTCGGTTATCTGCTTATGCACTTTCTTTTGCGGCACTTCAGGATGAAACCGCGATACCCCAACAAAGGAATAGAGGAAAGGGCTCCCGTTAACCGTGCCGCAAAAGTAAGAACTTTTAACTCTAGATCCCGGTAGGGAAAGATTGGGGTGCGAAAACCCCCTCTCGGAAGGGGGGAAAGGTTAGGACTCAGCCTCAGTGTACGAGGCGAAGCTAGAGAGTTCTGCTGGATCTCCAGCAACGAAGAAGGCAGAGCGAAAGGGTAAGAGATTAAAGAGGGCGATTCCCCTGGTTGAATTAGGGGAACGCAGAGGAATCACAACACACCTAACTCTGTCCCTGAATCACTTTTATTACCTCAGCCCTGGGGCTAACCGCAAACTCTCTATGAGACCTTGCGTTACCAGTTTCCCTGACCTGCCGTGCAAGAGAGCACAAAAGAGGGTGTGACGAGGAAGCCTGACTGAGCGCCTCCTTAAATACCCACTCAGCCAGGTGTTCCTCGTCGGCGCTGATTGCCAGAAGGTAATTTGGGGATTGTAGTTCTTCTACCTCTGGATGGTGCATGAACTGCGCGCCCTCGGGTGGCCACCTGGGGAAGTTTGTGCAGTTGGCTCCCCCTGGTGGGCGCAGATGGAGTTGATTGGCCTTCAGCAATGGGGACGCTGGGAGCGGCCAAGTGAGCCGCGGATTGGTTCCCTCCAGTAGCCACGGAGGGAACAGGCCGACTCCTAACATATCTAACATATTTTAATCATTAAACCTTGGTAATTTAGAGCAGCACATTTAAAGCAAACCCAGAACTTGTGGACACATGGAGAACATACAAAACTCATCACAGTGCTTGTAGGCAGAATCAAAATTCGATCCTATAGTCCCTATATTGCAGATACCTATAGGACCTATAGTGCAGGAGCCACGCTACAATCTGTGTTACCAGCCATCATACACCTGTTTGTAACATTAAAATCTTGTTTATTATTAACAGAAATATTCAGGAATAAATAAATCCCTAACTAACTGAGTATATCATGAAACATTATACACATCATTCTGTTATCAGTATGAATGTAGGATTAACAGCTATTATTCTGCATGATCCATGTAGTATCATGTTGCTGTAGACAGGTTAAGAGATTTTATTCTTACGTTTTTATTCAGAGTGATTTACAATTGTGAGCAGGGGTGAGCTAACACTAGTTCCATCATGATCAGTTAGGATGAAATAAATAATCATTTGTACTTTAAAGTGTTTATTATCTTCATCACACAAAATTTGTTACAAAATTTTGACTCCAGCTCTAACATTTATCCAGCAGAAACAGAATTGGTAAGCAGGTCTAAGTTTATCTTTGCATTCATGGTTTAAAACTCAACATACATATATACAACCCCAAATCAAATAAGTTGGGAAAGTAGGAGTCATGCAAATATGATGAATTCTGCAACACATTCCAAATTGCTACAGTAAAGCATTTGTAAAGTTGCTATTTCTTTTTACAACACCTGAAGGATGTTTTGGCACAGAGGAAAGCTAGAAATGAAGTTTGTGTTTGAAGTGTAATTGTCCTGCAAACACATCTTAACTTGTGCAAGAGTACTCTGTTGGGGACAGGTCAGGACTGCTGGACAGATGCCTCTAAGCCCTTGTCATCACTTCTGGACATGGTTAACATAAGGTTCCTTTTTTGCACAGTAAAGTTTTAAGTGGAATTTGTGCAGTAACTCTGTATTGTAGTGCTTGACAAAGGTTTGCTAAAGTAATCCCTCACCCACATGGTAATATCAGCTATTGATGATTCTTGATGCAGTGTTGTCAGAGGAATCGGAGATAACGAGTGTTCAGCTTGTAAAGTGCGCTGCGGGAGACGGGACACCGGAAATAGCCGGCGTATATAACCAAAATACGGGGGCTGCACGGAATCGCACCAGCTGTCCCTACTGAAGAGAACCAAAACCCTGAATTACCTCAGCCTTACGACCTACACACCCTTACGCCCTAGAAGCGCTGGGGGTAACCTGGTTGTCCCTAAAAAGAGAGCGGTGTCGTGCATGCGAACAAAACAAAGGAAAAGGTGCGACGCCTGCAGCCTGGCGATGCCCCCTTAAATAGGGAGATGGCAGCTGCGGGCCATTAGCCCTATCGAGCTGGCCGCCTATTTGGGGCCAAGCTCCTTGTTGTTCTGTAACGCCTGCGACGCTGGGAACTGGTGGTTCACCAGACATCGCAGGCACCCTAACAGTACCCCCCTTTAGGGACAGCTCCCGAGGTCCCAAGAACCGCGGTCCGGTTTCGTCGGAACTCGCGGATCAGTTCAGGGTCCAGGATCTGACGAGCCGGTACCCATGAACGCTCCTCGGGGCCATAACCTTCCCGATCCACCAAGTATTGGGTGCTACCCTGCACCCTCCTGCTATCCAGGAGGCGGCAAACCGTGAATGCAGGGGCACCCTGGATGATACGAGGGGTGGGAGGTTGGGGATGGGGTCTAGCTCCCTCGCACGCAAATGGGCAAAGTTGGGAGACATGAAAGGTCGGATGCGCCTTCACCCTGGGAGGCAGCTCCAACCTATATGTCACCGGATTTATCCGTCTGACCACCTTAAATTGCCTGCAGTAAGGCACTGAAGCATCTTGCCTAGATCTTGAATAACTCGTTCCGACTGCCCTAAAATGGACTAGCTTCCTTGCTGTAAGGCCCTGGGAGCATCAGTCAGCCTTTTGTCGGGGTTTCAACCCAATCTAATGGACAAGCTGAAAGGGCTAGTCAATAACGGAGGCTGATATGTGCTGTGTGACAGTGGATCACTTACCGTGCCTGGGTGGAATACGTCCAAAACTCCCTTACTTGTTCTGCTACTGGGCAATCCCCATTTGAGGCCTCTTTAGGCTATCAGCTTCCCTCATTCCCAGAGCAGGAACTAGATTTGGTGGTTCCCTTGGTTGAACACCACAACAAGTAGTTTGAAATGTGTTATATACACTATATTGCCTAAAGTATTCACTCACCCATCCAAATAATTGAATTCAGTCGTTTCAATGACTTCCATGGCCACAGGTGTATAAAACCAAACACGTCGGCATGCAGACTGCTTCTACAAACATTAGTGAAAGAATGGGTTGCTCTCAGGAGCTCAGTGAATTCCAGCGTGGTACCGTGATGCCACCTGTGCAACAAGTCCAGTTGTAAAATTTCCTAGCTACTAATTATAGTCAACTGTCAGTAGTATTATAACAAAGTGGAAGCGATTGGGAACAACAGCAACTCAGCCACCAAGTAGCAGCCCACGTAAAATGACAGAGTGGGTCAGCGGATGCTAAGGCTCATAGTGCACAGAGGTCGCCAACTTTCTGTAGAGTCAATCGCTACAGACCTCCAGACATCATGTGACCTTCAGATGAGCTCAAGAACAGAGCGCAGAGCTTCATGGAACGGGTTTCCATGGCCGAGCAGCTGCATCCAAGCCTCACATTACCAAGTGTCCAATGCATCTGACACCAATGCATGTTGGAAGCAGTGGTGTAAAGCATGCCGCCACTGGGATGTATAATGTTTTAATTAAATAAAAAAAGTATTACACTCATTCAAGCACAGAACAAGAACATTTAGCAAAATCACTGAAATCCATGATCTGCCATAACATGTCTATTACAAGTCTATTTAGACCAATATGACTTTTGATTTCCTTTCCCAATGCTGTTAAACAAAATTAATAAAATGGATTATGACCTTTAATAAATATGCAGTAATCAAACAGTTTGAATGTATTTTACAGGAGAAAAAGATGAAGCTTGGAGTAACAGAACCTGGTTTAAAATCTGTAGAAAAGATAAAAACAGAACAACTTTTAACTAGACTTCATCTACTGGACAAACAGAAACTAAAAATGAAAACCTCAGATGTTCTTCAGCTCACTTCTCTTTCATTACATTGCCAAGAACCTTGTGAAGAAAAAAATTTGGTTCAAACTTTCCTACAAAGGTTGTTAATGATGGATTACAGAGCAAGATACATCATTACCAAAGAAGAAGCCACTGTTTTAAACCCTCCTTCTCCAGATACAGATGAAGAAGAAGGTGATGAATTTGATGAGTTTTTTGGCAAAAAAGCCTCATCTTTTGATGATGAGAGTGTAAAAAATTCTATCCATCCCATGGATCTTCAGATGGCGGTGTTCAACTGCTCAGACAATTTCCTGAAGCAGCTAATAGTGACTAAACTCTCTCAGTGTCAGTACGCTCTGCCTCTACTGGTGACAAATCAATTTACTGGAAAGATCGAGTTTCCTCTGTGGACATTTTGGCAAATTATTAAAAGTTGGAAAACCACTGACACTTCTGGTACCAAGATCAGTAAAACCCAGCATGTTTATGAAGCAGAAACTCCAATGGTGGCGTTCTTCAGGTTAGGAGACGTGTCCTTTTCCAAGTCTCAGCTGATGAACAGCTTGATCAATGAGAAGCATCAGACATTCTTCCACAGACACTGTCGTGGCAGCATTAAAAACCGTCTACTGATTGATGGAGTTGTGGAGATTGCTTGGTACTGTCCATCTGGAAATAAAACTGATCATTTTACTGACTGTGTTGCTTTCTGTAATCTACATGGTGATGCAGAAAGCAGTAAAGAACAACTGGATATTCTGACTGAAATGTCGTCTGTAAATGTTGTTCTTTTATCTGATCCTAAAAATGAAAGAAATAAGGAGATGCTACAGAAGCTACTAAACGACCCCAAACCACTCATCTGTCTCCTTTTTGAGGATCAATCAGGTGTCAGTAAGATTAAGAATAGAATATACAGAATTGGTCTAAAAGACAGAAATCAGTCAGACGTATCTGAAAACCTCAGAACAACCATCACAGAGTGTCTGTCCAAGTCATCTTCAGTTTTTAAACTTGAGGATTTATACAAAAACAATGAGATCAGCAAAGATGTAGATGATCCCGAATGCAGGAAAGGAAAATAAGCTGCACTAGAGATAACAAAACAACTGGAGGGGAAGGAAATATCCACATTAAAGGAAACATACCTGCCCTGTCAAGGCATGAGTGGTGTCAGATAAACAAAGACTCACATCGACTTCAAGGAAACAATTTAGAAATGCAAAAGAGTGAAAAACAAACACAAATGAAACAAATCCGTGAACAGCAACAAGAAAATGGAGTCTCTGTCTTCATGAAGAAATTTATTTCCTCACTGAATTCTCTATCAGTAAATGAAAAAATGTTCTTTATTAAATGGTTCAAGATTCTACTGGACAAACAAACCTCAGATGATCTTTCAAATCTTCATCACAAGTACAATGAAACATGGACAAGGGTTTTAGACCTCAAAAAGAAACATGATGAATCAGGAAAGATGAAGACTGAGCAAACAGAACTTGAGGAAATATCTGAAAAACTAAATGCAGCAACATTTGGTCTGGAACACATCTTCAGAGAGATGGGTCAAATATATGAGTCAAGTCAAAAAACATCTGGAGAAAAAAGCATCTCCAATCTCCCCAAACTTGCTGCAGAACTCATAAAATCTGGTCTTCCAATGGAGTTGATGGATGGTGATGCTGCTCATGTTCCTCTGATTTGGGTTTCAGCAGTTCTAGATGAACTCATAAAGAAACTGGGAGACCAGAGAGTCTTTGTGCTGTCAGTTCTAGGGATTCAGAGCACAGGAAAATCCACCATGCTAAATGCCATGTTTGGACTCCAGTTTGCTGTCAGTGCTGGAAGGTGCACCCGAGGAGCCTTCATGCAGCTGGTCAGAGTATCAGATGAGATAAAGGAGCAGCTGAAGTTTGACTACATTCTTATTGTAGATACTGAAGGTCTTAGAGCACTTGAGCTTGCAGGAAAATCCACTCGTCATCATGATAATGAACTTGCAACATTTGTTGTAGGTCTTGGAAATCTAACTTTGATCAACATATTTGGTGAGAACCCTGCTGAGATGCAGGAGATTCTTCAGATTGTTGTTCAGGCCTTCCTGAGAATAAAGAAGGTCAAACTGGATCCCAGATGTATGTTTGTCCATCAGAATGTTGGTGACATCACAGCAAGAGAGAAGAACATGGATGGCAGGAGACGTCTACAGGAAAAACTGGATGAAATGACAAAATTAGCTGCTAAAGAGGAAGACAGTGAAGCTAAGTGCTTCAGTGATGTTATTGCTTTCAATGTACAAGATGATCAGTATTTTGCACAGCTCTGGGAGGGCAGCCCACCAATGGCTCCACCAAACCCCTCATACAGTGAAAATGTTCAGAAGCTAAAGAGAGCTATTTTCACAAATGCTACCAAGTCTCATAGTATGAAACTCTCAGAGTTTAAATCACACGTAAGTGATCTGTGGAAGGCTCTACTGAACGAGAACTTTGTTTTTAGCTTCAAAAACACACTGGAGATTGCAGCCTACAGGAAACTAGAAACTGAGTTTGGAAAATGGACCTGATCCCTCAGAAGTGCTATGTTAGAACATGAAAAAAAACTGCACAACACAATTAAAAACAGAAAACTGCAAAAGATTGAGGACAAAGACCTTTATGCTCACATGAAGAAGACCAAAGAAGAAGTGGAGAAATCAATGAAGTGTTACTTTGAAGAGGACAAGGACAAAGACATTTTAATTCAGTGGAAAGTGAGATGTGAACAGAGAATTAAACAACTTCTTCAAGATCTTGTCAAAAATGCAAAAACAAACCTGAATGATTTACTTCAACAGCAAAAAGAACGAAAAGCTTTTAATCACAAAAAGACAGAGTATGATGAAAAGCTCTTCAATATGAGTAAAGCACTTGCTCTACAACTAAAAAGCACAGAAACTGATGAACGAGTCCTCAGACAGAAATTTGATAAAGAGTGGAACAAATGGGTCTTTGATCTAACACAAGACACACCTGTAGAGAAACCTTTTGATGTTTGGGAGGATGTGATACAGATTCTATCTGAAGGTAATGAACAAGCTGCTGTGTGTAAGCGAATACCTCAGGAAGATTACACAAAGATAGACAGACTGGGAGATTATTCACGTTACATTTTGAAGAAATCAATGCTAGAGAAAGTTACATCTGTATTTACACAGGATGAATTGAGTCCTTTTGAAGCCCAGGAGTCAGTGAGGAACCTAATCAACAATGTCATCCAAGAATCTGAGGATTTAATCAAGAAGATCTGCAGCAAAATTACAGAACTGGGGTACAAAAACAGCTACATTCAGGAAATAACTGACCAGGTCAAACACAGAGTTGAACAATATCACAGTGAGAACAAGAAAATAAAGCTGAAAAAGGAACTCACTCTGGATCTCTGTCTTCATGTGTGTAAACTTGCAGATTCCAAATTCACCAAGATCCACCAACAGTTCAGAGATGAAAATGATGTAAAATTGTATCTGGAAAAGCAGAAACCACAATATTACAGCGTCTTCCAAAACTACTGCAGAGGAGCAACAACCACAACAGTATTTGGTGAACTTGTCTACAACAATCTTGTACCAGCCATGCTGGAAGCAGCCTACAATAAAACTGCTATTGATCTGTCAACACAGATGAGCTCAGACATGCCAGAATTTAATGGTAACAGGTCACAGCTTGAGAAACACATCCTGAAATCTCTGGCAGAGCAGGAGAACTTTGAGAAGTACATGGAGTACATCCACCGTCCCAAGAAACACATTGAACGGTTCATTACAGAAAATGTTGATAAATACATCACTGAAAATAACAGCAAGGTTCTGGATCTTCTCAAAGGAAATCTGAAACACAAAGAGCAGAAAGTGATGAACGCCGTGAACATCACAACTGAAGAAGTGAAGAACAGCTGTGGTGATGCAAACATGTGGCTGAGAAGTTTGAAGAATTCACTAACATGAGCTGAGCTTAAAAGAAATAACCTGCACTGGCCTGGAGGAAATTACAGATTTAGATTTTCTTCAGCAGGTTGTGTGTGAAGGTCTCACAAAGATGATGTCAAAACAACATAAAAGCATCAACAGTGTAACAGACATCAACATGGAGAAGTTCAGGAAGAAACCAGATGAGATTCTGATTGAACATCTCTGTCAGTGCTGCTGGGTTCAGTGTCCATTCTGTAAAGCCGTCTGCACCAACACAATGGAGGATCATGATGGAGGTCACAGTGTCCCCTTCCACAGAGTAAATGGAATCATAGGAATGAAGTACAGATACACAACAAATCTCTGTGCTGATATTTGTACAACTTTAGTACAAAGTGATCAAAGGTTCCACCCCTGTCATGATTCAGATGTGTCAGTAGCCTACAAAATCTACAAAAGAGCAGGAGGAAAATATGCTGAGTGGAGCATCACTCCTAATAATTCAGAGCTCACATACTGGAAGTGGTTTGTGTGCAAATTCCAAACAGACCTGGAAAAGTACTATGGTAAAACATTCCAGGGAAAGGGAAAGATTCCCACTGCATGGAGAAACTACAAAAGAAAATAAGTTTTTAAGAGCTTGGATGATTACATCTGAAGAATAAGACACACACAAACACAATATATGTGTACACACAAACTCTACAAACACAGACACACATGGGGTGTGTTTGAAAAGCTAGCTCTCTTTCTACATAAGTGCATTTTACGCCATCCTATGTGCACTCCCGAGAAGGAGGCTGTTCGAAATCCTAGATGCCTTAATAAGCTGTCCAGTTAGGTATCTTAAAATTTAATTGTAATTTTGTCTCAAGAACGAGTGAGCATTGGAAGCATCCTTGGTGATCAAGGCAATCCCAGCATTCAATGCAGCATAACTTTTCTCACAGAAAAAATAAAAAAAGTCATTTTATATAAATAGTAAATCAGAGTTATTTTCAAATGTAAATAATTTTTTTTATTGATATTTAACTTGTATAAACTTGTACAACAAGTGTTTTTATTTGCAAGTTCGGGCTTGTCAGCGAATGTAACCGTTTTCGTTACATGAAGGGAGATGTTAGTTGACATGCTAGCACTCTGTGCCACCCCATACCATTGGTTTGAATGGCATGAGGCTAACTGTGTTAGCTTAGTAAGCAAAACCCAATGGTATCGCTGTCTAAGAATAACCTGACTTATAAGTCATTGACTTATTAGAATCCTCTCTACTGAGGCAGCTGCCTATGTAGGCAGTAAGACAGCAAGGCAGCTCACTAGGTTTTCGGACACACCATATATGTGTACACACAATATATACACACAAACTCTACATACACAGACACGCATAATATATGTAAACACAAAAGATTCATAGTGATTACCTATTAGCATGATCAGATGAGTAATCATTTATATTCTCAGTGTTTTATAAAAAGTAATTTTGAGTTTCATGGTTGTGGGATTTATAGATTAGTAGGATGTGCATGAATTTGATCTTTTTCTTCTTAATGAATGTAATAATAATTGTGGTTTTAAATGTAAGTGCATGTAACAATAAATAAAGATCAACATCTCAAAGCTCACCAACAATTTCACTAAAACTTTATTCAGTATTTCTAATGATTCTAATGTAGAAATGTCTCCAAAATACAAATAAAGCTGAATTCTAAATTCTGCACCAGTTTCTGATGAACTGATTATTACCCAAAGGTAAATGAATTTCAGCTAAACAACATTATTGCTTTTTGTTTATAAATGCATATTCTGAATTTGATGCAACAATGTCAATGAGGCTGTGTTCCAGACTGTATCACACCTATTAATAAGATAAGATAAGATAAGATA
The DNA here is from genome assembly GCF_030014385.1 of Trichomycterus rosablanca. Lineage (NCBI taxonomy): Eukaryota > Metazoa > Chordata > Actinopteri > Siluriformes > Trichomycteridae > Trichomycterus > Trichomycterus rosablanca. The sequence goes on from NC_085989.1 coordinate 55,094,178, forward strand.
ATCCTTTATTAGTCCCACAATGGGGAAATTCACATCGTTAAACAAGAAATGGTAACATGCTCCCTAAGGAGCACACTATGGTAACATGAAAAAAAGCTCCTTACAGCACACAAGCACATATAAACATAACATAACATAGTCACACAACGAGCCACGGGATTAGGGGTGTAGGGATAGGAAAGTAACCAACTACGACAAGTGGCCCCAGCGATTCGCAGCCAGTGTGCCAGCGCGCACTGCAGACCCGTCCTGCCGTATTGGTGGGATTAAGCTAAGAGAGTGGAGACGTTGGGTTGGGGTTCGGGAAAAATTCTGTCAATCCTCCATTCCTGCAGCAAGAAAAGTCTGTACAAAGTCTGTACAAGTTCACGATAACATGGCTTTGGTCTTTCTGCCCCGAATGAAAAACAGTCAGTGAAGGGGGGTAGGTACATCGCAGCAGGTCCTCTGGGAATTTACTTATCAGCGAGGCCATAGCTGATAACAGGGGAGCCAAGAGCAGAAATGACTATTGTTTTGTCTGAGCAAAAATTTACACACTCTCAGAATTTATGCGTCTCTGGTTCATCTCATTTCGCAAAACCGTTAGTTTCTCCAAGATTGAATCCATATTGCGACTAATATTCACAGTCTGAGTTCCAATGGCTTTGCCCACCAGATCAATCAAATTGGGCAGTTTCTGGGGACCTTTGATAACTGACCCAACTCTTTTAATTTCCCGATACAGCAGAGCAAAGCCTAGTCCAATCAGCAAGAACCCCACACTCAAAATTCCGAATAGGTAAACATCCTCTACGTCCTCCAACGAAAGAGGTGCCAGGCACACGACCCTCCACTTCCCCCACGAGTTCATCGCGTATCCTGCCATCTGCGTTCCGTCGGGGCATGTGGGTTCCCCCAAACCCGAACTTCTCGATGAGAAGATGGTGTCAATAGCATTCAGAGACCATTTAACCAATTCCATAATTTGTTCTTTGAGGAGCTGTGCTAGGAAAAACTCTGTAGAGTAGAGTAGACGAGACAGTACGATACAGGAGAAGCTAAGCAGGGAAGATAGGGGAGGAGGAGGGAAAAGTGCGTCCGTCATCCACGAGAGCGAAGCAAGAAGAAGATAAATATAGCAGATAAAAATAGTACTTATGCTGTTAATAGTGCACTAGTTAATGTGCACTACATAGTGTGTCAGGGTTAAATTGCTGACACAGCCCAAAAACTTTAATTTATTGTTTTATCAGAAAGAGGAATAATTTTATTACTTTAAAACTTAAATGTGTTATAAGGAGACAGACGGACCCAAGGATGCAGAGTATAGAAATAAAGTTTATTAAATAATAAATATATACAGTGTATCACAAAAGTGAGTACACCCCTCACATTTCTGCAAATATTTCATTATATCTTTTCATGGGACAACACTATAGACATGAAACTTGGATATAACTTAGAGTAGTCAGTGTACAACTTGTATAGCAGTGTAGATTTACTGTCTTCTGAAAATAACTCAACACACAGCCATTAATGTCTAAATAGCTGGCAACATAAGTGAGTACACCCCACAGTGAACATGTCCAAATTGTGCCCAAATGTGTCGTTGTCCCTCCCTGGTGTCATGTGTCAAGGTCCCAGGTGTAAATGGGGAGCAGGGCTGTTAAATTTGGTGTTTTGGGTACAATTCTCTCATACTGGCCACTGGATATTCAACATGGCACCTCATGGCAAAGAACTCTCTGAGGATGTGAGAAATAGAATTGTTGCTCTCCACAAAGATGGCCTGGGCTATAAGAAGATTGCTAACACCCTGAAACTGAGCTACAGCACGGTGGCCAAGGTCATACAGCGGTTTTCCAGGACAGGTTCCACTCGGAACAGGCTTCGCCAGGGTCGACCAAAGAAGTTGAGTCCACGTGTTCGGCGTCATATCCAGAGGTTGGCTTTAAAAAATAGACACATGAGTGCTGCCAGCATTGCTGCAGAGGTTGAAGACGTGGGAGGTCAGGCTGTCAGTTCTCAGACCATACGCCGCACACTGCATCAACTCAGTCTGCATGGTCGTCATCCCAGAAGGAAGCTGACGCACAAGAAAGCCAGCAAACAGTTTGCTGAAGACAAGCAGTCCAAGAACATGGATTACTGGAATGCCCTGTGGTCTGACGAGACCAAGATAAACTTGTTTGGCTCAGATGGTGTCCAGCATGTGTGGCGGCGCCCTGGTGAGAAGTACCAAGACAACTGTATCTTGCCTACAGTCAAGCATGGTGGTGGTAGCATCATGGTCTTGGGCTGCATGAGTGTTGCTGGCACTGGGGAGCTGCAGTTCATTGAGGGAAAGATGAATTCCAACATGTACTGTGACATTCTGAAACAGAGCATGATCCCCTCCCTTCGAAAACTGGGCCTCATGGCAGTTTTCCAACAGGATAACGACCCCAAACACAACCTCCAAGATGACAACTGCCTTGCTGAGGAAGCTGAAGGTAAAGGTGATGGACCAAACCCAATTGAGCACCTGTGGCAAATCCTCAAGTGGAAGGTGGAGGAGTTCAAGGTGTCTAACATCCACCAGCTCCGTGATGTCATCATGGAGGAGTGGAAGAGGATTCCAGTAGCAACCTGTGCAGCTCTGGTGAATTCCATGCCCAGGAGGGTTAAGGCAGTGCTGGATAATAATGGTGGTCACACAAAATATTGACACTTTGGGCACAATTTGGACATGTTCACTGTGGGGTGTACTCACTTATGTTGCCAGCTATTTAGATATTAATGGCTGTGTGTTGAGTTATTTTCAGAAGACAGTAAATCTACACTGCTATACAAGTTGTACACTGACTACTCTAAGTTATATCCAAGTTTTATTTCTATAGTGTTGTCCCATGAAAAGATATAATGAAATATTTGCAGAAATTTGAGGGGTGTACTCACTTTTGTGATACACTGTATATACTGTATATATGTTCTTTTAAAACAAAAGCAAAAATGCAGAGTTAAGCCGCTGGCGCCGCTGGCAAACTGAAAAAGAGGAGAAAGAAACAAGGTTAAACAAAACACAAAATGCGAGGCGCGAACCCGGGTCGCACAGACGCTGGGCGTTCGCGCTACTCGCGGCGCTAACTGCGAGCGCTTGTATTGAGAGAATAAGCGCACTAAAAAGCGTGCGCGAAGGGTAGTACTCGGAGTACTCGGAGCAATACGAGCTTGCTACCAGGTTTTCCCACACCAGTGGGGATAATAGAGACCGGTGTTGTCACCAGCGGTGTTATGCCGCTGGGAAGAAACCGGTTTTGCAAGAGAGAAAATACAGCGTTCGTGAAGCGTGGATTTGAACCAGCGCTGAGTGGGCGTGACTTAACCCACTCAGCCAAGCGGTTGCTAAGGATCCGCGTAGCGGGAGGCTCAGACCAACTACAGTGGGCGCGGTTGTTTGGCTAGCTTTCGCCCTGTAGTAGGCAGATAAAGGCGCTGAGAAAAACAAACACAGCGCGAGGGCTGCACGAAGTCGCACCGCTTTCCCTACACAAGAAATAAAACCCTACCGTTACCTCAATCTTTCGATTTACACACCCGACCACTCTAAATAGTGCCCGGGGTACCGTACTGACCCTGCAAAAGAAGCGACTTCGGCAGTCATGGTTTATGAAACAAAAGACAAAAGGTGCGACGCCGGCAACCTGGTGACGCCCCCTTAAATAGGGGAATCACAGGTGCCGCGCGTTTGCACCTAACGAGCTGGCCTGGTATATAAAGCCGAGCTCTTTGTTGCTCTGTAACACCTAACAGTACCCCCCCTTCTAGGGACAGCTCCTGAGGTCCCAAGACCCGCGGTTCGGTTCCTCCTGAACTCACGGATCAGTTCAGGGTCCAGGATCTGGCGAGCCGGTACCCATGAACGCTCCTCGGGGCCGTAACCTTCCCAATCCACCAAGTATTGGGTGCTACCCTGCACCTTCCTGCTATCCAGGAGGCGGCGTACCGTGAATGCAGGGGCACCCTGGATGATACGAGGGGCGGGAGGTTGGGGGGGGGGGGGGTCTAGCTCCCTCGCACGCAAATGGGCGAAGTTGGGAGACATGAAAGGTTGGGTGTGCCCTCATCCTGGGGGGCAACTCCAACCTGTATGTCACCGGATTGATCCGTTTAACCACCTTGAACGGGCCAATGTACCTGGGTGCCAGCTTGTGAGGGGCACCTTTGACGGGGAGATCCCTCGTCGACAGGAGAACTCGTTGGCCCGGCCGGAACGTGAGAGCCGGCTGTCGCTTGCGATCAGCAACACGCTTCATGGAGCGTTGCGAGACTAAAAGAGCCTGCCTTGCTTTTCGCCAAGCGGCACGGCAGCGACGGACGTGATGCTGCACGGTTGGGACCGCCACCTCTTGTTCCTGCTCCAGAAACAGAGGAGGAGGGTACCCAAACTGTGCCTCAAACGGTGACATTCCGAGTGCGGCGTGGTGCAGGGTATTGTGGGCGAATTCAGCCCACAACAGTTTATCCGCCCAGGTGGCTGGATTACCTGCAGTGAGGCAACAAAGCATCTTGCCCAGGTTTTGAATTACTCGTTCCGACTGCCCATTGGACTCAGCTTGCCGTTGCCCCAAGGAGTTGGCAGAAGGACCGCCAGGTCTGGCTGATAAACTGCGGGCCCCGATCCGACAAAATGTCGGATGGGACCCCATGTGCTCTCACCACATGTTGCAGTATAGCCTGGGCGGTCGCCATGGCTGACGGTAGCTTAGGCAGTGGAACGAACAGGCAAGATTTAGTGAACCGGTCTACAATCACCAGTACCACCGTGAATCCCCTGGATTTGGGCAAGCCCGTAACAAAATCCAGTGCCAGATAGGACCACGGTCTCGATGGTACTGGCAATGGGTGGAGAAGTCCCCTAGGACGCTCTCTAGTGTTTTTATTAGTAGAGCAACACTGCGTCCAGGAACAGACCGTGATCAGGGATGGTGGGTCGGCCCGCCCTCGACTCCCTGCCTCGAGAGCGGCCTACTCGTTTAACCGAGCCCGGCCTCTCGAGGGGGGTTCGGAAGGTGGTAAGGTGGGCCCTCGGGTTGTCCCTAGTTGCATGGGCTCGGGATCCGGATCGCGGGGCACCGGACGGGGCGAGCTCGATAGTCGAGCGCAAGGTGGGTGAGACGCCCGTTCCCGGGCCCGCTGTCGGAGCCTGGTGTCGATTGTGGTGGCCAAGGTGTAAAAGGCCTTGAGTGTGGTGGGGAGCTCACGAGTGGCCAACTCGTCTTTTATTCTCTCCCCCAGCCCGCGGTGGAAGATGGCAAGCAGCGCCCCCTCATCCCAGCCGCACTCTGCCGCAAGGGTACGGAATTCAATCACGTACTCCGCGACTGACCGCCCCCCTTCAGACAGCTCCAGTAAACGTGGGCCAGCCTCCTTTCCTCCCACAGGGTGGAAGAACGTGTCCCTCAGTGCCTCCCTAAAAGAAGACTCTGAGGAACACTCAGGGGCATCCTGCTCCCAGAGGGCCGTGGCCCACTCCAAGGCCTTACAGCAGTGAAATAATATACGCGACCTTCGAGCGCTCTGAGGGAAAGCGGGCGGGCTGTAACTCAAAGATGAGGGAGCACTGGAGGAGAAACCCCCTACACTTTCTGGCCTCCCCCGAAAAACGTTCGGGAGGCGGCATAGGGGTCTCCGGTCCGGTGGTAAAGGCTGGGGGAGCAGGGGGGGGCGGAAGCTGGTGATCCGAGCTGGCGCCCAATGTAGGCAGCAGTTGGGCGATTTCGGTCACTTGCTTGACGAGCTCATTGAGCGCCAGCTCGTGCCTACCCAGGGTTACCCCCTGGTGACGCATGACATCGGCCATGGAGGGAGACTCTGCTGGATCCATTATTGGTCGCACCTTACTGTTATAAGGAGACAGACGGACCCAAGGATGCAGAGTATAGAAATAAAGTTTATTAAATAATAAATATATATATACTGTATATATGTTCTTTTAAAACAAAAGCAAAAATGCCGAGTTAAGCCGCTGGCGCCGCTGGCAAACTGAAAAAGAGGAGAAAGAAACAAGGTTAAACAAAACCCAAAATGCGAGGCGCGAACCCGGGTCGCACAGATGCTGGGCGTTCGCGCTACTCGCGGCGCTAACTGCGAGCGCTTGTATTGAGAGAATAAGCGCACTAAAAAGCGTGCGCGAAGGGTAGTGAGTACTCGGAGCAATACGAGCTCGCTACCAGGTTTTCCCACACCAGTGGGGATAATAGAGACCGGTGTTGTCACCAGCGGTGTTATGTCGCTGGGAAGAAACCGGTTTTGCGAGAGAGAAAATACAGCGTTAGTGAAGCGTGGATTTGAACCAGCGCTGAGTGGGCGTGACTTAACCCACTCAGCCAAGCGGTTGCTAAGGATCCGACCAACTACAGTGGGCGCGGTTGTTTGGCTAGCTTTCGCCAAGAGGCTAACCGCCCTGTAATAGGCAGATAAAGGCGCTGAGAAAAACAAACACAGCGCGAGGGCTGCACGAAGTCGCACCGCTTTCCCTACACAAGAAATAAAACCCTACCGTTACCTCAATCTTTCGATTTACACACCCGACCACTCTAAATAGTGCCCGGGGTACCGTACTGACCCTGCAAAAGAAGCGACTTCGGCAGTCATGGTTTATGAAACAAAAGACAAAAGGTGCGACGCCGGCAACCTGGTGACGCCCCCTTAAATAGGGGAATCACAGGTGCCGCGCGTTTGCACCTAAGCCGAGCTCTTTGTTGCTCTGTAACGCCTGCGACGCTGTGACCTGATGTTACTCTCACCAGACGTCGCAGGCACCCTAACAAAATGTGTATTATTGCATTTTAAAGCATATTAGACTGATCTGTTTTGAAAGGTCATTTAACTGGTGACAGGAGATTTATTCAAGCTTGAGTGTAAAAGGGTACCATCACATCTAGCAGGAGCAGCATTGTTGGCACGGCAGTCTTGACAACCTCGGGGGAAGATGTAGGTAAAATGTGAATCATTAGGAGTAGAATGAGACTCCGCCACCCCTAATTTTTACAGCATAACTAAAAGGGAGAGAGAGCAGGTAACAAGGTCATGAAGGCTTTTACAGGACATCAGCGCCCACTTTCCCCACCATCATCAAACCTGAGTGATCAGACAAGAGAGGCAGAACGACAGCAAACTAACATCAACTATGAGAGACAAAATGAGGAAAAAAAATCCAGGAAATCACATTGTAGGAGTTTTAAAGAATTTATTTGTAAATTATGGTGGAAAATAAGTATTTGGTCACCCACAAACAAGCAAGATTTCTGGCTCTCACAGACCTGTAACTTCTTCTTTAAGAAGCTCTTCTGTCCTCCACTCGTTACCTGTATTAATGGCACCTGTTTGACCTCGTTATCTGTATAAAAGACACCTGTCCACAGCCTCAAACAGTCAGACTTCAAACTCAACCACGGCCAAGACCAAAGAGCTGTTGAAGAAAATTGTAGACCTACACCAGGCTGGGAAGAGTGAATCTACAATAGGCAAGCAGGTTGGTGTGAATAAATCAAATGTGGGAGCAATTGTAAGAAAATGGAAGACATACAAGACCATTGATAATCTCCCTCGATCTGGGGCCCCACGCAAGATTTCATCCCGTGGGGTCAAAATGATCATGAGAACGGTGAGCAAAAATGCCAGAACTACATGGAGGGACCTGATGAATGACCTGCAGAGAGCTGGGACCAAAGTAACAAAGGCTACCATCAGTAACACACTACGCAGAGAGGGACTCAAATCCTGCAGTGCCAGGCGTGTCCCCCTGCTTAAGCCAGTACATGTCCAGGCCCGTCTGAAGTTTGCCAGAGAGCATATGGATGATCCAGAAGAGGATTGGGAGAATATCATGTGGTCAGATGAAACCAAAATGGAACTTTTTGGTAAAAACTCAACTCGTCGTGTTTGGAGGAAGAAGAATGCTGAGTTGCATCCCAAGAACACCATACCTACTGTGAAGCATGGGGGTGGAAACATCATGCTTTGGGGCTGTTTTTCTGCAAAGGGGACAGGACGACTGATCCGTGTTAAGGGAAGAATGAACGGGGCCATGTATCGTGAGATTTTAAGCCAAAACCTCCTTCCATCAGTGAGAGCATTGAAGATGGAACGTGGCTGGGTCTTCCAGCATGACAATGATCCCAAACACACCGCTCGAGCAACAAAGCAGTGGCTCTGTAAAAAGCATTTCAAGGTCCTGGAGTGGCCTAGCCAGTCTCCAGACCTCAACCCCATAGAAAATTTGTGGAGGGAGTTGAAAGTCCGTGTTGCCCAGCGACAGCCCCAAAACATCACTGCTCTAGAGGAGATCTGCATGGAGGAATGGGCCAAAATACCAGCTACAGTGTGTGCAAACCTGGTTGAAGACTTACAGGAAATGTTTGACCTCTGTCATTGCCAACAAATGTTCCGTTACAAAGTATTGAGTTGAACTTTTGTTATTGACCAAATACTTATTTTCCATCATAATTTACAAATAAATTATTTACAAATCCTACAATGTGATTTCCCAGATTTTTTTTTTCTCATTTTGTCTCTCATAGTTGAAGTGTACCTATGATGAAAATTACAGACCTCTCTCATCTCACCTTTCTAAGTAGGAGAACTTGCACAATCAGTGGCTGACTAAATACTTTTTGGCCCCACTGTAGGTTACCAATGTTGGGCCCTTGTGCAAGGCCCTTAACCCTCAGTTGCCTAGACTGTATAATGTAAGTCACTGTGGGTAAAAGCGTCTGCTAAATGCTGAAAATGTAAGTTGTTTTGGGGTAAAACAACCAGCTTGTCCATGTCCATACCATAAGTTAGTATTAAATCTAAGGTATGTTTACAGCGGTGAGTGGGTCCTGTTACATTTTGGGTAATACCTGTAGATTCTAAAATAGAATCAAACACAATTTTAAATGGATCAGACTCATTTTCATATTGGATATTAAAGTTTCCAGCAATTTAAGCCTTTTCAGTTGATAAGATTCATTTGGAAAAAAAAATTCTTCAAGATTAATTGTCTTAGGTCTTTTTTAAAATAAATTTTTCTTCTTTTTTATCCCACTTCAGCGCATCCAATTTCTGCCCGTCAATCATCCTCTCACTAATGCTGGTCCCTGCTCTTGATTGAGGAGGACGAGGCTGCTCCACACCCCCTCCGACATGTGCACAGCAATCGAACATCTTATCACCTACACATGACGAGTGCAGTGCGGCAGAGCACTCCTTCCCCATCTCCGTGCAGGCGCCACCAACCAGTCAACAGAGGTCGTAATCGCACTAGTCTGAGAGAGAGTCCCGATCCGGCTTAGTCCCGCCCCTTATCTGAACAACAGGCCAATCGTTGTTCATGTGGTTACTCAGCCCCAGCCGGCAAGGCAGAGCTGAGATTTGATACGATGTATTCGAGATCTCAGCTCTGGTGAACAGCGTGTGTTTTTACTGCTGCGCCACCTGAGCGGCCCGTCTTAGGTCTTAAGTATCACGAGGAAGGGAACAGTGTGTGAATACCAGCTTATCCTGGTGGAGATACCATCTCTCTACAACACTCAGCTCTCAGAAGAAGATGTGCGAGACTCTGTGCTGTAGTAAGAGTTACTGAATCAGGTCCACTTCAAACCAGACCAGCGCCCCCTGTTGGGTGTGTATGGTGTTTTGTACAGTGTTGATAAGTTCATTAGTGCAGCTCCAGTCATGTGGCTGCACAATTTTCTTTAATGTTACTTTTTATGTTACTTGAGCTCTATCTATTGGACAAGTTGTGAATTGCTTTGTACTGCATCCAACCTGCAATGTCAAGAGTACCTGAGATGACTTTATGCACTATATTTAAACATTGTAAAAATACATTAATCCCAGACTATGTTTCAGTAATAAACTAGACTGAAGTATTATGAGTGTTTATTTTATATTCATTGTTAAAATGTAAATAAGTCCTAGTGGATGCTTATACGGGGAGAGAGAGAGAGAGAGAGAGCTGTATTATCTGTGTGAGCTAACTGTCCTTCATGTTACTTCTCTCAGGTATGTTCATGTTTTAAATGATTGTAATTGGGGTTTAATATTTGGAGATCTGTCGGATTCTAAAATGTTAATTAAGATGCTACACGATCACAGGTGAATCCTAAGGTGTAGTGACATTACTATTTTCATTTACGTTACTTGAGCTCCCTCTACTGGACTAGTTATGACATGTTTCAGTTATAAATAAGGCTACACTATTATGTTTTCACCAGTGGTGTATAAAGTACCTGAAGGCCATACTTGAGTAAAAGTACAAGTATTTCACCAGAAATTTACTTTGATGTAAAAAACACTGCGTTTGCAACATTTGCATTTTCTATATTGTCCCAACTTTCTTCTGATTTGAGTTGTTTAAGAGAGAGTTTAACAAAACGTGTGGAGCTTTTAACTCTTTTAATGATGTGCTCAACCATCTGGTTAAGCTCAGGTTGAGTCTACAAATTTGGGTAAAAAATAAGCTGTATTTAAAAAATCTTGTTTGGGTCGGATCTAATTCCTAGATGGCAGATGAAGTGGAGAGGATGTTTAAGAAAACAGTAGAGGTGGAAAGAGTACTAAAATATTGTACTCAAGTAAAAATACTATTACTTTAATGAATTTTTACTTAAGTATGAGTAAATGTAATTCTTTACTTTCCACCTCTGGAAAACAGCCTCTCTAACTTACATGTCCACTTGAAGCAGCAGCTGAAAAATCATCCATTATAAGATGGAAAAGGTGAAATGTAGGAAAAGCAAATAAATAGTTTTTTTTAAAACATTATTTTCTTGTTGAGACCATTAAGGGGATGAAGATGTGCACTTTCCTCAACACCGTGAATCTTTCCTCTAATATAAAATGTTAATAGTTTTGGTTAAAATCATACTTTTATATATTTTACATACATATATTAAGTTGGTATGAACTCCCCCAAAGCTTAATTTTGCTTAAATATGTGCATTAACAACACGTCATGGATGCTGCTACTACAGTAAACAATACAAGTTTTGAGATTATTAGTGGTAGTTTTGCATGTTAAATGTAAAGTTGAAGCTTGTATACATTTTCTACACAACGTGCACTTGTTCTGATGAAGAATAGCAACAAAGCTGATCAGAAGAACCCAAAAAGTGTTGCCTCATGAGCAGATATTTTGTGCACAGATATTTTTGTGTTTATTTTCCTGTTTTTGATTATACAAAAATAAAAGCATAAACAAAAGGAGTTTTGTCATGGCGTCCACTTGAACGCACATCATGTCGTAATTACGACCTCCGAACTCGTAAGTAGGAACTTCCGAGCAGGACTTGAAGACAGCATATGCTCCATGTCTCGTGTTCAGGTGTTTTACTGTAGTTTTACTGTTTAAAGTTATTAATTCAGAAACGTATGGACGTTATTTGCACTATGTACCATGCTTGATTTATTGACACGCCCTTTGTTCCATTTGTACATTGTTGTTTTTGTTTATAATATTTACATATTACTTATTGTGTTTATTATATGTTTACATTTTCATATGTGTGTTTTAAAAAAATCTAAAGTTTAACAGTCACATGGTGAACACTGAACAGGAGGGAGAGTTCACCTGTGTGTGTGTGTGTGTGTGTGTGTGTGTGTGTGGATTTAATGTATTCAAATTTTGTCTTTCTAATACAAACAGTGTCTGAGAAACTGAAAGTAATACAGAAGGTGCAAACCGACCCCACTCACCCCTGTTCTCAGGTACAACTACGTTGTATTTACGTTACATTTGACATTTGAAGTGTTATAGATGTAGTTAGAAAGTCCATAAGAAAAAATGGGGGATTATAAGAACGTCCTGCTGTAACTTTATATTGTTCCAGTCTACACTGTTACCAGCCTTATAGCATTATTTTCTTGAATACTTTGTACTGATTCTACTATTAGTCAATAAAGGAGTAAAAGTACATTTCTGTCTTAATACTGCAGATAATGAAAATGATCTTAACAGAAACATATTATTTAAATACAACGTTACATGGAGGTTTTGTGTTTGCCGAGTTTGCACTGTGATTCAGGGTGAATCGTATCCACCGCGACCCTGAACATGATGAAGCTGTTGATAAAAATAAAATAGGAAAAATCACGTGACCTGGTGGGTGGAGTTACAGCGAGTCTCACCTGTTTATCTTGCTTTCACTTTAGAATGAATCTGGATGATGAAGGTGAAATGGCGTCAGGTGAAGGTAAGAATAATAACATAAACTCTTATTCATTATAATGAAATCAGAAGATCTGAGATTATATTAGTACTGAAGATCCGAGTGATATTCATAAGAAACGGAGTTTAGTAGAGTAAATAATTCTTACTTTACTTCATCAGACTGTTTACATGGAGACACTGATTACAATCTGCTCTCATTATTCTGATCTTTATTTTATTTTAATAAAACTGCGCAGATTTTCTACATTTTATTCTTAACTGGATCTGACCGTAAACAGTAATGCAGAACAAACTCATTCTCAGTAAACAAACCCACCACACACCGTCGTGTTTAAGCACCTGTCAGCATTTCCTGATGAACGTTTGGGTGGCTCGGTCGGTGCCTCTGTCACCTTACAGCAACAATGTCCTGCATTCCAACCCCAGGTGGGGCAGGTGTGTGGAGTTTGTTCTCCCCGTGTCTGTGTGGGTTTCCTTCCACTGTCAAAAAACATGCAAATGAGGTGAACTAAAAATTGTCCATGACTGTCCAGCTAGCAAAAAGTGCCGGTGTTCTGGCGATTTATTTTACCCGTCGATTTGTCCTACCGAGCATGCGCACATCGGTTTTTGACTCGTTGCAGGGAACACCTATAATTCTGTGCTACCTTTGCCTAATTTATTTCTTCTAGCGGTTAGTAACGTATGGTTTCGTTTTAATTATTTAAAAAGTTTAGAGTTTAAGTGTATGTAATGCTGTTATTATGTGAGTTTAACACAGCAGCAGTGCTGCTGGAGTTTTAAAATACCATGTCCACTCTATTAGACACTCCTACCTAGTTGATCCACCTTGTAGATGTAAAGTCAGAGACGATCGCTCATCTATTGCTGCTGTTTGAGTTGGTCATCTTCTAGACCTTCATCAGTGGTCACAGGATGCTGCCCACAGGGTGCTGTTGGCTGGATGTTTTTGGTTGTTGGACAATTTTCAGTCCAGCAGTGACAGTGAGGTGTTTAAAAACTCCAACAGCGCTGCTGTGTCTAATCCACTCATACCAGCACAACACACACTAACACACCACCACCATGTCAGTGTCACTGCAGTGCTGAGAATGATCCACCACCTAAATAATACCTGCTCTGTGGTGGTCCTGTGGGGGGTCCTGACAGTTGATGAACAGGGTGAAAGCAGGTTAAAAAGTATGTATAGAAACAGATGGACTACAGTCAGTACAAAGTACATGGTAAGTTTTTCAGGATGAACTCAAATTCATATGCATGTATAAATAACATAGCTGGAGGTGTTATTGTTATTGAACATTTTAAACTAGTTAGAATTTTGCTAAACCAGTTTGTAACTTATGCCAATGTCTCCATGAATTAATAGGAATTATGAAGCAAAGGGAACTTCATGACAGCAGGGCTGAGTGGTGATTTAAGACAATGCAAAGGATTACTGATTACTGCATATGTTTCTCCATGCTGCAAGACAGAGCTGACAGGAGCATGATTGAAATTGTAAATATTTAGAGCAGCTATAGTACACAGATTTTATCTAATTTTACCTTTATTATTAAAAAGTCAACATTATTTACTGATTTGTACAGCGTTGTTACCTCAGTTACAAGGAAAAGTTATGTATATGGGTCAAAGACGAGACGTAACTTTTTAGTGTCCCCACTTGATAAATAATATACAATTATATTAATATAAGTGGATATACCTTCAATCTACTCCATTTGTACATCTTTACTGAAACCTAAAGTAATTTTTACGGAAAATGTATGATTTTTGAAAAAAATAACCCTTGAAACCCCCAAAATGTCAGTGCAACGGTCCCCCTACCTCTTTAAGTAATAAAATATTAAGAAAAAACTAATTAATCTTAAGTAAAACTTAAAATTTACTGCTTTGGCATAATTGTACAAATGTCATGTGTGACATTAAATAATATTCAATCAGATGTGTTTTTTAATATTAATAATATTCAGGATACTTTCAGTCCCCATTTTCCCAATCTTCAGTTGTCATTCAGTTCAACGTTAATAAAAAGCCTTATTTTAATATGCGATCAGGTTACTGCAGTCATGTGACCAATTATAACAACAAAAGAAGACTCCTGGCGACCCTTCAGCACACACACAAAGGTCAATGCATTTTAACATTATTTGATAAAAATGTCTTTTTACTGACATAGTACATTAAAGAACAAAACTGAGTGTCATTCAGTACAACACAGAAAACGTAATATTACGGTTACTCTTGTAAACAAACAAGGTTAAATGTGAATATGTGTAGAAATGTCTTTGAGCTAAGGTCAATGTTAGCTTTTGCTAACCACTGGGATAACTGTAAAATGTGCTAAAGTAAAATTTCTGTCATTCAGTACAACAGTCATTCAGTGCAACAGTCATTCAGTGCAACAGAATTTCGCTGTTGCACTAAATTGACAATGACATTGTTATACTGACTTTTTAATGTTTTAAAATTATTTTTAAATATTAAAACCACTTTTTTCCATTCTAGTCTTGCTTAATAAGAGCAGTAATTACAATGAATATTAATAATTATGTTTTTGATGAAGTGGTCCCTGAGATTTTGTTATTGTCAAGTACGATGACCTGCCATTCGTTGGGCAGGTACTGCTGTCTGTAGGAGATGAGGTGCAAGTTAGCTGCATGCTACAAAATTGAAACAGAAATTCCTTTGTGTGGCCAAATCCACCTGATGAAATTTACTACCTTAAGTCTGATGTCAAAATCATAATCGCAGAACCAAAGCCATGTACAGCAAGAACCTCAAGGTTAACAACAAAAGACTGGAAAAAATTTGTTCAGTTCATGAAATAAAATGCGACTTCAAATGGTTTTTACTGCTGAATGAATTTAGATTTACTGCAGCAACTTTTTCACGTGTTATGACACAAATTCCAAACTTCCACACTGTTCTGGTGCCTTACAAGTTGTTATGATGGCTTCATTAGCTATGTTTTTCATTGCCTTACTTTTTTCATGATGTAGTAATATTATAACACATACTTGCCACTGGTGTGGCATATTTTCATTCTACTACTGCTACTTTAATCAATAAAGAACTTAAAAACAAATGAAGTCATGAATATTCTGATGTAGCAGGATAATTTGGAGTATGTCATTCAGTGCAGCATAAAATCATCATACAGTGCAACAAAAACATTTGCTTAAAATAACTGTAATAAGTAATTATTATATATTTTTTTCATGTGAATGCAAGAGAATCCAGGCCTGCTTCATAGAAAACAGAGTTTGATTGAGTTTCAAATAGAATAGAATGTGTAGCAAAAACATCTTGTATACAAATAAACAAAATCCCAGGATGCATTAGAGTACAAACAATGCACAGAAAATTCAAAACAGAGTAAGTACAGTTTCTTCTTCTGTTCTTCTTCTTTTGTAAGAGATGTACTAAACTTATACATTTGAAATGGCTAAGATTGTTCCTTGTGTGTGTATTTTGTCATAAATTAGTCGTTGCACTGAATGACATTTTTGTGCCCTTGTTGTGTGTCAACAACACTAAAACTATCAAATAAGCAAAATGCTGAGAAAAAAAATACATATTTACATAGGTGACACATTCGTGCACAATATTAAATGAAAAAATTATACAATTTAACCATTTTATTTTTGGTATCTTTCACCCATATATGTAAAAAATGTAGACACTAATCCTCCAGAGACTCAGGATGTGTGTTGTTGTTAATAAACTAGTATAAAAATTACACAGTTATTTGAGATGTATGGGCCGCATAGTGGCTCAGTGGGTAGCATTGTTGATTCACAGCAGGAAGGTCCTGGGCTCGATTTACAGGTGGATTCTTTCTGTGTGGAGTTTGCATGTTCTCCCATGTCTATGTGGGTTTTTTTCCAAATGCTCCGGTTTTCTCCCACAGTCCAAATACATGCAAGTGAGGTGAATTAGAGATACAAAATTGTCTATAATTTATATTAAACTTGTGATTTGAAAAATCTTGTGTAATGAGTAACTACCGTTCCTGTCATGAATTTAACCAACATGATGTTAAAATCCTGAGAGACAGGTCAATGAATCAAGTGTGCTACCTATCGTTTTTTAATAAGATGCAGACCTATCGAGATGTGCTACCACTGATTATAATAAGATACAGACCTATCGAGATGTGCTACCTATAGTTTATAATAAGATATAGACCTATCGAGATGTGCTACCTATAGTTTATAATAAGATACAGACCTATCGAGATGTGCTACCTATAGTTTATAATAAGATACAGACCTACCGAGATGTGCCACCTATAATTTATAAGATATAGACCTATCGAGATGTGCTACCACTAATTATAATAAGATATAGACCTATCGAGATGTGCCACCTATAATTTATAAGATACAGACCTTTGGAGATGTGCTACCAATAATTATAATAAGATACAGACCTATCGAGATGTGCTACCTATAGTTTATAATAAGATACAGACCTATCGAGATGTGCTACCTATAGTTTATAATAAGATACAGTATAGACCTATCGAGATGTGCCACCTATAGTTTATAAGATATAGACCTATCGAGATGTGCTACCACTAATTATAATAAGATATAGACCTATCGAGATGTGCCACCTATAATTTATAAGATACAGACCTTTGGAGATGTGCTACCAATAATTATAATAAGATATAGATCTATCGAGATGTGCTACCTATAGTTTATAATAATATATAGAGCTATCGAGATGTGCTACCTATAGTTTATAATAAGATACAGACCTATCGAGATGTGCTACCTATAGTTTATAATAAGATATAGAGCTATCGAGATGTGCTACCTATAGTTTATAATAAGATACAGACCTATCGAGATGTGCTACCTATAGTTCATAATAAGATATAGAACTATCGATATGTGCTACCTATAGTTTATAATAAGATACAGACCTATCGAGATGTGCTACCTATAGTTTATAATAAGATATAGAACTATCGATATGTGCTACCTATAGTTTATAATAAGATATAGAGCTATGGAGATGTGCTACCTATAGTTTATAATAAGATACAGACCTATCGAGATGTGCTACCTATAGTTTATAATAAGATATAGAGCTATCGAGATGTGCTACCTATAGTTTATAATAAGATATAGAACTATCGATATGTGCTACCTATAGTTTATAATAAGATACAGACCTATCGAGATGTACTACCACTAATTATAATAATATATAGAGCTATCGAGATGTGCTACCTATAGTTTATAATAAGATATAGAACTATCGAGATGTGCCACCTATAGTTTATAATAAGATATAGATCTATCGAGATGTACTACCTATAGTTTATAATAAGATATAGATCTATCGAGATGTACTACCACTAATTATAATAATATATAGAGCTATCGAGATGTGCTACCTATAGTTTATAATAAGATATAGAACTATCGAGATGTGCCACCTATAGTTTATAAGATATAGACCTATCGAGATGTGCTACCAATAATTATAATAAGATATAGACCTATCGAGATGTGCTACCAATAATTATAATAAGATATAGACCTATCGAGATGTGCTACCACTAATTATAATAAGATATATACATAATTTTAATAAGAATATATCGATAAAACTTAAATATTTACTACAGGAATACATTTTGATAGGGTAGGACAAATGGACAGATAGATCTATAAATTTGCGCTACGGTAGGAAGTTTCGATAGGGTAGGACAAATCAACAGGTATGATCTAGAAATCTCGATTATTGTAGATTTTGTTGTTTTCTGGTTTAATAAAGAAGAATAGATCACAGTAAAGGTATTTAGTTTGTCTTTGACACCTTTGGTTTTACGGTACTAACATGGCGGTAAGGAAATTAGCTTTACAGTTTAATAAACCTACAAAGTTTTGATGCAGAAAAATGTACCAGAAAAAAGTGTTACAACTTGTATATATAACAGTCTATCATGTTGGAAATTTAGACCTTCTCTGTTATATCAGTCTGCTGTTTTTACTTTTACAATTTAAGGAAATTAAATTATTCCACCTGATCATGTTAAAATTTCATAAAATAAGCAAAACAAATTGTAATTAAATAGCTCTAATAAAACTTACTCTTGTATCAAGGAAATAAGTTTCAGATATTTTTACAGTGGGAATATGGAGTAATGGGAGGGCAAACCTATGTAAAGTCCAATACAACAAGCAAATCAAATTGTTACTAAATGACACCACTATGATCATAAAGAACACTTACTGCAGACCCTGCTCCTGACTGAGGAGGGACGTACCTAATACATGTCCCCCTGACTTTTGTGTAGTTGCTGATTGCTTATTTTCACATTCTCGAGGTGGGTTCACACTGAGAGCAGTATTGCGTATGGAGAGTCACACATTATTTACCATCTCTATAAATTGAGGTTCTTGTTTATGAACCACTCTAGTGTATCCTGGTCTTGTATTTGGGTAAATGTATCCTGATTTAAATGCTGACTAGTTTAAACTGTGTAAAAATTATTGGCACCCCTGCATTTAGTACTTTGTACAATCTACAGCAGTCTTCTTCTATAACACCTTAAAAAGCAGGAAATTTAAGTCCATTCCTCCTTACAGAATTTCTCCAGACTGTCTAGGATCCCAGATCCTCTCTTGTGCACGCTCCTCTTTATTTCACCCCACAGGTTTTCAATGGGGATGACTGAGGTAGCCATGGCACAAGTTTAATTTTGTGTTCAGAAAATCATTGGATCTGATGGAAATTCCACTGATGATCCTTCTTGGCAGTGGTAAATTAAAATGTACTCTTATTTCATGTAGTCCACAATACCATGTACTTGAACAAAATTCCCAAGGCCTTTGAGAAAAAACAGCCCCCCAACACCACAAACCTGCCACCATACTTAATAGTGGGCATCAAGTTTTTTTTCCATGTAGTCATACATCTTTAACACACCTTGAGTGTTTGTAGCTCAATTGTTTCACCTGACAGTAAAAGATGGTTCCAGGAAAAGTCCCAGTAGTGTTAAACAAACTTAAGTTGCTTGTATTCATGGATAAATGACAGGAAAAGCTTATTAAGGGATTTTTTTTCCTCTTGATTGTGTTTTTCAGTGTGATAATAATCTAATCTATTAAAAGACAGATAATTATGGTTACAGTGATTATGATGGGAACTGTAATCTCTGTAAGTTCTGTATAAGATCATGTTCATCAGCTGGTTCTGCAGTGTGTTGATTAAAACATGGTTTGTGGTTTATAAACAGATTATCTACCACTAACAAAGAGGAGAAGTATGACATTACCTCCCAGAAGTAAGTCTTTTTGTTCTATACTAAATGTTATTGCTAATTAAGTGAATGAGAAATGAGACTTAATTGAGATTTAAAAATCAACTACTAGTCAACTATGTTGTAGTCATTCCTGCTCTGTAGGATAAATAATTATTCGTACAGTAAAAGCTATTTGTCAGACATAATGCTTGTTGTCCTGCTTCTTGCTACAGGTTACAAACATCAAGCAGACTGTCACACTCAACAGTGACTTCCATCTTGTAATATACAGTGAGGAAAATAAGTATTTGATACACTGCCGATTTTGCAAGTTTTCCCACCTACAAAGAATGGAGAGGCCTGTAATTTTTATCGTAGGGACACTTCAACTGTGAGAGACAGAATCTAAAAAAAAATCCAGATAACCACACTGTATGATTTTTAAATAATTAATTTGCATTTTATTGCATGAAACAAGTATTTGATCACCTACCAACCAGCAAGAATTCTGGCTCTCACAGACCTGTTAGTTTTTCTTTAAGAAGCTCCTCCTATTCTGCACTCATTACCTGCATTTATTGCACCTGTTTGAACTTGTTACCTGTATAAAAGACAGCTGTCCACACAATCAATCACACGCATACCTCTTCACTATGGCCAAGACCAAAGAGCTGTCTAAGGACACCAGGGACAAAATTGTAGACCTGCACAAGGCTGGGATGGGCTACAGGACAATAGCAAGCAGCTTGGTGAGAAGGCAACAACTGTTGGCGCAATTATTAGAAAATTGAAGAAACACAAGATGACTGTCAATCTTCCTCAGTCTGCTGCTCCATGCAAGATCTCACCTTGTGGGGTAAGGATGATCCTGAGAAAGGTCAGGAATCAGCCCAGAACCACACGGGAGGACCTGGTCAATGACCTGAAGAGAGCTGGGACCACAGTCTCAAAGATTACCGTTAGTAACACACTACGCCGCCATGGATTAAAATCCTGAAGGGCACGCAAGGTCCCCCTGCTCACGCAAGCACATGTCCAGGCCCGTGTAAAGTTCGCCAGTGACCATCTGGATGATCCAGAGGAGGCATGGGAGAAGGTCATGTGGTCAGATGAGACCAAAATAGAGCTTTTTGGTATCAACTCCACTCACCGTGTTTGGAGGAAGAAGGAGGATAAGTACAACCATCCCAACCTTGAAGCATGGGGGTGGAAACATCATACTTTGGGGTGCTTTTCTGCAGAGGGGACAGGACGACTGCATCGTATTGAAGGGAGAATGGATGGGGTCATGTATCGCAAGATTTTGCCCAACAACCTCCTTCCCTCAGTAAGAGCATTGAAGATGGATCGTGGCTGGGTCTTCCAGCATGACAATGACCCGAAACACACAGCCAGGGCAACTTTTAAGGTCCTGGAGTGGCCTAGCCAGTCTCCAGACCTGAACCCAATAAAAAATCTTTGGATGAAGCTGAAACTCAATGTTGCCCAGCAACAGCCCCGAAACCTGAAAGATCTGGAGAAGATCTGTATGGAGGAGTGGGCCAAAATCCCTGCTGCAGTGTGTGCAAACTTGGTCAAGAAATACAGGAAACGTCTGACCTCTGAAAAGCTTTCTGTACCAAATATTAAGTTCTGTTTTTCCATTGTATCAAATACTTATTTTATGCAATAAAATGCAAATTAATTATTTAAAAATCATACAATGTGATTATCTGGATTTTTTTTAGATTCTGTCTCTTACAGTTGAAGTGTCCCTACGATAAAAATTACAGGCCTCTCCATTCTTTGTAGGTGGGAAAACTTGCAAAATTGGCAGTGTATCAAATACTTATTTTCCTCACTGTATATATATAAATGGGTCATTCTTTGGACCTTAAAACTTTTTGAAAATGAAACTGTTTTAATTTGTTTTTCATGTTGTATTATAAAAAGGACGTGTTATACGTTTCCAAACTAATATTGGTCAAGCTCAAGCACACAAACTGTAGGTTTTATTAAAACATTTTAATGCAGTCTCTGACCCAGGATGTTCACCCTGTTACGGATAAATGCATAACTGTTGTGTTTCTGTCTTTTAGCTGCACTTAAGGCCATTCTTTAAAGGATGCACACATCTGCTTTTTAGTGGGATTATTTTTTTAAATGATCAAATCGTTTTGCTTTTTCTCATATATCCTGTAACAGGGTGGACATGTTATGGTTAACCATATAAGACTTTTAGGATAAAATGTGGAGAAAACAAAATTGAAATGAGGAGTTTAATAAGCCACTCACTTTCCACAGTTGTTTTCCCTCCAAAAAGTTCATGTGAGCTCCAGGAAATTATGTCAGTATGTAAAACTTCATTTCAAGAGACAGTAGTAAGTAATAACAAGGTGGACGGCAACCCAAGGGACGTGTGAAAAAACCCTTATAATCAGCAATAACATAAAACTCATAAAAAAAAACAATCCAGGGTTTAGAGGGACTTAATTAAACCTTTTAAACAGTATTGAAAGACTGAGATATTTTCATGATTAAAGCTCATATATCATCGCTAAATCAGAATGTACAGCACTGGGGACATGGAAAAACCTCTGCTATCTAACAGATAAAAACATGTATACAGAAAACGTGTTTAGTATTTGAAAGTGTTGTTTAAAAGTATTGTTTAAAATGTACTCAATAAATACAATGATCAGTACTGGGGACACAAAAGGCCCCGAATTGTAGGAATTACCCTTGTGTCAAAACCAAGTCCACAACACAATCAAGTGTTAATACTTTCTAAATCCGTTGTAAGTTCTATATATATATATATATATACAGTGTATCACAAAAGTGAGTACACCCCTCACATTTCTGCAAATATTTCATTATATCTTTTCATGGGACAACACTATAGACATGAAACTTGGATATAACTTAGAGTAGTCAGTGTACAGCTTGTATAGCAGTGTAGATTTACTGTCTTCTGAAAATAACTCAACACACAGTTATTAATGTCTAAATAGCTGGCAACATAAGTGAGTACACCCCACAGTGAACATGTCCAAATTGTGCCCAAATGTGTCGTTGTCCCTCCCTGGTGTCATGTGTCAAGGTCCCAGGTGTAAATGGGGAGCAGGGCTGTTAAATTTGGTGTTTTGGGTACAATTATCTCATACTGGCCACTGGATATTCAACATGGCACCTCATGGCAAAGAACTCTCTGAGGATGTGAGAAATAGAATTGTTGCTCTCCACAAAGATGGCCTGGGCTATAAGAAGATTGCTAACACCCTGAAACTGAGCTACAGCATGGTGGCCAAGGTCATACAGCGGTTTTCCAGGACAGGTTCCACTCGGAACAGGCTTCGCCAGGGTCGACCAAAGAAGTTGAGTCCACGTGTTCGGCGTCATATCCAGAGGTTGGCTTTAAAAAATAGACACATGAGTGCTGCCAGCATTGCTGCAGAGGTTGAAGACGTGGGAGGTCAGCCTGTCAGTGCTCAGACCATATGCCACACACTGCATCAACTCGGTCTGCATGGTCATCATCCCAGAAGGAAGCTGACGCACAAGAAAGCCCGCAAACAGTTTGCTGAAGACAAGCAGTCCAAGAACATGGATTACTGGAATGCCCTGTGGTCTGATGAGACCAAGATAAACTTGTTTGGCTCAGATGGTGTCCAGCATGTGTGGCGGCGCCCTGGTGAGAAGTACCAAGACAACTGTATCTTGCCTACAGTCAAGCATGGTGGTGGTAGCATCATGGTCTTGGGCTGCATGAGTGTTGCTGGCACTGGGGAGCTGCAGTTCATTGAGGGAAACATGAATTCCAACATGTACTGTGACATTCTGAAACAGAGCATGATCCCCTCCCTTCGAAAACTGGGCCTCATGGCAGTTTTCCAACAGGATAACGACTCCAAACACAACCTCCAAGATGACAACTGCCTTGCTGAGGAAGCTGAAGGTAAAGGTGATGGACTAAACCCAATTGAGCACCTGTGGCGCATCCTCAAGTGGAAGGTGGAGGAGTTCAAGGTGTCTAACATCCACCAGCTCCGTGATGTCATCATGGAGGAGTGGAAGAGGATTCCAGTAGCAACCTGTGCAGCTCTGGTGAATTCCATGCCCAGGAGGGTTAAGGCAGTGCTGGATAATAATGATGGTCACACAAAATATTGACACTTTGGGCACAATTTGGACATGTTCACTGTGGGGTGTACTCACTTATGTTGCCAGTCATTTAGACATTAATGGCTGTGTGTTGAGTTATTTTCAGAAGACAGTAAATCTACACTGCTATACAAGTTGTACACTGACTACTCTAAGTTATATTCAAGTTTTATTTCTATAGTGTTGTCCCATGAAAATATATAATAAAATATTTGCAGAAATGTGAGGGGTGTACTCACTTTTGTGATACACTGTATATGTATATATATATATATATATATATATATATATATATATGTTACAAAAGATATAATTTTTAAATGATAAAACCCATTAAATAGTACATGTGTATTATAGTCAAGCGCCCTGTTCCTGTTAAATCTCTAAACAGCAGTAATACATATGTTTATAGATCATTTATGTTTTCCTTTATTTTCAGTATCTGAACTGAGGATAATTCTGTTGGGAAAGAGTCACTTAGAGACCAGCAGTGTGGGGAACTTCATTCTGGGTAGAGCTGCATTTGAGACTGAACTTCCTCCACATTTAGTAGATCAGCACAGTGAGAGAGCCAGAGGATGGGTGGAGGAAAGATACATCACCATCATCAATGCTCCTCATCTGTACAATCCAGAACTCACTCAGTCATCTGAGAGACTAAAAGAGTGTGTTTCACTTACTGCTCCTGGTCCTCATGCTTTCTTACTCGTGGTGCAACTTCAGAGTTTTACTGAGGAGGAAAAAAAACAACTGAAAGCCATACTCAGCTGTTTCAGTGACCAAGCACTAAACTACTCTATATTGATCAGTACTGACTGGGAGGCTGAAGAGAAAAAATCTGCAAGTTTTAACAAGTTTCTGGATGAATGTGATGGAAGGTTTCACAGATTTAAACACAGAAAAAATCATGACAAGACTTCAGTTTGTCGGCTGTTTGAGGAGATTGACATATTGATAAAAGTGAATGGAAGTCACCTCACATGTGAGATTTTTGAGGATGCAGAGGAAACTTTGCAGCATTACGACAAACATGGAAAAAATGAAGAGAAGAAAAGTGCAGATTGTCTTGAGGAAAAAAGTTACAAGAACCCGTTTAACATAGTAGGAAGTGTTAGAAAAGGTAAGTGTTAAAATGAACATAAATATATCAGTACACTTTACCATGGTTAAATGATTAAGTCACTTTTGTACATGTTCATTTGGAAATGAAACTATTTCATGTGAATGTTGACATTTTTACTGTGGTGCTCAGCTTCACAAACACTGATCTTTTATCTGGAGCTTCATTTGTATGGTTAGCATAGCATCGGCTCAAAACTGCACAGAATCCCTTAATAAAACAAAAACCCTGCAAGCTGAGCGAAATATTAAAATAATGTAGTTAAAATGTGATATAAACAAAATCATTAATAGTATAATATTAATTGTGCAAAGTAGCATGAGACTCTGACACCCTTAATTATTACAGCATAACTGAAAAGGAGAGCTAGGAGGTACAAGAGTGTGCCTTTAGTTGGAATGGACAGTCCTGGTCCTACAATGAGCTACCATTCCAAAACCATGGGCATTAATATGGCACCACCACAATCTTTTAAAGACAGTGACAGCTTTTACACTTTTGGAAAGGTTTTTCCACAAGATTTTGAATTGTGGGACTTAATGCCTATTTAGTCAAAACAACACTTGTTCTTGTTTAAGATGGGTCAGTACCACATACATGTTGATCCATCACAAAATTTTGCTGATTTTCAAGTTACTTATTTTTTTGGACTTGGCCTTATGCACAGAGATTCCTACATAGTCTCTGAATCCCCTGATAATATTATGCACTGTAGAGGTTCTAGCAATGGCTTATTTACAACCTCAAATCAGAAAAAGTTGGGACAGCTTGGAAAATGCAAATAAAATAAAAACACAGAGTTTCTTACATTTACTTTGACTTTTATTTGATGTCAGACAGGATGAACCTGAGATATTTCATCTTTTATCTGATCAACTTCATTTCATTTATTAATAAACATCCATTCCTGCATTTCAGGCCTGCAACACATTAAAAAAGTTGGGAAAATAAAGCATTTGCTTTTATCACATCATTCTTTAGTTGTTGTTTTTTTCACCTCATTACTAGACCTAAATTGCTTCTGTCCCAACTTTTTTCAGAATGTGCTGCAGGTCTGAAATGCAGGAATGGATGTTTATTAATAAATGAAATGAAGTTGAGCAGATAAAAGATGAAATATCTCAGGTTCATCCTGTCTGACATCAAATAAAAGTCAATGTAATTTTATTTCATTTGCATTGTTTATACTGTCCCAACTTTTTCTGATTTTGGGTTTTAGGATTTAAACCAAGAGAATCCTCTAACACAAACTGTATTTTTTAGCCTATCCAGTTAGATGTAATGATCAACAGTATCAAACACTGCACTAAGATCTAATATAAAAAGAAAATAGACACTTAAGTTATCAGAGGACAAATCATTAACTATGGTTGGGTCTAAATCCTGATTTTCATGTAAATAAGAAAGAACGTAACTGTTGTTGAGGGAGTCCAAACAGCTCATTGACATTACTTTGCTAGAAAGAAAAGGAAGCTGAAGGGTATGAATTCACAGATTAATTAGGCCAGATAGAAAACAAGTATGAGTACAATAACATTATATCTAATAACAAGAAACTGTTCTTTCAGCTAAATGTGGTAAACTGAGTTACAGGTGAAGGGAAATAAAATATTCAGCAGAGATTACAGACATTACCTGACATTAAAGAGTCTGAAGACTTTCTGAATGCACTGAATTTCAAAATGTGTGTGTCTATCAACAAGACACTTTTGCAAAACTGTGAACATATTCTGATGATCAGATACCACTGTATTGTCAGACTTTAATATTAATAATTAAAAAGTCTTTTTTTATTAATTATATACAGAAAATCACATTAAAGTATATATAGCCAAAAACAAAACACAACAAATTGTCAAGTACACTATATTGCCAAAAGTATTCGCCCATCTACACACATATAAACCGTGACGTCCCAACTTCCACTTTGTTATAATAGCACTGACAGTCGACTGTGGAATATTTAGTAGTGAGGAAATTACATGACTGGACTTGTTGCACAGGTGGCATCACGGTACCACACTGGAATTCACTGAGCTCCTGAGAGTGACCCGTTCTTTCACTAATGTGTGTAGAAGCAGTCTGTGTGCCAAGGTGCTTGGTTTTATACACCTGTATAAAATAAAAAACTAAAATACATGAAATAATCATAAACTGAACAGAGGGTCAGTTCAGTGCAGTTTCACTCATTTATTAACATAATTTAATCATTAAACCTTGGTGATTTAGAGCAGCAAATTTAGAATGGCCACTCCCACTTCTACTTTGATTTTGGGTGGTGAAGTAAGCGCAGAGCACATGGATACATGGAGAACATACAAAACTCATCACAGTGATTGTGGGTAGGATCAAAACCAGATACTGTAGTGCCTATATTGCTGTGCAAGGCTCGCGCTACCAGCTGTGTTACCAGGCCACCACTCACCTATTTGTTATATAACACCTTGTTTATTTCCTGTATGATTAACAGAAATTTTCAGGAATAAATAAATCCTTCACTAAATGTGTATATCATAAAACATTATACACATCATTTTGTTATCAGTATGAATGTGTAGGATTAACAGCTATTATTTTGCATGATCTATGTAGCATCATGTTGTTGTAGACAGGTTAAGAGATTTGAGTCCTACATTTAGAGCTTTTAGCAGATGTTTTTATTCAGAGTGATTTACACTTGTCAACTAAACCAATCTATGCAATTGGGGGTTAAGGGCCTTGCTTAGGGGCCCACAGTGGTAACTCGGCAGGGGTGAGCTAACACTGTATTTCCATCATGATCAGTAAAGCTAAAATAAATAATCATTTGTGTTTTTCTTCATCACACAATATTTTCTTCTTTTTACAGACTCCAGCTCCAACCTTTATCCAACAGAAACAGAATTGGTAAGCAGTTCTGAATTTATCCTTGCATTCATGGTTAAAAATATATATATATTTTTTTAGGTTTCAAGAAATAAGTTTTTACTATGTGAACATACATACACATAAAAATCTGCAAATAAAAGTTTGCAATACAGTCCAAAAACATTGGCATGGTAAAGCATTTGTAATGTTGCTATTTCTTTTCAAAACACTTTAAAATGTTTTGGCTGATGCAGTAGATCTACTTTGTCTGTGGTGGCTTTGCTTAGTCTTGCCATGGTGTATAACCTGTGATGAAACTGTCCACAACCTCACCATTGTAGCAGAAAGGCTGTTCCTCACCCTGTTTCAAACCTCACACACAACTGTTTCTGTTTCATTTATGTACATATGAAACCTACAATCTACATATACAAATGATTATTACCACGTTTGGTATAATTAATGAATCATGAATCTAACTGTAGTCCTACAACATCCCTGAATCACACAAACATATTAGTACTAATTATCAATACATTTTCAAAACCAAAATAAGAGTTGATTCATAAACTCAAGTGGATGCAAACTAGAACAGATTGTGTCATCTTATAAATTATGTTTTTAATAATAATAAAAAAAGTATTACACTCATTCAAGCACAGAACAAGAACATTTACCAAAATCATTGAAATCCATGGTAATCATGAAATCCATCTACTATAAAATGTCTATTAACAGTGTATTAGACTGACTTTTGATTTCCTTTCCCAGATGCTGTTAAAAATGAATTAAAATGGATTATGACCTTTAATAAATCTGCTGTGATCAAAATGTTTAACTGTATTTTACAGGAGAAAAAGATGGAGCTTGGAGTAGAAGAATGTGGATCAAAATGTGAAGTAAAGATAAAAACAAAACAACTTTTAACTAGACTTCATCTTCTGGAAAAGCAGAAACTAAAAATGAAAACCTCAGATGTTCTTCAGCTAACTTCTCTTTCATTACATTGCCAAGAACCGTGTGAAGAAAAAGATCTGGTTCTAACTTACCTACAAAGGTTATTAATGATGGATTACAGAGCAAGATACATCACCACCAAAGAAGAAGCCACTGATTTAGACCCTCCTTCTCCAGATACAGATGAAGAAGTTGATGCATTTGATGAGCTTTTCTGCAAAAAAGCTTCATCTTCTGATGGTGAGAGTTTAAAAAATCCTATCCATCCCATGGATCTTCAGATGGCGGTGTTCCACTGCTCAGACAGTTTCCTGAAGCAACTAATAGTAACTAAACTCTCTCAGTGTCAGTACACTCTGCCTCTACTGGTGCCAAATCCATTTACTGGAAAGATCGAGTTTCCTCTGTGGACATTTCGCCAAATTGCTAAAAGCTGGAAAACCACTGACACTTCTGGTACCAAGATCAGTAAAACCCAGCATGTTTATGAAGCAGAAACTCCAATGGTGGTGTTCTTCAGGTTAGGAGACGTGTCCTTTTCCAAGTCTCAGCTGATGAACAGCTTGATCAGTAAGAAGCATGATACGTTCTTCCACAGACACTGTCCAGGCAGCATTAAAAAGCGTCTACTGATGGATGGAGTTGTGGAGATTGCTTGGTACTGTCCATCTGGAAAGGAAACTGATCATTTTACTGACTGTGTTGCTTTCTGTAATCTACATGGTGATGCAGAAACCAGTAAAGAACAACTGGATATTCTGACTGAAATGTCGTCTGTAAATGTTGTTCTTTTATCTGATCCTAAAAATGATAGAAATAATGAGATGCTACAGAAGCTCCTGAAAGACCCCAAACCACTCATCTGTCTCCTTTCTGAGGATCAATCAGGTGTCAGTGGGACTAAAAATGGAAAATACAGAATTGGTTTGAAAGACAGAAACCAATCAGAGGTATCTAAGAACCTCAGAACAACCATCACAGACTGTCTGTCCAAGTCATCTTCAGTTTTTAAACTTGAGGATTTAAACAAAAACAATGAGATCAGCACAGATGAAGATGATCCTGAATGTAGGAAAGGAAAAGAAGCAGCACTAGAGATAATAAAACAACTGGAGGGGAAGGAAATATCCACATTAAAGGAAACACACCTGCCCTGTCAAGGGAAGCTCTGGTATGAGTGGTGTCAGGTAAACAAAGACTTACATCGACTTCTAGGAAACAATTTAGAAATGCAAAAGAGTGAAAAACAAACACAAATGAAACAAATCCGTGAACAGCAACAAGAAATTGGACAATCAGAATTTATTAAACAAATTGTTTCCTCACTGAATTCTTTATCAGGAAATGAAAAATTGTTTTTTATTAAATGGCTCGAGATTCTACTGGACAATCAAACCTCAGATGATCTTTTACATCTTTATCACATGTACAATGAAACATGGACAAGGGTTTTAGACCTCAAAAAGAAGCATGACACATCTGAAAGAGAAAAGATGAAGGCTGAGCAAACAGAACTTGAAAAAATATCTGTAAGACTGAATGCAGCTACATTTGGTCTGGAACACAGCTTCAGAGAGATGGGTCAGATATATGAGTCATTTATGTCCAAACAAACAAGTAAGAAAACATTTGAAGAAGGAAGTATCTCAAATCTCCCCAAACTTGCTGCAGAACTCATAAAATCTGGTCTTCCACTGGAGCTGATGGATGGTGAT
Organism: Trichomycterus rosablanca; assembly: GCF_030014385.1. NCBI lineage: Eukaryota > Metazoa > Chordata > Actinopteri > Siluriformes > Trichomycteridae > Trichomycterus > Trichomycterus rosablanca. The sequence goes on from NC_085989.1 coordinate 55,124,405, forward strand.
GCTGCTCATGTTCCTCTGATTTGGGTTTCAGCAGTTCTAGATGAACTCATAAAGAAACTAGGAGACCAGAGAGTCTTTGTTCTGTCAGTTCTAGGGATTCAGAGCACAGAAAAATCCACCATGCTGAACGCCATGTTTGGACTCCAGTTTGCTGTCAGTGCTGGAAGGTGCACCCGAGGAGCCTTCATGCAGCTGGTCAGAGTATCAGAGGAGATGAAGGAGCAGCTGAAGTTTGACTACATTCTTATTGTAGATACTGAAGGGCTTAGAGCACTTGAGCTTGCAGGAAAATCCACTCACCATCACGATAATGAACTGGCAACATTTGTTGTAGGTCTTGGAAATCTGACTTTGATCAACATATTGGGTGAGAACCCTGCTGAGATGCAGGAGATTCTTCAGATTGTTGTTCAGGCCTTCATGAGAATGAAGAAGGTCAAACTAAATCCCAGATGTATGTTTGTCCATCAAAATGTTGGTGACATCACTGCTGGAGAGAAGAACATGGAGGGAAGAAGACGTCTACAGGAAAAACTGGATGAAATGACAAGATTAGCTGCTAAAGAGGAAGACAGTGAAGCTGAGTGCTTCAGTGATGTTATTGCTTTCAATGTACAAGATGATGTTCAGTATTTTGCACAGCTCTGGGAGGGCAGCCCACCAATGGCTCCACCAAACCCCTCATACAGTGAAAATTTTCAGAAGCTAAAGAGAGCTATTTTCACAAATGCTGCCAAGTCTCATAGTATGAAACTCTCAGAGTTTAAATCACACATTAGTGATCTGTGGAAGGCTCTACTGAATGAGAACTTTGTTTTTAGTTTTAAAAACACACTGGAGATTGCAGTCTACAGGAAACTAAAAACTGAGTTTGGAAAATGGACCTGGTCCCTCAGAAGTGCCATGTTAGAACATGAAGAAAAACTGCACAACAAAATTAAAAACAAAAAACTGGAAAAGCTTGAGGACAAAGACCTTTATGCTCACATGAAGAGGACCAAAGAAGAAGTGAAGAAGTCAATGAAATGTTACTTTGAAGATGAAAGAGACAAGGAAATCTTAATTCAATGGCAGATACAATTTGAACTAAAAATGACTCAACTTCTTGAAGATCTTGTCAAAAATGCAAAAACAAACCTGAATGATTTTCTTCAACAGCAAAATGCTCGAGAAGCTTTTAATCACAAAAAGACAGAGTATGATAAAAATCTCTTCAATATGAGTAAAGCACTTGCTCTACAACTAAAAAGCACAGAAACTGATGAACGAGTCCTCAGACAGGAATTTGATAAAGTGTGGAACAAATGGGTCTCTGATCTGACACAAGACACACCTGTAGAGAAACCTTTAAATTTTTGGGAGGATGTGATACAGATTCTATCTGAAGGTAATGAACAAGCTGCTGTACATGAGCAAATATCTCAGGAAAATTACACAAAGATACACAGCCTGGGAGATAATTCATGGTACATTCTTTTAACCAGGCATGAAGAACAGCAAACACATTTGGGTGTCTTGGAAGTAGAGAACACAGTACTCATAACACAGAACACAGAAAATATTTCAGTTCCTGAAAAAATACAATTCTGGGAAAATGGTTTCTCTTCTTTTCAATCCAACAGTCAGTCAGAGATAAATCCTTTGTATTTTGAAGAACATGAGTCAGTGAGAAATCTGACCAGAAATGTCATCCAAGAATCTGAGCACTTAATCGAGGAGATCTACAGCAAAGTTGCAGGACTGGGGTACAAAAACAGCTACATTCAGGAAATAACTGACCTGGTCAAACACATAGTGGAGAAATATCACAGTGAGAACAAAAAAATTAAGCTGAAGAAGGAATTCACTCTGGATCTCTGTCTTCATGTGTGTTACCTTGCAAATCCCGAATTCACCAAGATCCACCAACAGTTCAGAGATGAAAATGATGTAAAATTGTATCTAGAAAAACAGAAACCACAATATTACAGCATCTTCCAAAACTACTGCAGAGGAGCAACAACCACAACAGTATTTGGTGAACTTGTCTACAACAATCTTGTACCAGCCATCATACAAGCAGCCTACAATAAAACTATTATTGATCTGTCAACACAGATGAGCTCAGACATGCCAGAATTTAATGGTAACAGGTTACAGCTTGAGAAACACATTCTGAAATCTCTGGCAGAGCAGGAGAACTTTGGGAAGTACATGAAGTACATCCACCATCCCAAGAAACACTTTAAATGGTTCATTAGAAAAAAGGTTGGTAAATACATCACTGAAAATAACAGAGAGGTTCTGAATCTTCTCACAGAAAACCTGAAACACAAAGAGCAGAAAGTGATGAACGCTGTGAACATCACAACTGAAGAAGTGAAGAACAGCTGTGGTGATGCAAACATGTGGCTGAGAAGTTTAAACAATTCACTATTAGATGAGCTGAGCTTAAAAGAAATAACCTGCACTGGTCTGGAGGAAATTACAGATTTAGATTTTATTCGGCAGGTTGTAGGTAATGGTCTCACAAAGATGATGTCAGAACAACATAAAAGCTTCAGTGTAACAGACAGCAACATGGAGAAGTTCAGGAAGAAACCAGATGAGATTCTGATTGAACATCTGTGTCAGTGCTGCTGGGTTCAGTGTCCATTCTGTAAAGCCATCTGCACCAACACAATGGAGAATCATGATGGAGATCACAGTGTCCCCTTCCACAGAGTAGATGGAATCATAGGTCGTTACTACACAAATACAACAAATCTCTGTGCTGATATTTGTACAACTTTAGTACAAAGTGATAAACAGTTCTACCCCCGTCATGATACAGATGATTTGGTACATTACAAAAATTACACAACAGCAGGAGGAGAATATGCTGAGTGGAGCATCACCCCTGATAATTCAGAGCTCCCATACTGGAAATGGTTTGTGTGCAGATTCCAAACAGACCTGGAAAAGTACTATGGTAAAACATTCAGGGAAGACGGAGAGATTCCCATTGGATGGAGAAAATACACAAAAAAAGAAGCTATAGAGAGTTTGGATAAATACATCTGAAAAAAAAGACACACATACACCCAATATATATGTACACACACAAAAATATAGTCGTACATATATAATCATTTATAATATATATAATCGCATAATCATTTATAATATATATCACATATAATAATTTTGAGTTTTCAGTGTTGTGGGATTTATATATTAGTAGGATGTGCATGAATTTGATCTTTTTCTTCTTAATGAATGTAATTCATTTGTACTTTGTACTGAGTGCTTTACTATCCCTTCGCTGCTGCAACACTGTGAATTTCCCCACTGTGGGACTAATAAAGGATTATCTTACCTGTTAGAACATCATAAAATCTTGGTGCTCAGATCTTCTAATCCAGTGTAATGTGCTAAATCTGAGAGAAAGAGCCCCACATGGAAGTGCAATGTGCACATGAAGAAACTCGTCACACATACACAAAAATGAGTTTATATAGAGAATGTGAGCCTGTTTATTAAAAAAACTTTCTGCCGCTCAGGTGGCGCAGCGGTAAAAAGACACGCGCTGCAACCAGGGCTGGATTTCGAAGGAGCGTCGTTTCGAATCCAGCTCTGCCTTCACGGTCGAGGCTGGGCGGCTATGGACAACGATTGGCCTGTTGTCCGGGTGGGGGGCGGGACTTGAGACCGTAGGGGATGCTCTCTCAGGAACGGGGCGGTTTCGCCCTCTGCTGGCTGGTTGGTGGCGCCTGTATGGAGACGGGAGGGGGTGTGGTGGAGTGTGTGATCCTCCGTGCACAGTACTCTGCCACGCTACACTCGTCAAGTGTGGGTGATAAGACGGTTGATTGGCTGTGCACGTTTCGGCGGAGGCGTGGAACGGCCTCGTCAGCCCTAATCAGGAGCAGGAATCCGCACTAATGAGAGGATGATAGATGGGATGAGATTGGATCCGCTAAATTATTAAAAAAAAAAAATTTCTGAGGACAGTTTTGGTTCTTTGGGGCAACCAATCAGAACACAAAGGGGTGTGGTGTTAATCATTTTGAAGTGCCAAGTTCAGTGCTACAAATGCAACCAGCTCCACTAACAATCATCTGGTGTGTAAATGTAAATTATTTTCTAAAAGCCAGGATAACTAAAGGGGGAATGAGAAAGTACATACAGTGTATCACAAAAGTGAGTACACCCCTCACATTTCTGCAAATATTTGATTATATCTTTTCATGGGACAACACTATAGACATGAAACTTGGATATAACTTAGAGTAGTCAGTGTACAGCTTGTATAGCAGTGTAGATTTACTGTCTTCTGAAAATAACTCAACACACAGCCATTAATGTCTAAATGGCTGGCAACATAAGTGAGTACACCCCACAGTGAACATGTCCAAATTGTGCCCAAAGTGTCAATATTTTGTGTGACCACCATTATTATCCAGCACTGCCTTAACCCTCCTGGGCATGGAATTCACCAGAGCTGCACAGGTTGCTACTGGAATCCTCTTCCACTCCTCCATGATGACATCACGGAGCTGGTGGATGTTAGACACCTTGAACTCCTCCACCTTCCACTTGAGGATGCGCCACAGGTGCTCAATTGGGTTTAGTCCATCACCTTTACCTTCAGCTTCCTCAGCAAGGCAGTTGTCATCTTGGAGGTTGTGTTTGGAGTCGTTATCCTGTTGGAAAACTGCCATGAGGCCCAGTTTTCGAAGGGAGGGGATCATGCTCTGTTTCAGAATGTCACAGTACATGTTGGAATTCATGTTTCCCTCAATGACCTGCAGCTCCCCAGTGCCAGCAACACTCATGCAGCCCAAGACCATGATGCTACCACCACCATGCTTGACTGTAGGCAAGATACAGTTGTCTTGGTACTTCTCAACAGGGCGCCACCACACATGCTGGACACCATCTGAGCCAAACAAGTTTATCTTGGTCTCGTCAGACCACAGGGCATTCCAGTAATCCATGTTCTTGGACTGCTTGTCTTCAGCAAACTGTTTGCGGGCTTTCTTGTGCGTCAGCTTCCTTCTGGGATGACGACCATGCAGACCGAGTTGATGCAGTGTGCGGCGTATGGTCTGAGCACTGACAGGCTGACCTCCCACATCTTCAACCTCTGCAGCAATGCTGGCAGCACTCATGTGTCTATTTTTTATAGCCAACCTCTGGATATGACGCCGAACACGTGGACTCAACTTCTTTGGTCGACCCTGGCGAAGCCTGTTCCGAGTGGAACCTGTCCTGGAAAACCGCTGTATGACCTTGGCCACCATGCTGTAGCTCAGTTTCAGGGTGTTAGCAATCTTCTTATAGCCCAGGCCATCTTTGTGGAGAGCAACAATTCTATTTCTCACATCCTCAGAGAGTTCTTTGCCATGAGGTGCCATGTTGAATATCCAGTGGCCAGTATGAGAGAATTGTACCCAAAACACCAAATTTAACAGCCCTGCTCCCCATTTACACCTGGGACCTTGACACATGACACCAGGGAGGGACAACGACACATTTGGGCACAATTTGGACATGTTCACTGTGGGGTGTACTCACTTATGTTGCCAGCTATTTAGACATTAATGGCTGTGTGTTGAGTTATTTTCAGAAGACAGTAAATCTACACTGCTATACAAGCTGTACACTGACTACTCTAAGTTATATCCAAGTTTCATGTCTATAGTGTTGTCCCATGAAAAGATATAATCAAATATTTGCAGAAATGTGAGGGGTGTACTCACTTTTGTGATACACTGTACATAGCCATTTTTTTTGTATAACATCAAATTCACTTCCTTAAATGTACTTAACAGACTTATTTTTCCTGTAAATCATATTAAACACATTAAAATGTTTACAATTACCATTAACGTAAGCATACTGCATCAGTGATGAATATTTCAGCAACATAAATGACATTTATTATTTATAATTTAGTCACTTCTGTTACTGGTTGCACCACATGATAAGTGGTCGCCCCAAATGACATAAATACCTCCTATTGTTAAAAATCTATTTGAAGAGATCAATAAACACATTCCCTACAACAATAGATTTAAGCCAGATTTTATTAGCATTTCATCGAACTGACATGAATAGAAATGTTTCACAAACTTTCCATGAAAGGGTGTACATGGTCTGCAACAATGCTTAGGTGGTACGTGTCAGAGTAACATCCACAAGGATGGCAGGACCCAAGATTTCCCAGCACAAAGTTGCCCAAAGCATCACACCGCCACAGCTCGCCTTCTTCCTATAGTGCATCCTGGTGCCATGTGTTCCCCAGATAAGCAATTCACATGCAGCACCAGCACCCGGCCATCCACTTGATGTAAAATAAAATGTGCTTCATCAGACCAGGCCACCTTTTCCCATTGCTCCATGGATCAGGTCCAATGCTCATGTGCCCATTGTTGGCGCTTTCGGAAGTGACAGGGGTCAGACACCCTGACTGTTCTGCGGATATGCAGCCCCATACGTAACAAACTGTGATGCTCTGTGTATTCTGACACACTTTTATCAGAACCAGCATGAACTTCTTAAGCAATTTGAACTACAGTAGCTTGTCTGTTGGACCACAAGGACCAGCCTTCACTCCCCACGTGGATCAATGAGCGTTAGCTGCCCATGACCCTGTTGCGGGTTTACCACTTTACCTTCTTTGGAGCACTTTTGATAGATACTGACCACTGCAGACCGGGACACACCTCACAAGAGCTGCAGTTTTGGAGATGCTCTGACCCAGTCATCTAGCCCAGGGTTCTTCATTATTGCAATTTTAAAATGTTTATTTTGTATGATCCACTAAAGGCATCATTACCAGTCCAAAATGTTTTAGGTAGAGGTTTCAGAAAAAGATTTTCTTGAGTGCAAACACAAGTTCCAGACTGGGAGTTTTCTTAACACCCCTTTCAATTGAGTATTTAGTCATTGCTTGTTCAAGAGTCTTCACAGGCCCCAGCCTTACTAATGGAGAATTTGTCACTTTTTTAAATAAAAAGTGATGTGGTAAGTATTTTGCCAACAGACATGTTGATCAGCAAATAAACCAAACTAATTTCTACTTCTGGCCATAGTCATGCTATCTGTAAATAGATGTTGTTCAGTAAAAGTTTAAGGGCTGAATCCCACCTTTTTTGTAAGTCCTTAATTGTCTCTATTATCATCCATGTGTCTAGCCGTGTCTTTTTGAATTTGAATAGTTTTTTCACAATACAGTTAACAAACAAGCAAAAGTAAGCATTATAATGACGTTAAAATCATTATCTGGTTTACAATAATAATAATAAAGTATAATAATTTATTTATTTTCATAATAATTAACTGTCTCATCGGATCAACTTTAAAGGTTTCACACCTGGTCTTGCCAACTAGTAAAGATGAAGGTGTCTGGTTTTTGATCTAGGAGAAAAATTGCTGGTACAATTCCCGGGTGACCAATGCACACTATCATTCTGTCCCCCAGGTAGGTAGGTAGGGTAGGTAGGTAGGTTCAACTTTATTGTCATTGCTCAGTACAGGTACAAGGCAACTAAATGTACAAATAGTAGCATTGTGCAAAGAAAAAACAGAGAATGTCAGTAAACATTTGTCTATGATTAATATGAATATAAAGTTATAACTATAGCTATTTACATATATGGAATTATATCTATGTACATAGTACTATATACAACGTTGTACATAATAGCAATAATAACAATATGCAAATTAATAAAAATGGATGTGTTATAGTAATAACAGTAATAACAATAAAGATTAGTTAGGTATACATTATGCAAATCCTTTTCAACCCATATTCAATTGAATACACTACAAAGACAAGATATTTAATGTTTAAGCGGATAGACTAAAAAAAATTTATTTTTTGCAAATATTCAATATTCAATATTGAATTTGATGCCTTCAACACGTTCCAAAAAAGTTGGGACAGGGGCAACAAAAGACTGGGAAAGTTGAGGAATGCTCAAAAAACACCTGTTTGGAACATTTCACAGGTAAACAGGTTAATTGGAAACAGGTAAATGTCATGATTGAGTATAAAGGGTGCATCCCCAAAAGGCTCAGTCGTTCACAAGCAAGGTTCACCACTTTGTGAACAACTGCGTGAGCAAATAGTCCAACAGTTTAAGAACAACCTTTCTCAACGTGCAATTGCAAGGAATTTAGGGATTTCATCATCTACAGTCCATAATATCATCAAAAGATTCAGAGAATCTGGAGAAATCTGTGCAAGTAAGCGGCAAAGCCGAAAAGCAACATTGAATGCCCATGACCTTCGATCCCTCAGGCGGCACTGCATTAAAAATCGACATATTTCTGTAACGGATATTACCACATGGGCTCAGGAACACTTCAGAAAACCATTGTCAGTGAACACAGTTCGTCGCTCCATCTACAAGTGCAAGTTAAAATTCTAACACCTTCTGCACGTGTTACAACAGCGTGGCTTCATAGTAAATGAGTGCGGGTACTAGACTGGCCTGCCTGCAGTCACGCTTATTGAGTGTTGTTAAAAGGAAAGGTGATGTAACACAGTGGTAAACATGCTCCTGTCCCAACTTTTTTGGAACATGTTGCAGGCATCAAATTCAAAATGAGTGAATATTTGCAAAAAACAATAAAATGTATCTGTTTGAACATTAAATAGCTTGTCTTTGTAGTGTATTCAATTGAATATGGGTTGAAAAGGTACCAAAGACTACCAAACACTGAATCAGTTTTCACTTCTGATAGAGGCTATAAAAACTGGAAAAAGGCTATGTTCAAAGATGGAGGCTTTGCATCCCATGCTAAGTCTGAAGCACACATCAATGCTATGTTAGCCTGGAAAACTTTCGAGAGAGAACAAGAAAACAAGGCATATTTGATGACTAAGTTGTCACAAGAGCACACAAAACAGATACAGGAAAACCGTGATTATATTAAAAGTGTAGCTGAAGTTTTACTGTTAACTGCAACACAAAACATAGCGCAAAGGGGTCATAGAGAGACGGTGGATTCAGGTAACAAGGGAAACTTTCTTGCTATATTAGAGGTTCTTGGTAATCATAACACAGTTGTGAAAAAGAAATTGAAAACCGGTAATGCCAAATACACAAGTCACTAAATCCAAAATGAAATGTTGGACACATTAGCAGAAATGGTGCGCTCCAGCATTATCAGTGAGGTCAAAGAAAGTAAATTCTTTGCCCTTATGGCAGATGAAACCAAGGATGTAAAAAAAAAGGTATTACTACAAGGGAGCTGTAAAAGAAAGCTTTTTGCACTTTGAAGCTGCAGAGCATCTTAATGCTGCAGGGTTGGCAGACAAAATAATACACAACCTTGAAAAATATGGGCTGGAATATAGGGACAATTTGGTTGGACAAGCTTATGATGGAGCATCTGTCATGAGTGGCAAGAACTCTGGAGTTCAGGCTCGTGTTAAGGAAGTGGCAAAGCAGGCATTTTATGTACATTGTAATGCCCACTGCCTTAATCTAGTTCTTGTGGACACAGTTAAAGCTGTCCCTGAAGTAGAGTGCTTCTTTTCTCTTGTGCAAAGATTGTACACATTCATGTCTGGGTCCTATGTTCACACCAAATGGCTCAATAAGCAAAAAGAAATGTTTGACGGGGCACCAAGGGAGCTGCAAAGGCTAAGTGACACACGGTGGGCCTGTCAATATAAGGCTTGTAAAACCATTCTTGATAGACTGCCTGCAATTGTCAGTGTCCTAGAAGAAACTGTGGAAGAAAAGAATGGTGATAGGTCAATTGATGCAAGAGGCCTGCTTGCCCAAATAGACCTCCAGTTTGTAGGGCTTCTAGTTATAATGGCTATGCTCTTTGGTGAGGCAAGATGCCTCTCTGATGCCCTGCAGTCTCCTAATCTGGATTTAGGTTTAGCTGTTAATTTAGTTGAGGCTCTTGTACAAACTCTAAAGGACAGCAGGACTGAAAAACACCTTGAAAAGCTGTGGAAAGATGTTATCCATACAGCTGAACAGTGCAATATTGAGACTGATCCTGCACCCAAAAGACGAAAAATATTCAGCAAAAGGCTTGATGGGCATACTGTCATGAGCCAGCTCGGTGGGCGTCCTGAACAAAAGAAGGACAATTTTCGCACAGGGTTATTTTACCCCGTTCTTGACCATATGCTCACTGAGATCAACAGACGGTTTTCTAAACAAAACTGTAAAGTGATGAGGGGCATTCAGGCTTTTTTTTTTTTTTTATGAAGCAGCTCTGTTACCCTTTGCATCTATTTGAAGCAACACTGAAGACATGAGACATGAGTTACATCAGCTAAAAAGCAAAGCCAAGCAGGCCTAGAAAAACCATCTAGCATAGTTGAACTAACCAAATTCATTGAGCCCCACCATGAGGTGTTTCATGAGGTCTTTAGGCTGTGCAAAATAGCAATTACCATACCTGTAAGTACAGCTGCATGTGAAAGGAGCTTTTCAGTGCTGAAGCTGATTAAAAATTACCTAAGATGCAGAATCACATTTATAATGACACACCAACAGCAACAACATGATTTACAACAAAACAAGTTTATACAACAGCCTTGTTTTAGTATGAAGCAATGATGAAGTAATAAGAAGATGAGAAACAAATAGAAGTGAGTTATTGTGTAAATGCATTAGTTGCCATAAATAAATTAAATGTATTGTATTGATTCCCACGTAAATAAAATATCTGACATTAATGCAGTTGTGGATTTCAGTTCAGGTTTTTTATGAATCACAAGTCATGTTTTAATTAACACACTGCAGAACCAGCTGATAAACATGATCTGAGATTACAGTTACATAATTACTGGTAAAGCTGAGCATAGTTTTAATAAATTCACCTTGTAGTAGGTTAGATTAATCTCACATTGAAAAAAAATAGATGTAGCCACCTAGATTTTAATAAAACCACCTGTCACAGTTACTGCCAACTTTAGATTTTTTAACAGAAGTTTTTTTTTCTTTTTTTACTTTTTCAAGTTGATCAGTGTGTCTAAGAGCTTCCTGTTCCAATTAGGTATATATGAAGTGATAGAGTTCAGATTCTCTTAGTCATTTCTCAACGTGGAGAACAAGAGGACATGTTCTATTGTCAGATTAAACAAAACTCAAGCTTTTAAGCAACAAACACTTAAGGTGGGTTTGACAGTGGTATGACTACACTAAAAAAACTTGATCACTATTAAGTATGGTGAAGGATCTGTGATGCTGCAGCCCTGGTACCCTTGTTAGCGTACATGGTATCATGAACTCCAGGAAATGCAAAAATATTTTAAATCTAAATCTTTCTGCCACTGCCAGGAAACTGAAAATGGGTCTTCAATGGATCTTCCAGCAGAACCAATGATCCAAAACATGTGTCCAGTTTAATGCAAAATGGCTACCTCTGTCCTCTAATCTAAACCCATAAAAAACCTGTGGATACAGAACAGAGTTCACAAGAGAGGATCTTGACCCTGGACAATCTGGAAAGATTCTGTAAAATAGGAATGAACTCAATTTTGTTTTGCTTTAATATGGTGTTATAGAAGAAGACTCAGTGCTGTGTTGTTGGCAAAGGTACAAAGTACTAAATGTACTTTTTTTCAGTGTGAGATTAATTTACCAAAAGCTGAAATTCTTATAAACCCTTTTCACTCACATTTACCAGGGTTCCAAACAGTGTTAATTTTGACAGCAAATTTTGATTTAGTTTTAGTCATAGTCTTTTGACTAAAATGTCATTTAGTTTTAGTCGTAATTTAGTCATCTGAATTGTTTTAGTTTTAGTCTAGTTTTAGTCGACTAATTATCATAAGACTTTAGTCGACTAAATCTACAGTCGATTCAGTCGACTAAAATACATATTTATTTGTTTGTTTATTAGGATTTTAACGTCATGTTTTTACACATTGGTTACATTCATGACAGGAACGGTAGTTACTCATTACACAAGTTTATTTGATTCACAAGGTTATATCGAACACAGTAATGGACAAATTTAGTGTCTTCAATTCACCTCACTTGCACGTCTTTGGACTGTGGGAGGAAACCGGAGCACCCGGAGGAAACTCACGCAGACACGAGGAGAACATGCAAACTCCACACAGAAAAGACCTGGACCGCCCCACCTGGGGTTCGAACCCTTCTTGCTGTAAGGCGACAGTGTTACCCACTTAGCCACCGTGCCGCCCTAAAATACATATAAAGGGTGTAAAATGTAAATGCTTTTTTATCACTTCCCTTAAATTATTGAAGTCATTATATACACTTACACAAAATGAAACATTTTTAACCAGTTATGGAATATTATTAATGTTTGAATGTGCAATACACACATAAACAGATTTAACTTATTTCAAACAACATCTTTATTTAACTGACCCTGCTTATTGAGCATAACAATAACAAAATATTAATGACCAGTAGGCCTGCTCTGCCTGAAACATATATGCATTGTTCATAACAAATTGCATATTACATTCTTTATAAAAGTGGGTACCATAAAAGCAGCAGTGCCGTTATGTTGCCATTATACTGCCAGCAGTGCCAGATGTCGTTTCAGATTTGTTGTGTTTTTACCAGAGACCGTCGCCCCACATGGTTTACACATCGTCTTGTTTTTCACGACGTCAAATGAGAAATGTGTCCATATATCGGCTCTCCTCTTTCTCCCTGTTGACATTGTGAAGTTAATCTAGTTCCATGAGTAACGACAGTTCACAGGCTAGTCTGGTCTTCCCGGGTTTAGATCAAATTTGCGCAGGTGTGCTCTTACCGCGGTACCGCAAAAGATTAGTACTGATTGGATGGCTAATCGGCTTGTCCCGCCTTTCCACATACGCTAAAGTAGTTCTGATTGGATCTCTTTCTAACTTGTCCCTACCTTCCACAAAACTAAATCAGTTATTGGATGTCGTCCCTGCCAAACATTTTTGTCTCGTTTTTATTCGTTGACGAAAGTGTCGATTCATTTCGTCATAGTTTTTATCATTTTTATGTAGTTTCTATTTAGTTATCGTCTCGTTTTCGTCATGAAAAAAAGGTTCGTTGACGAAAACTATGACGGAAATCATTCGTCAACGAAATTAACACTGGTTCCAAATAGTTGGGGAGAGGATTGGATATATTCTTTACATCAGGGGTCACCAACCTTTTCGAGACCGAGAGCTACTTCAAGGCTACTGAATAATATGAAGGGCTACTTGGTGATACAAACTTCCTGAATAACACAAAGTTGCACGGTTCACCTTAATAATAATGATATTATTATAATAATTAATAAATACAAACATTATTTTTAAAAATATGGTTTGTAGTTTTTAATGTGTTTGTATAAAAATGGTTTGACATTAATCCATCAAATCATTACAAGACTTGAATGGATTTATTTGTCTGTAATAAGTGCAGAGTAAATAAATGTCTCCTACGTTTTCTGTTAGTTTGATGACGCTCCCTAACTTGTTAGCTGACGTCCCAGCTAACACAGAACGTTCCCGTAACGTTAGATTTTGGTTCCCCTATGGTTATTTTTAGGGAACCATCCCATAACGTTATGGTAACGTTCTATTTTCGTTTAAAAAAATCAGCGCTGTTCCCGGAACGTTCCGGGAACTATGAAACCTAACGTTCTCTCATGGTTTTATGAAAACTAACAGAGAACGTTATCTAAAAGTTGCCTTAAGGTTTTCTTTCTTATGTATTTAAAGTAACGTTCCAGTAACGTTTCCGGAAGGTTTTCTTATGATCTTTAAAGTTTTTTAGTAGGAACTTACCAAAAAAGCAGCCTTTTGCTTGAGACGGTCCATGTAGATCTACCTTTACTTACAAGTACCAACCATAAAACTATGAAACCTAACGTTCTCTCATGGTTTTATGAGAACTAACAGAGAACGTTAGTTAAAGCTTGTATAAGGTTTTATTTCTTATGTGTATAAAGTATCGTTCCAGTAACGTTCCCGGAAGGTTTTCTCATGATCCAGTGAGAGTAATTAGCTCTCTCTATATATAGCAAGCAGAACTCTCCATTAGCACAACTAGAAAGTGAGGTTTTCTTGTCTAAAGTTTTCAATAATTTAAAGGTTAGTACAAGGTTCCCTTAAAGGTTTCAATAATTTTAAGGTTACGGGAACGTTAGGGGAACGTTCCCAGAACTATAATGCACAACCAAACGGGAACGTTCTATTTCCGTAAAGAAAACTTTCCTGGGGAACCAAAGGGCAACCAAAATGATCCGTTCCCAGAACGTTCTGGGAACCAAAAAATGTTAGCTGGGATGTTAAACGAATGTTGAATATTAAACTAACTTTACCACAGTCAGATACTGTGATGATTTTAGAACAAATCATGTTTATTGTTAGTTACGTAAGATTTAAAAAAATCTGCGATGTACAGGGAAGTTTTAGTGACACGCACTGAAGTGTCTCTCCACATTCCTCCCAATCATTGTGAAAATATTAGTTTTTTTTTTTTTAGTTTTTTTTTTAACAAACTCTACATATGTTTTCACTGTAATTTTGGGTGATTAAGTATACATTTACATTTTCAGCATTTAGCAGACGCCTTTATCCAAAGCGACTTACTTTACACACTGAAAAAATGGAAACTGGAGGGCTGTTCAAGTTTTTGAAAGATTTACTCTGGATGTGGACCGCAAACTACACGGAAAAGGTCATTACATTTATTAATTTTCAGTCAGTGTTAGAGGTAGTTTGTTTACATGCGATATTTGAACAAGTTTAGTTTTTTATATGCCGATAATTTCGAGTGAAAATAAGTTTATTTTAATGCTTAAACGTTAATTATACTAATGCTAGAAGACTTAAGCTATCTTTTTTTATCAGTATTAATGTAATGCTGCACGGAATGTGTTTTAGATTTTTAAAATGTATGTGACAAAACTTTTCTTTTAAAATCCGTAATAAATGGTAGTTGTTTAAAACGTAACTATTGTAAAACAAGCTAACACTTGTCAAAATAGACTTTAAATATATATAAATTAGATAACTACATTAGTTAAATAATATTATAATTCTTTAGACGGTGTTAGTCAGTTTTCTCATGATAAAAGCCTTTATGGAGTCCCACTGTAATTTCCTTTGGTTAATTTTACTTTACAAATAACATTTTTTTTAAACTGTTTAGACGTTTTTTTTCATCTAGTGCCATTGTTTGGCCTCTTGAGTGCTGTTCCAAAGGTTGTGCGATTGTGGTGAGTAAAATTTTATTTTATTTTGAACAAAATCTTAGATGGTTGAACTAAGATTTTAATGTAAATGTAATGTAATGATTTAGCACTTAAATGTACGTAAATGTCTGAAATGTATATAAACAGACCACAAATGTGTTTCTCTAAAGTTTTACCAAATGGTTGAAATACAAAAAATTTATATGAAAAATGTAACATTTTCATTTCGGTAAAAGCCAGAGGCTCTGTAATTGTAAATACTACTTGGATGCTTTTAGTTATTTTATTTAATTCTTAACCAAATTGTAAGTTGAATTGAAATAAGGATTAGCTGTTAGATTTACATGTACAGAAAGTACTTGATTTCTATAAAGTAGTTAGTTAAAAAAAAAAAAGAAGTTTAAAGTTATTTTAAATGAAATAATACAATTTATTTTGTACTTTATAGGTATCCTCCAGCTTTGCTCTGAGTGCTGTTTCAAAGGCTCTTTAGTGGTGAGCATTATTTTTATATAAATGCATTTGTTGGTTTACTTGTTCCACAGCATGACTGATGCTATTCATTTTAAAAAATTTGCTAAAAGAATTGCAAGAATATAGATAATTTCTATTTTTTTAGATGCACATCATTGTTATGTACTTTTTTCCAACAGCCCTGAAGTGAGTCGTACTTTCTTTAAGGTTCTTATGTTCAATTTTTTGTTAAAACTGTTTTAGATGGGTGTCACTAATATAGTCAAACCTAATTATTCTAAATATTAACACTCCTCGGTACAACACAAGTTAAACAGCACCACAAATTACAGTCTCTAAAGTTGCTGTGAATGTTAATTAACACTTCCATTAAACACAGATGACTAAAAATGACGTGTAAATGAATATGGGTAATAAAAATACAGTAAATAGAATAATAATTCTGATGAGAATATTGCAGTTGAAATCCGTTTTTGGGGCCCAGTGCGATCGTTCACAAAAATGTGTAGGCTAACTTCAGAACCTGTCCTTTCATTCTGCAGTACAATATTTCCTCTACACATAAGCAATGTGTTTGTGTAATCTCATTTTGTGACTGTGTGTTTTTCAGGCAGCAGATGAAGCCCTCATCCAGGGATCCATTGAGGAGACCACACTGGGAATATATGTTTTGAAACAAAGAGATGCCAGTGATAAACCGGATGACATTGGGATTGTCCTTGAGGGTCAAGTGGTCTTGCAGGAGTTGGATAACGTTGCATTAGCTTCTGCAATGTTGTTTGGCCTAATGTATGCTCTAAAACTAAACTACCCTCCTGAACTCAAGTACACCTTCGACGTGCTTCAGAAGGTTGTCATGGAGCTGGAAGGCAACACACTCGCTAAGAAAGTCCAAGTCCTTAAAAACAGACTTTATCAGTGAACTGACATATTTTGGAATGAATCACTGAATTGAGGGTATCTTTTATGACCCCTCTCATTAATTTTTTGTGAACATATTCAAATGCTTTGTTAAATAAGCATATATTATTTATAACTGGCACAGTACCCCCTCTCCTGTTGGATTTAGGGGTGATTTGTTCATGCATTAGTTACTGTTGAATACTGTAATGGTGGGAAGCAAGTCATTATAATCGTTTGAGCACTTGCACATTTATGGGGCCTTTGTTATTTACAACACTACATCGTAAGTTAGGTGAAAAACAATTATTATAAGGAAAGTCTTACTGTTTTGTTTGAGGTTTGACCGTATAATACCTACTGCTTCATTATAAATCCCATTTATCAAAGATATTAGCTGTCCAGAGTTGAAAACTACAGTGTTGTAAAAAAAAGTATTTGCCCCTTCCCAAATTCTTATATTGTTGTTAATTTGTCACATTTTAATGTCTAAGATTTTTAAACTAATTTTAATATAAGATAGTCAACATGAGTAAACACATTACTATTTCACATGTTCAATAAACTAAATTATCATTTAAAAGCTGCAGTCATGCCTAGTAACACCGAACACATTTGTCAATTGGATTATCGGTTATCGGTGTTATCTGTATTGAATAAATCTTCATGAAACTAAATGATCATTTAAAAGCTGCGTTTGTGTTTGCTTGTGTTTTTTATTTTGTGTTAATGTTATTTGGAATGTGACATTGGCAACAGTAGAAGATTTGGGAAGGTGCAAATAGATTTTCACAGCCTTGTATGTAAGAATTATTTGCGTCATTGTGGATCATTCTTCATTGATGCCATTTTTTTTGTTTTGAAGAGGAACTCTTTATGTTCTCTAACGTTTTTGCATAATTAATGGTTAGCATGTCAACAGATTCATTCAGTGTAGTTTGGTGTGAAATGCTCTGTTTTAGAGAAATTTGCAGTTGTTATATGTAATATTCATGCTAAATAGTGAATAGTTACAGTATATTTGTGTTGCAGACATTGTGAACCCATGTTCCAATCACCACTGAAAAGAAATTTGATTTAACCACTGCATACTACTACTGAATGATATTGCATTGGGTTCCAGTAGTTACGGATGTTTATTATGCATGTTCTTGACAAAACACATTATATACACTGATCAGCCATAACATTAAAACCACCTCCTTGTTTCTAGTCACTGTCCGTTTTATCAGCTTCACTTTCCATATAGAAGCACTTTGTAGTTCTACAATTACTGACTGTAGTCCATTTGTTTCTCTACATGCTTTTTTAACCTGCTTTTACTCTGTTTTTGGTCTGGTCAGGACCCTCACAGCACCACTACAGATTAGGTGGTGGATGATTCTCAGCACTGCAGTGACACTGACATGGTGGTGGTGTGTTAGTGTGTGTTGTGCTGGTATGAGTGGATCAGACACAGCAGCGCTGCTGGAGGTTTTAAATACCGTGTCCACTCACTGTCCACTCTATTAGACACTCCTACCTAGTTGGTCCACCTTGTAGATGTAAAGTCAGAGACGATCGCTCATCTATTGCTGCTGTTTGAGTCGGTCATTTTCTAGACCTTCATCAGTGGTCACAGGACGCTGCCCACGGGGCGCTGTTGGGTGGATGTTTTTGGTTGGTGGACGATTCTCAGTCCAGCAGTGACAGTGAGGTGTTTAAAAACTGCAGCAGCGCTGCTGTGTCTGATTCACTCATACCAGCACAACACACACTAACACACCAGCACCATGTCAGTGTCACTGCAGTGCTGAGAATCATCCACCACCTAAATAATACCTGCTCTGTGGGGGTCCTGACCATTGAAGAACAGCGTGAAAGGGGGTAACAAAGCATGTAGAGAAACAGATGGACTACAGTCAGTAATTGTAGAACCACAAAGTGCTTCTATATGGTAAGTGGAGCTGATAAAATGGACAGTGAGTGTACAAACAAGGAGGTGGTTTAAATTGTATGGCTTATCTGTGGTTTTTTTTTTTTTCAAATGTTATATGTATTGTGTATGCACAAGTTTTTTTTTGACTGACTTTTTTATTTTTCTGGTAAAGTTGTTTGAGGAAAAAAAGACCAAATCCTCACAATAGTGCAGTTCAGAGTAAATGTATAAAAATGACTGTATTGTTACCAAATACAGATATTTTGTGTTTTTTGAAGAAATGTGTGTGTGTGTGTTTATTGCCGTGTGCTTTCTAAAAAAATAATATTGTAGGTAAAAGATTAGGCGGAATTAGTTAGGTACAAAATACACTACTTAACATGAATTAGCTTACAAAATAATGTAAAATTGATGCCAAAGGTTTACAACTAAATAGTATCAGGTTGACCTGAGGATAAGTTAGTTTAACACACTATGTGTACTTAGCATAATAAAGTCATGTTGGTTTAATAGATGACATTTGAAAATAATTTACATTAATGAAAAGCTTTACATTTGTATAAAAAAGTCATGTTAGTTTAACAAATAATAATTGATTATACTTTACGTTAATTAAAAGATTTACATTAATATGAAAAAGTTACGTTGATTTCACAAATAATAAGATAAGATGCCTTTATTGTCATTGCACAGTGTACAACGAAATTGAGTAGCAATCCAACGGTGCTTACACACACAATAAGTAAAAAAATAAAAGCAAAAATTATATACATATACACAATACACACACATGTATGTATGCCTAAAAAAACTTAAATATAAAGAATAAAGACTAAACTCGAATTATTAAAAAGGACAACAAACATTATTTACAGCAGTGAGGTAGCAGTGGGGTATTGTATATGCCCTGAGTATCTTAAGAGGATATTGCACAGAATATATATTTAGCTCTAAAAGAAAACAGTAGTGCAGTCATAATAAATATGAATACAGTCAAAGTAGAGTGAAACATTGTGCCATGTTTTAAAGGAGTCCAGTGTTTAATGTTGTTCAGTTTACTTGTGCAGTGATTTCTAAGAGTCAGTTGTTAGTGTGTGGTTTGGGAGTGTTCAGTTCCCGTATGGCCCTGGGGTAAAAACAGTTTTTTAGTCTGTTTGTCTAGGCTGTGATGGACCTGAAGCGTTTTCCAGAGGGCAGCAGGTCGAACAGATGATGTCCAGGGTAAGATGGATCTCTCAGTATGTTGGTTGCTCTGCTGAGGCAGCGAGAGCTGAAAAGGTCCTCCAGGCTGGGCAGTGGGCAGCCGATGATCTTCTGGGCAGTGTTGATGACCCTCTGAAGAGATCTCTTATCTGCCGCTGAGCAGCTACTGTACCATGTTGAGATGCAGTATGTCAGCGGAGCGGCAGTAGGACACCAGCAGCTTCTCCTGAAGGTTGTTTTTCCTGAGAATTCTCAGGAAGTAGAGTCTCTGCTGCACCTTCTTCACTACTGCCATGGTGTTGGTGGTCCAGGAGATGTCTTCAGAGATGTAAGTGCCCAGAAATCTGAAGGAAGGGACAATTTCCACGCAGTCTCCATTAATGATCAGAGGTGCAGGGTCTGCATGGTTTTTCCTAAAGTCAATTATTAGTTCTTTTGTTTTTGATGAGTTCAGGGTGAGATTGTTCTGTAAACACCACTCAGACAGTCCTTGAACTTCACCCCTGTATGCGGTTTCGTCTCCTCCCGAGATAAATCCGACTACCGTTGTGTCATCCGCGAACTTGATGATTGTGTTGCTGGAGTGGGTGGGGGCACAGTCATAAGTGTACAGAGCATAGAGAAGTGGGCTTAGCACGCATCCCTGAGGAGCACCAGTGCTAAGTGTGATGCTGGAAGAATGATGGTGGCCTAATCTAACAGACTGGGTGCGGTTTGTCAGAAAGTCCTTAATCCAGAGGCAGGTGGGTTGAGAAAGTCCAAGATCTGCGAGTTTGGTCACCAGTCTGCTTGGTATGACTGTGTTGAAAGCAGAACTAAAGTCTATAAAGAGCATCCTCACATGGCTCCCCTGGTGTTCCAGGTGAGTGAGTGCTGTGTGAAGAGCAGTGGTGATGGCATCTTGATGGTGGATCTATTAGCTTTGTAGGCAAACTGGTGTGGATCAAAGGCAGGTGGGAGACTGGCTCTGATGTGATGTAGAACCAGCACTTCATTATGACTGGAGTGAGTGCAACCGGGCGATAGTCATTATGGTCGCTGATGTTTGTTTTTTTGGGCAGTGGTACGATGGTGGCAGACTTCAGACAACTTGGTATGATGGATTGGGATAGGTTGAAGATTTTGGTGAAGACCACAGAGAGCTGGTCTGCACATACCATCAGCACCATTCCTGTCACACCGTCTGGACCAGCAGCTTTCCTGGGGTTCACCGCTCTCAGCACACGTCTCACCTCATGTTCTTGCACCGTGAGGATGTTGTTGTTGGAGACTGGTGGAGGTCTTGTGTCTGTCTCCGCTGCTTTTACCTCGTAGTGAGCAAAGAAACAGTTAAGCTCCTCTGCTAGTGAGGCGTCACCTTGAACCATCGTGCAGTTCCTGGTCTTGTGATTGGTTATGTGCTGGATGCCCTGCCATACCTGTCGTGGGTCGTTGTTGACAAAGTGGTCCTCAATCTTCCTCTTGTAGGCAGTCTTAGCCACCTTGATGCCTCTCTTCAGGTTGGATCTAGCCGTGCTGTATAAGTCTCTGTCTCCAGACCTGAAGGCGGTGTTGCATTCATCAAGAAGAATTCTGACCTCCTTTGTCATCCAAGGCTTTTGGTTCGGGTACACCCTGATGTTTTTGTCAACTGTAACATTATCCACACAGTTCTTAATGTAGTAGAGTACAGTTGATGTGTACTCCTCCAGGTCCTGGTCCTCAAAGACGTCCCAGTTGGTCCTTTCAAAGCAGTCCTGCAGCTGTGAGGAAGCTCCTTCAGGCCATATCTTGACAGTCTTTGTGAGTGGTTGAGCTTTCCTTTTGAGGGGGGTGTATGCAGGAGTTAAAAATATGGAGCAGTGGTCTGACTGGCCCAAGTGTGGTAAAAGTGTTGTTTTGAAACTGTTCTTAATGTTTGAATAAACCCCGGAGCCCGGGGCTTTTTAGCACATTTCATTGGCTCCAACAGCAGCGGCGGAGGAGGAGCCCAGACTAGTTTAAAAAGAGAGGCGCGTTGAGAAACTGTCTCTTGCTTTTGTGGTTGTGTGTCTAGACTGCAGGAGAAAAGAGCGCTGATCAGCTTAGCTCTGATATATATTCACAGATCATTTTTACACTTAATAAAGTGTTTTAAAGAGTACTTTCTGGACTTCCCGACTGCTTTCTTCAGGACCTTTTGAACTAAAAGATTCATCTTAACAAATGGTAGCAGAGGATGGTTCAAGAGACCTGAAGTAGCAGCAAAATCGATTCAGCTGATAAAGGTAAGACCTGGAATTCTGAAAATCTTTTGTACTCAGTACAAGGCGCGCGCCTACTTAAGGTAAACAGACGTTCTCTGTGTATATATTAGCTGCATTTATTATTTAGCGTACTGAGTGTGAAAGTGAATCTCAGAATCCGTAAGTGTCTGATTACATTACTAAAGTATCATTAGATAGTTTAAAACTGTGAATATATGTTGGAGCTAAAATGTGTGTTTCCTGATATCTGAGTTCGAACCAGACCGGTTAACAATAAATGGTAAAGGGCGCAATGTGTTCGACAAGGCCGGGCCTGGGACACAATTGAAGGGAAAGGACGCTTGTCTGTTTTGGTAACGAAGCGAACCTAATTCGAGTGTAATAAATTCTAACGAATTCGTCTGTTTCGGTAACGGAATTCGGGTAATTTGATTATTAATCTGAAAGGAGTCTGACTGTTTTGGGAACGGGACTCGGCTAGTTCGTCTGTTTCGGTAACGGAATTAGCCTAATTCGATCGTTCTAAATTCTAACTAGCCTGTCTGATTTGGGAACGGGGCTGGAATAATTTGATTATTCTAAATTCTAAATTCGGTTCGATAAATAGTACATCGGGAGTTTGTTTGTCAGTGTTTCTGTGTGTATTTGTATGTAACCTTTTGTTTGTCCGCCATCTGGCACACGTGGTTTCTTTGTCCGTCGGCGCCATTTTAGCTCTGGCAGCGCAGTGTGTTCTTTTGTCCGTCGGCGCCATTTTGGCTCTATGTGCGGGGAGCGCAGTGTGTTCTTTTGTCCGTCGGCGCCATTTTGGCTCTGTGCGCAGCTTGCCGTATCTCTTGTCCATCGGCTATCTTTGTCTTTGTACGCCTGGATTGGGTAAGTGCTGCAGTTAATTTTATAATCAACTTTATTTTTATAATCTTAAGATAACTGTGAGTTAAGACAAGTATTTGTTATGGTACCTTATTAAGTGTGTTTTAATGTGGGTAGCGTCATACATCAGTGCATGATGACGTACGCCACATACACGAAGCCAGTGTTCAGT
This sequence comes from Trichomycterus rosablanca, assembly GCF_030014385.1. Taxonomy (NCBI): domain Eukaryota; kingdom Metazoa; phylum Chordata; class Actinopteri; order Siluriformes; family Trichomycteridae; genus Trichomycterus; species Trichomycterus rosablanca. Next base: position 55,147,320 of record NC_085989.1, read on the forward strand.
GTTGCCGCTCTGATTACACTGGCTACTGTAACAGAGTAGTTTTTAAAGCACATCACACAGACTGTAATTTTACTTTTATTTGAGTATGTTTTGTATTAGTAATTGCTACATTTTAAATAACATCTGTTACTGAGCAATATAAAAACGGTAAAGAAATCGCGGTTGGGGAACTGCTGCAGTGAATTTTACGACGGGGAGTCGATTCGTTTGTCTCGGTTCCTTTTAAAGAGCCGTTTATTCGCATAACGACTCCCGGAAGAGTCGATTCCTTTGTTTCGGTTAGAAGAGCCTTTTCATAGATTCAAATCATTTTACGACACATCGCTAGTGGTTATACAGTTTGAAAAAGTTTTATGTCATTTGAAATGACGCATTACACATCCCTAACTGTTTTAAGTGTTGCATCAACATGTTTCTTCTATTGCATTTGAGTTAAGGACAACGTTTCTTCTATTGCATTTGAATTAAATACTAATACTACTGTTGTGAGGTTTGTATCCACTCCTGTTTACATTACACAGAGGAGACCCCCTGCTGTTTACTCGGTGAGTACGTTTTAAAATGAGTTACTTTCTACTTTTTACTTGAGTAGATTTTTAGAGTAGTAACTTTACTTGTAATTAAGTAAAGATTCATTAAAGTAATGGTACTTCTACTTGAATACAATTTTTTGGTGCTCTTTCCACCTCTGATTAGGACATATGGTAATATATTAGATTATATATTGTCAAAGCTTATGTTTATTTGAGAGTGATGTCGTATTTTTCTCTGTATACAAATGCTGAATACTAGTAAAAGGTAAAAGCTATTATACTACTGTTTCTAAAATATTGTGTAGTTGTGAAGGGTGAGATTTCGTAGACTGTTGCAAGGTTCAAAGGTTTGCAAGTGAGGCTTTTCAATGTTGTTGTTTTTGGCAGTTTTTCTGAGATTTGTGTTGTTCGTGTCAATGTCGGAATTGTGTCGTGTCGACCGAAACTAGGAATCATATCGTGATATGAATTTTAGCCATATCGTCCAACCCTAGTGTGGGGGTTGTGAAGCTAGGAAAAACGTGGCTACGTGATCCAAAAGTTTAAAGACTTCCATTGCAAATGTTGATGATAAACTTTAGAAATACTGTATGTGGTCCCTTTTTGCAGTAAGTAGTGAATTGGAGGAATCCCACCAGGAAGCCCTGGACGACCCTCAAGAGGCGGAGCTAAAGTGACGTCACGAGTGGCTAACATCATCTGCGACTCCCCACCTCTGAGTAAGACCAATTCCTCCTCAGGTGAATAACTTGGTGTGTGTTGCCTTTTAGCTTGACACTTTATACAGTCCATCACACTTGTGTTTGACTTTAACTGCCCTGTTAACAATAAATAACATTAGTGTAACCTAAAATGGGAGATCTAACAGCAGGACAATTGCAGCAGGTAGTTATTAATAGGATTAAAGACACCACTCCAACAAAAGGTAGAGACAAGGAAGGGGAGAAATATAAAAAATTATTTCGTAGTTGGGTAACTAGGGGATTGTATCCAATTTCAAGTGAGCCTGTTCCTCCAGCTGCACAAAGATTAAAAATTTTGGAATACCAGCAGGGAGAAGTTGGGGTACAACAGGAGAGATTAGATCAAGGAGGGCTACTGAAGTCATTAGCATACAGGCGACAGTTGACAAAACTGCAAGACCAATTAGCTAGAACTAAGGTATGTTTACAACATATGAAAATTGTAATAAGCAAAGCAGATAGGGAAATGAACAAAGGCCTTGTGGCTCCAAACGTTGACACACCTCAACCTAAATTACCAGTCCCTGATCCACCCGCTTTGGATTCTGGTGCAATACCCCTGCCCAAGGCCCCTCCTCCATATGAAAATGCAAATAATATGTTGAAAGCTCTCCAGCAGATGTCGCTAAGGAATGGGGAGCATTCGGACCCTACCAAGCAGGATGTTGCTTCACCCACACGTCACCGTCCGGAAGCCCAAGAGACTACGATGGTAGTGACCGGAGGGCAGTTAAGTGTACACTTGGCCATGTTGGACGACTTAAACGCCGAACTGGCTAACCTAAGGCAGAAACACCAACAAACCGTAGATAAAATGACTGATTTACAACAGTCACCAGCTGGCACAAAACAACAGAAACCTGAAAATAACACGGTAAGATTCCCCGAACAGGTACCTACACACTCACCTCAAGACAATCGTAGTGATTGTGGTGAGTCAGAACAAGATAGTGTAGGCTCTGACCAGACCAGATCCTCTTTTCAAGCTCTCCCAACTATATCCCCTATATCCAAGCCACCTGGACCCCCTGAACAGATAACAGTGACTGGTTATCATTTGACATCAGCTGGCCCCCACCCAATGACATACCCCCAGGTAAACCAGCAGGACTGTCACCCCACCACATTGACCGTCACACGGACTCACCCTGTAGCCATACCCACTGCAACACGTAAATCCCCTAGTACAGACTATAGGGCGCTTCCCATGACTGTTACTCCACCACCTGTGAACCCCATTGATTCGTCAATCTCGGAACACCTAGAGGACGATTATATGTTAGACAAAATGCACCGACAGCCCATCAATCACCCTGACAACGGACTCAGACTAAGAAGCGGGAAACACCTGCAACTCCCACTGATCGAAACTGCCTCCGGAGGTCAGATTTTTGTCCCATGGTCTTACCGCGATATGCAATCGTTAGTGAATAGCTTACCTCCCCTAATTAAAGGAGCCCAACCTTGGATAGAGGAGTTTGAACAGGTAACCGCAGCTGACAATTTATGTATGGGCGACCTTAGAGCCATAATGCTGAGGATGGATTACAAGGAACCCTTTGGGCGAATAGAAACACAGCTAGGAACTACCGCATTGTCCTCTCGTACCCCTTTTTCACGCCATAGAGGAGATGTCTGGGATGCATTACGCAGCATGTACCCCACACAAAAGAACCTACAGGCGTTAGAGGGCATGACCATGAATAAAGGTGAAGAGGGAGGTGAATTCTTGAGGCGAGCTCAGAAAACCTGGAGACAGTGCACGGGAGAGTGACATGACCACAATTCAGTAAACTCATTGTTATTTAAGACGCAAGTTGTCAAAGCACTCCCAACTGCTATACAGGACAAACTAGACGATGTAGTAGGACTGTTAAATAAACCAGAGGACGAGTGGACAGCCATTGTGGTGCATTGCATCACCAAACATAATAAAAAGGAGTCAGAACAGGTGGACGTACTACAACATATGCAACAACGCCTGATTAAGTTAGAACTGGCAGAAATGGATAACAAGAGTAAAAAGAAGCAATTGGTGGTAAGTGAGACATTTACTAACAATAATGTACAGCCGGCCCAAACCGCAACTCCCGCCCAGCCATTAACATTGCAGAGGCCACAGCAGTACATACAGCAATCTGCCCCTGTCCAATACCAGCACCAGTACCAGCCACAATATTGTCCCAACCCTCCTGTACAGCAATGGGCAACCCCACATAATAGGCGAAGGTATGAAGGTCCACGTAGGCCACACTCTCAGTACAAACGACCAGATAGGACAGGATGTTTTACCTGTGGTGAATCAAACCACTGGGCAAGACATTGTCCTTACCCCAGCCAGCCTGCGGGGACACCGCAACCGCGGTTTACACAGGGACCTACACCACAAGCACATCCCGAAATTCCAAATCAATCCCTAGCACCCGCCTACCAGCCCCAGGGCCCTGGAAACTCCGGAGGCCCTTACTGATGCTGCCCAGTGTCCACCACAGGTCGTGACATATTCCCAGAACCAATTGTCACCTGTGGTGTAGGTGGTGAGCAATTTGACTTTTTGATTGACACTGGAGCTACAGCTTCGGTCATCACTGGTAAGCCCAATTGGATTCCTCCGCTTACGTCAAACACAATCACCACCGTTGGATACTCGGGAACAACGCAGACCCAATACTTCACCACCCCAATGGTTCTGGAAATTGGACAGCTAAAATTAACCCATTCTTTCTTATACTCACCAAATTGTCCTATTTGTCTGTTGGGCAGAGATGTATTGTGCAAATTATCGGCCACTGTATATTGTACCCCACAAGGTACAAAGTTAGTTTTACCAGGCCAGGAGCCTCCTCCCGAGGCCAGAATTTGTGTAATGCAGCCTGTTTCTGAGCCAAAGCCTCAGTCCTGCGACATCTACTGGGCTAGATTGACCGCACCCGACAAACAAGGTACCACATCCAATTTAATGTATGTATTTAACTTGTGGAAACCCTGGTTGATGGCACAAGCCTGCTTGGTTCCCCCACAAGACCCATACCATTGTACCTTGTACTACACCAGAGACCCTGATGACCTTTATGATGACTTATGGAAACAAAACATGGAAGGATTAAATAACCAATTGTGTAGTGTAGCCATTTTTTTTAGGGCCAGAGGGAGTAGCAGCAGCGGTGCAGCTAAACCAGGAGCAGAAAGAATACTTCAGAATGGATCCGGACATCTCGCAGGCACCACATGTCTCCTTGATGTTGGCTAAAGGTTTTGAAGCTAGATCCCTTGGTCCTATGGTATGTCTTGCACAGACCCTGACATATGCACCGACGGACGTTCCATATCTGTCACGAACTCAGGACAGTAAGTATTGGAAAATTGACTGTAAGTGTGTGGACAAAGTACATTATGAACAGGTTTCCCTCCCACGTCACCATGGACGAGAACACACCGATCACCACCTGGCTGATCAGATGCTAAAGACTGTACCTACTTCTTTATGGACCACCTCCAAAATAGACGTAGGGCATGTAAAACATCATGTCGCCCCTATTTCTATGAAACCTGAGGTGGAGGTCGTGTATAAAAGGCAATACCCACTCTCTGCTGAGGCAGAGACTGGCATTGCCCCCACTATACAAGGCCTATTGGATACTGTGAAAGAACAAAGAAATGTTAAGTTATACATAGCAAAAGACTGTCGCCTGCAATCAAGAGGTTTACGAATCCTGTTCCCGCTGACTTCAAACAGTTACTACTCCCCACCTAAGAAACATCTGTTAAGGTGTGAACTTTCCCACACAGCCATGAGGGCATTGTCATCATGTATATAAGAAAGACTGTTCCTTTGTTCAGGAGCACACTGCCCAGTTTACTATGTGAGACTTGTCAGTGTGTTCCTTCTCTGCAGACAAGATTAAACCTCTTTTTCTACTTATAATCCAGTCTTCAAGGTATTTATTAAAAGGGTTCTTTTTCTACCACAGGGTCTTAGTCCCAACCCGATCAAAATGGAACACACCCATACTTCCAGTTAAAAAGCCGGACAAGGACGAATACAGGATGGTACATGACTTGAGACTGATCAATCAGGTGACTGTCACTGAAAGCATACCTGTCCCAGACCCCTACAGATCACTACAGAACTTGACCCCTGAACACAAGTTCTTCACGGTCATTGACTTAGCCAACGCTTTCTTCTGCATACCAGTACCAGCACATTTAGCAAACATTTTTGCTTTCACATATCGGGGACAACAATACACCTACACTAGATTACCACAAGGTTACAAGGACAGTCCCGGTATTTTTAACAAGTGTCTGAAACAAGATCTTTCCCAGCTGCTGACTGACCAATTGCTGGACACTGACACAGCACTAATTCAGTATGTAGACGACCTACTTATTGCCTGCACTGACTCACGCACCTGCCTGACAGACACCCAGACGGTCCTTTGTAGGCTAGCACAAGCAGGATATAAAGTCAACAAATCCAAATTACAAGTTTGTCGACCCGTTGTCACCTTCTTAGGTCGTTGCATTTCTCCAAAGGGACACACATTGACTATGAAAGCTGTACAAACGATCCGAGCCTTCCCTAAACCTAAAACAGTCAGCCAGATGTTATCTTTTTTAGGTCTGACAGGCTATAGTAGAAATTACATCCCAAATTACACAGGCTTAACCTCACCACTGAGGGCTGAAGTGACCAGATTGGGTCAACGTAACCTCACTGCTCTAATTGAGTGGAGTACCAGCCTGGAAGCCAGTTTTGTAGAAGTAAAACAAGCACTCGCACTTGCAGAGCATCTGCAGTCCCCTGACTACACTAAACCTTTTTATCTGGATGTCTCTGAAAAAGAGGGCATTGTAAATGCTGTTCTTTTTCAGAGAGGGGGGAGCAACGGGGAAAGACAAATTCTCCAATACCATAGCTCAAAATTGGATCCTGTAGTACAGGGACAACCACAATGTACTAAACATTTGGCAGCATTAACCACAGCAGTGGACAAAACACCCCACATTGTTATGTGTCATCCTTTGGTAATCAACACATCGCATGGGGTGGTAGCATTCTTGACCTCAGCTGCGTTTACACTATCTAATGCTAGACGTTCAAAGATTAGTGACACCCTGCTTCAGCCAAGTATCACCTTTGCACCTGCAAAAACCGTTAACATGACCAGCACACTTCCTGGTAAAGTAGACGAAGATGAGCTACACATTTGTGAATTAGTAGCTAGTAAAGCGCTAAGGGTTAGGGAGGAACTGAGCACCGAACCTCTAGGAGAAAGAGACATGGACCTGTACTGTGATGGATGCTGCTACAAGAGCAATGAGGGGTTGGTGGCCTCATATGCGGTGGTAAGTGAAAAACAGGGACAGTTTGAGACCTTAGAGGATGGAATCATACCACAACCAGCTTCCGCCCAGCTGGCAGAAATCACTGCTGTAACTAAGGCACTGAAGCTGTCAGCTGGTAAAAGGGTTAACATCTACACTGATTCAGCATATGCACACTCAGCCATACATGTCGATGGACCTCAGTGGCTCCGACGTGGCCTAGTCACCTCACAGGGCACCCCTATTAAACACATGACTGAGTTACAGGAACTGTTAACAGCAGTACACCTACCAAAGCATGTAGCCATAATAAAGTGTAAGGGACATTCCAATTTGAAAACCAAGGTAGCCCAGGGAAACAATGCAGCCGACTTAGCAGCTAAAGCAGCTGGGGGTTATGTAAGACAGCTGGTAGCACTGACGACACTGAGTCTGCCGGAACTTACAGACACTCATCTTAGACAGATGCAAGAGAGGGCAGGAGCGTATGAGAAGAATAGTTGGTTACAGAAAGGGGCGAAAGAGGTGGACGGAATCTGGAGAAATCACGAAGGTAAGATAGTGGCACCAGGAGCGGTACTAAAACTGCTCTTAATCGAAGCCCATGGTCCCACCCATGTAGGGACAAAAACCATGCTGCACCACCTTAGGGCCAATTGGTGGCATCCAAATCTAGCAGACATGGTTCAGTTGCATGTGAGAGAGTGTGGGGCGTGCCAGGAAAATAATCCGAAACCAACCTACAGGTTACCTATCGGAAGTTTCCCAGTACCAGACGCACCTTTTAAGGAAATTTGTATTGATTACACGGACATGGGTCCAGACAGAGTGGTGAAGGGTTATCGTTACCTACTGGTAATGATCGACAGGTACACAAAGTGGGTGGAAGCCATACCTGCCAGGCGTGAAGATGCCAAAACTGTAGTGAAATGGCTTAAGACCGAATTGATTCCAAGGTATGGTGTACCTACAACAATCAGGTCGGATAATGGGACCCACTTCAGCAACAGACAACTGCAAGAAGTGGAAAAAGCCCTGGGAATAACCCATAAATTTGGCTCAGTGTATCATCCGAGTTCGCAGGGTATTGTAGAAAGAGCCAATCAAACAATCAAGACCAAATTGGCCAAAGCCTGCTATAAATCCAAGATGACTTGGGTTGAAGCATTGCCATTAGTGCTCATGTCCATGAGGAGCTCCCCTAGGGGGGACTCTCATTACTCACCTCACCAGCTGCTGACTGGTCGACCCATGTCAGGTCCGCCACGAGATAGAGCAGTAGGCAAAATGTTAGATTTGTGGGACGAAGAGTTGGACAATTACATGGAAGCCTTAACTAAGTTTGTTGTCAGTATCTCTCCCCAGAAACCGAAAGAACGAGTACCATTGCTGTCTGAGGTGGAACCAGGACAGTGGGTCAGGATCAAGGTGCACAAAAGGAAGTGGGATCAGCCGAGGTGGACCGGACCTTGGGAAGTGACTGAAGCCACTTCACATGCAGTCAGAGTGAGAGGGAAGAAAGGTAACAACTGGTATCATCTGAGCCACTGCGTCCGTGCTGAACCTCCGACCAGAACCCTCGCAGGGACTGGACAGGATCTGCAGGCACCCATCCTTGAGAGTGATTCCTGATTCTGCTTAAGGTGGGACAGACTGGTACGGAGAAGGGGAAAAGAGGTAGGCAAACCAAGGTGGGGAGTATAACACAAATTGAGATTTGACCTTAGATACGGGAGTAGCCCAGTAATAACCATGAGGTGTTTAACTTAAGGACTGTGTCACCTGCTGGGACTTTTTGAATTGTGCGACTTTGCGAGTATAACTGCTCCGGGGTCGAGACCAAAAAGATCCCTTGAGCAAAACCATAGAATCCCCACCAAGTGCTTCGAGATTGAGATAGATTACAACCGATCCACCAATGTGGTGTTTGATGTGTGCAGAGTAGTGGATTGTGGTGAAGAAAATAGGTGGAGGGGTCATCATATTTATGGCTGCGCCTCCTATCCCTCACCGGAACCCTACTGTCCCACTTGGGGATCAGTGTACACTCATTCGAACCCAAATTATAAAGTTCATTATGACCCAACGGTCCGTTTATCAAGGGGGCATGCATTAGGTTTGGACGACAAGCCCCGAGCCTATCTCGGCACAAAACTTCAGTTGCGAGGAAAGACAGTTCTCCTAACCCTACCCAAGCTATCTAGCTTTGGGTGGGGTCCCCAACTTAATTACTATTTTACCTTAGGAGTAGATGTACAAGGCGAGGACCCATTGGGCATAGTGTGTGTAAAACCGAAGACAACCATAGTTACGAACAATATAACTGGCAAGATAGAGGAACTAAGGGAAGGTAGTCAGGGGCCACAGCCGGTTGCCATAGCGCCAACAGGAACAATGACCTGGCGCGATCAGTTGGCGGTGGAAACTGGAGATGAGGAGCCTAACATGTGGTTAGAATGGGTCAGATTTACAGTAAAGAGCATAGATGTTAAAGATTGTTTTGTATGTGCAGCTGCAAAACCTAATTTGGCCACACATCCAGTAATTTCAGGTAATTGGACATGCCTAATCTCATTGTTCAATGAGATTGCGCCAGTAGGGTGTGGGGACTTATCCATGACCCACCCAGTAACTCAGGAACCAACCCCAACTAACATCAAAGCCTATAAAGGCAATTACACCTGTTTCAGGAGCAACAAACCAGGACCGATAAACAGGGGACATTTTTCAGAAGGTTGGTGTAAGGAAACCATTATCCTGGATAGTGATGGGAATTATACAGGCAGCCAGCTGAATGCACAAAAATTCAGTAGGGCGGATTTAGTATGGTTGTGTGGAGATATGAGAATCCGGCGAAGATTGCATGGGAATTGGTCTGGGGAGTGTGCGTTGGTCTTTCTGATTATGCCTTTCAGAATTTACAAGCAGCACGGAGTGGAGGATGCCGGGGACGTCCTGACCAATCACCACAGCCATCGAAGAGACACCCGAGAGGTCAAACCTGGCGGATCCTTTGACAAGACCGTGTGGATTGATGGTATAGGGGTCCCAAGGGGGGTCCCAGATGAATTTAAGGCTAGGAACCAGATTGCTGCAGGGTTTGAAAGTGCACTCTTTTGGTGGGTGACTATCAATAAGAATGTAGACTGGATAAACTATCTCTATTACAATCAGCAGAGATTTGTTAATTTCAGTGTTCAGGCCATTGAGGGACTGAGAGACCAGCTAGACCAGACTTCACTTATGACCTTACAGAATAGAATGGCATTAGACATGTTGTTAGCAGAGAAAGGTGGAGTTTGCCAGATTGTGGGGTCATCATGTTGCACCTTCATCCCTAATAATACTGCACCCGATGGTAGTGTGACACGAGCTTTGGAAGGATTGAGGGCTTTGTCACGAGAATGGAAGGAGAATTCAGGGATAAACAATGAATGGGTTAAGTGGCTAGAAGGGATGTTTGGGCCATGGAAGGGAGTTATTGCGAGTTTGGTGATGTCAGCATGCGTGGGAACGGCAATTTTAGTGGTATGTGGTTGTTGTGTCCCGTGTATCAGGGTGTTAATGGGAAGAATTGTATTAGATATAGTGAGTAGAGGAAGCAGAGGGGGGCAGGATCCACCAGTTATCCAGATGGTGTTGGCTGATTTGTCGAGATATCATGTAGATGATGATGAGGAGGATGCCCTTAAAGATGGGCCGGAAGACCCACTTCGAGCAGTATAAGTGCTACTAACTCTGCTTAATTAAAGGTAAAACCGACCAGACAAGATGAGGAGAGAGGACCAGCACTACTGATCACACACCGTGATGAAGGAAGGAGACTTGGAAGGACTGGCAGAGGCAGACACTGAGGGGACTGGAAGACCCACTCCAAGGGACAAAAGTGCCACTAACTGGACCTGCCTACAGGGAACTAAACACAGCAGAAAGCCCGACAAAACCAACTATGTGGAAGAAGAGTCCAGCGGAATCAACGGAGCGGAACAAGACGAGGGGGGAGAATTTAGTTAGACTAGGAGAGAAAAACATAAACATATAGTTCGCAGACACATAGACCATCTTTGAAAACACTAGTTAAGTGCAACACACATAGTTTAGCTACAAAACGCAAGGGGTTAGTTCAGGATTGTTTACAATGTATATATGTTTGATACTCTGCTATTTTTAGGAGGGATATTCTCTGTGTTTCATCGTTTAAATGTTTGTGTTGCTGTGGAAACAGGTAAGACCGACAGGGGAGAATCCATAAGACATTAGGAGTCATGCAGAGACACAGGAGCTATGGGCCCCTTCTGAATATCTGCAGCTCCGTCTGGTGGAGGACAACCTGAACGGACTTCCTGTAGAAGCCACGCACCCATTGTTTTTATTTTATTTTTCTCGTTTTTGATTTCCTATTTTTAAATTGCTTTATTTTGTCTTCCTATTCTTATTTAATTTTCTATTTTTTGTTTGTTTGTTTGGTTTAAGGGTAGGAGCTGTTGCGATAGGTACGGTTCCTTTAGTTTAACTGGTAGCCTTTTATTTTTTAGATACCTTTTATTGTAAAAATTCAGCCCAGTGGCCATGTAAGTCAGAAGGGGTTAAATTGGGGGTTGCTGACGGCTATCCTATCTCCTGGAATCTAGAGACACCTAACCTATAGTTAAAAGTTAATGTGAAAGCATTAAGATGCTTTCAAGGGGGGACTGTTAGGTTTTTCAGAACATTAAACATAAATTCAATATGGGAAGTTTTACGGCATTTTCCAAGTTTTACGACATCCAGGCCGCATGGTCTTTTGTCCAACATGGCGCCGGCTAGGCTCCCTCTCTGACTCCCACCGAGGGGGGGGAGGCGGAGCCCGGGGCTTTTTAGCACATTTCATTGGCTCCAACAGCAGCGGCGGAGGAGGAGCCCAGACTAGTTTAAAAAGAGAGGCGCGTTGAGAAACTGTCTCTTGCTTTTGTGGTTGTGTGTCTAGACTGCAGGAGAAAAGAGCGCTGATCAGCTTAGCTCTGATATATATTCACAGATCATTTTTACACTTAATAAAGTGTTTTGTAGAGTACTTTCTGGATTCCATGACTTTCTGGATTCGTCCTAACAGCGACCACAGACAAAGATTTTTAACCTGTTAATTAACCATATTTTTAAAATTACAAAAATGTATAACTTTCCATTATAAATTAGCATAACAGAGTGGACATGTTATGCTTTACCGCATCAGTAAACCTTTCTAAAACATTGAAAAAAGAATGAATAAAGTATGATACCTACTCTGTTTTTTTGTGGACGATTTCCCTCCAAAAATGTATGCTACTTCCTGGTAGTCATGTGACTAGAGGAAGAGTCAGGGGGCATGTCCAGACAAATTTTCCATCACAGTAACAGGGGGGACAGTTGACTCAGGGACCTAACTTATTTTAAAGACTTTAAATATTAAAAATGTATTAATAACAAAATATAACATTTGGTGAGAGATATTATAAATAAGGCTATACAACAATAATGAAAAATGTAGAATTTGTTTGATTTTTATTACTTAAATTTGTAAATGAATTTGAGAAAACATGATTGGGGACATAGCAGTTAGGCCTACTTGCACTAAAATCAGAGTGTTTTTTTTATTTTTTTTTATTAAATAATCCTGGGAACACTTCATTGTTTTCTATGGTGGAGGGGGGTTAATCATGTAAGACAAGCTTATAGAAATAAGTACAAAATATACCATATTACGTCATGGGGACTCAAATGGCACCGAATGCTAGGAATGACCCACCTACATACACACACTTATCAGTAAGGATATTCAATATATTGGATAACAAACAAAATATGAAGCAATATTTACACAGTATTAAAAGCTGCATAATACACAAAACACATTTATCAAAGCAATTCACAACTAATCCAATAGATGGAGCACAGTAAGACTTTACAGCTCTTAGGAACACCTCAGGAAATCAACTATTTACCCATTTACAATTAATTATACTGTGACATCCCGTATATGAGCAAAATAAATGTTTAGTGAAGTTCACATCACAGATATCTCACAATTATTATTTGCGTTGCCACAATAATGATATTGTGAATATATATATATCTTAGCAAATCCCACAACAAATGTCTTTCCTCTCTTTCCTCTCTTTGTTCTGTGTTTCCTCTGTATCTCCCTCATTCTGTTTCTGCTCAGTGCACAGGAAGCTGTTGGGGTGTTTTGGAGACAGGAACGTGATGGAGGTGATGCAGGTGGAGTCGGTACAGTTGGAGATGTTACCACTGATGTTCACCACACTGCAGCCAAATGACTGGAGCTGCACTAATGAACTTATCAACACTGTATGCAACACCATACACACCCAACAGGGGGCGCTGGTCTGGCTCGAAATGGACCGGATTCAGTCCATTCACCGAAATCTTACTATCACAGAGTTTTTTTACTACACTAGGGAACGCAACACGTAGAGGTGTAGAGACCAAGTTTCTTTACTTTTAACCTGTTATTCTGTACAATTATACACAAGTGGCCTGTTGCAGCTCATCTGACAGTTAGGTGAGGAGCCCCTGGACCACAATAACATGATTTTTTTGGGCTATAAAAGCTTCATGGGTCATTTTTCTCTGCCAACCTGTCACCTCCATATTCAGGCACAGTTGAAATGTGATACAAGCTGCATGATAAATCTGGTCTCTGGGGTCAGTTTTTTTACTCTGCCTCCTCCATCTGTGCAAGAAGAACCTGTTTTTACTGAATTAGCCAAGGTATGACAATTATTCAATGCAATTATTTGTAGGGAGGATTTATGCTGGCTTCAGAAATGAGCTTTTTTCTTTATGTGATAACCTTTATGTCCAGCTTTTGTTTTGTATTTCTAAGGCTGAACTACAAGCCCAAATCAGAAAAAGGTAGGAATTGTAAGGGCTTTAAAAAAAAAGAAAGATTGGAAGGGATTTGCATATTTCTTCCTCTATAGTGCATCATATCATTAACTGATTTAATGAATCTGGAGGAATTTCAGTGCATTTAAGCTCAACAACCAAAATCTTTTATCCCTCAGACACTGCATTAAGAACCGCCACTCAACAATAGCTGATATAACCACATGGGTGAGGGATTAGTTTATCAAACCTTTTTTAAGCTCTACAATACAGAGTTACATTCACAAATGGCACATAAAACTTTACTGTGCAAAAAGCCTTATGTTAACCATGTCTAGAAGCAGGGTCAACTTCTCTGGGCTCTGAGGCATCTGGGATGGACCATCAGCAGGAATGTGTTCTTAGACAAATTAGTATTTCAGCTCTTTTTTAGTATAAATTGATGCTGTGTGCTCTGGACCAAAGATGAAATGGATCCAGACTGTTATCAGCAACAAGTCCAAAAGCCAGGCTCTGTCATGGTATGGGGGTGTGTCAGTGCCCTTGGTAAAGGTCATTTACACTTCTGTGATGGCAGCATTAATGCAGAAAAGTACGTTGAGATCTTAGAGCAGGGGTGTCAAACTCAATCACAGAAGGGGCCAAAATTGAAAACATGGTCTATGTCACGGGCCAAACAAAATGAACATTTATTCAACAATTTAAAACTTTTAAACAGAAATGTGAATTTCTACAACAGACTACAATTGCTTTTCAAAAAATAAATAAAAAATTAAATAATAAAAATCAACAAATAAAATATCATGAAATGAAAAAAATACAAATTTAAATTGTGTTTTTCATTAACAATACCTTCCAGCAAATGACAATATTTCAAATATGGACAAGCTGATGAAAAATTGTCAAAAAAATTTAAAACAAACAAAAACCATACATGATATTTAATCTCTCTCATGCTATTTTGTCCAAGCCAGATGCTTGGCATCTTTTGTTGGCTGCAAGTTCATTGATGTTTGGGGCTAGGTTCTGAGCTGTAGAAACTTTCAGGATAGAGTGGAGGTGTGCATCAGTAAGACGACTTCTGTGTGCGTTTTTGTTAATCTTCATCACAGAGAAAAGTTGCTCACACATGTATGTACTACCAAACATGCAGAGCATTCGCGCAGCTTGTAGGCGGAGTTGAGGCATCGTTTCAGGGATGAACTGGGGGAATTGCGTCGGCCCTACAGAGTCATACTTTGCCTTAAGTGTGCAGTTACACTGGAGTTCTATCAGCTCCATCTGGATGTTTACAGGTGCTTTCTCCACACCAACTGCAAATGGATTACTGAGCAGTCCAAAATTGAATTTTTGCTCTTCAAAGTCAGCAAAGCACCGCATGAATTCCATGTGAAGTGTGCTCAGCTTATTGGCAAAATGCACAGTTGGGAACACAAAGGTGGAGATTTGGTTTGTGATTTTTTGGCAACAGGAAAAGTGACCCAAGTTTCCTTGCTGCACCTGAGTCTCCCACAGCCACAGCTTAACTTGAAAAGCTTTTACTGCATCATACATGTCCATGATCACACAACCTCGTCCCTGAAGCTGGAGGTTTAGTGCAGTGAGATGCTTAGTTATGTCACACAGAAATGCTAACTCACACAGCCACTTTTCATCCTGCAGCACTGTGGTGTCTTTTCCTTTGCTTTCCATGAACTGAAAGATTTCCTCACGCAACTCGAAAAATCTGTTGAGCACTTTTTCTTGCACCTCTGTGTGATAGGGCACATCACCAAATTCAGAATGCATTTCCTCCAGAAAAGACTTAAATTGACTGTGATTTAAACCTTTGGCTCTTATAAAGTTAACTGTCTGTGTTACAGTGCTCATTACATGTTCCAGCTTCAGGGCTTTGCCGCATAGTGTTTCCTGGTGTATGGTGCAGTGATACATTGTCAACTCACTTTTCAACGCAGTTTCATGTCATTTACACATTTAGACTCTTCTTCAAATATGTCTTTTTTTTCCGTGGTAGTGCCATGAATTGATTTAATACACAAAAATTCCTCTGTAATGCATAAACTGGAATTCACTCCATGGATGAAGACAGACAGCTGTGCAGTGTCAGTCGTGTCAGTGCTCTCATCCACAGCAAGGGAATATGCAATGAAGTCTCTTCCCTTTTCCATCAACTGTACTTGTAAATCAGTGGCAAGCTCACCCATTCAATCAACAACAGTATTTCTGCTTAGGCTTACATTTAAAAAAGCTTGCTTTTTGTCTACAAACATGTACTCTGCTTCCTACCTGTTATGAAAGCACCTGTTTTCAAAGTCCACTTTTCGTTTGGCCATTGTCTGGGGCAGCTTGCTTAAATGTCACTGACCCATGCATTCACTGAGCACCGTTAAGTGTGTGTTGTTATAGCAACAGGCGGGGCTGGCGCTGCGCAGCAAATGTTGCAATGCTTTGTTCGAATTGTAGTGCGAGTGGCATGAGTGTGATTTACTAGCGGGCCATTGATAATATACATATTAAACTATCTCACGGGCCGGATATAATTGTATCACGGGCTGTATGTGTCCTGTAGGCCTTGAGTTTGACATGTCTGTCTTAGAGCAACATGTGCTGCCTTCAAGACATCATCTTTTCCAGGGATGTCCAGCATTTTTCAACAAGGCGACACAGACACATCTCCCTGATTTTCAATGTTATGACAGGTGGCCATTTGCCCAGACTGTAGCAACAGCTCAAGTATGTGGAAAAAAGCAAAGAATAAGTAACATCTGTGTCAATATGTAAAAAGCAGTTTATATTAAACAGGTCACTGATGAGGGGACAGCCAATGCAGCCAGGAACAAACTACATTTCCAAATGCAGGCACACAGAACAGATTACATTTCCAACCCAATACTGTAAATATCTCTGTAAATAAACATTTACTGCACTCTAAACTTTGTATGCTATGCCCTTTATTTTTTTAATGAAAGTAGTTGTCATAACAGTGCAGGAAAGTGATGGGGTTAATGTCTGCAGACAAGGGAAGTGGGGAAAGTCTAAGGGTCAAGGTTTAAGTGTCATGGTTTGGTACTGGTAATATGTGTTCAAAATTATTCAACTCATAAATAATGTCTGGACAGTGGAGGATCTTTCAGGAGATGCTTTTCATTAATAGATACAGTGGACAGAGATACTTCCAGTAATTACATGCCCACAAAGTGTGTCCATATAGTAGGTGTAGCTCATCGAATGTACATACAAGATAGGTTTACTTTAAAAAAAGTGGTTGTATACTGTTGTGTCTGTCACAGCTAACAGAATAAGGAAGTAATAGATTAGAATTTTATTAATCTGTTTATTTTTTTGCTAAATGTTTTACAGACATTCCAAACATTCTTGTATTGTTAAGATCCACATTAAATGTTCAGCTTGAATTTTAGACGTTGGATGATGTTGTAATAGTTCATAAATTCACAGTGATTCATTTATACATGTAAAAAATATTATGTAACAAGCTCATATTAGGTCATTTTTAAATATCTATTCAAAACAGAAACTACAAGCCAGCTAGAATACTTGTCTAAATACTCCAGTTAGTTTTGTTAAATGTAGATGAACTGCTATTACATACAGAATAAAATGTAAAATAAAAATGCTGTCTACAGTCATAAACCATCGTCATTCTTTAACCCCTTAATTCCTGAATTTATTTATAATTATATCAAAAAAATTTATTTTTGCTTTAAAGCCGATGCTACACATGCTACAAGTGGAGAATGTTAATTTGTCCATAGCACATAAAATAGATATAAATTTAAGTATGTTTCAAATTAGCAGAACGAGTATAAATTGTAAAAACAAATTGGTAAACAGGAATCAATGGTAAAATGATAAAAAAAAAAGCAATGACACACATTTTCCCATCTCAGGTATGTAGACTTTACATTCAGGTATGCAGACGTACATACATACATATACATACGCATATATACTGTATGTCATTATGATACACTAATAATATAATAATACACCACACATAATAATGTAACATTTGTTTATTAGGATTTTAATGTCATGTTTTACACTTTGGTTGCATTCATGACAGAAACGGTAGTTACTAATTACACAAGATTCATCAGTTCACAAGTTTATATATAACACAGTCATTTTAGTCATTTAGACAATTTAGTGTCTCCCATTCACATCACTTGCACGTCTTTGGACTGAGGGAGAAAACCGGAGCTCCCGGGGAGAACATGCAAACATGTTGTTATACAGTGTATCACAAAAGTGAGTACACCCCTCACATTTCTGCAGATATTTAAGTATATCTTTTCATAGGACAACACTGACAAAATGACACTTTGACACAATGAAAAGTAGTCTGTGTGCAGCTTATATAACAGTGTAAATTTATTCTTCCCTCAAAATAACTCAATATACAGCCATTAATGTCTAAACCACCGGCAACAAAAGTGAGTACACCCCTTAGTGAAAGTTCCTGAAGTGTCAATATTTTGTGTGGCCACCATTATTTCCCAGAACTGCCTTAACTCTCCTGGGCATGGAGTTTACCAGAGCTTCACAGGTTGCCACTGGAATGCTTTTCCACTCCTCCATGACGACATCACGGAGCTGGCGGATATTCGAGACTTTGCGCTCCTCCACCTTCCGCTTGAGGATGCCCCAAAGATGTTCTATTGGGTTTAGGTCTGGAGACATGCTTGGCCAGTCCATCACCTTTACCCTCAGCCTCTTCAATAAAGCAGTGGTCGTCTTAGAGGTGTGTTTGGGGTCATTATCATGCTGGAACACTGCCCTGCGACCCAGTTTCCGGAGGGAGGGGATCATGCTCTGCTTCAGTATTTCACAGTACATATTGGAGTTCATGTGTCCCTCAATGAAATGTAACTCCCCAACACCTACTGCACTCATGCAGCCCCAGACCATGGCATTCCCACCACCATGCTTGACTGTAGGCATGACACACTTATCTTTGTACTCCTCACCTGATAGCCGCCACACATGCTTGAGACCATCTGAACCAAACAAATTAATCTTGGTCTCATCAGACCATAGGACATGTTTCCAGTAATCCATGTCCTTTGTTGACATGTCTTCAGCAAACTGTTTGCGGGCTTTCTTGTGTAGAGACTTCAGAAGAGGCTTCCTTCTGGGGTGACAGCCATGCAGACCAATTTGATGTAGTGTGCGGCGTATGGTCTGAGCACTGACAGGCTGACCCCCCACCTTTTCAATCTCTGCAGCAATGCTGACAGCACTCCTGCGCCTATCTTTCAAAGACAGCAGTTGGATGTGACGCTGAGCACGTGCACTCAGCTTCTTTGGACGACCAACGCGAGGTCTGTTCTGAGTGGACGCTGCTTTTTTAAAACGCTGGATGATCTTGGCCACTGTGCTGCAGCTCAGTTTCAGGGTGTTGGCAATCTTCTTGTAGCCTTGGCCATCTTCATGTAGCGCAACAATTCGTCTTTTAAGATCCTCAGAGAGTTCATGTTGGAACTTTCAGTGACCAGTATGAGAGAGTGTGAGAGCTGTACTACTAAATTGAACACACCTGCTCCCTATGCACACCTGAGACCTAGTAACACTAACAAATCACATGACATTTTGGAGGGAAAATGACAAGCAGTGCTCAATTTGGACATTTAGGGGTGTAGTCTCTTAGGGGTGTACTCACTTTTGTTGCCAGTGGTTTAGACATTAATGGCTGTATATTAAGTTATTTTGAGGGAAGAATAAATTTACACTGTTATATAAGCTGCACACAGACTACTTTTCATTGTGTCAAAGTGTCATTTTGTCAGTGTTGTCCCATGAAAAGATATACTTAAATATCTGCAGAAATGTGAGGGGTGTACTCACTTTTGTGATACACTGTACGTATAGAGCTGATTTCTCTCACTGGATCATGAGAAAACCTTCTGGGAACGTTACTGGAACGATACTTTATACACATAAGAAATAAAACCTTATACAAGCTTTAACTAACGTTCTCTGTTAGTTCTCTTAAAACCATGAGAGAACGTTAGGTTTCATAGTTTTATAGTTGGTACTTGTAAGTAAAGGTTGATCTACATGGACCGTCTCAAGCAAAAGGCTGCTTTTTTGGTAAGTTCCTACTAAAAAACTTTAAAGATCATAAGAAAACCTTCCGGGAACGTTACTGTAACGTTACTTTAAATACATAAGAAAGAAAACCTTAAGGCAACTTTTAGATAACGTTTTCTGTTAGTTTTCATAAAACCATGAGCGAACGTTAGGTTTCATAGTTCCCGGAACGTTCCGGGAACAGCGCTGATTTTTTTTAACGAAAATTGAACGTTACCATAACGTTATGGGATGGTTCCCTAAAAATAACCATAGGGGAACCAAAATCTAACGTTACGGGAACGTTCTGTGTTAGCTGGGACGTCAGCTAACAAGTTAGGGAGCGTCATCAAACTAACAGAAAATGTAGGAGACATTTATTTACTCTGCACTTATTACAGACAAATAAATCCATTCAAGTCTTGTAATGATTTGATGGATTAATGTCAAACTATTTTTATACAAACACATTAAAAACTACAAACCATATTTTTTAAAAATAACGTTTGTATTTATTAATTATTATAATAATATCATTATTATTAAGGTGAACCGTGCAACTTTGTGTTATTCAGGAAGTTTGTATCACCAAGTAGCCCTTCATATTATTCAGTAGCCTTGAAGTAGCTCTCGGTCTCGAAAAGGTTGGTGACCCCTGATGTAAAGAATATATCCAATCCTCTCCCCAACTATTTGGAACCAGTGTTAATTTCGTTGACGAATGATTTCCGTCATAGTTTTCGTCAACGAACCTTTTTTTCATGACGAAAACGAGACGATAACTAAATCGAAACTACATAAAAATGATAAAAACTATGACGAAATGAATTGACACTTTCGTCAACGAATAAAAACGAGACAAAAATGTTTGGCAGGGACGACATCCAATAACTGATTTAGTTTTGTGGAAGGTAGGGACAAGTTAGAAAGAGATCCAATCAGAACTACTTTAGCGTATGTGGAAAGGCGGGACAAGCCGATTAGCCATCCAATCAGTACTAATCTTTTGCGGTACCGCGGTAAGAGCACACCTGCGCAAATTTGATCTAAACCCGGGAAGACCAGACTAGCCTGTGAACTGTCGTTACTCATGGAACTAGATTAACTTCACAATGTCAACAGGGAGAAAGAGGAGAGCCGATATATGGACACATTTCTCATTTGACGTCGTGAAAAACAAGACGATGTGTAAACCATGTGGGGCGACGGTCTCTGGTAAAAACACAACAAATCTGAAACGACATCTGGCACTGCTGGCAGTATAATGGCAACATAACGGCACTGCTGCTTTTATGGTACCCACTTTTATAAAGAATGTAATATGCAATTTGTTATGAACAATGCATATATGTTTCAGGCAGAGCAGGCCTACTGGTCATTAATATTTTGTTATTGTTATGCTCAATAAGCAGGGTCAGTTAAATAAAGATGTTGTTTGAAATAAGTTAAATCTGTTTATGTGTGTATTGCACATTCAAACATTAATAATATTCCATAACTGGTTAAAAATGTTTCATTTTGTGTAAGTGTATATAATGACTTCAATAATTTAAGGGAAGTGATAAAAAAGCATTTACATTTTACACCCTTTATATGTATTTTAGGGCGGCACGGTGGCTAAGTGGGTAACACTGTCGCCTCACAGCAAGAAGGGTTCGAACCCCAGGTGGGGCGGTCCAGGTCTTTTCTGTGTGGAGTTTGCATGTTCTCCTCGTGTCTGCGTGAGTTTCCTCCGGGTGCTCCGGTTTCCTCCCACAGTCCAAAGACGTGCAAGTGAGGTGAATTGAAGACACTAAATTTGTCCATTACTGTGTTCGATATAACCTTGTGAATCAAATAAACTTGTGTAATGAGTAACTACCGTTCCTGTCATGAATGTAACCAATGTGTAAAAACATGACGTTAAAATCCTAATAAACAAACAAATAAATATGTATTTTAGTCGACTGAATCGACTGTAGATTTAGTCGACTAAAGTCTTATGATAATTAGTCGACTAAAACTAGACTAAAACTAAAACAATTCAGATGACTAAATTACGACTAAAACTAAATGACATTTTAGTCAAAAGACTATGACTAAAACTAAATCAAAATTTGCTCTCAAAATTAACACTGTTTGGAACCCTGGTAAATGTGAGTGAAAAGGGTTTATAAGAATTTCAGCTTTTGGTAAATTAATCTCACACTGAAAAAAAGTACATTTAGTACTTTGTACCTTTGCCAACAACACAGCACTGAGTCTTCTTCTATAACACCATATTAAAGCAAAACAAAATTGAGTTCATTCCTATTTTACAGAATCTCTCCAGATTGTCCAGGGTCAAGATCCTCTCTTGTGAACTCTGTTCTGTATCCACAGGTTTTTTATGGGTTTAGATTAGAGGACAGAGGTAGCCATTTTGCATTAAACTGGACACATGTTTTGGATCATTGGTTCTGCTGGAAGATCCATTGAAGACCCATTTTCAGTTTCCTGGCAGTGGCAGAAAGATTTAGATTTAAAATATTTTTGTATTTCCTGGAGTTCATGATACCATGTACGCTAACAAGGGTACCAGGGCTGCAGCATCACAGATCCTTCACCATACTTAATAGTGATCAAGTTTTTTTAGTGTAGTCATACCACTGTCAAACCCACCTTAAGTGTTTGTTGCCTAAAAGCTTGAGTTTTGTTTCATCTGACAATAGAACATGTCCTCTTGTTCTCCACGTTGAGAAATGACTAAGAGAATCTGAACTCTATCACTTCATATATACCTAATTGGAACAGGAAGCTCTTAGACACACTGATCAACTTGAAAAAGTAAAAAAAGAAAAAAAAAAAACTTCTGTTAAAAAATCTAAAGTTGGCAGTAACTGTGACAGGTGGTTTTATTAAAATCTAGGTGGCTACATCTATTTTTTTTCAATGTGAGATTAATCTAACCTACTACAAGGTGAATTTATTAAAACTATGCTCAGCTTTACCAGTAATTATGTAACTGTAATCTCAGATCATGTTTATCAGCTGGTTCTGCAGTGTGTTAATTAAAACATGACTTGTGATTCATAAAAAACCTGAACTGAAATCCACAACTGCATTAATGTCAGATATTTTATTTACGTGGGAATCAATACAATACATTTAATTTATTTATGGCAACTAATGCATTTACACAATAACTCACTTCTATTTGTTTCTCATCTTCTTATTACTTCATCATTGCTTCATACTAAAACAAGGCTGTTGTATAAACTTGTTTTGTTGTAAATCATGTTGTTGCTGTTGGTGTGTCATTATAAATGTGATTCTGCATCTTAGGTCATTTTTAATCAGCTTCAGCACTGAAAAGC
The DNA here is from genome assembly GCF_030014385.1 of Trichomycterus rosablanca. Taxonomy (NCBI): domain Eukaryota; kingdom Metazoa; phylum Chordata; class Actinopteri; order Siluriformes; family Trichomycteridae; genus Trichomycterus; species Trichomycterus rosablanca. The sequence continues at coordinate 55,170,216 of NC_085989.1, forward strand.
TCCTTTCACATGCAGCTGTACTTACAGGTATGGTAATTGCTATTTTGCACAGCCTAAAGACCTCATGAAACACCTCATGGTGGGGCTCAATGAATTTGGTTAGTTCAACTATGCTAGATGGTTTTTCTAGGCCTGCTTGGCTTTGCTTTTTAGCTGATGTAACTCATGTCTCATGTCTTCAGTGTTGCTTCAAATAGATGCAAAGGGTAACAGAGCTGCTTCATCACAAAATAAAGCATTTATAGGACTCAAAGCCTGAATGCCCCTCATCACTTTACAGTTTTGTTTAGAAAACCGTCTGTTGATCTCAGTGAGCATATGGTCAAGAACTGAGTAAAATAACCCTGTGCGAAAATTGTCCTTCTTTTGTTCAGGACGCCCACCGAGCTGGCTCATGACAGTATGCCCATCAAGCCTTTTGCTGAATATTTTTCGTCTTTTGGGTGCAGGATCAGTCTCAATATTGCACTGTTCAGCTGTATGGATAACATCTTTCCACAGCTTTTCAAGGTGTTTTTCAGTCCTGCTGTCCTTTAGAGTTTGTACAAGAGCCTCAACTAAATTAACAGCTAAACCTAAATCCAGATTAGGAGACTGCAGGGCATCAGAGAGGCATCTTGCCTCACCAAAGAGCATAGTCATTATAACTAGAAGCCCTACAAACTGGAGGTCTATTTGGGCAAGCAGGCCTCTTGCATCAATTGACCTATCACCATTCTTTTCTTCCACGGTTTCTTCTAGGACACTGACAATTGCAGGCAGTCTATCAAGAATGGTTTTACAAGCCTTATATTGACAGGCCCACCGTGTGTCACTTAGCCTTTGCAGCTCCCTTGGTGCCCCGTCAAACATTTCTTTTTGCTTATTGAGCCATTTGGTGTGAACATAGGACCCAGACATGAGTGTGTACAATCTTTGCACAAGAGAAAAGAAGCACTCTACTTCAGGGACAGCTTTAACTGTGTCCACAAGAACTAGATTAAGGCAGTGGGCATTACAATGTACATAAAATGCCTGCTTTGCCACTTCCTTAACACGAGCCTGAACTCCAGAGTTCTTGCCACTCATGACAGATGCTCCATCATAAGCTTGTCCAACCAAATTGTCCCTATATTCCAGCCCATATTTTTCAAGGTTGTGTATTATTTTGTCTGCCAACCCTGCAGCATTAAGATGCTCTGCAGCTTCAAAGTGCAAAAAGCTTTCTTTTACAGCTCCCTTGTAGTAATACCTTTTTTTTTTTTTACATCCTTGGTTTCATATGCCATAAGGGCAAAGACTTGACTTTCTTTGACCTCACTGATAATGGTGGAGTGCACCATTTCTGCTAATGTGTCCAACATTTCATTTTGAATTTGTTGACTTGTGTATTTGGCATTACCAGTTTTCAATTTCTTTTTCACAACTGTGTTATGATTACCAAGAACCTCTAATATAGCAAGAAAGTTTCCCTTGTTGCCTGAATCCACCGTCTCTCTATGTCCCCTTTGCGCTATGTTTTGTGTTGCAGTTAACAGTAAAACTTCAGCTACACTTTTAATATAATCACGGTTTTCCTGTATCTGTTTTGTGTGTTCTTGTGACAACTTAGTCATCAAAGATGCCTTGTTTTTTTGTTCTCTCTCGAATGTTTTCCAGTCTAACATAGCATTGATGTGTGCTTCAGACTTAGCATGGGATGCAAAGCCTCCATCTTTGAACATAGCCTTTTTCCAGTTTTTATAGCCTCTATCAGAAGTGAAAACTGATTCAGTGTTTGGAAGTCCAAAGTGCCTGCAGGCATAACAATAAACAGCATCCTTGCACTGAGAATATTCGATCCATGTATGATGGGAATACCACAAGGCCTGGAAATGTCTTTGTCTGTCCCCCATGGCAGTTCTTGGAAACATGGCAAGCTGTGGCTGGACTGGACCTTCAGCTCGAGATCTGGAGATGTCTAAAAGAAGAAAAAGAAATATATGAGTTTTTAATTATGCTATACATCTATTTGTTATTTGTGAGTGTATGAATGTAAATCAAATACCTGGCGGTCCTCTCTGGTCTGGACAGTTCACTGAAAGCCCAACTGCGCTGCTGTGCCCTTGATCAATATGAAGTCTTTCATCTGTCAATTGAGATAAAGAAGTTGATGGCACTAAAATGTCTTGATATCCCATCTAAACAACATTTTGATGTGAAATTTGATTTTTAAATTGTTATCCTGATAGAACTTTTGCTATTTGAATGGGCAAGCCAATCATCTGTTGATAAAAATATAAAAGTTAAAATTGACAGCATGCTAGATTTAAGCTGATTAACTTTTTGTTCCACTGATATGGCAGAATCCTTGAAGTACTTGAGCTAAATGCATAAGGCATGTGGTTAACTGTACCCGTATATTCATTTCCATGAAGAGCAACCGGTGAGCACTCTTGTTCACTGTCTGACTCCATCTCCACACCACTTTCCCTCCTCTCAATAATGGACTTAGTACTAATGAAGTAGGAAGCAATTTTCCCCTTCATTTTCCCCGACAACTGAAAAACCAAAATATAGCAACTTTAACATTATGAGAAAGAATTTCAAAGATATTCATTTGCAATGCTTTATCATCTGGCTGCTAACTCGTGTGTACTGATTATGAGACTCATTTGGACCTATGAACATGCTAGCGTGAATGCATGGAAAACAAATTTAAATTCTCTTTGAAGAATATGAAACAGATTGACCAACACTATTAAGCCAAATCAGCATTAAAAACATTGACTTTACTTTTAATAGCCTTCTTCAATTCTGGGGATTATTAAAACTGAATATTTTCTTTTAGCTTGCAACTTTCATACTGTTAACAGCCTAAATTAGCTAAACTTTGCCCTATTTGTTTCAACTACAGCACACCAGCCACAATATACATACATTTAAGACAAGAAACATTTTAAACATAGTGAATAAACTTCATTCTGCATGTTAACTTACCTCCGATCTCTTCTCTGACAGCGTGAAAAAAAGCTGCCCTCTTACTGAAAACGTCCGTTGGCGCCTTGACTCGTAGTGCGCCACAACTACTACTTCTGTAATTGTAACTGAGAACTACTTGTTTGAGGTGCACTGTTAAATTGTGTCCCTGTGGGAACACCTGCATACAAAAATGGTTCCGCAAAAAAAATGAGGGGTGGCCGAAGATTAATCTATGGTGGCCAATCAAGTAGGTGGCCATCATCGGACAAAGTTTGTTTGTATATTATGATGGAAATTAAAATAAATATACTTTGCATTTTTGTACAGTACTGCAAAAAGCTTTGAAAATTATGCCGAATAAAACAGAAAATAAAGATTTTAGAAGAAACAATTAAGTTTCTAAAACAGAAGTCAGGGCCGGACGGTCGCACCGTATGATATTTTAACACTTTAAAAGACAAAAAATGACCATTTACTAATGTTTTGTGAACAGTTAAATTGAGTACATACAGTGTATCACAAAAGTGAGTACACCCCTCACATTTCTGCAGATATTTAAGTATATCTTTTCATGGGACAACACTGACAAAATGACACTTTGACACAATGAAAAGTAGTCTGTGTGCAGCTTATATAACAGTGTAAATTTATTCTTCCCTCAAAATAACTCAATATACAGCCATTAATGTCTAAACCACCGGCAACAAAAGTGAGTACACCCCTTAGTGAAAGTTCCTAAGGTGTCAATATTTTGTGTGGCCACCATTATTTCCCAGAACTGCCTTAACTCTCCTGGGCATGGAGTTTACCAGAGCTTCACAGGTTGCCACTGGAATGCTTTTCCACTCCTCCATGACGACATCACGGAGCTGGCGGATATTCGAGACTTTGCGCTCCTCCACCTTCCGCTTCAGGATGCCCCAAAGATGTTGTATTGGGTTTAGGTCTGGAGACATGCTTGGCCAGTCCATCACCTTTACCCTCAGCCTCTTTAATAAAGCAGTGGTCGTCTTAGAGGTGTGTTTGGGGTCATTATCATGCTGGAACACTGCCCTGCGACCCAGTTTCCGGAGGGAGGGGATCATGCTCTGCTTCAGTATTTCACAGTACATATTGGAGTTAATGTGTCCCTCAATGAAATGTAACTCCCCAACACCTGCTGCACTCATGCAGCCCCAGACCATGGCATTCCCACCACCATGCTTGACTGTAGGCATGACACACTTATCTTTGTACTCCTCACCTGATTGCCGCCACACATGCTTGAGACCATCTGAAGCAAACAAATTAATCTTGGTCTCATCAGACCATAGGACATGGTTCCAGTAATCCATGTCCTTTGTTGACATGTCTTCAGCAAACTGTTTGCGGGCTTTCTTGTGTAGAGACTTCAGAAGAGGCTTCCTTCTGGGGTGACAGCCATGCAGACCAATTTGATGTAGTGTGCGGCGTATGGTCTGAGCACTGACAGGCTGACCCCCCACCTTTTCAATCTCTGCAGCAATGCTGACAGCACTCCTGCGCCTATCTTTCAAAGACAGCAGTTGGATGTGACGCTGAGCACGTGCACTCAGCTTCTTTGGACGACCAACGCGAGGTCTGTTCTGAGTGGACCCTGCTCTTTTAAAACGCTGGATGATCTTGGCCACTGTGCTGCAGCTCAGTTTCAGGGTGTTGGCAATCTTCTTGTAGCCTTGGCCATCTTCATGTAGCGCAACAATTCGTCTTTTAAGATCCTCAGAGAGTTCTTTGCCATGAGGTGCCATGTTGGAACTTTCAGTGACCAGTATGAGAGAGTGTGAGAGCTGTACTACTAAATTGAACACACCTGCTTCCTATGCACACCTGAGACCTAGTAACACTAACAAATCACATGACATTTTGAAGGGAAAATGACAAGCAGTGCTCAATTTGGACATTTAGGGGTGTAGTCTCTTAGGGGTGTACTCACTTTTGTTGCCGGTGGTTTAGACATTAATGGCTGTATATTGAGTTATTTTGAGGGAAGAATAAATTTACACTGTTATATAAGCTGCACACAGACTACTTTTCATTGTGTCAAAGTGTCATTTTGTCAGTGTTGTCCCATGAAAAGATATACTTAAATATCTGCAGAAATGTGAGGGGTGTACTCACTTTTGTGATACACTGTATATGGGAGAGATACTACATACAACCCCAATTGTAATGAAGTTGGGACGTTGTGTAAAACATAAATAAAAACAGAATATGATGATTTGCAAATCCTTTTCAACCCATATTCAATTGAATACACTACAAAGACAAGATATTTAATGTTCAAACGGATACATTTTATTGTTTTTTGCAAATATTCACTCATTTTGAATTTGATGCCTGCAACACGTTGCAAAAAAGTTGGGACAGGGGCATGTTTACCACTGTGTTACATCACCTTTCCTTTTAACAACACTCAATAAGCGTTTGGGAACTGAGGACACTAATTGTTGAAGCTTTGTAGGTGGAATTCTTTCCCATTCTTGCTTGATGTACAACTTCAGTTGCTCAACAGTCCGGGGTCTCCGTTGTCGTATTTTGCGCTTCATAATGTGCCACACATTTTCAATGGGAGACAGGTCTGGACTGCAGGCAGGCCAGTCTAGTACCTGCACTCTTTTACTACGAAGCCACGCTGTTGTAACACGTGCAGAAGGTGTTAGAGATTTAACTTGCACTTGTAGATGGAGCGACGAACTGTGTTCACTGACGATGGTTTTCTGAAGTGTTCCTGAGCCCATGTGGTAATATCCGTTACAGAATTATGTCGGTTTTTAATGCAGTGCCGCCTGAGGGATCGAAGGTCATGGGCATTCAATGTTGCTTTTCGGCTTTGCCGCTTACTTGCACAGATTTCTCCAGATTCTCAGAATCTTTTGATGATATTATGGACTGTAGATGATGAAATCCCTAAATTCCTTGCAATTGCACGTTGAGAAAGGTTGTTCTTAAACTGTTGGACTATTTGCTCACGCAGTTGTTCACAAAGTGGTGAACCTTGCTTGTGAACGACTGAGCCTTTCGGGGATGCACCCTTTATACTCAATCATGACATTTACCTGTTTCCAATTAACCTGTTCACCTGTGAAATGTTCCAAACAGGTGTTTTTTGAGCATTCCTTAACTTTCCTAGTCTTTTGTTGCCCCTGTCCCAACTTTTTTGGAATGTGTTGCAGGCATCAAATTCAATATTGAATATTGAATATTTGCAAAAAATATATATATTTTTTGTCTATCCGCTTGAACATTAAATATCTTGTCTTTGTAGTGTATTCAATTGAATATGGGTTGAAAAGGATTTGCAAATCATCGTATTTTGTTTTTATGTTTTACACAAGGTCCCAACTTCATTGGAATTGGGATTGTACATATGGCATCTTTTTGTGCATTTAAACATTTTCTTAATTGAAGAAAATGCAGTCGGACAGAAAATATAGGGCAGTTGTAGCCTAGTGGTTAAAATACTGGACTTGTAAGCAGAAGGTTGCTGGTTCAAACCTCACCACTGCCAGGCTGCCACTGTTGGGCCCTTAACCCTTAATTGCTTAGACTGCATAATGTAAGTCCCTTTGGATAAAAGCGTCTGCTAAATGCTGAAAATGTAAATATAGGCGGCATGTCAATGACCCATATACCTAACTAATCTTTATTATTATTACTGTTATCATTATAATGTATACCTAACTAATCTTTATTATTACTGTTATTATTATAATGTGTACCTAACTAATCTTTATTATTATTATTATTGTTATTATTATAATGTATACCTAACTAATCTTTATTATTATTACTGTTATTATTATAATGTATACCTAACTAATCTTTATTGTTATTACTGTTATTACTATAACACATCCATTTTTATTAATTTGCTTATTGTTATTATTGCTATTATGTACAACGTTGTATATAGTACTATGTACATAGATATAATTCCATATATGTAAATAGCTATAGTTATAACTTTATATTCATATTAATCATAGACAAATGTTTACTGACATTCTCTGTTTTGTTCTTTGCACAATGCTACTATTTGTACATTTCGTTGCCTTGTACCTGTACTGAGCGATGACAATAAAGTTGAACCTACCTACCTACCCTACCTACCTACCTGGGGGACAGAATGATAGTGTGCATTGGTCACCCGGGAATTGTACCAGCAATTTTTCTCCTAGATCAAAAACCAGACACCTTCATCTTTACTTGTTGGCAAGACCAGGTGTGAAACCTTTAAAGTTGATCCGATGAGACAATGAGTTAATTATTATGAAAATAAATAAATTATTATACTTTATTATTATTATTGTAAACCAGATAATGATTTTAACGTCATTATAATGCTTACTTTTGCTTGTTTGTTAACTGTATTGTGAAAAAACTATTCAAATTCAAAAAGACACGGCTAGACACATGGATGATAATAGAGACAATTAAGGACTTACAAAAAAGGTGGGATTCAGCCCTTAAACTTTTTCTGAACAACATCTATTTACAGATAGCATGACTATGGCCAGAAGTAGAAATTAGTTTGGTTTATTTGCTGATCAACATGTCTGTTGACAAAATACTTACCACATCACTTTTTATTTAAAAAAGTGACAAATTCTCCATCAGTAAGGCTGGGGCCTGTGAAGACTCTTTAACAAGCAATGACTAAATACTCGATTGAAAGGGATGTTAAGAAAACTCCCAGTCTGGAACTTGTGTTTGCACTCAAGAAAATATTTTTCTGAAACCCTAAAACATTTTGGACTCGTAATGATGCCTTTAGTGGATCATACAAAATAAACACATTTAATTTTAAAATTGCAATAATGAAGAACTGGGCTGGATGACTGGGTCAGAGCATCTCCAAAACTGCAGCTCTTGTGAGGTGTGTCCTGGTCTGCAGTGGTCAGTATCTATCAAAAGTGCTCCAAAGAAGGTAAAGTGGTAAACCCGCAACAGGGTCATGGGCAGCTAACGCTCATTGATCCACGTGGGGAGTGAAGGCTGGTCCTTGTGGTCCAACAGACAAGCTACTGTAGTTCAAATTGCTTAAGAAGTTCATGCTGGTTCTGATAAAAGTGTGTCAGAATACACAGAGCATCACAGTTTGTTACGTATGGGGCTGCATATCCGCAGAACAGTCAGGGTGTCTGACCCCTGTCACTTCCGAAAGCGCCAACAATGGGTACATGAGCACTGGACCTGATCCATGGAGCAATGGGAAAAGGTGGCTTGGTCTGATGAAGCACATTTTATTTTACATCATGTGGATGGCCGGGTGCTGGTGCTGCATGTGAATTGCTTATCTGGGGAACACACAGCACCAGGATGCACTATAGGAAGAAGGCGAGCTGGTGGAGGCGGTGTGATGCTTTGGGCAACTTTGTGCTGGGAAATCTTGGGTCCTGCCATCCTTGTGGATGTTACTCTGACACGTACCACCTAAGCATTGTTGCAGACCATGTACACCCTTTCATGGAAAGTTTGTGAAACATTTCTATTAATGTCAGTTCAATGAAATGTTAATAAAATCTGGCTTAAATCTATTGTTGTAGGGAATGTGTTTATTGATCTCTTCAAATAGATTTTTAACAATAGGAGGTATTTATGTCATTTGGGGTGACCACTTATCATGTGGTGCAACCAGTAACAGAAGTGACTGAATTTAATTATAAATAACAAATGTCATTTATGTTGCTGAAATATTCATCACTGATGCAGTATGCTTAAGTTAATGGTAATTGTAAACATTTTAATGTGTTTAATATGATTTACAGGAAAAATAAGTCTGTTAAGTACATTTAAGGAAGTGAATTTGATGTTATACAAAAAAAATGGCTATGTGTGATGGCTGATTTGACAGATTTTAACCCTTACCCCATGATTTGAAGCCCCCAGGCAGAGTGACAACTCTGAACTAATAATGTTCTTAATATTGCTGACATAAACTTCTGAACATTTGATGACTTACACATTTTTTTTGGTCTGTGCCATCGCTACTTTCTCATTCCCCCTTTAGTTATCCTGGCTTTTAGAAAATAATTTACATTTACACACCAGATGATTGTTAATGGAGCTGGTTGCATTTGTAGCACTGAACTTGGCACTTCAAAATGATTAACACCACACCCCTTTGTGTTCTGATTGGTTGCCCCAAAAAACCAAAACTGTCCTCAAAGTTTTTTTTAATAAACAGGCTCACATTCTCATGTACACGTCTCTATATAAACTCCTTAATGTGCACATTGCACTTCCATGTGGGGCTCTTTCTCTCAGATTTAGCACATTACACTGGATTAGAAGATCTGAGCACCAAGATTTTATGATGTTCTAACAGGTGCATGTGTTAGTCTGCAGCTCTTCTTGGCTGGCATGAAGGTGGAAGCAGCAGAGCAATTGTTGTGAGGGATTGGAAATGACTAAATTGCACTACTGGGTTTCACAAAAATGTGGTTATCTTAAAATTCAACTTTAATTGGCCCTGTAGTTTTTGTGCATTTAAGCTCTGGTTTCCTCCCACAGTCCAAAAACATGCAGTTAGGTTAGTTGGAGACACTGAATGTCCATGTAGGTGAATGTGTGTGTGTGTGTGTGTGTGTGTGTGTGTGCCCTACGATGGACTGGGCGTCCAGGGTGTTTCTGATCTTTGATTACTGTAACATGCACTTACATTTAAAACCACAAACATTATTAAGATAAGATAAGATAAGATAAGATAATCCTTTATTAGTCCCACAGTGGGGAAATTCACAGTGTTGCAGCAGCGAAGGGATAGTAAAGCACTCAGTACAAAGTACAAATGAATTACATTCATTAAGAAGAAAAAGATCAAATTCATGCACATCCTACTAATATATAAATCCCACAACCCTGAAAACTCAAAATGATTATATGTGACTATATATTATAAATGATTATGCGATTATATATATGTAGTATAAATGATTATATATGTATGACTATATTTTTGTGTGTACATATACAGTATATTGGGTGTATGTGTGTCTTTTTTTTCAGATGTATTTATCCAAACTCTCTATAGCTTCTTTTTTTGTGTATTTTCTCCATCCAATGGGAATCTCTCCGTCTTCCCTGAATGTTTTACCATAGTAATTTTCCAGGTCTGTTTGGAATCTGCACACAAACCACTTCCAGTATGGGAGCTCTGAATTATCAGGGGTGATGCTCCACTCAGCATATTCTCCTCCTGCTGTTGTGTAATTTTTGTAATGTACCAAATCATCTGTATCATGATGGGGGTAGAACTGTTTATCACTTTGTACTAAAGTTGTACAAATATCAGCACAGAGATTTGTTGTATTTGTGTAGTAACGACCTATGATTCCATCTACTCTGTGGAAGGGGACACTGTGATCTCCATCATGATTCTCCATTGTGTTGGTGCAGATGGCTTTACAGAATGGACACTGAACCCAGCAGCACTGACACAGATGTTCAATCAGAATCTCATCTGGTTTCTTCCTGAACTTCTCCATGTTGCTGTCTGTTACACTGAAGCTTTTATGTTGTTCTGACATCATCTTTGTGAGACCATTACCTACAACCTGTCGAAGAAAATCTAAATCTGTAATTTCCTCCAGACCAGTGCAGGTTATGTCTTTTAAGCTCAGCTCATCTAATAGTGAATTGTTCAAACTTCTCAGCCACATGTTTGCATCACCACAGCTGTTCTTCACTTCTTCAGTTGTGACGTTCACAGCGTTCATCACTTTCTGCTCTTTGTGTTTCAGGTTTTCTGTGAGAAGATTCAGAACCTCGCTGTTATTTTCAGTGATGTATTTACCAACCTTTTTTCTAATGAACCATTTAAAGTGTTTCTTGGGATGGTGGACGTACTCCATGTACTTCCCAAAGTTCTCCTGCTCTGCCAGAGATTTCAGAATGTGTTTCTCAAGCTGTAACCTGTTACCATTAAATTCTGGCATGTCTGAGCTCATCTGTGTTGACAGATCAATAATAGTTTTATTGTAGGCTGCTTGTATGATGGCTGGTACAAGATTGTTGTAGACAAGTTCACCAAATACTGTTGTGGTTGTTGCTCCTCTGCAGTAGTTTTGGAAGACGCTGTAATATTGTGGTTTCTGCTTTTCTAGATACAATTTTACATCATTTTCATCTCTGAACTGTTGGTGGATCTTGGTGAATTCGGGATTTGCAAGGTAACACACATGAAGACAGAGATCCAGAGTGAATTCCTTCTTCAGTTTAATTTTTTTGTTCTCACTGTGATATTTCTCCACTATGTGTTTGACCAGGTCAGTTATTTCCTGAATGTAGCTGTTCTTGTACCCCAGTCCTGTAATTTTGCTGCAGATCTCCTCGATTAAGTGCTCAGATTCTTGGATGACATTTCTGGTCAGATGTCTCACTGACTCATGTTCTTCAAAATACAAAGGATTTATCTCTGACTGACTGTTGGATTGAAAAGAAGAGAAACCATTTTCACATAGTTGTATTTTTTCAGGAACTGAAATATTTTCTGTGTTCTGTGTTATGAGTACTGTGTTCTCTACTTCCAAGACACCCAAATGTGTTTGCTGTTCTTCATGCCTAGTTAAAAGAATGTACCATGAATAATCTCCCAGGCTGTGTATCTTTGTGTAATTTTCCTGAGATATTTGCTCATGTACAGCAGCTTGTTCATTACCTTCAGACAGAATCTGTATCACATCCTCCCAAACATCAAAAGGTTTCTCTACAGTTGTGTCTTGTGTTAGAGCAGTGGCCCATTTGTTCCACACTTTATCAAATTCCTGTCTGAGGACTCGTTCATCAGTTTCTGTGCTTTTTAGTTGTAGAGCAAGTGCTTTACTCATATTGAAGAGATTTTTATCATACTCTGTCTTTTTGTGATTAAAAGCTTCTCGAGCATTTTGCTGTTGAAGAAAATCATTCAGGTTTGTTTTTGCATTTTTGACAAGATCTTCAAGAAGTTGAGTCATTTTTAGTTCAAATTTTATCTGCCATTGAATTAAGATTTCCTTGTCTCTTTCATCTCCAAAGTAACACTTCATTGATTTCTCCACTTCTTCTTTGGTCCTCTTTATGTGAGCATAAATGTCTTTGTCCTCAAGCTTTTCCAGTTTTTTGTTTTTAATTTTGTTGTGCAGTTTTTCTTCATGTTCTAACATGGCACTTCTGAGGGCCCAGGTCCATTTTCCAAACTCAGTTTCTAGTTTCCTGTAGACTGCAATCTCCAGTGTGTTTTTGAAACTAAAAACAAAGTTCTCGTTCAGTAGAGCCTTCCACAGATCACTAATGTGTGATTTAAACTCTGAGAGTTTCATACTATGAGACTTGGCAGCATTTGTGAAAATAGCTCTCTTTAGCTTCTGAACATTTTCACTGTATGAGGGGTTTGGTGGAGCCATTGGTGGGCTGCCCTCCCAGAGCTGTGCAAAATACTGAACATCATCTTGTACATTGAAAGCAATAACATCACTGAAGCACTCAGCTCCACTGTCTTCCTCTTTAGCAGCTAATCTTGTCATTTCATCCAGTTTCTCCTGTAGACGTCTCCTGCCGTCCATGTTCTTCTCTCCAGCAGTGATGTCACCAACATTTTGATGGACAAACATACATCTGGGATTTAGTTTGACCTTCTTCATTCTCATGAAGGCCTGAACAACAATCTGAAGAATCTCTTGCATCTCAGCCGGGTTCTCACCCAATATGTTGATCAAAGTCAGATTTCCAAGACCTACAACAAATGTTGCAAGTTCATTATCATGATGACGAGTGGATTTTCCTGCAAGCTCAAGTGCTTGAAGACCTTCAGTATCTACAATAAGAACGTAGTCAAACTTCAGCTGCTCCTTCATCTCCTCTGATACTCTGACCAGCTGCATGAAGGCTCCTCGGGTGCACCTTCCAGCACTGACAGCAAACTGGAGTCCAAACATGGCATTCAGCATGGTGGATTTTCCTGTGCTCTGAATCCCTAGAACTGACAGCACAAAGACTCTCTGGTCTCCCAGTTTCTTTATGAGTTCATCTAGAACTGCAGAAACCCAAATCAGAGGAACATGAGCAGCATCACCATCCATCAGCTCCATTGGAAGACCAGATTTTATGAGTTCTGCAGCAAGTTTAGGAAAAGAAGAGATATAATTTTCTTCAAAGGTTTTCTTACTTGCTTGTATGGACATATTTGACTCATATATCTGACCCATCTCCCTGAAGATGTGTTCCAGCCCGAATGTTGCTGCATTTAGTTTTTTAGATATCTCTTCAAGTTCTGTTTGCTCAGCCTTCATATTTCCTGATTTGTCATGTTTCTTTTTGAGGTATAAAACCCTTGTCCATGTTTCATTGTACTTGTAATGAAGATCTGAAAGATCATCTGAGGTTTGTTTGTCCAGGAGAATCTCGAGCCATTTAATAAAAAATGATTTTTAATTTCCTGCTAGAGAATTCAGTGAGGAAACAATTAGTTTCATGAATGCTGATTGTCCGTTTTCTTGTTGCTGTTCACGGATTTGTTTCATTTGTGTTTGTTTTTCACTTTTTTGCATTTCTAAATTGTTTCCTTGAAGTCGATGTGAGTCTTTGTTTATCTGACACCACTCATACCAGAGCTTCCCTTGACAGGGCAGGTGTGTTTCCTTTAATGTGGATATTTCCTTCCCCTCCAGTAGTTTTATTATCTCTAGTGCAGCTTCTTTTCCTTTCCTGCATTCAGGATCATCTTCATCTGTGGTGATCTCATCGTTTTTGTTTAAATTTTCAAGTTTAAAAACTGAAGATGACTTGGACAGACACGCTGTGATGGTTGTTCTGAGGTTTTTCGATATGTCTGACTGATTTCTGTCTTTTAAACCAATTCTGTATATTCTGTCATTAATCTTACTGACACCTGATTGATCCTCAGAAAGGAGACAGATGAGTGGTTTGGGGCTGTTTAGAAGCTTCTGTAGCATCTCCTTATCTCTTTCATGTTTAGGATCAGATAAAAGAACAACATTCACAGACGACATTTCAGTCAGAATATCCAGTTGTTCTTTACTGGCTTTTGCATCACCGTGTAGATTACAGAAAGCAACACAGTCAGTAAAATGATCAGTTTCCTTTCCAGATGGACAGTACCAAGCAATCTCCACAACTCCATCCATCAGTAGACGGTTTTTAATGCTGCCTGGACAGTGTCTGTGGAAGAACGTATCATGCTTCTTACTGATCAAGCTGTTCATCAGCTGAGACTTGGAAAAGGACACGTCTCCTAACCTGAAGAACGCCACCATTGGAGTTTCTGCTTCATAAACATGCTGGGTTTTACTGATCTTGGTACCAGAAGTGTCAGTGGTTTTCCAGCTTTTAATAATTTGCCGAAATGTCCACAGAGGAAACTCGATCTTTCCAGTAAATGGATGTGGCACCAGTAGAGGCAGAGTGTACTGACACTGAGAGAGTTTAGTCACTATTAGTTGCTTCAGGAAACTGTCTGAGAAGTGGAACACCGCCATCTGAAGATCCATGGGATGGATAAAATTTTTTACACTGTCACCATCAAAGGATGAATGTTTTTTGGCAAAAAGCTCAGTAAATAAATCTTCTTTTTCTTCTGTACATGAGGTGGAGGGATTTGAAGTAGTTTCTTCTTTGGTGGTAATGTCTCTTGCTCTGTAATCCATCATTAACAACCTTTGTAGGAAGGTTTGAACCAGATCTTTTTCTTCACAAGGTTCTTGACAATTGAGTGAATGAGACGTTAGTTGAAGAACATCTGAAGTTTTTATTTTTACTTTTTGTTTGTCCAGAAGATGAAGTCTAACAAAAAGTTCATCATTTTCTTTCATTAAATGTGTTTTATTTTTTATCTTTTTCTCCTGTAAAAACAATTAAAACATTTGGATTATTTAACATTTTTTTAAATTCATGATAAATTTTAGTGTTATGTTACACAATGCACATGGCTTGGTGGCACAAGAATGATCTAAGGGGGTTTTGTCTGTGCAGGTTTCAGACATTATTCATTACCTTAATAAGTGTTTGGGTATGAAACTAGGCATGCAGTGGGCCTGGGTTCAAGGTCACCAGGAGAGATTAACATTGACACTGAAAGACCTGTACAGCAGGTCTAGACAGCAGCACAGGATGGACTTTGTGCTTGTATAAACAAAGTCTTGGATTCTTTTAAGAAAACTCACAGCATGCAAAGAACACTGTTTACACCTCTTGCTAGAAGTGCATGGGGGCACTGTTTTACACCTTCCAAATGTTCTGGTTCAACTCTGAAATTAAGTTTGTCTTGTGCATTTTTTTAAATATTTTTTTTGTATTTCTGTGTGACAATCCGTCTAATGTATTAATTTACTTATGTTTCTTGTAAGATCCTTGCTATCCACATTCACTATTATAATAGTGTTTAAAGATTTCTTACTAGTACTAATAATGTAATGTTGTAAGTAATGTATTTTAATATTGAATATATTTATTTTACAAGACTTTTAAGTCAAAGTGGTGGAAGTTGTGGTTGCGACTTTCCTGTGACTTATTTACAAGAAGGGAAAAAATTATGGAAAAAGAAATTATGGAAAGATTGTTTGTCTTTATCATGTGAGATTTATGTTTATGTTCGTATAAGCCTGTTATAAATAATACTAAAACAAAAACTAAAATGAGAAGAGAAACTATTATTTAAATGATTTAATGCAGAAATCAGTACTGCAGAATAAAACTGCTTACTTTTTCTGTCTCTGCTGTTTCTTGATGAATTTCAGCATCTTGTAGATGAGAGCTACATTCTGTAAATAAAAATAAGTAGCATGTGATAAAGATAATAAACACATGAAAGTACCAATTTATTCCAGATTTACTGATCATGATGGACGTGTTTTATTTTGGAACTGTAATATTGCATTACATTTCATATTAAATTAAGTGTAGTGGATAGCTGCTAAAGGAACCATGAATTATTATTACAAATCCTTTTTTTCATTTTTCTTTATAATCCTGTGGCCTCAAGATCTGTTCAATCTCAGACAATTTTTACAACCCCAAAAGAGAACCTCAAGCTCCTTTCCCTATACTTACAAGCATCCTGCACCTACATTTAGGACTTTACAAGGGCTAACAGTGTCACAGCTCGGATCCTGGCTCTTTCATCTTAAGAGATATAATAACTCCTTTTACAACCTCTCTGGAGGAAAGAGACGCCAAAGACTGGTACTAGACCTATTCTATTTCTTTCATCCTGTATGTAAATCAAGCCTCCTTCACTTCTGAATTACAAGTCAGGACATTCAAAGACCAAAAAAAAAAAAAAACACACACACACACACTAAGGTGGCCAGCCGTCTTGCTTTAGGCGGACAGTCTGGTTTTTCAGCTACCAGTCCTTCGCCCATGCAATGCTAGGACGGACACTTAAAAATCCTCCTTTTGGAGTGAACTGGTTACATTTTCAAAACAAATTATTTGTATTTCATTGGTTTAACAGCCTCATTTGACTGCTTATAGTGCTACCTATCTTGGCTCGCTCTGGTGGTTGAATTTTTCCCGCTTGCTCTGTTCTGCATACATAAGTTCATAATATAATAATATGAGTTGTGTCAAGGCAGAACTTTAGATTTGTGTGAACCTCACAGAAGGGTGTACAGAGATGTACCACAAATTCCTGGCCAATAGTAAACTTTTGGAGGCAGCGAGAAATAGACTTAAATATCAAAAGTAGACAAAACATTTGGTGAGTAAAACAGTAATTTGTTATAGAATTCTTGCTTAAATTGGTCAAAAACTTATATGGGTTCTGGTTTCATTCTCTGTGTTGCAGTATCATGTCCCCCTGATCCTGGTATGACGTTTTCTTTTTGGGGGTGTAATGTCCTCCTTTTTGAGACTATGAATGAACCAGTACTTTTACTCAAAATATATTGTTAAGACTTGTGTTCCCTGTATACAATGCTCTGTATACAATTACCTGTATACAATTCCCTATATACAATTCCCTGTATACAATGCTCTGTATACAATTCCCTGTATACAAGGCTAATGAAGATTTGTACTACATGCTTAAATCTCATATGTAACAATTTCGGTATATTAGATCTGTTTGATCTACAGATTGGTATTTACATTTTGATCTTTTATTATGTTTGTGATATTAGGAGTTAACTTTTACAAAAGTTCCCCTGGGAGCCATTTTACATGTGTGTGTGTGTGTGTGTGTGTGTGTGTGTGTGTGTGTGTGTGTTTTACATAGCTAAGCTTTTAGCATCACCTACTGACCACAGGTGGTCAACTGGTCAAGGTGGTCAATCTTAAGAAAAGTTTAGCTCCCATTGGCTACATGTATTGCATGTCACAACCCTCTAAGTGTACTGAAAAAGAGGAGGCACAGTCATTTCATGGAGTTTCAGTTCATGGAGTACATGTTTTGGAGAAGTGCATTTCTCTCAAAAAAGTTAAAATAATCTTCTAATGGACTTTATCCCAGAAACCAGAAAGTGACTGTTATGTTATGTTAATTCAGTTTTCCTGGTAATTATATAATGAAGTAATGAATTGCTAACCTCTCTTTTCCACAACATAAGATTAAAGCTTTAATGTTTACATCTCTCAAACTAGCTACAGTTAAATGCTACAATGATCATGTAAAATAATTACTATAACATAATTTTACATATTCCTACTGATGTTAAATCGAGATACAGACGTATATTAATATATATTATCAACTGACCCTGTGTGAAAAAAGATAAGGAAGAAAAGTATTGAAATCTATTAGATTGGAAAAGGTTATAATGTTTTTATAAAATCTCAAGTAAATAACAATTCATTAAAAGCATGTTGAACTTAGCCAGGGAAAGAAAACAAACTTCTAAAACCTCTAAAAATCTGCTCACCTAAGATAAGTTCAGTATTTATGAATCCACCATTAGATATACAGTAGATTGGGCAAAAAATGGTATCAGTGGGAGACTGTATATGGTATGTGGACATCTGACCCTGAGCTAGTTGGAAATTTCATTGCACTTCCATATACATTATTATCGAGTTGTTAACAACTCACTCCACTTTGAGACTTTAACAGTCTTCACTCTGCAGAAAAAGGTTTTTGAGTGTGTCTGTAGGAAGTTGTGACAATCTGGTCAAAAAATGCATTTGTTAAGCTGATGCTGGATAAAAAGTCCTGGCTTACAACTGATGTTTCAATATATTCCTTATCAAATCATGACTTTATGGACCTTGCTTTTAGCACAGGGGCAGAATATTTTTACTATAACCCACAGAGTGGTACTTAATGCTTGAATTTAGTTCAAGCTAGAATATTCTTGTGACACATGTAAGGTCCAAATTGTGCCAGACGACACAAAGATCTCAAGCACACCAGCAAATTGAAATTCATTTGGAGATTATCTTGTGGGATGAGAAAAATCTCTTCACCTGCTTTTGACCTGATAAACACAGAGGAACCCGTACAAAATAAACCTAATCATACAGTAACATGAGCCATAAATGCTTAAACAATCCCTTACTAAAAAAAGATCACACACCTTAAACAAGAATGTATTCTGTCACCATTCCTGTACAACCTGTTTTTTAAACAAAAGTGTTTTCTTCCACAATAGAAAACACATAATGACAAATGATATGACAATAATGGGTGTGTTGGAAAAGCTAGCTCTCTCTCTACATAGACGCATTTTACATCATCCTACGCGCTCCAAGGAATGAGGCTGTTCGAAATCCTAGATGCCTTAATATGCTGTCTAGTTATGCATCTTAAAATTTGTTATTTTAAATCAAGAACGAGTGAGCATCAGAAGCATTGTTAGTGATCAAGGCAATCCCAGTATTCAGTGAGGCAGCTCTTCTCTCACAGAAAGAACAAAACAAAACATGGCTGACGTGTGTGGAGAAAGTTATTTTCAAACGTAAATAAATTATTATTGATTTTTAACTTGTATAAACTTGCACAAGTGTTTTTATTTGCAAGTTTGGGCTTGTCAGTGTATTTAACCGTTTTTGATACACAAAAGGAGATGTTAGTTGACATGCTAGCGAGCTGTGCCACCCCATCCCATTGGTTTGAATGGCAAGATGCTAACATGTTAGCCTATTAAGCAAAACCCGATGGAATCGCTGTCTGAGTAGCGCGTTTGAATAACCTGCCTTACAAGTCATTGACTTATTAGAATCCTCTCTACTGAGGCAGCTGCCAACGTAGACAGGAAGGCAGCTTAGTAGGTTTTTGAACACACCCAATGACATCTTTTTTTCTGTGTGTTCATGTAGTAATGAAAAGTAATGAAAGTAACTTATTATATTGTTTAGCCATTTTAACCCAAAAAGATGTTATGTTTACTGCCACACGAAACCAATCTATTGGCTTTTTCTGTATTATTATTTTTCTCTTCTTGGTTGAACCTGATTAGGCTCTGTATACTGGTATATTTATAATGTTAGTGTTATAATGTTGTACAGATCTACAATAATCAAGGTTATGATCATGTTTGATCATCAGTACTTGATGGTTTTTGTTTAATTAATGTTTTATAGTTTGTAGATTCACATCAACACATTACACTTCAGTTTGACTTTGATCTAACAATAAAAGATGATTATAAAACGGATAGTTCCGGTCCTAAAATCTGATTGGCTGAGCCGTGTTCAAAGCCGTTGTAAAATCCCCGATAAACTCACACCTATGACCACCTCACATCATTCCATATTAATACGCCACTGAATAGAAAAAAATAATGTTATTTTCGCCCTCATGTTGCCTAGCAACACTGTTAATCGAACTATTTTGTGTCGCGGAAGAATGCTTTATTGTAAGTTAATACACAATAAATACATTTATGAATTAAACATTGTTGTATTTATTATATTTTATGTTGACCGCCGTTTTATAAAAGCAATAAGCCACTCGAGACCGTGCATTACTGTTAAGATTTTAGCACGGGGAAAGAAGTTTTAAAACATGTTCAAAAACATCATCCCCGTGCTAAAATCACAGTAATGCACGGCCTCTCGTGGCTTATTGCTTTATTTTACACCAGATAACTGAAATCTGAATTCTAAATCTTACCTGTATTTGACGCCATTGTTCATCAGTCATTCATCAAAGGTGAAAGCAAAAACTGGGACAAGACACACACATAAATACACACACACACACACACACACACACACACACACACACACACACACAGAGAGAGAGAGAGAGAGAGAGAGAGAGAGAGAGAAAGAGAGAACGTACTTGTTGTAACCACACCTACAGACAGAGCAATGAGGATATAAATAACTGTGATGTTCTATACATTTTCATGTGTGCAAGTTGTTTATATTGGTTTAGGTGGAAGTTTCTGTCTTCTGCAATAGAGTGAATTATTTAATTATTTATTATTATTGATTTGGGTTATTTTTTCACACAATCCTTATGATTTTACACTATGGCAACACAATAGCAACAAGTTTATTATGTTGTTTATATGTAGTATTGAAATTTTACAATTAACATTTAAGAGTTGTATATAATAAAATGTTATTTTTAAAAGTATTAATATAAAAAAAAAAAAAAAATATGTTATTTGTGTATATACTGTCCATTATTTGACATTCATGCACCAAAATGTACTTCACTGATTTCCACATAAATAAAACATTGCCTGTCTGCCTGCTTTAAGCACAGGGACAGAATAATTTTACTATAACCCACAGAGTGTCCTGTTATGGTACTTAATGCTTGAATTTAGTTCATGCTAAAATATTCGTGTGACAAATGTAAGGTTGTGTAACAATTTCATCCTCTATGTGCTCCCAGAGTATGTGGACTTTATGTGCCACGCCCTTCTCTCAGTCTGAACCCTGAGCCATCGCCCCCTTTTTCATTGGTCCCCTCAGCCAATTAGCTCCAGCTGCTCCTCATCTGAGAGAATATAAGAGGGGAGCTGGGGAGGGCTCAGGGGAGACTATTTTGCTTTGTTTTGTAGTGACTGTCTGTTTATTCTATTTTGGATTTGTTTATGACTTTGCATTTGAACTCTGTTTGACTTTGAATTTTCCCTGATTCCTGTCAGTTTGCCTTGTTTTGATTTGTTAGTTTAGTTACCTTTGTTTGTTAGCTCTGTCTAGTCCTGTTTAGCCCAGTTTAGTTTTGTTAGCCCTATTTAGCTGTGTTTAGTCTGTTTAGCTTTTGTTTCTTAGCCTTCCCCCTTGTTTAATAGCTTAGTTCATGTTTAGCATTTAGCTTGGATTAGCTTTGTCCATGTGCGTTTCGTTTAGATTAGCCTTTAGCAGTCTTGTGTGTTTTGTTATTATTAATTATATTTTGTTAAATACATCTCTGTGTGTGTCTGCCCCTCTTGTCTATCCTAGCCCATAAAATGTTACAGGTCGAAATTGTGTTAGACAACACAAAAATCTCAAGAACACCAGCAAATTGAAATTTATTTTGTAAGGGTTCCTGCGGCGTCGGGTGAACTTACCTCTGGTTGCAGCCACTGGAACAAAGGCCTTAAATAATTGGTTTTCTAATTAGGGCTGACAACCTGCAGCTGTGCCTGCTTATTTAAGCAGGTACTGTGCAGCCACATGTCATGCCTTCTGCTTGGTTTTGTTTGGTTTGTTTTAATTTGGTTTCATTTGTATTGGTTTCATTTCTTTTATTTACCATTTTTAGGGACAGTAGGTACCCTGGGCATCGATAGGACAGTCGGGTGTGTAGGCTGAAAGGCTGAGGTAATCAGGGTCTTTTTATTTTCTTTTTGTTAGGGAAAGTTCTGGTGTGACCTCGCACAGCCCTCGTGCTGTATTTATTTTCTGCTAATATCGCTAGTTCCTCCCTGCATTGTTAGCAGGAGGTTAGCATTAGCTTTAACAAATCCACCAACACCACACTGCATTCTTGGGATGTTAAATCAGGAGGGTTCGCTACTATCGTCAAAGGGCAGTGGGATAAGTGTGTGTCTGCCACCTGCAGCCCCGGTTCGAACCTGCTCTCTGATTAACATGCATTTTTCTTTGTTCTGTTTCTAGAGATCGGCTCCTTCCCAGCGACAGCGATGCGTGGCGAGTGATCTAGCCATCTGATTAGCCGGACTGCGCTTACACGAGTTCCGTTTCTTTTTCTTGTGCTCACAGGCCGGCTCCTTCCCTGCAACAGTGTCCCGCCGGGGCTGGTGACATGGCCATCTGGAATAGATTGGCTCTTTCCCAGCGACAGCGGCCCGCGGTGGGCGACATAGCCATCTGATTACTTGGACTGCGCTTACGCGAGTTTGCTGCGCTTGCTCCACAGATCGGCTCCTTTCCTGCGGCAGCGTCCCGCGGCTGGTGACATGGCCCATCTGGTCTAGATCGGCTCCTTCCCAGCAACCCACGCGAGTGACATTGCCATCTGATTACCCGGACTGCGCTTACGCGAGTTTGGGCTCATTTCCCTGAACTCTGTAGTTCAGTGCATACAGCTTGGGCGCTTTAATAGCGCACGGCCTTTGGGTTAAACCCGCTCCTAAATGGCACAGCTGTGTTTGCCCTTATGTTTTTATGTTTGTGTTCCAGTGGCCAGCAGCATTGATTGAGGTTCGCCCGATTTACTTTTTGTTTCATTTTGTCACCGTTTGTTATTACCTGTCTTTTTTTATATATACATGTATTTTTATCTCTGCATCTTGGGTCCTTGATCTCTCCACATAACACATTTGGCTAATAAAGGAAATAAATGAAAGTGATAAAATGTCAATGTTATGTCTAGACCTCAGTAGCTCTGAGATTCTCTTGTGGGATAAGAAAAATCTCTTCACCTGCGTTTGGCCTGATAAACACAGAGGAACCCGTACAAAATAAACCTAATCATACAGTAACATGAGTCAAAAATGCTAAAACAATCCCTTACTAAAAACAGATCACACACCTTAAACAAGAATGCATTCTGTCACCATTCCTGTACAACCTGTTTGTTAACCTGTATTCGACATCATTGGTCTTCTGCGTTTATTTCTTCCTGTGCACAGTTGGTTCCTTTTAACAAAAGAGCAGAAATGATTCCCTCTGACTCGTCTCTGTCTGTGTCAACGCCACAACACACATAGCACACCTAACCGTCAGCTATTTCTCCTTTTTCTTTGTTTATCTGTTGATAGCCATTAGCAAGCTGCTGATTGACAACACGTCGAATCTTTGAACTCTCCAATTGGTGGAGTTTATGATTACAACTCCCAGAATTTTTTTGGTAGTTCACTTGGAACTTTTGCAATTGTCAGGGAACCGCACTGACACACTTTGACGACCTCTCTCTCCGGAGTTCTAATAGACACACGTTCGTCATTTGTAATTAAACATGTTATTTAAGTTCTCACAACCATTTAGCAGATTGCAAAATATTGCCAACACTGTAGTTGCGTACTGAGCGGTTTCTAGTTAGTCTATTTGTGTATGTTTCAGATTGTTTTTGACCTCGCTTTTCTGACATCCTTTGGCTTATTAGAGTGGTTTACTAGGTATTCGGCTTTTGATCCATTTTCATGGTTTCGACTACACTTTTGCATCGTGTTTCAGATTTGTTTGTTTTGATATTGATATTCCTGCTTTTGTTCATTAATAAAATATTATTGATCTTTTCCTGCGAGCATATGACCAGGTTATACTGAGCCTGACATTGACAAGATTAAAATGAGTAGCCTGGAAATAGGTCTTAGTCTAAACATAAGGAAGACCATAATATTGGCAACAATACATGTCAAATTGGCAGGTTTTTCCATTATCACAAAGTTAATGCTGATTGCTTCTACACACTGTTCTTAAGCTAATCTGGAGGCCACATGAAGTTTGGAGGTCTGTAACGATCGACTCTGCAGAAAGTTGGTGACCTCTGCGCAGTATGCGCCTCAGCATCTGCTGACTCTCTCTGTCATTTAACATGGCTAACACTTGGTGGCTGAGTTGCTGTCGTTCCCAATCACTTCCACTTTGTTATAATACCACTGACAGACAACTGTAGAATATTTAGTAGTGAGGAAATGTCCAAGCAGCTGCATCCAAGCCTTACATCACCAAGTGCAATGCAAAGTATCGGATGCAGTGGTGTAAAGCATAGAGCAGTGGAGAAGTGTTCTCTGGAGTGACGAATCATGCTTCTCCATCTGGCAATCTGATGAACGAGTCTGGGTTTGGTGGTTGCCAGGAGAACGAGTGTAAAGTTTGGTGGAGGGGGGATTATGGTGTGGGGTTGTTTTTCAGGAGTTGGGCTCGGCTCCAAGCCAACATCGGTGTCTGACCTTACAAATCAAAATGCACTTTTCAATGATGATTTCATTTATTAAGGGAAAAAAGCTATCCAAACCAACCTGACCCTATGTGAAAAAGTTATTGCCCCCTAAACCTAATAACCGATTATGCCACCCTTGGCAGCAACAACTGCAATCAAGTGTTTGCGATAACTGGCACTGAGTCTTTCACATCTCTGTGGAGGAATTTTGGCCCACTCTTCATTGCAGAATTGTTTTAATTCAGCATAACATTGGAGGGTTTTAGAGCATGAATGGCCTGTTTAAGGTCATGCCACAGCATCTCGCAGCATTATCCTCTCTGGCAGCAGCTTCCTGGTAAGATCTCTGGTAAATAAGATGGATGAACTCAGTGTGCTAACACAAACGCAGCGGGAATATCGGGAATGCAGTGTTATGTGTTTTACTGAGACATGGCTGCAGGAACATATTCCGGACTCAAATTCTTCCATCCCTGGTTTTCGAACTGTATGGGTGAATGACAAATTGTGTAATCCAGTACACGATACTGTTAAAAAGCAGTTTTGTAGCATGGACATTGAACTGTTAGCCGTGAGTTTGCGTCCTTACTACATGTTGAGAGAATTCACATGCGCCATCATCACTTCACTCTCTGAAACACTCCATACTTCCTCACTATGCCTCACTAGAGACCCTAAAACATTGGACTTACCGTAGCTCCACTACCCTCCCCCCTTTGGGCAAATCAGATCACAACCTTGTTTTTCTCACCCCCACCTACACACCCATTGTTCAGGAGCAACCTGCAACAACTCATATTGTAAGGAGGTGGACACAGGAAGCGAATGAGACTCTGCAGGATTGTTTTGAGGCCACTAACTGGGATGCACTTTGTGAGCCCCATGGTGATGACATCAATACCTTAACTGACTGTATAACAGGGTACATCAACTTCTGTGTGGACAACATCATACCCACCAAGACAGTGCGATGCTTCCCCAATAACAAGCCCTGGATCACCAGTGATCTAAAGGAGCTGTTAAATTGGAAGAAGAAAGCCTTTAGAGATGGTGATGTTGAATTACTAAAGACAATACAGAAGGAGCTGAAAGTAAGGCTGAGAGAAAACAAGGAGGTGTACAGACGGAAGCTCAAAAATAAGCTTTAACAAAACAATGTGAGGGATGTGTGGTCAGGTATGAGAACAACCACGGGGTTCAAGGCAAGGATGAATCAGACGGAGGGTGAAGGAATTAGAGCTAATGAGTTGAACAATTTCTTTAATAGGTTCAGCACTGATCACTCAGCCTTCACCTCCCCCTCCTGTCACACCTCTCCAGCCATCAGTACCACCTTTGGGTTCCTGTCACACCTCTCCATCAATACCAACAATTCGCACATTTCCAACAAACCCCTCACAAGCACACTGGACTTAAAATCTCTTTTATCATCACCCCCCTTCACGTCTCACACAACTGAGCCTTCCAGTACACCCTTGTCCTGTCTGTCTGGTTCCAGCAGCCAGGAGAAGAGACAGCTGGAAAGACTGCGTTGGAACAAAGCTCCTGGTCCACATTTACATTTTAGGCATTTAGCAGACATTACAGTACAGTTACAGTATACACTCTGAGCAACTGGGGGTTAAGAGCCTTGCCCAACTGCGGCAAACTAGCACTGGTGGGGCTTGAACCAGCGACCTTTGGATTACTAGTCCTGTGCCTTAACCACTAGGCTACAGCTTGCCTATGCTTCCAGATGGCATAAGCCCCAGAGTCCTGAGAACCTGTGCGGACCAGCTATGTGGAGTTCTGCATCACATTTTAATCTGAGCCTGCATCTCACGAAGGTTCCAGTACTATGTAAAACGCCGCGCCACGTTCCAGTACCAAAGAAGTCTTCTCTTCTGTCCTCAACGACTACAGACCGATTGCCTTAACATCACACATTATGAAGGCAATGGAGAGACTTGTTCTGGCCCATATCAGTCCCCAGGTGACCACCTCCCTGGACCCACTGCAGTTCGCCTACCGCCATGAGGTTTGTGTTGAGGACGCCATCATCTACTTGCTACAATGAGCACACTCGCACTTGGATACACTAAAATATAATGTTTCAGATCATCAAACTAATTTTATTATCAGTTATAAATCAGTCATATATATATATACAGTGTATCACAAAAGTGAGTACACCCCTCACATTTCTGCAAATGTTTCATTATATCTTTTCATGGGACAACACTATAGACATGAAACTTGGATATAACTTAGAGTAGTCAGTGTACAGCTTGTATAGCAGTGTAGATTTACTGTCTTCTGAAAATAACTCAACACACAGCCATTAATGTCTAAATAGCTGGCAACATAAGTGAGTACACCCCACAGTGAATATGTCCAAATTGTGCCCAAATGTGTCGTTGTCCCTCCCTGGTGTCATGTGTCAAGGTCCCAGGTGTAAATGGGGAGCAGGGCTGTTAAATTTGGTGTTTTGGGTACAATTCTCTCATACTGGCCACTGGATATTCAACATGGCACCTCATGGCAAAGAACTCTCTGAGGATGTGAGAAATAGAATTGTTGCACTCCACAAAGATGGCCTGGGCTATAAGAAGATTGCTAACACCCTGAAACTGAGCTACAGCATGGTGGCCAAGGTCATACAGCGGTTTTCCAGGACAGGTTCCACTCGGAACAGGCTTCGCCAGGGTCGACCAAAGAAGTTGAGTCCACGTGTTCGGCGTCATATCCAGAGGTTGGCTTTAAAAAATAGACACATGAGTGCTGCCAGCATTGCTGCAGAGGTTGAAGACGTGGGAGGTCAGCCTGTCAGTGCTCAGACCATACGCCGCACACTGCATCAACTCGGTCTGCATGGTCGTCATCCCAGAAGGAAGCTGACGCACAAGAAAGCCAGCAAACAGTTTGCTGAAGACAAGCAGTCCAAGAACATGGATTACTGGAATGCCCTGTGGTCTGACGAGACCAAGATAAACTTGTTTGGCTCAGATGGTGTCCAGCATGTGTGGCGGCGCCCTGGTGAGAAGTACCAAGACAACTGTATCTTGCCTACAGTCAAGCATGGTGGTGGTAGCATCATGGTCTTGGGCTGCATGAGTGTTGCTGGCACTGGGGAGCTGCAGTTCATTGAGGGAAACATGAATTTCAACATGTACTGTGACATTCTGAAACAGAGCATGATCCCCTCCCTTCGAAAACTGGGCCTCATGGCAGTTTTCCAACAGGACAACGACCCCAAACACAACCTCCAAGATGACAACTGCCTTGCTGAGGAAGCTGAAGGTAAAGGTGATGGACTAAACCCAATTGAGCACCTGTGGCGCATCCTCAAGTGGAAGGTGGAGGAGTTCAAGGTGTCTAACATCCACCAGCTCCGTGATGTCATCACGGAGGAGTGGAAGAGGATTCCAGTAGCAACCTGTGTAGCTCTGGTGAATTCCATGCCCAGGAGGGTTAAGGCAGTGCTGGAAAATAATGGTGATCACACAAAATATTGACACTTTGGGCACAATTTGTACATGTTCACTGTGGGGTGTACTCACTTATGTTGCCAGCTATTTAGACATTAATGGCTGTGTGTTGAGTTATTTTCAGAAGACAGTAAATCTACACTGCTATACAAGTTGTACACTGACTACTCTAAGTTATATCCAAGTTTTATTTCTATAGTGTTGTCCCATGAAAAGATATAATGAAATATTTGCAGAAATGTGAGGGGTGTACTCACTTTTGTGATACACTGTATATGACTGATTTATAACTGATAATAAAATTAGTTTGATGATCTGAAACATTATATTTTAGTGTAAAAGAGAGATTATCAATTAATTATTTAATTATATAATTTATAGCCAATATAACGGAGCACCACCATCGATTTTTATTTAAGGATAAATTGATGGGAAACCTAATTCACTAATTCAGTCACTCTCAGTTGAAATAAGTATGTAACATCGATTATTTTTCTTCCCCGACTAATCCAAAACACAGCGTTAAGTTTTGAATCGTTATAATGTTTATTAAACTAACAAAGCATAACACACAATCACAGTTAATAAGTAAATGGCTTAACTAAGTGGCGATGATAGAAGTATAAATCTGTAGGTGAATTATTACGTGAAATTAGTGTATGATTGAATGGTAGTCAGAAACCAAAGGTTTTAGAGCCTGATTGAAGTGTAGACGAATAATTAATATTAGATGCGAATAAAAATGGTATAGAAGTCAACACTCTATGGTGAGCACATGTGAAAAGTGTGTACCTGTCCTCAGAAATAATCCTTTTTAGCAATATGTAAAAACAGAAGAGATAAAGAAATACTGTTTTTTTTTATATTATGATATAAATAATTTTTATTAAAAGCATTATTATTCACTATCAGGGCCTATATAACTGTGTGATTATAACCAGCTTCAAAAAAATAACCTAGCATGATAACAAAAAATACAAGTATACAAGCTATCGAGGAATACTGTTTCCATGAAAGGGTGAACATGGTCTGCAACAATGCTTAGGTAGGAGCTACGTGTCAAAGTAACATACACATGGATGGCAGGACCCAAGGTTTCCCAACAGAACATTGCTCAAAGCATCACACTGCCTCCACCAGTTTGCCTTCTTCCCATAACGCATCCTGGTGCCATGTGTTCCCCAGGTAAGTGACGCACTTGGCCATACACGTGATGTAAAAGAAAACATGTTTCATCAGACCAGGCCACCTTCTTCCATTGCTCAGTGGTCTGGAATCGATGCTCGTGTGACCATTGTTGGCACTTTCGGTGGTGGACAGGGGTCAGCATGGGCCCCCTGACTGGTCTGTGGCTATGCAGCCCCATACACAACAAACTGTGCTGCTCTGTGTATTCTGACACCTTTCTATCAGAACCAGCATGAACTTCTTCATCAATCTGAGCTACAGTAGCTCGTCTGTTGGATCGGACCACATGGACCAGCCTTCGCTCTCCATGTGCATCAATGAGCCTTGGCCGCCCATGACCCTGTTGCCGGTTTACCACTGTTTCTTCCTTGGACCACTTTTGATAGATACTGACCACTGCAGACCGGGACACACCCCACAAGAGCTGCAGTTTTGGAGATGCTCTGACCCCGTCGTCTAGCCATTACAATTTGGCCCTCGTCAAACTTACTCAAATCCTCACGCTCGTCCATTTTTCAACTTTGAGGATAAAATGTTCACTTGCTGCCTAATATATCCCACCCACTAACAGGTGCCATGATGAAGAGATAATCAGTTTCATTTACTTCACCTGTCAGTGCTCATAATGTTATACCTGGTCAGTGTATTTATCTTCTTTAGCCATTTAGCTCTTGATTTTCTGGTATGCTTGGGATCTTTGACCTGTTGCGTGGCCCAGTTATAGCCCAGTTTTTCCTTGCAAGTTTTACTTGTCCTGTGGCTGCAAAACAAGCCCAAACAGCAAAATCACAGAATGAAGACAATGTTTCTAACCCTTTTCTAACTAGACACTCACACTACATGAACACTCAAAGAGAGAAGAGAAAGAGACGTTTGAGAGGGAAAAAGAAAAGTATTGGAACAGTGAGGCCAATCCCTTTATTTTGGCTGTAGACTGAAAACATTTGGGTTTGACATTAAAAGATGAATATGAGACAAAAGATCAACATTTCAGCTTTTATTTCAAGGTATTTACATCTGGATCTGATACACAGTTCAGAAGATAGCACCTTTTGTCTGAACCCACTAATTTTTCTTGTGAGCAAAAGTATTGGAACATGTGACTGGTGTGTTTTGTTGCCCAGGTGTGTCCTGTTACATTGATTATTTAAACAATAAATAGCGCTGGATGTCTACTCTCAGTTTCAGATTTGGGGTTTTTTTTTTGTGCATTTATAGTTAGAGGAGTAACCATGAAAACCAGAGAGCTGTCTATGGGTGAAAAACAAGCAATTGGGAAGTTGAGAGAAGATGGAAAATCAATCAGAGCCATTGCACAAATATTGGCCATAGCCAGTACAACCGTTTGGAATGTCCTGAAGAAGAAAGTTGTCACTGGTGTACTAAGTAACAGATGTTGAACAGGTAGACCCAGGAAAACAACAGTAGTTGATGACAGAAACATTGTGCGTGCTGTAAAGAAAGACCCTAAAACAACTGTTAGTGACATCAGCAACAACCTCCAGAGGGCAGGAGTGAAGGTATCACAATCTACTGTTCACAGAAGACTTCATGAACAAAAGTACAGAGGCTTCACCAGAAGATGCAAACCACTAATGAGCATGAAGAATAGGAAGGCCAGGCTGGAATTTGCCAAGAAGTACAGATAAAGTTTTATGGATTGATGAGACAAAGATGAACCTTTACCAATGTGATGGAAAGGCTAAAGTTTGGAGAAAAAAAGGATCTGCTCATGATCCCAAACATACAAGCTCATCTGTAAAACACAGTGGAGGTAATGTCATGGCTTGGGCTTGCATGGCTTCTTCTGGTATGGGCTCAGTAATCTTCATTGATGATGTCACGCATGATGGCAGCAGTACAATGAACTCAGAAGTCTACAGAAACATTTTGTCTGTTAATTTAAAGAAAGATGCAACCAAACTGATTGGGAGATCCTTCATCATGCAGCAAGATAATGACCCAAAACACACTGCCAAAACTACAAAGGAGTTCATCAGGGGCAACAAGTGGAAGGTTTTGGACTGGCCTAGTCAATCTCCAGACTTAAACCCTATAGAGCTGC
This sequence comes from Trichomycterus rosablanca, assembly GCF_030014385.1. NCBI lineage: Eukaryota > Metazoa > Chordata > Actinopteri > Siluriformes > Trichomycteridae > Trichomycterus > Trichomycterus rosablanca. The sequence goes on from NC_085989.1 coordinate 55,201,117, forward strand.
ATTTTACCTGCTAAAGAGGAGACTGAAGGGAGTAACCTCAACACCAACAAACACCAACTGAAAGAGGCTGCAGTGAAAGCCTGAAAAAACATCACAAAAGAAGAATGCAAAAGTTTAGTGATGTCAATGGGCCACAGGCTTGATGCAGTTATTGCAAGCAAAGGATTTGCAACTAAATATTAAGTCTTATTCACTTTAATCTGTTTTAAGTTGATCTGTTCCAATACTTTTGCTCACAAGAAAAATGGGTGGGTTCAGACAAAAGGTGCTTCTGAACTGTGTATCAGATCCAGATGTAAATACCTGGAAATAAAAGCTGAAATGTTGATCTTTTGTCTCATATTCATCTTTTAATGTCAAACCCAAATGTTTTCAGTCTACAGCAAAAATAAAGGGATTGGCCTCACTGTTCCTTTGCATGTTCTTTGCATGTTCTCCCCGGGAGCTCCGGTTTCCTCCCTCAGTCCAAAGACATGCAAGTGAGGTGAATGGGAGACACTAAATTGTCTAAATGACTAAAATGACTGTGTTTTATATAAACTTGTGAACTGATGAATCTTGTGTAATGAGTAACTACTGTTTCTGACCCAAGTGTAAAACATGACGTTAAAATCCTAATAAAACAAATATTATATTATATGTGTGGTGTATTATTACATTATTAGTGTATCATTATAACATATACTGTATATGTGTATGTATATGTATGTATGTAAGTCTGCATACCTGAATGTAAAGTCTACATACCTGAGATGGGAAAATGTGTTTCATTACTTTTTTGTTTTTTAACCATTTTACCATTGATTCCTGTTTACCATTTTTATCTATTTTATGTGCTATGGACAAATTAACATTCTCCACTTAATGCAGCATCAGCTTTAAAGCAAAAACACAAATAATTTTTTTATATATATAATTATAAATACATTCAGGAATTAAGGGGTTAAATAATGACGATGGTTTATTACTGCAGACAGCATTTTTATTTTACATTTTATTCTGTATGTAATAGCAGTTCATCTACATTTAACAGAACTAACTGGAGTATTTAGACAAGTATTCTAGCTGGCTTGTAGTTTCTAGTTTGAATAGATATTTAAAAATGACCTAATATGAGCTTGTTACATAATTATTTTTACATGTATAAATGAATCACTATGAATTTATGAACTATTACAACATCATCCAACATCTAAAATTCAAGCTGAACATTTAATGTGGATCTTAATAATACAAGAAAGTTTGAAATGTCTGTAAAACATTTAGCATAAAAATAAACAGATTAATAAAATTCAAATCTATTATTTACTACTTACCTTATTCTGTTAGCTGTGACAGACACAACATTATACAACCACTTTATTAAAGTAAACCTATCTTGTGTGTACATTCGATGAGCTACACCTACCATATGGACACACTTTGTGGGTATGTAATTACTGGAAGTAGCCCATCTCGGTCCACTGTACTCCATCTATTAATGAAAAGCATCTCCTGAAAGATCCTTCACTGTCCAGACATTATTTATGAGCTGGATTATTTTAACCCCATCACTTTCCTGCATGGTTATGACCACTATTCCCTTTAAAAAATAAAGGGGATAGCATACAATGTTTAGAGTGCAGTAAATGTTTATTTACAGTGATATTTACAATATTGGATTAGAAATGTAATCTGTTCTGTGTGACTGTATTTGGAAATGTAGCTTGTTCCTGGTTCCCTGTTCATGTTTTTCACATATTGACACAAATGTTACTTATTCTGTGCTTTTTTCCACATACTTGAAAACACCATTAAATACACATAAGCTTCAGGGTGAGCACAGACCAAAAACAATAAAACAAATTTCCAACTAACTACAAAGATAATTCAGCAAAACTAAGCAGTAAACAACAACACAACCCTAAACCTTCCTAGCTGTCAAACACAAAAGAAATGAGGAATCAAACAAAATGGCAGCTCGCCCTACAAACAATCAAAATAAATCATGAAGTGAAAACACAAGACAATAAACTCAATGAACACTACAATCCAAAGTCACCATTAGTATTATAATCAAAATATCAATGCAAAGAAGAAACCAAGTGCTGCCAAGTTGACTCTGCTACAGTACTGCTTGTCGTCACTTTTTCATTTCAAAATTCTCCACACATTTTCTATTATGAACAGGTCAGGACTGCAGGCAGGCCAATCAATTACCCGTACCCTTTTCTTCTGCAGCCATGCCTTTGTAATGTGTGCAGCAGGTGGTTTTGCATCGTCTTGTTGAAAAATGCTGGACATCCAGCTTCAGGGACGGGGTCGTGTGATCATGGACATGTATGATGCAGTAAAAGCTTTTCAAGTTAAGCTGCGGAGGAGGCAGAGTAAAAAACTGACCCCAGAGACCAGATTTATCATGCAGCTTGTATCGCATTTCAACTGTGGTAGTTGGTCCTAGAAAATGACACATAGAAGCATTTACAGCACAAAAACCCATATAACCCATGTTACTGTGGTCCAGTGGCTCCTCACCTAACTGTTAGATGAGCTGCAACAGGCCACTTGTGTATAATTTTACAGAATAAACACGTTCAACATAAAGAAACTTGGCCCACACCTCATTGTGAGAACCTCTGCTGTAGTAAGATTTACTGAATCCGGTCCATTTCCAGCCAGACCAGCGCCCCCTGTTGGGTGTGTATGGTGGTGCGTACAGTGTTGATAAGCTCATTAGTGCAGCTCCAGTCATTAGGCTGCAGTGTGGTGAACATCAGTGGTAACATCTCCAACTGTACCGACTCCACCTGCATCACCTCCATCACGTTCCTGTCTCCAAAACACCCCAACAGCTTCCTGTCCACCGAGAGGAAACATTATTTTTTCTCATATACGGGATGTCACAGTATAATGAATTGTAGATGGGTAAATAGTTGCTGTGGTTCATGCTACTTCCCTCAGGTATGTTCATGTTTTGAGTGACAAGTTCTTCCGGATTCTAAAGTGTTAATAAACAATCAATGGTGAATTTTAAGTTATAGTGACGTCACTTTTTTATGTTACTTGAGCTCCCTCTATTGGACTAGTTGTGAATTGCTTTGCTCTGAATCTGAACTGCAATGTAAAGAGTAGCCGAGACTTAATGCGCAACATTTAAACGTTTTAAAAAAGAATTAATCCCAGACTATGTTTCAGTTATAAACTAGACTGAAGTATTATGTATGTTTATTTAACATTGTTAAAATGTAAATAAGTCAAAAGAAGCTAATACAGAGAGAGCTGTATTATCTGTGTAAGCTTACTGTCCTTTATGCTACTTCTCTCAGGTATGTTCATGTTTTAAATGATTGTAATTAAGGTTTTAATGAAATATGTGGAGATCTGTCCGAATCTAAAATGTTAATAAAGACGATAAACGATCACAAGTGAATTATAAATTGTAGTGACGTCAATATATTCATTTATGTTACATGAGCTCCATCTATTGGATTAGTTATGAATTTTTTGTACTGAATCCAGAATGCACTGTTAGGTTAGAATAGATAAATGACTTAATACACTGTTAGGTTAGAATAGATAAATGACTTAATGCACTGTGAGGTTAGAATAGATAAATGACTTAATACACTGTTAGGTAAGAATAGATAAATGACTTAATGCACTGTTAGGTTAGAATAGATAAATGACAATGCACTGTTAGGTTAGAATAGATAAATGACAATGCACTGTTAGGTTAGAATAGATAAATGACTTAATGCACTGTTAGGTAAGAATAGATAAATGACTTAATGCACTGTTAGGTTAGAATAGATAAATGACTTAATGCACTGTTAGGTTAGAATAGATAAATGACTTAATGCACTGTTAGGTAAGAATAGATAAATGACTTAATGCACTGTTAGGTTAGAATAGATAAATGACTTAATACACTGTTAGGTTAGAATAGATAAATGACTTAATACACTGTTAGGTTAGAACAGATAAATGACTTAATACACTGTTAGGTTAGAATAGATAAATGACTTAATACACTGTTAGGTTAGAACAGATAAATGACTTAATACACTGTTAGGTTAGAATAGATAAATGACTTAATACACTGTTAGGTTAGAATAGATAAATGATTTAATGCACTGTTAGGTTAGAGAAAATGAATGACTTAATGCACTGTTAGGTTAGAATAGATAAATGACTTAATACACTGTTAGGTTAGAACAGATAAATGACTTAATACACTGTTAGGTTAGAATAGATAAATGACTTAATACACTGTTAGGTTAGAACAGATAAATGACTTAATACACTGTTAGGTTAGAATAGATAAATGACTTAATACACTGTTAGGTTAGAATAGATAAATGATTTAATGCACTGTTAGGTTAGAGAAAATGAATGACTTAATGCACTGTTAGGTTAGAATAGATAAATGACTCAATGCTGTGTTAGGTAAGAATAGATAAATGACAATGCACTGTTAGGTAAGAATAGATTAATGACTTAATGCACTGTTAGGTTAGAATAGATAAATGACTTAATACACTGTTAGGTTAGAATAGATAAATGACTTAATGCACTGTTAGGTAAGAATAGATAAATGACTTAATGCACTGTTAGGTTAGAATAGATAAATGACTTAATACACTGTTAGGTTAGAATAGATAAATGACTTAATGCACTGTTAGGTAAGAATAGATAAATGACTTAATGCACTGTTAGGTTAGAATAGATAAATGACTTAATACACTGTTAGGTTAGAATAGATAAATGACTTAATGCACTGTTAGGTAAGAATAGATAAATGACTTAATGCACTGTTAGGTAAGAATAGATAAATGACTTAATGCACTGTTAGGTAAGAATAGATAAATGACTTAATACACTGTTAGGTTAGAATAGATAAATGACTTAATGCACTGTTAGGTAAGAATAGATAAATGACTTAATGCACTGTTAGGTAAGAATAGATAAATGACTTAATACACTGTTAGGTTAGAATAGATAAATGACTTAATGCACTGTTAGGTAAGAATAGATAAATGACTTAATGCACTGTTAGGTAAGAATAGATAAATGACTTAATGCACTGTTAGGTAAGAATAGATAAATGACTTAATACACTGTTAGGTTAGAATAGATAAATGACTTAATGCACTGTTAGGTAAGAATAGATAAATGACTTAATACACTGTTAGGTTAGAACATATAAATGACTTAATACACTGTTAGGTTAGAATAGATAAATGACTTAATACACTGTTAGGTTAGAATAGATAAATGACTTAATGCACTGTTAGGTTAGAGAAAATGAATGACTTAATGCACTGTTAGGTTAGAATAGATACATTACTTAATGCACTGTTAGGTTAGAATAGATGAATGACTTATTACACTGTTAGATTAGAATAAATAAATGACTTAATGCACTGTTAGGTTAGAATCGATAAATGACTTAATGCACTGTTAGGTTAGAATAGATAAATGACTCAATGCACTGTTAGGTAAGAATAGATAAATGACTCAATGCACTGTTAGGTAAGAATAGATAAATGACAATGCACTGTTAGGTTAGAATAGATAAATGACTTAATACACTGTTAGGTAAGAATAGATAAATGACTTAATGCACTGTTAGGTTAGAATAGATAAATGACTTAATGTACTGTTAGGTTAGAATAGATAAATGACTTAATGCACTGTTAGGTTAGAATAGATAAATGACTTAATACACTGTTAGGTAAGAATAGATAAATGACTTAATGCTCTGTTAGGTTAGAATAGATAAATGACTTAATGCACTGTTAGGTAAGAATAGATAAATGACTTAATACACTGTTAGGTTAGATTAGATAAATGACTTAATACACTGTTAGATTAGAATAGATAAATGATTTAATACACTGTTAGGTTAGAATAGATAAATGACTTAATGTACTGTTAGGTTAGAATAGATAAATGACTTAATGCACTGTTAGGTAAGAATAGATAAATGACTTAATACACTGTTAGGTAAGAATAGATAAATGACTTAATACACTGTTAGGTTAGAATAGATAAATGACTTAATGCACTGTTAGGTAAGAATAGATAAATGACTTAATGCACTCTTAGGTTAGAATAGATAAATGACTTAATACACTGTTAGGTTAGAATAGATAAATGACTTAATGCACTGTTAGGTTAGAATAGATAAATGACTTAATACACTGTTAGGTTAGAACAGATAAATGACTTAATACACTGTTAGGTTAGAATAGATAAATGACTTAATACACTGTTAGGTTAGAATAGATAAATGACTTAATGCACTGTTAGGTTAGAGAAAATGAATGACTTAATGCACTGTTAGGTTAGAATAGATACATTACTTAATGCACTGTTAGGTTAGAATAGATAAATGACTTATTACACTGTTAGATTAGAATAAATAAATGACTTAATGCACTGTTAGGTTAGAATCGATAAATGACTTAATGCACTGTTAGGTTAGAATCGATAAATGACTTAATGCACTGTTAGGTTAGAATAGATACATTACTTAATGCACTGTTAGGTTAGAATAGATAAATGACTTATTACACTGTTAGATTAGAATAAATAAATGACTTAATGCACTGTTAGGTTAGAATCGATAAATGACTTAATGCACTGTTAGGTTAGAATAGATAAATGACTCAATGCACTGTTAGGTTAGAATAGATAAATGACAATGCACTGTTAGGTTAGAATAGATAAATGACTTAATACACTGTTAGGTAAGAATAGATAAATGACTTAATACACTGTTAGGTTAGAATAGATAAATAACTTAATACACTGTTAGGTTAGAATAGATAAATGACTTAATACACTGTTAGGTAAGAATAGATAAATGACAATACACTGTTAGGTTAGAATAGATAAATGACTTAATACACTGTTAGGTTAGAATAGATAAATGACTTAATACACTGTTAGGTTAGAATAGATAAATGACTTAATACACTGTTAGGTAAGAATAGATAAATGACAATACACTGTTAGGTTAGAATAGATAAAAGACTTAATACACTGTTAGGTTAGAATAGATAAATGACAATACACTGTTAGGTTAGAATAGATAAATGACTTAATACACTGTTAGGTTAGAATAGATAAATTACTTAATACACTGTTAGGTTGGAATAGATAAATGACTTAATGCACTGTTAGGTTAGAATAGATAAATGACTTAATACACTGTTAGGTTAGAATAGATAAATGACTTAATACACTGTTAGGTAAGAATAGATAAATGACAATACACTGTTAGGTTAGAATAGATAAAAGACTTAATACACTGTTAGGTTAGAATAGATACATGACAATACACTGTTAGGTTAGAATAGATAAATGACTTAATACACTGTTAGGTTAGAATAGATAAATGACTTAATACACTGTTAGGTTGGAATAGATAAATGACTTAATGCACTGTTAGGTTAGAATAGATAAATAACTTAATACACTGTTAGGTTAGAATAGATAAATGACTTAATACACTGTTAGGTAAGAATAGATAAATGACAATACACTGTTAGGTTAGAATAGATAAAAGACTTAATACACTGTTAGGTTAGAATAGATAAATGACAATACACTGTTAGGTTAGAATAGATAAATGACTTAATACACTGTTAGGTTAGAATAGATAAATGACTTAATACACTGTTAGGTTAGAATAGATAAATAACTTAATACACTGTTAGGTTAGAATAGATAAATGACTTAATACACTGTTAGGTAAGAATAGATAAATGACAATACACTGTTAGGTTAGAATAGATAAAAGACTTAATACACTGTTAGGTTAGAATAGATAAATGACAATACACTGTTAGGTTAGAATAGATAAATGACTTAATACACTGTTAGGTTAGAATAGATAAATGACTTAATACACTGTTAGGTTGGAATAGATAAATGACTTAATGCACTGTTAGGTTAGAATAGATAAATGACTTAATACACTGTTAGGTTGGAATAGATAAATGACTTAATACACTGTTAGGTTAGAATAGATAAATGACAGAATACACTGTTAGGTAAGAATAGATAAATGACAATACACTGTTAGGTTAGAATAGATAAATGACTTAATACACTGTTAGGTTAGAATAGATAAATGACTTAATACACTGTTAGGTTAGAATAGATAAATGACTTAATACACTGTTAGGTAAGAATAGATAAATGACAATACACTGTTAGGTTAGAATAGATAAAAGACTTAATACACTGTTAGGTTAGAATAGATAAATGACAATACACTGTTAGGTTAGAATAGATAAATGACTTAATACACTGTTAGGTTAGAATAGATAAATTACTTAATACACTGTTAGGTTGGAATAGATAAATGACTTAATGCACTGTTAGGTTAGAATAGATAAATGACTTAATACACTGTTAGGTTAGAATAGATAAATGACTTAATACACTGTTAGGTAAGAATAGATAAATGACAATACACTGTTAGGTTAGAATAGATAAAAGACTTAATACACTGTTAGGTTAGAATAGATACATGACAATACACTGTTAGGTTAGAATAGATAAATGACTTAATACACTGTTAGGTTAGAATAGATAAATGACTTAATACACTGTTAGGTTGGAATAGATAAATGACTTAATGCACTGTTAGGTTAGAATAGATAAATAACTTAATACACTGTTAGGTTAGAATAGATAAATGACTTAATACACTGTTAGGTAAGAATAGATAAATGACAATACACTGTTAGGTTAGAATAGATAAAAGACTTAATACACTGTTAGGTTAGAATAGATAAATGACAATACACTGTTAGGTTAGAATAGATAAATGACTTAATACACTGTTAGGTTAGAATAGATAAATGACTTAATACACTGTTAGGTTAGAATAGATAAATAACTTAATACACTGTTAGGTTAGAATAGATAAATGACTTAATACACTGTTAGGTAAGAATAGATAAATGACAATACACTGTTAGGTTAGAATAGATAAAAGACTTAATACACTGTTAGGTTAGAATAGATAAATGACAATACACTGTTAGGTTAGAATAGATAAATGACTTAATACACTGTTAGGTTAGAATAGATAAATGACTTAATACACTGTTAGGTTGGAATAGATAAATGACTTAATGCACTGTTAGGTTAGAATAGATAAATGACTTAATACACTGTTAGGTTGGAATAGATAAATGACTTAATACACTGTTAGGTTAGAATAGATAAATGACAGAATACACTGTTAGGTTGGAATAGATAAAATACTTAATACACTGTTAGGTTAGAATAGATAAATGACTTAATACACTACCTGTAGACGTTGTAAAATGGAATTAATACCTGAATATGTTTCAGTTATAAATTAAGCTACATTATTATGTTTTGTGTATTATGCAGTTTTTAATACTGTGTAAATATTGCTTTATATTTAGCTTGTTATCCAATATTTATAGAATATCCTTACTGATAAGTGTGTTTGTGTATGAGTACATGTGGGATTTGTTAATATACACGTTTATTAGTATGACAAAGCAAATATTAATTATGAGACATTTCTGATGTGAACTTTACTAAACCTTTATTTTGCTTATTTACAGGATGTCACATTATAATTAATTGTAATTAGTTAAATAGTTAGAGATTTATGTCATTTATAAATATGTGGTTTGCTGAGGTGTAGCTGTGACCGTTATAACCGTTATAACCGTTATACCTACAGTGAGTGCAGCGTTTCCCGGCTTTTATTAAAAACACAGTAGATGTTTGTAGTGGCTCTTGAACTAAAATATGATAATAAGTTTATAAAAGTCATGTATCTTATTCATACTGTGTGTAAATTATAATGTTAGAGACATAGAGCGTGTTTTAATCAAACTGTGACGATTTAAATTAAACGTGAATGAAAATGTGACAATGTTTAGCTCAGTTAGCTTCTCAGCTATCAGTAGTCAGTGAGAGAGAGAGAGCTGTATTATCTGTGTGAGCTAACTGTGCTACATGCTACTTCTCTCAGGTATGTTCATGTTTTGAGTTATATTGATTATAATCTGGGTTTAAATGAAATATTTCGAGGGTCTCGGATTCTAAAATGTTAATAAAGATGCTAAACGATCACAGGTGAATGAATCTTAAGGTGTAACAGTAATAATGCCACTATTTTCTTTTATGTTACTTGAGCTCCATCTACTGGAGTAATAGTGAATATATACACACACACACACATACACACACACACAGGCACGCACACACAAACTGATCGTTTTTACTACCTCGTTAATGTAAATATTATAATTTTGCACTGTTTTTATTAATATTTTATCATTTTTTTGCACATGTAACTGTTCTGTATATTTTTGTTCTTTCTTATTTTTATTTTTAATATTTCCCTGTAACTTGCTTTGGCAATACGAATGTCCTTATTTGTTATGCCAATAAAGCTTCTTTTGAGTTTGAGTTGAGTGTATATATATGTGTGTGTGTGTGTGTGTGTGTGTGTCTGTGTGCATGATTGTGTGTTAAAGAGCCATACCGGAACTTCCTGCCCTTCTTATCTTTGGGTATAATGTGGATGATGATGGGATACACGCCCTCCTTTAACAGCACTTCAACATTGCTCACACTCAACTGCAGCAAACAGTGTTTATCCTACACACACACACACACACACACACACACACACACAAAATATTAATAACAAATAAATACACTAACTAGAAACACATGTAACCTGCTCCTCCATCAGATAATCAGTCTGATCCATCACGGTGAGCAGAAGAGCATCTCAGAACTACAACAGCAGGTGAGAACATGAATCTAAGGCTACAGTGGGCACAGGCTCACCAAAACTGGACAGTGGAACGTGTCAGTAACATGTAAGATACATGTCAGCAGTAATGGCATAGTTACCTTTAAAAAGTAACTTAGTTACTTTATTGATTACTTGATTTTAAAAGTAACTAAGTTAGATTACAACTTACTTTATTAGTTACATTCAGCAGCTGCCGTACTTCTTTACCGGCCGAGTAGTGCATACTTCCTCCAATCTAGTGCATACTCTGTAAGTATGCGATTCCGGACGCAGCTCGTGACTTAATTGTCGCATAGGCCAGACGTCACTCTCCGAGACGCAAAAATAGTAACGCACAGTAACTTGGATAAGTAACTTTAATCTGATTACTGGATTGGAAATAGTAACGCGTTAGATTACTCGTTACTGAAAAATGTGGTCAGATTAGAGTAACACGTTACTAAGTAACGCGTTACTGACATCAGTGCATGTCAGTCACATGTCAGTAACATACAAACTTAATCTGTATGTTCAATATACATGTGTGTATGTGTGTGTACCTGGTCAATAACTTCCTGTATACTTTGCAGTCTGATGCCGAGTGTGTGATCTGAAGTGTGTGTGTGATCCAACATGAACACACTCTTATCATCACGCTCACTCACTGCTATCGGTTCTAAACACACACAAACACACACACACACAATTAAAGCTCATTTTTTACCATTTTACTCAAACATTTGGATCAGATTATAATGGTTGGTTTTACCAAAAGTATATGGACATCTGACCATCTACACATGTGATGTGTTAACTAACTAAAATCCCTGTAATTTCTCATTGAGGAATGTTGATTTTAAATAGTTTCGACTCATCCTTGCTAGTAAAGAATTAAACCTTCTGTAGATGCTCCTGTTATGTGTGTTTGTGTAAAACTCTACATGTTTGTACTTGTACTGGTTGTGTTAGAATCACTGCTTTCTGATCTTATTATCATTTTACATCCTGTCACAATGTCTTCGGATTTGAGGTTTGTAGTCACTTGAACAGATCTTAGTGCAATGGATTTCAAACCTTTTTACACCAAGTACCACCATTATTTCTTACATTAAATATATTACTGTATAGGCCTATTTGTTCAGCTATATTTTAAAACTAATATGATATAATGCACAGCACAGACCACTGAGAAATCTACTAACCCTAACTGGAAATATTGTCCTTCTTGTACTCTCTTTGTACTTTCATTTCAGTAGATCCTCTTACGTACCACCAGAAGGAGGCTGCGTATTTGTATTATAGTTTGAGAACCACAGTCTTAGTAGATTATGACATTGTTTTGAGAAGCCGAAGCTCAAACACTGTTGGATTCACCAAAACTGGATGCCTCGGTGTGTTTATGTGTTTGAGTTTGTGTGTGTTTACCTGGTTGACAGGTATTAAAATACAGTCCTGAATCTGCAGGTTGCAGTAATCGCTCTATGAGACCCCGAGACAGAACAGATGGAGAGAAGATAACCGGCCTTTTACTGTCCACATGCACCGGCTGTACCAGACTGTACGGTATTGGATGTTCCTCATTACCTACAAACACACACAATCAGGTGAGATTAATCATCACACATAATCACTACACTGGATTAATCCAGATCATTAAACATCATTTATTTATGAAACAAATCTATCCAACGCCTGTATCACCCTCTACTAACTGGACTTAAACAACAATGTTGACTATAGAGGAATAAACTGGTAAAACAAAACTCCCTTATGTGATTCACAATTCATTCTGGAATCAGTGATTTTTTTGTTTTGTTTTATATAATTTAATCAGGTAGCTGGATGGTTGGCGGTACAGATGGGTCAGTGTTCTCCAACGTCCTCTGTCATGTGTCGCCTGTAGCAGACACGCCCCGATAATGTGATCCACGCTGTGGTGTTATTCAGATTATTCTTGGTCGTGTCTGTTTAAATCACTGCCTTCAATTTTGTCATGTTGGTGCCTCATCACACGTCTAGTTCTCTCAATTATTACTGGTCATAAGTGTCTCTACTGCTGAAATAACAAACCTGTGGCTCAAAGGGACAGTAATCATTTTTACACTGAGCTTTCTTCTACCCATTTACACTTACCATACAGAACTCTGGACCGCAGGTTTATCATCTCAGCAGTAGAAACACTCATGACCAGAGATAACTGAGAGATCAGAGCCAGTGGAAAAGTGGGCGCTCAGACTTCAGCACTATTGTGAGTAACTGCAGTGGTTAGTTAGAAATGTAGAAGATAGAAAAGTGGGAGGGGCTTACGGTTACTGAGTGTGTAGAGGACTGGGTGGGAGGAGCCAACACCACTATATTTAGCAGTGATGGGTTTCACCAGTCGAACCCTCTCACAAAACTTCCTACCAAACTACACACACACACACACACACACACACACACACAAAGACACAAACATTGTTAGAGTTATGACAAGTTTAATTTTTTTTTTTATTAAATACTTGAAGCTGTTTTTACTTATGGTAATTTTATTTCTGCCTTTTTCCCATTTTTCTTCCATTTTTTTTCTTTTTTTGTAACCAGTTAGTTAGGTTATGTGCTAATCTCCAAGTTCCTCCACTTTTGTACAGGCACCTTGGGATACTGATTGATTCCTTACACAGGGTGTCTCTGTTAGTAATGGGTCGTTTGCGAATGATCCGATTCTACTGAATGGCTCTTTGAAATGAACGAAAGGAACAGAGTCGCGCCTCTGGGAGTCGTTATATATATATTTAGTTTTGCGCAGTTCTTATCGACTGTAATCCACCCATTCCGCTTCCATCAGTAGAGGGAATCAATCAGTCATAATGAGAGCTGTTTATTGTCGAAATTCAAATCCAAAACACTTTCAGTATCGCGGAGAGTGAACGCGACACACACACACACACACACACACATACACACACACACACACACACACACAGAGAGAGAGAGAGAGATAATATTATATTGTACAAACTTGCACAAGTGTTTTTATTTGCAAGTTCTGGCTTGTCACTGAATTTAACCGTTTTTGGTACACGAAGGTTATATTGACATGCTGACACCCCATCCCATTGGTTTGAATAGCAAGATGCTAATGGTTAGTTTAGCAAGGGATACCCGAATCGCTGTCTGAGTAGCGCGTTCTAATAACCTGACTTATGAGGTCATTGACTTATTAGAATCCTCTCTACTGAGGCAGCTGCCTTTGTAGGCAGTAAGACAGCAAGGCAGCTCACTAGGTTTTCGAACACACCCTATGTAGAGCGCTCCCTAGCTTTTGTGTTATCACCTCAAACTGAAGCAGAAATTTGGCGCTTCACATTTTTAAAATACCGCCACCATTTTTAAATACAGTCAACATTTTTAAACACCGCGGTATACCGTAATACCACCCAACCCCAGCTTGTGGTTTTATCAGCCTGTATAAGTGTTCAGTTCAGTTTCAGATTTTGGGTTTATGTAAAAAGGTAAAGACTCTTATTTTGGTGAATGTTGCTGTTTCATTCATGCTGTTGTTTCACTCATGCTGCTGCTGTTTACACGCAAAAAAGAAACAGTTGGAGGGAAAAGACGTGGTAGACAGAAAGCTGCTGGAAGGTATTCAGAAACGGTAAAATAGCACCTAGTTGAATGGCGAACAAGGTATATATATTTTTATTGTTTATATAGTTAATTCACAGTACAAGGTGCTTCATGTCATAATCTCATTTGAAATATAAATGTATATGGGCGAACATATTTTCTGCTTATCTGTTTGGTGGGTTAAGGGCATTTGAGTGGAGCTGGTTTATGGGTTTTTTCATTTATGAGAAAGTGAACTGTGATTGTGATCTGAGTTGTTTTACACTAAAACATGCTGTTATATGTGTGTTGTTTCTGTACAGACAGTAATTGTGAACTATTTATTTTGTTTTGTTTAACTTAGCTCTTACGGTGAATTCTGGAATTAAAGACAATAAATCTCCATGAATTATCAGTTTTCGAGTTTTGACCATTAATCAGCTGAGTTCGCTACACAGGTCTCTAAGAAACGCTTGCTTGGACATCAGTGTTTAAATGCAGAAACATGCAGGAGAGTAAATACTTACTTTCTTCTTACTGCGTAAATTTACCAACAGTAACTGCTGCGCCCTGAAACACAACAAAATCACACAACAAAATCACACAACCAAAAAATGACTGTTGTTCTGACCTACATGGTGTTTTAACAAAAAAATGGATCTTGGAGATGTTTCTCTTTGGAATGAGGGATCTTGCCATGCATATAAACTGTGACCACCACTTTCTCCAAATCACCACTTTCTCCAGACTCCAGACCACCTCCTTCTCCAGATCACCACTTTCTTTAGATCAGAGCTTTTCCCAAGTCACCACTTTCTCCAGATCTCTACTTTTTTTGATCATCACTTTCTCTGGATCACCAATTTCTCCTTCACACTTTTTTAGACCACTTTCTCCAAACTACCACTTTCATACCACTGCATACCTGATGTGGTGTAGTTTTAACACCGGATGCCCTTCCTGATTCAACCCTCCTTATTTTATCTGGGCTTGGGACCAGCACTGAGAGTGCACTATAAACACCCCCTTCCCGAAAGACATAGCCAATCATGTTTGTGTAGACACCAGACCAACCATTAACACCAATGAGATTTAAAACATTATCTTATTAGTAGTGGTTTAGTGCAATTTATTATTGCACCATCTGAGTGCCTCTAGTGTATAAAGACGAGAAATTAGCAAGAAAAATATTGTTACAGCACAAAAACACTCAAGAAAACCAAAACACATTTGCTATAATGTCTGTCAGCCCTCAGATTATTTCTACCTCTTGAAGAATCAAGTGAATTTATTAAAATGTGTTAAAAATAATAAAGTTTAATGAGCACACATAGTTTTTATAGGAAAAAAGAAGAGCAACTATCATCAAAACCCCAAGAATATTCAACAACCACCACTGAATGTGCTAGTTCAGTTTGGACCACCAAGAAAACCATGAGAACAAGACTCTGTACCTGTTGTAGTTGGGTACAGCTCCCTTCTGCAGCGCTTTACCAGACTGTACGTCCACACGGCTGCAGCGCCACTGGTACTTGCCGTTGTATCTGGTGTCGGTTACGTGCAGGACGTCATTACAGCCGACACTCAGACCTGGCTGATCACGGAAACAGAGGTCGAGGTTCACGCGTACATAAAAGGAGTCGGCGCCGGTGAAGGAGTCTGAGGAGAGCTCACTGATCAGAGCAGAATAACCTGAAAGAAAGATGGAACAGTGGTCAGAGTTCTACAGTACAGGACCTCCACATGGGTTTAATTCAGGGCTGACACAGCTCTCTAGAACAGCAGGGGCAGTGTGGGCATGTGGAATTTAGTTAGCATGTTGCTAAAGGTCATTGAGAGGGCTGTTATCGTTTGCTAATCATGCTAATTTGATCACTGCTGAAGCTTCTGAAGGACTCAGACAACTTTGTGTGTGTGTGTGTGTGTGTGTGTGTGTGTGTGTGTGTGTGTCACCTTTGTGGTTGGGTCGGTGTTTAAGTGCAGCTGGTTCGTTCCACCACTGCATGGTGAAGTGTGCCACTTCTGCTGTACACTGAGTCATATCCACACCCCCTCCCGAAAACATCTCCTGCTCCAGCTACACACACACACACACACACATATTAAAACCGTACACTTATTATGAACTACACACTCGTCCTAACTGCACAGCATCTCTTACCTGGATTAGCTCAGTCCCCTCTGTGAGACCACACCTCTCCGCCACTGACCCCGCCCTCACCGTCTGTACAAATATACCTGTACGGTTACCCCCGATGATGGTGATGTCATCAGCCAGGCTGCTGTTTTTGGGTGGGGTGGGAGGCGAGAGATTTGATCTGCCAAAAAAAAAAACAGAAGTACAACAAGCAGTTCATGTGGAACTTCCAGGTGTCACAGGAAGTCCTTTGACTACATATAAGTGTGTGTGTGTGTGTGTGTGTGTGTGTTTACTCAGGTGTGCGTTTGGTGTTTGTAGCAGGTGAATCAGGAAAGAAGAGATGGGAGTGTAGAGATGTCGATGATTCAGTATCTACACACACACACACACACACACACACACACTGTATCATTACATCACAATTGTGAATCACACACATCTGTATTCACACTACAGACTTATTAATTTAAGTATTTGCCCCCTTCTCATTTTCTCTAGCTGCAGATTTGTCACATTTAGGCAGTACCTACACTATAAAGCCAAAACTATGTGGACGCCTGACCAAGAGCCTGACATGCCATTCCAAAACCATGCAGCTATAACAGCCTAAGCTCTTCTGAGAAAGCTTTTCCACAAGATTTTTGTGTGTCTGTTGTGCCTATTTAGTAAAAGAAACATTTGTAAAGTTAGACAGCATGTGGGGCAACCAAATTTGGGGTCAGGTCTGTGAAGTTCTTACTCCACTGGTTAAATCACGTCTTTATGGATATGGCCACTCAGGTGGCTCAGCTATAAATTACACTAGCATACTACCAAGCAGTGCTATTGGCCGGTCAGGTCTACATACAGACATGATGAGATCGGGGATGGGTGAACTGCCTAGCCTTCGGGAGGTGTACTTTTCGGTCTTCTACTTCATAATTTTTGGAACTGTGGAGTAAGGGCCACTTAATACCATTTGTTTTTGAAATGGGACGTCCAACAAGCTCATGGTCTGGTGTTTAAATGGCCATACAGCATTTATTAGAAGCCAATAAGGATGCAGAGCAGCGTTTTATATCCTGGAATGTGGGAACATCATTAGAAATCCGGTCCTGTAACACTAAATACACACGCCCGCTAACACACACAGACGTTTGTGTCGAAGATTTCAAACCTGTGATGTTGCTGGTTTCATCACTACCCCATGAGTCCAGATCAAACCTGAAACACACACACAAACATGGTTAATGTTTATATAAAGAATGTAAAAGTGTGTGTGTAGTATTTAATGAGTGTTTATTAGTCGATGTTTATGTAGTGAATGTGTGTGTGTATCATACTCAGTGTTGACTCTGCGGTTGATGGAGTTAATGCAGGGAGGAAACGGGAAAGTTGAAAGTCTGTTTATCTCCTTAGCATTGCCGCACACCTACACACACACACACACACACACACACACTTGTAATAAATAAGACATCAGTAGATACAGCAGTTACATGTGTGGGTTATATTGTGATACACACCGGACTGAACAAGTCTTCCTCTGAGGTGTATTGGAGATCTGTAACACACACACACACACACACACACACACTAATGTTACCAATGTCTACCCAAGAGCCTCCGCTGTCTACCACAGAGTTACCAATGTCTACCCAAGAGCCTTCAATTAATCCAAAAGGTGTTCAGTGGGGTTAAATTCAAGTCTTTGTGTAATTCACTAAAGGTCTTTCACACCAAACCCAAAAACCCATGTCTTTATGGACCTTGCTACATGCAGTTCAGTTATGGTTGAACAAGAAGATTGTGAGACTGAATCTTACCTTCTGCATGTTCACTGTTCTGACTGTTAGAGAGGGACTGTGAATGATAAACAAAAAAATAACAAATGAATGAACGTAACAGTGGATTCAGAACATATTCAGTCTGGATTCCATGTTCAGATAGTGGCAATGCAATGAATGCAAATACTGGAACATCATTGAAAAAAACCTTACACTTTCACATTTTAACAAAACACTGACCTAAAGCATACAGCTAAAACAACTGGAGTGGCTTCAGGGCAAGTCTTTGAATGTCCTTAAGTGGCTCAGCCAAAGTCCAGATTTCAACAACAACAAACATCTGTGGAAGGACCTCAAGGTTGAGGTTGACAGATGCTCGTGTTTAGGATCTGCCATGAAGAATGGGAGAAGCTGCCTAAATCCAGATGTGAAAAGCTTATTGAAACCTATCTGAGAAGATTTGCAGCTGTAGTTGCTGCCAGTGAGGCTTCTACAAAGGAATTAATAAAGGGTCTAAATACTTTTGTGTAGATTCATGGTAATTTATAACAAAATAAAGATGCCAAGGGGTCTGAATACTTTCTGAATCCACTGACTAAATAAATGATGAAAACAATCAGTACACAACGAAAAAGACCTTAAACATTTTCAGTCTGTGTACATGCTCTGACGTGCTCAGGCATTTAGTACCTTTAGCTAAAACATTGTGTGTGTGTGTGTGTGTGTGTGTGTGTGTGTGTGTGTGTGTGTGTGTGTGTAAACTTCTGCAGTACCTGGTTGGACCGATCGTAGGGGGTCAAACTGAGTGAACAGCAGGGTCCAAAGCAACGTTCCTCACTGATCAAGGACAGAAATGACTACACACACACACACACAGAGAAATAAAAATACAGCATAGCCAGCGGCACAGTGGTGCATCTGGTACAGTGGGTGCCACAAAGCAACATGATTCCTAAATTCTTGGGTTTGATCCTTGTCTGTGTTTATATGCAGGAGGTAAATTGACCATATAAAACACTGACCCTGACTAGGATAAAGCAATAGTAAAACAGACATTGAATAAAGGAATGAAGCCAATGTGTGTCAGGAACATTCTACAGGACAAATCAGAGTCACTTTGGCGGTTGGCTGGTGTGTACTAGCTACTATTATTAAATATTAAATCAGTTTATTTAAATGTGATTTGTTAATTGTGACCTTTTACAAATCCTCATCATTATAGTCTGTAATTCTGATATCATTCATTTTGGTCAAATTTTTACAGGGGTGTGTGTCCATGGTATGTGTGTGTGTGTGTGTGTGTGTGTGTGTGTGTACTCACTCCATGACTGCATGACTGTGAATGAGTAAACTCCTGCTGTTGGTTCTTCTCCTTCTCTTTATCCAGTTCTATCTGTAACCGCTCCACGTCACCCTGCAGCTCGGTGATACGTTTGCGCAGGCGGTTCTTATCCAGGAGGCAGTCGGTGAACTCCAGCTGCAGACTGTCTCTACTGCGCAGAGCCTAACATACACACACACACACACACACACAATATAGTTTTATACTACATTTGTGGGTTTGTTTGTGTACCCTTTAAAGTTCCCAGCAGAACACTGTTGTACAGACTCAATTGCTTTTGACAAATCATTGTGCCTTTACCAACAATTACTACAGCCTTATACTAGAGTCCATCAGGTTGAAAAATGCACTTGATCAGTACAGTCTCAGTGTATGTATGTGTATTTATGTATAGATGGCTGGCTTCATAGGAGCTGTCATGAAGAAAGGGACAAACTGCCTAAATTCAGGTCTGCAAAGCACAGCTGAAATTTCTGTCAAATGAAACTTTACTGGCTGAGCCCCAACTTACATGAGCGGTAAATTTCTGAGCAGCCTTATATATATTTTACCTTATTATTATAGATAATTAAGTATAGATTGATGGTATAAATGGTCATTATAAACATCTAAAAACAAATCCACAGCACGATAAAGTGATCAAAAACTCACAGGATCTAAATACTTTCTGAATCTGCTGTATGTGGTGACGTGTGGTGTACCTGATTTCTCTCTCTTTCCAGTTCCATGATCTGGTTAAAGTAAGATAAACTTCTCTTATGCTCGGCCTCCCAGTCCAACTGCAGCGTCCTCAGCTTTACCTGTAACTGCTCACACTGAGACTCCAACTGTACACACACACACACACACACACAGTAAATAACATATCAGTACAACATGAACACATTCATATATTAACTCGTCATCTTGTACAGTACGATATTTTTTTTTACTCAGCAACTTAAGTACCTACTTATAAAAGTTAGGCGCCCAGGTCGCTCAGCGGGATATTCCGCTAGCACACCAATGCTGAGATCTGGGTTCAAATCTCAGAGGTGCTATTAGTCTGAGAGTGGGGGGATGGCCATCAGAAGTCCTGTGATGGATTGAAACCCACGATTGGTGTTTCCCACGATTGAACAGGTCCCACGATTGATGAGAATAATAAATATAGAATTTAAATACTTGTTTTGCCATGGATGGAGGTTTAAAACAATTCAAATAGCAAAGTGTAAAGTTGGGTGAAGGAAGAATAACAGTCAGTGGCTCAGATCCATAAATAAAACGTTTGTTCAACAAGTCTGTTTAATGTGGGGCACCCAAGTGGTGCAGCGCTGGGATTCTGAACTTTCAGAGTTGGAATCTGAGCTCTGCTACTGGTCGGCTGGGCGCCCCCTAGCAGGCACATTCATCAGTGCGGACAGTGCAGCGAACAAAATCAGCCACTAGTCGGCTGGGTGGGACTAAATTATACAGGACTAAGGTCTTTGATGCTGTGTAAGGACCCTGGTTAATAGCCTGAGGCTCTTGTACAAAGGTAGAGGAACGAGGAGATCAGCAAGTGACTCTCCAGACGCATCAATCCACCAGGTGCAGGCGAATAAGAAGGAGTCGGTGGACTGCTGTTTCAGCACTTAATAAGTGCTAAGTGTTGCTAAATATAAAAATCTGTCTCTTGATGGCATGCAAACAATCGAATTGTAAGTGTAGATATTAACTGACCTTTTTTTTACTGGCCTCGGCACTTTCCAGCTCCCCCTGCAGGCTGAGGATGCTGGTACAGAGTTCATGCCTCTGCTCTGCCGCTTCCCTCTGATCCTGCTTCAGAATATCCAGCAGAGCCCGAGTTTCACTAATGCGCCCATTCAGGGTGTCTGAGCGCTGCAGTGCTGCCACCTGACCAGCAGAGGTGCTGTCTGTGCCTAGTCCATTTAATCCCTCGGCACGGGTGCATGTTCCACTCGTACTTCTGGGAGACTTTGAGTGGTTGGAGTCACTGTTAGTGCTTTTCTCCACTTCTGCCAGTCTGTTCTTCAGCTGCTCCACCTTAAATAAGGAAGATGATTAAATTTATTTGTTTCAGTCAAATCTGTTATGTGGCCCACCTGTTGTAAAGCTTAGTGGGATGGCTAAATGAATAGCTGGCAGAGGAGCAAGATGCAGATGACTGACAGTGCCGGTTCCTTTCATCGGCAGTCTCTGCACCTCATTTCTTCTCTGCTGTCCATTAATATTATGGCATGTGGGCATGATCCTGTAATCTGGGCTCCCCTACCAAGCTATACAGAAGGTTACTAAACCCATTGCTGACAACTAAAATACATTTAATAAAACAAATGATATGCTTTTAACTTTGTGGAAAAGGTTTCTAGCTCTAGTGGCCTGGTTTTAATTTTAATAACACATTTATGATAAATTGGGATGTCGATTGCAAGCCAGACATTCAACCTCAGAGCCTGACCTCACAAATGCACTAATCATTATTCATTTCTTACTACTTTATTGAGAAAGCCTTGTCAGAGAAGATGAGGGTTTTTTTTAAATAGGGAACTGGGTTCATATTAATGCCCACAGTTTAAAAATGGAATGTCCAACAAGCCCATGGCTAAGTGTTCAGATATTTAAGACATATAGTATACTTGATGCAAACAGTTATGGAAAACAGGTGATAGGTTTAGGATACACCATGTTTGTTGCTGCTGTGCAGCACAAGTGTTTAGAAATTTAAATTTGACATCAAACCACATAAAATGTGTCCTAACTTTATTGGTAACTGTTTCATACGATGTTAGAGATTCCTGTCTGAACGTAGCCTAATGCTATTCCTGGTGCATATTATAAAATTACAAAAACAAACCTGCCTGTACCAGCAAGCAGACTCCAGCTAGTAACCAGCCTCCGGTGATCAGACTGCAGTCTGATGGTTTTAGATGAGATTTGGATGCTAGTTCATCTGTTTTTGCTACACAGACTGGTTTAGATAAATTTAGATGGTTCTTGAATGCTTGTTGTAGCTGATATTGCTGGATTTTAGTGGTTTTAGATGCTGATCAGGTTGGGAGGCCAACTGATAGCATTTTCAGGCTAGATGATTTTGCTGTGTAATGGATAAAGCTGGATTAAAACTGATCTAAGGTCAGCTATTGGTGATTTGATGGTGATGCTGCGTTGAGGACTTGCTCTCATATCAGATCTTTACTTGATGTCCATCTGACTTAAGCTGATTACAGAAGAGCCTTTAGAATGGGCAGAGTGATCTAACCATGGTGAACATTACATTAGAACCAGGAATGCACCCCCACCCTTCCTGTTGAGCTGAACCAGGTGTGTGTCCAGGTGTGTGCAGGGTGACGGTGTGAATTTTACGATACATAATGATCACCTAACCAGAAGGACAGTTCCCACAAAGCATTGCACCATTCAACTAAATACAATAACGCATGAGCAGCTCCAATGATGAGTGGGTGGCACGTGGCAGCATGGTTTCTATGTTCTGGGTTTGATCCTTGCTTCTGAACACTGTATGTGAGGAGCAAACTGTGGTTTCAGGTGAACCCATACCCAACATGACTGAGTGAAATATTTGGTGTTTTTTACAAGAAGTTTGAAGTCGATCTGACCCTGTTTGGACTTCATCCAGTGTTGGACTTAGAAAAGCTAATTTCGACACTCATAGCAAAGTGCTAATGCTGTTATCTTCAAATCTCTGTTGACGCAACACCACAATAATTACTGAACCGCCTGGCATTCATTTACCAGCTCCAGTTCTGTTAAATAATAACCAGACAGATTCAATAAAATAATTCAGGTTTTATCTGATGTACAATATTGCTCACTGCTGCAGTTTTGTAGTAAAATAAGATGAATGGATCAGTGATGGCAGAATAAAATTATTCAAAATTATTACATCACATTTTCTTCTCTTCACGTCCTCAGTTCTTCAGTCTCAGTTTTCATTTCTCACACTGTTGTGTTGTATTTGGTTGTCTAATAATAATGTGTGCGTGTGTGTGTGTGTGTGTGTTACCTGTGTGAGTAAGTCTCTCTCGTGGTTGGAGGATTTACGTTGTTCCTCTAGAGCTCGTGAATACTTCACTGCCTGCTCCAATAATCGTTCCTTCAACCTGCCTAATTCCCTCGATCCTGCTTCCCAGTCCAGTTTAAGCCTGTCACACACACACACACACACACACACACAACTAAAACACACTACATGGTAACATGTAATATTAATTGCCCCCTGATGTGACTGACTGAGTGAGTGAAATTGTTTGTGATGCCCTATAAAGACAATTTTAATCTAAACTATAAATTGCTCTAGTTTTATGTGTGTGTGTGTGTGTGTGTGTATTTCTGTGTGAATATAGTGTGTGGGTGCATGTGTGTGTAAGTGCATGTGTGTACATCCATGTGTGTGAGTAGGTATGTACTGTATGTGTGTATGGGTGAGAATGTATGTGTAGGTGTGTTTGTGTAGGTAAATGTGTAAGTGTGTACAGTGGGGAAAAAAAGTATTTGATCCCCTGCTGATTTTGTAAGTTTACCCCCTTACAAAGACTTGAACAGTCTATAATTTTTATGGAAGGTTTATTTTAACAGAGAGAGACAGAATATCAACAAAAAATCCAGAGAAAAAACATTAAATAAAAGTTATAAATTAATTTGTATTTAATTAAGGGAAATAAGTATTTGATCCCCTACCAACCAGCAAGAATTCTGACCCCCACAGACCGGTTATGTGCCCATGAGGCACACAAATTAGTCCTGTCCCTGTATAAAAGACTCCTGTCACAGAATCAGTTTCTTCCGTTCAAATCTCTCGACCACCATGGGCAAGACCAAAGAGCTATCAAAGGACGTCAGGGACAAGATTGTAGACCTGCACAAGGCTGGAATGGGCTACAAGACCATCAGCAAGAAGCTTGGTGAGAAAGAGACCACTGTTGGTGCGATAATTTGAAAATGGAAGAAATACAAGATCACAGTCAATCGCCCTCGCTCTGGAGCTCCATGCAAGTTCTCACCTCGTGGGGTAAGAATGATTCTGAGAAAGGTGGGGTCAGCCCAGAATTACACGGGAGGAGCTTGTCAATGATCTTAAGGGAGCTGGGAGCACAGTCACCAAGAAAACCATTAGTAACACACTTCGCCGTAATGGATTGAGATCCTGCAGTGCCCGCAAAGTCCTTTTGCTCAAGAAGGCTCATGTACAGGCCCATCTGAAGTTTGCCAATGAACACCTGAATGATTCAGAGAAAGCTTGGGAGAATGTGATATGGTCAGATGAGACCAAAATTGAGCTCTTTGGCATCAACTCCACTCGCCGTGTTTGGAGGCAGAGAAATGCCCGGTGGGGATGGTGTTCCTGGGGTCATATCCAGCATTTCTCTGCTCCCAGCTCCCTTGAGATCATTGACAAGCTCCTCCCGTGTAATTCTGGACTGACCTTACCTTTCTCAGAATCATTCTTACCCCACGAGGTGAGAACTTGCATGGAGCTCCAGAGCGAGGGCGATTGACTGTGATCTTGTATTTCTTCCATTTTCGAATGATCGCACCAACAGTGGTCTCTTTCTCACCAAGCTTCTTGCTGATGGTCTTGTAGCCCATTCCAGCCTTGTGCAGGTCTACAATCTTGTCCCTGACGTCCTTTGATAGCTCTTTGGTCTTGCTCATGGTGGTCGAGAGATTTGATTGGAAGAAACTGATTCTGTGACAGGTGTCTTTTATACAGGGACAGGACTAATTTGTGTGCCTTTTGTGCACATAACCGGTCTGTGGGGGTCAGAATTCTTGCTGGTTGGTAGGGGATCAAATACTTATTTCCCTTAATTAAATACAAATTAATTTATAACTTTTATTTAATGTTTTTTTTTCTGGATTTTGTGTTGATATTCTGTCTCTCTCTGTTAAAATAAACCTTCCATAAAAATTATAGACTGTTCAAGTCTTTGTAAGGGGGTAAACTTACAAAATCAGCAGGGGATCAAATACTTATTTCTCCCACTGTATGTGTAGGTGTGTGTACAGGTGTGTGTATTTGAAAGTGTGTAGGTTTGTGCAGGTGTGTATGTGTAGGTATGTGTGTTTGTGTAAATACTGTATGTGTGGTGTGTAGGTGTGTGTAGGTATGTGTTGGTGTGTGTAGGTATGTGTATGTGTGTGTGTGTGTGTGTGTGTGTGTGTGTGTGAGTAGGTATGTATGTGTGTATGGGTAAGAATTTCTGTGTAGGTATATGTGCAGGTGTGTGTATTTGAAAGTGTGTGTAGGTGTGTGTGCAAGTGTGTATGTGTAGGTATGTGTGTTGTGTAAATATGTGTGGTGTGTAAGTGTGTGTATGGGTAGATATGATATGTATGTTGGTGTGTAGGTATGATCTATGTGTAGGTATGTGTGTATGTATATGTGTAGGTATGTGCAGGAGTGTATAGGTAGATATGATATGTGTAGGTGTGTGTGTGTATAGGTAGGTGTGTGTGAGAGTAGGTATGTATGTGTGTACGGGTAGATATGATATATATGTGTACGTGTATGTTGGTGTGTGTGTAGGTATGATAAGTATGTGTAGGTGTGTGTTGGTGTGTGTAGGTATGTGTATAGATGTGTATGTGTGTGTGTAGGTATGTGTATAGATGTGTGTGTTTGTGTGTGTGTAGGTACGTGTGTTGTGTAAATATGTGTGTGTAGATATGTGTATAGGTGTGTAAGTGTGTGTATGGGTAGATATGATATGTATGTGTGTAGGTATGTGTATAGATGTGTGTGAATGGGTAGGTATGATATGTGTGTAGGTGTATGTGTGTGTAGGTGTGTGTGTATGTGTGCGGGTGTGTGTGTGTATGTGTGTGTATGTGTATAGGTAGATATCATATGTATGTGTAGGTGTGTGTGTGTGTATGCATGTGTGTATGGGTAGATATGATATGTATGTGTAGGTGTGTGTAAGTATGTGTGTATGGGTAGGTTTGATATGTTTGTGTAGGTGTGTGTTGGTGTGTGTAGGTGTTTGAGCGTATGTGTGTGTTTACCTCTCCTGTTGACTCAGTTCTTGTTTAAAATCCTGATTTTTTCTTTCTGCTCGACTCCGTTCGTCCTCGGCCACACGACACCGCTGAGAGAGACGCCGCTCACACATGCGACTGTTACGCAGCTGCTCTCGCAACTTTCTCACCTCCAGCAGCAGGAACTGGGTTAGACCTTCAGGACCTTCCTCATCTACACAAACACACACACACACACAAACAAAACAAATGTATATGTATGTAAAGTCAGATTTAGTGTCTATAACATCACACACACACACACACACACACCAAGCATCATGGAGCAGCGCTGTGTGGCCCGTTGGCCCGTTAGTTGCGTGTACTGTTCAGGATGGTAGAACTCCAGAGATTCCATGAAAGCCTGCAGTCCACGTGGGCCACGCCCTCTTAGAATATCCAGTAAACGACCTGCCAAGAGACAGCAAACACCAACCAATCAGAATCAATCGAAATAATAATGATGTACTGTGCAGATCTGTAGAGCCAATAAACTAGTGCTGAAGTGCAGGTGAAACATTACAAAA
Organism: Trichomycterus rosablanca; assembly: GCF_030014385.1. Lineage (NCBI taxonomy): Eukaryota > Metazoa > Chordata > Actinopteri > Siluriformes > Trichomycteridae > Trichomycterus > Trichomycterus rosablanca. The sequence goes on from NC_085989.1 coordinate 55,228,286, forward strand.
GTAAACAAGAGCATCTGAAAATAGGAACAGTAGGGTGGGGTGAGCATGGAGAAAGAGCACTGAGGTAGGTGGCAGTAGAGGAAAAGGAGCAGGGACAGTGGCAGTAGTCAGAAATCAGGGGCAGTAAAGTAAGAGTCAGTAGGGGCAACAGTGAGGGGGAAGTGCACAAGTGGGTAATGTATGGGGATTTTGCACTCTAACCAGTAAATGTAAAGGAGCAGGGCAATGGACAGTAGAGGTGAAGATTAATAAGGAAAGTCAATGCAGTAGGAGTAGAAAGGGCAAGAGGGGCAGCAAGGTAAAGATCAGTTGGGTCAGTACTGGACTGGTCAGCTTAAGATAACTTCTATTTTTATTGTACTGGGCACTTTTATTGTCCTGTACAGAGCGATAAGGTAAGGTTCAGTAAGAGCAATAAGGTAAAGGAGAGTAAAGACGTTACTGTGAATGGAACTATATTAAAGGGAAAAAGAAACAATAATGTGGCGTAAAGTAGGAGCAATAATGTGGAGTAAATACGGACAGTAATGTAAGGAACAGTAGGTGTAGTAACGTGAGGAGCTGTAGTGGCAGCAAGGTAAAGGTTAAGAAGCAGCAAGTGTGGTAAGGTGAGGAGCAAAAGTGTCAGAAGGGTAAAGTAAAGTAGGAGCAATAAGGTAGGTGGCAGTGGAGAGTAGGGACTGTATAGTGAGGGACAATGGAGCTGTTAGTTTGGGGCAGTAGGAACAGTAAGGTGTGAAGCAATAGGGGCTGTTAGGGGACAGTAGGGACAGTAAGGTGAGGGACAATAGGGCTATTAGGTCAGGGGTGGTAGGGAAAGTAAGATGAGGGGCAATAAGGGCTGTTAGGTCAGGGGCAGTAAGGACAGTAAGGTTAGGGACAATAGGGGCTATTAGGTCAGGGGCAGTAGGGACAATAAGGTGAGGTACAATAGGGGCTGTTAGAGGCAGCAGGGACAATAAGGTGAGGAGCAACAGTGGCTGTTAGGGAGAGTAGGGACAGAAAAGTGAGGTGCAATAGGAAATGTTAGGGAAGGTAGGGACAGAAGGGTGAGAGGCAATAGGAAATGTTAGGGGCAGTAGGGACAGTGAGATGATAAGTAATAGGGGCAGTAGGGACACTAAGGTGAGAAGTAATAGGGGCTGTTAGGAGCGGTAGGGACAGTAAGGTGAGGGACAATAGACAATATTAGGGTCAGTAGGGACAGTGAGATGATAAGTAATAGGGACTGCTAGGGGCAGTAGGGACACTAAGGTGATGAGTAATAAAAGCTGTTGGGGCAGTAGGGACAGTAAGGTGAGAAGCAAACGAGGCTGTTAGGGGCAGAAGGGACAGTAAGGTGAGGAGCAAAAGGGGCTGTTAGAGATATTAGGTACAGTAAGATGACAGGCAAAAGAGCTGTTAAGTCAGGGACAGTAAGGTGAGAAGCTATAGGGGCTGTTATGTCAGGGGCAGTAAGGTGAGAAGCTATATGGGCTGTAATGTCAGGGGCAGTGGGGGGCACTGGAACATCAGCCTCTCACCAGCTTTACTAATGCGTAGAGGGAGCTGAGTGGAGTTGAGCACTTCGTCCTCATCCTGCTCGTCGATGACTTTACACTGGCGCAGATACGGTGTCAGTTTAGCTGGGTTTAGAATTCGGGTCAGTTTGTGCCTCACACCCTCCACTCGATCCCATAATTCCTCACACCTCTCCTCAGTCCATGAGGACACCACGGGGGTAACCTCACCCTCCAGCACCCACTCGCTTTCACCTACAAAAAACAGAGAGAGATACAGAGAGCAATGTTTGTTTAATTCAGTGATCATTTTGGGTGGTGGAGTAGTAAGACCATGGGTGGGTTGCCAAATATACAAACCATATACAAAAAAAGGAGAATAAAACAGTATTATGACGAGGTTTTTTCTTGTTTTTTTGTAACATGACTCTGCTTGGCAGTAAGTCACATTAAGAGTTGTATCCTTCTGCATTACCATTTTGGTGGGCAGAGGGGGCATGAATGTGCAGATGATTGTTAGTGTCAGTTTCTCTTAAAGGACAATCACCTGTACCTGTGTGAGCTCCACGTGGAAGGTTTTCTACATATCATGGTTTCTCCCTTTCAGAGTTTTCTCCTGGGGGCTCTTGCTGGGAAATTACCCGGTGTCTTGGCATGTGTGAGCCTCATGAAGGAACCGCCCTGAGAAAGTGGATTGCCCCAGATGCAGTATGAGGTCCTTTTTCTGGAGCAGACACCACCCACAAATCCATGCTATGCACAGGGTGCGCCAGTTGGTGGGGTTGGGGTGTTGCTTATCCATAGCCTGTCCAAGCTGGTTCTCAGGGCTCCCTGTCTTTCCTTTCCTCCTTAGTCAAGCGTTCTGCACTTGGCTTTACATCTCTAGCAAAGCAGCACTGCTGGGTACTACACTGGGTTTTACTTCACCACCCAAAACATGCAGAAGGTGAACTGGCGGCTCTAAACTGCCTCTAGGTGTAAGAGAATGAGTAATGAGTAAATGTGTAAATGAGTGTGAACATGAGACCTGAATTTGTGTGACCTGATTCTGACCATGACGTTTCAGTGGGTGGTACCTCTAGGCTGATACTTGGCTCATGTTGAGTACCGTGTAGGTGTGACTATAAGCTATTGCTGTTATCTATATCTTTGAGTCTGTGGGATTTTCCCAATATCCTTCTCGTGAGCAGCTGTAACTGGTTTAAAGATGGTGGGGAGTCTTTAACTCTCCTGCTCTGTCTCAGTACTCAGGAATGCAAACACAAGAGTCTGAACCTCCCTCATCTACAGTCTGATAAACATGCCGCCGGACACGGAACCTCTGACAGTATGGAATGTGAAACTACCATGGAAACATGGAGACAACTTCATGATGGTACATGTTCCTCTCACTGCATGGTTGCACCGTTTACCCACATCTCTGATCCAAAGTCACGTTACTAGCAGCTCCACGTGTACCAACATGTAGTGGACGTCCAGAACCTCTTACACTTCTGACCTGATTGAAATGGAAGATTTCTGTCTTGATTTTGCATAAATCGGTGCAATCAAGAAGCAAATCAAGGGCAGATGTAGCTCAGGAGTAACTGCACTGGACTAGTGATTAGAAGGTTGTTGGTTTAATCCCCACAATCACCAAGTTACATGAGCAACATCTCTCGATTGCTTGTGGTGCATTCGGTCATATTTGTACTTGAACTTTGAATAAAGACATCTGCTAAATGCTGTAGATGTGGAGCAGGATGAAATATTCTCTACATTTGTATGAATTTCACGTTTATGAATTTGGTGCTGCATAGCCAAATAAGCCCTAAAAAGCTGGGTTCAATTCTCACCTGCTGTCCATCTGTGTCACTGTCACAGCTTGATAAAGCAGACATTTTAAATGTTATTAAGCTATTTCCATTTATATATTATGTTTCTTAAGTTGATCAGAGTGTCTAGGAACTTTCAAGCAGTAATCCATGACCTCCTTTTTTACTGTGGTATATATATTAGTTGACACAGAGGTAAAATTCTTAGTCATTCCACATAGGAAAGACGAGAGGAAACACAATTCAGGCTAAACAGAGCTTCACTTGTTTTAAAAGTGTCCGTGTGGGGTTGCTTACATTTGTGTTAAGGTGACAGGAAAGGGTTTTTTGGCAAGGTTTATAAGAGGTTGCATGGAGGGGGTGTCTGATGGTAGTTTTGGAGACTTGATGCCCTCAAGATGCTACTTGTATGTGTAACTCTCCAATAGTCATCCAACTTGGGTTCTCATTCAGGGAAGTGTGTCACTGTTCTGGTAAATTTTAACTTTTTTAAATTACTGCTGTAGATTTGGGCATTTGCAGCCTAGTAGCTGTAACATTCTTAACCATTACCTGAATTATAAAGGTCCACACATTTATTCATTGTGTTTTTAATGCTTTATCCCATCAGGGTCGCGGTGGGTACAATTCTCTGGGCGAAAAGGTAGGAAACACTCCAAACAGGTCACCAGTCCATCACATCCGCGCACACACTTATACCTAGGGGCAATTTTGTATCACTTTATCCACAATAGAGCGGCACAGTGGCTCTGTGGGTAGCACTGTCGCCTCACAGCATAGGTTTCACACAGTCCACAGTCCAAAAACATGCAGTCAGGTTTACTGGAGACACTAAATTGCCCTGTAGGGGAATGGGTGTATGTGTGTCTGCCCTACGATGAACTGGCGCCCCATCCAGGGTGTTACTGTGTGCCTTACACCCATTGAAAAGCTGGAATAGGCTCCAGCACCAGACCCCCCACCTCCATAACCTTAACTGGTTAAGAAAGCGGTTAAGAAAGTGAGTGAGTGTTTCCCCAATTAACCTGACTGAATGTCTTGGGATTATGAACGGAAAACGGAGCATCCGGAGGAAACCCACACAGACACAGGTGAACAGTGCTACCCACAGAGCCATTGTTCCGCCCCAGGTCCTCACACTTTTCCCTTATTTGAATTGTGTGTTCTCTCATCTTTCCTATGTAGAACTACTACAAGAACTTGACCTCTGTCACCTAATATACTGTATATACCCCAGTAAAACAGTAAAACAGGAGAACAGGAGGTCGTGGATTACTGCTTGAAAGTTCCTAGACACTCTGATCAGCTTAAAACAAGAAAATATAATGTTGAAAATGTTAGATTTCTATACTCATAACCACCAACATACACACGAGTGTGATCGTACAGATACACCAAAAATAAAACTGAGAAAAAAATTTGTGTGTACGTCCAGATAAGAATTACACCACTTTGTTGTGACTGGTGAGTGTGTTGAACATTGTACATTATTAGATCTTTTCCTGTAATCTAGAGCGTCTCTGTATAACATTTCATGATAAAATACTTTTACTTTATTTTTCGTTTGCTTGAAAATAATTGTTAATGTAATTTTTAAAGAAAAATCTTATAATCAAATAAAAATTTGGTTAATATTTACTGCCCTTACAGAAGAGTCACATGATCCCCATGCCATATGTTTTAAAGCCACAAACAGCAGTAAATGAGCAACAATAAATAAATGAGTTTAGTAAATGTAGTTCCTACCGCTCATGGTTCAGCTGCTGAACTCCACTTTCCTTCCACATGAACTGAGTAAAGAGAGTAAAAAAGAGGTGTGGAGCTTTACTATTTACCCTCCCTGCACACACACACACACACACACACACACACACACCTTCACCTTGAGTTATTTCAGAAGTAGCACTACACACATTTCCTCCTGCAGTGTGTTTATATTGCAGCACAGATTGAATGAATAAATGAACTTAGCGAGGGCTGTACATTTAAACACACTTACACCGATCAGGCATAACATTATGACCACCTTCCTAATATTGTGTTGGTCCCCCTTTTGCTGCCAAAACAGCCCTGTAACTGTGATGCTCTGTGCATTCTGACACCTTTCTATCAGAACCAGCATGAACTTCTTCAGCAGTTAGAGCTACAGGAGCCACACTGGCCAGCCTTCACTCCCCACATGCCTCAATGAACCTTGGCTGCCCATGGTCCTGTCGGTTTACCACTGTTCCTTCCTCGGACCACTTTTGATAGATACTGACCACTGCAGACACACCCCACAAGAGCTGCAGTTTCGGAGATGCTCTGACCCAGTCATCTAGACATCACAATCTGGCCCTTATCAAACTCATTCATTTTTCCTGCTTCTAACATCAACTTTGAGGATAAAATGTTCACTTGCTGCTGAGGATAAAATGTCCCCCCCCCCCCCCCACTAACAGGTGCTGTGATGAAGAGATAATCAGTGTTATTCACTTCACACATGGAGTAACACAGTATACAGTATTTACACAATAGGTAAATAAAATAAGCGTTACCCCCAATTAACACTCCATAACTGTACATCTGACTATAAATCAGACTCAACCTTCAACTAAAAACAGTCCAAGCATTCGAAGGTTAAGATCCCTGCACAGGGACCCAACAGTAGCAACTTGGCAGTGGTGGGGCTTGAACCAGCAACCTTCTGATTACTAGTCCAGTATCTTAACTGCTGCATTACCACAGCTCATCTTTCATTGTGTCAAATAATACTGAATGTATACATTCTCATAACCTTACAAATTTTGGCAAAAAAAGGATCCCCAAAGCTTTTAGAAAATGTTGTATAGACAGTTGACCCTATAAACTTATGTTTTACAAAACATGTTTTAACTGGAGTTTTCTTTGTGTGTTAAAGCTCTTGTTTTCCTTCCATGCTGATGAACTCGTGACTAAATCAAAATGAAAAAGAAAACAAACATGAATGTTTAGGTCATGGTGTACTGGGAAATGTTTCTCAATACCAGAGCAAGACCTGACATGCATTCAAACAAAAAAAAAGTAAAGGAGTCTTCCTCCTGTACTACACACTGTACTATTCATGTGTCTAACAAGAAGATAAAAACAGTCACACACCTGTAGGTTTAGTCACTGCAGCATTAGTTAGTTGGGATCTGATGTTGGTCAATAAAAACTGGTTTAAAGTCTCTGTTTTAATTTATTTAATGCTGAAGGTATTTCAGGTTCTTCCACACTAAGCCATTTCTTTATAAATCTTCTGAAAACCTTTAATGAATTAATATGCTATACTATTAGGAGTTCCATATTTTGGGTCTCAGATGATTCTTCCTCCACTACACTTCACAGTTAGAACTATGGTAGTAAAATGGTACGTTAACTGGTGTTCCAAAAGCCTAAATTCATGTCAGACTGACATAAGTTAACTGTATTCTAACACTTAATGTATTGTTACAGCATTTATAGACAACCCAGGTTTGTGCATGAGAATTAAGATTGTATACACATTTTTAAAGGTGACTTGATTAACTTAATTTAAGAAATATATTTATATCAAAGATATACTTTGATATAAATCTAACAAGTGCTTGTAGTCTATTAACTGCACTGTACTGTTTTATCTACACTATGTGTATTGTGATGTTTGCACTTGTGTTCTGTGTTGAACCCTGACCCTGGAGGAACGTTTTTTTTCCATTCAATAGGTGTTAAGCTAACATGACAATTAAGCCTCTTGGATATTTAATTTTGAATCACAAGATGTTGTAAAATTCTGAAATTTGTAGTTTGGTTCCCCACTACTGGCTAAAAGGTGACCCACATGTACAATAAAAGCATTCAAACTTCAATTCAAAATTCAAACAGTGGTTGAGAGTTTTAACATAATGTATCTGAAATAGTGTAAAGAAACATTAACATAAAAAAACAATTTATTTACATTCACATTTCATATGTCCGTTGTCAGATGCTTTGGTTGTTCCAGACAGCTTTTTGTTCCATATAAAGGTAAAAACACTAATACTGTAGTGTAAAATTAATTACACACTGATTAATAGATCACAGAGACACAGAAGCTGCATGTTTGTATCTAAACATCTGGTATTAACTGTTAGGACACTGTGTGGTGACTGTAGGAATAATGTTAAACAAAGTCAAAACATTTAGGGTTCAATAGGGGGAGAACAAACAGCTACCAGAAAAATCCACAAAGGCAAATGTAAAATATTGGAAAGGTGTGGCTGCGCTGAGGGCTGGACAGGCATGTGTGTAAGATGTTTGTGTGTGTGTATGTTGTCAGGGGCAGAGCCAGGAGGTGGCCACCATAAATTAATCTTCGGCCACCCCCTGCATCCCCCCCCCCCCCACCACCATCGCTGTGCCGGCGGAAGCATTTCTCCACGCAGGTGTTCCCACAGGGACGCAATTCAACAGCACACCTCAAACAAGTAGTTCTCCACCAAAACAGTGCAGTAATACACCATGTCAACCACCAACACAATTACAGAAGAAATACTACTACTGAGTACTAATACTATTTAGTACTGCTACAACCCCTGGCAAAAATTATGGAATCACCACTCTTGGAAGATGTTCTGTCAATTGTTTAATTTAGTAGAAAAAAAATAAATCACAGACATGCCACAAAACTATCATTTTTCAAAATGTCAACCTTATGGCATTAAGAAACAATAAAAAAAAGAAACAAATATAATAGTTGTGGTCAGTCACAATTGCTTTTTTTAGATCAAGTAGAGGAAGAAAATATGGAATCACTCAAATCTGAAGAAAAAATTATGGAATCACTCTGTAATTTGCAGTTTAAAAACAAAACATCTGCAGCAGATTAGATTTGCTAATTATTCTTCAGTTTAAAAAGAGTGCTTACACCTCGGAGAGCTGTTGCACAAAGCAGATTGTCATGAATCATGGTTCCAACACAAGATATGTCAGTTGAAACAAATGAGAGGATTATAAAACTCCTTCAAGAAGATAAATCATTGTGGAATGTCGCAAAAGATGTTGGTTGTTCCCAGTAAGCTGTGTTTAAAATCTGGACCAAGTACAAACAAATGGGAAGGTTGTAAAAGGGAAGCATACTGGTAGACCAAGTAAAACATCAAAGCATCAAGATAGAAAACTTAAAGCAATATGTCTTGAAAACAGAAAATGCACAACAAAACAAATGAGAAACAAGTGGCTGGAAAGTGAAGTCAATGTCTGTGACTGAACTGTAAGAAATCACCTAAAAGAAATGGGATTTACATATAGAAAAGGCAAGCAAAAGCCATCATTAACACCTAAAAAGAAAAGAACAAGGTTAAAGTAGGCTAAAGAAAAGCAATCGTGGACTGTGGGTGACTGGATAAAAGTGATCTTCATTGATGAATCGCGAATCTGCATTGAGCAAGGTGATGATGCTGGAACTTTTGTTTGGTGTCTGTCCAATGAAATTTATGAAGATAACTGCCTAAAGAAAACATGTTAATTTCCACAGTTGTTGATGATATGGGCCTGCATGTCGGGTAAAGACACAGGGGAGATGGTCTTCAATAAATGCCAAAGTCCACATTGAAATTTTGGACGCTTTTCTTATTCCATCAGTTGAAAGGATGTTTGGTGATGATGACTTCATTTTTCAAGATGATAATGCATCTTGCCATAGGGCAAAGGATGTGAAAACTTTCCTTCAAGAAAACATATAATGTCAATGGCATGGCCTGCAAATGGTCCGGATCTCAATCCATTTGAAAATCTCTGGTGGAAATTGAAGAAAATGGTCAATGACAAGGTTCCAACCTGCAAAGCTGATCTGGCAACAGCAAGAGACAGTTGAAGGCAGATTGATTAGGAATACTGTTTGTCATTAGTTAACTCCATGCCTCAGAGAGTTAAACCATTATAAAAGCCAGAGGTGGTGCAACAAAGTAATAATGGTGCAGTGTTTTCTAATGATTCCATAATTTTTTCCTCAGATTTGAGTGATTCCATATTTTTTTCCTCTACTTGATCTAAAAAAAAGCAATTGTGACTGACCACAACTATTATATTTGTTTCTTTTTTTTATTGTTTCTTAATGCCAGAGGGTTGACAGTTTGAGAAATGATAGTTTTGTGGCATGTCTGTGATTTATTTTTTTTCTACTAAATTAAACAATTGAAAGAACATCTTCCAAGAGTGGTGATTCCATAATTTTTGCCAGGGGTTGTACTACTGTACTTAGTAAGATAAGATAAGATAAGATAACACTTTAATGATCCTGAAGGAAATTGCATTGTCACAGTACAAATTACACAATTACAAGTTACAATTTACAGATTACAGTACAAACTACACAATGGAAGACAGACAAAAAACAACACAATTAAACATAACAGGGCATGGGCAAAAAGACAGGACATTATCAAAAAACAGCAGCATACGTATTATTGCTCTAAGAGAAAAATATAAAAATATATTATTTTATAAAAGTATATTGCACTAAAAGAGATAAAAAGATATTGCACTGATAAAATAAATTAATTAACACTGTTCGGGTGGCAGGAGATCTGTAGTGTTTCTGGAATGAGGAGAATCATTGTAGAGTCTTACTGCAGTGGGAGGGAAAGATCTCACACGGCGCTCTTTAGCACAGCGCAGCTGTATCAGTCTACCACTGAACGTGCTCCTCTGTTTCTCCACTGTAGTGTGCAGGGGGTGTGATGTTTTGTCCATAATAGAAAGCAGCTTATTGAGTGTCCGTTTTTTTGCTACTTCTTCCAGAGTGTCCAATTTGACTCCAACAACAGAGCCAGCCTTCTTAATCAGTTTGTTTATCTAAATATGTTTTAGCACACAACAGCATAAAATAAGGCACTAGCAACAACAGACTGGTAGAATGTCCATAGGAGTTTAGTGCACACTCCAAAGGACCTCAGTTTCCTCAGAAAGTACAAGCGACTCTGTCCTTTCTTGAACACTGCACAGGTGTTAAAACTCCAGTCCAGTTTGTTGTCCAAGTGCACACCCAGGTACTTGTAAGTGTCAACCACCTCCACTTCTTCTCCATTGATAGTGACTGGTGCCAGGGGAGGACTGAGTTTCCTGAAGTCCACCACCATCTCCTTTGTCTTACTGATGTTGAGCTGCAGTTTGTTCAGTGTACACCAGTCAACAAAGTCTAAAAACAGCTTCCTGTATTCCGCCTCCTGCCCATTCCTGATACACCCTCACGATGGCCGTGTCATCGGAGAATTTCTGCAGATGGCATGTGCCAGAGTTGTATCTGAAATCCGAGGTGTAGATGTTAAACAGGAACGGTGCTAATACAGTCCCCTGGGGAGCCCCCGTACTGCACATGGCCATGTCTGAAACACAGCCCTGCAATCACACAAACTGGGGTCTACCATAGTCCATTACCCATGAGATGATAGACCCATCCACCTTCATCTGCCGAAGTTTCTCCCCAAGTAAGACAGGCTGTAAGGTGTTGAACGATATGGAGAAATCAAAAAACAGAATCCTCACAGTGCTGCCTGTAGTGTCTAGATGGGAGTACATTCTGTCCAGCAGATAGATAACAGCATCATCCACTCCAATGCCATCCTGATATGCAAACTGCAGGGGGTCCAGGTCAGCTCCTACCAGTGATCTCAGGTGGCCCAGCATCAGTCTTTCCAGTGTCTTCATCAGGTGGGAGGTCAGAGCAACAGGACAGTAGTCATTTAGCGCCACTGGTTGCTTCTTCTTGGGGACAGGAACCACACAAGATGTTTTCCACCCGAGTGGGACCTTTCCTAGGCTGCAGCTCAGGTTGAAGATGTGCTGAAGGACTCCACACAGCTGCTCAGCACATAGTTTTAATACCTTAGGCTGAATGCCATCCGGTCCAGCCACTTTACACTGCTTGAGTTTCTATTAAAAGAGCTGTTCTAGACAGCTTGCTGGCGGCCCCGACGCCACAATATTAATATTATTTATATTTATTAAAACTGTTGAAATAGATAATAAACTGAATGTACAACATTTACAGGTCACAGCTTACAGCTAAAGGTAAGAAAACAGAATCTGTCATACATTAGTCTTGTGATTTTTTCTCTAAAAACAAATGAAAATAAAAGATCCATTTACATGATTATTTCTTACTACAAATTTAAAACTACATGGGTTTGATCCCTCTCCTGGTGTATCTGAACAGTAAAGTACAGGAGATCCACTGTCCAGAATCCACAACAGAAACAAAAGAAAGACTGATAAATCATACAGTACACAACACATCCTGATGATTGCTGTTATTACAAACAAAACACTTGTTCTGTGTAGGTGTGAAGCCCCGCCTTCTCCAAAATCTGATTGGTGGCATAGCGTTGCCTACGTCACTCTCCGTATCAATGTTGCCAGGCAACCAGGGTAAACAGAAAAACGAAAGAATAAAAGTGAAACAAAAAACGAATCCTGCAGTTCACAGATATGGAGAGCTCTGTATCTACACAAAACGTTCTGCTCAATGATTTCAGATTTAATGGACACCAAATACCCGATTACAACCAGATTTATGTAGTTATCTGATTATACAAGTGGTCACATACTGTTAAAAAACTGGAACTAAAAAGATAACTAATTAATAATCTCGAGGTAACTGCGTTTTAACCAACCAGCACAAAACAATAATGACGAATTTGATATTACTTTACAGTTTTACTACCATAAAATATAATTAAGCAAAAGCTTTAATAGATACAGAGATATTGCAGAAAAATTTATTCATTGCAGTGAATCAGCACTGATCTTAGGTAAGATATATTAGATGATGTTATCCAGAAAGCCACATTTTAAACATTTAACATTAATACGGGGAGAACGCCCCACCTGGGGATCAAACCCAGGACCTTCTTGCTGTGAGGTGCTACCCACCCAGTAACAAATTAAACTAACAAAAACCATTAAATACGTTACAGTTGTAGTCAGTGATTCGAGCTTTAAAACTCAAATATTCATAAATTATTATAACAATTAATATCTGTAAAAGCTTTAATAAAGCAGGACTACCAGAAACCCAACACTGATTACAACAGAACAGGTAACATACAGCAGTGGGAACGACCCGACTGAATTAAAATATTAGGCTACAGCGTCCTCTTGTGGTCACACATCTACACATGCTCCTAAACACGCTATTACAACAGGTTTTAGTGTGTTTTTATTATTTATTATTATTGTGCTCGCAAAGTAAATGAAATGCAAATTCTAATCAACACAACTTTACCACCTGACCAAATCCAACAAACTGAATAAATGATATAATATGAAATATATTTATCTAAATATAAACTATATCATTTACACTGCAAACTGGCTCATCTCACCGGTCCAGATTCTTCCTCTGATTAATGTTCAAAGAATGTATCCTATTATTTGTGGCTTAAAGGTGGAGGAACAAACTCAGTTTTAATTGTGTAAGCAATTCTACTCCTCTTGAAGGTGGAGCTGAAGAAGGAGTGTTTACTTGTTAACAATGTGAGTAAAAATCATCAGGTAACATGTCAGATAAGCGTGAAGTGCTTTCATTCAAAATCAAAGCCTGGTGACAACCTGTAAACACCTCTAAAAGAACTGGATCAAATGGCAAATGTATTACTACATTTACTTTTTAAGACGTAAAATGTAATAATTTGTTAGCCCCCTTTCATGCTGTTCTTCAATGGTCAGGACCCTTACAGAACCACCACAGAGCAGGTATTATTTAGGTGGTGGATCATTCTCAGCACTACAGTGACACTGACATGGTGGTGGTGGTGTGTTAGAGTGTGTTATGCTGGTATGAGTGGATCAGACACAGCAGCGCTGCTGGAGTTTTTAAACACCTCACTGTCACTGCTGGACTGAAAATCGTCCACCAATCAAAAATATCCAGCCGACAGCGTCCTGTGACCACTGATAAAGGTCTAGAGAAACAAAGAGGTGATTTTAATGTTATGGTTGATTAATGTACTGTATATAATTTGTTGTTTTAATGTTTTTTTTTGTTTGTTTGTTTCAGATACAGTACCATCATGTTCTTCGTTTCCTCATCCACCCACTAAAGATAGATTCTCACATCCCGAAATTTTTCTAATTTATTCACTTCCTTCACCATCGACCTTGGTCCCTCCCTGGTTACTGAGGTGCTGTCATTCATTGACAGCTCTAGTGGACTGAGCTATAATCAGAATTATTATAAACATTTTTTTAAATCACGGTTATAAGTGAATGCTGAATTAAACACTGGTGATACATCAAATTTAAATATCAGAGTATAAACTGTGATTAAATTAACAACAGTATTAAAAGTCTCATTTATTGTCCCCAGACTTATGAACTATTTTTTTACTAAACTGCATCATGACACCCAGAACATAATAAATTATCTTATTAGTTTATAACTGCTTGTTCTGTCGGTCAGTTAAGAAAGGAGTAAAAGTACATTTCTGTCGTAATACTGCAAGTAATGAAAATGACCTCAACAAGAGCATGTTATGTAAATTCAGGTCGGCTATTTAAATACAACGTTACATGGAGGTTTTGTGTTTGCTGAGTTTGCACTGTGATTCAGGGTAAATCGTATCCACCGCGACCCTGAACATGATGAAGCTGTTGATAAAAAATAAATTAGGAAAATCACGTGACCTGGAGGAGCGAGTCTCACCTGTTTATCAGTCAGTGAACTTCGTGCTTTCACTTTTAAATAAATCTGGATGATGAAGGAGAAATGTCGTCAGGTGAAGGTAAGAATAATAACATAAACTCTTATTAATTTTAATGAAATCAGAAGATCTGAGATTATATTAGTACTGAAGATCCGAGTGATATTCATAAGAAAACGGAGTTTAGTAGAGTAAATAATTCTTACTTTACTTCATCAGACTGTTTACATGGAGACACTGATTACAATCTGCTCTCATTATTCTGATCTTTATTTTATTTTAATAAAACAGCGCGGATTTTCTACATTTTATTCTTAACTGGAAATCTGACAGTAAACAGTAATGCAGAACAAACTCATTCTCAGTAAAAAAAACCACCACACAACGTGGCACTGTCGCCTTACAGCAAGAATGTCCTGCATTCCAACCCCAGGTGGGGCAGGTGTGTGGAGTTTGTTCTCCCCGTGTGTCTGTGTGGGTTTCCTTCCACAGTCCAAAACATGCAAGTGAGGTTAAATTGAAGATAAAAAATTGTCCATGACTGTGTTTGACATTGAACTGATGAATCTTGTGTAATGAGTAACTACAGGTTCTGTCATGAATGTAACCAAAAGTGTAAAACATCACGTCAAAATCCTAATAAATAACATGTTGTGTTCACCTGTCTGAAACGTTCCAGAAACTTTGTTTTCACTGAAAAGAAGAAATGTGCATTTTGTTAGGAATAAAAAAATTACAGTTGGATTATTACTACTACTACTACTTATTATTCTTAAAATTATTGATATTATTATAATGAATTAATTTTGAATCAAAATCATAACTGTAACAGTATAATTTATTTATTATGCAGTATGTTATTAATAACAAAAGGAATATGTTAGGCTGCAATGTTAGTTTGTATTTAACTAACATAAAAAAAGAGAACATTGCAGATCACATATTTACATTTTCTGAATTTAGCAGACGCTCTTATCCGGAGCGACTTACAGAAGTACTTCCATAGTAAACATTTCATTACTCTAGTTTAAGTAAACAACAGTCAAAAAACACAAATCTGCTAGAACCTGTTAAAACCAAAGTTATTTTTTTAAAGAAATTAATAAGAGTGTTAGTAAGTAAGTACAAGTCAAGTACAAGTGTTTAGTAAAAAGGTGATGAAGGTTTTTAATCATTTTTTAAAGACAGCAAGAGACTCAGATGTTCGGACAGAGGAAGTTCATTCCACCACTTGGGTGCTAGAACAGAGAAGAGCCTTGATGCTTGTTTTCCTTTAGTCCTGAATGGAGGATCAAGTCGAGCGAGACTAGTGGCTTGGAGTTTGCGTGGTACAGAGCAAAGTTTGATTAGACCACAAAGGTAGCTTGGGGCTGGTCCATTTTTGGCTTTGTAGGCGAGCATCATTGTTTTTAAACTAAGTGAGTGCATGCACCTACAGGGAGCCAGTAAAGAGAACGCAGCAGTGGGGTGATATGGCAGTGTTTAGGCTGGTAAAAAACAGGCAAGCAGCTGCATTTTGAACTGCAAGGGTTTAGTAGTGGACATGGGAGCTCCTGTCAGAAGGGAGTTGCTCCCATTTAATAACCAGTATCTAGGTTTTTACAATGCTGTGCTAAGGTTGTTGGACAGCTGCTGTATAAGATTTAAGAATGATGCTGTTTCATATCCATAAATGTTTTAAACTAAAATGTTAAAAATAGCAAATTGAACATTGTGGCCACATATAGTTGTGTTTGTTAGATTTAATAAATTTAATAAAGAAATGTAATAATTAAAAAAAAATTTTTTTAATTAAATAAAGAAAAGGCATACATTTAAGAGATTTTAAAATGTAAAATTTTTATGTATTTGCTAAATGTAACATATTGAAAACATGCTGGGCTCCACTGGCTTGTAACTCACTATAGTGGACTGATTAGCTGGCAGAGTTGCAAGCAAATGTTCTGTCCCAGTGCTTTTCAAAATCAAACAGAACGTACAAAATAATATTCCTTGTGTATGTCAGTATACAGTAGATTGATGATTAGCTAGTTGTAAGACAAGATAAAACTGGTCATCTCAGCATATAAATTATGAGATTACCATTTTTCTTAGCATACAAAGTACAATATATGAATGTGACTATTAGTTGGCTGTTGTAACATGTTGATGGTTTTTATACAGATCCCCCAAAATTTGACAGAACCAGAAGGAGAAGTATGTCTCGATCTCCCCCAAGTAAGTCTGAGTGTTTCATGTTGTGTACATTTTAAAACTGGTACAATAAGTGAACCCTAATTTGTAGCTTTATTTTATTATTAAATGATAGTATGATTAATCACTACATCAATTAAATATATACAAAACAATACACAAAAACTGTACAACCCCAAATCAGAAAATATTGAAATAGCATGAAAAATGCAAATAATAAAAGAAACACAGAGTTTCTTACATTGACTTTTATTTGATGTCAGACAGGATAAACCTGAGATATTTCATGTTTTGTCTGGTCAACTTCATTTCATTTGTTAATAAACATCCATTCCTACATTTCAGTCCTGCAACACATTCCAAAAAAAGTTGGGACAGTAAAGCATTTACCACTGTAATGTTGCTGTTCCTTTTCACCACAAATGTTTTCGCACCGAGGAGACCAAGTGATTTAGTGTTTCAGCTTTTATTTGGTCTCGTTCTTCCTGCAAACACGTCTTAAGATGTGCAACGGAAACTTTTTCACATTTATTTGTTTAAACATTTTCCATACGTTCTCTATAGGGGACAGGTCAGGACTGCAGGCAGGCCAGTACAGTACTTGTACCATCTTCCTCCGCAGCCACGGTACATGTGGCTGCAGGTGGTTTTGCATCATCTTTTAGAAAAATGCTGGACGTCTCTGGAAAAGATGACGTCTTGAAGGCAGCACATGTTTCTCTAAGATCTCAATGTACTTTTCTGCATTAATGCTGCATCACAGAGTGTAAATGACCATTACCAAGGGCACTGACACACCCCCATACCATGACAGACCCTGGTACTGACACAGCCCCATACCATGACAGACCCTGGTACTGACACACCCCCATACCATGACAGACCCTGGTACTGACACAGCCCCATACCATGACAGACCCTGGTACTGACACACCCCCATACCATGACAGAACCTGGTACTGACACACCCCCATACCATGACAGATCCTGGTACTGGACCCTGGACCCTGGGGGGCGCAGAGGCATGACAGGTGGAGCGCGTCCGACTGAAATATAGTGCGGAACCAATGTTCTAACATCGGCATTTTCTTTTTTACGGTGGACCCTAAACAAACCGTGTTTTCAGGTGTGTCAGTATTCATTCTAACAGAGAGTCTAGATCAGGAGCGCTCGATCACACTCAGTACACGCTGGTACAGCGCTGCTCATACACACAGCTCAGCGGGACGGACATGACATGTGGCCACTGTTTATTTTTTGTTACCATGACTACGCCTCAGCCCACCTAAAGCAGCGCTAATCTACAGGGTGGGTCAAACGTTTCCATACATAGGAAAAATATATATATTTTTATAAAAAACATTTTTATTTATATAATATGCTCTACATGGCTGCCATCGCTTTGAAAACATTTTAATTTGTTGCTCTTTATTTAAACACATTTTTTAGGGTATCTGAAATATAAAAACTAAATTTAGAAAAAAAAGCATATGTATGGAAACTTATGGCCCACCCTGTATTTCAGATACCCTAAACATTTGTTTAAATAAAGAGCAACAAATTGAAATGTGTTTTCAAAACAATGGCAGTCATGTAGAGCATATTATATAAATGAAAATGTTTTATTTTCTTTTATAAAAAACAATGTTTATTTTTCCTATGTATGGAAACTTATGGCCCACCCTGTTCAACGTTTTCTGATGGAGAAATTTTAACCTTTATTTATATGAAGTCAAGGGTCTCTGATGGACAATTTGGAACTTCCACATATTTGACTGCCACATATTTGACAGCTTTTTCGCATCAACCTACTTCCCACATGAAAATAATGAAGTCTAAATATGGGTCCATCCTTACTGATGATCACCTGAAAAACTGCTTGAGCATCAGCGGCTCCTGAGCAAATCATCAGAATAAGGTCAGTGTGATTCAGTCACTTGCTCTGTAAAGCTGAATATCAATACAGGAACTGAAGCGCATTTAAAAAGCTTCAAAGCTTTTTTTTTTAAACATAATGAGTCCAACCTTAAAAAGTAGATCATGATGACCTGTAGACTGAAACAGTAGATCTCAAGCCATGAAAGTGTGTAAACCCCTGGTCTAGATTTACAGAACAGAGAGGTATTTGACAGGAATAAAAAGAAAAACAGCCACTAATACAGTGATAAGACTTAAACTCTCACAAATTAGTTTTTTTGGCACATATTCAACTTTATCTTTTTTTTGTAAAGTGTTTTATTTAATTTTTAATCGGCCTGTCAGGTTTTTTTTTTCTGTTGTTGACAGATTTTCATTTTCCAAAGGGGGGCGTGACAGAAAAAGTTTGAGAACCACTGCCTTAAATGGTTTAGAGGGAGAAATATGCAAATCCAATCCAAACTTTCTTTGAGGTTCATTGTTTTTAAACATTTCCTGGATGCTGTTTTTGTACCAAACCATGATTACAATCACCTGTTCACATCACATACCTCATTACTAGCCCTAAATTGCCTCTGTCCTAACTTTTTCTGGAATGTGTTGCAGGCCTGAAATGCAGGAATGGATGTTTATTAATAAATGAAATGACAATACTCCCAACTTTTTCTGATGTGGGGTTGTAGTAGTGCAATATTTATGTGGTAATAAAATTAAAGTTAGTATTACTATTAATTTCTTTATTAGAATGAAACTGAATGGTACATGTTACCGTAGTTTAGTTTAAGAGGTATTAATAATTAAATCACTTTCATCTGAATTTAATTATAGTAAAATTACAGCTCCACAAAAAACATGAGCAGTAAAGCTAGAATTAATAATAATTGTATTTCACTGCGTTCTTTTTATCACATGCTCTTTTCTTTTCATTTTTTTATTAAAAGACTTTAGCAATCACACTCAAGAAGAAGCAGAAATTTATCAAGGACCAGCAGATAAAGAAAAGGTAAACATTTTGTTTTGCAGTGTTTATATTTCTGAAAAAAGAAAAAAAACTCATATTATTATTTGTTGCAAGATAGTGTGAATAAAAACTAAACCCTGCATCAAAAAGAAAAAAAAAAATTACAAAATTTTTTTTTGTAAAAGTGTCACATAAAAAGTTAAAACCACCTTGACTTGTAGTGTGTTAAAAATAAATAAATAAAATAAATAAATAAAAAGTAATTTTACTTGTAGCAGAAATAGTAAGATCTTTAAATACTATTGTAATAATGCATGTTAATTCTGTTAATTACTGTTTGAAGCAGTGGTAAAGTACGCTGGATCACTACTCTTGTGTTCATTGGTTTGAATCTCAGCTGTGCTTGCTATCAGCTGGTTGGGCACCTGCTTGGACAGGATTGACAAGTGTTGGGATGGCTGAAACAGCCTAGCTTTTGGTAGCTGCACTTATCAGTGTGGCACCTTATGAATCTTGCTTAAAGAGGTCTCATGTCTGGGAGCAGAATTGCAAAATCAAAAGGATGGCGAGGTGGTAGGTATAGGATATGGTCATTCCTGAACCCTCAGGAGGCCCTTATCCAGTGGCTTTGTTCACATTTTTGTTAGCAACTGTCTAAGAAGATATGGATTTGGGCAGATATGGTCACCTGTAAAATGGTTAGAAACTTGCAAAAATTACATTGCAATAGAACACCACTTGCATCAGCCTGGCAGGGTCAAGCTTATGGGTGCAAACCTCAGCAGTGCTACTGACTTAGCTGGGCATCCAATAAGTACAATTACCCTATACTAATGGGGTGTATTCTCATTGGCTTTACAAAAGCAAGGTGACTCCACCAATGGATGATAGTTCTCCAGACATGATACAGCGCTCTATGAGAAACATCAGATTCCGGTTGAGAGATTGTTGCGTGTGGCTTGCTGCCACTTCTTCTCATTGTCCTCAGTCTTTTTGTAATGGTGCTCACCTAGTGGGTAATTTGAACACCGAACCCCTGTATACCACAAAGGTGTTTTAACACCTCAACTGGCCACCTTTTTTTTACAAGAGAGGGGTACTTAAGAAAAGACAGAAATGAGGGTGAGAGTGAAGACTCTCAGTCCTTTACCCAGTTTGCTCAATGCGAAATAAAGACCAGCAAGTTCTGACTGCTTCTATCGCCTTTTTACAGACCTATGCACAGGTGTTGTGCATTAGGCCAAGCGCTCCTCTGGACTATAACCCTCCAAATATACCAAATCCTGGGTACTGCCCTGGACACCGCAGACATCAAGGAGGTGCCAGACCATGCAGGCTGGACTCCCACCTAGTGTCCAAGGCACTGGCGGGGCAGGAGCGCTGGTGGAAGAGTACAGGCTTAAGGGGGGAGATGTAAAAAGAGGGGTTGACGTGCATGGAGGGTGGCAGGGCTAGACCCTAAGAGACCAGATTTACCCTACAGCGCACTTTAAATTGGGCTATATAACATGGGGCCAGTTTACAAGAGGTAACCCAAAGTGGCAGGTCTTTAGCCATACCCGCTGGCCCAAACAGAGGGAGGGTGCTGTGCTTCCAATCCGCGTTTTGTTTGTGTGCTCACTGTGGTTCTAAGTGCTAGTTTAGCCCTGTTCCAGGTCCAACAACACCACTGGATAAATTGTCTGGCTGATGGAATCCAAGCTTATGCCTCCTGTTTAAGAAACATGGGTGGAACATAGCCAAACTGACACTTAAAGGGGGACATACCTAGTGAGGAGTGGCATAAGCTTTTGTGAGCCATTTCCACCCACATTAGGTGGTCTGACCAGGAGGAGGGATTAGAGGATGCCAGACACCGAAGGGTTTGTTTCAGGTCATGGCCATTTGACTGAGAATAAAAACCATGATGACAGGCTCACATCAGCCCCTAGACTTTGACAAAAGGGCCCCCAGTACCGGATGGCAAACTGAGGGCCTCTGCCAGACCCGTGAAGTCTCATTACTTGTTGCAGGAACAAATCGACCATCTCCCTAGCCAACAGTAGCTTTGATAACATGATGAAATGACTCGCTTTAGAGAAACGGTTAACAACCACCAATTTCACGGTCTTCCCCTTAGATGGGTGCAGGCCCATGATAAAGTCAAGGGAGACGTGAGACCATGAGCGTGTTGGGATAGGCAAGGGGTGTAGAAAAGGGGCGTGTTGAGAAAGTCCAGCTGGTTTGGTTCTGGGGTCCTTGTTCGGGGCACAAATTTAATATATGGTTATAAAAGCCTGTGTGTCACAATCCAGCATGTGGGTGACCCCACTATCAGACCTCAACCACAACCAGAAAACTCGTTTGGGGAAGCTGGAGAACAGGGGCTGTGGTCAGATGCTGCTTGAGCTCTTCAAATATTTCCTGGGCCTTTGTGGACCACAGGAAGCACCCACAAGTTTTGCGAGTGAGGGCCATCAAAGGTGCTGCCACCAAACACCAAGTTCTTCACAAATCTTATGAAAAACGATGATGGGTTTTATCAAGATCCTCATCCTGCTTGATCTTTGTGCTGTATTTGATACAGATAACCATACAATCTTTCTTACACATCTCTCTTTAATTGAATCACTGGAACAACCTTAGCCTGGCAGGCAATGTTCATCACAATTGATAATCACAAGTAATCCACTGTGCTCATAACCCAAGGCTTTCCCCAAATATTTGTTCTTGGGCCCCCTTTTCCCAACATCTAACTGTTTCCCTTATGGCAAATTATTAATCACCACAATGTTAGTCCCAAGAAATCCTTCAACTACTGATAGGAACCTCAAAGTAATGTTGGACTAATTTTGTAGGTTATAGGCTCAGGATGGCGGCGCGTGCAGACGCAGCGGCTTGATGCGCTCCCTTCCTTTGTAGTTTTTTTTCGTTAGTTTTTTTCTTGTCTTATGTTTGTCAGTACATGTAGCAGTAGCAGTGAGCTGCTCATACACTTGAGCACAAATTATCTGCATCAGTGAACAGTACAAGGAGTACACTTTTAATTCGGAAACCATTCCACCGGAGATACTTCGCTCACCTGAGCCCCATGGAGCTATCCTCCCGGCAAAGCGACGAAGGAGACGCAGGGACAGAAAGCAGAAACAGGGGAAGCGAGCTGGGCTACGCGCTAGGCTACAGGCTAACCTCTACAGAGAGTGGACCTCAACAAAGCAGCGGGCCCAGATGGAGTTTCTGGAAGGACACTTAAGGTCTGTGCCAACCAATTAGCTGAGGTTTTTACAAACATATTTAACCTTTTGCTAAAACAAGCTGCTGTCCCGAAGTGCTTTAAAACTTCATACCAGTACCCAAAAAGTCTGCAGTGAAATGCCTTAATGACTATCGACCAGTGGCACTAACACTGGTAGTCATGAAGTGTTTTGAGAGACTGGTTCTTTCACATATGAGAGACATCATACCCCTGGATCTGGATCGACATCAGTTTGCATACAGAACAAACAGATCCTTATGATGCTGTCTCAATGGCACTTCACACAGCATTGTCGCATCTGGAACAGTTCAACACGTACGTGAGGATGTTATTTGTGGACTTTAACACTGTAATTTCTCACAAACTGGTCAAGAAATTGGGGTGCTTGGGGCTGGACAGTTCCATCTGCTCCTGGGTTTTGGACTTCCTCACGGACAGACCACAACGTGTCAGGATAGGGCATCACACCTCCTCCACTCTGATCCTGAACACCGGTACCCCGCAAGGCTGCGTGCTGAGCCCCATGCTCTTTACGCTGTTCATGCACGACTGCACCCCAATCCACACCTCCAAAACAATAATACAATTAGCTGATGACACCACAATTGTTGGCCTAATTACAAATGGTGATGAATGTGCATACGACTTCAGGAGAACAAAGAGGTCAGAACATCACCCTCTTCACATCTCTTGAGAAGTAGTGGAACGTGTGGAGAGTGTGAAATTCCTTGGGGTCCACATATCCAACAATCTAACATGGACACAGAACACCTCATACCTGATCATGAGAGCACATCAAAGACTCCTTCCTGAAGAAGATAAAACAAGCTCAGCTTCCTCAAAAACTCATGATGAACTTTCACTGCAGCACCATCGAGAGCGTCCTCTCCAACTGCATGACTGTGTGGTACTCCAGCTGCACAGCATCAGAAAGGAAGGACCTACGTCAGGTGGTCAGAGCGGCAGAACAAATAATCGGGACCGAACTCCCCAACTTGGACAGTGTTTACAACAGCCATTTACAGAACAAGGCCGGCAGCATCAGTAAGGATTCAACACACCCTGGGAACTATCTGTTTTCCCTGTTATTATCTGGAAAGCGGTACAGGGCTATTCGTGCACACACAGACTGAGAAACAGCTTCTTCCCAAAAGCTTTGGCCTCCATCACCCCTCCCAGCACCTCATAGACTGTGAACTTGAACATTGCGTATTTGCACATCTTCACACAACCATTCTCTCACTCAAGCATAAAATCATCATTTCTGAAACTGAACTGGTATCTCTGTCACTTTATATATTCATTATTTATTTATTTTATTATTTATCTTGAAATCCATACTTTTAAATTGTGTCAAACTAAATTTCGTTGTGCACAAGTATAACGACAATAAAGGTTCTTCTTCTTCTCTCTCTCTCCTTTGATTTCCACATCAGTACACCAATAGAAACTGTATTTTTAAAATTCTTCCTCAAACATTGTTAATGAACAAAGAGTTCTGAAGTGTAAGGGGGTAAGTAATAGTACAAGACCAGTTACTCAAATCAATTAAATCTCAAAACAGATTAAAATATGTCTGTAAGCATATGTAAACTAAATTGTGCATTGTTTAATGTAACCCTTTAGGATAATTTCCTTCATGTAATATGCTGTGATTTAAACGTTCAAATGTAATTTACAGGTGAAAAAGATGGAGCTTGGAGTCGAAGAACCTGGATCAAAATGTGAAGAAAATAAACAAATGAAGCAACTTTTAACCAGACTTAATCTTTTGGAAAATTGGACACTAAAAATAAAAACTTTGGATGTTCTTCAATTGAATGCTATTTCAATACATTGCCAAGAACCGTGTGAAGAAAAAGATCTGGTTCAAACCTTCCTACAAAGGTTGTTAATGATGGATTACAGAGCAAGATACATCACCACCAAACAAGAGAATACCACTTTAGACCCTCTCTCTGCAGATACAGATGAAGAAGTTGATGTATTTGCTGAGCTTGTTTGCCAAAAAGCTTCATCTTTTGATGGTAAAAGTGTAAAAAATCCTATCCATCCCATGGATCTTCAGATGGAGGTGTTCCACTGTTCAGACAATTTCCTGAAGCAACTAATAGTGACTAAACTTTCTCAGTGTCGGTATGCGCTGCCTCTACTGGTGCCAAATCCATTAACGAGAAAGCTCGAGTTTCCTCTGTGGACATTTCGCCAAATTATTAAAAGTTGGAAAACCACTGACACTTCTGGTACCAAGATCAGTAAAACCCAGCATGTTTATGAAGCAGAAACTCCAATGGTGGCGTTCTTCAGGTTAGGGGACGTGTCCTTTTCCAAGTCTCAGCTGATAAACAGCTTGATCAATGAGAAGCATCAGACGTTCTTCCACAGACACTGTCAAGGCAGCATTAAAAACCGTCTACTGATGGATGGAGTTGTGGAGATTGCTTGGTACTGTCCATCTGGAAAGGAAACGGATCATTTTACTGACTGTGTTGCTTTCTGTAATCTACATGGTGATGCAAACACCAGTGAAGAACAACTGGATATTCTGACTGAAATGTCATCTGTAAATGTTCTTTTATCTGATCCTAAAAATGAAAGAAATAAGGAGATGCTACAGAAGCTTGTAAAAGACCCCAAACCACTCATCTGTCTCATTTCTGAGGATGAATCAGGTGTCAGTAAGATTAAGAATGGAAAATATAGAATTGGTCTAAAAGACAGAAATCAGTCAGATATATCTGAGAACCTCAGAACAACCATCACTGAGTGTCTGTCCAAGTCATCTTCAAACTTCAAACTTAAGGATTTAAACAAAAACAATGATATCACAACAGATGAAGATGATCCTGAATGCAGGAAAGGAAAAGAAGCTGCACTAGAGATAATAAAACTACTGGAGGGTAAGGAAATATCCACATTAAAGGAAACACACCTGCCCTGTCAAGGGAAGCTCTGGCATGAGTGGTGTCAGATAAACAAAGACTCGCATCGACTTCAAGGAAACAATTTAGAAATGCAAAAGAGTGAAAAACAAACACAAATGAAACAAATCCGTGAACAGCAACAAGAAATTGGACAATCAGACCTTATGAAACTAATTGTTTCCTCACTGAATTCTCTATCAGAAAATGAAAAATTGTTTTTTAGTAAATGGCTTGAGATTCTACTGGACAAACAAACCTCAGATGATCTTTCAGATCTTCATCACAAGTACAATGAAACATGGACAAAGGTTTTAAACCTCAAAAAGAAACGTGATAAATCAGGAAATATGAAGGCTGAGCAAACAGAACTTGAAGAGATATCTAAAAAATTGAATGCAGCTACATTTGGTCTGGAACACATCTTCAGAGAGATGGGTCAGATATATGAGTCAAATATGTTCATACAAGCAAGTAAGAAAACCTTTAAAGAAAATTATATCTCTTCTTTTCCTAAACTTGCTGCAGAACTCATAAACTCTGGTCTTCCAATGGAGTTGATGGATGGTGATGCTGCTCATGTTCCTCTGATCTGGGTTTCAGCAGTTCTAGATGAACTCATTAAGAAACTGGGAGACCAGAGAGTCTTTGTGCTGTCAGTTCTAGGGATTCAGAGCACAGGGAAATCCACCATGCTGAATGCCATGTTTGGACTCCAGTTTGCTGTCAGTGCTGGAAGGTGCACCAGAGGAGCCTTCATGCAGCTGGTCAGAGTATCAGAGAAGATGAAGGAGCAGCTGAAGTTTGACTACGTTCTTATTGTAGATACAGAAGGGCTTCAAACACTTGAACTTGCAGGAAAATCCATTCGTCATCATGATAATGAACTTGCAACATTTGTTGTAGGTCTTGGAAATCTGACCTTGATCAACATATTTGGTGAGAACCCTGCTGAGATGCAGGAGATTCTTCAGATTGTTGTTCAGGCCTTCCTGAGAATGAAGAAGGTCAAACTGGGACCAAGCTGTATATTTGTCCATCAGAATGTAAGTGACATCACTGCTGGAGAGAAGAACATGGAGGGCAGGAGACGTCTCCAGGAAAAACTGGATGAAATGACAGAATTAGCTGCTAAAGAGGAAGACAGTGAAGCTGAGTGCTTCAGTGATGTTATTGCTTTCAATGTACAAGATGATGTTCAGTATTTTGCACAGCTCTGGGAGGGCAGCCCACCAATGGCTCCACCAAACCCCTCATACAGTGAAAATGTCCAGAAGCTAAAGAGAGCTATTTTTGCAAAAGCCCATAGTATGAAGCTCTCAGAGTTTAAATCACGCATCAGTGATCTGTGGAAGGCTCTACTGAACGAGAACTTTGTTTTTAGCTTCAAAAACACACTGGAGATTGCAGTCTACAGGAAACTAGAAACTGAGTTTGGAAAATGGACCTGGTCCCTCAGAAGTGCCATGTTAGAACATGAAGAAAAACTGCACAACACAATTAAAAACAGAAAACTGCAAAAGATTGAGGACAAAGACCTTTATGATCACATGAAGAAGACCAAAAAAGAAGTGGAGAAATCAATGAAGTGTTACTTTGAAAAGGACAAGGACAAAGACATTTTAATTCAATGGAAAGTGAGATGTGAAAACAAAATTAAACAACTTCTTGAGGATCTTGTTAAAAATGCAAAAACAAACCTGAATGATTTACTTCAACAGCAAAAAGCTCGAGAAGCTTTTGATTACAAAAAGACAGAGTATGATGAAAAGCTCTTCAATATGAGTAAAGCACTTGCTCTAAAACTAAAAAGCACAGAAACTGATGAACGAGTCCTTAGACAGGAGTTTGATGAATTGTGGAACAAATGGCATACTGATCAGATCCAAGACACACCTGTAGAGAAACCTTTTGATTTTTGGGAGGATGTGATACAGATTCTGTCTGAAGTCAATGAACAAGCTGCTGTGTATGAGCGAATATCTCAGGAAGATTACACAAAGATAGATGGACTGGGAGATTATTCATGTTACATTTTAAACAAGCATGAAGACACAAAGACAACAATTAAACTTATATTGGCTGAACCAGTTAAGTCTTTATTTACACAAGATGAAATAAAACTGTTTGAAGTCCATGAGTCAGTTAGAAATCTGACCCTAATTGCCATCCATGAATCTGGAAAATTAATTAAGAAGCTCTGCAGCAAAGTTGCAGGACTTGGGTACAAGAACAGCTACATTCAGGAAATAACTGACCAGGTCAAACACAGAGTTGTTCAATCTAACAGTGAGAACAAGGAAATAAAGCTGAAGAAGGAATTCACTCTGGATCTCTGTCTTCATACCTGTCAACTTGCAAATCCTGAATTCATTAAGATCCACCAACAGTTCAGAGATGAAAATGATGTAAAATTTTATCTAGAAAAGCAGAAACCACAATATTACAACATTTTTCATAACTACTACAGAGGAGCAACAACCACAACAGTATTTGGTGAACTTGTCTACAACAATCTTGTACCGGCCATCCTGGAAGCAGCCTACAATAAAACTGCTATTGATCTGTCAACACAGATGAGATCAGACATGCCAGAATTTAATGGTAACAGGTCACAGCTTGAGAAACACATCCTGAAATCTCTGGCAGAGCAGGAGAACTTTCAGAAGTACATGGAGTACGTCCAACATCCCAAGAAACACTTTGAACAGTTTATTACAGACAGTGTTAATAAATACATCACTGGAAATAACAGTGAGGTTCTGGATCTTTTTAAAGGAAATCTGAAACACAAAGAGCAGAAAGTGATGAACGCTGTGAACATCACAACTGAAGAAGTGAAGAAGAGCAGTGGTGATGCAGACATGTGGCTGAAAAGTTTGAAGAATTTACTAACAGATGAGCTGAGCTTTAAAGAAATAACCTGCACTGATCTGGAGGAAATTACAGATTTAGATTTTCTTCAACAGGTTGTATGTGAAGGTCTCACAAAGATGATGTCAAAACAACATAAAAGCTTCAACAGTGTAACAGACATCAACATGGAAAAGTTTAGTAAGAAACCAGATGAGATTCTGATTGAACATCTCTGTCAGTGCTGCTGGGCTCAGTGTCCATTCTGTAAAGCCATCTGCACCAACACAATGGAGAATCATGATGGAGATCACAGCGTCCCCTTCCACAGAGTAGATGGAATCAAAGGTCGTTACTACAAAAGTGTAAAAAATCTCAGTACTGATTTTTGCACTGTAGCAGTACAAAGTGATAAATGTTTTTATCCCAGTCATGACATAGACAGACCGATTAATTACAAATCATACAGAACAGCAGGAGGAGAATATGCTGAGTGGAGCATCACTCCTGATAATTCAGAGCTCCCATACTGGAAGTGGTTTGTGTGCAGATTCCAAACAGACCTGGAGCAGCACTATGGTAAATCATTCCAAGGATTTAGTGAAATTCCCACTAAATGGAGAGAATACACAAAAACACAAGCTGTTGAGAGTCTGGATGAATACATCTAAAAAAAATGTCAATTATGCGTTTAGTTTTGTGGGCATCTTTAAAATAAAACAAAAAGGAACAAGTCAACATATAAAATGATTCGACATGAGTGTAAATATAAATGTACTGTATATTTTAACAGTGGTCATAACAGCCTCAAACCTGTATTACAAAATTCTTAATTGTGTTAACTGTGTAATGATCCCTGTACACACACCCAAACATCAGCTGGTCAGTAAGGGTCCATTTTAAGTGCAAAATGTGGTACGGGTGTGTCAGAGATTACAAAACAGCAGTTAGGCTACTGTTAGTACAAACATGCAATGTTTATGTGTATGGTAGGTGTAGCTTTTCAAACAATCAAAGTATGTTCCAGATACCTGCTCAACAAGTGTATGTGAAATGGTATGAGAGATACGTGTTGATTTTATTCATTAATAAAATAATTGGGAAAATGAATAAAAACCATAGTAAAACTAGTCAGTATATATATTCCAAGCTAGATAACCCGGTATTTGTGCTGGTTTATATGATAAAAAACATGCAGAAAATAAATAAAGTTGATTAGAGAACTATTAACGTTATTGTATCTGAGGTTTCATCTGTATTCTCTGTAAGATGATTTAATATTTAAAGTAATCTCAAATAAAGTATTTTAAATATTGCTGTGGACTTTTGAGAGTATACATGTGCTTTATGTTCTTAAAGCTGTAATAATGTGTCATGGTTATAAATTAAATGTAAGTTAGGCGTGGTCAGTGTGTGAATAGAACAGGAATGAAGAGAAACAAGAAAGTAACATGCCATCATCATAACAATAATCCATGACTACACAGCAAACAGCATTCTCTCATGGATAAATCATTATCATGGAGTGATTCAGTGTATAAGTGAAAAAAATGAGTGAAAAATGTCCTTATCCACACAAATACATTTATTTTTATAAAAACTTCCGTAAGTGGTTTTTAAATACACTTTTAAAAAATGAAGGAATTGCTTACTCATCACGATTTAACAAGTCAAGTAAAATTTATTAGTATAGCGCTTTTTACAATGAACATTGTCTCAAGGCAACTTTACAGACTCCAGAACCAACAGACCAAAACCCTTGTTGAGCAGACGAGGGTGACAGTGGCAGGAAAAACTCCCTTAAAAATACAGGAAGAAACCTTAACAGGAACTTGACTAACTTGAACTAAAAGTTATGACTAGCAAACAAATAAACAACTGGGGTTTTTCATTATTCATTTCAGTCTGTGATGAAGACATTAGTGAGTTCTGCACATTGTGGTAGAACTTTTCCTGTAGATATTTTTGATGATGTACAATTAATGGGTGAATGATATGATATGGTCTAGTAATGTGTTTTGGCCTCGGTTGAGACCCTGACTCACTTGCAGAACCATTTTTCTTACTGGAAATATTGTGCATTATAATAAAGCTATTATAATCATGAACCAAGCACACCTGCTCTCTGACTCCTGAAAGTGTGAATCATCCATACTAAAACACCTCCACTGTTGGAGACCGAATAAAAAGTAAAACTCCATGTGCCATCTCCAAACACATTGCACTCACCTCCTCACACAAAAGTATTGTGCCACCAATGCACAGGAAAACAAAAGAGACCAAAGACAGCAAAGCCACTACATGTTACAGACACTCGATTACTAATAGTCTCTCACTATTAGTCAAGCCAACAATTGCTTAGACAAACACTCTCTAAAAAATCTTTTTTTGTGTTAATCAAAACCATTCTTGGGAGATTGTGGGTGAATAATAAAACTTTGGAATTTTGTATACAGTGTATCACAAAAGTGAGTACACCCCTCACATTTCTGCAAATATTTTATTATATCTTTTCATGGGACAACACTATAGACATGACACTTGGCTATAACTTAGAGTAGTCAGTGTACAACTTGTATAGCAGTGTAGATTTAATGTTTTCTGAAAATAACTCAACACATAGCCATTAATGTCTAAATGGCTGGCAACATAAGTGAGTACCCCCCACAGTGAACATGTCCAAATTGTGCCCAAAGTGTCAATATTTTGTGTGACCACCATTATTATCCAGCACTGCCTTAACCCTCCTGGGCATGGAATTCACCAGAGCTGCACAGGTTGCTACTGGAATCCTCTTCCACTCCTCCATGATGACATCACGGAGCTGGTGGATGTTAGACACCTTGAACTCCTCCACCTTCCACTTGAGGATGCGCCACAGGTGCTCAATTGGGTTTAGTCCATCACCTTTACCTTCAGCTTCCTCAGCAAGGCAGTTGTCATCTTGGAGGTTTTCGAAGGGAGGGGATCATGCTCTGTTTCAGAATGTCACAGTACATGTTGAAATTCATGTTTCCCTCAATGAACTGCAGCTCCCCAGTGCCAGCAACACTCATGCAGCCCAAGACCATGATGCTACCACCACCATGCTTGACTGTAGGCAAGATACAGTTGTCTTGGTACTTCTCACCAGGGCGCCGCCACACATGCTGGACACCATCTGAGCCAAACAAGTTTATCTTGGTCTCGTCAGACCACAGGACATTCCAGTAATCCATGTTCTTGGACTGCTTGTCTTCAGCAAACTGTTTGCAGGCTTTCTTGTGCGTCAGCTTCCTTCTGGGATGACGACCATGCAGACCGAGTTGATGCAGTGTGCGGCGTATGGTCTGAGCACTGACAGGCTGACCTCCCACGTCTTCAACCTCTGCAGCAATGCTGGCAGCACTCATGTGTCTATTTTTTAAAGCCAACCTCTGGATATGACGCAGAACACGTGGACTCAACTTCTTTGGTCGACCCTGGCGAAGCCTGTTCCGAGTGGAACCTGTCCTGGAAAACCGCTGTATGACCTTGGCCACCATGCTGTAGCTCAGTTTCAGGGTGTTAGCAATCTTCTTATAGCCCAGGCCATCTTTGTGGAGAGCAACAATTCTATTTCTCACATCCTCAGAGAGTTCTTTGCCATGAGGTGCCATGTTGAATATCCAGTGGCCAGTATGAGAGAATTGTACCCAAAACACCAAATTTAACAGCCCTGCTCCCCATTTACACCTGGGACCTTGACACATGACACCAGGGAGGGACAACGACACATTTGGGCACAATTTGGACATGTTCACTGTGGGGTGTACTCACTTATGTTGCCAGCTATTTAGACATTAATGGCTGTGTGTTGAGTTATTTTCAGAAGACAGTAAATCTACACTGCTATACAAGCTGTACACTGACTACTCTAAGTTATATCCAAGTTTCATGTCTATAGTGTTGTCCCATGAAAATATATAATGAAATATTTGCAGAAATGTGAGGGGTGTACTCACTTTTGTGATACACTGTATATTAACAGAATAATAACATGACAAAGTGAAACCAGCAACAGTGTGAATGTAATAAGAATGAAAAAAGTATAGTTTTTCAAGTGTGCCTTATCAAAATGTGTTCTGAGTGTATTCTATATTTATTAAGATTATACAGGTATGTACATAAATCTGTGACTCAGGGACCAGTCTATGGTAATGGTTGAAATTTAAGTATGTGGTCATAGATGCGTAGATGTGGACAAGATTCACTGCACATGCACAGTGACTGGTAAACTGAATAACTCAAGAAACAAATAATATCCTCTTCCGCTGAATGATTCATTTCAAGTTAAGATTAACTTCTGACCAGATTTGGTCTGCCTCAAAGTTGTGCCACAATTTCAGTGGATCCTGTTCTGAGTCAAACTGCTACTTCTGTTCATTCTAGGCAGTGCAGAAAAGTGCTGGTACATACCTTATTAACATGTTGGCGTGTGGATTGGCAAATCATTAAGTAATACAGTTTAGAATTAATGACTAGAACTAATGTGACTTTTCATGTACTGGACTTGTGGAGAGAACTTGGAAAGGCCAAGCATCACGTAATGTCCCCTGGGCAATGTAGTTAATACACAGTCCTTAGAAAAAGTCCAGAAGATGATATAAAGTGAACAAAAAGAGACACCAGCCATATTAGTACACTGGTTGTAGTTATAATAATACAGCAATGATTCTCACCCGTTTTATTCCTGGCTATCTGGTATCTGGGTATTGTTAAAAAACACAGTGCGCTCATTAAAACCTGCTGGATTTTGAAGAGGATGTCTGTGGATAAACGGGAAACGGGGCGGTTTGTTTTATTTCATAACACTAATGGATTCATCGTTGAGGATGTGAGATCCATGCCGGGACCAGATAGGTTTTCTTTATCTCATGTGAGCGATTTATCATTTATAAAGTGATTTTTATTGTGTTTAAACAGTGTTTTTAGTTATGGCTTAAGAAGATTGGTGTATCAGATCGGATTACACGTTTTTTTTTTTCTTTCGATATCCGATTTAGTAATTTGGGCCAATATTGGACAGATACAGATACAGAGTATCGGACCAGTGCCAGCCCTAATCATTATTATTATTTTATTAATATTATTTTTTAACTGACTTTACTATTTGCACTGTTATTGTTTTGCATTTTTAAAAGTTTAAACTATAGTTCTACAGTGTCCGAAGGGTACTGTCAAAAGGAATGGTAAAAAGAGTAATTGTAATTTTTGTGGAAAATGTGGCCACTGGGAGCGTGACTGTTATAAAAAACAATGGGAACAAGGTAAGGCTCAAATCAGAATAAAGGTAATGGCAAGCCTAATGGTAAGAACAAGAATGGCTCTGGCTCTCAGAAGCAGCAGTCTCCACCTCCTGCCAACCCACAGTGGACTCCTGGCCCCGCCCAGTGGACACCACTTCCAATGATGGTGTATCAAGCTACACCCACTTCATCTCCTCCTGTTTCTGATGCACAATAGGGCTGCCCACAAACCGGAGATTTTGCGGTGCAAATTGATTGGTCCTGTTTGACTGCTACTTTATCTGACAAATTCTCTATCTAACATGATGAAGGAGAATACGGGCACTGGGGGCGTGACTGTTATAAAAAACAACAGGAACAAGGTACAGGCTGGAATCAGAATAAAGGTAAAGACATTCATACTTTAACTGGGTGTCTGGTCTGGGTGCTTTCCTCGTGCACGATATTCAACGAATGATTCTTCTCTTGGTTAAGTTCTAGTCTAGTTTAAGGGACAGGACTTTGAGTGACTTTTGAGAAACTACCTAACATATTTATTATGATTATTGTTATTATTGTAGTATATTGGTCTTGTATTTGGTAATTCCTAACTGTAAGTTAATTAACGGACAGAAGGTGGCAGTAAAAGCTTGGTGACAATATAAAAGAATGAGGGTAAAATTCATGCAGAAAATAAATATGTTAAATGTGTTAGAAGTATGAACGTCTGTGACTTCAACTGTGACTTTCTTTATCTAATATATCACAATTATTATTGGTATTACTATTATTGTTTAATTTATTCATATTTATATGAATCATATAATTATTTATTTTAATTTATCCTTACAATTTATTATTATTATTTCTATTAATTTTTCCTAAACCTGTTACTAAGCTTTGACAATACAAATGTATATATTTGCCAAGCCAATAAAGCTACCTAGATTAGAATTTGATAGAGAGAGAGAGAGAGAGAGAGAGAGAGAGAGAGAGAGAGAGATTTCACTTGTTCACTTGGTTTGATTGTACATTTACTGAGTGAACTGTGATTTATGGTAACAGATAAATACCAGAGTGAAACAGCGCTGTGTGGGGTAATATGTACCACAGAGAGAATAAAATCAAGCTTATTTTGCTGCTAGTGTGTTTTTACCACACAGATGAAGAAGTGTACACTTATTACACCCTTTTACTGTGTATAATGTCACGTGACCTGGTGGGTGGAGTTACAACGAGTCTTACCTGTTTATCAGTGAACTTCGTGCTTCACTTTAGAATGAATCTGGATGATGAAGGTGAAATGGCGTCAGGTGAAGGTAAGAATAAAAACTTTTATTCATTATAATGACATCAGAAGATCTGAGTGTAGATTAATACTGAAGATCCGAGTGAACAGAAACTCTTACATTCATCAGCAAACTTCAGTTCTGAAGCACAAATAAAAAAAAAAAAACAGTTTATTTATTCTTCCTGCTTACATCCGGTCTTTTACTGATCACATTCTGCTTTTATTATTGATTCTGGTTTATTGTAGTTCAATAATACAGCGGTGATTCTTAATTTTTTTTTTTTTTATCATCTAACTTCTACACCACAGTACAACTCCCAGATCTCTGATTATCAAAGGAAATGTTCCACCTGTGCCATAGCTCCAAATAAAAAAAAAAGTAATGGTTTGTCATCTAATATGTATTTACACACTAACATTTTTTACAACTTGGTTAAAGACACACTAAAAAGAAACAAGTAGCCTATTGAAGCACTATTTATTTGTAACATGGGTTCTTGCCTCTGTTTAATCTTAATAGAATGATCAGATCACTGGTACAGTGTGGATCTTGAATCAGAGAGGTGATGTGTGACAACAGAGTGCTCTATTGATTTTACTCTCTGGGTGGAATTAGTGAGATCTTGACAAACATGCTTAAAGAACCCACACGGAAATGTAATATATAACATATCTGCCCCTATATCAATAATGGTTTTTCCATATATGTTAGCTGTAAGGTGATTATTATAACATACATGTATCCTCTGGATAAGATAACATACATGAAATATCCATAATAAATAGTGTGTATGTGCAATAAACATGTATAGGATAATTTTTAATACATATATGTTAGCATATATATTTAATTTATATATGCAATTTTATGAACATATATGGCAATATATGAGGCACTGTATATATATATATATAATATATATATAATATAATACTGGCATAAATACAAATAGTAACAGCTGTGTTACATATCCTGGCAGGATTTGATAGGCAGAAACATCAGTGATCAGGCAAAACAGTGTATGTTCCTGTGTACAGTGTATGTTCCTGTGTACAGTGTATGTTCCTGTACACAGTGTATGTTACTGTATACAGTGTATGTTCCTGTATGCAGTGTATGTTCCTGTGTACAGTGTATGTTCCTGTACACAGTGTATGCTCCTGTATACAGTGTATGTTCCTGTATGCAGTGTATGTTCCTGTGTACAGTGTATGTTCCTGTATACAGTGTATGTTCCTGTATACAGTGTATGTTCCTGTACACAGTGTATGTTACTGTATACAGTGTATGTTCCTGTATGCAGTGTATGTTCCTGTGTACAGTGTATGTTCCTGTATACAGTGTATGTTCCTGTACACAGTGTATGTTCCTGTGTACAGTGTATGTTCCTGTACACAGTGTATGTTACTGTATACAGTGTATGTTCCTGTATGCAGTGTATGTTCCTGTGTACAGTGTATGTTCCTGTACACAGTGTATGTTCCTGTATACAGTGTATGTTACTGTATACAGTGTATGTTCCTGTATGCAGTGTATGTTCCTGTGTACAGTGTATGTTCCTGTATACAGTGTATGTTCCTGTACACAGTGTATGTTACTGTATACAGTGTATGTTCCTGTATGCAGTGTATGTTCCTGTGTACAGTGTATGTTCCTGTACACAGTGTATGTTCCTGTATACAGTGTATGTTCCTGTATGCAGTGTATGTTCCTGTGTACAGTGTATGTTCCTGTACACAGTGTATGTTCCTGTATACAGTGTATGTTCCTGTATACAGTGTATGTTACTGTATACAGTGTATGTTCCTGTATGCAGTGTATGTTCCTGTGTACAGTGTATGTTCCTGTATACAGTGTATGTTCCTGTACACAGTGTATGTTCCTGTATACAGTAAATGTTCCTGTAAACAGTATATGTTCCTGTATACATTATATGTTCCTGTATACAGTGTATGTTCCTGTATACAGCGTACGTTCTCGTATACAGTGTACGTTCCTGTACACAGTGTATGTTCCTGTATACAGTGTATGTTCCTGTATACAGTGTATGTTCCCGCATACAGTGTACGTCCCCGTATACAGTGTACGTTCCCGTATACAGTGTACGTTCCTGTATACAGTGTGCATTACTGTATACAGTGTGCGTTCCCGTATACAGTGTACGTTCCCGTATATAGTGTATGTTCCCGTATACAATGTACGTTCCCGTTTACAGTGTACGTTCCCGTATACAGTGTACGTTCCAGTATACGGTGTATGTTCCAGTGTACAATAGGTGTAAATAACAACTGTTTCTGTTTTTGTTTCAATCAAGCTTCCGGTAGACATGGAGGCACTGATGCGACAACCAGCTGTGTTCAAAATCAAGATACATCAAAAAAACATGAGGTATGTACCCAGTACTAGGTAGGTGCAGCAGTGCATTATGGGTATAATTAATGTCTGAATGTAGAAGAACTTTTCCCAATTTATTAAACATGTAGTAAATGAATAATAATCACATTGTTTGTGTTTAAGGTCAATGATGTTACATCCCAAACTGAAACTACCACATTCCAAATTCAAAGTACCACATTTCAGGATAAAAGTACTACAATAAAATCTCAAGGTACCGCATCACAAGCTAAAAGTACAACATCCCAACATGGAAGTACCAAATCACAACCTGGAAGTACCACTACCCAAAATGAAAAGACAACAACGCAAAATTCAAATATCAAACTCCAACATGAAATTACATCCTCCAAAACTGGAAGTACCACATCCCAGACTGAAAGTACAACAGACAATACCACATCCCCAGCTGAAAGTACCACACCCCCAGCTGAAAGTACCACACCCCCAGCTGAAAGTACCACATCCCCAGCTGAAAGTACCACACCCCAGTCTAAAAGTTCTACATCCCAATTTGAAAGTTCTACACCGCAAGTGGAAAAGACCACACCCCGATCTGATAGTTCTACATCTGAAGCTGAAAGTACCACACCCCAATCTGCAAGTTCTACACCCCAAGCTGAAAGTACCACACCCCAATCTAAAAGTTCTACATCTCAAGCTGAAAGTACCATACCCCAATCTAAAAGTTCTTCATCCCAAGCTGAAAGTACCACACCCCAATCTAAAAGTTCTACATCTCAAGCTGAAAGTACCACACCCCAATCTAAAGGTTCCACACCCCAAGCTGAAAGTACCACACTCCAATCTAAATGTTCTACACCCCAAGCTGAAAGTACCACACCCCAATCTGAAGGTTCTACATCCCAAGCTGAAAGTACCACACACCAATCTAAAAGTTCTTCATCTCAAGCTGAAAGTACCACACCCCCAGCTGAAAGTA
Source organism: Trichomycterus rosablanca (assembly GCF_030014385.1). Lineage (NCBI taxonomy): Eukaryota > Metazoa > Chordata > Actinopteri > Siluriformes > Trichomycteridae > Trichomycterus > Trichomycterus rosablanca. The sequence goes on from NC_085989.1 coordinate 55,266,212, forward strand.
CCACACCAAAATCTGAAAATTCTACATCCCAAGCTGAAAGTACCACACCCCAATCTAAAAGTTCTTCATCTCAAGCTGAAAGTACCACACCCCCAGCTGAAAGTACCACACCAAAATCTGAAAATTCTACATCCCAAGCTGAAAGTACAACACCCCAATCTAAAAGTTCTACATCCCAAGCTGAAAGTACCACACCCCAATCTGAATGTTCTACACCCCAAGCTGAAAGTACCACACCCCAGTCTAAAAGTTCCACATCCCAATTTAAAAGTTCTACACCCCAAGCAGAAGAGACCACACCCCAATCTGAAAGTTCTACACCCCAAGTGGAAAAGACCACACCCCGATCTGAAGGTACCACACCCCAGTCTAAAAGTTCTACATCCCAATTTAAAAGTTCTACACCCCAAGCTGAAGGTACCACACCCCAATCTGAAAGTTCTACACCCCAAGCGGAAAAGACCACACCCCGATCTGAAGGTACCACACCCCAATCTAAAGGTTCTTCATCTCAAGCTGAAAGTACCACATCCCAATCTAAAAGTTCTACATCTCAAGCTGAAAGTACCACATCCCAATCTAAAAGTTCTACATCTCAAGCTGAAAGTACCACACCCCAATCTAAAGGTTCCACATCCCAAGCTAAAAGTACCACTCCCCCAGCTGAAGGTACCACACCCCAATCTAAAGGTTCCACATCCCAAGCTGAAAGTACCACTCCCCCAGCTGAAGGTACCACACCTCACTCTGAAAGTTCTACATCCCAAGCTGAAAGTACCACACCCCAATCTGAAAATTCTACATCACAAGCTGAAAGTACCACACCACAATCTAAAAGTTCCTTATCCCAAGCTGAGAGTACAACACCCCAATCTAACAGTTCTTCATCCCTAGCTGAAGGTACCACACCCCAATCTAAAAGTTCTACATCCCAAGCTGAAAGTACCACACTCCAATCTGAAAGTACCACACCCCAGTCTAAAAGTTCTACATCCCAATTTAAAAGTTCTACACCCCAAGCGGAAGAGACCACACCCCAATCTGAAAGTTCTACACCCCAAGCGGAAAAGACAACACTCCGATCTGATAGTTCCACATCTGAAGCTGAAAGTACCACACCCCAATCTGAAAGTTCTACATCTGAAGCTGAAAGTACCACACCCCAATCTGAAAGTTCTACATCTCAAGCTGAAAGTACCACACCCCAATCTGAAAGTTCTACATCTCAAGCTGAAAGTACCACACCCCAAGCTGAAGAGACCACACCCCAATCTGAAAGTTCTACACCCCAAGCTGAAAAGACCACACCCCGATCTGATAGTTCCACATTTGAAGCTGAAAGTACCACACCCCAATCTGAAAGTTCTACATCTCAAGCTGAAAGTACCACACCACAATCTGAAAGTTCTACATCTCAAGCTGAAAGTACCACACCCCAAGCTGAAGGTACCACACCCCAATCTAAAGGTTCTTCATCCCAAGCTGAGAGTACCACACCACAATCTAACAGTTCTTCATCCCAAGCTGAAGGTACCACACCCCAATCCAAAAGTTTTACATCCCAAGCTGAAAGTACCACACCCCAATCTAAAAGTTCTTCATCTCAAGCTGAAAGTACCACACCCCAATCTAACAGTTCTTCATCCCAAACTGAAGGTACCACACCCCAATCTAAAAGTTCTACATCCCAAGCGGAAGGGACCACACCCCAATCTGAAAGTACCATACCCCAATCTAAAAGTTCTACATCTCAAGCTGAAAATACCACTTCCCAATCTGAAAGTTCTACATCCCAAGCTGAAAGTACCACACCCCAATCTAAAAGTTCTACATCCCAAGCTGAAGGTACCACACCCCAATCTGAAAGTTCTTCATCCCAAGCTGAAAGTACCACACCCCAATCTAAAAGTTCTACATCCCAAGCTGAAAGTACCACACCCCAATCTAAAAGTTCTACATCCCAAGCTGAAAGTACCACACCACAATCTAAAAGTACGACATACCAGGTAAAAAGTACCACATCTCAATCTAAAGGTTCTACATCCCAAGCTGAAAGTACCACACCCCAATCTAAAAGTTCTACATCCCAAGCTGAAGGTACCACACCCCAATCTGAAAGTTCTTCATCCCAAGCTGAAAGTACCACACCCCAATCTAAAAGTTCTACATCCCAAGCTGAAGGTACCACACCCCAATCTAAAAGTTCTACATCCCAAGCTGAAAGTACCACACCACAATCTAAAAGTACGACATACCAGGTAAAAAGTACCACATCTCAATCTAAAGGTTCCACATCCCAAGCTGAAAGTACCACTCCCCCAGCTGAAGGTACCACACCCCACTCTGAAAGTTCTACATCCCAAGCTGAAAGTACCACACCCCAATCTGAAAATTCTACATCACAAGCTGAAAGTACCACACCACAATCTGAAAGTTCTACATCCCAAGCTGAAAGTACCACACCCCAATCTGAAAATTCTACATCACAAGCTGAAAGTACCACACCACAATCTAAAAGTTCTTCATCCCAAGCTGAGAGTACAACACCCCAATCTAACAGTTCTTCATCCCTAGCTGAAGGTACCACACCCCAATCTAAAAGTTCTACATCCCAAGCGGAAAGTACCACACTCCAATCTGAAAGTACCACACCCCAGTCTAAAAGTTCTACATCCCAATTTAAAAGTTCTACACCCCAAGCGGAAGAGACCACACCCCAATCTGAAAGTTCTACACCCCAAGCGGAAAAGACAACACCCCGATCTGATAGTTCCACATCTGAAGCTGAAAGTACCACACCCCAATCTGAAAGTTCTACATCTCAAGCTGAAAGTACCACACCCCAATCTGAAAGTTCTACATCTCAAGCTGAAAGTACCACACCCCAATCTGAAAGTTCTACATCTCAAGCTGAAAGTACCACACCCCAAGCTGAAGGTACCACACCCCAATCTAAAGGTTCTTCATCCCAAGCTGAGAGTACCACACCACAATCTAACAGTTCTTCATCCCAAGCTGAAGGTACCACACCCCAATCCAAAAGTTTTACATCCCAAGCTGAAAGTACCACACCCCAATCTAAAAGTTCTTCATCTCAAGCTGAAAGTACCACACCCCAATCTAACAGTTCTTCATCCCAAACTGAAGGTACCACACCCCAATCTAAAAGTTCTACATCCCAAGCGGAAGGGACCACACCTCAATCTGAAAGTACCATACCCCAATCTAAAAGTTCTACATCTCAAGCTGAAAATACCACTGCCCAATCTGAAAGTTCTACATCCCAAGCTGAAAGTACCACACCCCAATCTAAAAGTTCTACATCTCAAGCTGAAGGTACCACACCCCAATCTGAAAGTTATTCATCCCAAGCTGAAAGTACCACACCCCAATCTAAAAGTTCTACATCCCAAGCTGAAGGTACCACACCCCAATCTAAAAGTTCTACATCCCAAGCTGAAAGTACCACACCACAATCTAAAAGTACGACATACCAGGTAAAAAGTACCACATCTCAATCTAAAGGTTCCACATCCCAAGCTGAAAGTACCACTCCCCCAGCTGAAGGTACCACACCCCACTCTGAAAGTTCTACATCCCAAGCTGAAAGTACCACACCCCAATCTGAAAATTCTACATCACAAGCTGAAAGTACCACACCACAATCTAAAAGTTCTTCATCCCAAGCTGAGAGTACAACACCCCAATCTAACAGTTCTTCATCCCTAGCTGAAGGTACCACACCCCAATCTAAAAGTTCTACATCCCAAGCTGAAAGTACCACACTCCAATCTGAAAGTACCACACCCCAGTCTAAAAGTTCTACATCCCAATTTAAAAGTTCTACACCCCAAGCGGAAGAGACCACACCCCAATCTGAAAGTTCTACACCCCAAGCGGAAAAGACAACACCCCGATCTGATAGTTCCACATCTGAAGCTGAAAGTACCACACCCCAATCTGAAAGTTCTACATCTGAAGCTGAAAGTACCACACCCCAATCTGAAAGTTCTACATCTCAAGCTGAAAGTACCACACCCCAATCTAAAAGTTCTACATCTCAAGCTGAAAGTACCAAACCCCAAGCTGAAGAGACCACACCCCAATCTGAAAGTTCTACACCCCAAGCTGAAAAGACCACACCCCGATCTGATAGTTCCACATCTGAAGCTGATAGTACCACACCCCAATCTGAAAGTTCTACATCTCAAGCTGAAAGTACCACACCCCAATCTGAAAGTTCTACATCTCAAGCTGAAAGTACCACACCCCAAGCTGAAGGTACCACACCCCAATCTAAAGGTTCTTCATCCCAAGCTGAGAGTACCACACCACAATCTAACAGTTCTTCATCCCAAGCTGAAGGTACCACACCCCAATCCAAAAGTTTTACATCCCAAGCTGAAAGTATCACACCCCAATCTAAAAGTTTTTCATCTCAAGCTGAAAGTACCACACCACAATCTAACAGTTCTTCATCCCAAGCTGAAGGTACCACACCCCAATCTAAAAGTTCTACATCCCAAGCGGAAGGGACCACACCCCAATCTAAAAGTTCTACATCTCAAGCTGAAAATACCACTTCCCAATCTGAAAGTTCTACATCTCAAGCTGAAAGTACCACACCCCAATCTGAAAGTTCTACATCTCAAGCTGAAAGTACCACACCCCAAGCTGAAGGTACCACACCCCAATCTAAAGGTTCTTCATCCCAAGCTGAGAGTACCACACCACAATCTAACAGTTCTTCATCCCAAGCTGAAGGTACCACACCCCAATCCAAAAGTTTTACATCCCAAGCTGAAAGTACCACACCCCAATCTAAAAGTTCTTCATCTCAAGCTGAAAGTACCACACCACAATCTAACAGTTCTTCATCCCAAGCTGAAGGTACCACACCCCAATCTAAAAGTTCTACATCCCAAGCGGAAGGGACCACACCCCAATCTGAAAGTTCTACATCTCAAGCTGAAAATACCACTTCCCAATCTGAAAGTTCTACATCCCAAGCTGAAAGTACCACACCCCAATCTAAAAGTTCTACATCCCAAGCTGAAGGTACCACACCCGAATCTAAAAGTTCTACATCCCAAGCTGAAAGTACCACACCACAATCTAAAAGTACGACATACCAGGTAAAAAGTACCACATCTCAATCTAAATGTTCTACATATCAAGCTGAAAGTACCACACCTCAACCTAAAAGTACTACATCCCAAGCGGAAGGTACCACACCCCAATCTGAAAGTTCTGCATCCCAAGCTGAATGTACCACACCCCAATCTGAATTTAAAAGTTCGACATCTCAAGCTGAATGTACCACACCCCAATCTGAATTTAAAAGTTTTACATCTCAAGCTAAAAGTACCACACCCCAGTCTGAAAGTTCTGCGTCCGAAGCTGAAAGTACCACACCCCAATCTAAAAGTTCGACATCCCAAACTGAAAGTACCACACCTCAATCTGAAAGTTCTACAACCAGGGCGAAAGGGACCACACCCCACATCCCTTATCAAGCTGAAGATGCCCAATCTCATGCTGAACATACCACATTCTATATTGAAAATACCACATCCCAACCGGAATACACTACACACCACGTAGAATGGAACAGTGGTAAGTTGTATTTTTCTTACAAACCGAATACAAAACAAATTGAGTTAAAACTAGTATAGTAGCTAAAATTCTAATCAAAACAAATCAGTGTTTTCTAAACTGCTGTACAGGTAAGTAATTCAACATTTTACACACAAACTATGTTTATCGTTACATTGTTTATCATTACATAAAAAGTCATTATTCCGTCTTTTTAAGGAATCATTTCCTCAAAACACAAATGCCAGAAATTTAGGAGACTGGCACTGCCAACTGCTTTCAACTACCAGAACATACAGGGGTTGGTCAATGAAACTGAAACACCTGGTTTTAGACCACAATAATTTATTAGTATGGTGTAGGGCCTCCTTTTGCGGCCAATACAGCGTCAATTCGTCTTGGAAATGACATATACAAGTCCTGCACAGTGGTCAGAGGGATTTTAAGCCATTCTTCTTGCAGGATAGTGGCCAGGTCACTACGTGATGCTGGTGGAGGAAATTGTTTCCTGACTCGCTTCTCCAAAACACCCCAAAGTGGCTCAATAATATTTAGATCTGGTGACTGTGCAGGCCATGGGAGATGTTCAACTTCACTTTCATGTTCATCAAACCAATCTTTCACCAGTCTTGCTGTGTGTATTGGTGCATTGTCATCCTGATACACCTTCAGGATACAATGTTTGAACCATTGGATGCACATGGTCCTCCAGAATGGTTCGGTAGTCCTTGGCAGTGATGCGCCCATCTAGCACAAGTATTGGGCCAAGGGAATGCCATGATATGGCAGCCCAAACCATCACTGATCCACCCCCATGCTTCACTCTGGGCATGCAACAGTCTGGGTGGTACGCTTCTTTGGGGCTTCTCCACACCGTAACTCTCCCGGATGTGGGGAAAACAGTAAAGGTGGACTCATCAGAGAACAATACATGTTTCACATTGTCCACAGCCCAAGATTTGCGCTCCTTGCACCATTGAAACCGACGTTTGGCATTGGCACGAGTGACCAAAGGTTTGGCTATAGCAGCCCGGCCGTGTATATTGACCCTGTGGAGCTCCCGATGGACAGTTCTGGTGGAAACAGGAGAGTTGAGGTGCACATTTAATTCTGCCGTGATTTGGGCAGCCGTGGTTTTATGTTTTTTGGATACAATCCGGGTTAGCACCCGAACATCCCTTTCAGACAGCTTCCTCTTGCGTCCACAGTTAATCCTGTTGGATGTGGTTTGTCCTTCTTGGTGGTATGCTGACAGTACCCTGGATACCGTGGCTCTTGATACATCACAAAGACTTGCTGTCTTGGTCACAGATGCGCCAGCAAGACGTGCACCAACAATTTGTCCTCTTTTGAACTCTGGTATGTCACCCATAATGTTGTGTGCATTGCAATATTTTACCCTGCTAATTGAACCTTCACACTCTGCTCTTACTGGTGCAATGTGCAATTAATGAAGATTGGCCACCAGACTGGTCCAATTTAGCCATGAAACCTCCCACACTAAAATGACAGGTGTTTCAGTTTCATTGTCCAACCCCTGTAAGTGGAACAGAGTTATTGTCATTATAATAAGGAATGTTATATTGATTTCACTTCATTTTCTTATACTGTTCCTACTTTTAATTTACAGACAACAACGCTCCCCTGCAACAAAAGAAGCAAATATTATACACTACCAACAAACTACCAAACTGCCAAAGTGTAAGTAAAATCTGATAGTGTTTGTATAACTAATGGTGTTTAATAGCTGGCATTATCCCAACAGAGCATTTTTAATAATCTTTATAAGAATAACACATATTAGAAGGGTTTATTTTTAATGACCAAATATCAAAACACTGGTTGTAAGTAAAAGTAGGTTGTCATGTGATATTGGAGAAAAAAGACTAGTCAGACTAATTGACCTTCTTCCATTGCTCCAATGTCCTGTTCCAATGTTGATGGTGGACAGTATGATCTGTAATTTGAGTCACAGTAGCTCTTCTTTTGGACTGTACCAGACACCATAGCTTTCATGTTCCCTGGCATCAATAAGTATTGACTGTCCAACAACCTGTCAGTGGTTCAACTGGGTCCCAGAATGTTCAAGTAAATACAGCATAAGATGTCTGCCAACTGACCTTTCTCACTAAGCAAGACACTGCAGTTGGATTTATAATTAATATCGCAAATGCAATGTAATACCTCATACCCCTTTGACAGTACCACAAATTTTCTATTTATGATACAATCAGTAAACATAATTGATATGTCAGAATTTCCTTATATGTTATAGTAGCTGTGGAATTAGGTACACCTATTGGATTACTGCAGAAACAGTATTCCCATAACCTCAGCTCGTCTTAGCAGCAAGTATTAAAGAAAAGCTTCCGAGCTTTGCTGAACATGTGTTTAATGTGTCTTCATGAACTTCAAACTCCAATATTGCTTGTAATAAAATATATACAAGTGTCTGTAAATGTTTTACTTTACTGCCATTTCCAAATGTACATTGTTTAACATAGGAAATGATTGATTATGAACTTTAAAAATATGCTGCAATTTAATATTTTTACAGGAAAAAGCAAAAATAAAACCTGACTCAAAATTTGAAGAAAGAACAAAGACAGAACAACTTTTAACTAGACTTCATCTTCTGGAAAAGCAGAAACTAAAAATGGAAACTTTAGATGTTCTTCAACTAACTTTTCTTTCATTACATTGCCAAGAGTCTGGTGAAGAAAAAGATCTGGTTCAAACCTTCCTACAAAGGTTGTTAATGATGAATTACAGAGCAAGATACATCAGCACCAAAGAAATACACACTGCTTTAGACTCTCCTTCCTCAGATACAGATGAGAACAAAGTTGATGTATTTGAGGAGCTATTTGGCAAAAAAGCTGAATCTTCTGATGGTCAGAGTGTAAAAACTCCTATCCATCCCATGGATCTTCAGATGGCGGTGTTCCACTGCTCAGACAGTTTCCTGAAGCAACTAATAGTGACTAAACTCTCTCAGTGTCAGTATGCTCTGCCTCTACTGGTGCCAAATCCATTTACTGAAAAGATCGAGTTTCCTCTGTGGACATTTCGCCAAATTATTAAAAGCTGGAAAACCACTAACACTTCTGGTACCAAGATCAGCAAAACCCAGCATGTTTATGAAGCAGAAACTCCAATGGTGGCGTTCTTCAGGTTAGGGGATGTGTCCTTTTCCAAGTCTCAGCTGATGAACAGCTTAGTCAATGAGAAGCATCAGACGTTCTTCCACAGACACTGTCGTGGCAGCATTAAAAACCGTCTACTGATGGATGGAGTTGTGGAGATTGCTTGGTACTGTCCATCTGGAAAGGAAACGGATCATTTTACTGACTGTGTTGCTTTCTGTAATCTACATGGTGATGCAAAAACCAGTAAAGAACAACTGGATATTCTGACTGAAATGTCATCTGTAAATGTTGTTCTTTTGTCTGATCCTAACAATGAAAGAAATAAGGAGATGCTACAGAAGCTTCTGAAAGACCCCAAACCACTCATCTGTCTCCTTTCTGAAGATCAATCAGGTGTCAGTAAGATTAAGAATGGAATATACAGAATTGGTTTAAAAGACAGAAATCAGTCAGACGTATCTGACAACCTCAGAACAACCATCACAGAGTGTCTGTCCAAGTCATCCTCAGTTTTTAAACTTGAGGATTTACACAAAAACAATGAGATCAGCACAGATGAAGATGATCCTGAATGCAGGAAAGGAAAAGAAGCAGCACTAGAGATAATAAAACTACTGGAGGGGAAGGAAATATCCACATTAAAGGAAACACATCTGCCCTGTCAAGGGAAGCTCTGGTATGAGTGGTGTCAGATAAACAAAGACTTACATCGACTTCAAGGAAACAATTTAGAAATGCAAAAGAGTGAAAAACAAACACAAATGAAACAAATCCGTGAACACCAACAAGAAAATAGACAATCAGCATTTATAAAACTAATTGTTTCCTCACTGAATTCTCTATCAGAAAATGAAAAATCATTTTTTATTAAATGGCTTGAGATTCTACTGGACAAACAAACCTCAGATGATCTTTTAGATCTTCATCACAAGTACAATGAAACATGGATAAAGGTTTTAAACCTTAAAAAGAAACATGATAAATCAGGAAAGATAAAGGCTGAGCCAACAGAACTTGAAGAAATATCTAAAAAACTAAATGCAGCAATGTTTGGTTTGGAACACATCTTCAGAGAGATAGGTCAGATATATGAATCAGATATGTCTATACAAACAAGTAAGAAAACATTTGAGGAAGGAAGCATCTCTAATCTTCCCAAACTTGCTGCAGAACTCATAAAATCTGGTCTTCCAATGGAGCTGATGGATGGTGATGCTGCTCATGTTCCTCTGATTTGGGTTTCTGCAGTTCTGGATGAACTCATAAAGAAACTGGGAGACCAGAGAGTCTTTGTGCTGTCAGTTCTAGGGATTCAGAGCACAGGAAAATCCACCATGCTGAATGCCATGTTTGGACTCCAGTTTGCTGTCAGTGCTGGAAGGTGCACCCGAGGAGCCTTCATGCAGCTGGTCAGAGTATCAGAGGAGATGAAGGAGCAGCTGAAGTTTGACTATGTTGTTATTGTCGATACTGAAGGGCTTCGAGCACTTGAGCTTGCAGGAAAATCCACTCGTCATCATGATAATGAACTTGCAACATTTGTTGTAGGTCTTGGAAATCTGACTTTGATCAACATATTTGGTGAGAACCCTGCTGAGATGCAGGAGATTCTTCAGATTGTTGTTCAGGCCTTCCTGAAAATGAAGAAGGTCAAACTAAATCCCAGATGTATGTTTGTCCATCAGAATGTTGGTGACATCACTGCTGGAGAGAAGAACATGGAGGGTAAAAGACGTCTACAGGAAAAACTGGATGAAATGACAAAATTAGCTGCTAAAGAGGAAGACAGTGAAGCTGAGTGCTTCAGTGATGTTATTGCTTTCAATGTACAAGATGATGTTCAGTATTTTGCACAGCTCTGGGAGGGCAGTCCACCAATGGCTCCACCAAACCCCTCATACAGTGAAAATGTTCAGAAGCTAAAGAGAGCTATTTTCACAAATGCTACCAAGTCTCATAGTATGAAACTCTCAGAGTTTAAATCACGCATCAGTGATCTGTGGAAAGCTCTACTGAACGAGAACTTTGTTTTTAGTTTTAAAAACACACTGGAGATTGCAGTCTACAGGAAACTAGAAACTGAGTTTGGAAAATGGACCTGGTCCCTCAGGAGTGCCATGTTAGAACATGAAGAAGAACTGCACAGCAAAATCAAAAACCAAAAACTGCAAAAGATTGAGGACAAAGATCTTTATGATCACATGAAGAAGACCAGAGAAGACGTGGAGAAATCAATGAAATGCTATTTTAAAAAGGACAAGATAAGTTTAATTCAGTGGAAAGCTAGATGTGAACAGAGAATTAAACAACTTCTTGAAAATCTTGTCAAAAATGCAAAAACAAACCTGAATGATTTACTTCAACAGCAAAAAGCTCGAGAAGCTTTTGATCACAAAAAGACAGAGTATGATGAAAAGCTCTTCAATATGAGTAAAACACTTGCTCTACAACTAAAAAGCACAGAAACTGATGAACGAGTCCTCAGTCAGGAATTTGATCAAGTGTGGAACAAATGGGTCACTGATCTGACACAAGACACACCTGTAGAGGAACATTTTGATGTTTGGGAGGATGTGATACAGATTCTATCTGAAGGTAATGAACAAGCTGCTGTGTATGAGCGAAGATCTCAGGAAAATTACACAAAGATGCAAAGCCTGGGTGATTATTCATGGTACATTTTAAAGAAATCAAAGCTAAAGCAAGGTTTTGATTATGTTAGGTCTGTATTTACACAAGATGAAATGAGTCCTTTTGAAGTTCAGGAGTCAGTGAGGGACCTAATCAACAATGTCATCCAAGAATCTGAGGATTTAGTCAAGAATATCTGCAGCAAAATTACAGGCCTGGGGTACAAGAACAGCTACATTCAGGAAATAACAGAACATGTCAAACACAGAGTTGAGAAATATCACAGTGAGAACAAGAAAATAAAGCTAAAGAAGGAATTCACTCTGGATCTCTGTCTTCATGTGTGTTACCTTGCAAATCCCAAATTCACCAAGATCCACCAACAGTTCAGAGATGAAAATGATGTAAAATTGTACCTGGAAAAACAGAAACAACAATATTACAGCGTCTTCCAAAACTACTGCAGAGGAGCAACAACCACAACAGTATTTGGTGAACTTGTCTACAACAATCTTGTACCATCCATCCTGGAAGCAGCCTACAATAAAACTGCTATTGATCTGACATCACAGATGAGATCAGACATGCCAGAATTTAATGGTAACAGGTCACAGCTTGAGAAACATGTCCTGAAATCTCTAGCAGAGCAGGAGAACTTTGAGAAGTACATGGAGTACATCCACCATCCCAAGAAACACTTTGAACAGTTTATTACAGAAAAGGTTGGTAAATACATCACTGAAAATAACAGCGAGGTTCTGAATCTTCTCAAAGGAAACCTGAAACACAAAGAGCAGAAAGTGATGAACGCTGTGAACATCACAACTGAAGAAGTGAAGAAGAGCAGTGGTGATGCAAACATGTGGCTGAGAAGTTTGAACAATTCACTAACAGACTTAAACGATATTACTTTTACTAATTTCGAGGAAATTAAAGATTTAGATTTACTTCAGCAGGTTGTGTGTGAAGGTCTCACAAAGACAATATCAGAAAAACATAAAAGCTTTAACAGTGTATCAGACATCAACATGGAGAAGTTCAGGAAGAAACCAGATGAGATTCTGATTGAACATCTCTGTCAGTGCTGCTGGGTTCAGTGTCCATTCTGTAAAGCCGTCTGCACCAACACAATGAAGGATCATGATGGAGATCACAGTGTCACCTTCCACAGAGTAAATGGAATAATAGGATGGCACTACAGATACACAACAAATTTCAATATTGATTTCTGCACAACTCTAGTACAAAGTGATAAAGGCTTCTTCCCAGGTCTTGAAACAGAAAAAACATTCCCTTACAAATCATATAGAAGAGCAGGAGGAGAATATGCTAGGTGGAGCATCACACCTGATAATTCAGAGCTCCCATACTGGAAGTGGTTTGTGTGCAGATTCCAAACAGACCTGGAGCAGCACTATGGAAAAACATTCCAGGGAAACGGAATGATTCCCTCTAAATGGATAAAATACACAAAAACACAAGCTATAGAGAGTCTGGATGAACACATTTAAAGAATTCTGTTCTGTGTTCTGTGACCAAAAACAAAACAAAAACATGATTCTCCAGCAGAATTAGATTGATATTGAAGTGGCCACAACAGCAATGAACTTTTTAATGAAAATTATTGGGAAATCTTTTGTAATTTTAACTTTATTATTAATCACTGTGTACACACATCTAATATTTGCTTACTATTTAATGTACTTACTATGTGCAGGGTGCTCAGGTGCTACGATGGAAAAATATGCTAGCCCACCCACTAACATTCAGATCTGGACTTATATCTGGCTATATCTGGTGGATGGCTGGACATTCTAGCCAATGGGAGCCCCACAAAGCCCACATAAATAATGGGTTACAATGGGCACTTGGCTTTGTCCAATTTAGAATTAAATCAAACCAGATCATATTACTGTGATAATATTAAGGTAGTCATTAAAATATTCCATATGTGATTCTTGTAATAGACACAGAAACTAATATTGAATTAATTATATGTTCTTCTTTGATTTAACAATGTGGAGATTTATTAATATTATAGGATAAAAATTGAATTCTCGATCTTTTATAAAACATCATATAAAGTTGTTATGGCTGTGAGATGTGTAGATTAGCAGGATGTGCATAACTTTGGAAATGCATTTTAAATAAATAAAGATCAATGTCTCAAAGCTCACCAGCAGTTTTATTTAAATACAATTCTGCAAAACAGTATTCACACCCTGCAAACTCAAATTCACACAACTCCATGATTGCTGTTATATCCTGTTATGTTAAGGCACCAAGAAGAGCGGCGGGAAAGAGGAGGAGGGAGAAAGAGAGAACGTGTATAGAGTCTGCTTGTGTTTGTGATCAAACCTTTTGATATTGTATAATTAGTTTGTCCATACTTTTGTTGTGTTGCCTGATACCTGACCTTGCCTGTTGACCACGATTTAGCCTGCTGTGTTGGAACTTTGTTTTGTTGTACATATTGTAAATAATCTTCTTTTCATCAGTTGTAGGGAGTGGCTGCCATTTTTGTTGGCATTCGGGGTTTGTTTTGTCTCTGTTTTTGGGTTAGCTAGGGAGCAAGGTAAGACCCTGTATCTTTTGTTGGTTTTTTTTTTTGTTAGGGAAGCTAGCTTTGGTTTATGCTAGTTAGACTGGGCTTTTGTTTATTATTTTGGCCTGGGCCACTCCTAAAGTCTTATTCGAATGTTCAATACATTTTTGAACTCATCTGTTGTGTTGTCAGTCTGTTATTTCACCTTTTTCCCTCACATTCTTAAACAATTTACTTGTTACGGCCTAACCCTAGACTGGGTCGTAATAATTGGGGGCTTGTCCTATTTCTTCTAACTGATAGCTTATCTGTTTTTTTTTTCGTTTCGTTTTGTTCCCTGTGTAGTTGGTACTTGTATATTTGTTTTTTTTTTACTTCTGGCTGGTGGTTTTGTCTTTTGGCAGTGGGAGACTATGGCGAAATTTGAGTTGTCAGAGTCTGCTATTTTTTCTACTTTGGAACAGTTTGATTTGTGTCGTAAAGCAGATCTACTTTTGGTGGCAGATTTTAAGTAAAGCTTGTAAGTAAAGGGGTTCTGCCTGGGAGGGAGGGGATCCCCAGGTGTTGCCTCGAGGCCTACTCCAGGTGCGGAAGCAACAGAGGCTGCAGATGTTGCGGAGTTTCGGCCGTGCATAGATCCTGGTGGTTCTCTACCCTCAGGGATGGATCCCCATTTGGGGCTACGGCTTAAGGAGTTGGAGCTGGAAATAAAGATCCAGGAGCATGAGACGGAAACAATCCGCATGAGAGCATTGCAGCTCGAAGCTGAGCGGGAGCTGAAATTAAAGAGAATGAGCTTTGCAGGTGAAAGGCCGGTTCCTCTTCCTCGCAGTGTTGCGTCTTTTGAGGCTTGTTCTCCAGCACGCCCCGCTGTTCAGTCCACTCCAGCACCACCGGTGCCTAACCCTCGCTCCACAGCACGCTCTTTCAAGGCTTGTTCTCCAGAACGTCACGCTGTTCAGTCCACTCCAGCACTGCTGGTGCCCAAGGCTCACTCCCCAGCACACTCTCTGGCTGTAAGTAATGCTGGACACTTTGATGTTAGCCGACAGGTTAGCCTTGTACCTGCCTTTCAGGAAAATGAGGTAGATGCATATTTCTCGATTTTTGAACGCATTGCTACTGCCCTTAATTGGCCTAAAGACCTTTGGTCTTTACTTTTACAGTGTAAACTAGTGGGGAAAGCTCAGGAAGTTTGTTCTTCCCTTTCGTTGGAGCAGAGCTTAGATTATGAAGTAATTAAAGCCACAATTTTGAGAGCTTATGAATTAGTCCCTGAAGCGTATCGCCAGAATTTCAGATCGTTATCGGAAACCCCCAGCCAGACGTTTGTTGAGTTCGCAAGAGAAAAGATGGTTTTGTTTTAAAGATGGTGTACGGCTAGATGGAGTCACTACAGTTGAAGAGCTTAAAGAACTCATGTTATTGGAAGAGTTTAAGAATTGTCTGCCAGAGAAAATTGTGGTGTACTTTAATGAGCAGAAAGTGAACAAATTGTCTAGTGCTGCTACGTTAGCTGATGAGTTTGTTTTAACCCACAAAACAAGTTTTCTTTCCATTCCTCAACGTAGCCGAACTACAGCTAATAAAACCTTTGCTAAAACTGTCAGTTCTTCTCAGCCCAGGTCTGGTTCCCCAGTTGAGACACGGGAATGTTTCTACCGTCACGACGCAGGTCACCTTATTGCAGCATGTCCCACTCTTCAGCGTAAACGTTCTCATTTAAGTCCCTCAGTTAAAAATGTTAATGCCTTAGGTAGCTTACCATCTAATCATTTAGACATTGAGACAAGTGTGGTATCTTGCTCTATTGTAGAACCAGTGTTTCAACCATTTGTGTTTGGTGGAGTTGTATCCTTATCACAAACTAGCGATGTTAAGAAACCAGTTAAAATTCTAAGGGATACGGGGGCTGCTCAGTCATTTATATTAGATAGTCTGCTGCCATTTTCTGATGACTCTTATTGTGGCACTGATGTTTTGGTACAGGGAATTGAACTGGGAGTGCTTAGAGTTCCCTTACACCAAGTTTTCTAGAAAACTGACACATTTGTTGGGATGTAAAAGTTGCTGTATGTTCCAAACTACCAGTTAACGGTGTTTCATTCATTATGGGGAATGATCTTGCTGGTGGAGAAGTTTTCCCACTACCTGTAGTGATAAATCAACCCCTGGAAAGTTCTGTTCTTCCTGATAGGGAGTTAGTTACCTTGTTTCCTGCTTGTGTGTTGACGCGTGCCCAAGCACGCAAATTTGCTGATACCATTGATTTATCGAACTCCTTTCTGTGTACGAATGATTCTGTGGCCCCTGTTCAGCCCACTGATGAGGTTACACTGAAGACTGAGAGTTGTCAGAATGCTCCTGTTACTTCCTCGTTATCTGATTCAGACTCAGATGTTCTTGTTACACGTACTGCTTTAGTTTCTGCTCAAAATGCTGACAAAACTCTTGCACATTGTTTCGGTTTAGCCGTAGAGAAGCCACATGTGGTGGACAGTCAATTTAGATACCGTGTTGTGGATGGTGTATTGTTAAGGTTGTGGTCACCTGTGGGCTCAGATGGAGATTATGACACTGTTCAGCAAATAGTTGGGCCTCTTCCATATAGACACTTAGTTTTGTCTCTAGCCCATGATCATCCTCTTTCAGGTCACTTAGGGATTAGGAAAACATTGCAGCGCATTCTGCAACATTTCTTTTGGCCCTCTATTAAGTCTGATGTCACTCAGTATTGTCGTTCCTGTCACACTTGTCAAATGGTGGGGAAGCCAAATCAGCCCATTCCTCCAGCTCACTTATGTCCTATACCAGCAGTCGGAGAACCCTTCGAAAAGCTGTTGATTGACTGTGTAGGTCCTTTGCCTAAAACCAGCTCTGGAAATTGTTATTTACTTACTCTTATGTGTGCTGCCACGAGATTTCCTGAAGCTATTCCGCTGCGCTCCTTAAAATCAAAAGCTATAATTAAGGCTTTTATTAAGTTCTGCACTACATTTGGACTACCAAAATATATCCAGTCTGACCAGGGATCAAACTTCATGTCCAGACTTTTCGCTCAGGTGGTTCTTGAACTAAAAATCAAACACCAAGTTTTTAGTGTCTACCACCCTGAATCACAAGGTGCGCTCGAGCGGTTTCACCAGACATTTAAAAACATGTTAAGGACATACTGCTTTGAGACCCGAAAAGACTGGGATGAGGGAGTGCCTTTATTATTGTTTGCCATTCGTGACACTGTGCAAGAGTCTCTTCGATTTAGTCCAAATGCGCTTGTTTTTGGTCGTTCTGTACGTGGTCCCCTCTTAATGAGCAGTGGTTGTCTCCTTTGCCTGATACAAATAAAACACTGGAGTTTGTTTCCACACTTAGTAAGCGTCTGTCGTTAGCTCGTGAAATTGCTAGGAAGAATTTCAGTTTTTCACAGGAAGCTATGAAGGCAAAGTTTGATAGAAAAGCCATAGTTTGCAGCTTTAGTGTTGGGGATAGAGTCCTTGCCATTTTACCTGTGGCAGGCTCTGCTCTTCAGACTCAGTTTTCTGGTCCTTATGTAATAAAAGAAAAATTGTCCGATACCAGTTATGTCTTAGCAACTCCTGATCGTCGTCGGAAGTCTCGCCTTTGCCACTTGAATATGTTAAAGCCCTATGTTGATCGCTATTCCCCTTCTCCTTCTGTGACTGTCGCTATAGCTGCCACATCTGTAGAGCAGTACACCCCTGAGAGTGATGGTTTGCACTTGGGTAGAAATAGTGCTCCTTGTGCAAAGCTTTCAAATTCTGAGGCTTTGTTACATCTTCCAGAGAAGCTGGCATCTTTGCCACTAGCAGCTCAGTCTGACCTTACATCCCTAATTCACAGGTTTTGTTCCTTATTTTCTGACGTTCCCTCTCGTACTAATGTTCTTCAACATGACATTGATGTTAGAGATCACCCACCTAATCCTCATAAGCTCTCCTGCCTTAATAACGAAACAGAGTATTTGTTGAAACATGGTTTGGCGATACCCAGTACTAGCCCATGGTGTTCCCCGTGCTTATTAGTCCCGAAAGCAGATCATTCCTATAGGTTTTGTACTGAATATAGGAAAGTAAACGCGGTCACTACTCCGGACTCATTTCCTCTTCCTCAGATGGAAGATTGTTTTGATCACATAGGTTCGGCTAAATTTGTCACTAAGCTTGGCCTTCTTAAAGGCTACTGGCAGGTTCCACTTTCCCCTCGTGCCTCTGACATTTCTGCTTTTGCCACTCCTGATAAATTTTTACAATATACTGTAATGGCTTTTGGCCTCTGTAACGCTCCAGCTACATTCCAGCGCCTTATGAATATTGTTTTAGGTGATGTGCCCAACTGTGAAGCCTATCTGGATGATGTTGTGGTTTATTCAGACACCTGGGAACATCATATTCAGCTGCCAAAGCCTGCCAATCTGCTTTCGAATCTGTAAAAGCTTTGTTAAGTAGTTCTCCTGTTCTTGCCACCCCTGATTTTTCTAAACCGTTTAAGTTAGAGGTAGATGCTAGTGGTACAGGTGCTGGTGCAGTTCTGTTACAGGAAGAGACAAATGCTTTTGAGCACCCTGTCTGTTACTTTTCTCGTAAATTTGTTAAGCATCAATTAGCTTATAGCACCATCGATAAAGAGGCCCTTGCTCTTCTCCTGGCCTTACAACATTTTGAGGTCTATCTAGGTAGCAGTTCTCTCCCTGTCATGGTTTTTACAGACCATAAACCATTAGTTTTCCTCCAGCGTATGTCTAATGCAAATCAACGCTTGATGCGCTGGTCACTTATAATTCAGGGGTTTAATCTTAGTATAAATCATAAGAAAGGTTCAGAAAACATTGTAGTTGACACCCTTTCCAGGTGCTAGGTTATTGTGAAACTCCCTGAAATGGAGTTCACACTTATGGGAGGGGGTGTTATGTCCTCTGTGTTTTTGTGCTGGTGTGTTTTGTATATGTTCCAGCGATACAGTACACGCTTTGCCGTACTCACTCCAGATCTGGATTCCTTCACTGGATTTCCCCTTCACCAGCCACCCTCTAAAAGGCACCAAGAAGAGCGGCGGGAAAGATGAGGAGGGAGAAAGAGAGAACGTGTATAGAGTCTGCTTGTGTTTGTGATCAAACCTTTTGATATTGTATAATTAGTTTGTCCATACTTTTGTTGTGTTGCCTGATACCTGACCTTGCCTGTTGACCACGATTTAGCCTGCTGTGTTGGAACTTTGTTTTGTTGTACATATTGTAAATAATCTTCATTTCATCAGTTGTAGGGAGTGGCTGCCATTTTTATTGGGATTCGGTGTCACGTGGGAAGAAAGGGACACAAATGCAGAAGTAAAATTATATAAAAAGATATTTTATTTAATTAATAAGGACAACAGAAAAGGTAAACAGCTAACATAAAACAAAACAAAACCCAATCGGAAACTCCGACGGAAGCTGACAAACACCGATCTGAAACAAGAGAAAAACAAATGAGAAAGGTTAAGCAACGGTAGAGTGTGGATTCGAACCGGGGATGTTGGCGTGACTACCGATTACTTTCCGGAGTTGCCACCCAGCGGTTGCAGAATCCAATGTTCCGTTTAACTAACGGCACTGATGCCGGAATTACTACCACGCTAAAACAGCGCGGAGTGAAAGCCGCTAAAGCTAAAGTTAGCGTTTTAAAGAGACAGCGATAAAGAGTCTACCCAGCAACTACACGAGAGCTGGGCAGCTGTAGAGAGTGTACACGAGAGCTGGGCAGCTGTAGAGAGTGTGGATTCGAACCGGGGATGTTGGCGTGACTACCGAGTACTTTCCGGAGTCGCCACCCAGCGGTTGGAGAATCCAATGTTCTGTTTAACTAAAGGCACTGATGCCTAGGATATAACCAGCGCTAATAGAGCACTGAGTGAGACCGCTAAGCTAATGCTAGCGCTGAAACAAACAGCAGTTCGAGGACTGCGCGGCGTCGCACCACACTATTTCTAAGAGGCAGAAAGAAAACCCTCACTACCTCAAACCTTGCGGTTTTACTTACCCTAATGGCCTAGCGCCACCAGGGCTACCACCTATGGCTAAACAACAGTGTGGACGAGCTGCCACAAGAGACCACAAAACAAACAAAGGTGCGACACCCACTGCTGTGTAGAGCTGGCTTAAATAGCCAGCCCCACAGCTGTGGGTGATCAGCACTAATTGGGAGGTCTGGTATAAGAGCCCTTTGTTTGCTGAGCTCTGTAACGTCTGTTTCGCTGGGAACCCGGGGCACGTTCACCAGCTACCACAGACCTCGTTATAGAACCCCCTCCTCTAGGGACAGCTCCTGAGGTCCCAAGACCCGCAGCACGGTTCCGTCGGAACTCGCGGATCAGTTCAGGGTCCAGGATCTGACGAGCCGGTACCCATGAACGTTCCTCAGGGCCGTAACCTTCCCAATCCACCAAGTATTGGGTACTACCCTGAACCTTCCTGCTGTCAAGTAACCGGCGAACCGTGAAGGCAGGGGCACCCTGGATGATACGAGGGGCGGGAGGTTGGGGAGGGGGTAAAACTCCCCCGCACATAAATGGTCGGAGATGGGAGACATGGAAGGTTGGATGCACTTTCATGCGGGGAGGAAGCTCCAACCTATACGTCACCGGGTTAATCCGCTTTACCACCTTGAACGGGCCAATGTACTTGGGTGCCAACTTATGTGGAACACCTCGAACGGGGAGATCCCTCGTTGAAACAAGTACTCGTTGGCCTGGCCGGAAGGTAAGAGCCGGCTGCCGCCTGCGGTCAGCTTTGCGCTTCACAGAGCGCTGGGTGGCCACAAGTGCCTGCCTAGCTTTGCGCCAGGCGGCGCGGCAGCGGCGGACCTGAAGCTGTACAGACGGGACCGCTACCTGCTGCTCTTGCTCAGGAAAGAGCGGAGGAGGGTACCCGAACTGAGCTTCAAACGGTGACATGCCGATCGCCGAATGATGCAGGGTGTTGTGAGCAAACTCTGCCCACATCAGCTTATCCGACCACGTGGTCGGATTCCCTGCCGTCAGGCACCTGAGCATCTTGCTCAGATCCTGGATAAGCCTCTCCGACTGCCCATTCGACTCCGGGTGGTAACCGGAGGATAAGCTGGCCTTCGCGCCAATAATTTGGCAAAAGGCCCGCCAGCACTGGCTCACAAACTGTGGGCCCCGATCTGACACAATGTCTGAGGGGACCCCATGTGCTCTCACCACATGATTCAGAATGATCTGCGCAGTGCCCATGGCGGATGGTAGCTTGGGCAGTGGGATAAAGAGGCAAGATTTGGTAAACCGGTCGACAATTACCAATACCGCCGTGAACCCTCTGGACTTAGGCAAGCCTGTCACAAAGTCCAGGGCAATGTGGGACCACGGTCTAGCCGGTATTGGCAACGGATGAAGAAGGCCCCTGGGGCGCTCTCTGGGACTCTTGTTAAGAGCACACACAGAGCAGGCACGGACAAAGTCACGTACCTCATTCTCCATCCCCGGCCACCAAAATCTTCGGCGCAGCAAGACCAGGGACTTAGTCACGCCTGGGTGCGCCGCAAATGGGGAAGCATGAGCCCACTCGAAGACCTGACGCCGTACGGATGAAGGTACGTACAGTCTGTCAGGAGGTCCCCCACCGGGGTCGGGTTCAGCCCGTTGGGCATCCCGAATGACCTTCGATATGCCCCATGTGATTGGGGCCGCTATCTGGGTCGAGGGGATCACGGGATCAGGTCCGGTCTCCGGCCTGGTCGGTTCCCACTGTCTAGACAGAGCGTCCGGTTTGACGTTTTCGGACCCCGGTCTATAAGACAGTGTAAAATTGAACCTTCCAAAAAATAAGGACCACCGGGCCTGACGGGAGTTCATCCTCTTGACTTGCTGGATGAATGACAGATTTTTGTGATCCGTCCAGACAAGAAAAGGATGTTTGGCCCCCTCGAGCCAGTGTCGCCACTCCTCTAACGCCAACTTAATGGCCAAGAGTTCCCTGTCTCCGACCGGGTAGTTCCGCTCGGCTGGAGTCAGGCGGTGCGAGAAGAAGGCACATGGATGTAGCTTCTTCCCCGGCCCCACTCTTTGGGACAAAACTGCCCCAGCCCCGACCTCGGAAGCATCCACTTCGACAACGAAGGGTTCCTCTGGGTCGGGCAACTGCAAGACGGGAGCAGTTGTCAAGAGTGTTTTTAGCTTGTCGAAAGCTTGCTGGGCCTGCACCGTCCATTGGAACGGGCCTTTGCCTGTGAGGTCCGTTAACGGGGCGGCGACTGAGCTAAAGTTCTTAATGAAACGCCGAAAAAAGTTTGCAAAGCCCAAAAACCTTTGCAGTTGGCGTAAAGAACTTGGAGTTGGCCACTTCTCCACCGCAGATACTTTAGCCGAGTCCATGCGCAGGGTGCCCTCGGACACTACAAACCCCAGAAACGAGACCGTGGGGGAGTGAAAGACTGACTTCTCCAGCTTGACAAACAGATGGTTGTCGAGCAAGAGCTGGAGAACTCGTCGGACATGCCCTATATGCTCGTCGATGGACTGACTAAAGATAAGAATATCGTCTAAGTAAACATAGACGAATTTACCAAGAGTCTCCCGCAAGACCTCATTGATAAATCTCTGGAAGACTGCGGGGGCATTCATTAACCCAAATGGCATCACCGAGTACTCATAGTGGCCAGTGGGCGTAATGAACGCAGTCTTCCACTCATCCCCCTGCCTGATCCGGATCAAATTGTACGCGCTGCGAAGATCGAGCTTTGAAAAAACCGAGGCTCGCTGAAGGGCTTCGAAAGCCGTGGCCATCAGCGGCAGCGGGTACCGATCCTTGATCGTAACGGCATTCAGACCGCGATAATCGATACAGGGGCGCAGGGTGCCGTCCTTCTTGTTCACAAAAAAGAACCCTGCCCCAGCTGGGGAGGAGGAAGGACGGATGAACCCCTGTTTGAGCGCCTCACGCACATACTCCTCCATAGCAACCTTTTCTAGGCCGGAGAGCGAAAAAAGGCGCCCCCTAGGAGGAGTAGTGCCGGGCAAAAGGTTGATGGCGCAATCGAACGGTCTGTGGGGGGGCAAGTCCTGCGCCCGGGACTTGCTAAAAACCTCCCGTAAATCATGGTACACAGGAGGAACAGCTGCCAAATCCGGGATCGCCATCTTGGGTTCGGACGGCTCGGGGCTCGCGCCGCCTTGCAGTAAGCACGAGTCCCGACACTGCGTTCCCCAGATTAAGATCGATCCGGTGGCCCAGTCGATCTGGGGGTTGTGTCTTTGCAGCCACGAATACCCCAAAACCACCTGGAGGTGAGGAACGTGAGTCACAAGAAAGGTGATCCGTTCCTCGTGGTTTTCCAGGCGCAACGTGAGAGGTCGCGTCTGGTGGGTTATCGGGCTGCCCGCTACAGGTCGGCCATCCACAGCATGGACCGACACTGGAGTTGTTAGCGGTTGGACCTCAATCCCCAGCCTGTGTACCAGGTTGATGTCTATGAAACTCTCCACCGCGCCTGAATCCACACAGACCCGAAGGTCTGTGTCTCCCAGGCCCCAAAGCAACCGGGCCTGCAGAAATAGTCCTTGGACAGGGATGGTAGTTCGGCTCACTCCCGAGTCCCTAGCTCGAGAGCGGCCTACTAGTTTAATGGCTGCCGGGGTCGGGCAGGCGGGCCCGAAGCCGTTGGGGCACCAGCGCGAGCTGACCCCAACTGCATGGGTTCAGGATCCAGAACAGGCGGAGGAGAATTGGGAGAGACCTGCGAGCGGGTGAACGGGGAACAGGTGCCCCGTTCCCGGGCTCGCTGGCGAAGGCGGGTGTCTATGGCGTTGGCCAGGACATAGAAGTCCTTAAGAGTGGTAGGAGGGTCCCTGGTGGCCAGCTCGTCCTTCACTTTACCAGACAAACCACGATGGAATATGGCAGTAAGGGCCCCCTCGTCCCAACCGCACTCAGCCGCGAGCGTTCGAAACTCGATTACATAATCGGCTACTGACCGAGCACCTTGGGTAAGCTCGAGTAGACGAGGGCCTACCTCACGGCCACCCGAAGGGTGAAAAAAGGTCTCCTTTATAGCTTCCTTAAAGGAGCTTTCCGAAGAGCATTCCGGAGCATTTTGCTCCCAGAGGGCAGTAGCCCATTCTAAAGCTCGGCCAGTCAAAAGGGATATTATGTATGCAACCTTCGATCGCTCCGTGGGGTAGCGAGAGGGTTGCAGCTCGAACGCAAGGGCACACTGGAGGAGGAAGCCACGGCACCTCTTAGCCTCTCCCGAGTACCTTTCGGGAGGCGAAATAGGGGTGTCGCGGTTTCCACACCCTCCGGAGTGGGTAGGAGAGTGGGCAGGGGGTTCAGGACCGGACCTAAGAATTGGCGGCTGCAGGGTGAGCGCAGCTACCCGCTGCGCCAACTCGTTTAGGGCCACCTCGTGCCTGCCTAACGCTACCCCTTGATGACGTAGCACGTCCGTAAGGGGTGGAACTTCTGCTGCGTCCATGGTATGGTCGCACCTTTCTGTCACGTGGGAAGAAAGGGACACAAATGCAGAAGTAAAATTATATAAAAAGATATTTTATTTAATTAATAAGGACAACAGAAAAGGTAAACAGCTAACATAAAACAAAACAAAACCCAATCGGAAACTCCGACGGAAGCTGACAAACACCGATCTGAAACAAGAGAAAAACAAATGAGAAAGGTTAAGCAACGGTAGAGTGTGGATTCGAACCGGGGATGTTGGCGTGACTACCGATTACTTTCCGGAGTTGCCACCCAGCGGTTGCAGAATCCAATGTTCCGTTTAACTAACGGCACTGATGCCGGAATTACTACCACGCTAAAACAGCGCGGAGTGAAAGCCGCTAAAGCTAAAGTTAGCGTTTTAAAGAGACAGCGATAAAGAGTCTACCCAGCAACTACACGAGAGCTGGGCAGCTGTAGAGAGTGTACACGAGAGCTGGGCAGCTGTAGAGAGTGTGGATTCGAACCGGGGATGTTGGCGTGACTACCGAGTACTTTCCGGAGTCGCCACCCAGCGGTTGGAGAATCCAATGTTCTGTTTAACTAAAGGCACTGATGCCTAGGATATAACCAGCGCTAATAGAGCACTGAGTGAGACCGCTAAGCTAATGCTAGCGCTGAAACAAACAGCAGTTCGAGGACTGCGCGGCGTCGCACCACACTATTTCTAAGAGGCAGAAAGAAAACCCTCACTACCTCAAACCTTGCGGTTTTACTTACCCTAATGGCCTAGCGCCACCAGGGCTACCACCTATGGCTAAACAACAGTGTGGACGAGCTGCCACAAGAGACCACAAAACAAACAAAGGTGCGACACCCACTGCTGTGTAGAGCTGGCTTAAATAGCCAGCCCCACAGCTGTGGGTGATCAGCACTAATTGGGAGGTCTGGTATAAGAGCCCTTTGTTTGCTGAGCTCTGTAACGTCTGTTTCGCTGGGAACCCGGGGCACGTTCACCAGCTACCACAGACCTCGTTATATTCGGGGTTTGTTTTGTCTCTGTTTTTGAGTTAGCTAGGGAGCAAGGTAAGACCCTGTATCTTTTGTTGTTGTTTTTTTTTTTGTTAGGGAAGCTAGCTTTGGTTTATGCTAGTTAGAGGGGGCTTTTGTTTAATATTTTGGCCTGGGCCACTCCTAAAGTCTTATTCGAATGTTCAATACATTTTTGAACTCATCTTTTCCCCTCACATTCTTAAACAATTTACTTGTTACGGCCTAAACCTAGACTGGGTCGTAATAATACACACAGTCACTGGTCTAAACAAAAGTATTTGGACCCCCATCAACTTCAACGACAGTCACCTGCATCACACAAACACACACAGTGAACAACTTGAGCAAAAGTATTCAGACACCATTCTTGCAAACAGTTCACTGCCTAAAAAAAATCATTTCCCATGTGTTCCAGTGCCACACAGGGGAAGACACTGGCAGACTTTAAATTACGCAGTTACTGTATGATAGACATATTAATTAGTTTTAACACTTCAAGCTTTATTGCCAGTTATAATAGAGAGAAGCTACTTCATTTTAATCCAGTGTTGTAGTTTTCCCAAATTTAAATTGTGGATACTGTGTAGCCCGCTGTGGAAACTTATTTTTCTGCTCACTTGAGAGGTCAGGTTCATCCTAACTTATTTATACAACATTTTTTTCACAGATTGATACAAATGTTACTTAAAACTTGTTTTGTACATATTGGCACAGATGTAAACTTTGTTTTATATAGCATGAAAACGTTTTTTTTTTTTTAGATGTTCCAAGTGATTGTTTAGTTGCAAGATGCTTCACCACTGTTTTTTTTTTTTTTTGAATGAATCATGAGGTGACCTTGAGAGATGATGAAACCTGTCCTTTCTCTCTCTGCACACATGACTATGTAAAAATGGAAGACTTTTTCTGTCTTTTCGAGAGTCCTGTGGGACTGAATTATAATGCATGCATCGGTCACCCCGGGAATTGTACCAGCAACAAGTTTTCTCTTGCTAGATCCAAAAGCAGACTGCTTGATCTTAACTAGTTGGCGAAACCAGGTGTGAAACCTTTAAAGTTGGTCCAATGAGACTGTTAATCATTATCAAAATAATTATATTGTATTATTGTATACTAGACAATGATTTTATCGTCATTATAATGTGTCTAATGGTTATATACAATTGCGTGCTTTTGCTTGTTTGTTAACTCTATATATACAAACCTTAAGACTCTCGGTTCATTTTTTATTTCTAAAAGCTTATTTCTGGTTTTATGCTGACAGAACTAATATCTCTAACAATGCACAAGTAGGTTTGGTAAACTAGCAATCACCAAAAAAAACATATTTTACTGAACAGCATCTATTTACAGATTAAATTGGCCAGGAGTAGAAATTAGTTTGGTTTATTTGCTGACCCACAAGTCAATTCTTCCTTAAAAATACTCACTGCATCACTTTTTATTAAAATAGTGATCATTTCTCCACCAGTAAGTGAATACTCTTTTACAAGCAATGACTAAATACTCGACTGAAAGGGATGATAAGAAAACTCCCAGTCTGGCAGCTGGAGGTTGTGTTTGCACTCAAGAAAATATTTTTCTCAAACCTCTACCTAAAATGTATTTGGACAGGTTAATAATGACCCCTTTAGTGGATCATACAAAAGAAACCAATTTAATTTTAAACATTGCAATACAGAGTTTTGTAGCTCTCTGCTTAAACGGAACTTAGTACGCTGCAAAACCTTCTTAGCCCATTTTTCAGTTAAGAAATGTGGTCCATGAACTTCTTGATTCTGGAAACAACTAAAACATCAGCAGTTGGCAATAAACAAACTGGAGTTTGCAAATGGAATAACTAGAATCAAACTAACTACAATAAAAATCTTTATATTTTCATCACAGAAGAATTTTGTCTTACTCTTTTTTAGCAAATTTGTTTTACTTCAGCTACACTGGACGGTTTTCGAGCATGAACTGCCCATTTAAGGTCTTGCCACAGCATCTCACTGGGTTTCAAGTGAGTCAACTTTCACTCTGCCAAAAATCTAATTTTGTTTCTTCTGAGAGTAACATGACACTACAATTCTCAATGAATACCAGCACCAATTTTGACACATGAAATTTCGACATGTTTTACTTGTATCAAAACCAGCTCCACCTAGGGACACAGAGGAAAAAGAAAGAACTAACAAACACACACATGTAACCTACACAGCAGCCATAACATTGAGATAAATTTCTAAATACCTGAAAAAAAACATGGAGATCTTTTATAGGTCACCTGGATGCAGATATCAGTAATTACACCAAGACCATAATTTAAAAAAAGTAAACAGTATTAATGCCAACCTTTGTGTACTGTGATTGCTGTTAACAGAGCCAAGTGTACATGTATGTACGGAAATGCTTGCTGCAGAATAGGTTTCAATGGTACACTCAAATACCACAACACTGTCTTTATTATTAACAAAATAAGGGAGGTGGAGTTGGATGCTAAATAACCATTGTTTTAGGTGTGCAGTATTTAAAGTATTTATTGTGTAATGACTTCAGGTTTTGCATAAACTTCAGGAGGTGTTTTGGTGTCTTGACAATGTAAAGGGTGTGTACAGTCAATGTCTGGAAATCATCCATCTGTTTTTACTGCCACTGATGACAATGATGTTGTGGCTCTGTAATTCAAAGAGCAGTAATTATAATAGCATTTGTTTTAATTTTTCGTCTGTCACATGATTTCAAGTAATACCTGTCCTTCTGTAGTATAAAGACCTGTTTGGCTTCTTTTGATTTCAATGAGGAGAAAGAGGCTTCAGTGTTCAGGAAAGAATGTATCTATAAACTATATACAGAATATGTATTGTATTGATTTATAAAAAGAAGATGTATGTTGTTGTCCTGGGCACTTCCTGATCCTTGTGGCATGTATCCACTGTGGAGCAGAGTCAGTCAGGATCTCGGTTCTGCTACTAGCAATCACAGTAAATAAATGCTAGCATTAATATTGTTTACTTTGTTAAATTGGGTCTTTCTGTAATCACCAATAACTGCATCCAGGTCACCTGTAAAACATCCATGTTTTTTCCCCAAGAATTTAGAAATAGGTGTCTGAGGAGAATTTCTAAAAGGCTCAGCTACATAGTTCTGTTGTGACATTATTATCTCGCATATAGAGCTGGGCGGTTCCTGAATCATCCGGGTTAATGATTCAAATCTTTGTACTGAATCAGGAATCACGAGTTCGAAATCTCAATTAACCCGGATCCTATGAGTCCTCTGAGTTGCTGCTAAGTACACAAGGCGAGTGAGCAGACTCACTGGAAACCCGCGGACTCAGATGATTTGGCTGGACCAACCTCACTCCAGTCTGTGAATCTAAGTAATAAGTTAAATATTCCAATAAACAAGCAATTAAACACACTGGTGTTTGTTATGTGGCTGATTATATGCACCTGCTATTATTATTATTATCAGTAGTAGTGGTATAGATTAGTAATGCAGCATATTTCCTTGTTATGTTATAAAAACAACAAAATATAGTTATATATTGTATTATAACCCATCTAATCGATAGGTGAGTCCACCCCCTCTCACCCATGATCAAGATTTCACTTAGAAAAAAGTGTCAACTTGTCACTGACAGGAGAAGTGTGAGGTGGCAAGAGAATTAAGAGAGAATGATTTATTTACAGAAAATGTAAAAATGCATTTTTATGCAGTAAATCAATCGCAATCAAGATGTCAGTACAAGTGACTCAAGTGAACCGGATCACATTACTGAGTGACTCAGATTAACCCAAGTCCATAAAATGAACTGGATTTACCACTACTAACAACCAGCTGGTAGTAGTTGGTGAAATGTTTTTTAATTGTCCTGTTTATTAAATCTATTTGTAAAGGTTAAAATAGTTGCTCTGGAGCTAATATGATCATGTTTTACAACTAAAAAAGAACAGAAACCCCCAGGTTTCCCAATTTTATTAAAGTTGTGAGCAACCTTAAAAGCATAACAAGACTTAGTATAGATTGTGACAAATTGTTTTTTTACAAAATAGACAAGCTTGATTGATTGATTACTTTAATAATCCCCTAAAGGAAATTGCATAAAAAATAAGCCCTAGTATAAGACACAATTCTATAATCAATAATAATTTATTTACGTTTGAAAATAACTCAGTTCGTTGCTCTGCACCATCCACCATATTTGTAATTTTTTTTTGGTGAGAAAAGTTGTGCCGCACTGAATGCTGGGATTGCCTTCACCGCTAAGGCAGCATCAGATGCTCCCTCATTATTTAGGCAAAATACCATTTAGATTTAATGTGCCTTACTAGGAAGCATTTTAAGGCATCTAAGAATTTGAACAGCCTCTCGCAAATCGACGCAAAGTTCTGTCTATGTAGAGAGCTCACTAGGTCTTCGAACAAACCCAGTGTTATGTTGACATTAAAGCACCAAAATTTGGACTGGGGTCGGTAACAAAATTAAACTGCACCGAAGTACCAGAGTGGCAGAACAAACGGATTCAGACACAACTTTGTTTTTATATATAAATTACTGGTCAAAATGAAAATTATTGTACAAACACAGTTTTTGTGGAACCAGCTACACAGACCATACAGTGAGGAAAATAAGTATTTGATCCCCTGCTGATATTGTAAGTTTACCCCCTACAAAGACTTGATAGGTCTATAATTTTTATGGAAGGTTTATTTTAACAGAGAGAGACAGAATATCAACAAAAAATCCAGAAAAAAACATTAAATAAAAGTTATAAATTAATTTGTATTTAATTAAGGGAAATAAGTATTTGATCCCCTACCAACCAGCAAGAATTCTGACCCCCACAGACCGGTTATGTGCACACAAATGAGTCCTGTCCCTGTATAAAAGACTCCTGTCACAGAATCAGTTTCTTTTGTTCAAATCTCTCGACCACCATGGGCAAGACCAAAGAGCTATCAAAGGACGTCAGGGCCAAGATTGTAGACCTGCACAAGGCTGGAATGGGCTACAAGACCATCAGCAAGAAGCTTGGTGAGAAAGAGACCACTGTTGGTGCGATCATTCGAAAATGGAAGAAATACGAGATCACAGTCAATCACCCTCGCTCTGGAGCTCCATGCAAGATCTCACCTCGTGGGGTAAGAATGATTCTGAGAAAGGTGAGGTCAGCCCAGAATTACACGGGAGGAGCTTGTCAATGATCTCAAGGGAGCTGGGAGCAGAGAAATGCTGGACATTTCTGGGCACTGGGCATTTCTCTGCCTCCAAACACGGCGAGTGGAGTTGATGCCAAAGAGCTCAATTTTGGTCTCATCTGACCATATCACATTCTCCCAAGCTTTCTCTGAATCATTCAGGTGTTCATTGGCAAACTTTAGATGGGCCTGTACATGAGCCTTCTTGAGCAAAGGGACTTTGCGGGCACTGCAGGATCTCAATCCATTACGGCGAAGTGTGTAACTAATGGTTTTCTTGGTGACTGTGCTCCCAGCTCCCTTGAGATCATTGACAAGACTATGTAGACTCCCTACAATTTACAAACAATACAATATACAGTGTATCACAAAAGTGAGTACACCCCTCACATTTCTGCAGATATTTAAGTATATCTTTTCATGGGACAACACTGACAAAATGACACTTTGACACAATGAAAAGTAGTCTGTGTGCAGCTTATATAACAGTGTAAATTTATTCTTCCCTCAAAATAACTCAATATACAGCCATTAATGTCTAAACCACCGGCAACAAAAGTGAGTACACCCCTAAGAGACTACATCCCTAAATGTCCAAATTGAGCACTGCTTGTCATTTTCCCTCCAAAATGTCATGTGACTCGTTAGTGTTACTAGGTCTCAGGTGTGCATAGGGAGCAGGTGTGTTCAATTTAGTAGTACAGCTCTCACACTTTCTCATACTGGTCACTGAAAGTTCCAACATGGCACCTCATGGCAAAGAACTCTCTGAGGATCTTAAAAGACGAATTGTTGCGCTACATGAAGATGGCCAAGGCTACAAGAAGATTGCCAACACCCTGAAACTGAGCTGCAGCACAGTGGCCAAGATCATCCAGCGTTTTAAAAGAGCAGGGTCCACTCAGAACAGACCTCGCGTTGGTCGTCCAAAGAATCTGAGTGCACGTGCTCAGCGTCACATCCAACTGCTGTCTTTGAAAGATAGGCGCAGGAGTGCTGTCAGCATTGCTGCAGAGATTGAAAAGGTGGGGGGTCAGCCTGTCAGTGCTCAGACCATACGCCGCACACTACATCAAATTGGTCTGCATGGCTGTCACCCCAGAAGGAAGCCTCTTCTGAAGTCTCTACACAAGAAAGCCCGCAAACAGTTTGCTGAAGACATGTCAACAAAGGACATGGATTACTGGAACCATGTCCTATGGTCTGATGAGACCAAGATTAATTTGTTTGGTTCAGATGGTCTCAAGCATGTGTGGCGGCAATCAGGTGAGGAGTACAAAGATAAGTGTGTCATGCCTACAGTCAAGCATGGTGGTGGGAATGCCATGGTCTGGGGTTGCATGAGTGCAGCAGGTGTTGGGGAGTTACATTTCATTGAGGGACACATGAACTTCAATATGTACTGTGAAATACTGAAGCAGAGCATGATCCCCTCCCTGCGGAAACTGGGTCGCAGGGCAGTGTTCCAGCATGATAATGACCCCAAACACACCTCTAAGACGACCACTGCTTTATTGAAGAGGCTGAGGGTAAAGGTGATGGACTGGCCAAGCATGTCTCCAGACCTAAACCCAATAGAACATCTTTGGGGCATCCTCAAGCGGAAGGTGGAGGAGCGCAAAGTCCGCCAGCTCCGTGATGTCGTCATGGAGGAGTGGAAAAGCATTCCAGTGGCAACCTGTGAAGCTCTGGTAAACTCCATGCCCAGGAAAGTTAAGGCAGTTCTGGGAAATAATGGTGGCCACACAAAATATTGACACTTCAGGAACTTTCACTAAGGGGTGTACTCACATTTGTTGCCGGTGGTTTAGACATTAATGGCTGTATATTGAGTTATTTTGAGGGAAGAATAAATTTACACTGTTATATAAGCTGCACACAGACTACTTTTCATTGTGTCAAAGTGTCATTTTGTCAGTGTTGTCCCATGAAAAGATATACTTAAATATCTGCAGAAATGTGAGGGGTGTACTCACTTTTGTGATACACTGTACATACAAGACTATGTAGACAATGTACAAATTTACATGTTCAGCAGAATTTGCATATGTACAGAAAATATAAAAATAGTGTAAGATAAATAGTTGAGTAAGGTAAGATGCAGTTACGGTATTATACAGCATGTATAAAGTGCAGTGTGGCATGTAAACAACAGTAAACAGTAGTTCAGTTTTTGTTATTAATGAGTTTGATGGCATTTGGAAAGAAACTGTTAGATTGTCTGTTTGATTTTGTGTTCAGGGCTCTGTAGCGCCTGCCAGAGGGTAGGAGGTTAAAGAGTTCGTGTCCAGGGTGTGCAGAGTCTGTGATATTTTTTCCTGCCCGGTTTCTTGTCCTTGTTGTGTATAAGTCCTGGAGGTTTTTTCAGTTAACATGATACAAGTCATGAATAAAACCTTGTTCAGAAAAATGCGTCATATCTTGTTTCATAATAATATGTGGTTTGGCTTTAGGAATCTTGATGTTCCTTGCTGTGGCAATGACACAGTGATCACTGATGTCATTTGGAAACACAGAGGCACTGGTATATTTATGAGGGACAATTAGTATGAGATCAATTAATGATGCCTTTTCAGGAATTTTGGAGTTCTGGTAGGACTGCTAACCAACTGAAATAGATTAAAAGCATTACAATGAGCTTTAAATCCTTTTGCATTCAGTCCAACAATGAGCTGTATCAAAGCTGAAAGAGCTTCACTGGTAGCTGATGGAGTTCTATAGAAACCAACTACAGTGATATGTTGGGTATCTGAAATGTGTAAATCCACTGCTAGAAATTCAAACTGCTTTGTCACCGACTAAGAAAGAAGCATCTTTGACTAAAACTTAGATTTTTTGCTTTATCAGTTCTATAAATATTGTAACCATTGATGGAAACCTCAGTTCAATATAGATTTAGTTTGCCATGATTCAGACAGTACAATAACATCAGCATCAGTGGTATGTGCCCAAATACGAACCATATCCATTTTTGCCAATAAACTCCGAACATTCAAGTGAAGAAAACGAAGGTCATGTCTTCATTTCAAATCAGCAGGCGTATCAAAGGATAAACTAGCATCTGGTCCGGGATTTGATTCAACATTTCCAGAGATCATTAACAATAAAATAATCAAACCTCTAGATTTCATTGTATCAAAGAGTGATTTTCTTTTAGTGTGTATGAAGTTTGATGTAAAAAGAACCAAACAGCTTGATGGAACAATAAAATTATGTCGAAGTATCATAATACTATACATTTATGGTGAAAAGCTTGAGGGAGTCCAATCCAGAGATGTAGGACTCCAGTCCAGATTTTCTTTAACTCTTTCTGGCAACCCCCTCAATGACTTCACATATAAACAGGAAACTAGTGGGAATACCGCTGTAGAAAATGAATTAAAATCAGAACCAACACGATTCTGAACTAATAACTCATAAGAAATCATTCAGACAACACAATATAGAGCAACGAGGAGTGAATAAGGACTTTCCTTTATCAGGAGAAAATCAGGCCCATCAGCTTCAGGTCCACGATCACGGAGAGATGAATCCAGGGCAGCAGAACTGTGAAGCTGGAACTCTGTTTTCTTGAGGTCCAGTGTTCTGTCGATTTATCTTCCCCATCCATTTGTCCTACCGAGCATGCGCACATCGGGTTTTGACTCATTCAGGGGAACGCCTATAATTCTGTGCTCCAGTAATGTAAGGTTTCGTTTTAATTCCAAGGTGCTCAAATGAGCTGTACTTGATTGATTACAGTTGTGTGGTGTATTAATGACGAGACGGCTGCACGCATTTAACCACATTTACTGAAGCACTTGCATAAACAATATTACAACATGCCAACCGGGGCTCGTCTTCTGGCGCGTCTCCTCTGGACATGCGCATATCACATAGAACATATAAAACTACGGAAAGCCCATAAGCTCAATATACCACATCACCTCCCCCTTTACCTTAAAGGTAACTTGTCTAAGACTTAGACATCCCAAATCATATTAAATATATCTCCCCATTACTTTAAGGTTAGCTTAGTGCATCACTTTAGCCAATGACCTTACATAAAATATATCATTACTATGCATTAAGATTATAATTATCAACATTACCCATATTGCATAATAAAGTTAACTGAATGCTTTAACTGTAACTCAAACTAAACATCATCACTCAGTCTTGGTAACGTTGAGGCACTTTTGGGGTACGCTGGGAGCGCCTTAGGGTCACCGCAACAGGATCAGGCGGCTCAGCTAGGTCTGACAGTTCAGGTGCTGGGGATGCTCTGAAACTGCTCTCCATCGGCCCGGTCTCCTCAGCAACTTCCTCAGATTGCAGATCTGGAAGCCCCGCAGCATGGCGAGGTCTCAGCTGGTCTCCGTGGCGCCGGTATTCTTGATCCGTCGCTTCTCCGCGGACCTTGTAGGACACAGGCCCTGACTGCTGGGTGATGATTCCTGGCATCCATCTTGGTGTTTCGCCAGCAGTGTTTCGCAGGTAGACTTGCTCGTCAACGTCGAACTGCCTGTCCAACGCTTTTCTGTCATGTCCGTCTTTCTGCAGATACTGCTTCCTCCTCACCGTTTCTTGAATGTTTGGTTTCAGAAAGTCCAGTCTGGTTCTGACATGTCTTTTGAAGAACACATCAGCAGGCGACTCGCCTGTTGTGCCGTTGGGAGTTGTGCGATACCGTAGCAGGAAGTGAGAGACTTTGTCTTCAATGCTCAAATCTTCTCTCGCCAGCTTTTTCATGCCAGCCTTGAACGTTGAGACATATCTCTCGGCTAGGCCGTTCGTGGCTGGGTGCCTCGGGGCACCGGTCGTGTGGAGGATTCCATTTCTCCTCGCGAACTGTTGGAACTCATCAGACATAAAGGTTGTTGCATTGTCTGTGACAATCTGTTGTGTCATTTTGTAAACCTCCAGCCATTTTGAGAATGCGTCAACTACAATCATGAACATGTGGCCCATGAATGGCCCTGCAAAGTCAATGTGAAGTCTCTTCCACACATCTCCTGGAAATTCCCAAGGGTGCAGTGGCACGTGGCGCGGCATTCTCTGCTCTAGCTGACATGTTTCACATCCTTTGCACACTTTCTCAATGTCCATATCAATATGTGGCCACCAGACGTATTGCCGTGCAATTGCCTTCATCTTCACAATGCCAGGGTGCCCGCTGTGGATTTCTTTAAGCACGGCAGCTCTGAGCTTTGCGGGTGTAACCACTCTAGTGCCCCACAGCACACACCCCTCCTCCACAGAGAGTTCATCATGCCTTTTGTGGTATCCTTTCAGTTCTTCAGGAATTTCTTTTGGCCACCCTTCCATGATGAATCTGTGCAGCCTTGAGAGCTCGGTGTCAGTTCTCGTTACCTTGGCAATCTGCTTTGCGGTCAGCGGCACGC
Source organism: Trichomycterus rosablanca (assembly GCF_030014385.1). NCBI lineage: Eukaryota > Metazoa > Chordata > Actinopteri > Siluriformes > Trichomycteridae > Trichomycterus > Trichomycterus rosablanca. The sequence goes on from NC_085989.1 coordinate 55,302,202, forward strand.
CTTCTAGGTGTTCACATATCAGTGCGTCGACGTAGGCGGAGATCTGTTCCAGCATCTTTGGTCTCTGATAGCGGCATACGAGACAACCCGTCAGCATTGCCATGCTTCTCTGACTGACGGTAAACAATGTGGTAGTTGTATGCCGACAGTACGATGGCCCACCTCTGGATCCGGGCTACCGCCATTGTAGGAAGCCCTTTATGTTCTCCGAACAAAGTCAGTAATGGCCTATGGTCTGTGACCAGGTTGAATTGACGTCCCCAGAGGTATTGGTGAAACTTCTTAACACCATATATGAGGCTTAGGGCCTCTTTCTCAATTTGCGAATACTTCTTCTCTGCTGGAGAGAGAGTACGCGAAGCATAAGCAATTGGATGCTCTTTTCCATCTGATGTTGTGTGTTGGATTACGGCTCCAATGCCATAGGCTGAAGCGTCACATGCAAGGGTCAACGGCAGGCTCTGATCCTAGTGCACTAATACATTGTCACTTGTCAGGAGTTCTTTACATTTGTTAAATGCATCTTGTTCAGCTTTCTTCCATTTCCATGTGACTTGCTCTTTCAGCAGACCGTAAAGCGGCGCTAGCACAGTACTTTGCTGTGGCACGAAACGGCCATAGTAGGTAACTAGACCTAGGAAAGCCCGTAGCTCTTTCACATTTGTAGGTGTGGGTGCATCATGTATTGCTCTCACCTTGTTTTTGGATCGGTGCACCCCCTTTTCATCCAGGACATGGCCCAGGTACTCGATTTGGGTCTTTCCGAACTCGCACTTTGACCTTTTCACTCGCAGGCCGTTCTCTTGCAAGCGTTGCAGGACTCTGTCGAGGTTCTTCAGATGCTCTGCCTCATCTCTTCCCGATATGAGCAGATCATCAAGGTAAACAACCACGCTCAGGTCCTTCATCATTTTGAATCCTCATCAAGGAGCACTTGTTGGTAAGCTGAGGCTAGGTCGATTTTCGAAAACAACTTGCCACCACTCAGCGTTGCCAACACTTCTTCAATTCGTGGCAGTGGGTATATGTCCGTGTTGGTTGCCTGGTTCACTGTTACCTTGTAATCGCCGCACAAACGAATCTTGCCATCCCTCTTGACCACAGGAACGACAGGAGCGGCCCATTCACTGTGCTTCACAGGACTGATGATGTTTTCTTTTTCCAGTCGCTGTAATTCATCTTCCACTCGTTCCTTCATTGCAAATGGCAAAGGGCGGCTTTTATGGAACTTGGGCGTGGCGTCTGGTTTGACAGAAATTGTGGCTTTAATTTCCTTTAATGTTCCCAACTCCTCTTTGAAAACTTCACTGTATTTTTCTAACACCTCAGGTATTGATTTGGGTGCTGAGGGCTGTTTTGCATTTTCACTGATCATTTTAATTGTTTTCCAGTCCAACTTGATGCTTTCAAGCCAGTTCCTACCACAAAGTGCAGGTCCATTGCCTTTCACTACAATTAATGGTAAGACAGCAGTTTGATCTCCATAGGTAACTTTTGCCACGAATTGCCCTTTTATTGGAATTACCTGGCCAGTGTAGGTCTTCAGCGTGACGTTGCTGCCCCCTAGTGGCACATCCGCGAACGACTCTCTATACATCGCCTCCGATATTATGCTGACTGCAGCCCCCGTATCTATGTCCATTGGAACATTCCTCCGGTTTACGGCGAAGTTCGCTTTGAATGCCTGTTTGTCTGTTTCATTTACACAGAACACTTCCTCCTCCTCTTCTGCTATGACATAACTTGCCACTTTTTGCCAAGTCTTATTTTGCCTTCCTTTCTTCCCTCTCGCGGCAGGCTGGCTACCTCTGCATGCTTTCTGTATATGACCGACTTTATCACATTTGTGGCATTTGGCAGTTTTAAAGTAGCATTCACTTGGGCTATGATTTTTTCCTTTGCATCTATAGCACGCTGTCTGCGCTGATGGAGAAGGCTTTTGTCTTTCATCTACCTTGTGCACAGAAGTATGCATCCATGTTAAGCGCGATCTCCAGGGCTCTGGCAAACGTTAGCACATCCGTGGAAAGCAACTTGCGTTGGCACGCTTCATCACGAATTCCACTGACAAACCCGTCTCGCAGAGCCTCGTCCAGCCTATCCCCGAAGTCACATCTTGCAGCTAGCTGTTTCAGATCAGCAGCAAACTGAGCTACCGTTGCATCGTTCCTCTGCACACATCGTCGGAATCTGAATCGCTCGGCTATGACCAGTGGTTTAGGTTCATAGTAATTTGACAGAATTTCCACGATTTCATCAAAAGTCTTATTCCTAGGTTTGAGAGGTTGAACTAAATTTCGTAGCAGTCCGTATGTAGAAGCACCAACAGAGCTTAGCAGAGTAGCTACCTGTTTTTCATCCTCGACATCGTGTGCTTCAAAAAAAAGTTCCATTCGCTCGATGTAAGCTGTCCATTGTTCGTTTTCTGGATTAAACTCGTCCGGTTTGGCGAAGTTGGCCATCTTCACTGCTCACTACAGTCACTTTTTACCTCGTCGCCAATTATGTGGTGTATTAATGACGAGACGGCTGCACGCATTTAACCACATTTACTGAAGCACTTGCATAAACAATATTACAACATGCCAACCGGGGCTCGTCTTCTGGCGCGTCTCCTCTGGACATGCGCATATCACATAGAACATATAAAACTACGGAAAGCCCATAAGCTCAATATACCACAAGTTGAATAACAGTTTATGTAATACTGCTGTGTTAACGTTTTATTTAACCAGGTTTATACATGAGTTCAGTGATTTTAGAGCGTTTTTCATACATCAAGGAAAGCCAAACTTTTTTAAATAACCATCTGCGTCCTTAACATTACCACAACACAAAATGTATTATCTTTTCATTATTATTTTTCACTTTTGTGCTTTATTAGCAGTTCAATAGACCGCAGTAAAGTTAGTTTAATATTCAACGTTCGTTTAACATTCGGCATTCTGAGCTATATAAAACGCTGAAAAAACACCTAACACCTACTTTATTTATGATTTATTACACAGATTAAAATAGGCAACATACTACAAAAACTATTTTATAATAATTTTAAGATGACATGTACAGTGTATCACAAAAGTGAGTACACCCCTCACATTTCTGCAAATATTTCATTATATCTTTTCATGGGACAACACTATAGACATGAAACTTGGATATAACTTAGAGTAGTCAGTGTACAACTTGTATAGCAGTGTAGATTTACTGTCTTCTGAAAATAACTCAACACACAGCCATTAATGTCTAAATGGCTGGCAACATAAGTGAGTACACCCCACAGTGAACATGTCCAAATTGTGCCCAAAGTGTCAATATTTTGTGTGACCACCATTATTATCCAGCACTGCCTTAACCCTCCTGGGCATGGAATTCACCAGAGCTGCACAGGTTGCTACTGGAATCCTCTTCCACTCCTCCATGATGACATCACGGAGCTGGTGGATGTTAGACACCTTGAACTCCTCCACCTTCCACTTGAGGATGCGCCACAGGTGCTCAATTGGGTTTAGTCCATCACCTTTACCTTCAGCTTCCTCAGCAAGGCAGTTGTCATCTTGGAGGATGTGTTTGGGGTCGTTATCCTGTTGGAAAACTGCCATGAGGCCCAGTTTTCGAAGGGAGGGGATCATGCTCTGTTTCAGAATGTCACAGTACATGTTGGAATTCATGTTTCCCTCAATGAACTGCAGCTCCCCAGTGCCAGCAACACTCATGCAGCCCAAGACCATGATGCTACCACCACCATGCTTGACTGTAGGCAAGATACAGTTGTCTTGGTACTTCTCACCAGGGCGCCGCCACACATGCTGGACACCATCTGAGCCAAACAAGTTTATCTTGGTCTCGTCAGACCACAGGGCATTCCAGTAATCCATGTTCTTGGACTGCTTGTCTTCAGCAAACTGTTTGCTGGCTTTCTTGTGCGTCAGCTTCCTTCTGGGATGACGACCATGCAGACCGAGTTGATGCAGTGTGCGGCGTATGGTCTGAGCACTGACAGGCTGACCTCCCACGTCTTCAACCTCTGCAGCAATGCTGGCAGCACTCATGTGTCTATTTTTTAAAGCCAACCTCTGGATATGACGCCGAACACGTGGACTCAACTTCTTTGGTCGACCCTGGCGAAGCCTGTTCCGAGTGGAACCTGTCCTGGAAAACCGCTGTATGACCTTGGCCACCATGCTGTAGCTCAGTTTCAGGGTGTTCGCAATCTTCTTATAGCCCAGGCCATCTTTGTGGAGAGCAACAATTCTATTTCTCACATCCTCAGAGAGTTCTTTGCCATGAGGTGCCATGTTGAATATCCAGTGGCCAGTATCAGAGAATTGTACCCAAAACACCAAATTTAACAGCCCTGCTCCCCATTTACACCTGGGACCTTGACACATGACACCAGGGAGGGACAACGACACATTTGGGCACAATTTGGACATGTTCACTGTGGGGTGTACTCACTTATGTTGCCAGCTATTTAGACATTAATGGCTGTGTGTTGAGTTATTTTCAGAAGACAGTAAATCTACACTGCTATACAAGTTGTACACTGACTACTCTAAGTTATATCCAAGTTTCATGTCTATAGTGTTGTCCCATGAAAAGATATAATGAAATATTTGCAGAAATGTGAGGGGTGTACTCACTTTTGTGATACACTGTATTTATTTAAAGAAAGATTAAAATGAAACCGCTGATCAGGCTCCAGCTTTATCTAACGCGTTAGGGAGTATCATCAAACTAACAAAAACGTAGGAAACATTTACTCTGCTTACTCTACTTATTACACACAAATAAATCCATTAAAATCTTTTAATATATTGAGGGATTCATGTCAAACTATTTTTATACAAACACATCAATGTTTCTCATCTACTACAAACCCTTTTTTAAAGTTAATATTTATTTGATATTAATTTAAAATGAAGATCAGTAAATCTGTGATAATTTTATATAAAGATGAATAAATCTATTAAAGTCTGATATGGTTTGATGAATTAATGTCAAACTATTTTTATGAACACATAATAATGTCCCTCACATCCTACAAACCTTGTTTTATAGAAACTGCTTTTATTTTTATTTTATTTTAATTTATAGTTAAAATCAATAAATCCATAAAACTTTTATATTAGAGATAAATATATTATCTTTTATATAATTTAATATAATAAAGTCAAACTATTTTTTATATACACATTAATGTCCCTCACATCCTACAAACCTTGTTTTATAGAAACTGCTTTTATTTTTATTTTTATTCATAGTTAAGATCAATAAATCCATAATACTTGTATATTGGAGATAAATAAATCTATTAAACTCTGATATGATTTAATATAATAAATCCAAACAATTTTTTTTATAAACACATATTAGTGTCCCTCACATCCTACAAACCTTGTTTTATAGAAACTACTTTTATTTTGATTTAAATTTATAGTTAAGATTAATAAATCCATAATACTTTTATATTAGAGATAAATAAATCTATTAAACTCTGATATGATTTAATATAATAAAGTCAAACTATTTTGTATAAACACATATTAGTGTCCCTCACATCCTACAAACCTTGTTTTATAGAAACTGCTTTTATTTTTATTTTATTTTAATTTATAGTTAAGATCAATAAATCCATAATAAGTGTATATCGGAGATAAATCTATTAAACTCTGGAAGTGCTGAGGTGAAGTTATTACCCAGTGGCATGTATCATCTAATATACCTGTATTAAAACCTACAGTATGGTTACAGTAAACATCAAGAAACACAAAATTTAATATCACGAGGATTGTAGTAGTTAACTAGTCACCTGTATTAGTTACTACAACCACAATAAAAATTAAAAGTCCTACAGTATGGGTAGACAAACGTAGTAGTTAACTAGTCACCTGTACTGCCGAACGATTTTGAGTTGGAATGGCATCGATATCTCAAAATATAAAAAAACGGGCATGGCAGTTGGGTGGGGGTGTGTATGCCCATGCTGTATCCAAGTCGAGCTGTCATTAGTGGCCCGAATGATTTAGAGTTGGAACGGCGTTGATATCTCAAAATATTAAAAAAACAGGCGTGGCAGGTGGGCGGGGCTGCGTATCCCCATGCTGTTTCCAAGTTGGGGTGTCATTAACTGGTTGGACGATTTACAGTTGGAACGGTGTTGATATCTCGAAATTTCCAAAAAAATGAATGGAACTGAATGGGACAAAAAAACGTTGCGGGCAAACGGGCAGGTGGATCCAAAAGCTGTAAACAATCATTGGTGTCATTAACAGGCCGGACGATTTAAAGTTGGAATGGTGTCGATATCTCGAAAATTTTCGAAAATAAATGGAAGTCTATGGGAAAATGTGTCTCATCAGTGCATGTCTGCGTCATGGTCGGGTGAGAGTACGCTGGCGTCCCTTTGTTGACTGCCGCTTCTCCCCATGTCTGAACTGTGTTTGTTGTGTTGTCTTTGTCTATAGTGTTTATGTTTTAATTTTAAGTTTTTGGTTTGGCGTGTTTGTTGCTGCCACGCGGCTAGTCTACTCTGCTGAACCTGGCTGTTAGCACCGCTGCTATCGTGCTCTGCTGAACCTGGCTGTTAGCACTGAGGCTATTCTACTCTGCTGAACCTGGCTGTTAGCACCACTGCTATCGTGCTCTGCTGAACCTGGCTGTTAGCACTGAGACTATTCTACTCTGCTGATCCTGGCTGTTAGCACCGCGGCTACTCTACTCTGCTGAACCAGGCTGTTAGCTCCGTGGCTATCGTGCTCTGCTGAACCTGGCTGTTAGCACCGCTGCTATCGTGCTCTGCTGATCCTGGCTGTTAGCACCGCGGCTATTCTACTATGCTGATCCTGGCTGTTAGCACCGCGGCTATTCTACTCTACTCGGCTGTATCAGGCTGTTAGCACCTCTGCTATCGTGCTCTGCTGATCCTGGCTGTTAGCACCGCGACTATTCTACTCTCCTGAACTGGGCTGTTAACTCCGTGGCTATCATGTTCTGCACAAATATTGTTGTCATTTATCTGTTCTTTGTATTATTAATTGTTAAGCGACCTTGGGTTTTGTGAAAGGTGCTATATAAGTGTAACTTATTACTATTATTATTTAAATGTTTTTGGAAAAATGGGCGTGGCGAGCAAACGGGCGGGCGGATCCAAAAGCTTTATACAAGCTGTCCATTCTTGATTGGGCCGGACGATTTGGTGCTGTAAAGGGGTCAATATCTTGACAACTGAGGACGAAAAAAGCCAGACAAAAAGCGATGGAATAATAATAATAATATGACTAACGGATAAGCGCAATCACACTAACTAGTCACCTGTACTAGTTACTACAACCACAATAAAAATTCCCCCTAGCATTGTTACAGTAAGAAATCAAAAAATGTAAAAAAAAAAAAAAAAAAAAAAACTACAATCGAGAAACACAAATTTTGATCAGAATAAGGTTGTAGTCGCGTGTACTACTTACTACAACCACAATACAAAATAAAAGTCCCACAGCATGGCTATAATAGGTAATCAAAGATTTTTAAAAAATTAACAAAAATCAAGAAATGCTTGTTCACTTGTTCTAGTTACTACAACCACAATACAAATTAAAAGTCCTACAGTATAAGTACAGTAATTATTTAAAAATTACTGTAATTTTTTTTTTTTTTAAATCAAGAAACACGAATTTTGATATGATGAAGGTTGTAGTAGTTAACTAGTCACCTGTACTAGAATATTATATTATTATATATGTACTATTATATAATACTATTATGGTGTCGAAGTTTATTAACCAATGAAATGAAGTTGAGCAGACAAAACATGAAATATCTCAGGTTCATCCTGTCTGCAATCAAATAAAAGTTAAAGTAAATGTAAGAAACTCTGCATTTTTATTTTATTTGCATTTTCCATACTGTCCCAACTTTTTCCGATTTGGGGTTGTAGCTTAAGGTGGCAAAATTTTATCTATTAAATACATAGATAGTTTGTGTTTCTTACCAGTACGTTTAAGTTCTATTCCTAAGGCGATGGGATTTGAAAATGAGAAAGAAGGATATTTTTCTCACAATGTTGTCCTCAACAAACAGAATTAAAGCACTGAACTTGCATAGAATTATGTTTCATTTGGCAAAAGTTTGTTAAAAAAGAATACATTAATTGCAGAAAAAGCTCATAGTCCAGTTTGTTGCCAAACAGAGTCAAAACACTCTATGGAGCTCTGTGCCGATATGTTTAAAATTAAACAGGATTTGAGAGAATAAGCCACTAAACAAATCATTCTCAACAAGGGCAAAAACAAAAGTTTTAGCAAGGGGTCTGAGAAAACTATTTTTTTAAGTGCAAACACGACTTCTGACTGCCAGACTAAAAGGTTTTATAACAACCCTTGCACTTAGCTATTTAACATTTGGATTGGCTAATTAAACAATCTTGAAGCACAACTTCCACTTGTGAAAAAATCGAAGGTATAGGGTAGTTAACGCACGTCCTGATATTGCAGAGTGAGACGTGGCCCTGGGTCAACAGGGGAGGTGCTTCAGTCAAAACTGTTCGACCAATCACAAACTAGCCGCCTCTATCACATCACCACATTTGCCAGGGCTAGCTAATCCTAGCTAAGTAAGGGGTATGCAAGCTAAAAGATCCGGCAACTGTGTTACTTTCAGTATTTGAAAGAATGTTGGAAATCATTGTTCCAAGCAAAATATTAACAGTGTGCAAAGCATGAAATAAATGTCTCAGATTTACCATTAGGTTAGCCAGCTAGCTTAACTACTACCTAGCATAGCAAAAAACTATGAGAGATTAGCCAAGACAAGGCTAGCTACAATATATAAAATATTATTCTGTGTAAGCATAGAAAATGGTACTACTACTACTTATGTTAAGCATGTATTATAACAAGGGGATTCAGTGTGTGCGTGGCAACGGAGCTTTTTTCTCTGGTTGAGGTTAAAAAATGAGAAAACTAGAAAAACGAGCAAAACGAGAAAGGCCCGGCAAATGTGGTGATGTCATAGCGGCGGCTAGTTTGTGATTGGTCGAACGGTTTCGATTGAAGCACCTCCCCTGTTGACCCAGGGCCACGTCTCACTCTGCAATATCAGGTTGTGCGGTAGTTAACCAAGCCTACTTTTGCATAGTTAGTTATATTCAATCCGTCTCCATATGTGATTTTACATATTAAGTGTAAAAAAGGGCAGTGATAGCTCAGTGGTTAAGGTACTGGACTAGTAAACAGAAGGTTGCCGGTTCAAGCCCCGACACCACCAAGTTGCCACTGTTGGGTCCCTGAGCAAGACCCTTAATTGCTCATTGTGTAAGTCGCTTTGGATAAAAGCGTCTGCTAAATACTGAAAATGAAAATGAAATGAAATGAAAAAAATGTTAATTAGATCAATGTAATCTTACCTGTTTCCAGCAATGTAAAACTCAAACAAGTCGTTCTCAGTCAGGGCTGATAGTGGTGGAATCTTGACGTAAAAGCATTTTTCTGTCTGGGTGGAAGGTACTGTAAAAATATCCAGTTCTGATTTTACACACTCAGTCGATAGACCATGTAGGAGAGCCATTACCTTAAAATATGTTTATCTCTTTCTTTTGAAAATGGTGGAATGACACTTGTCTTTTTGCTTAGTCCTTTTGACACTGGTTCTACTTTTAGATGTGCTGCGTCTTTTATTCAGAATGATGTGTCTCCGCCCTGGCGGGCGTTATGTTTAGCCACGAATTTTCCATAGCTAAAAGGTACATGTTTGTTCTGATCAGATTTTACTTCGATGGTTATGTTATTTATTACAGACTTGCTGACATACGTACATAATGTCATTGATCATCAGTAATTGTGACTACTTTGCTGTTTTCAACTGATATATGTACACATCTTAGTACAAAGCTATCACTAACTCGATAATGTCTGTATATGCATACATAGTGTAAAACCCAGTGTGAATGTTGGTAGGAACTGGCGCATCTTGTTTGAGTGTCCTTACTGGGGTAGCTGGATCTATTCCTAACATACTGTATGTGCTAAATAACCACCGGTTTCAAACAAATAAGGTTCCTTAGATATAAATCTAATTTTGTTACTAATGGCATTGTAATCTAAACTTAGGTTTAATAACTATATTTGCTATTCTCATAATGCCCATGAGGAATCTGTTGTATATGCACATGTGCAGGTAAATGTGATTCCCACTCTCCTTTTAATTCAAGAGGCTTGGCAAATTTAGTGGTATAGTTTGATGTTGTATACTTTGAGTAAATGTCTTTTGAGTCACAAAAAAAACATACTCTACCATGGTTTATGGTTAATAAAATTCATCTTGGATTGCACCGCTGGTTTTAAGTTGCAGCTATGTTAACAATGTCGTTGTCCAGAACCCATGAATTAAACTTGTCAGTGTCACACTTGAGCCTTCTGTGTGCTCCTGTCTGCCACACCCACCTCTATTGGAGCAATCAGCCTCCAGCCAGCTCCCCTCTCTGGATTGGTTCTCTGGGGCTAATTAGCCCCAGCTGCAATATATTTAAGAGAGGTACTGGAAGAGGCTGGTGGGGATTATTGGATTTGTTTCATGGTAACTCTGTCTGTTTGCTCTGTTTGCTCTGTTTGCTCTGTTTGCTCTGTTTGCTCTGTTTGCTCTGTTTGCTCTGTTTGCTCTTGATAACTCTGTCCGTCTGTTTGTCTGCTCCTATAACTCTGTTTGTTTGTTCCTGTGTAAGCTCTGTCTTGTTGTGGTTAGGTTGTTTAGTCATGTTTAGTCTGTTAAGTACTTATATTGTATCTGTTTAGTGTTTGTTTAGCCTGTCTGTTTCGTCTGTTTAGTCTTTGTTTAGCCTGTCTGTTTAGTCTGTTTAGCCTCTTTGTTTGCCCCATTAGCCTGTTTAGCCCCGTTAGCCTGTTTAGCCCCGTTAGCCTGTTTTGCCCCGTTAGCCTGTTTTGCCCCGTTAGCCTGTGTAGCCCCGTTTGTTTCTTTAGTCCTATTAGCATAGTTTCCGTTAGCCCTGTAGGTTTGTTTGTATTCCTTTGTTTTGTCTTTGTCTATTAATAAATCCTCTGTTTTCGTTCATCTCTGCATTTGTGTCCGTCCCTCCTGTCTGTCTAGCCCACAAAGCGTTACAGAATAATCCCCCCAATTAGGACACAGCGAGATGTTGCTTGTTCACGTTTTCCCAGACTTTGGCTCTATGAGGTTTCCTCTGGTCTTCCCGCTTAGTAGGCCGGCTCCTTATGATGGAAGCAACCATAGTGTTGAAGGCTTCCTTCTACAGAGCCAGCTCTACCTGCAGAACCTTCTGGACCCCCAGCCAACTGAAATCGACAAGGTACGATTTATGATGTCTAGACTGAGGGGTGCTGCTCATGAGTGGGCTAAGCAGCTTTGGTCTGACAGGGGAGTTGTACTGAACTCTGTGAAGGATTTTGAGGGCCTCATGAGAACCAAATTTTCATGTAGCAAAGTGCCCACTGCAGCTTATACCTGGCATCCAGTGCCCACTGGGGAGGTTAAATTTTCCCCAGTGCCCACTGCGGATGTGGTCCAGGAGCCAGTGCCCGCTTATAAAGCTCGTGACTGTCCCAAGTCCACGTTAGGAGCCAGCCAAAATTATTTAGGTCCTATTTCCTGTTTCGACCCCAAGGGCTCCGGGGGTCCTTCTGTTTGTTCGCCGGCTCCAGTCCCGTGTACTCAGGTTCAGATGAGTCCAGTTTCTCCAGGGTCCAAACAGCTGACTTTTGACGCCTCTCCAGGGTCCAAGCAGCTGATTTCGGATGCCTCTCCAGTGTTTTCGCAGCTGAGTCCAGTTTCTCCAGGGTCCAAACAGCTGACTTTTGACGCCTCTCCAGGGTCCAAGCAGCTGATTTCGGATGCCTCTCCAGTGTTTTCGCAGCTGAGTCCAGTTTCTCCAGGGTCCAAACAGCTGACATTTGACGCATATCCAGGGTCCAAGCAGCTGATTTCGGACGCCTCTCCAGTGTTTTCGCAGCTGAGTCCAGTCTCTCCAGGGTCCAAACAGCTGACTTCTGACGCATATCCAGGGTCCAAGCAGCTGATTTCGGATGCCTCTCCAGTGTTTTCGCAGCTGAGTCCAGTTTCTCCAGGGTCCAAACAGCTGACATTTGACGCATATCCAGGGTCCAAGCAGCTGATTTCGGACGCCTCTCCAGTGTTTTCGCAGCTGAGTCCAGTCTCTCCAGGGTCCAAACAGCTGACTTCTGACGCCTCTCCAGGGTCCAAGCAGCTGATTTCGGATGCCTCTCCAGTGTTTTCGCAGCTGAGTCCAGTTTCTCCAGGGTCCAAACAGCTGACATTTGACGCATATCCAGGGTCCAAGCAGCTGATTTCGGACGCCTCTCCAGTGTTTTCGCAGCTGAGTCCAGTCTCTCCAGGGTCCAAACAGCTGACTTCTGACGCATATCCAGGGTCCAAGCAGCTGATTTCGGACGCCTCCCCAGTGTCCTCGCAGCTGAGCGATGTTTCTCCAGTGTTTTCTCAGCTGAGTGATGTTTCTCCAGTGTTTTTGCAGCTGACTCCGGATGCCTCTTCTCAAGGGTCCACGCAGCTGACTCCGGACGCCTCTTCTCAAGGGTCCACGCAGCTGACTCCGGACGCCTCTTCTCAAGGGTCCACGCAGCTGACTCCGGACGCCTCTTCTCAAGGGTCCACGCAGCTGACTCCGGACGCCTCTTCTCAAGGGTCCACGCAGCTGACTCCGGACGCCTCCTCGCCAGGGTCCTCGCAGCTGACTCCGGATGCCTCTTCTCAAGGGTCCACGCAGCTGACTCCGGACGCCTCTTCTCAAGGGTCCACGCAGTTGACTCCGGACGCTTCTTCTCCAGGGTTCTCACAGCTGTTTCAAGGAGTTTCTCAAGGATTTTCGCAGCTGACTTCGGAAGCCTCTCCAGGGTCCTCGCAGCTGAGTGACGTTTCTCTAGTGTTTTCGCAGTTAACTTTGGACGCCTCTCCAGGGTCCTCGCAGCTGAATGACGTTTCTCCAGTGTTTTCGCAGCTGACTTCGGACGCCTCTCCAGGGTCCTCACAGCTGAATCAAGGAGATTCTCAAGGATTTGTGCAGCTGATTAATGACGTTTCTCCAGTGTTTTTGCAGCTGACTCCCGAAGCCTCTTCGCCAGGCTCCATGCAGCTGACTCCCGAAGCCTCTTCGCCAGGCTCTACGCAGCTGACTCCCGAAGCCTCTTCGCCAGGCTCCACGCAGCTGACTCCCGAAGCCTCTTCGCCAGGCTCCACGCAGCTGGCTTCTGTTCCCGTGTTGGTGCTCTCCGATGGCGCTTCTGTTTCCATGTTGGCGCTCCCTGACGGCGCTTCTGTTCCCGAGTCGGCGTCGCCCGATGGCGCTTATGTTTCCAAGTTGGAACTCATTAACGGTGCTTCTGAACTCTCGAAGGCGCCCTCCGATGGCGCTTCTGTCCTCAAGTCAGCACTCTCTGATGGTGCCCCTGTTTCCTCATTGGCGCCCCCCGGTGGTGCTTCTGTTCCTGAGTTGGTGTCCTCCGACGGCACTTCTGTTTCCTTGTTGGCGCTTCCTGACAGTGCTTCTGTCCTCAAGTCGGCGCCCTCTGATGGCGCTCCTGTTCCTGAGTTGGCGGCCCCCGATGGCGCTTCTGTTCCTGAGTTGGTACCCCCAGAGGGTGCTTCTGTTCCCGAGTTGGTGTCCTCCGATGGCACTTCAGTTCATGAGTTGGCGCCCTTATATGGTGCTTCTGGCTCCTCGTCAGCGGCCCCCGATGGCGCTTCTGAACTCTTGTCGGCACCACCTGACAGTGCTTCTGAACCCTCGTTGGCGCCCCCCGACGGCGCTTCTGGATTTCCGTCGGCACCCCGAGTTACCGCACTTATGTCATGCCTGCCTCGGAACGTTATGAATTACTTTAAATTCGCCCCGCAGGGTCCAGGACCCCCTTTTTTTTTGTGTTTATATTTGGGCACGCCGGGAGTCATGCCTACAGGGGGGGCTACTGTCACACTTGAGCCTTCTGTGTGCTCCTGTCTGCCACACCCACCTCTATTGGAGCAATCAGCCTCCAGCCAGCTCCCCTCTCTGGATTGGTTCTCTGGGGCTAATTAGCCCCAGCTGCAATATATTTAAGAGAGGTACTGGGAGAGGCTGGTGGGGATTATTGGATTTGTTTCATGGTAACTCTGTCTGTTTGCTCTGTTTGCACTGTCTGCTCCTGATAACTCTGTCCGTCTGTTTGTCTGCTCCTATAACTCTGTTTGTTTGTTCCTGTGTAAGCTCTGTCTTGTTGTGGTTAGGTTGTTTAGTCATGTTTAGTCTGTTAAGTACTTATATTGTATCTGTTTAGTGTTTGTTTAGCCTGTCTGTTTAGCCTGTTTAGTCTGTTTAGTCTGTTTAGCCTGTTTGTTTAGTCCCGTTAGCCTGTTTTGCCCCGTTAGCCTGTTTTGCCCCGTTAGCCTGTGTAGCCCCGTTTGTTTCTTTAGTCCTATTAGCATAGTTTCCGTTAGCCCTGTAGGTTTGTTTGTATTCCTTTGTTTTGTCTTTGTCTATTAATAAATCCTCTGTTTTCATTCATCTCTGCATTTGTGTCCGTCCCTCCTGTCTGTCTAGCCCACAAAGCGTTAGTCAGGCAATTTAACCCATTTTACTAAGCACTTTTTTATCTACTTTAAAAGCTCAAGCTTGTAAAACGTCCCCTTAATTTTTACTTTTTAATACTCTTACATATGACTCAGAGAACAACGAAAATGTTAAATTTATGTTAACGTGTATAGACGTACTGTCCAAATATGCATATCAACTGATTCAGCTTGCCATTGTTTATCAATATTTTTGACAAAAACTTTTGTTTAAATTTGACCCTTATAGGTTTATGCAGTGCACATGCATCTTAAGTAGCCAGCCAGTTTTTTTTCTTTATATCATTGACTATTTTTGCTACAACTGCTCTTTGTAAATTTTTAACCCTGTCATTACAACCGGGGTCAGTGGTTGTTTAATAAGTATTTTTCAGCAACAGCTCAGTCATTCTGAAATAACACAACAGAAATGATTAACAATAGGTGGGAAAGAACCATTTATTGTTACTACTTATGTAAACATGTAACATTAGAAAGATTACCAGCTTTAATCAAAAAACAATCATACGATCAATGGTTTTAATAACATAAAGTACATTAACTTTTGAAGTTTACAAACATATTTAAATATGTCTCGTAAAAATGTTTCTCTTGTTGACTTCAATCACTTTGAGTCCTCAGACTTCTTTTTCTTTCTATTGAGCTGGTTGCATTTGTAGCACTGAATTTGGCACTCATTTCAAAATTATTGAAACCACACCCCTTTGTATTCTGATTGGTTGCCCCAAAGAACCAAAACTGTCCTCAGAAAGTTTTTTAATAAATAGGCTTACATTCTCATGTACACGTCTCTGTATAAACCCTTTTTGTGTATGTCCCATGCACACTGCACTGCCATGCGGGGCTCTTTCTCTCAGATTTAGCAAATTACACTGGATTAGAAAATCTGAGCAACAAGATTTTTTGATGTTCTAACAGGTGCATGTGTTAGTCTGCAGCAGTGGCGGCTGCTGGTCTTTCAAAGAGGGGAAGCTCATTGTCGGCTTACATCATAAAATTTATCAATTTATTTATACTGTATATAAATGTATAAATTCTCCCCTTTGTTAGTTTTCAAGAAAATAGCATGAAATGGGTTGCAGTTTGTCTTCCGACTTCACTCGCAAAATCCGCGATGGTATTGAAGCTCCCAGCGACAGCTGTCAATCAAAACGGGATTTAGCCTTTCGACTGATCCTCCAATCATCTTGCAGAAGCTCAGCGTCCAGACCCGCCCACAGCCCCATTCACCCCCAGAGACGCTCAGCGTCCGGGGGCGGGACAAAATCGTGGCATTTATCCAATGACCAGCGAGTTTCAAAGTCACGCCCATGCAGCCCCATAGAAGCAAAGAGACGCTCAGCATCTGCGGGTAAATGCATTGACGCTCCGGGAATGTATGAGTTAAGTTAACGAAATCGAGTCGATTTGTGATAAGTAGCTGATTCTGAACGAACTCGTCTTCAAGATGAACGGGTTCTAACGCATTTGTAGTCAATGAAATGTTAACACAACTGTACATACAGTATTTGACCATTTAATTTTTGACATTTTAGGGGAAGCTGAGCTTCCCTTGCAGTCTTAGAGAAATCGCCACTGGTCTGCAGCTCTTCTTGGCTGGCATGAAAGTGTAAGCAGCAGAGCAATTGTTGTGAGGAATTGGAAATGACTAAATTGCACTACTGGGTTTCACAAAAATGTGTTTATCCTGAAATTCAACTTCAATTGGCCCTGTGGTTGTTGTGCATTTGAGCTCCGGTTTCCTTCCACAGTCCAAAAACATGCAGTTAGGTTAGTTGGAGACCTTGAATTGCCCTGTGTGTGTGTGTGTGTGTGTGTGTGTGTGTGTGTGTGTGTGTGTGTGTGTGTGTGTGTGTGTGTGTGTGTGTGTGTGTACTAATCTATAAATCCCACAACCCTGAAAACTTAAAATGATTGTATGTGATTATATATTACATATATTATAAATTATTATATATGTACGACTATATTTGTGTCGAAATCTTCAGATGTATTTATCCAAACTCTCTAAAGCTTGTTTTTTAGTGTATTGTCTCCATCCAGTGGGAATCTCTCCATAGTCCCGAAATTTTTTACCATAGTACTTTTCCAGGTCTGTTTGGAATCTGCACACAAACCACTTCCAGTATGGGAGCTCTGAATTATCAGGGGTGATGCTCCACTTAGCATATTCTCCTCCTGCTGTTCTGTAGATTTTGTAATGTACCAAATCATCTGTATCATGACGGGGGTAGAACTGTTTATCACTTTGTACTAAAGTTGTACAAATATCAGCACAGAGATTTGTTGTATTTCTGTAGTACCATCCTATGATTCCATCTACTTTGTGGAAGGGGACACTGTGATCTCCATCATGATCCTCCATTGTGTTGGTGCAGATGGCTTTACAGAATGGACACTGAACCCAGCAGCACTGACAGAGATGTTCAATCAGAATCTCATCTGGTTTCTTCCTGAACTTCTCCATGTTGATGTCTGTTACACTGTTGAAGCTTTTCTGTTGTTCTGACATCATCTTTGTGAGACCTTCACACACAACCTGCTGAAGAAAATCTAAATCTGTAATTTCCTCCAGACCAGTGCAGGTTATTTCTTTTAAGCTCAGCTCATCTGTTAGTGAATTCTTCAAACTTCTCAGCCACATGTTTGCATCACCACTGCTCTTCTTCACTTCTTCAGTTGTGATGTTCACAGCGTTCATCACTTTCTGCTCTTTGTGTTTAAGGTTTCCTTTGAGAAGATTCAGAACCTCTCTGTTATTTTTAGTGATGTATTTATTAACACTGTCTGTAATAAACTGTTCAAAGTGTTTCTTGGGATGGTGGATGTACTCCATGTACTTCTCAAAGTTCTTCTGCTCTGCCAGAGATTTCAGGATGTGTTTCTCAAGCTGTGACCTGTTACCATTAAATTCTGGCATGTCTGATCTCATCTGTGTTGACAGATCAATAGCAGTTTTATTGTAGGCTGCTTGCAGGATGGCTGGTACAAGATTGTTGTAGACAAGTTCACCAAATACTGTTGTGGTTGTTGCTCCTCTGCAGTAGTTTTGGAAGACGCTGTAATATTGTGGTTTCTGCTTTTCTAGGTACAATTTTACATCATTTTCATCTCTGAACTGTTGGTGGATCTTGGTGAATTTGGGATTTGCAAGATGACACACATGAAGACAGAGATCCAGAGTGAATTCCTTCTTCAGCTTTATGTTCTTGTTCTTACTGTGATATTTTTTAACTCTGTTTTTGACCTGGTCAGTTATTTCCTGAATGTAGCTGTTCTTGTACCCCAGTCCTGTAATTTTGCTGCAGATCTTCTTGATTAAGTCCTCAGATTCTTGGATGACATTGTTGATTAGGTTTCTCACTGATTCCTGGACTTCATAAGGACTCATTTCATCTTGTGTAAATACAGACTTAACATAATCAAAACCTTGTTTTAGCATTGATTTCTTTAAATAATAATGTGAATAATCTCCCAGTCTGTGTATCTTTGTGTAATCTTCCTGAGATGTTCGCTCATACACAGCAGCTTGTTCATTACCTTCAGTTAGAATCTGAATCACATCCTCCCAAACATCAAAAGGTTTCTCTACAGGTGTGTCTTGTATCAGATCAGAGACCCATTTGTTCCACACTTTATCAAATTCCTGTCTGAGGACTCGTTCATCAGTTTCTGTGCTTTTTAGTTGTTGAGCAAGTTCTTTACTCATATTGAAGAGCTTTTCATCATACTCTGTCTTTTTGTGATCAAAAGTTTCTCGAGCTTTTTGCTGTTGAAGAAAATCATTCAGGTTTGTTTTTGCATTTTTAACAAGATCTTGAAGAAGTTGTTTAATTCTCTGTTCACATCTCACTTTCCACTGAATTAAAATATCTTTGTCCTTGTCCTCTTCAAAGTAACATTTCATTGATTTCTCCACTTCTTCTTTGGTCTTCTTCATGTGAGCATAAAGGTCTTTGTCCTCAATCTTTTGCAGTGTTCTGTTTTTAATTGTGTTGTGCAGTTTTTCTTCATGTTCTAACATGGCACTTCTGAGGGACCAGGTCCATTTTCCAAACTCAGTTTCTAGTTTCCTGTAGACTGCAATCTCCAGTGTGTTTTTGAAGCTAAAAACAAAGTTCTCGTTCAGTAGAGCCTTCCACAGATCACTGATGCGGGATTTAAACTCTGAGAGTTTCATGCTATGAGACTTGGTAGCTTTTGTGAAAATAGCTCTCTTTAGCTTCTGAACATTTTCACTGTATAAGGGGTTTGGTGGAGCCATTGGTGGGCTGCCCTCCCAGAGCTGTGCAAAATACTGAACATCATGTTGTACACTGAAAGCAATAACATCACTGAAGCATCCAGCTTCACTGTCTTCCTCTTTAGCAGCTAATTTTGTCATTTCATCCAGTTTTTCCTGTAGACGTCTTCTGCCCTCCATGTTCTTCTCTCCAGCTGTGATGTCACCAACATTTTGATGGACAAACATACATCTGGGATTTAGTTTGACCTTCTTCATTCTCAGGAAGGCCTGAACAACAATCTGAAGAATCTCCTGCATCTCAGCAGGGTTCTCACCAAATATGTTGATCAAAGTCAGATTTCCAAGACCTACAACAAATGTTGCAAGTTCATTATCATGATGACGAGTGGATTTTCCTGCAAGCTCAAGTGCTCTAAGACCTTCAGTATCTACAATAAGAACGTAGTCAAACTTCAGCCGCTGCTTCATCT
This sequence comes from Trichomycterus rosablanca, assembly GCF_030014385.1. Taxonomy (NCBI): domain Eukaryota; kingdom Metazoa; phylum Chordata; class Actinopteri; order Siluriformes; family Trichomycteridae; genus Trichomycterus; species Trichomycterus rosablanca. The sequence continues at coordinate 55,321,528 of NC_085989.1, forward strand.
CCTCTGATACTCTGACCAGCTGCATGAAGGCTCCTCGGGTGCACCTTCCAGCACTGACAGCAAACTGGAGTCCAAACATGGCATTCAGCATGGTGGATTTTCCTGTGCTCTGAATTCCTAGAACTGACAGCACAAAGACTCTCTGGTCTCCCAGTTTCTTTATGAGTTCATCTAGAACTGCTGAAACCCAAATCAGAGGAACATGAGCAGCATCACCATCCATCAGCTCCATTGGAAGACCAGATTTTATGAGTTCTGCAGCAAGTTTAGGGAGATTAGAAATGCTTTCTTCTTCAGATCTTTTGTTACTAGGTTGTTTAAACATAAATGACTCATATATCTGACCCATCTCTCTGAAGATGTGTTCCAGACCAAATGTTGCTGCATTCAGCTTTACAGATATCTTTTCAAGTTCTGTTTGCTCAGTCTTCATCTTTCCTGATTGATCATGTTTTTTTTTTAGGTTTAAAACCCTTGTCCATGTTTCATTGTACTTGTGATGAAGATCTGAAAGATCTTTTGAGGTTTGTTTGTCCAGTAGAATCTTAAGCCCTTTAATAAAGAACGATTTTTCATTTCCTGACAGAGAATTCAGTAATGAAATAAATTTCTTAATGAAGCCTGAGACTCTATTTTTTCGTTGCTGTTCACGGATTTGTTTCATTTGTGTTTGTTTTTCACTCTTTTGCATTTCTAAATTGTTTCCTTGAAGTCGATGTGAGTCTTTGTTTATCTGACACCACTCATACCAGAGCTTCCCTTGACAGGGCAGGTGTGTTTCCTTTAATGTGGAGATTTCCTTCCTCCCCAGTAGTTTCATTATCTCTAGTGCAGCTTTTTTTCCTTTCCTGCATTCAGGATCATCTTCATCTGTGCTGATCTCATTGTTTTTGTTTAAATCCTTAACTTTGAATTTTAAAGATGACTTAGACAGACACTCAGTGATGGTTGTTCTGAGGTTCTTAGATACGTCTGACTGATTTCTGTCTTTTAGACCAATTCTGTATTTTTTGTTATCAATCTTACTGACACCTGATTGATTCTCAGAAAGGAGACAGATGAGTGGTTTGGGGTCGTTTAGAAGCTTCTGTAGCATCTCCTTATTTCTTTCATTGTTAGGATCAGATAACAGAACAACATTTACAGATGACATTTCAGTCAGAATATCCAGTTGTTCTTTACTGGTGTTTGCATCACCATGTAGATTACAGAAAGCAACACAGTCAGTAAAATGATCAGTTTCCTTTCCAGATGGACAGTACCAAGCAATCTCCACAACTCCATCCATCAGTAGACGGTTTTTAATGCTGCCTGGACAGTGTCTGTGGAAGAACGTATCATGCTTCTTACTGATCAAGCTGTTCATTAGCTGAGACTTGGAAAAGGACACGTCTCCTAACCTGAAGAACATCACCATTGGAGTTTCTGCTTCATAAACATGCTGGGTTTTACTGATCTTGGTACCAGAAGTCTCAGTGGTTTTCCAACTTTTAATAATTTGGTGAAATGTCCACAGAGGAAAATTAAGCTTTTCAGTGAATGGATTTGGCACCAGTAGAGGCAGAGCGTACTGACACTGAGAGAGTTTAGTCACTATTAGTTGCTTCAGGAAACTGTCTGAGCTGTGGAACACTGCCATCTGAAGATCCATGGGGTGGATAGGATTTGTCTCACCTCCAAAATATGCAGCTGTTTGGCTAACAAGCTTATCAAATGAATTACCTTCTTCTTCAACTTTATCTGAGGAAGGAGGGTCTAAGGCTGTGGTTTCTTCTTTGGTGGTGATGTATCTTGCTCTGTAATCCATCATTAACAACCTTTGTAGGAAGGTTTGAACCAGATCTTTTTCTTCACAAGGTTCTTGGCAATGTAATGAAAGAGAAGTTAGTTGAAGAACATCTGAAGTCTTTAGTTTCTGTTTGTCCGAAAGATTAAGTGTAGTAAGAAGTTGCTTTGTTTTGTTCTTTTCTTCAGATTCTGATCCAGGTTCTTCTACGCCAAGCTCTGTCGTTGTTTTCTGTAAAATAATTTTTTAAATTTTTTTAATATTTATTCATATTTAAGGCTCATGTTACACAGCACATACTGTTGTTTACATGTGGTTTAAACGAGTGCATAAAATACCCCTGTAATGGGTGCTCAGGTATCACAGCGGTAAAACTTGCTTGGCACCAAAGCTGAACTTGTGAGTTTGACTATCTGTATCGGACTATCGGGCAATTTTTTTCTCGGCCATAAGGGTTGGATGCCGGTGGTGAGGGAGGTGATTCCTCATAACTCAGGCAATCAAACCTCTGCTGGCTGATCGATGGTACGTGTGTCAGAGGTGAGGTTTAATAGGATTTAATGTGTGACTCTCCAAGCCCCATATGATCTCATCTTGAGTTTTTGAAAGCTGAGAATGAAAAAAATAAAACCACTTCTTAGAGCTTAAGCTCTTGGAGTTTGTATGGATTTGGAACTATGATGGACTGATCTACAGTAAGACTTTAGAGTGTCCCAGAATGGAACCCAAGATTCCCGGGAAACTGCCAACCATTTGTGGTGGTGGAGGATTAGTCATTAAGGCGTTTTAAGGAGCTGCATATCAACAGCTTGAGTTTTGATATGTGGAAGGTTGAGCTTGTTCTCATGGACTGAGGTAGTGAGGGTATAAGCTATGGGGTTAACCATTCTAATGATTTGAATGGGCAGTGATAGCTCAGTGGTTAAGGTACTGGACTAGTAACCAAAGGGTTGCCGGTTCAAGCCTTACTACCACCAAGTAACCACTGTTGGGCCCCTGAGCAAGGCCCTTAACCCTCAATTGCTCAAAATTGTGTTCAGTCATAATTGTAAGTCGCTTTGGATAAAAGTGTCTGCTAAACACCTGTCTGCTAAATGCTGAAAATGTAAATGAAAATGTAAATGAATGGTCCCACTTATATGGGGTTGAACTTGACTGCACCCAGACTGCAGTGGAAAAGGAAGGTGTTTAGTAGACAGCAAAACTTCCGGTTGGTGCATCCTCCTGCTTTGGAAAAATGGGAAGAGAATTTTCCACCCAAAGCAGATGATTTGACAAAGAGGTAGGGTTTGTTAGGGCTAGACACTAAAGCATGTGTTTATGGTCTTGGTTTACTTTTTTATCTGTCTGTTGGATTAAAAGTAAAAAGAAGATGACAGGCTGACCAAGGCCCCTAGGAGCTTGCAGAAGGCTTTCCAAAACTTGTCTTGTGTATTGGGGTCCCTGATGCAACACCTGGGCACTAGGCAATCCCTGGTCACAAACCATCTTGTCCAGAACAATCTCAGTATCATGGGATGCAGGACTAGTATGAAGGTCTATAAAGGGGGAAATGTGTACCCATTGCAGAATTTGTCCTCTAACATGGTGGGGACAAACAGTTTGCCCAGAAAACCACTGCCAAGATGCCTACTGCCTACTGCCACTGAGCATATCCTCTTGTAGCCTCAAGATTTACCATTTTCCCATCATCATCTCTGAGAGTGCAGGGGTGTTATCTGTTACTGGACCCTGCATGCTGGGACTGCTCCAACCTATGAACTGAAGACATTTACCTCAATGATGAAATGAACCTTAGGGTCAGGCAGTTTGAGTACTGAGGCAATACCTTGTTATTGCTTTGTGCAGTGTCTTTTAAAGTACCTTAGTTATGAACTGTTGAAAGATGCCCTGTACTTGGGGCACTCATTCTTCTGCTGAACTCTGATCAGGTTACAGTGCCTTGCAAAAGTATTCAGCCCCCTTGAACTTTTCAACCTTTTGCCACATTTCAGGCTTCAAACATAACGATATGAAATTGTAATTTTTTGTGAAGAATCAACAACAAGTGGGACACAATCGTGAAGTGGAACGAAATTTATTGGATATTTTAAACTTTTTTTAGAAATAAAAAACTGAAAAGTGGGGCGTGCAATATTATTCAGCCCCCTTGCGTTAATACTTTGTAGCGCCACCTTTTGCTGCGATTACAGCTGCAAGTCGCTTGGGGTATGTCTCTATCAGTTTTGCACATCGAGAGACAGAAATTTTTGCCCATTCTTCCTTGCAAAACAGCTGGAGCTCAGTGAGGTTGGATGGAGAGCGTTTGTGAACAGCAGTTTTCAGCTCTTTCCACAGATTCTCGATGGGATTCAGGTCTGGACTTTGACTTGGCCATTCTAACACCTGGATACGTTTATTTGTGAACCATTCCATTGTAGATTTTGCTTTATGTTTTGGATCATTGTCTTGTTGGAAGATAAATCTCCGTTCCAGTCTCAGGTCTTTTGCAGACTGCAACAGGTTTTCTTCCAGAATGGTCCTGTATTTGGCTCCATCCATCTTCCCATCAATTTTAACCATCTTCCCTGTCCCTGCTGAAGAAAAGCAGGCCCAAACCATGATGCTGCCACCACCATGTTTGACAGTGGGGATGGTGTGTTCAGGGTGATGAGCTGTGTTGCTTTTACGCCAAACATAACGTTTTGCATTGTGGCCAAAAAGTTCGATTTTGGTTTCATCTGACCAGAGCACCTTCTTCCACATGTTTGGTGTGTCTCCCAGGTGACTTTTTATAGATATCTTTGAGAAATGGCTTTCTTCTTGCCACTCTTCCATAAAGGCCAGATTTGTGCAGTGTACGACTGATTGTGTCCTATGGACAGAGTCTCCCACCTCAGCTGTAGATCTCTGCAGTTCATTCAGAGTGATCATGGGCCTCTTGGCTGCATCCCTGATCAGTCTTCTCCTTGTTTGAGCTGAAAGTTTAGAGGGACGGCCGGGTCTTGGTAGATTTGCAGTGGTCTGATACTCCTTCCATTTCAATATGATCGCTTGCACAGTGCTCCTTGAGATGTTTAAAGCTTGGGAAATCTTTTTGTATCCAAATCCGGCTTTAAACTTCTCCACAACAGTATCTCGGACCTGCCTGGTGTGTTCCTTGGTCTTCATGATGCTCTCTGCGCTTTAAACAGAACTCTGAGACTGTCACAGAGCAGGTGCATTTATACGGAGACTTGATTACACACAGGTGGATTCTATTTATCACCATCAGTCATTTAGGTCAACATTGGATCATTCAGAGATCCTCACTGAACTTCTGGAGTGAGTTTGCTGCACTGAAAGTAAAGGGGCTGAATAATATTGCACGCCCCACTTTTTAGTTTTTTATTTCTAAAAAAAGTTTAAAATATCCAATAAATTTCGTTCTACTTCATGATTGTGTCCCACTTGTTGTTGATTCTTCACAAAAAATTACAATTTCATATCGTTATGTTTGAAGCCTGAAATGTGGCAAAAGGTTGAAAAGTTCAATGGGGCTGAATACTTTTGCAAGGCACTGTATGTAGATTGCCCTGGTCCAATTTAATGAGGTCAGAAGACTGCTGCAGTGATCCAGAAGCAGCATTCATCGGAGGCAGAAGTGACCTTAACAGTGATGGCATTGAGAGCTTGGAATCTGATGCAATGGTACAAGTATATGTCCTTTTTCTCCACGAAAAAAATGTCCTGGCTAGGGATGAAGAATGCCAAATATGTCCTTGGACTAAGGCTTCCTAGATATTCATTAATGGCCTTCTGTTACAAGGTGGACAAGGAGAAAAGCCTGACCGAAGGAGGGAGGTGCCTGGGAGCATGTTAATGGCACTATAAAAAGGACTGCGAGGTGCACTTGCTGAAGACTGCCTGAAGATCATGGTAGTCTGGGGGGGCATCGACAAACTGAACTTTAGATGACTGTTAGAAGCTGTCCACACCTACACACCCACACACTCATGCAATTGCTTCAGTTTACATGTTCTAACGATTAATAATTTTTATTCTTCTCAAGATATAACTTTAAAACCCAAGCTTTAGTGTTAGAAATTATTTTATGCATTTATTATCCCCAATGAATAAATGTCGTTCTGAACTTTATCTGTATGGCATGTTTATATCTTGTATGGATTATTACATTATTTATTATTAACTTAATAGACAGTGTGCTTGTTGTGATGGACTTACTACCAATCGTAGTAATGTATGTCGAACATATCTGATATTTGGATCTGTCTTGTTAATAAAAGTGAACTTGTATCAGAATGTACAGTGCTGTGAAAAAGTATTTGCCCCCTTACAGATTTCTTTGGTTTTTGCTTTTTGTCATACTTACATTTTTCAGATTATCAAAAAGTTTAACATTATACAAAGAGAACCTGAGTAAATACAAAATGCAGTTTTTCCGGCCACTCCTGGGAAGGTTCACCACTGTTCCATGTTTTCTCCATTTGTGAATAATAGCTCTTACTGTGGTTCGCTGGAGTCCCAAAGCTTTAGAAATGGCTTTGTAACCTTTTCCAGACTGATAGATGTCAATAACTTTGTTTCTCATCTGTTCTTTTCTTCAAATCGGGGCATAATGTGTTGCTTTTTAAGATGTTTTAGCTGTTGTCAGACAGGTTCTATGTAAGTATTTTCTTGATTCTACAGGTCTGGCAGTAATCAGGCCTGGGTGTGGCTAGTGAAATTGCACCCAGCTTTCCCAAAATTGTGGTTAATTGTGGGATTGTTTGGGATAGCTTTTTTCCCATTAATAAATAATATCATTATTTAAAAACTGTTTTTTGTATTTACTCAGGTTATCTTTGAATTAAGAATTAACTTGTAAAGTGCTGTGAAAAAATATTTGCTCCCTTACAGATTTCTTTTCTTTTTTTTTTTTTGCACATTTGTCACACTTAAATGTTTCAGATTATCAAACAAATTCCTTCCCAGGAGTGGCCGGCCTACCAAAATTACTCCAAGAGCGCATCGACGACTCATCCAGCAGTTAAGGTCAGTGTTCATGATTCAACAATAAGAAAAAGACCGTGCAAACATGGTATCCATGGGAGAGTTCCTAGGTGAAAACCACTGCTGACCAAAAAGAACACAAAGGCCCGTCTCACGTTTACCAAAAAACATCTGGATAATCCCCAAGACTTTTGGGAAAATATTCTGTGGACTGACGAGACAAAATAACTTTTTGGAAGGTGTGCGTCCCGTTACATCTGGTGTAAAACTAACACAGCATTTCAGATAAAGAACATCATACCGACAGTCAAACATGGTGGTGGTAGTGTGATGGTCTGGGGCTGCTTTGCTGCTTCAGGACCTGGACGACTTGCTGTAATTGATGGAACCATGAATTCTGCTCTCTATCAGAAAATCCTGAAGGAGAATGTACGGCCATCAGTTTGTGAACTTAAGCTCAAGCGTACTTGGGTTCTGCAGCAGGACGATGATCCAAAGCACACCAGCAAGTCAACCTCTGAATGGCTAAAAAAAAAAAATTTGGTGGTGAAGGTTTTGGAGTGGCCTAGTCAAGGTCCGAACTTGAATCCGATTAAGATGCTGTGGCATGACCTTAAACAGGCCGTTCATGCTTGAAAACCCTCCAATGTGGCTGAAATAATTCCTTCACAGAGATGTGAAAGACTCATCGCCAGTTATCGCAAACACTTGATTGCAGTTGTTGCTGCCAAGGGTGGCAAAACCAGTTATTAGCTTTAGGGGGCAATTATTTTTTCACATAGGGTCAGGTTGGTTTTGATAGCTTTTTTCCCCCACTGAATGAAATCATAATTGAAAAACTGCATTTTGTATTTACTCAGGTTATCTTTGTCTGATGTTGAAATCTGTTTGATAATCTGAAAAATGTAAGTATGACAAAAAAGCAAAAATAAAAAAAAACTGTAAGGGGGCAAATACTTTTTCACAGCACTGTATAATGAAAAGCGTTTTCTTCAAGAAACCAAATAAGAATGGTCATTTTTGAAGATGTGTCTGTGGTGCCATATATTGGCCACTAGTGATTTGCCTTCTTGGTGGCAACAATAAATAGTTTCCGATTTCGTCATATTCTGCCAAAGGGGTTAAATTGCTCATTGGCTCTACCCAACCTAAACCACACCTCCCCACAGGACTGATCTATCATTAATTTGGTTGTTCTGGTAATTCCCCTTAAAATTTCCAGTGGTGCCCCATAATTTATTATACGCTATAGATTATACAGTCTTGTGAAAATGTTAGGACATCCCATGAGAACCTTTGTCTTTTTGAACATATTTAAACATATGAACATTTGAGCATCATTCGAACAGTACTAAGAGATGGAGCTTATATCATTAAACAAATAACACAGAAAAAATACTTTTAAACACAAGAAAAAAAAATGGAAAAAAATTGAAATTTATTGTGAGGAAAATGTTAGGACATCCTCTGTCCTAATAGCTGGTATTTCCCCCTTTGGCTGAAATAACCTCAATTACACGTTTCCTAAAACCCAAATAATTCAACTTTGGATTAATCTGTCCAAAGCACATTGTTCCAGAAGTCTTGGTCTTTGTCTAGGTGTTTCTCTGGTAAACCTTTTTCTTGCTCTGATGTTTTTTTATGACAGCAAGTGTTTCCTCCTTGCTCACCTTCCATGTCTCTTTCTGATGGTAGATGCATGAACCTTGACATCAACTGTAGCAAGAGCGACCTGTAGGTCCCATGATGACATTGTAGGATTATTAGAACTTCTTTACGCATCTTGAGGTCTGCTTTTGGGCTGAACTTGTTAGGACGCCCTGACCTGACCATGTTGGCAGTTGTTTTAAATGTTTTCCACTTGTAAATGATTTTCTAATTGTTTTGAGATTGTTTTAAATTCCTTCCCAGACTAATATGCATCTACAAGTTTCTTTCTGAAGGCCTCAGAGAGCTCTTTAAATTTCACCATAGTGATAACAATCATGAGCAAACCAAACTAATGAGATTTAAATAAAACTCCAATGTCCTCTAACGATGGTCTGATCATTACAGCTGATGTGGTGCACCTGGTTTTAATTTTAGACATTTTAGATAGTTGGTGTCCTAACTTTTTGCTCACAATAAATTTCCATTTTTGTTCATTGCATTTTACAGCTTGTGTCTAGGTCATTTACAATTTTTTTTTGTTTGTTTAGTTATATTAGCTCCATCTTTCAGTAGTTCATAGGAAGCTCAAATGTCCAGATGTTTTCATAAGGTGTCCTAACTTTTTCACAAAATTAATTTCTAACATATTTTCTTAACATTTTACACGGCACCAGTATGTGTTTGGACTGGACATGGCTGCATAGGAGTAAGTGTACCAAGCTGCATTTCAGTTAGGTGAAATGTGTTGAAAATTGGCTGTGACTTCACTAACAATGCTCAGAAACTCTCCAACAGACTTTATTCTACAACCCCAAATCAGAATAAGTTGGATGCAATGTTTCTTACATTGACTTTGACTTTTATTTGATGTCAGACTGGATGAACCTGAGATATTTTTTATGTTTTGTCTGCTCAACTTCATTTTAGTTATTAATAAACATCAGTTCTTGCATCCAAACTTCTTACCAATTCAGTTTCTGCTGGTTCTTGATAAAGGTCAGAGCTACAGTCTGTAAATAAAAATCAGAAAACATTGTGTGATAAAGATAATCCACACTTTACACTACAAATTAACATTCAGTTTAGCTTTACTTGTCATGCTGGACTTCATCGTTTATTCTGTAGCTCTAATTTTACTCATATTCAATTAAATTGAGTTTAATACTAATAATAAATTAAGAATAATTAAAATAAAAGGTCTTATAACCTCTTAAACTAACTACTGTAACATGATGGTACATTGATCGTGTAAAATAACTGAACATTATCCTACAACCCCATATCAGAAAAAGTTGGGACAGTATGGAAAATGCTAATAAAATAAAAACACAGAGTTTTTTACGTTGACTTTGACTTTTATTTGATGTCAGACAGGATGAGCCTGATATATTTCATCTTTTATCTGCTCAACTTCATTTCATTTATTAATAAACATCCATTCCTGCATTTCAGGCCTGCAACACATTCCAAATAAAAAGGGACGGGGGCAATTCAGAGTTAATTAGGAGGTGAAAACACTAAACAATGATGTGATGTGAACAGGCGATTGTGATCATGGTTTGGTACTAAAGCAGCATCCAGAAAAGGCTGAGAGTCTCTGATGAGTAAAGATGATCAGAGGATCCAGTTTGTCCACAAATATGTGAGAAAATGATTGAAATGTTTAAAAACAATAAACCTCAAAGAAAGATTAAAGGGATTTGCATGTTCTCCCCCTACAGTGCAGAACATCATTAAACCATTCAAGGAATCAGGAGGAAATTCAGTGTGTAAAGGACAAGGGTGCAAACTTGTAATGATATTTTCTTTTTGTTAACTTAGTTTACTAAACACAACATATATTAAAACCACAAACATATAATCTTAAAGCTCATTTATTTAATAAATAATTTCTTTGAAGAGTTCATTCAGATTTTTAGTCCATGAGAGAAATTAAGAATTAGATACTGTAGCCCTCACCGGAAATCTGACACAAACTGAGAAGAATCCAGACAAGAATAAGAAAAAACAAACCTTCTGAAAAAGAAAAACAGCACAAAACAAGAACGAACAAGTTCCTCATCAAGGTCAATTAGCATAGCACAATGCAATGTGGTGCTACTTCCACAGAGTCTCCTGGCCTTTCCCAAACCGTTCCCTCCTCATTAACACTCCACTACTGAGTGACACTTCATATGAAGCCACACTGCTGTGAAGGGTGCTTCCAATTTTTTGGGGACGGTATAAATTCAGGAGTCAACTTTGGGACGCTTTGCTTTCGAGTGGAAGAAGGAATCTGCCGTCACCATGGCTACAGATAGACGCTTTTCTCGCCTTGCTGTCATGTCTTGCGCTCCGTTATCATTTTAGCATCTCCAAGCAGGAATACAAGCTGTCAGGAGGCGCAAGCACCTGCTACTTTATAACTAGTACAAATGTATAGTTATGTTTTAATTCTCAAAACAATGGTGTTAAATATAAAAATAATGTTAGTGATAGTATTGTTGGGGTAAAATTAATTAGCCATTTATGAAGTTTAAGTTCACCAATCACACATTCCATTACTTTCTTCAAAAAGACTGAAGAAGACTGTACCTAAATTTGACCTAACACCATATGAGGAAACCTAATATCATATTTTATTGAAAATGATGTCGGACCCTACATGTGTAAGTTGTTTCCTCTATTCTCCTTTCCTAGCTGCACTTCCGTAGAGTGTCGTGGTTGAGTGTGCTCTTGTGTTCACTCGCTGTTGGAGGGTTGAGTGTGCTCTTGTGTTCACTCGCTGTTGGAGGGTTGAGTGTGCTCTTGTGTTCACTCGCTGTTGGAGGGTTGTATAGTCCACTCCCCCTCTGTCCTAATTACTTTGGGACAGCCCTTAATGTGGCGAGCACTCCACGTGAACGCGCAAATGGAGGCGAAATAAGTAGGGAGCGAATTAAAAATGGGGGACTATCTACCACATGGTTCCCCTTTTTGGTTTGCAATCTCCCTTCTAAAACTAGGACTGCCACTTATTGGTTGGGGTGGGAATTACTACAGAATATTTAACTGTTACAAGCGTAAGCTGAAACGTGTATTGTGGTCAATTCTATGATACATCTTTTAACAAGACAATGCAAACCTACCTGCTGCACACATTATAAAGGCATGGCTGCAGAAGAAGAGGGTACGGGTACTGTACCAGCCTGCCTGCAGTTCTGACCTGTCCCCAATAGAAAACGTGTGGAGGATTTTAAAACGAAATATGTGACAACAATGACCCAAATAATAAAGATAAAAGCTGAAACACTAAATCACTCGGTCTCCTCGGTGCCAAAACCTCTTTTAAGTGGTGATAAGGAACGGCATCATTACAAAGTGGTAAATGCTTTACTGTCCCAACTTTTTTTGGAATGTGTTGCAGGTCTGAAATGCAGGAATGGATGTTTATTAATCAATGAAATGAAGTTGAGCAGATAAAATTCCAGTTTTTCAATGGGTGCAAGGCACACAGTAACACCCTGGATGGGACGCGAGTCCATCCCAGTGCAGACACACACACACACACACATTCACCTACAGGGCAATTCAGTGTCTCCAATTAACCTGACTGCATGTTTTTGGACTGTGAGAGGCAACCGGAGCACCCAGAGGAATCCCACACAGACACAGGGAAAACATGCAATCTCCACACAGAAAGGACCTGGACCGTCCCACCTGGGGATCAAACCCAGGATCTCCTTGCTGTGAGGCGACAGTGCTACCCACTTAGCCACCCTAAGCCACCCGTGTGTAAAGATAAAGGGGTAAAATATACACCCACCTTGCTTCCTCTTGTGTTCTTGTTCTCTGTGCTTCAGTGCTGTGTTGAACATCTCAGCGGTGTAGCAGTGTTGGTTTCTCTCTAAGACCAGGCAGTTAATCTTCTCCACCAGTGTTCTCATCTCTGATTGGTTATCCATACTCCTGCTGCATGTGTGGTACCCGCCTCCACATTTATTTATCAGTTGCTCTAGTACACGGTTTCTCTTTAGATCATCTATGATGGAGTCACAATCCTCCTCTCTGTCATACGTAAAGAGAATCATCACAAAGGGAAGAACATTTTCTCCAAACGTCTTTTGCAGCCATTCGAGCCCCAGTTTATCATCATCTGTAAAAAGCCCCAGTTGCAGAATTAAGATGAAGGAATGGATGCTGTTTTCATTAACTAAGCAACCAGTGATGTTCTCCACAGGAACTCGGGAATCATCATCATCATCATCATCTTCATGTAAGTTAAGCATGTTGAACACTGACACAACATGTTCATATATTTTAGTTTCTCTAGGGAAGCAGGCCTGTAGTGGTAGAACATGCTTTGGTCCTAGTAGTATATTTGTGTCTCCAAAGTGAACAGCAGAGGTGTTTCCAAACAGCACAATAGTGAGACCAGGAGATTCACTGGAAAATTTAACATTACTTTTAACTTGAAGTGTGGTATGTTTATCTGGGAGTGTGATACTTTTAGCTTGAAGTGTAGTTCTTTTAGCTTGTGGTGTGGTACTTTTAGTTTGAAGTGTGGTACTTTTAGCTTGGGGTGTGGTACTTTCAGCTTGAAGTGTGGTTATTTTAGCTTGGGGTGTAGTTTTTTTAGCTTGAAGTGTGGTACTTTTAGCTTGGAGTGTGGTACTTTTAGCTTGGAGTGTAGTTTTTTTAGCTTGAAGTGTGGTACTTTTAGCTTGGGGTGTAGTTCTTTTAGCTTGAAGTGTGGTACTTGTAGCTTGGAGTGTGGTACTTTTAGCTTGGAGTGTGGTACTTTTAGCTTGTTGTGTGGTACTTTTAGCTTGGGGTGTGTTACTTTCAGCTTGGGGTGTAGTTATTTTAGCTTGCGATATAGCTATTTTAGCTTGGGGTGTAGTACTTTCAGCTTGGGGTGTAGTTCTTTTAGCTTGGGGTGTGTTACTTTCAGCTTGGGGTGTAGTTATTTTAGCTTGCGATATAGCTATTTTAGCTTGGGGTGTAGTACTTTCAGCTTGGGGTGTAGTTCTTTTAGCTTGGGGTGTGGTACTTTTAGCTTGGGGTGTAGCTGTTTTAGCTTGGGGTGTAGTTCCTTTAGCTTGGAGTGTGGTACTTTTATCTTGAGGTGTGGAACTTTTATCTTGGAGTGTGATATTTTCTTCTTGGGATGTAGAACTTTCAGCTTGGAGTGTGGTACTTTTATATTGGAATGTGGTACTTTTAGATGTAACATCAGGTGTTTCATCATTCTCCTTAAACACAGACCATGTGATCATTAGTGTTGTGATTGTGTCTGTGTCACTGCTTCATTATTAATGCAGATTTATTTTATTAACTGATCTTATATTAAGATATAATTAATAATAACTATACCCATAATGCACTGTGATTGTACGTACCTCATGTTTTTCCGGTGTTATTTGGATTTCCATACTGCTGGTTGTAAGAAAGCTTTCATGTCTACTGGGAGCTTGATTGAAGCAAAGACACAGTTGTTATTTACCGCCACAATTTTACTATTTAATATTTAATCATAGTTAAAAAAAAAAGAAGAAAAACATGTAATAATAAAATATCTTTAGTCCCCACTACAAGTATTGACGCTCCTTGGAAAACATGAACAAAACCAGCTGGTAAAAAGTCATTCCTCATTGCTTATTACTTTGACCAAAACAATTTTTTTAAATGCAAAGAATCTAAGATGAGTTATTTCCTTTGATACAAAAAAAATTGTTTCCACTAATTAATTGTGTTGTATTTTATGAATATTATAAAATATTTGTAAATGAAGAACTGAATGCCTGAAACATGAAAAAAAGTGGAGGCATGTTCCATCTCCTTTTCTTTGTAATGAGACTTTTTAAAGCTTTTGGAACTAACACGGCATTGTGCATTACAGTGTACATAACACAGCAGGCTAAAAAGTTCCTTTGTCCCCAGAGCCATTAGGCTCTACAACTCAAACAGGTGGGAGTGGCTAGCTGTAGCTAAAAATTGAGTTTCCTATATGTAGCTTGGGGTGTGGTACTTTTAGCCAAGACAAGACAAAGGTACACAAAACCAAACACAAAGACACAACATATGCTTAAAGCTAAAGTCTAATGCTAATATCTAAACACGCAAGAGCGATACTAAGCTATACCAAACACTAAGCTAAACAAGAACTAAATTAAGACAAACGTGATCACAACTAAACAAGGCATGAACAGTAACTAGCAGTCAGGACAAACAGACAGAGGCTAACAAGAGCTAACAGTCAAAACTGAGAAACAGAACTAACAAACAAAACAAACACACAGAGCTAACACACAGACAAAGGCTAACAGACAAAAGCTAACAAACAAAGATTAGGGTAAAGGCTAAACAGTAGTGATGTTACCCTTGAATCCGAAGCTTCGATGTGTGCGTCAAAAAAACGACACACAATGGTTCGAATCACTGTGTCGGTGCTTGATTCGTTCTACAATGATCACATGACCAATGACGTCCGAAGCTTCATTTCGGCACACAACCACGTGACTGCTTCAGGAAAAGATTCAAAAGCAGCAAATTCTGGTGCGTGCTTCCAGGGTCATTTTAGTATAAATTAACAGAATAATAACATGACAAAGTGAAAGCAGCAACAGTATGAATGTAATAAGAATAACAACAGTATAGTTTTTAAGTGTGTTTATCAAGATGTATTCTGAGTGTATTCTATATGTATTCAGAATATATTACTGTTTAATGTGTTGTAATACATTACATTACTTAATTCAGCTATTACATTACAGTATTCTGCCAAACCATGAATGTATGTACACCTTAGCAAATACATTATGAAGACATTTAGTTGTATCAGTTGCTTTTATTTAAAGATCAAATGTCATGTTTTAATGCACTGGAACAGTTTAAAAAGCTGTTGAAAAAAAGGATCCCCTGTCCACTAGATACACAAAGCACTTTGAGCTTTTGGCCACCAGATGTCGCTAATGTTCACCATGTTATGAAGCTTCGAGCAATGAACCTTTTTTCGATACAGTTAGGAGGAAAGCATCAGTGCTTCAGAAAGTCTCGGTTTGCCATCACTACTAAACAGAGCTAAACAGGCTAAACTTACTGATAGAAAGACAGGAACAGACAGAATCAGACAGACAGGAGCAAATGTAAATGCAAAAATTCAAAGTAAACCAAATCACAATCCAAACAAAGTTCAAGAGCAAAATAGTCTCTACTTGACTGTTCCCTAGCTCCCCTCTTAAATACCCTCAGATAAGTGGCAGCTGGGGCTAATTAGCCGAGGGGACCGATCATGAATGGGGCGTGGCAGGAGACTGAGAGTGCTCCCAGAGAGAGGGGTGTGGCACATAGAAGCACAGGAGCTCCAGTAGGAGCACATAGAGGCTGGATTCATGACAGTAGTCCCTCCCCAAAGGCATGCCTCTTGCCGTGCCCAAACAAACAAAACCAAAAGGAGGTCCTGCACCCTGAGGGGCAAATTAAAAGTTATTCATAATGTTCTGAGGCAGGCCTGATTAAAGTGTGCAGGTTTAAGCTGCCCTGAGTTCGGGTAAGCATGACAAAAGTTCACAAACTTCTGGGGGCGCCGATGAGAGACCTGAAGTGCCGCCTAGGGGCGCCGACAAGAGACCTGATGCGCCATCTGGGGGTGCCGTTGTGTGACCTTAAGCACCAGCTGGGGGCACAGACAAGAGACCTGAAGCGCCATCTGGGGGCACCAACAAGAGACCTGAAACGCCATCTGGGGGCACCAACAAGAGACCTGAAGCGCCATCTGGGGGCACCAACAAGAGACCTGAAGCGCCATCTGGGGGCACCAACAAGAGACCTGAAGCGCCATCTGGGGGCGCCGACAAGAGACTTGAAGCACCTTCTGGGGGTGCTAACACGAAGACTGGAGCGTCATCTTACAATGCAGATATAACCTGGTGCGCTCTCTGGGGGCGTCAGCTCGAGGCCTAGATCACTGTCTAGAAGTGCTAACGTGAGACCTGGAGCACCAACTGGAGGCACCAACATGGAACCTGAAATGCAAACTGGGGGCACTGATGTGAGAACTGGAGCACCCTCTTGGGGCACTATCATGGAACATAGAATCAGCTGCAAGGATTTAGGAGTCAGCTGCGTGGAGCCTGGCGAGGCATCAGGAGTCAGCTGCTTGGAGGACCCTGGAGAGGTGTCTGAAGTCTTTAAATACTGCTGGTATGAATGTGTGTTTTAGCACAAGCAGAGTCTAATATTACCATACTAGACTAAACCTGGTCAAAATCAGCACATTTAATCCTTGTAGTGAATTATTATAACCACCTGTTCTGTTCACTTATTTCACCTGCGTAAATGCACGAATAGTCGACTGTTAATGATGTAAGTGTATTGCTTATGGGCTATGACAGACAAGATGGCAGACACACATGCAGAGATGTATTTAACAAAGATATTCAATAATATTAAAACACACAAGACAAGACAAAGGTACACAAAACCAAACACACAACATATGCTTAATGCCAAAGCTAAAGGCTAATGCTAATTAACTAATCTAAATATGCATGAGCGATACTAAGCTATACCAAACCCTAAGCTAAACAAGAACTAAATTAAAACAAACAGGAACATAACTAAACAAGGCATGAACAGGGGGGTATTCCAGAAAGCGGGTTAAGTGATTAAACCGGGTAAGTTAACTCACAGTTAATGAAAACTCGAGGTTTTCCGTTCCAGAAATCGAGATTAAAGAGAGTCTGTGTCTGTTACTATAGCAACTTACGCTCTGAAGCTAACCTGCTCGCTGGCAGGTTAACTTAAACCTAACCTGGAGTTACACACACTTCTGTCATGTAAACCTGGCGTGTTCTTTCATCCAGGATCCAGTGGATACAGACACGCTAATTATTCGAACAGATCTTAGTTGGGAACGAGTCATTAAACTCAAATTAGTCATTTCCGAATGTATTTATTCGCAAACCTTTCCGTTTTTATCAGTCAGTCAATTCGGGGAGAGTGGGGGCAGTTGCCACAAGGGGCAGCTGCAACATTATTAATCACAATAATAATAAAAAGGCTTGTTACAACATTAATTATAACATTATGGATGGAATGTTATGGATTAATATAGAATACCTTTAACACACACACACACAGTTTAGTAAGCTAAAATCATTTGTGGTTTAAATTGATAGTAGTAATTAACCCCAAGACATATTACTGGTAGCAGTATTTTTACAGCCACATTAATGAGTGAAAACCCTATCTGTACAAAAAATTATTTGCAAAATTATGTTAAAGAATGATTTTACTACATATTAATGAATGTTGCAACTGCCCTGTTATGGGTCTATTCAAGTATTATTTTTTACACATATTATCATATGTATATATGTTACAGCTGTGTGTGGGTGGGTAGCTGACAGATGTGGATTTTATTTTATTAAAATGTTGTCTTTTATTATTTGAACAGCAGACAGAATATCCCTCCACGTACAGGTAGTGACCATTATCTTAAAAAATGAACAAATGTCAAATAAAACAGAGTAACATTTAATACATGTTCTGTAACCTACTGTTCTCCATCTTATGGAGATGCTTTCATTAAGATCTTATGTGATGCTACCCACAGTACAAATATTGAAGCCAAATGGTCAGGCTCTGTGCATGATCACTGAAAATAAAACAATGCAACAAGTTAGTTTCCTTGTCCTTATTCTTTAGTGAGAACATTTATATTTATACACCCTTAGCACCGACACCCATCTTAAATTCAAGCAACTGAATTTCTAGCCTTGTCTGTTTTATATGCTGCACCTGAGGATCACACTTTGCAATTTGTTTCTTTAGATGGACCTTGTATAATCCATCTTATTTACATCCAACTTGAAAGAAAGAGACAAAAATAGCATGTTATGATCAAACATAGCTTAATGTGTTCTAAATATTTCAGATATTTGGTAAGACATTTTAACTGTTCTAAGCTGAGCTTTGGACGTGGATGGTCCCTCATCTGATTCGGAACTGCCCATCACATTCTGTTAGAGGACAGTCACACACATTATAATGGTAGATCAAATGAAAATGCCATGCTCTATGTTCAACATATCCTGTACCTCTGTAGGCCTCCCAGTATCATCCCACTCTGAGGCAGCGGAGATGGTTTCTTTATCATCCTTCAACAGTGTTTTTTTTTTGTATTAAAGAACATTATTTATATTTATTAGGATCTATAGGGACATTAGGTTACTAACAATTGCAGGAGGCTCAAAACCACATTACCAATCACTGGAGAGATGCCAATGAAAAGTGTTCAGACTGCACCAATGCAGTTCTTAATATTCCACAGTTTATGCACTACAAACTAATGATTTACATGTAATAAACAGCCTTGAACATAGACAGTTTTTGTATTTCATTTTTATCTGCTGCTATGTGCATCTGATTCCACTTGGATTACACCTAGATTCAGTAAATGAAAGAAAAAAACGTAAAATCGAGACAAATATTACAACTGACATATTAAACAAGTTTGCCCTATCCTTCTGATGAATTTCAAATTATGGTTACATTTTTTCATTATTAATTTAAACTCACGCATTAACTCTGTAAGCATTTTTTTTGCCATTTGCGACGTCTTTTTTTACGGATGCTGCTGTATTACTTTTTGCAAACGCAAACATTAAAATGAACAGTTCTATTGGTGTAAAATATGACGGACTACTTTTTGTTTCATTCACATCCATGGTGAATCCATTTATCGCCACTCCATTGAGAATGTCTGTTTATAGTTAGCCGTGAAACCGCTTCTGCTGGGTTCAATCTACTCAGACTTGAGTAATCTAACACTGATCCGCTTTTCTGGAACCGAAAACTCCGGCTATGACACGGTGAGATAAGTCAACTCGGAGTTCAGGTTTAAGTTTGAAGTTTGTTAAACCCGCTTTCTGGAATACCCCCCTGTAACTAGCAGTCAGGACAGACAGAGGCTAACAAGAGATAACAGATAAAGCCAGGTCTGTCATGGTATGGGGGTGTGTCAGTACCAGGGTCTGTCATGGTATGGGGGTGTGTCAGTACCAGGGTCTGTCATGGTATGGGGTGTGTCAGTAACAGAGTCTGTCATGGTATGGGTGGGTGACAGTACCAGGGTCTGTCATGGTATGAGGGTGTGTCAGTACCAGGGTCTGTCATGGTATGAGGGTGTGTCAGTACCAGGGTCTGTCATGGTATGAGGGTGTGTCAGTACCAGGGTGTGTCATGGTATGGGGGTGTGTCAGTACCAGGGTGTGTCATGGTATGGGGGTGTGTCAGTACCAGGGTCTGTCATGGTATGGGGTGTGTCAGTACCAGGGTCTGTCATGGTATGAGGGTGTGTCAGTACCAGGGTGTATCATGGTATGGGAGTGTGTCAGTACCAGGGTCTGTCATGGTATGGGGTGTGTCAGTAACAGAGTCTGTCATGGTATGGGGGTGTGTCAGTACCAGGGTCTGTCATGGTATGGGGGTGTGTCAGGACCAGGGTCTGTCATGGTATGGGGGTGTGTCAGTACCAGGGTCTGTCATGGTATGGGGTGTGTCAGTACCAGGGTCTGTCATGGTATGGGGGTGTGTCAGTACCAGGGTGTATCATGGTATGTGGGTGTGTCAGTACCAGGGTCTGTCATGGTATGGGGGTGTCAGTACCAGGGTGTGTCATGGTATGGGGGTGTGTCAGTACCAGGGTCTGTCATGGTATGGGGGTGTGTCAGTACCAGGGTGTATCATGGTATGTGGGTGTGTCAGTACCAGGGTCTGTCATGGTATGGGGGTGTCAGTACCAGGGTGTGTCATGGTATGGGGGTGTGTCAGTACCAGGGTCTGTCATGGTATGGGGGTGTGTCAGTACCAGGGTCTGTCATGGTATGAAGGTGTGTCAGTACCAGGGTGTGTCATGGTATGGGGGTGTGTCAGTACCAGGGTCTGTCATGGTATGGGGGTGTGTCAGTACCAGGGTCTGTCATGGTATGGGGGTGTGTCAGTACCAGGGTCTGTCATGGTATGGGGGTGTGTCAGTACCAGGGTTTGTCATGGTATGGGGGTGTGTCAGTACCAGGGTCTGTCATGGTATGGGGGTGTGTCAGTACCAGGGTGTATCATGGTATGGGGGTGTGTCAGTACCAGGGTCTGTCATGGTATGGGGGTGTGTCAGTACCAGGGTGTATCATGGTATGGGGGTGTGTCAGTACCAGGGTCTGTCATGGTATGGGGGTGTGTCAGTACCAGGGTGTATCATGGTATGGGGTGTGTCAGTAACAGAGTCTGTCATGGTATGGGGGTGTGTCAGTACCAGGGTGTATCATGGTATGGGGGTGTGTCAGTACCAGGGTGTGTCATGGTATGGGGTGTGTCAGTACCAGGGTGTGTCATGGTATGGGGGTGTGTCAGTACCAGGGTCTGTCATGGTATGGGGTGTGTCAGTACCAGGGTCTGTCATGGTATGGGGGTGTGTCAGTACCAGGGTGTATCATGGTATGTGGGTGTGTCAGTACCAGGGTCTGTCATGGTATGGGGGTGTCAGTACCAGGGTGTGTCATGGTATGGGGGTGTGTCAGTACCAGGGTCTGTCATGGTATGGGGGTGTGTCAGTACCAGGGTGTATCATGGTATGTGGGTGTGTCAGTACCAGGGTCTCTCATGGTATGAGGGTGTGTCAGTACCAGGGTCTGTCATGGTATGAGGGTGTGTCAGTACCAGGGTCTGTCATGGTATGAGGGTGTGTCAGTACCAGGGTGTGTCATGGTATGGGGGTGTGTCAGTACCAGGGTGTGTCATGGTATGGGGGTGTGTCAGTACCAGGGTCTGTCATGGTATGGGGTGTGTCAGTACCAGGGTCTGTCATGGTATGAGGGTGTGTCAGTACCAGGGTGTGTCATGGTATGGGGGTGTGTCAGTACCAGGGTCTGTCATGGTATGGGGGTGTGTCAGTACCAGGGTGTGTCATGGTATGGGGGTGTGTCAGTACCAGGGTCTGTCATGGTATGGGGGTGTGTCAGTACCAGGGTCTGTCATGGTATGGGGGTGTGTCAGTACCAGGGTGTGTCATGGTATGGGGGTGTGTCAGTACCAGGGTCTGTCATGGTATGGGGGTGTGTCAGTACCAGGGTCTGTCATGGTATGGGGGTGTGTCAGTACCAGGGTGTATCATGGTATGGGGGTGTGTCAGTACCAGGGTCTGTCATGGTATGGGGGTGTGTCAGTACCAGGGTGTATCATGGTATGGGGGTGTGTCAGTACCAGGGTCTGTCATGGTATGGGGGTGTGTCAGTACCAGGGTCTGTCATGGTATGTGGGTGTGTCAGTACCAGAGTCTGTCATGGTATGGGGGTGTGTCAGTACCAGAGTCTGTCATGGTATGGGGGTGTGTCAGTACCAGGGTGTATCATGGTATGGGGGTGTGTCAGTACCAGGGTGTATCATGGTATGAGGGTGTGTCAGTACCAGGGTGTGTCATGGTACGGGGGTGTGTCAGTACCAGAGTCTGTCATGGTATGGGGGGGTGTCAGTACCAGGGTGTATCATGGTATGGGGGTGTGTCAGTGCCCTTGGCAAAGTTCATGTACACTTTTATGATATTCTGTGTAGGTGACCAGACAAAACATTAAATTAATTGGAAAACCAGGACATAAAGATGATGGTCTAATAGGAGTGTCTAATAGAGTGGACAGTGAGTGGACACGGTGTTTAAAACCTCCATCAGCTCTGCTGTGTCTGATCCACTCATACCAGCACAACACACACTAACACACCAGCACCATGTCAGTGTCACTGCAGTGCTGAGAATGATCCACCACCTAAATAATACCTGCTCTGTGGGGGTCCTGACCATTGAAGAACAGCATGAAAGGGGGTAACAAAGCATGTAGAGAAAGAGATGGACTACAGTCAGTAATTGTAGAACTACAAAGTGCTTCTATATGGTAAGTGGAGCTGATAAAATGGACAGTGAGTGTAGAAACAAGGAGGTGGTTTATTGGTGTATATATGGGCTAAACCGGAAATTAACAAGAGCTGCTACACAGATAGCCATCGCCATCACAGTTCTGTTATTCACTACTAATAGCAAGGCAGTATAATGAATCAAGTCGACAGTCTATTACAAGTAACATTTTTAATTGAAGAATTGAATTGAAAATGAATTCATGGACTGGTGGACTTTGACAGAAATGTATTGATAAGTTTGCCCAGATGAAAGATCATTGTGTCTTTTCAGTGAATGAACGTCACTGGTGTTTTGTATTATTTCAGGGTGTGTTTATTAGAGGTAGGTTAAGTCACTGAAAGCTTTGGGCTCTGAAATGTTGCTTTAAATGTGTTATTACAGTCACAGATGACAATGATTGATACTGCTTGACAATTTTGGATTTGTAATGTGAGGCTATAGAAAGGTAATAAACCTGTGTGAGATCAAATGACTTTAAAAAGGTTTCTTGTTTTTTCTACATAAAGAAATGGAGCTACAGGGTTTTATAACCATGAGCAGAATAATGTAAGACACTCTTCTCATTAAGGTACTATTCATATCTGTGTTTAAACAAAACTGCAACATTTAAAAGAACAACATAATTGTTACAGACTGAAGTTTACAAAAGTGATCTTACAAATGCACACTTTTAAAAAGTAACACATTTAAGTCACAATGAATCTGTAAAGGCCTTATTTTCATTTTTTTCTCCTTCTGTAGAGAATGTTAAACTTACTGCTGCACATTCGCTCCTGCTCTTGGTGGAAACATTTACAGTTAAAAAAGAAATCAAACCTTTGAATTATTAAAAGTATGTACACTTTGAATTTAAATTTTTGCTTGAAAACCTTTAGCTGCTTTCTGTTAAACTAATTTTTGTATATATTAAAAAAGTTATTATACATGTTTTCTATGGAATCATATATAGAAATTGTATTTTCTATTTACTGCACCAGTGTTGGTCACTGATTGTTTTAGTCATATTTGTAGGTCAAATCTGCTGCACTTATTTAAATTGCAGCAGTTTAATCTATAAAAAAAGTATAGATTAAACACGTTTATAGATTAAACATATATTTATAGATTAAACACGTTTATAGATTAAACATATATTTATAGATTAAACACGTTTATAGATTAAACATATATTTATAGATTAAACACGTTTATAGATTAAACATATATTTATAGATTAAACACGTTTATAGATTAAACATATATTCATAGATTAAACACGTTTATAGATTAAACATATATTTATAGATTAAACACGTTTATAGATTAAACATATATTTATAGATTAAACACGTTTATAGATTAAACATATATTTATAGATTAAACACGTTTATAGATTAAACATATATTTATAGATTAAACACGTTTATAGATTAAACATATATTTATAGATTAAACACGTTTATAGATTAAACATATTTATAGATTAAACACGTTTATAGATTAAACACATTTATAGATTAAACATATATTTATAGATTAAACACGTTTATAGATTAAACATATATTTATAGATTAAACACGTTTATAGATTAAACACGTTTATAGATTAAACACATTTATAGATTAAACATATATTTATAGATTAAACACGTTTATAGATTAAACATATATTTATAGATTAAACATATATTTATAGATTAAACACGTTTATAGATTAAACATATATTTATAGATTAAACACGTTTATAGATTAAACATATTTATAGATTAAACACGTTTATAGATTAAACATATATTTATAGATTAAACACGTTTATAGATTAAACATATATTTATAGATTAAACACGTTTATAGATTAAACATATATTTATAGATTAAACAGGTTTATAGATTAAAGACGTTTATAGATTAAACATATATTTAGGCACGTGCACAGATTGACCCCTAATGGTGCTCAAGCACCTGCCCTTTTGCCCTGGATGAGAAAAGTGCCCTTTCTGCTGGAGCCCAATTTTTTTCTACATTCATCGATATTTAAAAAAAAAAAATATCCTCTCTGTCATCAATTCCCCCCAAAAGTGTTTTGATATCTGACGGGTATTTATTTGAGTTCTTGTGAGAATTCTGAGCGAGAGATCTGAGAGATCTGATCCGCACAAGCTCCCGCCTTGCCCCTCCCTCCTCCTCCTCCGGTTAGCACACCACCTCCTCCGCTGCTACACACTTCTCCTTTGACCCGCAGCATCAGACAGACAGGTAATGACAGTGTTTGTGCAATCGCTAACGTTGTTTGGTGCAAAATTAACCACAACACAACATTATAGCGCCGCTGAAAACATTATGTGGCTACTGGCCCAACGTTTCCTTTAAAAAAAAGGGGGGGGGGGGGCATTTAGGCGTCACACCCGCTGAAAATGCTTGCCTTTTCATACAAAGAGCATCCATGCATAACACATAGCCTACACGTTTTGTACTCATGAGTCATGAAATACGTGATTTCAAAGCCTTGTCCAGCTGTTTACTGACGTTTGTCATGTTTAATGAAGGGGGAGGGGGACAAATTGCAGCAGACAGACAGACAGACAGACAATTTAAAGACAGTTTTACTGTTTTACAAATTAGACAAGTTCACTAGTTTTGTTTCACTTAAATCTTTCTTATTTTGATGTGAAAGCCTGAAGAAAAAAAGCATGAGCACAAACATTTTGCAGGAGAATGTCAAGTAGCTCTCACAGTAAAGTGTTGAAAATAGATACAAACATACAATATTTTATAATTACAGCATCCTGGCCAAAACGCTGTGTAGGAAAAGTCGCCTTTAGTCAAGGAGTTATTTTCATGCAAGCATTTATACTTCAACAGTTGAGGTTTACAAATGAGGAATAATTTAGAAGGCTAAATATAATGCTCTATGATATAGAACAGCATACAAAAAATGATGAATAAATAGGAAAATGTTATTTAGATGTCTATTTGATTTGATTGGCATAATAATAGGCCCATTGTTAACATTAACTACCCAAAGTGGGTTTCTGATTTGAAATCAAAGGTAGGTTTTAAGTTGAGCTATTTTTTGATGATTATTTAATATATTGTTTGGTTATTAAAAAGCGTGCACAATATGGCCTTGTTTTTACCTGTTTTTCATTTATTTATGCAATTCGATCATTTTAGTTATTTGATTAGATGTGTATTGATTGTGTTAACAAAAATAAATATATAAGTTAAATACCCTACTGTCTTTTTTTATTTTTTATTTTATCAATAATTTTGGCGATGGGTGCCCTTTTTTTTGGGGTTAGAGCACCTGCCCCCAAAAATGTCTGTGCACGTGCCTGTTTATAGCCACCACATAGCACAGTGTATAATGTGTTACACACTAATCACAAACTCTACTTTAAAATAAAAAAATATATATTTAGTTGCTTAAAACATAAAAACATAAAACAACATAGAAACACCTGCATAGATCACAAAGGTTTTATAGTCAGTTTTTTGTATTAAATCCTGATTAAAAACTTCATATTTTCCATTTTTAATTGATTTAATTTAATTTGTCCCTAAATATCAGATACAGTGGTGTTAACAGAAAGTATCAGTATAATAAAATACACACCCTGTATATAGTTTATTATAGATAACATCTTACCTGAACACTGAAGCCTCTCTGTGCTGCTTTGAAATGAAAAGAAGCCAGACAGTTTTATATAAGACAGAAGAACAGTTATTCCCAGAAGTCACATGACAACAGAGAACCAGCGTTAGAGGTGGAGCTGGATTTATAAAGTAGTGATGGGAATTATGGATCTTTGATGGGAGTCGGATCTTTTGGCTGCGTTCCTTTTAAAGAGCCGTTAAAAAAAATGGCTCTTCGTTCTTTTTTTCAGGCAGCGGGAGGGGCTACTGGGTAATTATAAGACAGCCCCGATATTAATATCAATGATGAACAATCATGCAAATGTTGCTACCTTGCCTTAAATGTAGGCCTAATTCAAGCAACACTTAAATGAGAAAAAAAACTTTGGTAAAGTGCAAGAATGCAGGTTTTGTTATGACTGTTCCTGTGTGCAAACTCCACTCACACTCAGTGGGCACTCAGTAGGGGAGGGGCAAAACATACACTATATTGCCAAAAGTATTCGCTCGTCTGCCTTCATTTTGCCCCCTCCACCAAACTTTACACTCGGCACAATGCAGTCAGACAGGTACCGTTCTCCTGGCAACCGCCAAACCCAGACTCGTCCATCGGATCTCCAGACGGAGAAGCGTGATTTGTCACTCCAGAGAAAACGTCTCCACTGCTCTAGAGTCCAGTGGCGGCGTGCTTTACACCACTGCATCTGACGCTTTGCATTGCACTTGGTGATGTAAGGCTTGGATGTAGCTGCTCGGCCATGGAAACCCATTCCATGAAGCTCTCCACACTGATCTTGAGCTAATCTGAAGGCCACATGAAGTTTGGAGGTCTGTAGTGATTGACTGCAGAAAGTTGGTGACCTCTGCGCACTATGTTCCTCAGCATCCGCTGACCCGCTCTGTCACTTTACGTGGTAACACTTGGTGGCCGAGTTGCTGTCGTTCCCAATCGCTTCCACTTTGTTATAATAGCACTGACAGTCGACTGTGGAATATTTAGTAGTGAGGAAATTTCATGACTGGACTTGTTGCACAGGTGGCATCACGGTACCACGCTGGAATTCACTGAGCTCCTGAGAGCGACCCGTTCTTTCACTAATGTGTGTAGAAGCAGTCTGCATGCAGAGGTGCTTGGTTTTATACACCTGTGGCCATGGAAGTGATTGGAACACCCGAATTCAATGAATTGGATGGGTGAGCGAATACTTTCGGCAATATAGTATATAAAGATTCTCTGCAAGGGAGTCATATCAGAATTACACACTGCAGCTACATATACTGTCTGTCAGAGCTTTACAAAATGAGCAACCGAAGTAAACGGCTGTCAGCCCAGGAGGTTCTGGAAGTCATCTGACAATGTGAAGACGTGTATGATCTGTGTAAAATGTGCAAAATTCATTTGCACAAAGCACGCTGTCATGACATGTCACTCATGCACTGTGTAGATGCACATACATGCACCTAGTTTAGTTCCACCTAGTAATTTCTTTATACTGTATTTCTAGTTTTAAACATTGCACAGTTTTTACTGAGCACCGTGTTCATATTGGTAATCTTGTTTTTTTTTTTTTTTTTTTTTTTTTTTGGTCATTTCTGGTTTAAAAACAGGGCTTAAATAAAGTTTATTTTCAATATTTACATTTCCAGCATTTAGCAGACGCTTTTATCCAAAGCGACTTACACAATGAGCAATTGAGAGTTAAGGGCCTTGCTCAGGGACCCAACAGTGGCAACTTGGTGGTGGCAGGGCTTGAACCGGCAACCTTCTGTTTACTAGTTCAGTGCCTTAACCACTGAGCTATCACTGGCAATATAAATCCTCATGACTCATTTGTATTGATTTTAAGTGGGTCAGTTTAACCCTGAACAGAAAAGGTGTCTCGTGTTAATTTATAATCTATAATCTATAAAAAGAAAAAATCCCAAATGTAAAATAATATTAAAAATATATCAATGACATGTTAAACTATTGTATTTAATATGTAGGTTGTTCAAATTTACATTAAAAAAATGTTAACATTTCATTTTTAATGCATTTTTTACTAAAAACAAATGAACTGTCCTTATTGAACCACGATCTGTGAGAGCTAAAGAACAAAATTGCACTAAATATTGATTAAAATAGTTAGTAATGGAGTTAATAATGAGATATAAACAATGATTATTGGGATCTTTTGGTTTCTGACACTTCTTGGGATTTCTTTAGGTTTCTTTTTGGAGAATTAAACATGCCCTGGGTCAACATCATTGCTGTTCCTGAGAAACGAACATAACAGGAGGGTTAAACAAGTTTATTTCTTAATTATTTGTCCTTATCCTACTAGCACTGCTGATTTTCTGCATGTTCTAGCTCAGTTATGGCTCTCTCTCTCTCTCTCTCTCTGTGTGTGTGTGTGTGTGTGTGTGTGTGTGTGTGTGTGTGTGTGTCGCTCTCTCTCTCTGCGATACTGAGAGTGTTTTCAGAAAAATATATATAATGGCTCCCAGAGGCGCGACTCGGTTCCTTTCGTTCATTTTAAAGAGCCGTTCAATAGAATCGGATTGCTCGCGAATGACTCATCACTATTATGAAGGAAAGTGAAAGTAAAGCACGAGATGCACTGTGGTAACGATCATCATACATCTTATCTCAATAAGTTACAAACGGTGAGATAGTACTGTTAAATTATTATGATGATTAACTTTTCATTAAATTATCATAGTTGTAGGTCGATGCCACCACTCTGTGCCCGACAAGCATTGCACCACACCCTTACTCTGGATCTTGCAGGTCGTGAGTCTGCATGATCCTGATGTCAGATGACCACAAAAGCTCTGACGTCGTGGCTGATACTGTAAATCATTTTAAAATAATTGCCAGTCACTGTGCCCATGGGGCTGCACGGTGGCTAAGTGGGTAGCACTGTCGCCTCACAGCAAGAAGGTCCTGGGTTCGATCCCCAGGTGGGGCGGTCCGGGTCCTTTCTGTGTGGAGTTTGCATGTTCTCCCTGTGTCTGCGTGGGTTTACTCCGGGTGCTCCGGTTTCCTCCCACAGTCCAAAAACATGCAAATGAGGTAAACTGGAGATACTAAATTGTCCAAGACTGTGTTCGATATAAACTTGTGAACTGATGAAACTTGTGTGAAGATAAACTACCGTTTCCTGTCATGAATGTAACCAAAAGTGTAAAACATGACGTTAAAATCCTAATAAACAAACAAACAAACACGGTGCCCATGCTAATCCAGGTACACAGTCAAATGTGCCTACGGTGGGCATGCAAATGCTAGATCTCAAGATTGGAACAATGGAATAAGGTCATCTTGTCAGATGAAGCTGCGTTTGTTTTAGACCCAAAGCTGTGTCATGGGCAGGTTAGAACTGGGAAAGCCACTAATAGCGCTTTTCCGCCAAAAGAACCCTGGTTCCTGAACGGGTTCTGTTCAGATTTCTTTGAACCTTGGTGTTTTTAGAGAACTGACTTGCGTTTCCACCAGTTTTTGGGAACCAAGCCTGTGTCATCAACGGTGGCCGTTACATAAAGAAAGTAAAGAGTAACATGATGGCGAAGCGTGTAGGTTATGTGAGAGCATTTGTGCTGGTTGTTACAGATGTTGTTTTTTATGTAAAAAGCATGGATCAGCTGTTGGTGATCAGAAGACGTAGACGTGTTTGTTGTTGTTTTCTTTAGTTCATTGACGTGAGAAGCGTTTTGCGCTTCGCTCTCACCGCGACTCTCGGCGCAAATAGCCGATTTGCTCAGCGCTCGACTCGAGAGATAAAACATCATTAAAGTTCCAAGACCTGAACAAACATCTGTGTAAAATAACCATCAAACCCAGTCTAACAGCTCCACATGTATCTGTGTTTAACTGGATTTACTTCACATGTGGTGGTTCTGCAGCTCCAGTTTCTGAATCCACAAAAAGCTTCAACTAAATAAAGCGTAACGTGGCTGAATGTACTAAGAGTACCACACAGGAACTAAACTC
Organism: Trichomycterus rosablanca; assembly: GCF_030014385.1. Taxonomy (NCBI): domain Eukaryota; kingdom Metazoa; phylum Chordata; class Actinopteri; order Siluriformes; family Trichomycteridae; genus Trichomycterus; species Trichomycterus rosablanca. The sequence goes on from NC_085989.1 coordinate 55,351,452, forward strand.
CTCTCCATTATTACAGGTTATAAGAGCCTCTGTACTGCACACATTCATCACTTAGTGGTTTAAATTCTTTATAATGTTATAATGTCTCATGTAAAAGCAGCCAAATTTCTACACTGTGACACGCCCACAGATGACGTCACGGTTCGCGTTCATCAGTGAGAATAATCATGATCATCATCTTTATTCATTTAACACACAGAAAATGACACAGACCACAATTCAAATAAAAGAATAAAGAAGGAAATAATCAAATAAAAAGAAATAATTGGTTAAAACTAAATGAATAGAAAGACATTTATATTTAACATAAAACTGTGAATCCCACCTCTGATACCAAGCTGTGAGTATAAAAACTGGATTGACCCTCTAGACCCAGAGGTCAGAGTCTGTATCAGAGGTCCTGCCATGTTAACTTACTGATAACACCAACTTATAGTGTTCAATTAAATACTACAATATCTAATTCTTTATTTACAGGGATTGAAACTGATTAGACCTTAAATGTTAGCGATTTCTATCAGTAAGTAAAGAAAATTCACCAACCAAAAGTGTTTCCCAACAACAGGACGGACTTAAAGGTATAATGAACATAAATAAACACCTACATGGTATTAAAAGATGAAATGGAAACATGACATTAACATGGATTGAGAATTTTTAGTAACTTGTTGGCTCTCATCTCATCAGGTAGAGAATCCCAGAGAAATATATAGATCATCTGTTGCTATTCAGGAATTTTAGAACCCCTGACTTTTTGCACAGTTTATTGTGTTGTGGACCATCAATCTACACTTAATCACTATCCAACTACCTATATTGGCTTCAAAATGATATGGTCACATGGTCAGTGTGTAATAATTTATAATAATAATAGATAATAATTCCAAACAGGTGATTGTGATCATGGTTTGGTACAAAAGCAGCATCCAGAAAAGGCTGAGAGTCTCTGATGAGTAAAGATGATCAGAGGATCCAGTTTGTCCACAAATGTGTGAGAAAATGATTGAAATGTTTAAAAACAATGAACCTCAAAAAAAGATCGGAAGGGATTTGCATGTTCTCCCTCTACAGCTCAGAATATCATTAAACCATTCAAGGAATCAGGAGGAATTTCAGTGTGTAAAGACCAAGAGCGCGAGCTTAATCTGAACGCTCGTGATCTTCCATCCCTCAGACGACGCCGCATCAAGAACCTCCATTCAACACTAGCTGATATAACCACATGGGTGAGGGATTAGTTTATCAAACCTTTATCAGCTCTACAATACAGAGTTACTGCACTAATCATACTTAACACTTTACTGTGCAAAAAAGAAGCCTTATGTTAGCCATGTCCAGAAGAGGCGTCGACTTCTCTGGGCTCGGAGGCATCTAGGATGGACCATCACACAGTGGAAATGTGGATTGTGGTCAGTAATGTTACACATCTGAAGACGTGGTTGCAGGAAGAACGAGACAAAATAAAAGCTGAATCACTAAATCACTTGGTCTCCTCAGTGCTAAAACCTCTTTTAAGTGGTGAAAAGGAATTACAACATTACAAAGTGGTAAATGCTTTACTGTTCCAACTTTTTTGGAATGTGTTGCAGGCCTGAAATGCAGGAATGGATGTTTATTAATAAATGAAATGAAGTTGAGCAGATAAAAGGTGAAATATCTCAGGTTCATCCTGTCTGACATCAAATAAAAGTCAAAGTCAACGCAAGAAACTCTGTGTTTTTATTTAATTATTTGCATTTTTCATGCTGTCCCAACTTTTTCTGATTTGGGGTTGTATAACTACTATATAAAAATTGGGATTCTTTAGAAACTCTGGCCACAAGACTGGAAAATACCACCCACACATTTTCTTACTCACTTTCATTCAGGTCATTTGAGGCATAGAGACGAATGAATGGATAAATAATAATGGTGAATATTAGATACAGATAAACAGTATAAAATAACCCTGGTGTATTGAGGTACAGGGGGCCGGAAGCGGGGGTGTTTACATTTGGGAACCACTGTGTCAACGTCTGTACTTTGTAGTTTGAACCAGCAGGGGGAGATAATGCAACATAAACCGACGTGTCTTCAGGAGCTCAATCACACAGAGGAACATCAACATATCTTCATCATCTACAATATCACCTCCATTCTACACACATATCTTCATCATCATCATCTACAGTATCATCTTCATCATCTACAATATCACCTCCATTCTACACTCATATCTTCATCATCATCATCTACAGTATCATCTTCATCATCTACAATATCACCTCCATTCTACACTCATATCTTCATCATCATCATCTACAGTATCATCTTCATCATCTACAATATCACCTCCATTCTACACTCATATCTTCATCATCATCATCTACAGTATCATCTTCATCATCTACAATATCACCTCCATTCTACACTCATATCTTCATCATCATCATCTACAGTATCATCTTCATCATCTACAATATCACCTCCATTCTACACTCATATCTTCATCATCATCATCTACAGTATCATCTTCATCATCTACAATATCACCTCCATTCTACACTCATATCTTCATCATCATCATCTACAGTATCATCTTCATCATCTACAATATCACCTCCATTCTACACTCATATCTTCATCATCATCATCTACAGTATCATCTTCATCATCTACAATATCACCTCCATTCTACACTCATATCTTCATCATCATCATCTACAGTATCATCTTCATCATCTACAATATCACCTCCATTCTACACTCATATCTTCATCATCATCATCTACAGTATCATCTTCATCATCTACAATATCACCTCCATTCTACACTCATATCTTCATCATCATCATCTACAGTATCATCTTCATCATCTACAATATCACCTCCATTCTACACTCATATCTTCATCATCATCATCTACAGTATCATCTTCATCATCTACAATATCACCTCCATTCTACACTCATATCTTCATCATCATCATCTACAGTATCATCTTCATCATCTACAATATCACCTCCATTCTACACTCATATCTTCATCATCATTATCTACAGTAGCATCTTCATCATCTACAATATCACCTCCATTCTACACTCATATCTTCATCATCATCTACAGTATCATCTTCATCATCTACAATATCACCTCCATTCTACACTCATATCTTCATCATCATCATCTACAGTATCATCTTCATCATCTACAATATCACCTCCATTCTACACTCATATCTTCATCATCATTATCTACAGTAGCATCTTCATCATCTACAATATCACCTCCATTCTACACTCATATCTTCATCATCATCTACAGTATCATCTTCATCATCTACAATATCACCTCCATTCTACACTCATATCTTCATCATCATCTACAGTATCATCTTCATCATCTACAATATCACCTCCATTCTACACTCATATCTTCATCATCATCATCATCTACAATATCACCTCCATTCTACACTCATATCTTCATCATCATTATCTACAGTAGCATCTTCATCATCTACAATATCACCTCCATTCTACACTCATATCTTCATCATCATCATCATCTACAATATCACCTCCATTCTACACTCATATCTTCATCATCATTATCTACAGTAGCATCTTCATCATCTACAATATCACCTCCATTCTACACTCATATCTTCATCATCATCATCATCATCTACAATATCACCTCCATTCTACACTCATATCTTCATCATCTTCATCATCTACAATATCACCTCCATTCTACACTCATATCTTCATCATCATCATCATCTACAATATCACCTCCATTCTACACTCATATCTTCATCATCATCATCATCTACAATATCACCTCCATTCTACACTCATATCTTCATCATCTTCATCATCTACAATATCACTTCCATTCTACACTCATATCTTCATCATCATCTACAGTATCATCTTCATCATCTACAATATCACCTCCATTCTACACTCATATCTTCATCATCATCATCATCTACAATATCACCTCCATTCTACACTCATATCTTCATCATCTACAGTATCATCTTCATCATCTACAATATCACCTCCATTCTACACTCATATCTTCATCATCATTATCTACAGTAGCATCTTCATCATCTACAATATCACCTCCATTCTACACTCATATCTTCATCATCATCTACAGTATCATCTTCATCATCTACAATATCACCTCCATTCTACACTCATATCTTCATCATCTTCATCATCTACAATATCACCTCCATTCTACACTCATATCTTCATCATCTACAGTATCATCTTCATCATCTACAATATCACCTCCATTCTACACTCATATCTTCATCTTCATCATCTACAATATCACCTCCATTCTACACTCATATCTTCATCATCATTATCTACAGTAGCATCTTCATCATCTACAATATCACCTCCATTCTACACTCATATCTTCATCATCATCTACAGTATCATCTTCATCATCTACAATATCACCTCCATTCTACACTCATATCTTCATCATCATCTACAGTATCATCTTCATCATCTACAATATCACCTCCATTCTACACTCATATCTTCATCATCTACAGTATCATCTTCATCATCTACAATATCACCTCCATTCTACACTCATATCTTCATCATCATCATCTACAGTATCATCTTCATCATCTACAATATCACCTCCATTCTACACTCATATCTTCATCATCATTATCTACAGTAGCATCTTCATCATCTACAATATCACCTCCATTCTACACTCATATCTTCATCATCATCTACAGTATCATCTTCATCATCTACAATATCACCTCCATTCTACACTCATATCTTCATCATCATCATCATCTACAGTATCATCTTTCTCATCTACAATATCACCTCCATTCTACACTCATATCTTCATCATCATCATCTACAGTATCATCTTCATCATCTACAATATCACCTCCATTCTACACTCATATCTTCATCATCATTATCTACAGTAGCATCTTCATCATCTACAATATCACCTCCATTCTACACTCATATCTTCATCATCTTCATCTACAGTATCATCTTCATCATCTACAATATCACCTCCATTCTACACTCATATCTTCATCATCATCATCTACAGTATCATCTTCATCATCTACAATATCACCTCCATTCTACACTCATATCTTCATCATCATCTACAGTATCATCTTCATCATCTACAATATCACCTCCATTCTACACTCATATCTTCATCATCATCATCATCTACAGTATCATCTTCATCATCTACAATATCACCTACATTCTACACTCATATCTTCATCATCATCATCTACAGTATCATCTTCATCATCTACAATATCACCTCCATTCTACACTCATATCTTCATCATCATCTACAGTATCATCTTCATCATCTATAATATCACCTCCATTCTACACTCATATCTTCATCATCATCTACAGTATCATCTTCATCATCTACAATATCACCTCCATTCTACACTCATATCTTCATCATCATTATCTACAGTAGCATCTTCATCATCTACAATATCACCTCCATTCTACACTCATATCTTCATCATCATCTACAGTATCATCTTCATCATCTACAATATCACCTCCATTCTACACTCATATCTTCATCATCATCATCTACAGTATCATCTTCATCATCTACAATATCACCTCCATTCTACACTCATATCTTCATCATCATTATCTACAGTAGCATCTTCATCATCTACAATATCACCTCCATTCTACACTCATATCTTCATCATCATCTACAGTATCATCTTCATCATCTACAATATCACCTCCATTCTACACTCATATCTTCATCATCATCTACAGTATCATCTTCATCATCTACAATATCACCTCCATTCTACACTCATATCTTCATCATCATCATCATCTACAATATCACCTCCATTCTACACTCATATCTTCATCATCATTATCTACAGTAGCATCTTCATCATCTACAATATCACCTCCATTCTACACTCATATCTTCATCATCATCATCATCTACAATATCACCTCCATTCTACACTCATATCTTCATCATCATTATCTACAGTAGCATCTTCATCATCTACAATATCACCTCCATTCTACACTCATATCTTCATCATCATCTACAGTATCATCTTCATCATCTACAATATCACCTCCATTCTACACTCATATCTTCATCATCTTCATCATCTACAATATCACCTCCATTCTACACTCATATCTTCATCATCTACAGTATCATCTTCATCATCTACAATATCACCTCCATTCTACACTCATATCTTCATCTTCATCATCTACAATATCACCTCCATTCTACACTCATATCTTCATCATCATTATCTACAGTAGCATCTTCATCATCTACAATATCACCTCCATTCTACACTCATATCTTCATCATCATCTACAGTATCATCTTCATCATCTACAATATCACCTCCATTCTACACTCATATCTTCATCATCATCTACAGTATCATCTTCATCATCTACAATATCACCTCCATTCTACACTCATATCTTCATCATCTACAGTATCATCTTCATCATCTACAATATCACCTCCATTCTACACTCATATCTTCATCATCATCATCTACAGTATCATCTTCATCATCTACAATATCACCTCCATTCTACACTCATATCTTCATCATCATTATCTACAGTAGCATCTTCATCATCTACAATATCACCTCCATTCTACACTCATATCTTCATCATCATCTACAGTATCATCTTCATCATCTACAATATCACCTCCATTCTACACTCATATCTTCATCATCATCATCATCTACAGTATCATCTTTCTCATCTACAATATCACCTCCATTCTACACTCATATCTTCATCATCATCATCTACAGTATCATCTTCATCATCTACAATATCACCTCCATTCTACACTCATATCTTCATCATCATTATCTACAGTAGCATCTTCATCATCTACAATATCACCTCCATTCTACACTCATATCTTCATCATCTTCATCTACAGTATCATCTTCATCATCTACAATATCACCTCCATTCTACACTCATATCTTCATCATCATCATCTACAGTATCATCTTCATCATCTACAATATCACCTCCATTCTACACTCATATCTTCATCATCATCTACAGTATCATCTTCATCATCTACAATATCACCTCCATTCTACACTCATATCTTCATCATCATCATCATCTACAGTATCATCTTCATCATCTACAATATCACCTACATTCTACACTCATATCTTCATCATCATCATCTACAGTATCATCTTCATCATCTACAATATCACCTCCATTCTACACTCATATCTTCATCATCATCTACAGTATCATCTTCATCATCTATAATATCACCTCCATTCTACACTCATATCTTCATCATCATCTACAGTATCATCTTCATCATCTACAATATCACCTCCATTCTACACTCATATCTTCATCATCATCATCATCTACAGTATCATCTTCATCATCTACAATATCACCTCCATTCTACACTCATATCTTCATCATCATCATCATCTACAATATCACCTCCATTCTACACTCATATCTTCATCATCATCATCATCTACAGTATCATCTTCATCATCTACAATATCACCTCCATTCTACACTCATATCTTCATAATCATCTACAGTATCATCTTCATCATCTACAATATCACCTCCATTCTACACTCATATCTTCATCATCATCATCATCATCTACATTATCACCTCCATTCTACACTCATATCTTCATCATCTACAGTATCATCTTCATCATCTACAATATCACCTCCATTCTACACTCATATCTTCATCATCTACAGTATCATCTTCATCATCTACAATATCACCTCCATTCTACACTCATATCTTCATCATCATCTACAGTATCATCTTCATCATCTACAATATCACCTCCATTCTACACTCATATCTTCATCATCATCATCATCATCTACATTATCACCTCCATTCTACACTCATATCTTCATCATCTACAGTATCATCTTCATCATCTACAATATCACCTCCATTCTACACTCATATCTTCATCATCTACAGTATCATCTTCATCATCTACAATATCACCTCCATTCTACACTCATATCTTCATCATCATCATCATCTACAATATCACCTCCATTCTACACTCATATCTTCATCATCATTATCTACAGTAGCATCTTCATCATCTACAATATCACCTCCATTCTACACTCATATCTTCATCATCATCATCATCTACAATATCACCTCCATTCTACACTCATATCTTCATCATCATTATCTACAGTAGCATCTTCATCATCTACAATATCACCTCCATTCTACACTCATATCTTCATCATCATCATCATCATCTACAATATCACCTCCATTCTACACTCATATCTTCATCATCTTCATCATCTACAATATCACCTCCATTCTACACTCATATCTTCATCATCATCATCATCTACAATATCACCTCCATTCTACACTCATATCTTCATCATCATCATCATCTACAATATCACCTCCATTCTACACTCATATCTTCATCATCTTCATCATCTACAATATCACCTCCATTCTACACTCATATCTTCATCATCATCTACAGTATCATCTTCATCATCTACAATATCACCTCCATTCTACACTCATATCTTCATCATCATCATCATCTACAATATCACCTCCATTCTACACTCATATCTTCATCATCATTATCTACAGTAGCATCTTCATCATCTACAATATCACCTCCATTCTACACTCATATCTTCATCATCATCTACAGTATCATCTTCATCATCTACAATATCACCTCCATTCTACACTCATATCTTCATCATCTTCATCATCTACAATATCACCTCCATTCTACACTCATATCTTCATCATCTACAGTATCATCTTCATCATCTACAATATCACCTCCATTCTACACTCATATCTTCATCTTCATCATCTACAATATCACCTCCATTCTACACTCATATCTTCATCATCATTATCTACAGTAGCATCTTCATCATCTACAATATCACCTCCATTCTAAACTCATATCTTCATCATCATCTACAGTATCATCTTCATCATCTACAATATCACCTCCATTCTACACTCATATCTTCATCATCTTCATCATCTACAATATCACCTCCATTCTACACTCATATCTTCATCATCATCTACAGTATGATCTTCATCATCTACAATATCACCTCCATTCTACACTCATATCTTCATCATCATCTACAGTATCATCTTCATCATCTACAATATCACCTCCATTCTACACTCATATCTTCATCATCTACAGTATCATCTTCATCATCTACAATATCACCTCCATTCTACACTCATATCTTCATCATCATCATCTACAGTATCATCTTCATCATCTACAATATCACCTCCATTCTACACTCATATCTTCATCATCATTATCTACAGTAGCATCTTCATCATCTACAATATCACCTCCATTCTACACTCATATCTTCATCATCATCTACAGTATCATCTTCATCATCTACAATATCACCTCCATTCTACACTCATATCTTCATCATCATCATCATCTACAGTATCATCTTCCTCATCTACAATATCACCTCCATTCTACACTCATATCTTCATCATCATCATCTACAGTATCATCTTCATCATCTACAATATCACCTCCATTCTACACTCATATCTTCATCATCATTATCTACAGTAGCATCTTCATCATCTACAATATCACCTCCATTCTACACTCATATCTTCATCATCTTCATCTACAGTATCATCTTCATCATCTACAATATCACCTCCATTCTACACTCATATCTTCATCATCATCATCTACAGTATCATCTTCATCATCTACAATATCACCTCCATTCTACACTCATATCTTCATCATCATCTACAGTATCATCTTCATCATCTACAATATCACCTCCATTCTACACTCATATCTTCATCATCATCATCATCTACAGTATCATCTTCATCATCTACAATATCACCTACATTCTACACTCATATCTTCATCATCATCATCTACAGTATCATCTTCATCATCTACAATATCACCTCCATTCTACACTCATATCTTCATCATCATCTACAGTATCATCTTCATCATCTATAATATCACCTCCATTCTACACTCATATCTTCATCATCATCTACAGTATCATCTTCATCATCTACAATATCACCTCCATTCTACACTCATATCTTCATCATCATCATCATCTACAGTATCATCTTCATCATCTACAATATCACCTCCATTCTACACTCATATCTTCATCATCATCATCATCTACAATATCACCTCCATTCTACACTCATATCTTCATCATCATCATCATCTACAGTATCATCTTCATCATCTACAATATCACCTCCATTCTACACTCATATCTTCATAATCATCTACAGTATCATCTTCATCATCTACAATATCACCTCCATTCTACACTCATATCTTCATCATCATCATCATCATCTACATTATCACCTCCATTCTACACTCATATCTTCATCATCTACAGTATCATCTTCATCATCTACAATATCACCTCCATTCTACACTCATATCTTCATCATCTACAGTATCATCTTCATCATCTACAATATCACCTCCATTCTACACTCATATCTTCATCATCATCTACAGTATCATCTTCATCATCTACAATATCACCTCCATTCTACACTCATATCTTCATCATCATCATCATCTACAGTATCATCTTCATCATCTACAATATCACCTCCATTCTACACTCATATCTTCATAATCATCATCATCATCTACAGTATCATCTTCATCATCTACAATATCACCTCCATTCTACACTCATATCTTCATCATCATCATCATCATCTACAATATCACCTCCATTCTACACTCACATCTTCATCATCATCTACAGTATCATCTTCATCATCTACAATATCACCTCCATTCTACACTCATATCTTCATCTTCATCATCATCATCTACAATATCACCTCCATTCTACACTCATATCTTCATCATCATCTACAGTATCATCTTCATCATCTACAATATCACCTCCATTCTACACTCATATCGTCATCATCATCATCATCATCTACAATATCACCTCCATTCTACACTCATATCTTCATCATCATCATCATCTACAGTATCATCTTCATCATCTACAATATCACCTCCATTCTACACTCATATCTTCATCATCATCATCATCATCTACAATATCACCTCCATTCTACACTCATATCTTCATCATCATCATCATCTACAATATCACCTCCATTCTACACTCATATCTTCATCATCATCATCATCTACAATATCACCTCTATTCTACACTCATATCTTCATCATCATCATCATCTACAATATCAGCTCCATTCCACAGTCATATCTTCATCATCATCATCATCATCTACAATATCACCTCCATTCTACACTCATATCTTCATCATCATCTACAGTATCATCTTCATCATCTACAATATCACCTCCATTCTACACTCATATCTTCATCTTCATCATCTTCATCTACAATATCACCTCCATTCTACACTCATATCTTCATCATCATCATCTACAGTATCATCTCCATTCTACACTCATATCATCATCATCATCATCTACAATCACCTCCATTCTACACTCATATCTTCATCATCATCTACAGTATCATCATCATCATCTACAATATCACCTCCATTCTACACTCATATCTTCATCATCATCTACAGTATCATCTTCATCATCTACAATATCACCTCCATTCTACACTCATATCTTCATCATCATCATCATCTACAGTATCATCTTCATCATCTACAATATCACCTCCATTCTACACTCATATCTTCATCATTATCATCTACAGTATCATCTTCATCATCTACAATATCACCTCCATTCTACACTCATATCTTCATGTTCATCATCATCATCTACAATATCACCTCCATTCTACACTCATATATTCATCATCATCATCTACAGTATCATCTTCATCATCTACAATATCACCTTCATTCTACACTCATATCTTCATGTTCATCATCATCATCATCTACAGTATCATTTTCATCATCTACAATATCACCTCCATTCTACACTCATATCTTCATCATCATCATCTACAATATCACCTCCATTCTACACTCATATCTTCATGTTCATCATCATCTACAATATCACCTCCATTCTACACTCATATCATCATCATCATCTACAATATCACCTCCATTCTACACTCATATCTTCATCATCATCTTCATCATCTACAATATCACCTCCATTCTAAACTCATATCTTCATCATCATCTACAGTATCATCTTCATCATCTACAATATCACCTCCATTCTACACTCATATCTTCATCATCTTCATCATCTACAATATCACCTCCATTCTACACTCATATCTTCATCATCATCTACAGTATCATCTTCATCATCTACAATATCACCTCCATTCTACACTCATATCTTCATCATCATCTACAGTATCATCTTCATCATCTACAATATCACCTCCATTCTACACTCATATCTTCATCATCTACAGTATCATCTTCATCATCTACAATATCACCTCCATTCTACACTCATATCTTCATCATCATCATCTACAGTATCATCTTCATCATCTACAATATCACCTCCATTCTACACTCATATCTTCATCATCATTATCTACAGTAGCATCTTCATCATCTACAATATCACCTCCATTCTACACTCATATCTTCATCATCATCTACAGTATCATCTTCATCATCTACAATATCACCTCCATTCTACACTCATATCTTCATCATCATCATCATCTACAGTATCATCTTCCTCATCTACAATATCACCTCCATTCTACACTCATATCTTCATCATCATCATCTACAGTATCATCTTCATCATCTACAATATCACCTCCATTCTACACTCATATCTTCATCATCATTATCTACAGTAGCATCTTCATCATCTACAATATCACCTCCATTCTACACTCATATCTTCATCATCTTCATCTACAGTATCATCTTCATCATCTACAATATCACCTCCATTCTACACTCATATCTTCATCATCATCATCTACAGTATCATCTTCATCATCTACAATATCACCTCCATTCTACACTCATATCTTCATCATCATCTACAGTATCATCTTCATCATCTACAATATCACCTCCATTCTACACTCATATCTTCATCATCATCATCATCTACAGTATCATCTTCATCATCTACAATATCACCTCCATTCTACACTCATATCTTCATCATCATCATCTACAGTATCATCTTCATCATCTACAATATCACCTCCATTCTACACTCATATCTTCATCATCATCTACAGTATCATCTTCATCATCTATAATATCACCTCCATTCTACACTCATATCTTCATCATCATCTACAGTATCATCTTCATCATCTACAATATCACCTCCATTCTACACTCATATCTTCATCATCATCATCATCTACAGTATCATCTTCATCATCTACAATATCACCTCCATTCTACACTCATATCTTCATCATCATCATCATCTACAATATCACCTCCATTCTACACTCATATCTTCATCATCATCATCATCTACAGTATCATCTTCATCATCTACAATATCACCTCCATTCTACACTCATATCTTCATAATCATCTACAGTATCATCTTCATCATCTACAATATCACCTCCATTCTACACTCATATCTTCATCATCATCATCATCATCTACATTATCACCTCCATTCTACACTCATATCTTCATCATCTACAGTATCATCTTCATCATCTACAATATCACCTCCATTCTACACTCATATCTTCATCATCTACAGTATCATCTTCATCATCTACAATATCACCTCCATTCTACACTCATATCTTCATCATCATCTACAGTATCATCTTCATCATCTACAATATCACCTCCATTCTACACTCATATCTTCATCATCATCATCATCTACAGTATCATCTTCATCATCTACAATATCACCTCCATTCTACACTCATATCTTCATAATCATCATCATCATCTACAGTATCATCTTCATCATCTACAATATCACCTCCATTCTACACTCATATCTTCATCATCATCATCATCATCTACAATATCACCTCCATTCTACACTCACATCTTCATCATCATCTACAGTATCATCTTCATCATCTACAATATCACCTCCATTCTACACTCATATCTTCATCTTCATCATCATCATCTACAATATCACCTCCATTCTACACTCATATCTTCATCATCATCTACAGTATCATCTTCATCATCTACAATATCACCTCCATTCTACACTCATATCGTCATCATCATCATCATCATCTACAATATCACCTCCATTCTACACTCATATCTTCATCATCATCATCATCTACAGTATCATCTTCATCATCTACAATATCACCTCCATTCTACACTCATATCTTCATCATCATCATCATCATCTACAATATCACCTCCATTCTACACTCATATCTTCATCATCATCATCATCTACAATATCACCTCCATTCTACACACATATCTTCATCATCATCATCATCTACAATATCACCTCTATTCTACACTCATATCTTCATCATCATCATCATCTACAATATCAGCTCCATTCCACAGTCATATCTTCATCATCATCATCATCATCTACAATATCACCTCCATTCTACACTCATATCTTCATCATCATCTACAGTATCATCTTCATCATCTACAATATCACCTCCATTCTACACTCATATCTTCATCTTCATCATCTTCATCTACAATATCACCTCCATTCTACACTCATATCTTCATCATCATCATCTACAGTATCATCTCCATTCTACACTCATATCATCATCATCATCATCTACAATCACCTCCATTCTACACTCATATCTTCATCATCATCTACAGTATCATCATCATCATCTACAATATCACCTCCATTCTACACTCATATCTTCATCATCATCTACAGTATCATCTTCATCATCTACAATATCACCTCCATTCTACACTCATATCTTCATCATCATCATCATCTACAGTATCATCTTCATCATCTACAATATCACCTCCATTCTACACTCATATCTTCATCATTATCATCTACAGTATCATCTTCATCATCTACAATATCACCTCCATTCTACACTCATATCTTCATGTTCATCATCATCATCTACAATATCACCTCCATTCTACACTCATATCTTCATCATCATCATCTACAGTATCATCTTCATCATCTACAATATCACCTTCATTCTACACTCATATCTTCATGTTCATCATCATCATCATCTACAGTATCATCTTCATCATCTACAATATCACCTCCATTCTACACTCATATCTTCATCATCATCATCTACAATATCACCTCCATTCTACACTCATATCTTCATGTTCATCATCATCTACAATATCACCTCCATTCTACACTCATATCATCATCATCATCTACAATATCACCTCCATTCTACACTCATATCTTCATCATCATCATCATCATCTACAATATTACCTCCATTCTACACTCATATCTTCATCATCATCATCATCATCTACAATATCACCTCCATTCTACACTCATATCTTCATCATCATTATCTACAGTATCATCTTCATCATCTACAATATCACCTCCATTCTACACTCATATCTTCATCATCATCTACAGTATCATCTTCATCATCTACAATATCACCTCCATTCTACACTCATATCTTCATCATCATCATCATCTACAATATCACCTCCATTCTACACTCACATCTTCATCATCATCTACAGTATCATCTTCATCATCTACAACATCACCTCCATTCTACACTCATATCTTCATCATCATCATCATCATCTACAATATCACCTCCATTCTACACTCATATCTTCATCATCATCATCTACAATATCACCTCCATTCTACACTCATATTTTCATCTTCATCATCATCTACAATATCACCTCCATTCTACACTCATATCATCATCATCATCATCATCATCTACAATATCACCTCCATTCTACACTCACATCTTCATCATCATCTACAGTATCATCTTCATCATCTACAATATCACCTCCATTCTACAGTCATATCTTCATCATCATCATCATCATCTACAATATCACCTCCATTCTACACTCATATCTTCATCTTCATCATCATCCACAATATCACCTCCATTCTACACTCATATCATCATCATCATCATCATCATCATCATCATCTACAATATCACCTCCATTCTACACTCATATCTTCATCATCATCATCATCTACAGTATCATCTTCATCATCTACAATATCACCTCCATTCTACACTCATATCTTCATCATCATCTACAGTATCATCTTCATCATCTACAATATCACCTCCATTCTACACTCATATCTTCATCATCATCATCATCTACAATATCACCTCCATTCTACACTCATATCTTCATCATCATCTACAGTATCATCTTCATCATCTACAATATCACCTCCATTCTACACTCATATCTTCATCATCATCATCATCTACAGTATCATCTTCATCATCTACAATATCACCTCCATTCTACACTCATATCTTCATCATTATCATCTACAGTATCATCTTCATCATCTACAATATCACCTCCATTCTACACTCATATCTTCATGTTCATCATCATCATCTACAATATCACCTCCATTCTACACTCATATCATCATCATCATCATCTACAGTATCATCTTCATCATCTACAATATCACCTCCATTCTACACTCATATCTTCATGTTCATCACCATAATCTACAGTATCATCTTCATCATCTACAGTATCACCTCCATTCTACACTCATATCTTCATCATCATCTACAGTATCATCTTCATCATCTACAATATCACCTCCATTCAACACACATATCTTCATCTTCATCATCTACAATATCACCTCCATTCTACACCCACATCTTCATCATCATCTACAATATCACCTCCATTCTACACTCATATCTTCATCATCATCTACAGTATCATCTTCATCATCTACAATATCACCTCCACTCTACACTCATATCTTCATCATCATCATCTACAATATCACCTCCATTCTACACTCATATCTTCATGTTCATCATCATCTACAATATCACCTCCATTCTACACTCATATCATCATCATCATCATCATCTACAATATCACCTCCATTCTACACTCATATCTTCATCATCATCTACAGTATCATCTTCATCATCTACAATATCACCTCCATTCTACACTCATATCTTCATCATCATCATCATCTACAATATCACCTCCATTCTACACTCATATCTTCATCATCATCATAATCATCTACAATATCACCTCCATTCTACACTCATATCTTCATCTTCATCATCTTCATCATCTACAATATCACCTCCATTCTACACTCACATCTTCATCATCATCTACAGTATCATCTTCATCATCTACAATATCACCTCCATTCTACACTCATATCTTCATCATCATCTACAGTATCATCTTCATCATCTACAATATCACCTCCATTCTACACTCATATCTTCATCATCATCATCATCATCATCTACAATATCACCTCCATTCTACACTCATATCTTCATCATCATCTACAGTATCATCTTCATCATCTACAATATCACCTCCATTCTACACTCATATCTTCATCATCATCATCTACAGTATTATCATCATCATCTACAATATCACCTCCATTCTACACTCATATCTTCATCATCATCATCATCATCTACAATATCACCTCCATTCTACACTCATATCCTCATCATCATCATCTACAATATCACCTCCATTCTACACTCATATCTTCATCATCATCATCATCATCTACAATATCACCTCCATTCTACACTCATATCCTCATCATCATCATCTACAATATCACCTCCATTCTACACTCATATCTTCATCATCATCATCATCTACAGTATCATCTTCATCATCTACAATATCACCTCCATTCTACACTCATATCTTTATCATCATCATCTACAGTATCATCTTCATCATCTACAATATCACCTCCATTCTACACTCATATCTTCATCATCATCATCATCTACAATATCACCTCCATTCTACACTCATATCTTCATCATCATCATCATCTACAATATCACCTCCATTCTACACTCATATCTTCATCATCATCATAATCATCTACAATATCACCTCCATTCTACACTCATATCTTCATCATCATCTACAGTATCATCTTCATCATCTACAATATCACCTCCATTCTACACTCATATCTTCATCATCATCATCTACAGTATTATCATCATCATCTACAATATCACCTCCATTCTACACTCATATCTTCATCATCATCATCATCATCTACAATATCACCTCCATTCTACACTCATATCATCATCATCATCTACAATATCACCTCCATTCTACACTCATATCTTCATCATCATCATCATCTACAGTATCATCTTCATCATCTACAATATCACCTCCATTCTACACTCATATCTTCATCATCATCATCATCTACAGTATCATCTTCATCATCTACAATATCACCTCCATTCTACACTCATATCTTCATCATCATCATCATCTACAATATCACCTCCATTCTACACTCATATCTTCATCATCATCATCATCTACAATATCACCTCCATTCTACACTCATATCTTCATCTTCATCATCTTCATCATCTACAATATCACCTCCATTCTACACTCACATCTTCATCATCATCTACAGTATCATCTTCATCATCTACAATATCACCTCCATTCTACACTCATATCTTCATCATCATCTACAGTATCATCTTCATCATCTACAATATCACCTCCATTCTACACTCATATCTTCATCATCATCATCTACAGTATGATCATCATCATCTACAATATCACTTCCATTCTACACTCATATCTTCATCATCATCATCATCATCATCTACAATATCACCTCCATTCTACACTCATATCTTCATCATCATCTACAGTATCATCTTCATTCTCTACAATATCACCTCCATTCTACACTCATATATTCATCATCATCATCTACAGTATTATCATCATCATCTACAATATCACCTCCATTCTACACTCATATCTTCATCATCATCATCATCATCTACAATATCACCTCCATTCTACACTCATATCCTCATCATCATCATCTACAATATCACCTCCATTCTACACTCATATCTTCATCATCATCATCATCTACAGTATCATCTTCATCATCTACAATATCACCTCCATTCTACACTCATATCTTCATCATCATCATCATCTACAATATCACCTCCATTCTACACTCACATCTTCATCATCATCTACAGTATCATCTTCATCATCTACAACATCACCTCCATTCTACACTCATATCTTCATCATCATCATCATCATCTACAATATCACCTCCATTCTACACTCATATCTTCATCATCATCATCTACAATATCACCTCCATTCTACACTCATATTTTCATCTTCATCATCATCTACAATATCACCTCCATTCTACACTCAATCATCATCATCATCATCATCTACAATATCACCTCCATTCTACACTCACATCTTCATCATCATCATCATCTACAGTATCATCTTCATCATCTACAATATCACCTCCATTCTACACTCATATCTTCATCATCATCATCATCATCTACAATATCACCTCCATTCTACACTCATATCTTCATCATCATCATCATCTACAATATCACCTCCATTCTACACTCATATCTTCATCATCATCATCATCATCTACAATATCACCTCTATTCTACACTCATATCTTCATCATCATCATCATCTACAATATCAGCTCCATTCCACAGTCATATCTTCATCATCATCATCATCATCTACAATATCACCTCCATTCTACACTCATATCTTCATCATCATCTACAGTATCATCTTCATCATCTACAATATCACCTCCATTCTACACTCATATCTTCATCTTCATCATCTTCATCTACAATATCACCTCCATTCTACACTCATATCTTCATCATCATCATCTACAGTATCATCTCCATTCTACACTCATATCATCATCATCATCATCTACAATCACCTCCATTCTACACTCATATCTTCATCATCATCTACAGTATCATCATCATCATCTACAATATCACCTCCATTCTACACTCATATCTTCATCATCATCTACAGTATCATCTTCATCATCTACAATATCACCTCCATTCTACACTCATATCTTCATCATCATCATCATCTACAGTATCATCTTCATCATCTACAATATCACCTCCATTCTACACTCATATCTTCATCATTATCATCTACAGTATCATCTTCATCATCTACAATATCACCTCCATTCTACACTCATATCTTCATGTTCATCATCATCATCTACAATATCACCTCCATTCTACACTCATATCTTCATCATCATCATCATCTACAGTATCATCTTCATCATCTACAATATCACCTCCATTCTACACTCATATCTTCATCATCATCATCTACAATATCACCTCCATTCTACACTCATATCTTCATGTTCATCATCATCTACAATATCACCTCCATTCTACACTCATATCATCATCATCATCTACAATATCACCTCCATTCTACACTCATATCTTCATCATCATCATCATCATCTACAATATTACCTCCATTCTACACTCATATCTTCATCATCATCATCATCATCTACAATATCACCTCCATTCTACACTCATATCTTCATCATCATCATCTACAGTATCATCTTCATCATCTACAATATCACCTCCATTCTACACTCATATCTTCATCATCATCTACAGTATCATCTTCATCATCTACAATATCACCTCCATTCTACACTCATATCTTCATCATCATCATCATCTACAATATCACCTCCATTCTACACTCACATCTTCATCATCATCTACAGTATCATCTTCATCATCTACAACATCACCTCCATTCTACACTCATATCTTCATCATCATCATCATCATCTACAATATCACCTCCATTCTACACTCATATCTTCATCATCATCATCTACAATATCACCTCCATTCTACACTCATATTTTCATCTTCATCATCATCTACAATATCACCTCCATTCTACACTCATATCATCATCATCATCATCATCATCTACAATATCACCTCCATTCTACACTCACATCTTCATCATCATCTACAGTATCATCTTCATCATCTACAATATCACCTCCATTCTACAGTCATATCTTCATCATCATCATCATCATCTACAATATCACCTCCATTCTACACTCATATCTTCATCTTCATCATCATCCACAATATCACCTCCATTCTACACTCATATCATCATCATCATCATCATCATCATCATCATCTACAATATCACCTCCATTCTACACTCATATCTTCATCATCATCATCATCTACAGTATCATCTTCATCATCTACAATATCACCTCCATTCTACACTCATATCTTCATCATCATCTACAGTATCATCTTCATCATCTACAATATCACCTCCATTCTACACTCATATCTTCATCATCATCATCATCTACAATATCACCTCCATTCTACACTCATATCTTCATCATCATCTACAGTATCATCTTCATCATCTACAATATCACCTCCATTCTACACTCATATCTTCATCATCATCATCATCTACAGTATCATCTTCATCATCTACAATATCACCTCCATTCTACACTCATATCTTCATCATTATCATCTTCAGTATCATCTTCATCATCTACAATATCACCTCCATTCTACACTCATATCTTCATGTTCATCATCATCATCTACAATATCACCTCCATTCTACACTCATATCTTCATCATCATCATCTACAGTATCATCTTCATCATCTACAATATCACCTTCATTCTACACTAATATCTTCATGTTCATCATCATCATCATCATCTACAGTATCATCTTCATCATCTACAATATCACCTCCATTCTACACTCATATCTTCATGTTCATCATCATAATCTACAGTATCATCTTCATCATCTACAGTATCACCTCCATTCTACACTCATATCTTCATCATCATCTACAGTATCATCTTCATCATCTACAATATCACCTCCATTCTACACACATATCTTCATCTTCATCATCTACAATATCACCTCCATTCTACACCCACATCTTCATCATCATCTACAATATCACCTCCATTCTACACTCATATCTTCATCATCATCTACAGTATCATCTTCATCATCTACAATATCACCTCCATTCTACACCCACATCTTCATCATCATCTACAATATCACCTCCATTCTACACTCATATCTTCATCATCATCATCTACAATATCACCTCCATTCTACACTCATATCTTCATGTTCATCATCATCTACAATATCACCTCCATTCTACACTCATATCATCATCATCATCATCATCTACAATATCACCTCCATTCTACACTCATATCTTCATCATCATCTACAGTATCATCTTCATCATCTACAATATCACCTCCATTCTACACTCATATCTTCATCATCATCATCATCTACAATATCACCTCCATTCTACACTCATATCTTCATCATCATCATAATCATCTACAATATCACCTCCATTCTACACTCATATCTTCATCTTCATCATCTTCATCATCTACAATATCACCTCCATTCTACACTCACATCTTCATCATCATCTACAGTATCATCTTCATCATCTACAATATCACCTCCATTCTACACTCATATCTTCATCATCATCTACAGTATCATCTTCATCATCTACAATATCACCTCCATTCTACACTCATATCTTCATCATCATCATCATCTACAATATCACCTCCATTCTACACTCATATCTTCATCATCTTCATCATCTACAATATCACCTCCATTCTACACTCACATCTTCATCATCATCTACAGTATCATCATCATCATCTACAATATCACCTCCATTCTACACTCATATCTTCATCATCATCTACAGTATCATCTTCATCATCTACAATATCACCTCCATTCTACACTCATATCTTCATCATCATCATCTACAGTATTATCATCATCATCTACAATATCACCTCCATTCTACACTCATATCTTCATCATCATCATCATCATCTACAATATCACCTCCATTCTACACTCATATCCTCATCATCATCATCTACAATATCACCTCCATTCTACACTCATATCTTCATCATCATCATCATCATCATCTACAATATCACCTCCATTCTACACTCATATCCTCATCATCATCATCTACAATATCACCCCCATTCTACACTCATATCTTCATCATCATCATCATCTACAGTATCATCTTCATCATCTACAATATCACCTCCATTCTACACTCATATCTTTATCATCATCATCTACAGTATCATCTTCATCATCTACAATATCACCTCCATTCTACACTCATATCTTCATCATCATCATCATCTACAATATCACCTCCATTCTACACTCATATCTTCATCATCATCATCATCTACAATATCACCTCCATTCTACACTCATATCTTCATCATCATCATAATCATCTACAATATCACCTCCATTCTACACTCATATCTTCATCATCATCTACAGTATCATCTTCATCATCTACAATATCACCTCCATTCTACACTCATATCTTCATCATCATCATCTACAGTATTATCATCATCATCTACAATATCACCTCCATTCTACACTCATATCTTCATCATCATCATCATCATCTACAATATCACCTCCATTCTACACTCATATCATCATCATCATCTACAATATCACCTCCATTCTACACTCATATCTTCATCATCATCATCATCTACAGTATCATCTTCATCATCTACAATATCACCTCCATTCTACACTCATATCTTCATCATCATCATCATCTACAGTATCATCTTCATCATCTACAATATCACCTCCATTCTACACTCATATCTTCATCATCATCATCATCTACAATATCACCTCCATTCTACACTCATATCTTCATCATCATCATCATCTACAATATCACCTCCATTCTACACTCATATCTTCATCATCATCATAATCATCTACAATATCACCAACATTCTACACTCATATCTTCATCTTCATCATCTTCATCATCTACAATATCACCTCCATTCTACACTCACATCTTCATCATCATCTACAGTATCATCTTCATCATCTACAATATCACCTCCATTCTACACTCATATCTTCATCATCATCTACAGTATCATCTTCATCATCTACAATATCACCTCCATTCTACACTCATATCTTCATCATCATCATCTACAGTATGATCATCATCATCTACAATATCACTTCCATTCTACACTCATATCTTCATCATCATCATCATCATCATCTACAATATCACCTCCATTCTACACTCATATCTTCATCATCATCTACAGTATCATCTTCATTCTCTACAATATCACCTCCATTCTACACTCATATCTTCATCATCATCATCTACAGTATTATCATCATCATCTACAATATCACCTCCATTCTACACTCATATCTTCATCATCATCATCATCATCTACAATATCACCTCCATTCTACACTCATATCCTCATCATCATCATCTACAATATCACCTCCATTCTACACTCATATCTTCATCATCATCATCATCTACAGTATCATCTTCATCATCTACAATATCACCTCCATTCTACACTCATATCTTCATCATCATCATCATCTACAATATCACCTCCATTCTACACTCACATCTTCATCATCATCTACAGTATCATCTTCATCATCTACAACATCACCTCCATTCTACACTCATATCTTCATCATCATCATCATCATCTACAATATCACCTCCATTCTACACTCATATCTTCATCATCATCATCTACAATATCACCTCCATTCTACACTCATATTTTCATCTTCATCATCATCTACAATATCACCTCCATTCTACACTCATATCATCATCATCATCATCATCATCTACAATATCACCTCCATTCTACACTCACATCTTCATCATCATCTACAGTATCATCTTCATCATCTACAATATCACCTCCATTCTACAGTCATATCTTCATCATCATCATCATCATCTACAATATCACCTCCATTCTACACTCATATCTTCATCTTCATCATCATCTACAATATCACCTCCATTCTACACTCATATCATCATCATCATCATCATCATCATCTACAATATCACCTCCATTCTACACTCATATCTTCATCATCATCATCATCTACAGTATCATCTTCATCATCTACAATATCACCTCCATTCTACACTCATATCTTCATCATCTACAGTATCATCTTCATCATCTACAATATCACCTCCATTCTACACTCATATCTTCATCATCATCATCATCTACAATATCACCTCCATTCTACACTCATATCTTTATCATCATCATCATCTACAGTATCATCTTCATCATCTACAATATCACCTCCATTCTACACTCATATCTTCATCATCATCTACAGTATCATCTTCATCATCTACAATATCACTTCCATTCTACACTCATATCTTCATCATCATCATAATCATCTACAATATCACCTCCATTCTACACTCACATCTTCATCATCATCTACAATATCACCTCCATTCTACACTCATATCTTCATCATCATCTACAGTATCATCTTCATCATCTACAATATCACTTCCATTCTACACTCATATCTTCATCATCATCATCATCATCTACAATATCACCTCCATTCTACACTCATATCTTCATCATCATCATCATCATCTACAATATCACCTCCATTCTACACTCATATCTTCATCATCATCATCATCTACAATATCACCTCCATTCTACACTCATATCTTCATCATCATCTACAGTATCATCTTCATCATCTACAATATCACCTCCATTCTACACTCATATCTTCATCATCATCATCATCTACAATATCACCTCCATTCTACACTCATATCTTCATCATCATCATAATCATCTACAATATCACCTCCATTCTACACTCATATCTTCATCTTCATCATCTTCATCATCTACAATATCACCTCCATTCTACACTCACATCTTCATCATCATCTACAGTATCATCTTCATCATCTACAATATCACCTCCATTCTACACTCATATCTTCATCATCATCTACAGTATCATCTTCATCATCTACAATATCACCTCCATTCTACACTCATATCTTCATCATCATCATCATCATCATCTACAATATCACCTCCATTCTACACTCATATCTTCATCATCATCTACAGTATCATCTTCATCATCTACAATATCACCTCCATTCTACACTCATATCTTCATCATCATCATCATCATCTACAATATCACCTCCATTCTACACTCATATCCTCATCATCATCATCTACAATATCACCTCCATTCTACACTCATATCTTCATCATCATCATCATCATCTACAATATCACCTCCATTCTACACTCATATCCTCATCATCATCATCTACAATATCACCTCCATTCTACACTCATATCTTCATCATCATCATCATCTACAGTATCATCTTCATCATCTACAATATCACCTCCATTCTACACTCATATCTTTATCATCATCATCTACAGTATCATCTTCATCATCTACAATATCACCTCCATTCTACACTCATATCTTCATCATCATCATCATCTACAATATCACCTCCATTCTACACTCATATCTTCATCATCATCATCATCTACAATATCACCTCCATTCTACACTCATATCTTCATCATCATCTACAGTATCATCTTCATCATCTACAATATCACCTCCATTCTACACTCATATCTTCATCATCATCTACAGTATTATCATCATCATCTACAATATCACCTCCATTCTACACTCATATCTTCATCATCATCATCATCATCTACAATATCACCTCCATTCTACACTCATATCCTCATCATCATCATCTACAATATCACCTCCATTCTACACTCATATCTTCATCATCATCATCATCATCTACAATATCACCTCCATTCTACACTCATATCCTCATCATCATCATCTACAATATCACCTCCATTCTACACTCATATCTTCATCATCATCATCATCTACAGTATCATCTTCATCATCTACAATATCACCTCCATTCTACACTCATATCTTTATCATCATCATCTACAGTATCATCTTCATCATCTACAATATCACCTCCATTCTACACTCATATCTTCATCATCATCATCATCTACAATATCACCTCCATTCTACACTCATATCTTCATCATCATCATCATCTACAATATCACCTCCATTCTACACTCATATCTTCATCATCATCATAATCATCTACAATATCACCTCCATTCTACACTCATATCTTCATCATCATCTACAGTATCATCTTCATCATCTACAATATCACCTCCATTCTACACTCATATCTTCATCATCATCATCTACAGTATTATCATCATCATCTACAATATCACCTCCATTCTACACTCATATCCTCATCATCATCTACAATATCACCTCCATTCTACACTCATATCTTCATCATCATCATCATCTACAGTATCATCTTCATCATCTACAATATCACCTCCATTCTACACTCATATCTTCATCATCATCATCATCTACAGTATCATCTTCATCATCTACAATATCACCTCCATTCTACACTCATATCTTCATCATCATCATCATCTACAATATCACCTCCATTCTACACTCATATCTTCATCATCATCATCATCTACAATATCACCTCCATTCTACACTCATATCTTCATCATCATCATAATCATCTACAATATCACCTCCATTCTACACTCATATCTTCATCTTCATCATCTTCATCATCTTCATCATCTACAATATCACCTCCATTCTACACTCACATCTTCATCATCATCTACAGTATCATCTTCATCATCTACAATATCACCTCCATTCTACACTCATATCTTCATCATCATCTACAGTATCATCTTCATCATCTACAATATCACCTCCATTCTACACTCATATCTTCATCATCATCATCTACAGTATGATCATCATCATCTACAATATCACTTCCATTCTACACTCATATCTTCATCATCATCATCATCATCATCTACAATATCACCTCCATTCTACACTCATATCTTCATCATCATCTACAGTATCATCTTCATTCTCTACAATATCACCTCCATTCTACACTCATATCTTCATCATCATCATCTACAGTATTATCATCATCATCTACAATATCACCTCCATTCTACACTCATATCTTCATCATCATCATCATCATCTACAATATCACCTCCATTCTACACTCATATCCTCATCATCATCATCTACAATATCACCTCCATTCTACACTCATATCTTCATCATCATCATAATCTACAGTATCATCTTCATCATCTACAATATCACCTCCATTCTACACTCATATCTTCATCATCATCATCATCTACAGTATCATCTTCATCATCTACAATATCACCTCCATTCTACACTCATATCTTCATCATCATCATCATCTACAATATCACCTCCATTCTACACTCATATCTTCATCATCATCATCATCTACAATATCACCTCCATTCTACACTCATATCTTCATCATCATCATAATCATCTACAATATCACCTCCATTCTACACTCATATCTTCATCTTCATCATCTACAATATCACCTCCATTCTACACTCACATCTTCATCATCATCTACAGTATCATCTTCATCATCTACAATATCACCTCCATTCTACACTCATATCTTCATCATCATCTACAGTATCATCTTCATCATCTACAATATCACCTCCATTCTACACTCATATCTTCATCATCATCATCTACAGTATTATCATCATCATCTACAATATCACCTCCATTCTACACTCATATCTTCATCATCATCATCATCATCTACAATATCACCTCCATTCTACACTCATATCCTCATCATCATCATCATCTACAATATCACCTCCTTTCTACACTCATATCTTCATCATCATCATCATCATCTACAGTATCATCTTCATCATCTACAATATCACCTCCATTCTACACTCATATCTTCATAATCATCATCATCATCTACAGTATCATCTTCATCATCTACAATATCACCTCCATTCTACACTCACATCTTCATCATCATCTACAGTATCATCTTCATCATCTACAATATCACCTCCATTCTACACTCATATCTTCATCATCATCATCATCTACAATATCACCTCCATTCTACACTCTACATTCATACTCATCTATATTCACATTTATACTCACTGATACATTTATATTCACATTTATACTTACTGATACATTCATACTCACATTTATACTCACATTTATACTCACTGATACATTCATACTCACTTATACTCACTGATACATTCATACTCACACTTATACTTACATTTATACTCACTGATACAGTGGGGCCAAAAAGTATTTAGTCAGCCACTGATTGTGCAGGTTCTCCTACTTAGAAAGATGAGAGAGGTCTGTAATTTTCATCATAGGTTACACTTCAACTATGAGAGACAAAATGAGAAAACAAAAAAATCCAGGAAATCACATTGTAGGATTTTTAAAGAATTTATTTGTAAATTATGGTGGAAAATAAGTATTTGGTCAAACACAAACAAGCAAGATTTCTGGCTCTCACAGACCTGTAATATCTTCTTTAAGAAGCTCTTCTGTCCTCCACTCGTTACCTGTATTAATGGCACCTGTTTGACCTCGTTATCTGTATAAAAGACACCTGTCCACAGCCTCAAACAGTCAGACTCCAAACTCAACCATGGCCAAGACCAAAGAGCTGTCGAAGGACACCAGGAAGACCTGTAGACCTGAACCAGGCTGGGAAGAGTGAACTGGGAAGAGTGAATCTACAATAGGCAAGCAGGTTGGTGTGAATAAATCAACTGTGGGAGCAATTGTAAGAAAATGGAAGACATACAAGACCATTGATAATCTTCCTCGATCTGGGGCGCCACGCAAGATCTCATCCTGTGGGGTCAAAATGATCATGAGAACGGTGAGCAAAAATCCCAGAACTACACGGAGGGACCTGATGAATGACCTGCAGAGAGCTGGGACCAAAGTAACAAAGGCTACCATCAGTAACACACTACGCAGAGAGGGACTCAAATCCTGCAGTGCCAGGCGTGTCCCCCTGCTTAAGCCAGTCTGAAGTTTGCCAGAGAGCATGTGGATGATCCAGAAGAGGATTGGGAGAATATCATGTGGTCAGATAAAACCAAAATGGAACTTTTTTGGTAAAAACTCAACTCGTCGTGTTTGGAGAGGGAGGAATGCTGAGTTGCACCATACCTACTGTGAAGCATGGGGGTGGAAACATCATGCTTTGGGACTGTTTTTCTGCAAAGGGGACAGGACGACTGATCCGTGTTAAGGGAAGAATGAACGGGGCCATGTATCGTGAGATTTTAAGCCAAAACCTCCTTCCATCAGTGAGAGCATTGAAGATGGAACGTGGCTGGGTCTTCCAGCATGACGATGATCCCAAACACACCGCTCGGGCAACGAAGGAGTGGCTCCGTAAAAAGCATTTCAAGGTCCTGGAGTGGCCTAGCCAGTCTCCAGACCTCAACCCCATAGAAAATTTGTGGAAGCAGTTGAAAGTCCGTGTTGCCCAGTGACAGCCCCAAAACATCACTGCTCTAGAAGAGATCTGCATGGAGGAATGGGCCAAAATACCAGCTACAGTGTGTGCAAACCTGGTGAAGACTTACAGGAAACGTTTGACCTCTGTCATTGCCAACAGAAGTTATGTTACAACAGTGCCGGCGCTAGGGGGGGGCTGAGGGGGGCATTGCCCCCCCAAATTGTGTCTTTGCTCCCCCAAGCAGGGGCGTAGCACCAAATTCTGGGCCTTATGCACAAGAAGTGACCGTGGGCACCCTTCGAACCGCGGCCGCTGTCGGTGAACCTGCGCTCAATCCCGTATTCCTCCGAAACGCCCCCCTCCCCTTGGTGAACCTGCGCTCGGTTGCATGGACCAGGCGCGTCTGCCGGACTGCCGATCCACATCGGGTGCTCTATTTCTACGTTTCCTTTCTCATTGTGCCCTCTAGGACCCTCCCCGGATTTGGGGCCCTGGTGACTCTATCCCACTTTGCCCCCCACTACGACGCACCTGGGTTTTACTGCCCCCCCAAGCAAAGTGGTCCAGAACCGGGGCTGTGTTACAAAGTATTGAGTTGAACTTTTGTTATTGACCAAATACTTATTTTCCATCATAATTTACAAATAAATTCTTTAAAAATCCTACAATGTGATTTCCTGGATTTTTTTTTCTCATTTTGTCTCTCATAGTTGAAGTGTCCCTATGATGAAACTTACAGACCTCTGTCATCTTTCTAAGTAGGAGAACTTGCACAATCAGTGGCTGACTAAATACTTTTTGGCCCCACTGTACATTCATACTCACATTTATACTCACTGATACATTCATACTCACATATATACTCACTGATACATTTATACTCACATTTATATTCACATTTATACTCACTGATACATTCATACTCACATTTTCCACAAATTTTCTATGGGGTTGAGGTCTGGAGACTGGCTAGGCCACTCCAGGACCTTGAAATGCTTTTTATGGAGCCACTCCTTCGTTGCCCGAGCGGTGTGTTTGGGATCATTGTCATGCTGGAAGACCCAGCCACATTCCATCTTCAATGCTCTCACTGATGGAAGGAGGTTTTGGCTTAAAATCTCACGATACATGGCCCCGTTCATTCTTCCCTTAACACGGATCAGTCGTCCTGTCCCCTTTGCAGAAAAACAGCCCCAAAGCATGATGTTTCCACCCCCATGCTTCACAGTAGGTATGGTGTGCAACTCAGCATTCTTCTTCCTCCAAACACGACGAGTTGAGTTTTGACCAAAAAGTTCCATTTTGGTTTCATCTGACCACATGATATTCTCCCAATCCTCTTCTGGATCATCTATATGCTCTCTGGCAAACTTCAGACGGGCCTGGACATGTACTGGCTTAAGCAGGGGGACACGCCTGGCACTGCAGGATTTGAGTCCCTCTCGGCGTAGTGTGTTACTGATGGTCCCTTTGTTACTTTGGTCCCAGCTCTCTGCAGGTCATTCATCAGGTCCCTCCGTGTAGTTCTGGGATTTTTGCTCACCGTTCTCATGATCATTTTGACCCCACGGGATCGAGGGAGATTATCAATTGTCTTGTATGTCTTCCATTTTCTTACAATTGCTCCCACAGTTGATTTATTCACACCAACCTGCTTGCCTATTGTAGATTTACTCTTCCCAGCCTGGTGCAGGTCTACAATTTTCTTCCTGGTGTCCTTCGACAGCTCTTTGGTCTTGGCCATGGTTGAGTTTGGAGTCTGACTGTTTGAGGCTGTGGACAGGTGTCTTTTATACAGATAATGATGTCAAACAGGTGCCATTAATACAGGTAACGAGTGAAGGACAGAAGAGCTTCTTAAAGAAGAAGTTACAGGTCTGTGAGAGCCAGAAATCTTGCTTGTTTGTTATTGACCAAATACTTATTTTCCACCATAATTTACAAATAAATTCTTTAAAAATCCTACAATGTGATTTCCTGGATTTTTTTTTCTCATTTTGTCTCTCATAGTTGAAGTGTAGCTATGATGAAAATTACAGACCTCTCTCATCTTTCTAAGTAGGAGAACCTGCACAATCAGTGGCTGACTAAATACTTTTTGGCCCCACTGTATACAGAGACTATTTAAATTAGACACTGTTAATATAGGGGTTGGACAATGAAACTGAAACACCTGTCATTTTAGTGTGGGAGGTTTCATGGCTAAATTGGACCAGTCTGGTGGCCAATCTTCATTAATTGCACATTGCACCAGTAAGAGCAGAGTGTGAAGGTTCAATAAGCAGGGTAAGAGCACAGTTTTGCTCAAAATATTGCAATGCACACAACATTATGGGTGACATACCAGAGTTCAAAAGAGGACAAATTGTTGGTGCACGTCTTGTCTTGCTGGCGCATCTGTGACCAAGACAGCAAGTCTTTGTGATGTATCAAGAGCCACGGTATCCAGGGTAATGTCAGCATACCACCAAGAAGGACAAACCACATCCAACAGGATTAACTGTGGACGCAAGAGGAAGCTGTCTGAAAGGGATGTTCGGTTGCTAACCCGGATTGTATCCAAAAAACATAAAACCACGGCTGCCCAAATCACGGCAGAATTAAATGTGCACCTCAACTCTCCTGTTTCCACCAGAACTGTCCGTCGGGAGCTCCGCAGGGTCAATATACACGGCCGGGCTGCTATAGCCAAACCTTTGGTCACTCGTGCCAATGCCAAACGTCGGTTTCAATGGTGCAAGGAGCGCAAATCTTGGGCTGTGGACAATGTGAAACATGTATTGTTCTCTGATGAGTCCACCTTTACTGTTTTCCCCACATCCGGGAGAGTTACGGTGTGGAGAAGCCCCAAAGAAGCGTACCACCCAGACTGTTGCATGCCCAGAGTGAAGCATGGGGGTGGATCAGTGATGGTTTGGGCTGCCATATCATGGCATTCCCTTGGCCCAATACTTGTGCTAGATGGGCGCGTCACTGCCAAGGACTACCGAACCATTCTGGAGGACCATGTGCATCCAATGGTTCAAACATTGTATCCTGAAGGCGGTGCCGTGTATCAGGATGACAATGCACCAATACACACAGCAAGACTGGTGAAAGATTGGTTTGATGAACATGAAAGTGAAGTTGAACATCTCCCATGGCCTGCACAGTCACCAGATCTAAATAATATTGAGCCACTTTGGGGTGTTTTGGAGAAGCGAGTCACGTAGTGACCTGGCCACTATCCTGCAAGAAGAATGGCTTAAAATCCCTCTGACCACTGTGCAGGACTTGTATATGTCATTTTTAAGACGAATTGACGCTGTATTGGCCGCAAAAGGAGGCCCTACACCATACTAATAAATTATTGTGGTCTAAAACCAGGTGTTTCAGTTTCATTGTCCAACCCCTGTATATAGGTCAAATTATATACCTTTAGTTATCAGGTTGTAGATGGTGTTTTTGAGAAGGTAAATGGAATCAGTATTCCACAGTTTTCTTGTCCTTTATGTTTCCCACACAACACTGAATAAAGCTGACACTATTTTTTGGATGGTAGACCATTCTGAACACACCTGTGGCCTATCCTGGTAGTGACATGTTAATATATATAAATTAGGGCTGTCGAAGTTAACGCGATAATAACGCATTAACGCATTCTCAATTTAACGCGATTAAAAAAATTAGTGCCATTAACGCAATTTCTAGTTCATGTTGACACTTGACTGGTAGAACAAACGTTTTAATGTCGGACTTGCCACCGTTGTTCATTTGCGGTTTGTTAAAATAATATAACTGAGCGTCGTAGGGATGCACTTGCATAATAAAGAAATAAATACACGGTATATTCACAAGTTGTCGGGAGCAAAACACTTTATTAACTTAATCTGTTACGGCACTGAATACCGGAGTCAAGCACGCTAGTCCATGAACTATGGAAGCCCCAAAAGGGTCAAAACACACTCACTTCGTGTAGAAACGTCCACTTTTCACATTTCACTTAAAAAACCTTGTTTTCTATAACATTTACACAGATTTTATTTAATGCGATTAATCGCGATTAACTATATGAAATTCTGAGATTAATCGCGATTAAAAATTTTAATCGTTTGACAGCCCTAATATAAATATATATATATATATATATATATATATATATATATATATATATTAGGGCTGTCAAACGATTAAAATTTTTAATCGCGATTAATCTCAGAATTTCATATAGTTAATCGCGATTAATCGCATTAAAAAAAAATCTGTGTAAATGTTATAGAAAACAAGGATTTTTAAGTGAAATGTTACAATTACAATGGTAAACACATTTTATGCTAAATGTACTTATGTTAAAAACTGCTGGGACAAGAGAAAACTGTAAGGGAGTTTTATTCACTCACATACTAGGCAGTAATACTATCCAGCAGAGACCCTTGACTTCGTATAAATGTCAGATTGTAGGTTAAAATTTCTCCATCAGCAAACACTGTAGATCAGCGGTGCTTTAGGTGGGATAAGGCGTAGTTATTGTAACAGACTTTTCTGTGGTTGTATCGTGACAATGGTTTTATGGACGTTTCTACACAAAGTGAGTGTTTTGACCCTTTGGGGCTTCCATAGTTCATGGAATAGCATGCTTGGCAAACGTAATGACTCTAGCTGTCCGCTATTCGGTAACGTAACAGAATAAGTTAATAAAGTCTTCTGCTCCCAACAACTTGTGAATATAGAGTGTATTTATTCTTTATTAAGCGAGTGCATCACTACGACGCTCGGTTACATTATGTTAACAAACCGCAAATGAAACAAACGGTGGCAAGTCAGACGTTAAAACGTTGGTTCTACCAGTCAGACCACACGGTCAAGTCTCAACATGAACTACAGATGGCCAAATAGAATTTGCGTTAACGGCACTATTTTTTGTAATCGCGTTAAATTGAGATCTTATTATTGCGTTAACTTCGACAGCCCTAATATATATATATATATATATTACATTTTCATTTTATATATACACATATATAACTCATGTAATTTAAGTTCGTGTGAAGAAGTTTTAAAACTAGAAATGTTTAGGTAAAGTACACTCGTTTCATGTGCAGTTCAGTCTGCACTTTGCAGTGCGCATGTGCAAAGAAGGAAAGCAAGGAGAACTTTTCCAGACGGAGGACTCACTCATTAGAAGCGTAACTTTTTCTGAGTAGGTAAGTAATTTAACTTTGTAACATTTGTTTGTTGTTTCCTTAGTCGCAACTGCTTTTCATATGCCATTTTTTGGTTTAAACCAATAACTGCCAGTAATTAAAATTCGAACATTAAACAATTAGCGCAGCTAGCTTGCTAGCTGACATGTCACACAGCCTCAACAGAACACATTTTTGACAAAATTGTTGACCTGGCTCATTTTTATTGACTTGAAGTGATAATTTGATGTGTTTATTTAAAATGTAGGTAGTGTAGTTACTGTTTGTCTAGTCAGACAACAGGACGAGTATGAATTTTAATGAATTGTGATTTATTAGTATTACACTAATCTCTGCACTGCTACAGTTCTGATGTTTATAACCGTGTTGCTTCAGTCTGACAGACTCGCTATACACAATAAGAGAACGGCTGGCTGTGCTTTGTGATTATGGTTATATTTACTGGTAGCCAGGTCGGCAACATTTTAAGTCAGCTTTTAAATATACTTCAAATTTTACTCTATGCACATACTGCAACATGTCTACATACATCAGAGACACAATAATGTGAATAAATAATTTTACTGTACTGTAAACATGCATATGTATAAATGACTAAATCATTCCATCTGCCCTAGATTATCCAGATCATTTACAGTATTTTTGTCTGCAGGATTCAGATGCTGTTACAGATTTCTTGCAGACTCCTGTTGGGATAATAACTGTTATACCTGAAGACAGCCAGCAACCAGGTCCAAATACCCTGCACGTTGAGCCATCCAGCACTGGTATCATGCTGGAATATAATTTCATTATGGATGGCATTGCAAGTCACACTCAAGCTATTTGCTTGACTTGTGGACAAATTGTCACGCGGGGGCTACCACAAGAAAAAGGGGCAGACACACATGCAGAGATATATATGAAAACCTGTATTTATTAATAACATTAGCTAGGAACATGGCTAGAAACACAAGCTAAGCGCACGGCTAGCAACACAAGCTAAGCGCACGGCTAGCAACACAAGCTAAGCGCACGGCTAGCAACACAAGCTAAGCACACGGCTAGTTACACAAGCTAAGCACATGGCTAGTAACATAAGCTAAGTATATGGCTAGTAACACACCTTCAGAGTTCCACCATAAACTCAGTTCAGTTCAATAGTTATCAGAGTCTGTAGAGAAGCTGCCTCCTTTTATTAGGAGCAGAGCCAATCAGGAATGGGGTGTGGCAGGAGACAGTGTGCTCATGGAGAGGGGGGTGTGGCACCTCAGGAGCACACACAGAGGCTCAAAGCGTGACAGATGCCCCCCCCCAAAGGCACTACTCCCAGAGTGCCTTTACCAAAAAAGAAAACAAAACCAAGGAGGTCCTGGGCCCTGCGGGGCAAATTTGAAGTCATTTAAAAAGTTCCGAGGCAGGCATGACAAAAGTGCTGGAACGCAGGCCGCGGACAAAACCAGAAGCGCAGACGAGGGGCAGCGCCGTCGAGAGACCAGAAGCACCGTCGGAAGGCACCAACTTGAGACCAAAAGTGCCATCAAGGGGTGCCAATTTGAGACCAAAAGTGCCATCAAGGGGTGCCAATTTGAGACCAAAAGTGCCATCAAGGGGTGCCAATTTGAGACCAAAAGCGCCATCGAGGAGCGCCAACTTGAGATCAAAAGCGCCATCGAGGAGCGCCAACTTGAGACCAAAAACCAGCTGCGTGGAGCCTGGCGAAGAGGCTTCAGGAGTCAGCTGCGAGGACCCTTGAGAAGAGGCGTCTGGAGTCAGCTGCGAGGACCCTGGAGAAGAGGCGTCCGGAGTCAGCTGCGAGGACCCTGGCGAAGAGGCGTCCGGAGTCAGCTGCGAGGACCCTGGCAAAGAGGCGTCCGGAGTCAGCTGCGAGGACCCTGGCGAAGAGGCGTCCGGAGTCAGCTGCGAGGACCCTTAAGAGGCGTCCGGAGTCAGCTGCGAGGACCCTGGTGAAGAGGCGTCCGGAGTCAGCTGCGAGGACCCTGGCGAAGAGGCGTCCCGAGTCAGCTGCGAGGACCCTTGAGAAGAGGCATCCGGAGTCAGCTGCGAGGACCCTGGCGAAGAGGCATCCGGAGTCAACTGCGAGGACCCCTTGAGAAGAGGCATCTGAAATAAGCTGCAAAAACACTGGAGAAACGTCATTAATCAGCTGCAAAAACCCTTGAGAAACTCCTTGAGTCAGCTGCGAGGACCCTGGAGAGGCATCTGAAGTCAGCTGCGAAAACACTGGAGAAACATCACTCAGCTGTGAGGACCATGGAGAGGCGTCCGAAGTCAGCTGCGAAAACACTAGAGAAACATCACTCAGCTGTGAGGACCCTGGAGAGGTGTCCGAAGTCACTTGTGAAAACACTGGAGAAACATCATTCAGCTGCGAGGACCCTGGAGAGGTGTCCGAAGTCACTTGGGGAAACACTGGAGACACGTCATTCAGCTGCGTGGACCCTGGAGAGGCGTCCGAAGTCAGCTGCGAAAACACTAGAGAAACATCACTCAGCTGTGAGGACCCTGGAGAGGTGTCCGAAGTCACTTGTGAAAACACTGGAGAAACATCATTCAGCTGCGAGGACCCTGGAGAGGTGTCCGAAGTCACTTGGGGAAACACTGGAGACACGTCATTCAGCTGCGAGGACCCTGGAGAGGCGTCCGAAGTCACTTGGGAAAACACTGGAGAAACGTCATTCAGCTGCGTGGACCCTGGAGAGGCGTCCAAAGTCACTTGGGAAAACACTGGAGACACGTCATTCAGCTGCGAGGACCCTGGAGAGGCGTCCAAAGTCAGCTGCGAAAACACTGGAGAAACATCACTCAGCTGTGAGGACCATGGAGAGGCGTCCGAAGTCACTTGGGAAAACACTGGAGAAACGTCATTCAGCTGCGTGGACCCTGGAGAGGCGTCCGAAGTCAGCTGCGAAAACACTGGAGAAACATCACTCAGCTGTGAGGACCCTGGAGAAGCGTCCGAAGTCACTTGGGAAAACACTGGAGACACGTCATTCAGCTGCGAGGACCCTGGAGAGGCGTCCAAAGTCAGCTGCGAAAACACTGGAGAAACATCACTCAGCTGTGAGGACCCTGGAGAAGCGTCCGAAGTCACTTGGGAAAACACTGGAGAAACGTCATTTAGCTGCGTGGACCCTGGAGAGGCGTCCGAAGTCAGCTGCGAAAACACTGGAGAAACAGCACTCAGCTGCAGGGGCCCTTGAGAGGCGTCTGGAATCAGCTGCGAAGACCCTTGAGAAACGTCCTGAAACAGCTGCTTGAACCCTGGAGGGGCATCCGGAATCAGCTGTGAAGATCCTTGAGAAACACCTTGAATCAGCTGCGAGGACCCTAGAGAGGCGTCCGGAATCAGCTGCGAAAACCCCTGAGAAACGTCCTGAAACAGCTGCTTGAACCCTGGAGGGGCATCCGGAATCAACTGCGAAAACACTAGAGAAACATCACTCAGCTGCGAGGACCCTGGAGAGGCATCTGAAGTCAGCTGCGAAAATCCTTGAGAAACTCCTTGAAACAGCTGTGAGGAGCCTGGCGAAACTGGACTCGAAACTGGCGAACATGAAGCTACCCGAACTGGCAGAGGACGGACATACACTCGACCACACGGAACAGGACTATACAAACTATCCTGAGTGGCTCCTAACAAGAACTTGGGACGGTCACGAGCATGTTGAGCGGGCACTGCGAGGACCCTGGCGAAGAGGCATCCGGAGTCAACTGCGAGGACCCTTGAGAAGAGGCATCCGAAATAAGCTCCAAAAACACTGGAGAAACGTCATTAATCAGCTACAAAAACCCTTGAGAAACTCCTTGAGTCAGCTGTGAGGACCCTGGAGAGGTGTCCAAAGTCACTTGCGAAAACACTGGAGAAACATCATTCAGCTGCGAGGACCCTGGAGAGGCATCCGAAGTCAGCTGCGAAAACACTGGAGAAACATCACTCAGCTGTGAGGACCATGGAGAGGCGTCCGAAGTCACTTGGGAAAACACTGGAGAAACGTCATTCAGCTGCGTGGACCCTGGAGAGGTGTCCGAAGTCCCTTGTGAAAACACTGGAGAATCATTCAGCTGCAAGGACCCTGGAGAAGAGACGTCCGGAGTCAGCTGCGAAAATACTAGAGAAACATCAAACAAACTCAGGAAACTTATAAACACACGCCATCTCGCTGTGTCCTTTATAAGGGAGAACTATTATGTCACACGGGGCCTACCACAAGAAAAAGGGGCGGACACACACGCAGAGATGTATACGAAAACCTGTATTTATTAATAACATTAGCTAGGAACATGGCTAGTAACACAAGCTAAGCACACGGCTAGTAACACAAGCTAAGCGCATGGCTAGTAACACAAGCTAAGCACACGGCTAGAAACACAAGCTAAGCACACGGCTAGTAACACAAGCTAAGCACACGGCTAGTAACATAAGCTAAGCACACGGCTAGAAACACAAGCTAAGCACACGGCTAGTAACACAAGCTAAGCACACGGCTAGTAACACAAGCTAAGCACACGGCTAGTAACACAAGCTAAGCACACGGCTAGTAACACAAGCTAAGCACACGGCTAGTAACACAAGCTAAGCACACGGCTAGTAACACAAGCTAAGCACACGGCCAGTAACACAAGCTAAGCATATGGCTAGTAACACACCTTCAAACAGAGTTCCACCATAAACCAAGTTCAGTTGAACAGTTCTCAGAGTCTGTAGAGAAGCTGCCTCCTTTTATTAGGAGCAGCTGGAGCTAATTAGCCCAGAAGAGCCAATCAGGAATGGGGTGTGGCAGGAGACAGAGTGTGCTCATGGAGATGGGGGCGTGGCACCTCAGGAGCACACACAGAGGCTCAAAGCGTGACACAAATACATTAAACATGCTTGTTAAACCGTGCCAAATTAAGTAATATTTTGATTGTCTTAAATGTGGATGTTTTATTTGTGTAATTAATAATAACTCTTCAATGTTATTTACATGTTACATGTATATTCTGTTTAAAGTAAGAACTACTGAATTTACAGTGTAGAGATGTTTTTGTATAATTGTATATGTTATAAGTATATGCTAAAGACAATAAAGTAAAACAGTCTGTCATGCTGGTTTGCTCAGTTTGTTTCTTATTATCTCATATTTTATGTAGCAAAAAAGGGTTTGGAAATTGTGCATTTTAGTAGATGGACTGCAAAATATATGCAACTTATTAGCAGGCATTTCACAAATTTTTAAGTTAACACCTACTTAATGATTTATTAATATATATACATATGACTAGTGTTAAGACGAATCTTTTTAGTTCACGAGGCCCTGAAGAAGCAGTCGGGAAGTCCAGAAAGTACTCTTTAAAACACTTTATTAAGTGTAAAAATGATCTGTGAATATATGCCAGAGCTAGGCCGATCGGCGCTCCTTTCTCCTGCAGTCTAGACACACAACCACCCAAGAAAGAGACCGAGCCTCTGTCCGCGCCGTTCTTTTTAAACTAGTCTAGGCTCCTTCTCCGCCGCTGCTGTTGGAGCCAATGAAATGTGCTAAAAAGCCCAGGGCTCCGCCTCCCCCCCCCTCGGTAGGAGTCAGGGAGGGAGCCTGGCCGGCGCCATTTTGAACAAAGGGAGCATGCGCAGCGCCATTTTGAACAAAGGGAGCACGTGGATGAATGCCGGAACACTTCCCATATTGACTATGTTTAATAATGATGTTTAATAATGATGTTATGTTCCGAAAAACCTAACAAACCCCCCTTGAAAGCATCTTAATGCTTTCACATTAACTTTTAACTATAGGTTAGTTGTTTCTAGATTCCAGGAGATAGGATAGCCGTCAGCAACCCCCAATTTAACCCCTTCTGACTACATGGCCACTGGGCTGAATTTTTACAATAAAACGTTTCTAAAAATAAAAAGGCTACCAGTTAAACTAAAGGAACCGTACCTATCGCAACAGCTCCTAACCCTAAAACAAACAAACAACAAAAAATAATAAAAACAGGAAATCAAAATAAAGTAATTTAAAAACTAGGAAATCAAAAAGAGAATAAAAAATAAAAACAATGGGTGCGTAGCTTCCACAGGAAGTCCGTTCAGGTTGTCCTCCACCGGACGGAGCTGCAGATATTCAGAAGGGGCCCATAGCTCCTGTTTCTCTGCATGGCTCCTACTGTCCCATGGATTCTACCCTGTCGGTCTTACCTGTTTCCGCAGCGGCACAAACATTTAAACGATGAAACACAGAGAATATCTTTTCTAAAAATAGCAGAGTACCAAACATATATACATCGTACACAATCCTGAGCTAACCCCTTGCGTTTTGCAGCTAAACTATGTGTGTTGTACTTAACTAGTGTTTTCAAGGATGATCTGCGTGTCTGCGAACTATATGTTTATGTTTTTTCCTCCTAGTCTAACCAAATCCTTTCTCTTCTTCTTGTTCCGGTGGCTCCTCTGGACTCTTCTTCCGCATGGTTGGTTTCACTGGGTGTTTCTGCTGTGATTTGATCCCTGTAGGCAGGTCCAGTTAGTGGCACTTCTGTCCCTTGGAGTGGGTCTTCCAGTCCCCTCATTGTCTGCCTCTGCCAGTCCTTCCAAGTCTCCTTCCTTCATCACGGTGTGTGATCAGTAGTGCTGGTCCTCTCTCCTCGTCTTGTCTGGTCGGTTTTACCTTTAATTAAGCAGAGTTAGTAGCACTTATACTGCTCGAAGTGGGTCTTCCGGCCCACCTTCAAGGGTATCCTCCTCATCATCATCTACATGATATCTAGACAAATCAGCCAACATCATCTGGATAACTGGTGGATCCTGCCCCCCTCTGCTTCCTCTACTCACTATATCTATTACAAATCTTCCCATTAACCCCCTGATACACGGGACACAACAACCACATACCACTAAAATTGCCGTTCCCACGCATGCTGACATCACCAAACTCGCAATAACTCCCTTCCATGGCCCGAACATCCCTTCTAGCCATTTAACCCATTCATTGTTTATCCCTGAATTTTCCTTCCATTCTCGTGACAAAGCCCTCAATCCTTCCAAAGCTCGTGTCACACTACCATCAGGTGCAGTATTATTGGGGATGAAGGTGCAACACGATGAACCCACAATCTGGCAAACTCCACCTTTCTCTGCCAACAACATGTCCAACGCCATTCTATTCTGTATGGTCATAAGAGAAGTCTGGTCTAGCTGGTCTCTCAGTCCCTCAATGGCCTGAACACTGAAATTAACAAATCTCTGCTGATTGTAATAGAGATAGTTTATCCAGTCTACATTCTTATTGATAGTTACCCACCAAAAGAGGGCACTTTCAAACCCTGCAGCAATTTGGTTCCTAGCCTTAAATTCATCTGGGACCCTTGTTGGGACCCCTATACCATCAATCCACACGGTCTTGTCGAAGGATCCGCCAGGTTTGACCTCTCGGGTGTCTCTTCGATGGTTGTGGTGATTGGTCAGGACGTCCGCGGCATCCTCCACTCCGTGCTGCTTGTAAATTCTGAAAGGCATAATCAGAAAGACCAACGCACACTCCCCAGACCAATTCCCATGCAACCTTCGCCGGATTCTCATATCTCCACACAACCACACTAAATCCGCCCTACTGAATTTTTGTGCATTCAGCTGGCTGTCTGTATAATTCCCATCACTATCCAGGATAATGGTTTCCTTACACCAACCTTCTGAAAAATGTCCCCTGTTTATCGGTCCTGGTTTGTTGCTCCTGAAACAGGTGTAATTGCCTTTATAGGCTTTGATGTTAGTTGGGGTTGGTTCCTGAGTTACTGGGTGGGTCATGGATAAGTCCCCACACCCTACTGGCTCCATCTCATTGAACAATGAGAGTAGGCATGTCCAATTTCCTGAAATTACTGGTTGTGTGGCCAAATTAGGTTTTGCACCTGCGCATACGACTTTCGCTAAGGGCTTTTCCACGCTCAATTTCTTTACTGCAGGGGCACCTTCCAATTCCCTTTTACATTTGTCAACTTTATGTTTTAGATAAATTTAGAAAATTTTTAATACGTTGTTCAGAACCAGGTGGGGCTTTAGTTTCCAGTGGATAGAGACCAACCTCTGTCCAACTCGGTTCCTCAACTGTTGCGCCTGTTTTCGCCTTCTCTTTGACAGAGGAAGT
Source organism: Trichomycterus rosablanca (assembly GCF_030014385.1). Taxonomy (NCBI): domain Eukaryota; kingdom Metazoa; phylum Chordata; class Actinopteri; order Siluriformes; family Trichomycteridae; genus Trichomycterus; species Trichomycterus rosablanca. Next base: position 55,395,463 of record NC_085989.1, read on the forward strand.
TTCCACCAGTCGCTTAACAACTACTTGTTTCAATTCTCTGTGTTAAATTAGACATTTTAGACCGCTTTAAACAACCTTTCGAGCAAAATCTGTAACACGTATTAAGAAAAAGACAAACTGATAGGTTTTAACGAGTCACACCCTAGAACAGAAGATTCCTGCCTAGTCGAAGAATACGAGTATTCTTTTAACATTCACTGGCACAACTCACTCGGTTGTCCAAACACAACTCAGACAAAAGAACGTAAACCTCAGTACAACAACAGTGTCTACTGGAAACAAACAATTACTTCACAGCGACCGACAATGGCCCTATGGAAACAAACATATACTTCAGGGCAATCGACAGTGATCCCCTGGAAACAAACAGTCACTTCACAGCGACTGACAATGGTCCTATGGAAACAAACATATACTTCAGGGCAATCGACAGTGATCCCCTGGAAACAAACAATTACTTCACAGCGACCGACAATGGTCCTATGTAAACAAACATATACTTCAGGGCAATCGACAGTGATCCCCTGGAAACAAACAATTACTTCACAGCGACCGACAATGGTCCTATGGAAACAAACATATACTTCATTATTTGTCTCTCATACTGCATTAACCCTTCCGGCTATATAAAATTCCACTTCAAACAGTTCAAACTGATCAGAGCAGAAGGTGCATACACATTACATCTAACATTTCCTACACTTATTCTGCTTCATCATCGCTGCATGCTAGAGAGTCTTCAAATTTTCTAAATCACATTTTTACCAATACAAAATCACCAATCCACTATTTATTATTTACTCTGCCATACTTAAAATAACAACAGCTCTGCTATATCAACTTCCATCAGTCCTACAAACCCCTGACTTATATTATTTATTCATTCAGATTTTTACCCCAACTTTTGGTCACTGGTACTAACACACCTCCTGCTTCTAACAATACAGACTCCATTTCCCACAATCCAACAGACTCTCACATGACCATCTCCTGCTCCTAGTCAGCCAATCCTTCATGCTCATCATCACCAGCACTTTGATCCACTTTGGCTTTCTTGAATCACATTAAACTCTACTTAAATAGTTCCACTTAGTTAACTGTCTACTAGACTATTCGACACTTCTCACTTACCAAGTTATTTTCTTCACTGTTCCCTCAATCTTTAAACTGCACTCATCTATGATCATGCATAGTATTGCCACAAGGTTTACTGCACCACATTGAACCAATCTAACTTCTTCAATAAACTATATAATATAAACTGAGTGAGTTGACCTGATCAATTAGCTAGAAAAGATTCATCGGATACAACACAAGCATCAAATATTAACAATTGCCAATTAACAATTTCCAAAAAATATTACCAATTAAATTGAATCTTACCGGAGTCCGTGTAAGCAATTATATTTAATCTCCTGAGACCCGAGCTTTGATTTTTTCAATGCATTTTTCCTATTCCTTTTGTTTTTAACCTTATTAGTTGGGCGACACGGTGGCTCAGTGGGTAGTACCGTCGCACACTGTCACAGCAAGAAGGTCCCCCTCCGCGGAGCCCGCATGTTGTCGTGTGGGTTTTCCCCGGGTGCTCCGGTTTCCTCCCACAGTCCAAAGACATGCAAGCGAGGCGAACCAGAGACACTGAACCGTCCACGACTGTGCCCGATATAACCTGAATCTTGTGCACTGAGCAACCACCGTTTTTGTCATAAATGTATCCAAAGTGCAAAACACAATGTCAAAATCTTATTAAAGAAACAAACAAACTTTATGTGTTCTAGTACTTTTGCTACCATTAGCTGGCAGACAAAAATGTCCACTAATGGGGACAATCGATCGAAGTTTAGCAGGTCAAGGAATAAGGCACAACAAAACCAAAATGTAATGTCCTCATATGTGACCGCAGGGTCGGCCAAGGTTCTCATGCTCATCTGTATGAGAATTATTATTTTCAGTGTTTGGTGCCGATTTCCCTCTTCACAGCTCCTCCAGTAGCTGGGTAATAGACACAATGTTGTCTCAGTTCAAAAGATTATTAGAGGCAGGTTTTTATTATCTAGATTTGCATAGATTGTTTTATTGTGTCCCCCCTGTTTGACACATGGTTCTACTCATGGGTCAATTTGGTATGGCATAGTATTGTAGTAAGACATGGTTTGCCCACTGGACATCTCCAAACATCAGGAGACACGCAATCAGAACCTTCTAAATGTGTTTATCCTGTTTGGAAAGCACAGAATTTTAAAGTTAGTTCAATCAAAGTCTGGTGTTAGCTGGACCTGTAAACAAATAATGTCGTTAGTGAGCAGTGGAAGGTGTGCAACAGCTTTGTCGGCAGTGTCACCTCTGGCATTGTCCTGTAAAATTGGAACAAAACTTTAGAATATGCACAATTTACAAAATGGCTCTCTGTTTGGGAAGCAGAATTGCACCCACAAGTTGTGCAACAAGGTATGGTGGGCGATTTCCAAATTTAAATTAGTCAAAACAAGACACTCTCCCACCAAATACAACCAATTGTTCGATTCCATATGTGAAAGTTTAGTTCATAAACATGTAAGCAGTTTTGCTTTCAGCCAGTCTAGAGGCTGTTATTAGAGCATGTAGTTCAACAGTTTAAGCCAATAAATTGAATAGGAGGGACAATGACACAAAGTATCATTTGCTAAAATTTTAACTAAGCCCGCTTGTTTCCTGTCTGTTGCAGCATCTCTGGATGCAAATCCTTTCACAAACATTTCCAATTCAGGATTCCTATCAGGCCCAGAAAAAATAGATAGAGTAATATAGTCCTGATGTTCACCATCTTCCCTGTAGTGTATGAGATATGAGGTTGAGTGAGAATACTATTGATTCTGTCTTTTCTCGCTCTTGACAGGGTAAAGGCTGTGGAAATCAAAAATGCAGTCACACCATGACTTGTATTGACAATAAGAGGATGACATGACCAAATGTGCTGTTTGAGCTATGGTACAAGGGTACAGCTCTCCACTCCCCCCTTTTCTGAAAAAGAACTGCATTTATAATGCCATTCTTTTCAGAAACATCCAAATAGAAAGGGTCAGAGTATTTCGGTTGTTGTAGGTCACTGGCTAAGGTCAGTTGCTGTTTTAATTCAATAAAAGCAGCCTCAAGGGGCTTGGCCCACTCTACTTAGGTTGTTAGGTTTCTTTGACCTAACCTGGTAATTTCAGCCCTCAAAGGTGCAACCAAGCCTGAGTAATTAGGGATGTAGTTCCTGGAATAACCTGTCAAGCCAAGAAAAGACAGAAGGTGACTCACGGTAGTTGGCTTCGGGTGATTCAGGATGCAACCTCTGGTGTCAGCAGTCAGGTATTGACCCTTGCTGGAAACCCTCCATCCTATAAATGTCACGACAGGTCGGCATATCTGCAGTTTGGCTTTGTTGACTTTGTATCCTGTAAACTTCTGAACCCTGCAACAGTCTATGAAATCTCACTCTTTACAACTACACAATATTTTAGAAACAGTAACATATTAGCTTTTACCTTTTACTTGTATTCAGCATTTGTACACAGAGAAAAAACACGACATCACTCTCAATTAAACACAAGCTTTCTTCTTCTTCTTCTTCTTCTTGTTCCTCAGCCTTTGTCCCGTTTCTCGGTTACGGGGTCGGCATTTCCGGCTTCTTCCCGTTAGGGTTCGCCGGCGGGATTTGGCACAGTTTTTACGCCGGATGCCCTTCCTGACACAACCCTCCCTATTCATCCGGGCTTGGGACCGGCACTACAATGCACTGGTCTGTGCATCGCAGCGGCTAGGTAACTATGGGACAATTCAGTGTCTCCAATTAGCCTAACGGCATGTCTTTGGACTGTGGGAGGAAACCGGAGCACCCGGAGGAAACCCACACAGACACGGGGAGAACATGCAAACTCCGCACAGAAAGGACCCGGACCGCCCCACCCGGGGATCGAACCCAGGACCTTCTCGCTGTGAGGCGACAGTGCTACCCACTTAGCCACCGTGCCGCCCAATTAAACACAAGCTTTGACAATATATAATCTAATATATCAACACATGTCTTAATCAGAGGTGGAAAGAGTACCAAAAAGTGTATTCGATCAAAAGTACTATTACCTTAATGAATCTCCACCTAATTACGAGTAAAGTTACTACTCTGAAAATCTACTCAAGTAAAAAGTAGAAAGTAACTCATTTAAAATGTACTCACCGAGTAAACAGCAGGCGGTCTCCTCTGTGTAATGTAAACAGGAGTGGATACAAACCTCAACAGTAGTTTTTAATTCAAATGCAATAGAAGAAACGTTGTCCTTAACTCAAATGCAACAATTAAAACAGTTAGGGATGTGTAATGTGTCATTTCAAATGACATAAAACTTTTTCAAACTGTACAATCACTGTACAATTAGCGATGTGTCGTAAAATGATTCGAATCTATGAACCGGCTCTTCTAACCGAAACAAAGGAACCGACTCTTCCGGGAGTCGCCATGTAAATACGTGGCTCTTCAAAAGGAACCGAGACAAAAGACTCGACTCCCTGTCGCAAAACTCACTGGATTCTTTCAGACGCCACCCACATTAAAACACACTTAATAAGGTACCATAACAAATACTTCATCTTAACTCAGTTATCTTAAGATTATAAAATTAAATTAAATTATAAAATTAACTGCAGCACTTACCCAATCCAGGCATACAAAGACAAAACGGCCGTTGAACAAACATAACACGCTGCGCACATAGAGCCAAAATGGCCGACGGACAGAAACACGCTGCCCATTCAGAGCCAAAATGGCGGATAGACAGAAAACTACGCTGCGTTCCCAAGACAAAAATGGCGGATAGACGGAAAACCACGCTGCATTCCCAAGACAAAAATGGCGCCGACGAACAAAAGAAACCACGTTGCGCATCCAGAGCCAAAATAACACAAAACACTCACACGGTTTCACCCGCGGTTCACAGACAAACATACACAGAGACTTACTGACAAACAAAACTCCTGATGTACTATTTTCGAACCGAATTTAGAATTTAAAGTAGTCTAATTAACCGAACTCCGCTTCCATAACAGTCAAGTCCGAATTTTAGGACAATCTTTTTCATAGAACCCCGTTCTTTGAACAGCCAGATTCTTACGATTTCCACGCTCAAATCATAGAACCCCGTCCTTTGAACTGCCAGATTCTTAGATTTCCAACGCTCGCTCATTCATAGAATCCCGCTCTTTGAGCAGCCAGATTCTAGGTTTTACAACGCTCAAATTATACTAGATCTATAGAATTAACCCAGTCCCAGACTCGTTAAAACTTAGATCATTCGAATCACGCGCCCCTGCTTTTGAAACAGACAGCCACGTTTCGCTCCAATGGTGTTCCGGGTGGAGCCCTGCCGAACAGCCCTTTACCGTTTATTTTGCTCGGTCTGGTTCAAACTCAGCAATCAGGAAACATAAATTTTTAGCTTCGGCATATATTCACAGTTTTAAACTATCTAATGATACTTTAGTAATTTAATCAGACACTTACGGACTCTGAGATTAAATTTCATACTCAATACGCTAAATAATAAATGCATCTAATATATACAGAGAACATCTGTTTACCTTGTAGGCGCGCGCCTTGTACTGAGTACAAAATATCCTCAGAATTCCAGGTCCTACCTTGATCAGCTGAATCGATACGATGCCCCCTCAGACCTCATGAACCATCTTCTGCTACCATTTGTTAAGACGAATCTTTTTAGTTCACGAGGCCCTGAAGAAGCAGTCGGGAAGTCCAGAAAGTACTCTTTAAAACACTTTATTAAGTGTAAAAATGATCTGTGAATATATGCCAGAGCTAGGCCGATCGGCGCTCCTTTCTCCTGCAGTCTAGACACACAACCACCCAAGAAAGAGACCGAGCCTCTGTCCGCGCCGTTCTTTTTAAACTAGTCTAGGCTCCTCCTCCGCCGCTGCTGTTGGAGCCAATGAAATGTGCTAAAAAGCCCAGGGCTCCGCCTCCCCCCCCCCCCCCTCGGTAGGAGTCAGGGAGGGAGCCTGGCCGGCGCCATTTTGAACAAAGGGAGCATGCGCAGCGCCATTTTGAACAAAGGGAGCATGCGCAGCGCCATTTTAAACAAAGGGAGCACGTGGATGAATGCCGGAACACTTCCCATATTGACTATGTTTAATAATGATGTTTAATAATGATGTTATGTTCCGAAAAACCTAACACTAGTAAATGTATATGTATGTCATGACTACTTGGTGAGGCACATCATCATGAATTCATGCTGAATGTAGACAACTTTCATGATGCATAGATACATTAACTAATGATGTGCAAATATGTAGTTAATTAATAAATTGATAGTTTATTTAAAAATTGAAATTTGAATCATGAAACAGTGCACCAAACCAAAATATCCAGTCAACAATGGATGGGCTATAGTCTCTAACTATAGCATAACAGCAAGGTGGAGCTGCAAGGTAGATATGGCTAATAAAAGGGCAGGTAAGTGTACACTACAACATCTAAGCAATTGATGTTTTGCCAGAAACATTCATGCCATTGCAACACACATTAACATGTCACTACCAGGATAGGCCACAGGTGTGTTCAGAATGGTCTACCATCCAAAAAATAGTTGGTCAGTGATGGGTTATGTATAACAGAAATATTTTACATGCATTTCCCAGCTTTATTCATTGTTGTGTGTAAAACATAAAGGACAAGATGGAATACTGATTCCATTTACCTTCTCAAAAACACCAACTACAACTGTTGTTCTAGACCTGACAACTACAGGTATATAATTTGACCTATGTACATGTATATATAAAGATGATATATTAACAGTGTCTAATTTAAATAGTCTCTGCATATAAAATTTATTGTGCATTACTGAAAGAATGTTTATTAATACAGTAAGTAATTAATTAGTTAACAGCATTAGTTAATAATATGTTAATAGTTAACAGATGGCTTTATTAATGGCTATTCATATGTCACTCATTAATTTGTTAATGTATACATATCATTAATTCATCATTAATTCATGATGCACTAATTATTAGTTGATGTATTAACTCATTGTTAATACACTGTTAGTTAAGTGTTAGTATAAGCTTAGTTATGTACACGTATTGTAAAGTGTTACCATTAATACTCACATTCATACTCACTGATACACATATACTCACTGATATATCTTTACTCACTGATACATTTATATTCACATATATACTCACTGATACATCTATACTCACTGATACATTTATATTCACATATATACTCACTGATACACATATACTCACTGATACATCTATACTCACTGATACATTAATACTCACATCTATACTCACTGATACATCTATACTCACTGATACATTAATACTCACATCTATACTCACTGATACATCTATACTCACTGATACATTAATACTCACATCTATACTCACTGATACATTAATACTCACATCTATACTCACTGATACATAGGGCTGAAACCATTCGATTACTAAAAATGATCGATTCAAATTTTTTGCATCGAGGAATCGTTTATCCCATACTCATACTCAAACTCAAACTCAAAAGAAGCTTTATTGGCATGACAAATAAGGACATTCGTATTGCCAAAGCAAGTTACAGAGAAATATTAAAAATAAAAATAAGAAAGAACAAATATATACAGAACAGTTACATGTGCAAAAAAAATTATAAAATAGAATAAAATATTAATAAAAACAGTGCAAAATAATAACAATAAAATTTATTATATTTATATTAATGAGGTAGTAAAAACGATCAGTTTGTGTGTGCGTGTGTGTGTGTGTGTATGAGACATGGTCACCCACTGTCCCTCACCTGGTGGCAGGTGTGTGTATAGAGTGCTACTAGTGTGCAGCTCTCTCTGTGCTCCCCCAGTAGGTGGGGCAGTTTGTCGGGGTCTGGGAGGGAGGTGAAGTTGGGGATAATGTTATTAAATTTAGGGAAGAATTGGGAGCGGACGTGGTGGTACTTGGTACACCGGGTGAGGAAGTGCAGCTCCGTCTCTACTGTACTGAGAGTGCAGTGCTGGCACAACTTCTCCTCCCGGGGCAGCCAGGACCAGGTGTGTCGCCCCGTCTCCACGGCCAGGTCGTGTGCGCTTAGTCTGTACCTCGTCAGGGTGTTTCTTAATTTAGGGTCAGATACTGTGCTCAGATAATCTGCTGTACTGCAGTGTCTGTTTAAGGCCAAATAACAAATAACTGCATTTTACTCTTTAAAATGCTTTAGTTTCAGTTTCCCAATAATTCAGATATTTAGTTCTGAGTCTTTGTGTAATTTGGTTTATACTAGGGCTGTCAAACGATTAAAAATTTTAATCGCGATTAATCTCAGAATTTCATATAGTTAATCGTGATTAATCGCATTTAAAAAAATCTGTGTAAATGTTATAGAAAACAAGGATTTTTAAGTGAAATGTTACAATTAAAATGGTGAACACCTTTTATGCTAAATGTACTTATGTTAAAAACTGCTGGGACAAGAGAAAACTGTAAGGGAGTTTTATTCACTCACATACTAGGCAGTAATACTATCCAGCAGAGACCCTTGACTTCGTATAAATGTCAGATTGTAGGTTAAAATTTCTCCATCAAGCAAACATTGTAGATCAGCGGTGCTTTAGGTGGGATAAGGCGTAGTTATTGTAACAGACTTTTCTGTGGTTGTATCGTGACAATGGATTGATGGACGTTTCTACATGAAGTGAGTGTGTTTTGACCCTTTGGGGCTTCCATAGTGCATGGAATAGCTTGCTCGGCTAACGTGATGACTCTCGGTACCGTAACAGAAGTTAATAAAAGTGTTCTTCCGACAATTTGTGAATATATAGTGTATTTATTTCTTTATTAAGCGAGTACATCACTACCACGCTTGGTTACATTATGATAACATACCGCAAATGAAACAAACGGTGGCAAGTCCGACCCACACTTTGAGAAACGCTGGATGACTCGCAGGGGAAAATAGAATTTGCGTTAACGGCATTATTTTTTTTTAATCGCGTTAAATTGAGATCGCGTTAATGCGTTATTATCGCGTTAACTTCGACAGCCCTAGTTTATACTAATTGGGTTTGCAGATTTCTCCTGTTCCTGAGTTCTTATAGTGTTAGTGTGTGTTAGTGGTGTGTCGGTGTGTGTTATTACAGTGTCTGTGTGTGTTAGTGGTGTGTCTGTGTGTGTTAGTTGGATGAGGGGACTGGTATGTTTGCTCAGCTCTTGGTGTTTCAGGGCTTTATAATGATAAGATTGGGGGTCGCTCTCATTTAGATGTTTCCAGAAGTTGATTGCTCTTCTCTGTATGTTGATAATTAGTGGAAATCGGCCTAATTCTGCCCTGCACGCATTGTTCGTGGTGTGTCTGTGCACCTTTAGGATGCTTTTACAGAACTCTGTGTGCAGGGTCTCTAATGGATGTTTGTCCCAATTATGGAATTGATGGTGTGTAAGCGAACCCCAAACTTCACTGCCATATAGAGCAATCGGTTCAATTATTGATTCAAAAATTTTAAGCCAGATTCGAATCGGATTTCCATGAATGTTTGATGTTTTATGGCATCGACGCCCCGCGAGCTTTTTCTCTCAGTTCATTTACTGCCGGGTTAAAGTTTCCTGTGGAACTGATGTTCAGTCCGAGGTAAGTATAATCTTTAGTGTGCTCAATTTCATGATGTCCTAATTTAAATGTGTGTTTGATTCCCTGAGATCTGGCTCTTTTCTGGAAGGTCATAATTTTTGTCTTTTTGAGGTTGACGGTCAGGGCCCAGGTCTGATAGTACTGCTGCAGCAGGTCCAGTTTGTGCTGGAGACCCTGGGCGCTGGGGGACAGCAGGACCAGATCATCTGCATACAGCAGGAGTTTAATCTCTGAGTCGTGTAGAGTGAGACCGGGCGTGGCTGAGTGCTCTAACATGGAGGCCAATTCATTAATATAGATGTTAAATAGAGTTTGACTTAAACAGCAGCCCTGTCTCACTCCACGCTCCTGAGAGATGAGATGTTTCTCTTACTGCCGATTCTTATTCCGCACTGGTTTTCTGTGTACATGGATTTAATAAGATCAGATGTTTTACCCCCTACACCGCTCTCTAACATTTTATAAAACAATCCTTCATGCCAAATTGAATCGAAAGCTTTTTTTAAATCAATAAAATATGCAAATATTTTAGAGTTATTTTGAACTACATATTTTTCGATCAGGGTGTGTAGGGTGTAAACATGATCGGTAGTGCGGTAATTTGGTAGAAATCCAATCTGACTTTTACTCAGGACGATTTTAGTTTTTTAGTTGTCTATGGTTGGGTTGTCCAGATATCCCCATCCTGAATGGCCAATTCTTCCTGTTCTCTATGTTTTAATTTGTTCCAATTGTCCCAGAATTGATGTGTGTTGATTGATTGTTCAATAATTGTTAGTTGTTTTTGGGTACACTGAGCTTTTTTGGTTCTGAGTGTACGTTTATATTGTTTGTTTATATAACAATATCACAGTAAAGAAGTCGTGTGTTACTGTTGTTTAGGTCTCTGTGTTTTTGGTTTGATATTTTACGGAGTTCTGTTCTTAACATTTGACAGTCTTTGTGTTACGCTACCTTAATGGCAGCGTATTATTATTATTATTATTATGGTGTATTGGTCGCTATCTGTGCGTGTTATTGTGCCCTCCCACTGCCAGCCTGTTTTGCAGGATCATCAAATGGATCGCCGATCCGCTTAGAGGCTGGGCCGGTATACAGCCAATCGATCTCAGCGCTTCTGCTGCAGCAGCAGTCATCCCAACCAATCAGTGCGGCCGATCCAGGAGTGGAGGCGGGACTAAGGGCTTATGAATGAAGCAGTTCAATCACTCGCGAGCTCACTGCCCCGTTGTGTGCTCGTAGGCTGCGGTTTCGCTTGTAGTGACGTTGTGAAAGTGTTCTTGTAGTTAAATTGTGTTTAGTGTTGTGAGACTGTTTGTGACCTGCGTTTTGTGTGGTTTCGGTAGTGTAGTCGCTTGTGTTTGTAATGTGTTGTAAATAGATCTGTAAATAGCACCCTTCTGTTTGTTTGTTTGTCACATGTACATAACTATCTATACCACTATAAACTTTTTCGATTATATTGCACCAGACTCTCCTTGTCCCAGTTTGTTTTTTTGTTTATCGCAAAAAAGTTAGAGACTTCTTTATTGTTACCACCTTTACCCTAGACCGGGTCGTAACACTTTGTCGAACCAGCTGTCATCTTTTGTAAATTTAGGTTTTGATCTAGATGTTATTTTTAGTTGAGCTTTATTTGCTGTATTTTTAAAGCTCTGATTAATATTTTGGACTGCCTGATTTACTCCTTCTTTACTGTGAATGTACACAGTGTCCAGGAAGTTGTCTAAGCTAGTTTGGATTTCTGTGCTGCTAATTGCTTTCTGGAACTCCTCTGCGCTGTTCTCGGCCCATCTGTAGGATCTGGGGATGTTGTACAGCTTACTGGGCCGTGTGTGTGTGGTGAGGTTAGTTTCTGTCTTTTTGATGAACACAGTAATTTGGCTGTGATCAGACAGAGGGGTTAGAGGTTTAACAGTAAATGCACTGAGAGAGAAAGGGTCTAAATCTGTTATTGCATAATCTACTGTACTATTACCAAGAGGTGAGCAGAACGTGAACCTTCCTAATGAGTCCCCTCGAGTTCTACCGTTGACGATGTACAGACCTAAAGTTCGACAGAGCTGCAGGAAGTCTTTGCCGTTTTTGTTTGTAACTTAACAATGTGTTTGCCCGGAACCCATGAATCAAAATTGTCAGGTCATCCAAGCCATTTTACTAAATGATTTTTTTTTCTGTCAACATTGTAGAAAAAGACAAAGCTTTTAAAGTAGATACAATAATCTTTAGTAGCTCAAGTTCGTAAAACGTCCCCTTAATTTTTACTTTTTAATACTCTTACATATGCATATTTGGACAGTATGTTTATACACGTCAACATAAATTAAAATTTTTTGTTGTTCTCTGATAAACCAGTCAGATCAACTGAATCAGCTTGCCATTGTTCATCAATATTTTTGACAAAAACTCTGTTTTGTTTAAATTTTACCCTTATAGGTTTATGCAGTGCACATGCATCTTAAGTAGCCAGTCAGTTATTTATTTTTCTATCATTGACTTTTTTTGCTACAAGCGCTCTTTGTAAATTTTTAACCCTGCCATTACAACCGGGGTCAGTGGTTGTGTAATAAATATTTTTCAGCAACAGCTCAGTCATTCTGAAATAACACAACAGGAATGATTAATAATAGGTGGGAAAGAACCATTTATTGTTACTACTTATGCAAACACGTAACATGAGAAAGATTACCAGCTTCAATCAAAAAACAATCATACGATTAATGGTTTTAATAACATAAAGTACATTAACATATTTAAAATAATCATCATTATATCTAGTAAAAATGTTTCTCTTGTTGACTTCAATCACTTTGTGTAGCAGAGTGACCCACTTGGTCCTCAGACTTTTCTTGCAGTCAGAATTGAAGAAGCTTGATTTAAGGTTTCCCATGTGTGTGGTGAGTCGGCAGGTTCCAGAGATTATCGAAAGTTCTAAAAATCGGCAAAGTACTCATACATTTGATCACTGCATAGTTTTTTGCCCTTGACTTCATTTAGAATGGATCTGATTTAGGGTTCGTCATTCTGATCAGTGATGACAGCTTTATCAGCACCTTGAATTTTTTTCCAGAGACAGTGTTCATTTGATTCTGCACAGTTTCAGAGCTTTAACCAGGGTTTCTTTCAACCAAGTTTCTTCCTTAATCTGCTGGTGTTCAGATGCAAACAATATCAGTGTGTCAGGATCAAACAGACACGTTTGTTAACAGATGCATGTGTTAGTCTGCAGCTCTTCTTGGCTGGCGTGAAAGTGTAAGCAGCAGAGCAATTGTTGTGAGGAATTTAAAACCACAATCATTATTACATTCATTAGGATGCACATCCTACTAATCTATGAATCCCACAACCCTGAAAACTCAAAATGATTGTGATTATATATTATATATATTATGAATGATTATAAATGTTATGAAACATTGAGAATATGAATCATTATTCATCTAACCATGTAAATAAGTAATCACTGTATACTTTTTGTCCTTTGTCTTATTCTTCAGATGTATTTATTCAGACTCTGTAAAGCTTCTTTTTTAGTGCAAGTTCTCCATCCAGTGGGAATCTCTCCGTTTCCCTGGAATGATTTACCATAGTACTTTTCCAGGTCTGTTTGGAATTTGCACACAAACCACTTCCAGTATGGGAGCTCTGAATTATCAGGAGTGATGCTCCACTTAGCATATTCTCCTCCTGCTGTTCTGTATTCTTTGTAATGTACCAAATCATCTGTATCATGACTGGTGTAGAAGCGTTTATTACCTTGTACTAAAGTTGTGCAAATATCAGCATTGAGATTTGTTGTATTTCTGTAGTTAGTTCCTATGATTCCATCTATTCTGTGGAAGGGGACACTGTGATCTCCATCATGATTCTCCATTGTGTTGGTGCAGATGGCTTTACAGAATGGACACTGAACCCAGCAGCACTTACAGAGATGTTCAATCAGAATCTCATCTGGTTTCTTCCTGAACAGTTTGATTTCTGTTACACTGTTGAAGCTTTTATGTAGTTCTGACATCGTCTTTGTAAGACTTTTACCTATAACCTGCCGAAGAAAATCTAAATCTGTAATTTCCTCCATACCAGTGCAGACAGAGATCCAGAGTGAATTCCTTCTTTAGCTTTATTGTCTTGTTCTCACTGTGATATTGCTCAACTCTGTGTTTGACATGTTCAGTTATTTCCTGAATGTAGCTGTTTTTGTACCCCATTCCTGTAATTTTGCTGCAGATCTTCTTGATTAAGTCCTCAGATTCTTGGATGACATTTCTGGTCAGATTTCTCACTGACTCATGTTCTTCAAAATACAAAAGATTTTTCTCTGACTGACTTTTGGATTGACAAAAAGATGAACTATTTTCCCAGAATTTAATTTTTTCAAGAACTGAAATATTTTCATTTTTTACCTTAGTTTTTTTAGTGTTCTGTGCTTCCAATACACACAAATGTCTTTTCTGTTCTTCATGCTTGGTTAAGAGAATGTAGCATGAATAATCTCCCAGTCTGTGTATCTTTGTGTAATCTTCCTGAGATATTCGCTCATACACAGAAGCTTGTTCATTACCTTCGGATAGAATCTGTATCACATCCTCCCAAACATCAAAAGGTTTCTCTACAGGAGTGTCTTGTGTCAGATCAGAGACCCATTTGTTCCAGACTTTATCGAATTCCTGTCTGAGGACTCGTTCATTAGTTTCTGTGCTTTTTAGTTGTAGAGCAAGTGCTTTACTCATACTGAAGAGCTTTTCATCATACTCTGTCTTTTTGTGATCAAAAGTTTCTCGAGCTTTTTGCTGTTGAAGAAAAACATTCAGGTTTGTTTTTGCATTTTTAACAAGATCTTCAAGAAGTTGCTTAATTTTGTTTTCACATCTCACTTTCCACTGAATTAAAATGTCTTTGTCCTTGTCCTCTTCAAAGTAACACTTCATTGATTTCTCCACTTCTTCTTTGGTCTTCTTCATGTGATCATAAAGATCTTTGTCCTCAATCTTTTGTAGTTTTCTGTTTTTAATTCTGTTGTGCAGTTTTTCTTCATGTTCTAACATGGCACTTCTGAGGGACCAGGTCCATTTTCCAAACTCAGTTTCTAGTTTCCTGTAGACTGCAATCTCCAGTGTGTTTCTGAAACTAAAAACAAAGTTCTCGTTCAGTAGAGCCTTCCACAGATCACTGATGCGGGATTTAAACTCTGAGAGTTTCATACTATGAGATGTGGTAGCATTTGTGAAAATAGCACTTTTTAGCTTCTGAACATTTTCACTGTATGAGGGGTTTGGTGGAGCCATTGGTGGGCTGCCCTCCCAGAGCTGTGCAAAATACTGAACATCATCTTGTACATTGAAAGCAATAACATCACTGAAGCACTCAGCTTCACTGTCTTCCTCTTTAGCAGCTAATCTTGTCATTTCATCCAGTTTTTCCTGTAGATGTCTCCTACCCTCCATGTTCTTCTCTCCAGCAGTGATGTCACCAACATTCTGATGAACGAACATACATCTGGGATTTAGTTTGACCTTTTTCATTCTCAGGAAAGCCTGAACAACAATCTGAAGAATCTCCTGCATCTCAGCAGGGTTCTCACCAAATATGTTGATCAAAGTCAGATTTCCAAGACCTACAACAAATGTTGCAAGTTCATTATCATGATGGTGAGTGGATTTTCCTGCAGGCTCAAGTGCTCTAAGACCTTCAGTATCTACAATAAGAACATAGTCAAACTTCAGCTGCTTCTTCATCTCCTCTGATACTCTGACCAGCTGCATGAAGGCTCCTCGGATGCACCTTCCAGCACTGACAGCAAACTGGAGTCCAAACATGGCATTCAGCATGGTGGATTTTCCTGTGCTCTGAATCCCTAGAACTGACAGCACAAAGACTCTCTGGTCTCCCAGTTTCTTTACGAGTTCATCTAGAACTGCAGAAACCCAAATCAGAGGAACATGAGAAGCATCACCATCCATCAGCTCCATTGGAAGACCAGATTTTATGAGTTTTGCAGCAAGTTTGGAAAGATTAGAGAGGCTTTCTTTCATCTCTCTGAAGATGTGTTCCAGACCAAATGTTGCTGCATTTAGTTTTACAGATATTTCTTCAAGTTCTGTTTGCTCAGTCTTCATATTTCCTGATTTATCATGTTTCTTTTTGAGGTCTAAAACCATTTTCCATGTTTTATTGTACTTGTGATGAAGATCTGAAAGATCATCTGAGGTTTGTTTGTCCAGCAGAATTTCAAGCCATTTAATAAAAAATGATTTTTCATTTCCTGATAGAGAATTCAGTGAGGAAACAATTAGTTTCATAAATCCTGATTGTCCAATTTTTCGTTGCTGTTCACGGATTTGTTTCATTTGTGTTTGTTTTTCACTCTTTTGCAGTTCTAAATTGTTTCCTTGAAGGCGATGTGAGTCTTTGTTTATCTGACACCACTCATACCAGAGCTTCCCTTGACAGGGCAGGTGTGTTTCCTTTAATGTGGATATTTTCTTTCCCTCCAGTATTTTTGTTACATTCTTTGCAGCTTCTTTTCTTTTTCTGCATTCAGGATCATCTTCATCTGTGCTGATCTCATTGTTTTTGTGTAGATTTTCAAGTTTAAAAACTGAAGATGACTTGGACAGACAGTCAGTGATGGTTGTTCTGAGGTTCTCAGATACGGCTGCCTGATTTCTGTCTTTTAGACCAATTCTGTATTTTCCATTCTTAATCTTACTGACACCTGATTGATCCTCAGAAAGGAGACAGATTAGTGGTTTGGGGCCATTTAGAAGCTTCTGTAGCATCTCCTTATTTCTTTCATTTTTAGGATCAGATAAAAGAACAACATTTACAGACGGCATTTCAGTCAGAATATCCAGTTGTTCTTTACTGGTTTTTGCATCACCATGTAGATTACAGAAAGCAACACAGTTAGTAAAATGATCAGTTTTCTTTCCAGATGGACAGTACCAAGCAATCTCCACAACTCCATCCATCAGTAGACGGTTTTTAATGCTGCCCCGACAGTGTCTGTGGAAGAACGTCTGATGCTTCTCATTGATCAAGCTGTTCATCAGCTGAGACTTGGAAAAAGACACGTCTCCTAACCTGAAGAACGCCACCATTGGAGTTTCTGCTTCATAAACATGATGGGTTTTACTGATCTTGCTACCAGACGTGTCATGGATTATCCAGCTTTTAATAATTTTGCAAAATGTCCACAGAGGAAACTCGATCTTTCCAGTAAATGGATTTGGCACCAGTAGAGGCAGAGCGTACCGACACTGAGAGAGTTTAGTCACTATTAGTTGCTTCAGGAAACTGTCTGAGCAGTGGAACACCGCCATCTGAAGATCCATGGGATGGATGAAATTTGTCTTACTGTCCAAAGATGCAGCCTTTTGGCAAACAAGCTTATCAAATGCATCACCTTCTTCTTCATCTGTATCTGAGGAAGGAGAGTTTAAATCATTGACTTCTATGGTGGTGATGTATCTTGCTCTGTAATCCATCATTAACAACTTTTGTACACTGTAAGCCCGGATAAGTTCAATCTACTTAAAAAATGTGAGGAAACCGGTTGCCTTAAAAAAGTTAAGTAATGTATAGTGAAAACTTGAGTTAGCATAACTTAAAACATTAAGTTATTACACCTAAAAGGCAAGTTGATTAAACTTTCTTTTTTTTGTTATACCAACTGCTTTTCCCAATAATTCTACTTAATCTCTTGAGCTCAATGGAAAAAACTATTGATTTCTTTTTAGTTTTCATGTTAATTACATTTTAAATATGAATTACAAATGTTTATAGAGAAACAGACACAATTATAAAATATTTTTCTTTATTTCACTTCAGAAGTATTTACTTAAAATACAATATGTCAAGAAAACATCTTTAAAACTGTACAAACTGTATATAAAGTTCTGATGAAACACAAACAGCTCCTCACAGTAACCATGAACCTGTAAAACAACAAAAAGAAACAAGAAACAGAAGTATTAAAATCAACATTAATAGCATTAATTTAAGGATTAAAATAAAGCAAGCCAGCACACTCTTTGCTTCGTATGAAGGCTAGCATGCTAACATGCTAACATATAGCCTAAATACGGCAAATAAAGCAGCGCTGTTTGATTATTTATTTAGTGTCAACATTAAGATCATTTATTTTAAACGAAATTGTTAAGTAAAGTACAACACTTACCAAAATTAGACGGAAGATGAAAAAGCCCCATCAGACTGGTGTACATGCTACTCAAAAATAGCATAATGAGAAAGAAAATGTTTGTCCACTTAGTTTAACAAAGGTTCCACTTCACAAAAGACATTTCAGGAAGACAAGTTTACTTTTGCAAAAAAGCCTTCAATGAAAAGTAAAAAGTAATTTGAAACAACAGGTTTCAAAAGTTAAAACAAATGGCTGCCTGATTCACCAACAGCAAGCTGAAAAAATTAAGCAAGCTAAGTTAATCTGATAGAAAAGTAATTTTTTTTGTTTAGTGAACTTAAATCTTTTAGCACACTTAAATGTGTACTCAAATTAGTACAATGTACTCTGCATTTTATAGTAGAGCAAAAAAACTTTTTTTTAACTTAATAATTTATGTATGTTGTACTAAAAATGTTTGATTAAATATGAAGTCCGGGCTTACAGTGTAGGAAGGTTTGAACGAGATCTTTTTCTTCACAAGGTTCTTGGCAATGTAATGAAAGAGAAGTGAGCTGAAGAACATCTGAAGTCTTTAGTTTCTGTTTGTCCAGAAGATTAAGTGTAGTTAGAAGTTGAACAGTTTTGTTATTTTCTTCACGTTTTGATCCAGATTCTTCTACTCCAAGCTCTGTCTTTTTTTCCTGTGAAATAATTTTTGTAATTTTGAAAATATTTATTCATATTTAAGGCTTATGTTACACTTCACAGACTGTTAATTGGTTCTCGTTTGCATCCACTCAAATTTTTGAGCATATATAGTCTAATTTTTTAATTCCTTATTTAATGTATATATCATATATAGCAAACAATTTTTATTATTACAGGAAAGCATTACAGACTAAAAACGAATTAACTGCTAATTAAACTGCAGTTCCCAGCTAACAACTGACTGTAGATCAGCAGATGATGGTAATCCATCCAGCATATTTAGTTTAGCCAGTTTTGATGTGGTTTACAAAAGTGCATAAAATACCCCTCTAATGGGTGCTCAGGTATCACAGCGGTAAAACACGCTTGGCGCCAAAGCTGAACTGGTGAATTCGATTATCAGCTCTACTGTCGGACAATGATTTGCTCGTCCATTAGGGTTGGCTGCTGGAGGGGATTCCTCATAACTCATGCAATCAAACCTCTGCTGCCTGGTCAATGATGCCTGCATCAAAGGTGAGGGGTAATGGAGTTTAATGCATGACTCTCCAAGCCCCATATAATCTCATCTCATGTTTTCGAAAGCTGAGAATGAAAAAAAATAAAAGAGCACTCTTTCTACATAAGCAAGTTGAACACACAACTACCGACTACCTTACTGACTGAGTGTAAAAAAAAAAGACTCGGCACCGCACTGGACTCCAGGTTTCTCCTAAATAGCCCCTAAATCAGGTGCAGTGCATTAGCACTTCTTAGAGCTTAAGCTCTTGGAGTTTGTATGGATTTGAAACTATTATGGACCAATCTACATTATGGCTCTAGAGTGTGCCAAAATGGCACCCAAGATTCCCTGGAAACCAACAATTCATGGTGGTGGAGGATTAGTCATTAAGGCATTTCAAGGAGCTGCATATCAACAGCTTAAGTTTTGATATGTGGAAGCTTGAGTTTATTCTCATGGACTGAGGTAGTGAGGGTATAAGCTATGAGGTAAATTGTTCTAATAATTTGAATTTGGGTTCAACTTGACTGCACTCAGACTGCAGTGGAAAAGGAAGGTCTTTAGTAGACAGCAAAACTATTGCCCTTGCCGAACAGAGGGGCCCAAGCACATCTTCCGGTTGGTGCATCCTCCTGCTTTGGAAACATGGAAGAGGATACCTGAATTGGTACTTAAACAGGGACATTCCAGTGAACAATTGCCATATGGTGTTGTGAGTATATTCCGCCCAACAACACCATTCCAAAGGCAGATTGTTCACTGGGAATGTACCTGTTTAAGTACAATTCAGGTTTCCTCTTCCATGGATTCAAGAGGAGGATGCACAACGGACAGATGTGCCTAGGCCCCTAGGAGCTTGCAGAAGGCTTTTCAAAATCGTCTTGTGTATTGGGGTCCCTGATACAACACCAGGTCACTAGGCAATCCCTGGTCACAAACCATCTTGTCCAGAGCAATGTCAGTATCAGGGGATGCAAGACGGGTATGTAGGTCTTTAAAGGGGGAAGTGTGTACCCATTGCAGTTTGCCCAGAAAACCATTGCCAAGATCAGGCTACTACTACTGAGCATATTCTTTTGTAGCCTCAAGATTTACCCCTTTTCCTTCATCATAGTTTCTCTCAGACAGTGCAGGGGTGTTATCTGTTACTGCATGTTGGGACAGATCTGCTCCAACCTATGAACTGAAGACATTCACCTCTATGATGAAAGAAACCTCAGGGTCAGGCAGTTTGAGTGCTGAGGCAATACCTTGTTACCACTTTGGGCAGTGTCTTTTGGAGTACCTTAGTAATGAACTGTTGAAAGATGTCCCTTACTTGGGGTGGCCGGAGGGTGTAATGAAGGGTGTCCTCCTCTCATTCTTCTGCTGAACTTTGATCAGGTTATGTGGATTGCACTAATCAAATTTAATGAGGACAGACGCCTGCTGCAGTGATCCAAATGCAGGACTTATAAGAGGCAGGGGTGACCTTAACAGTGATGGCACTGAGACCTTGGAATTTGATACAATGGTACAGATATTTGTCCTTTTTCCACACAAAAAAACCTGTCTCGGCTAGGGATGAAAACTGTCAAATATGTCCTTGGGCTAAGGCTTCCTAGATATTCACCAATGGCCTTCTGTTACAAGGTGGACAAGGAGAAAAGCCTGACCCAAGAAGGGAGGTGGAAAGGACAGTGAGGTGGTACCATTAAAGCCCTGCACTTGCTGAAGACTGCTTGAAGATCATGGTAGTCTGGGGGCCATTGACAAACTGATCACCACAGGAAATTAGGCTCCAATTTAAATTAGGCTGTATTTTGAAAAGCTAAGAACGCTTTCCCCTGTCACCAGTGTAGTGTAATGAACCTTTTTTCATGAACATTAGGACTCTGGAATTCTCCTTTGAAGTTACAGATCCTTATCTTCAAATCTTATGATTCCTGGACCCAAGTCTTGGCCTACACTGACCATTTCCTAGGCCTTTCATCTTCAGTTGGGGGGGTGATACTCAAAGTGGATTAGACTAAGACATTCTATCAGCCTTTCTAAAGCAAATCAAAAACCAGATGGCCTCTCACCCCCACACCTCTTGACATGTAAATCTAGCTTTTATTACACCCAGATCATTTGCGTCTGGACTTTGTGTATTCCTCAGAGACAATCTACAGATGGAATGTGTCTTCCCCGGAAAACAGAGGCACTAAATACCCTCAACGAAAGCATAGCGGGTGCCGCACTGAGTGGCAGCCTACTCGGTAGCTCTGTGTTTGCGGTGCCTATTACTGCAATTTTCTCTCTTTTTTCTGTTCTATAGTGTATGTTTAGTGTGTATTTCGTGTATTTTTGTATATCTTATGGATATGGAGTCTTTTTATATGCAAGAGAGAAGCAAATACTTTGATGGACGAGCTGCTTGCTCTTAGAACAATGGCTCACGTCAGCACAATGCATCCCATTCTGGAGGAACTAAAGTCTAGGTACAGGAGGCGCAGAGCTGGTGCTAAGCTAAAGCCTAAGCGGTTGGAGAAATGCTGGACTGTTAGACTAGCAGACCGCAGTATGTTAGACTGAAGGATGACACAGCTATTGTGGGATGTGTCAGGGATGGCCAGGAAGAGGGGTACAGAAACCTGGTGAAAGACTTTGCTGTGTGGTGCCTGGTGAACCATTTGCAGCTAAATGCATCCAAGACAAAGGAGATGGTAGTGGTCAGCATTGAGATGGAATCTCTGGTGACTGTGGCTGAAAGAAGGACCATACGCAAACTTCACTCCATTATGGACAATGAGAACCACCCCCTGCACACAGTTATCATAAAACAGAGGAGTATGTTCAGTAAGAGACTGCTATAACTGAGCTGCTCCACGGACAGACTACCCCAGAGCCATTAGGCTCTATAACTCCAGCATTCAAAGACAGCGGGTGATCGGTAAGGTCTGAAGGCCCTACATGTAGCCATGTATGTATGTGTATACATGTATATATGTGCACTAAGTTAATTCATACACATGTGTATGTATGTTGATGTATATATAGATATAGCTATATTGGCCCAATTCAATGTGCAATACTCATCACTTATGACTTTATATTTAATATTTAATCCATGTTTAATCTGTACCATATTCTGTATACTTGGAACTGCACCTTCCTGCACTTTTAATTCAATTTGTTTATTTATACTCAATCCATTCTCATCATTAATAACTGCTCTGCAGTTATGTAATATATGTAAAACTCAGGTTACATTCAATCTTGGTTATGTTTGTGCTGTGATTTGTGCTGTGTTGTGATTTTTTTCGAATTTATATTGTTGAACTTTTATTTTTATAGTGTGTATCCATCCATCCATCCATCCATCCATCCATCCATCCATCCATCTATCTATCTATAGGTGACTGTTAGAAGCTGTTCACACCTACACACACACACACACACACACAGTCCAGCAATTGCTCTGGTTTGTTTACATGTTCTGATGATTAATAATTTTTATTCTTCTTAAGGTATTACTATATAATCCAAGTAATAGTGTTAGAAATTTTAAGCAATATTATTCCCAATGAATACATGTTATTTTAAACTTTATCTGTATGGCATGTTTATATCTTGTATGATTTTTTTTTATTTTTTATTATTAATCAATTAATAGACAGTGTGCTTGTTGTAATGGACTTGTTAATAAGATTGAACTTGTATCAGAATGTATCAAGAATTAACTTGTATAATGAAAAGTGTTTTCTTCAAGAAACCAAATTAGAATGGTCATTCTGAAGATGTATCTGTGGCGCCATCTATTGGCCACTAGTGATTTTCCTTCTTGGTGGCCAACAGGAAATAGTTTCCAATTTCGTCACGTGCTCCCAAAGGGGTTCAATTGCTTATTGGCTATACCCAACCTAAACCATACCTCCCCACGTTCCTTGAAAAGGGGCGGTAAATCTGTCTTTCCAGCAGAACAGAGCAACAGAAAGACAGAGGCCGAGAGAGCAAGCCTTGACTCAAGCAGAAAGCAAGCGGAAACAAAGAAACCAACAAGACACAGTAGAAGAAGGAGAAGTGGCCTGCTTGCTTCTTGGACTTCTTTAAGGAGCTCTGAGTCTGCAGTCTTTAAGTTAGGTTTGTAGTAAATTGGTCAAGTTTAGTGCGCTGGTCGCCTCTACTGGACACAATTTTCTGAAACTTTGCCAGTGGCCAAGGCAGCAGTTTCAACACTACGATCCGGATATGGTTGCGGGGCAAAACTCAACCTCGTCATGTGAAGTATTGTGATGTGACGTGAAGTACGCTATATTTTTTATTAACATTATTATTCTCCAAACTTAGCACTGTGAGTTTAATTCCCAGGAGAGGAATAATTGACTTAAAGAACTTAAGTTCTCCTTGTAGAGGTTGTACTCCTACAGAACAAGACTGATCTATCATTAATTTGGTTGTTCTGGTAATTTCCTCTAAATTTCCAGTGGTGCCCCATAATTGATTATAAGTTAATAATTATATAATTAATTGCTAACATCTTTTCTTAACATTTAACACTATGTGAAAATGTGTTGAAAATTGTCTGTGACTTCACTAACAATGCCCAGAACCAACAGACTGTATTCTACAACCCTTAAACCAGACAAAGTTGGATGCAGAGTTCTTTACATTTACTTTGACTTTTATTTGATGTCAGACAGGATAAACCTGAGATATTTCATATTTTATCTGCTCAACTTCATTTCATTTATAATAAACATCCATTCCTGCATTTCAGATCTGCAACACATTCCAAATAAGTAGGGACAATAATGAGTGTGAACAAAGAACAAACATCTTACCAGTTCTGTTTCTGCTGGTGCTTGATAAAGGCCAGAGCTACAGTCTGTAAATAACATAAATAACATTTAGTTAATGTTTGGTTAACTGGTCATGCTGGACTTTATGGTTTATTCTGTAGCTCTAATTTTAATAATAATAAATTAAATTGAGTTTAATACTAATATTAAATTAAGAATAATTAAAATAAAAGCTCCTAATACCTCTTAAACTAACTACTGTCACATGATGCTACACTGATCATGTAAAATAACTGAACATAATCCTACAACCCCAAATCAGAAAAAGTTGGGACAGTATGGAAAATGCAAATAAAATTAAAAAACACAGAGTTTCTTACATTTACTTTGACTTTTATTTGATGTCAGACAGGTTGAACCTGATATATTTCATGCTTTATCTGCTCAACTTCATTTCATTTATTAATAAACATCCATTCCTGAATTTCAGGCCTGCAACACAATCCAAAATTCCGGACAAAATACGAAAAAGGATCCAGACTGTAATCAGCTACAAGTCCAAAAGCCAGGGTCTGTCATGGTATGGGGGTGTGTCAGTACCAGGGTCTGTCATTTTATGGGCGTGTGTCAGTACCAGGGTCTGTCATGGTATGGGGGTGTGTCAGTACCAGGGTCTGTCATGGTATGGGGGTGTGTCAGTACCAGGGTCTGTCATGGTATGGGGGTGTGTCAGTACCAGGGTCTGTCATGGTATGGGGGTGTGTCAGTGCCAGGGTCTGTCATGGTATGGGGGTGTGTCAGTACCAGGGTCTGTCATGGTATGGGGGTGTGTCAGTACCAGGGTCTGTCATGGTATGGGGGTGTGTCAGTACCAGGGTGTGTCATGGTATGGGGGTGTGTCAGTACCTGGGTGTGTCATGGTATGGAGTTGTGTCAGTATCAGGGTCTGTCATGGTATGGGGGTGTGTCAGTACAAGGGTCTGTCATGGTATGGGGGTGTGTCAGTACCAGAGTCTGCCATGGTATGGGGGTGTGTCAGTACCAGGGTCTGTCATGGTATGGGGGTGTGTTAGTGCCAGGGTCTGTCATGGTATGGGGGTGTGTCAGTGCCAGGGTCTGTCATGGTATGGGGGTGTGTCATTACCAGGGTCTGTCATGGTATGGGGGTGTGTCAGTACCAGGGTCTGTCATGGTATGGGGGTGTGTCAGTGCCAGGGTCTGTCATGGTATGGGGGTGTGTCAGTACCAGGGTCTGTCATGGTATGGGGGTGTGTCAGTGCCAGGGTCTGTCATGGTATGGGGGTGTGTCAGTGCCAGGGTCTGTCATGGTATGGGGGTGTGTCAGTACCAGGGTCTGTCATGGTATGGGGGGGTGTCAGTGCCAGGGTCTGTCATGGTATGGGGGTGTGTCAGTACCAGGGTCTGTCATGGTATGGGGGTGTGTCAGTACCAGGGTGTGTCATGGTATGGGGGTGTGTCAGTGCCAGGGTCTGTCATGGTATGAGGGAGTCAGTACCAGGGTCTGTCATGGCATGGGGGTGTGTCAGTGCCAGGGTCTGTCATGGTATGAGGGAGTCAGTACCAGGGTCTGTCATGGTATGGGGGTGTGTCGGTGCCCTTGGGAAAGGTCATTTACACTTCTGTGATATTCTGTGTAGATGACCAGACCAGACAAAACATGAAATAAATTGGGTTCAACCTGTTTGCAATAAAATAAAAGTCAAAATAAATGCAAGAAACACTGCTTTTTATTTGCATTTTCTATACTGTCTGATTTGGGGTTTGACAGTCATAGAACACACCAAACTCCTTATAAAATGTGACTGGAGGTATGATTTGAAACCAGGACATAAGGATGCTGGTGCTATGTCACCACTCTGTGTTTATTTATTTTTTATTTCATTTGATGTGGTAAATCATAACCTTCACAGCATTATACATAAACATGGATTTTAATCTGTATTAAATTGATTCTTTTTTTTATTATTATAATTTTTTATTTATTTATTTATTTATTTATTTATTCCCACTTTTTTCCCCCCAATTTTTATCCCCATTCTTGTCATGTCCAATTACCCTTATTATGTCTTCTATACTGGTTCAACCCCTTGCCGCTGACTGAGGACGCCACTCAACCGAATTGCGCCCCCTCTGGCAATCAGTACAGACTTGCATTTTTCACCTGCACAAGCCGAGTTCATACACCGAGAGACACTGTGCACGGAGGGTCACACTCCCCTCAATGTTATTCCTCAGCCCTGTGCAGGCGCCGTCAGTCAACCAGCAGGGGCCGCAGTTGCACCAGTTATGAGGCCTATGCTCCGACTCTACCCGCTAAGCCCCTGAACAACAGCCAAACGTTGTTCATACTGCCGCCCAACCCAGTCGGAAAGGTAGAGCTGAGTTTCGATAGGATGTATCTAGAAACCCAACTCTGGTGCACTAGCGTACTTTACTGCTGCGCCACCTGAGCGGCCTATTAAATGGATTATTACCTTTGTTGTTACAGTCGGTGCTTCCTGCAGTCGTGTCCTGGTTAGAATCTCCTTCACTGTCCACATGGACGTTGCTGCTGAGGGTTTCATGATCTTGTTCCTCTTTACTGCTGATTTGGTCTGTAGCAGCAGAGTTATCTGTGGCTGGCTGAGTTGTATAGACTGGATCTTGAACCGTCATGACTTCAGCATCTATAGCTTCACATCTAAGTTTTCTTACTTAAAAAGGAGTTAATTAATAACATTTTAATATTACATTAACTGGGCATAAGTATATTTTTTGGCATATTAGTATCATTTAAAGGATATTAGCTTGGGTAGACATTATCTCTTTCATTAATATCTGGACAATCAGTGTTTTATGGCATGATTAACTTGAGAAAGGTGAGTGCTTTGTGCCGGAGATGAAAAATCTAATTAGTTCCCATCACAAAATTGCTTTCCATTGATTTCCAGAGGCCATGGACTGGCTTGATTTAGCAGTCTTTTTTTTTTTAGAAATGACCCCCCCATCAGGGTGTCATTTTTTTTTTTTTTTTTTTTTTTGGTTTTGCCCACTTAGTAAATGAAATTGTACATTCCAAAATAAAAAAGGGAACAAAATACACTATGTAGTTCTACAATTACTGACTGTAGTCCATCTGTTTCTCTACATACTTTGTTACCCCCTTTCATGCTGTCCTTCAATGGTCAGGACCCCCACAGGACCACCACAGAGCAGGTATTATTTAGGTGGTGGATCATTCTCAGCACTGCAGTGGCACTGACATGGTGGTGGTGTGTTAGTGTGTGTTGTGCTGGTATGAGTGGATCAGACACAGCAGCGCTGCTGGAGGTTTTAAACACCTCACTTTACTGTCACTGCTGGACTGAGAATCGTCCACCAACCAAAAATATCCAGCCAAAAGTGCCCCGTGGACAGCGTCCTGTGACCACTGATGAAGGTCTAGAAGATGACCAACTCAAACAGCAGCAATAGATGAGCGATCGTCTCTGACTTTACATCTACAAGGTGGACCAACTAGGTAGGAGTGTCTAATAGAGTGGACAGTGAGTGGATACGGTATTTAAAAACTCCAGCAGCGAGTGTAAAAACAAGGAGGTGGCTGATCGGTGTATATATGGGCTAAACCAGAAATGAAAAAGAACATACAGTGTATCACAAAAGTGAGTACACCCCTCACATTTCTGCAGATATTTAAGTATATCTTTTCATGGGACAACACTGACAAAATGACACTTTGACACAATGAAAAGTAGTCTGTGTGCAGCTTATATAACAGTGTAAATTTATTCTTCCCTCAAAATAACTCAAAATACAGCCATTAATGTCTAAACCACCGGCAACAAAAGTGAGTACACCCCTTAGTGAAAGTTCCTGAAGTGTCAATATTTTGTGTGGCCACCATTATTTCCCAGAACTGCTTTAACTCTCCTGGGCATGGAGTTTACCAGAGCTTCACAGGTTGCCACTGGAATGCTTTTCCACTCCTCCTTGACGACATCATGGAGCTGGCAGATATTCGAGACTTTGCGCTCCACCTTCCGCTTGAGGATGCCCCAAAGATGTTCTATTGGGTTTAGGTCTGGAGACATGCTTGGCCAGTCCATCACCTTTACCCTCAGCCTCTTCAATAAAGCAGTGGTCGTCTTAGAGGTGTGTTTGGGGTCATTATCATGCTGGAACACTGCCCTGCGACCCAGTTTCCGGAGGGAGGGGATCATGCTCTGCTTCAGTATTTCACAGTACATATTGGAGTTCATGTCTCCCTCAATGAAATGTAACTCCCCAACACCTGCTGCACTCATGCAGCCCCAGACCATGGCATTCCCACCACCATGCTTGACTGCAGGCATGACACACTTATCTTTGTACTCCTCACCTGATTGCCGCCACACATGCTTGAGACCATCTGAACCAAACAAATTAATCTTGGTCTCATCAGACCATAGGACATGGTTCCAGTAATCCATGTCCTTTGTTGACATGTCTTCAGCAAACTGTTTGCGGGCTTTCTTGTGTAGACACTTCAGAAGAGGCTTCCTTCTGGGGTGACAGCCATGCAGACCAATTTGATGTAGTGTGCGGCGTATGGTCTGAGCACTGACAGGCTGACCCCCCACCTTTTCAATCTCTGCAGCAATGCTGACAGCACTCCTGCGCCTATCTTTCAAAGACAGCAGTTGGATGTGACGCTGAGCACGTGCACTCAGCTTCTTTGGACGACCAACGCGAGGTCTGTTCTGAGTGGACCCTGCTCTTTTAAAACGCTGAATGATCTTGGCCACTGTGCTGCAGCTCAGTTTCAGAGTGTTGGCAATCTTCTTGTAGCCTTGGCCATCTTCATGTAGCGCAACAATTCGTCTTTTAAGATCCTCAGAGAGTTCTTTGCCTTGAGGTGCCATGTTGGAACTTTCAGTGACCAGTATGAGAGAGTGTGAGAGCTGTACTACTAAATTGAACACACCTGCTCCCTATGCACACCTGAGACCTAGTAACACTAACAAATCACATGACATTTTGGAGGGAAAATGACAAGCAGTGCTCAATTTGGACATTTAGGGGTGTAGTCTCTTAGGGGTGTACTCACTTTTGTTGCCGGTGGTTTAGACATTAATGGCTGTATATTCAGTTATTTTGAGGGAAGAATAAATTTACACTGTTATATAAGCTGCACACAGACTACTTTTCATTGTGTCAAAGTGTCATTTTGTCAGTGTTGTCCCATGAAAAGATATACTTAAATATCTGCAGAAATGTGAGGGGTGTACTCACTTTTGTAATACACTGTATATCTCTTTCGCTTTCAGGGGCACAATTTTGTTGCTGAAAATGATTTACATAAACTTATTGGTGCTGATACATGGATTGCCGTTCTGTTCTTCACTACTAATATCAAGGCAGTATAAAATTTATTACAAGTATTTAATTGAATTTAATTGAAAATGAATTCGTGGACTGGTGGACTTTGACAGAAATGTTATCGACAAGTTTGCCCGGGTGTCACTGGTGAAAGATTATTTGAAGGCGTATTTTTTGGAGGTAGGTCAAGTCACTGAAAGCTTTCAGACACAGATGACAACTTTAGATTTGTAACGTGAGGCTATAAAAAGCTAATAAACCAGCTGTGTGATTCTTCTTTTTTCTGCATACAGAAACTGAGCTAAATTATTTTACAGCCATTGGCAGAATAATGTAAGATTCTCTTATCATTAAGGTTCTATTTATACCTTTGTTTAAATAAAACTGCAACTTTTAAAAGAACAACATACAGTGGCATGTAAAAGTTTGGGCACCCTTGGTCAAAATGACTGTTACTGTGAACAATTAAGCAAGTTGAAGATGAAATGATCTCCAAAGGCATAAAGTTAAAGATGACATATTCATTTTGTATTTTAACCCTTTAAAGCCGGCCCTTTCAAATTTCGAAACAATAATTTTGATGGTTTAAAGCCTTATATTTCCGCTGTCCAATCACTGATTGTAAATCTGAAAACTGCCCCAGGTAGCTGACAACCCAGGCTAAAAGGCAATATCATTGGTCAAGCGGTTTGTGTCGTGGCTGTTTTGCATATTTAATGAGAAGTCGGAGAATTTTTTTTTTTCATTCGCCCCGCCCTCACACAGAGCGCAGCTGAGAGAGTGGATCACCATTACAACACAGAAAGAGAAATTCTGTCAGTCAAATAAGGTAAGATCAATTTAAAACTGTTTATTAGTGTTATTACTTTTTAATTTCTACTCAGAAAACTTTGCTTTAATGGTAAAATTGTAATATTATTAGTGCTTACGCTTTGGCAAAGCTGAGGTGATTCTGAGAGATATGTTCTAAGTTTAGTCAGTCAGGTGCTCAGCTCTCCTTTCTGAATCGATTGTAATGTGTTTTATGTCCATCTAGATGGAAATAAATATGTGTGGAGAGTTTATCAGATACCTTTTTAGTCTCGTTTGTTTAGTAGTTTGTAAAGTATGCAGCAGTTTTACACAAATAAGTGAATAGTAGTGAGCTAAGCTAAGCTACCGGAGCTGTTTGTTGCACTCTGCAGCACTGTGGTTGGAACGAGCTGCTCAACAAACTCCAAAGTAAGATTATATGTATGTAATCTTGAAATCAGTTATAGCTTACTTGTTTTACTTCAATACTGTCTAAAGTCTGCTTAGAAATCACCTTAGCTTTGCTCATAATAGCATTACATTTAGCATTACATGCATTTAGCATGACTGGCTAAAGTAATTTAGCTGAGGCAGAAAGCATAAAGGTGGATAACATGTCAGTCTGGGCAATTTAGTATCAAAAACATATAGAGTATTTGAGATTGAATTCTACATATATGTAATTATTTTTAAAATAACATCACTGTCACCACCTTTATTCATTGTAATCTCTTTTCTTTTATTATTCTGAGATGGATGGAGACAAGGCTCAATATGCACGCCTTATGGAGTCTCTGAAGAGGAGACGGCGGCTAGGCCCTGACGAGCTTAGGCTTATTGCTGAACATGACAGCGATGAAGATCATGAAGGCATGACCATTGAAGAGGAGGACTTCATGGACATGGAGCTCCTGGATGAAGGGGAAGAAGAGGATTGAAGAAGAGCAAGATGAGCAGAGGGATCAACCAACAACCTCCTATCGGTAAATACATGTATTCCAAGTGTGTGTACTTGTAAATGTGTGTGTGTGTACATATATGCTGACAATAAATGTCAGCATTTGCACCCACACACACAATCAGGGCTGCCAACAAAATATAAAATCAACAAAAGAGTACAAACTCAGATTATGATTTTTACTAATGTTTGTTTTCTTTTATGGGTTTGGTTAGTCTTTCTTGTCCCATGTCAGGTAGGAAGCGGAAACGCTTCCCTGAATCTGTATCCTTTCCTTCCTATGCTGATGTAGACACAGAAGCACCAAAGCCCATACCATTTAATCCTTCTCGTCCAGTAGGCATAGATCTGGGAAGTGTGCGTAGGGCTGTACGGTCAGCCACAAGTACCTTGCGTGAAATAGACTTCTTCAAGTTGTTTTTCACGTACACCATTGTTGCTGAGATTTGCCAGTCTACAAACTCTAAGGGGTGGGAGCTTGTACTAAATAGGCCGTCTTATGCGAACCATCATGGGGCATGGGAAGAAGTGACCCCAGATGAATTCTACCGGTTTCTTGGGCTCCTCATTTACATGGGTTTCACGTCCCTCCACAGCATTCACAGATATTGGGGAACCAGATCTCTTCAGGGTTCATGGGCCAAGTTATTCATGTCCCGTGACCGTTTCAAGGAATTGATGGCAGCCCTCCATGTTGTAGATCCTGCCACAGAAAATAATCTTGATCGTCTTAGGAAGTTGCGTTACTTGATGGACCACCTCAAAACCAAGTGTCAGCAGCTTTTCCAGGCTGATGAAAATCTGAGCATAGACGAGAGAATGGTAAAATCAAAAGGTCGATCAGGATTCAAGCAGTATATGAAGGGCAAACCTACTCGCTGGGGTTTCAAATTGTGGGTCATTGCAACTTTAGATTCGGGATATACCTTAGACTTTGATGTATACACAGGCAGTCTTGATGGGCACATAACTGATTTGGCTATAAAAGTGATCGAAGACCTTGTGCAGCCATTTAAAAATCAAGGTCACACAGTTTGGTTTGACAACTTCTATACATCACCAACTGTTATGGTCTGACTTAAGGAGTGGGGAATCAATGCTTGTGGGACATGTAGGATTAATCGTAAGAAATTCCCAGTGGATTTCAAAGATGTCAAGAAATGGGAGCGGCAAGCTAACCGTGGTGATATGAGGTGGTGTAGAATTGACGGAAATGTCTTAGTTGTTCAGTGGAAGGACACGCGAGCAGTTACATGCCTCTCTAATTTCCACAATGCTAATGATTCATCAGAGGTTTCTAGGATGGTAAAGGTTGATGCCAAGTGGGACAGAAAAGTAGTCCGTCAACCAGCTGTAGTAAAGGACTACAATAAACGCATGGGAGGTGTTGACAGATCTGATCAAATATTAAACAGATACAGTCTGCTTCAGAAAACTCAAAAGTGGTGGAAAACACTTTTCTTCCATTTTGTGGACATAGCCGTCATTAATAGTTTCATTTTGTTTCAGGACTGGCATCATTCCAATCCAGCATCACGTTATGGGTTTAGTTTAGCAGGCTACAGCCAGATAAACTTTAGGGAAAATCTTGCAGACATTGCCGTAGATTCAATTTTGCCATCTCAGCTTTCAGTAGCTCCAACCACTTCCTCATCGTTTTTCGTCACCCACATTCCTCAGATGGAGCAAGTATCAATAAATTGCTGGCTTTGCTACAAAAAATTCAAAAAAGAAAATAAAACAAAGATTGCATGCATGGCTCCTGAGTGCCAAGGTAGAACATTTTGTTTAGTTGGCAATCGAAACTGTTTTCAGTCTTGGCATTCTAGTGAAGGAGATGAGTTTCGCAGTTAGACCTACACAGGGCTTCTGTCTTCTACTGTCAGTCCCTCTCATCCTTCCTCAACCCCTGTGTTTGTGTATATGTTCTTTGTTTCTCTTTCTCTTCACAGGTCAAAGTTCAGTGTGCATTGTTCATTGGAAGGAGGTAACTTGAGGTAATTATCCATTGTGCATTGTCTGTTAAATATTTTGTAGTGAATTTTTGGCAAAATGGCTTAGATGAGATTTGATATCCTGTTGCCTCAAAACTGTTTACTGAATTGTTCAATGATTATCCTGAACAAATAATTGCTTTTTCTTGTATTGTTGAATTGGATTATTTGAGAGTTTGTTTTATGGAGTGATGCATTGTTCATTGTTCATTGTTCTTCAATAGTGCTGAACTATATTGTATTGTTGTTTTGAAATTATTTATAGAATGAGAAGTGTATATAATTCTAATAAAAATCTTTAATGTTTTTGAACTATACACTGTTGTTAGAGTGCTTATTTTGTCAAATACATTTTATCTGCTGTCATTTCAAAAATATGGATGTTGACAATTTAGTAATAATTAAGAAAAAAGTACACTTTCATTGGTTTATAGTGTATGCTGACATTGGTAAAAAGTGAAGTAAAAAAGGAGCGACACGAACATTCTAAATTGCTAAATGACACCTTCTGCTAAATTGATCATAACTTTTGAAGATGATAGATTCAAAATTATTTTCTTGACAAATGGCTCACAAAATTGCAAAAATTTTATATATTCTATATTGTTCTCTATATTGCACAGAAATGTGTTAAAAATGTAAGTATTTATGAATTGAGTAAAAAATGAGAGATTTTTTAGGTTGATTTTGAAGGTTTTTTGTAAACATTTATTATATTACACTTGAAAAACATTGTGTTTCATATAATTTTAAAGAACTGATTCTCCTGGTTATAATGGTGTGTATATGTAGTCTTTATTTTCTATAAAAGTACACTTTCATTGGTTTATAGTGTATGCTGACATTGGTAAAAAGTGAGGTAAAAAAGGAGCGACACGAACATTCTAAATTGCTAAATGACACCTTCTGCTAAATTGATCATAACTTTTGAATAGAAGATGATAGATTCAAAATTATTTTCTTGACAAATGGCTCACAAAATTGCAAACATTTCATATGTTCTATATTTTTCTCTATATTGCACAGAAATGTGTTAAAAATGTAAGTATTTATGAAATAAATAAAAAACGAGAGATTTTTTTAGGTAAATTTTGAAGGTTTTTTGTAAACATTTATTATATTACACTTGAAAAACATTGTGTTTCATATAATTTTAAAGAACTGATTCTCCTGGTTATAATGGTGTGTGTATATGCAGGTTTTTTTTTCATAAAAGTACACTTTCATTGGTTTATAGTGTATGCTGACATTGGTAAAAAGTGAGGTAAAAAAGAAGCGACACGAACATTCTAAATTGCTAAATGACACCTTCTGCTAAATTGATCATAACTTTTGAATAGAAGATGATAGATTCAAAATTATTTTCTTGACAAATGGCTCACAAAATTGCAAACATTTCATATACTCTATATTTTTCTCTATATTGCACAGAAATGTGTTAAAAATGTAAGTATTTATGTATGAAATAAAAATTGAGAGGTTGATTTTTTTTAGGTTTTTAGGTTGATTTTGAAGGATTTTTGTATAGATTTGGTTATATTACACTTAAATAACCATACTTTTATATCATTTTAAAGAACTGATTATTCTGGTTATAATGGTGTGTATATATAGTCTATGCTATGTACGGTATTTACACAATAAGGTTTTTTCTATGACCATAGTGTCCGAAAATGGAATGTTCCACTCAGGCATGAAAGGGTTAAGGAAGAATAATATAAAGTTTAGCTTTAGTGCATGTTTATACTCAAAGCATCAGGGGCATTAGGGGTTTTCAACCGGGAAGGGGGGGGGGGGGGGGGGGAGATGCGGGGGCGTGGCATTACGAGATTATTTTTCTTACTTCTAAAACTAAAGCAAGTCATTTATCACCCACGGGAGACATATTTGCTTAGACTCACTGACCACGCACACACGGACGTTTAATGTTATTCAGAGTAGTTCGAAAGAAAGCTTCAAAGTAGAGCTAACAGTGGAGATAGCCGGTGGCACACGAGACTGAGCGGTGGTTCACCAAGGGGAAGGGGGTGTGGTGCGAGCGGGCAGCAAATCGTGCTCGGCACACAAAGGGGGGTGCATGTCCAAAAAGGTTGAGAACCCCTGGGCTACACTATCTAAGGTTGTGTGGAATATGGACTCTAAATGTTGATCTAGCTGTTTAGGCTCTGATGGTGGTAAGCTGTTTATAAATGCTGCTGCAGTTGCAGACATAATAGCATGCCTAGATTTAAAATGATGTAGTCAATGGGTGTGTTTGAAAACCTAGTGCGCTGCCTTGCTGTCTTACTGCCTACACAGGCAGCTGCCTCAGTAGAGAGGATTCTAATAAGTCAATGACTTATAAGGCAGGTTATTCAAACACACTACTTTGACAGAGATTCGCTAACTAAGCTAACACAGTTAGCCTTATGCCATTCAAACCAATGGAGTGAGGTGGCACAATGCGCTAGCATGTCAACTAACATCTCCCTCCGTGTACCGAAAACGGTTAAATTCGATGACAAGCTCAAATGTATTCATTTATTTACATTTGAAAAGAACTTGTTCGTTTCTCCGCACCATCTGCCATGTTTTTTATTTTTCTGTGAAAAAAGTTGTGCCGCATTAAATGCTGGGATTGCTGCTAAGGCAGCATCGGATGCCTTCTCGTTTTTAAGTCAAATTAACATTGAAATGTTAAGATGCCTTAGTAGTGAGGATATTAAGGCATCTAAGATTTTGAACAGCCTTCTTCTCGGGAGCGTGCATAGGATGACGTAAAATGTGTCTACGTAGAGAGAGAGCTAGGTTTTTGAACACGCCCAATGTACATTAATAGATAAGGACACTTCATATATTAGGAGGGAGTGAACCGTAGTCCCACTGTAACTCTTGGCCTGTAATGAGGCACTCAGAAGTACTCAGAAATAAACTGGATTGACAGAACCATGTTGTTCGTTATGAGGGGCTGTTCTGCTATAGGCAACATGACACAGGGGGTTTTGAAGAAAGTTGTCCCATCTGTGCAGCCAACCATCGTAAAGGAATGACGGCTCACTCATATGGCATGAGATAGACTATCCAGTAACTTTTTGAGTTTCCTTTAATGACAGAGGAATAGGAAACTCTTTAACAGCTGACATTACTTTTCTAGGAAGAAATGGAAGCTAAGAAACTGTTCATTTAGCTAAATGTGATAAACTGGTTAATTGAATTTCAGGTGAGGGAAATAAAATATTCAGTCTTTAAGACTTGAAATGCACTGAAAAGCAAGACACTTTTGCAAAACTGAATTTTTTTTATTCTGTATATAATGAAATTTGTATTCATTATATACAGAAATAATCACATTAAAGTACATAAGCCAAAAACAAAATACAACAAGTTGTAACAAATAAATGTGATGAGTTTAAAAATGTTTCTCAGGTAAACATATCAAATGCTTTAAATGGCATGAATAAACCCAAATAAATACTTAAACTACAATACATTAAATAATCATAAACTGAACAGGGTTTCTCTCATTTATTAACATAATTGAATCTAATTTAACCATGGTGATTTAAAGCAGCAAAATTTAAATGGCCACTCACACTTCTGCCTTGATTTTGGGTGGTGAAGTAAACCCAGAACATGTGGACACATGGAGAACATACAAAACTCACGACAGTGATTGTAGGTAGGATCAAAACCAGATCCTAGAGTACCTTTATTGCTGTGCAAGACCCACACTACCAGCTGTGTTACCAAGCCATTATTTACCTACTTGTTAAATGGCATTTTGTTTATTTTCTGGAATAAATAAATCCTTAACTAACTGAGTATATCATAATGATACACATCATTTTGTTATCAATGTATGAATGTGTAGGATCAACAGCTATTATTCTGCATGATCCATGTACCATCATGTTGTAGACAGGTTAAGAGATTTGAGTCTTACATTTACAGGCTTTAGCAGACGCTTTTATTCAGTGTGATTTACAATTGTGCCCCAAAACAATCCATGCAATTGGGGGTTAAGGGCCTTGCTTAGGGGCCCACAGTGGTAACTCGGCAGGGGTGAGCCAACACTGTGGGTGTGTTTGAAAACCTAGGGAGCTGCCTTGCTGTCTTACTGCCTACATAGGCAGCTGCCTCAGTAGAGAGGATTCTATTAAGCCACTAGTAGCGAATGCGCTACTTAGCGATTCCATCTGTTTTTGCTAACAGTTAGCCGCATGCCATTCAAACCAATGGGATGAGGTGGCACAACACGTTAGCATGTCAAATAACATCTCCCTCCATGTACCAAAAACGGTTAAACTGTCCCTAACATTGAAATGTTAAGACACCTCAGTAGTGAGGATATTAAGGCATCTAGGATTTCGAACAGCCTCCTTCTCGGCAGCGCACAAAGGATGAAGTAAAATACTTTCTATGTAGAGAGAGAGCTAGGGTTCGAACACACACTGTATTTCCATCATGATCAGTAAGGCTAAAATAATCATTTGTGTTTTTCTTTATCACACAATATTTTCTCCTTTTTTACAGACTCCAGCTCTAACTTTTATCCAGCAGAAACAGAATTGGTAAGCACTTCTGAGTTTATCTTTGCATTCATGGTTACAAATAATTTCTCTTTTTTGGGGTTTTAGGTAATGTGTTTTCATTATGTGAACATATATACAACCTCAACCTCAAAAAAGTGTTATTTTGTCCCAATTATCCTGCAACCCATCTTAACATGTGCAACAGTACTCTAATGGGGACAGGTCAGGACTGCAGGAGAGTCACTTCTGGACGTGAATAACATAAAGCTGCTTTTCTTGCACAGTAAAGTTTTACATGATGTTTGTGAATGTAACTGTTTTGTAGTGCCTGACAAAGGTTTGCCAAACTAATCCTTCCCCCACGTGTTGACCAACTGGAGATCCTCTGTTCATCGTTGCTTCTCAAAGACTTGGCCTTTTGTGGATAATGGTTTTGTACCAAACGTTGAGATCATCATCATGTCCAGAACTGTTTTTCTTTACGCTGAAGATTTGCTGCCATTTGCTGAAATGCAACCCCAAATTTGCAAGGAACCTCCACCATGCATCAGTGATGCCTGAAGAGACTCATTATTGTACCACTTCTAAGCTTTTTGGCGAACAAAATGCCCTCTGTTACAGCCAAACATTTC
This sequence comes from Trichomycterus rosablanca, assembly GCF_030014385.1. Classification (NCBI taxonomy): domain Eukaryota; kingdom Metazoa; phylum Chordata; class Actinopteri; order Siluriformes; family Trichomycteridae; genus Trichomycterus; species Trichomycterus rosablanca. The sequence continues at coordinate 55,433,464 of NC_085989.1, forward strand.
CAATTTCTAACTCATCTCTAGTTCCTATCAATCAATAAATTTCCTCGGCTTCCTCCCGTTAGGTGTTGCCGGCGGATCGTGATCCACATTATTGATTTGGCACAGTTTTTAAGATAAGATAACACTATATTGATCCTGAAGGAAATTGCAGAATTTTACGCCGGATGCCCTTCCTGTTTATCCGGGCTTGGGACTACAATGGTTAGGTACCTATAGTACAATTCAGTGTCTCCAATTAGCCTAGCGGCATGTTTTTGGACTGTGGGAGGAAACCAGAAAACCCGGGGGAAACCCATGCAGACATGGGGAGAACATACAAACTCCGCACAGAAAGGACCCGGACCGCCCCACCAGGACCTTCTTGCTGTGAGGCGACAGTGCTACCCATTTAGCCACCATGACGGCCCTCCAGTTGCAATCTTTTTATGCATAGTTGAGTCACTTGGCCTTGTTTCCATGTTGAAGGTATGGCTTTCATAAAGACCCCTTTTGACCAGACTTCTAACAGTAGACTGGTGTACCTGGGTCCCACTGGTTTCTGCCAGTGTTCACTACTGGACATCTTCCGATTTCAAAGGGAAGTAAGCATAATGTGTCTTTCATCTACTGCACTCTTCTTTTTGGCTGACCACTGCATCTATGGTCCTCAATATTCCCAGTCAACTTTAAAATCTTTGCCTGTGAGAGACCTTGCTGATGCAGTATAACTACCTTTGTCAGGAGCTTTATCTATGTATGTATGTTCATTGTGCTCCTCTCAGGAAAGCTTTGGTGGCATCTGGTGGTTCTGAAGGAAACTGCCCCAGATTCACCCTAATAGCTCAGCCAATAGATTCCCCCCATGGCTCATCCTGCACACTTGGTTCCAATCTGCTCCTCATCACTCTGTCTTTAAAAGCCACTGGTTTCTCTCCACTACTCACCAGATCGTCTGTTGATGCCATTGCTATAAGTGATGAGCTCTCCTTTGTTCTGAACTGTAGTTTATCATATTTTTCCTGGATGCCCAGCTTCTTCTTGTTTCTGATGCAAACTTTCCCCCTGCTTTATCTTCTTCCTGGATGTGAGCTTTCCCCTTACCTGGATCATCTGTTCTATGCTTCCTACCTTCACTCCAGTCTCCATCATTCCCACCGGTTTCACCTGCCTCCTTCTGGTCCCCTCGCTGCACCTTAAGAACCTTGAGAACTTTGGTTCTTTTTGTCCCTATTAAACCAGTTAAATCATTCCTTTAAGTCCTTCATGTGGTGTTCGCTTTGTGGTTCCATAAAAACTTTATTGGCTTATTGCCACCCCATAACAGTGTTATCTGGTCAATGGAAACTGCAAACCAGTCCACAAAAGATCAGAGGTCCCTGGAGACTGTCCTACACCACCAAGCTGCCAAGCTGGACCAGCATGATCAGCTGCTGAAGTACCTGATCAAAAGCAATTGCCAACTGGTCCAGCAGCTTGGGAATGTCTCCAGACAGGTTGCTGCTCTGACCTCTTCACAACCCATCCCTGCGTCTGTCCCAAGCACAACTTCCCAAGTCCTTGGCAAGGCTCACTTTAATTTTAAATTCGCACCTCTTAAATCTGCCCTGCCTCAGTCCCTGGAAGAAGGACTCAAGGCCTATAACATTGCTGATCAAACAGCTTGCAGAACTGATCACCTTTAATGTAATCAGTGCTCCAGACCTACAATTGGTCTTAGGGTTCCCTTGGCTCCAGCGCCACAATCCACACCTGGACTCTACGGTCTGTAATCTCTTGGGGACCCATGTGCCAGTCTTGTCTGATTTGTGCCCAGAACAAGGACCCCAAAACCAAGCCAGTTTACTGTTATAATCCGCTCTTACCTGGTTACTTTCGTTTTCCCTGATTCATTATTTTTCATGTTTATTTTCCCAGCCGGTTTACGTTCTGTTATCCTCCGTTTTATTTTGTTTTCTTTTAGGTTTATTTCGGACTTTCGCCTTTTTCTTCTAGTTAGATTTGCGTATAACAGTTAACTACACCCCTTGCCTATCCCATCTGATGTGAGCCTGTCAATAGGGTTCCATCCTCAGTCAAATGGCAAAAATGTGAGGGTCAACCAGGACCTGAAATGGACTCTTCATTGTCTGGCATCATAAAATCCCTCCTGGTCAGACCACCTAATGTGGCCGGAGATGGCTCACAACACGCTATGGTACTTTTCACTAGGTATGCCCCCCTTTGAGTACCAGTTTGGCTATGCTCCGCCCATGTTTTCCAAACAGGAGGTAGAATGTCTTCTGCCTCAAGCCCATACCCAGTGCCTCTGCCTCGCCGGCGCCCCACACGATAGAGGAGCGCTTGTGGGTCCCAGCTTGTCACATTCTGGACCTTCCGGGTTCTGCCATAAAATGTCCATGGTCTGCCATAAAATGTCTATAAACTATAAATAAATAAATAATACTTTAAAAGTGTATTAGAAAATTTTGACTTTTGATTTCCTTTCCCAATGCTGTTAAACAAAATTAATAAAATGAATTATGGCCTATTAAATATGCTGTGATCAAACTGTTTGAATGTATCTTACAGGTGGAAAAAAACTGAGCTTGGAGAAGAAGAATCTGGATCAAAATGTGAAGAAAATAAACAAATGAAGCAACTTTTAACCAGACTTCATCTTCTGGAAAAGCAGAAAGTAAAAATGAAAACCTCAGATATGCTTTTACTAACTTGTCTTTCATTACATTGCCAAGAACTTTGTGAAGAAAAAGATCTGGTTCAAAGGTTGTTAATGATGGATTACAAAGCAAGATACATCACCACCAAAGAAGCCACTGATTTAGACCCTCTTTTTTCAGATACAGATTTGATGAGCTTGTTTGCCAAAAAGCTGCATCTTTTGGTGGGGAGACAATTCCTATCCACCCCATGGATCTTCAGATGGCGGTGTTCCACTGCTCAGACAGTTTCCTGAAGCAACTAATAGTGACTAAACTCTCTCAGTGTCGGTATGCTCTGCCTCTACTGGTGCCAAATCCATTTACTGGAAAGATCGAGTTTCCTCTGTGGACATTTCGCCAAATTATTCAAAGCTGTAAAACCACTGACACTTCTGGTACCAAGATCAGTAAAACCCAGCATGTTTATGAAGCAGAAACTCCAATGGTGGCGTTCTTCAGGTTAGGGGACGTGTCCTTTTCCAAGTCTCAGCTGATGAACAGCTTGATCAGTAAGAAGCATCAGACGTTCTTCCACAGACACTGTCGTGGCAGCATTAAAAACCGTCTACTGATGGATGGAGTTGTGGAGATTGCTTGGTACTGTCCATCTGGAAAGGAAACTGATCATTTTACTGACTGTGTTGCTTTCTGTAATCTACATGGTGATGCAAAAACCAGTAAAGAACAACTGGATATTCTGACTGAAATGTCTTCTGTAAATGTTGTTCTTTTATCTGATCCTAAAAATAAAAGAAATAAGGAGATGCTACAGAAGCTTCTGAAAGACCCCAAACCACTCATCTGTCTCCTTTCTGAGGATCAATCAGGTGTCAGTAAAATTAAGAATAGAATATACAGAATTGGTCTAAAGGACAGAAATCAGTCAGACATATCTGAGAACCTCAGAACAACCATCACAGAGTGTCTGTCCAAGTCATCTTCAGTTTTTAAACTTGTGGATTTATACAAAAACAATGAGATCATCACAGATTAAGATGATCCTGAATGAAGGAAAGGAAAATAAGCTGCACTAGAGATAATAAAACTACTGGAGGGGAAGGAAATATCCACATTAAAGGAAACACACCTGCCCTGTCAAGGGAAGCTCTGGCATGAGTGGTGTCAGATAAACAAAGACTCACATCGACTTCAAGGAAACAATTTAGAAATGCAAAAGAGTGAAAAACAAACACAAATGAAACAAATCCGTGAACAGCAACAAGAAATTGGACAATCAGGATTCATGAAAAAAATTATTTTCTCACTGAATTCTCTATCAGGAAATGAAAAATTATTCTTTATTAAATGGCTCGAGATTCTACTGGACAAACAAACCTCAGATTATTTTTTAGATCTTCATCACAAGTACAATGAAACATGGACAAGGGTTTTAGACCTTAAAATGAAACGTAATAAATCAGGAAAGATGAAGTCTGAGCAAACAGAACTTGAAGAAATATCTAAAAAACTAAATGCAGCAATGTTTCGTCTGGAACACATCTTCAGAGAGATGGGTCAGATATATGAGTCAAGTCAAAAACATTTGGAGAAAAAAGCATCTCCAATCTCCCTAAACTTGCTGCAGAACTCATAAAATCTGGTTTTCCAATAGAGCTGATGGATAGTGATGCTGCTCATGTTCCTCTGATTTGGGTTTCAGCAGTTCTGGATGAACTCATAAAGAAACTGGGAGACCAGAGAGTCTTTGTGCTGTCAGTTCTAGGGATTCAGAGCACAGGAAAATCCACCATGCTGAATGCCATGTTTGGACTCCAGTTTGCTGTCAGTGCTGGAAGGTGCACCCGAGGAGCCTTCATGCAGCTGGTCAGAGTATCAGAGGAGATGAAGAAACAGCTGAGGTTTGACTACGTTCTTATTGTAGATACTGGAGGGCTTAGAGCCCTTGAGCTTGCAGGAAAATCCACTCGTCATCATGATAATGAACTTGCAACATTTGTTGTAGGTCTTGGAAATCTGACTTTGATCAACATATTTGGTGAGAACCCTGCTGAGATGCAGGAGATTCTTCAGATTGTTGTTCAGGCCTTCCTGAGAATGAAGAAGGTCAAACTAAATCCCAGATGTATGTTTGTCCATCAGAATGTTGGTGACATCACAGCTGGAGAGAAGAACATGGAGGGCAGAAGACGTCTACAGGAAAAACTGGATGAAATGACAGAATTAGCTGCTAAAGAGGAAGACAGTGAAGCTGAGTGCTTCAGTGATGTTATTGCTTTCAATGTACAAGATGATGTTCAGTATTTTGCACAGCTCTGGGAGGGCAGCCCACCAATGGCTCCACCAAACCCCTCATACAGTGAAAATGTTCAGAAGCTAAAGACAGACATTTTCACAAATGCTACCACGTCTCATAGTATGAAACTCTCAGAGTTTAAATCCCGCATCAGTGATCTGTGGAAGGCTCTACTGAACGAGAACTTTGGTTTTAGTTTCAATAACAAAGAAGATCCTGTAAAAAATGCAAAAACAAACCTGAATGTTTTTCTTCAACAGCAAAAAGCACGAGAAGCTTTTGATCACGAAAAGACAGAGTTTGATGAAAAGCTCTTCAATATGAGTAAAGCACTTGCTCTACAACTAAAAAGCACAGAAACTGATGAACGAGTCCTCAGACAGGAATTTGATGAATTGTGGAACAAATGGGTCTCTGATCTGACACCAGACACACCTGTGGAGAAACCTTTTGATGTTTGGGAGGATGTGAAACAGATTCTATCTGAAGGTAATGAACAAGCTGCTGTGTATGAGCGAAAATCTCAGGAAGATTACACAAAGATACACAGCCTGGGAGATTATTCATGGTACATTTTAAAGAAATCAAAGCTAAAGCAAAGTTTTGATTATGTTAAGTCTGTACTTACACAAGATGAAATTATTCCCTTTGAAGTTCAGGAGTCAGTGAGGAACCTAATCAACAATGTCATCCAAGAATCTGAGGATTTAATCAAGACGATCTGCAGCAAAATTACAGGACAGGGGTACAAAAAAAGCTACATTTAGGAAATAACTGATCAGGTCAAACACAGAGTTAAGCAACATCACAGTGAGAACAAGAAAATAAAACTGAAGAAGGAATTCACTCTGGATCTCTGTCTTCATGTGTGTAAACTTGCAGATTCCAAATTCACCAAGATCCACCGACAGTTCAGAAATGAAAATGATGTAAAATTGTATCTAGAAAAACAGAAACCACAATATTACAGCGTCTTCCAAAACTACTGCAGAGGAGCAACAACCACAACAGTATTTGGTGAACTTGTCTACAACAATCTTGTACCAGCCATCCTGGAAGCAGCCTACAATAAAACTGCTATTGATCTGTCAACACGAGAAGCCCCTTTTACAGAGAAGTTCAGACCCATTGAGCTGGTGGGAGACCAAGTGTTCAGTCTACCCACATCTTATACATGTGATGGCACATAGACTGTGTATCTGTCCACTCAGAGAGAATCTATTTTAACAGGGCAGATCATAACATAAAGGAGAAAGAGGATCAACCCATCAGAGATGAGCTCCTTGGTTTTTCCGAATGCTAATCTTCACTGAATACTTACAAATACTGTCACCTGGATTTTCTTTTTGTTTTGCACATTTTCATTTATATATTGTTCAGTGATGCTTCGTTGATGTTGTGTTGTTTCACTCTGGATGCTTGTTTATTTTGTTTTGTTTATTAGGATTTTAACGTCACGTTTTACACTTTGGTTACATTCATGACAGGAACATTCACCTCACTTGCATGTCTTTGGACTGTGGGAGGAAACTGGAGCACCCGGAGGAAACCCACACGGACACGGGAAAGACATGCAAATTCCACACAGAAAGGACCCGGGCTCTTCACCTGGGGATCGAATCCAGGACCTTCTTGCCGTGAGGCGACAGTGTTACCCACTTAGCCACCGTGCCGTCCCACTTTAGATGCAAACATACAAATAATATACACAATCAGATATTTTTGTCTAATTGAGATGGGTCTTTGTTTTTGTATTTTATAATTTATTGTTGGAGCACTCTGTTCCATGTTGAGTATACAGGTCCTTCTCAAAAAATTAGCATATTGTGATAAAGTTCATTATTTTCCATAATGTAATGATAAAAATTAAACTTTCATATATTTTAGATTCATTGCACACCAACTGAAATATTTCAGGTCTTTTACTGTTTTAATACTGATGATTTTGGCATACAGCTCATGAAAACCCAAAATTCCTATCTCAAAAAATTAGCATATCATGAAAAGGTTCTCTAAACGAGCTATTAACCTAATCATCTGAATCAACGAATTAACTCTAAACACCTGCAAAAGATTCCTGAGGCTTTTAAAAACTCCCAGCCTGGTTCATTACTCAAAACTGCAATCATGGGTAAGACTGCCGACCTGACTGCTGTCCAGAAGGCCATCATTGACACCCTCAAGCAAGAGGGTAAGACACAGAAAGAAATTTCTGAACGAATAGGCTGTTCCCAGAGTGCTGTATCAAGGCACCTCAGTGGGAAGTCTGTGGGAAGGAAAAAGTGTGGCAGAAAACGCTGCACAACGAGAAGAGGTGACCGGACCCTGAGGAAGATTGTGGAGAAGGGCCGATTCCAGACCTTGGGGGACCTGCGGAAGCAGTGGACTGAGTCTGGAGTAGAAACATCCAGAGCCACCGTGCACAGGCGTGTGCAGGAAATGGGCTACAGGTGCCGCATTCCCCAGGTCAAGCCACTTTTGAACCAGAAACAGCAGCACTGGACTGTTGCTCAGTGGTCCAAAGTACTGTTTTCGGATGAAAGCAAATTTTGCATGTCATTCGGAAATCAAGGTGCCAGAGTCTGGAGGAAGACTGGGGAGAAGGAAATGCCAAAATGCCTGAAGTCCAGTGTCAAGTACCCACAGTCAGTGATGGTCTGGGGTGCCATGTCAGCTGCTGGTGTTGGTCCACTGTGTTTTATCAAGGGCAGGGTCAATGCAGCTAGCTATCAGGAGATTTTGGAGCACTTCATGCTTCCATCTGCTGAAAAGCTTTATGGAGATGAAGATTTCATTTTTCAGCACGACCTGGCACCTGCTCACAGTGCCAAAACCACTGGTGAATGGTTTACTGACCATGGTATTACTGTGCTCAATTGGCCTGCCAACTCTCCTGACCTGAACCCCATAGAGAATCTGTGGGATATTGTGAAGAGAAAGTTGAGAGACACAAGACCCAACACTCTGGATGAGCTTAAGGCCGCTATCGAAGCATCCTGGGCCTCCATAACACCTCAGCAGTGCCACAGGCTGATTGCCTCCATGCCACGCCGCATTGAAGCAGTCATTTCTGCAAAAGGATTCCCGACCAAGTATTGAGTGCATAAATGAACATAATTATTTGAAGGTTGACTTTTTTTGTATTAAAAACACTTTTCTTTTATTGGTCGGATGAAATATGCTAATTTTTTGAGATTTTGGAATTTTGGGTTTTCATGAGCTGTATGCCAAAATCATCAGTATTAAAACAATAAAAGACCTGAAATATTTCAGTTGGTGTGCAATGAATCTAAAATATATGAAAGTTTAATTTTTATCATTACATTATGGAAAATAATGAACTTTATCACAATATGCTAATTTTTTGAGAAGGACCTGTATAAATAAAGCAATTTAAATAATAAACATTTGATACAATGTTTTAAAGAAATTAAAGAAACTGACATCTTATATTTTTTTTCACTGTCTGAAGACTTGTTGAACTTGGTGCTGTGTGGACGTGATGAATCACCAAAGCTGCTGTATCAGAGCTCTTGATTGGCCAAAGTATCATAAGGAAGGGAATAGCGTGTAAATACCAGCTCATCCTGGTAGAGATACTGTATCTGTTGGGTGTGTATGGTGTTGTGTACAGTGTTGATTAGCTCGTTAGTGCAGCTCCAGTCATTAGGCTGCAGTGTGGTGAACATCAGTGGTAACATCTCCAACTGTACCCACTCCATCTGCATCACCTCCATCACGTTCCTGTCTCCAAAACACCCCAACAGCTTCCTGTCCACCGAGAGGAACCAGAACGAGGGAGATTCAGAGGAAACACAGAGCAAAGAGAGGAAAGAGAGAATCAGACAAAAAGAGAAATTGAGTGAAAGTGAACAAAAATATTTAATGATAAGAAAGATTATGGTGTGTGTGTGTGTGTGTGTGTGTGTGTGTGTGTGTTTGTGTGTACAATCTGGATTTATCTGAAATAGTAATATTTTAGTATTATTTTATAATTTTATAATCTTTATTATTGATTTAGTAAACATAGAAGGGTAGATGTTAATTAGATTACAATATAACTCAGCAATGAAACTATAAAACACGTCACGCTAATCACATGCTCATAACTGATGTTTTGTTGTAGAAGTAGGTGATGATAATGTTAAAGTCAGTGTAGAAAGCAGAACTGATACTGCACTGCTCACATGAGACTCCAGACCAGCTTTTCTACTACCGCAAATTATCTTGCTAGTCCTGACCACATCCTTCAGTCTCTTCTTGTTTCTGTATGATACTCATGATTGTCTGCAGTTCTGAAAGTAAAAGTAAAATAAACAGTCCTACATTTTGTTCTTTTAACTGTATTAGAGATTTAGAAGCACAAAACGGTGTCAATTTACTGAACCTTTGTGCTGTTTACCAAATTTTTTATATTTTACTGTCTAAATACATTTTTATTTTAAAACTATCCAAACCTAATGCAAAAGTCAACAACAAAATGGTCATATAATTAGATTATAAAATTTAAGTTTAATTACAGGTCACATCATATGTGCAATCACACACTCTGCTGTCACTTCATTTATCCTTTTTTCATGAATTGAATTAATTACAGAATTAAACATCTCGTTACAATCTTAAGAATTTCTCTTTTTCTTGTGGTGAGCACAGCCAACAACAGTTTTACAGCTTTTACAGCTTAAAGCCACAGTGCACAATTTCAGCAGTGCTTCACATAAACTCTCCAATGTACAACAGTATTGAGCAGATCTTTAAGAATGAATTTAAGAATTGGATCATCCATTTATTAATACACACACACACATGCCTGTTAAAGTGACTGTTCTAGCTGTAAAGATCACACAGACTGTTTTTGAATTGGGACGTCCAACAAGCTCATGGTCTAAATACTAGTCCAGAAGATTTCACTCTACCAGTGCAAATCCCTTCATATTACCCCCACTCCCTGTATCCTACACACACCCAATCCTGTCTACCCACACCTAATTGTGTCACCATTTGTTCACAAAGCCAAAAACCCTTTTGTTCACCCTTTTCCAATATTACCCACTATAAAAACAACACCGTTCCAGTACCCCCCCCCCCCCCCCCCTCTGATCACCCTTCCTCATCTTCCCTTTGATTCTTGTCTCCTGTATTACCCACTATAAAACTAACATCCTTCCAGTACCCTTTGATCCCTGTAATTCCTCCCGTCATTTTTTTGTGTAAATAAAGTCTTCCCAGAATATACCTAGTTAGATTTCTGTCGGTCTTCCAAGCTGTGCCCATACACCTGTATGTGTTAATAAAGACTCTTTGGATAAAATATCTGATTGTTCTGTTCTCTTTGTGACCTTAGTTGCAGCACTCTTACTGGATATATGAAAAACATCTTACACTTAATGATCAAGAATGATGGATGAAGAACATGCCAAGACACATGAAGGCTGCAGAAGAAAATGTAACTGAATACAATTCAAATCACTGCTTTCTGTAACGACGACTGAAAAAGGCATTCAGGGTGCAAGTATATTTAATTAACAAAGTTTAGAACATACAACGTGCAAAAGAAACAATAGCATATATATATATATATATATATATATATATATATATATAATCCTTTTATTTTTGCTGTAGACTGAAAACATTTGGGTTTGGCATTAAACGATGAATATGAGACAAAAAGATCAACATTTCAACTTTTATTTCCAGGTATTTACATCTGGATCTGATACACAGTTCAGAAGATAGCACCTTTTGTCTGAACCCACCCATTTTTCTTACTCAAAAGTATTGGAACATGTGACTGTCAGGTGTGTTTTGTTGCCCAGTTGTGTCCTGTTACATTGATTATTTAAACAATAAATAGCGCTGAACGTCTACGCTCAGTTTCAGATTTGGGTTTTGCCTGTGCAGACTGTGCATTTATAGTTAGAGGAGTAACCAACATGAAAACCAGAGAGCTGTCTATGGGTAAAAAACAAGCAATTGTGAAGTTGAGAGAAGATGGAAAATCAATCAGAGCCATTGCACAAATATTGGCCATACCAAGTACAACCGTTTGGAATGTCCTGAAGAAGAAAGTTCTCACTGGTGTACTAAGTAACAGATGTCGAACAGGTAGACCCAGGAAAACAACAGTAGTTGATGACAGAAACATTGTGCGTGCTGTAAAGAAAGACCCTAAAACAACTGTTAGTGACATCAGCAACAACCTCCAGAGGGCAGGAGTGAAGGTATCACAATCTACTGTTCGCAGAAGACTTCATGAACAAAAGTACAGAGGCTTCACCAGAAGATGCAAACCACTAATGAGCAAGAAGAATAGGAAGGCCAGGCTGGAATTTGCCAAGAAGTACAGATAAAGTTTTATGGACTGATGAGACAAAGATGAACCTTTACCAATGTGATGGAAAGGCTAAAGTTTGGAGAAAAAAAGGATCTGCTCATGATTCCAAACATACAAGCTCATCTGTAAAACACAGTGGAGGTAATGTCATGGCTTGGGCTTGCATGGCTTCTTCTGGTATGGGCTCAGTAATCTTCATTGATGATGTCACGCATGATGGCAGCAGTAAAATGAACTCAGAAGTCTACAGAAACATTTTGTCTGTTAATTTAAAGAAAGATGCAACCAAACTGATTGGGAGATCCTTTATCATGCAGCAAGATAATGACCCAAAACACACTGCCAAAACTACAAAGGAGTTCATCAGGGGCAACAAGTGGAAGGTTTTGGACTGGCCTAGTCAATCTCCAGACTTAAACCCTATAGAGCTGCATTTGACCTGCTAAAGAGGAGACTGAAGGGAGTAACCCCCCAAAACAAACACCATTGAAAGAGGCTGCAGTAAAAGCCTGGAAAAACATCACAAAAGAAGAATGCAAAAGTTAAGTGATGTCAATGGGCCACAGGCTTGATGCAGTTATTGCAAGCAAAGGATTTGCAACTTAATATTAAGTCTTATTCACTTTAATCTGTTTTAAGTTGATCTGTTCCAATACTTTTGCTCACAAGAAAAATGGGTGGGTTCAGACAAAAGGTGCTATCTTCTGAACTGTGTATCAGATCCAGATGTAAATACCTGGAAATAAAAGCTGAAATGTTGATCTTTTGTCTCATATTCATCTTTTAATGTCAAACCCAAATGTTTTCAGTCTACAGCAAAAATAAAGGGATTGGCCTCACTGTTCCTTTGCATGTTCTTTGCATGTTCTCCCCGGGAGCTCCGGTTTCCTCCCTCAGTCCAAAGACATGCAAGTGAGGTGAATGGGAGACACTAAATTGTCTAAATGACTAAAATGACTGTGTTTTATATAAACTTGTGAACTGATGAATCTTGTGTAATGAGTAACTTCTGTTTCTGACCCAAGTGTAAAACATGACGTTAAAATCCTAATAAAACAAATATTATATTATATGTGTGGTGTATTATTACATTATTAGTGTATCATTATAACATATATACAGTGTATCACGAAAGTGAGTACACCCCTCACATTTCTGCAAATATTTCATTATATCTTTTCATGGGACAACACTATAGACATGAAACTTGGATATAACTTAGAGTAGTCAGTGTACAACTTGTATAGCAGTGTAGATTTACTGTCTTCTGAAAATAACTCAACACACAGCCATTAATGTCTAAATAGCTGGCAACATAAGTGAGTACACCCCACAGTGAACACGTCCAAATTGTGCCCAAATGTGTCGTTGTCCCTCCCTGGTGTCATGTGTCAAGGTCCCAGGTGTAAATGGGGAGCAGGGCTGTTAAATTTGGTGTTTTGGGTACAATTCTCTCATACTGGCCACTGGATATTCAACATGGCACCTCATGGCAAAGAACTCTCTGAGGATGTGAGAAATAGAATTGTTGCTCTCCACAAAGATGGCCTGGGCTATAAGAAGATTGCTAACACCCTGAAACTGAGCTACAGCATGGTGGCCAAGGTCATACAGCGGTTTTCCAGGACAGGTTCCACTCGGAACAGGCTTCACCAGGGTCGACCAAAGAAGTTGAGTCCACGTGTTCGGCGTCATATCCAGAGGTTGGCTTTAAAAAATAGACACATGAGTGCTGCCAGCATTGCTGCAGAGGTTGAAGACGTGGGAGGTCAGCCTGTCAGTGCTCAGACCATACACCGCATACTGCATCAACTCGGTCTGCATGGTCGTCATCCCAGAAGGAAGCTGACGCACAAGAAAGCCCGCAAACAGTTTGCTGAAGACAAGCAGTCCAAGAACATGGATTACTGGAATGCCCTGTGGTCTGACGAGACCAAGATAAACTTGTTTGGCTCAGATGGTGTCCAGCATGTGTGGCGGCGCCCTGGTGAGAAGTACCAAGACAACTGTATCTTGCCTACAGTCAAGCATGGTGGTGGTAGCATCATGGTCTTGGGCTGCATGAGTGTTGCTGGCACTGGGGAGCTGCAGTTCATTGAGGGAAACATGAATTCCAACATGTACTGTGACATTCTGAAACAGAGCATGATCCCCTCCCTTCGAAAACTGGGCCTCATGGCAGTTTTCCAACAGGATAACGACCCCAAACACAACCTCCAAGATGACAACTGCCTTGCTGAGGAAGCTGAAGGTAAAGGTGATGGACTAAACCCAATTGAGCACCTGTGGCGCATCCTCAAGTGGAAGGTGGAGGAGTTTAAGGTGTCTAACATCCACCAGCTCCGTGATGTCATCACGGAGGAGTGGAAGAGGATTCCAGTAGCAACCTGTGCAGCTCTGGTGAATTCCATGCCCAGGAGGGTTAAGGCAGTGCTAATAATGGTGGTCACACAAAATATTGACACTTTAGGCACAATTTGGACATGTTCACTGTGGGGTGTACTCACTTATGTTGCCAGCTATTTAGACATTAATGGCTGTGTGTTGAGTTATTTTCAGAGGACAGTAAATCTACACTGCTATACAAGTTGTACACTGACTACTCTTAGTTATATCCAAGTTTCATGTCTATAGTGTTGTCCCATGAAAAGATATAATGAAATATTTGCAGAAATGTGAGGGGTGTACTCACTTTCGTGATACACTGTATGTGTATGTATATGTATGTATGTAAGTCTGCATACCTGAATGTAAAGTCTACATACCTGAGATGGGAAAATGTGTTTCATTACTTTTTTTTTTTTTACCATTTTACCATTGATTCCTGTTTACCATTTTTATCTATTTTATGTGCTATGGACAAATTAACATTCTCCACTTAATGCAGCATCAGCTTTAAAGCAAAAACACAAATAATTTTTTTTATATATATAATTATAAATACATTCAGGAATTAAGGGGTTAAATAATGACGATGGTTTATTACTGCAGACAGCATTTTTATTTTACATTTTATTCTGTATGTAATAGCAGTTCATCTACATTTAACAGAACTAACTGGAGTATTTAGACAAGTATTCTAGCTGGCTTGTAGTTTCCAGTTTGAATAGATATTTAAAAATGACCTAATATGAGCTTGTTACATAATAATTTTTACATGTATAAATAAATCACTATGAATTTATGAACTATTACAACATCATCCAACATCTAAAATTCAAGCTGAACATTTAATGTGGATCTTAATAATACAAGAAAGTTTGAAATGTCTGTAAAACATTTAGCATAAAAATAAACAGATGAATAAAATTCAAATCTATTATTTACTACTTACCTTATTCTGTTAGCTGTGACAGACACAACATTATACAACCACTTTATTAAAGTAAACCTATCTTGTGTGTACATTCGATGAGCTACACCTACCATATGGACACACTTTGTGGGTATGTAATTACTGGAAGTAGCCCATCTCGGTCCACTGTACCCCATCCATTAATGAAAAGCATCTCCTGAAAGATCCTTCACTGTCCAGACATTATTTATGAGCTGGATTATTTTGAACACGTATTACCAGTACCAAACCATGACTCTTAAACCTTGACCCTCAGACTTTCCCCACTTCCCTTGTCTGCAGAAGTTAACCCCATCACTTTCCTGCATGGTTATGACCACTATTCCCTTTAAAAAATAAAGGGGATAGCATACAATGTTTAGAGTGCAGTAAATGTTTATTTACAGTGATATTTACAATATTGGATTAGAAATGTAATCTGTTCTGTGTGACTGTATTTGGAAATGTAGCTTGTTCCTGGTTCCTTGTTCATGTTTTTCACATATTGACACAAATGTTACTTATTCTGTGCTTTTTTCCACATACTTGAAAACACCATTAAATACACATAAGCTTCAGGGTGAGCACAGGCCAAAAACAATAAACCAAATTTCCAACTAACTACAAAGATAATTCAACAAAACTAAGCAGTAAACAACACAACCCTAAACCTTCCTAGCTGTCAAACACAAAAGAAATGAGGAATCAAACAAAATGGCAGCTCGCCCTACAAACAATCAAAATAAATCATGAAGTGAAAACACAAGACAATAAACACAGCGAGCTCAATGAACACTACAATCCAAAGTCACCATTAGTATTATAATCAAAATCTCAATGCAAAGAAGAAACCAAGTGCTGCCAAGTTGACTGTGCTACAGTACTGCTTGTCGTCACTTTTTCATTTCAAAATTCTCCACACATTTTCTATTAGGAACAGGTCAGGACTGCAGGCAGGCCAATCAATTACCCGTACCCTTTTCTTCTGCAGCCATGCCTTTGTAATGTGTGCAGCAGGTGGTTTTGCATCGTCTTGTTGAAAAATGCTGGACATCCAGCTTCAGGGACGTATGATGCAGTAAAAGCTTTTCAAGTGAAGCTGCGGAGAAGGAGGAGGCAGAGTAAAAAACTGACCCCAGAGACCAGATTTATCATGCAGCTTGTATCACATTTCAACTGTGGTAGTTGGTCCTAGCCTGTGGTCCAGTGGCTCCTCACCTAACTGTTAGATGAGCTGCAACAGGCCACTTGTGTATAATTTTACAGAATAACACGTTCAACCTCATTGTGAGAACCTCTGCTGTAGTAAGATTTACTGAATCCGGTCCATTTCCAGCCAGACCAGCGCTCCCTGTTGGGTGTGTATGGTGGTGCGTACAGTGTTGATAAGCTCGTTAGTGCAGCTCCAGTCATTAGGCTGCAGAGTGGTGAACATCAGTGGTAACATCTCCAACTGTACCGACTCCATCTGCATCACCTCCATCACGTTCCTGTCTCCAAAACACCCCAACAGCTTCCTGTCCACCGAGAGAAAACATTATTTTTTTCTCATATACGGGATGTCACAGTATAATGAATTGTAGATGGGTAAATAGTTGCTGTGGTTCATGCTACTTCCCTCAGGTATGTTCATGTTTTGAGTGACAAGTTCTGTCGGATTCTAAAGTGTTAATAAACAATCGCCGGTGAATTTTAAGTTGTAGTGACGTCACGTTTTATGTTACTTGAGCTCCCTCTATTGGACTAGTTGTGAATTGCTTTGCTCTGAATCTGAACTGCAATGTAAAGAGTAGCCTAGACTTAATGCACTAGTACATTTAAACGTTTTAAAATAGAATTAATCCCAGACTATGTTTTAGTAATAAACTAGACTGAAGTATTATGTATGTTTATTTTATATACTTTGTTAAAATGTAAATAAGTCAAAGTAGAAGGAAGCTAATACAGACAGAGCTGTATTATCTGTGTAAGCTTACTGTCCTTCATGCTACTTCTCTCAGGTATGTTCATGTTTTAAATGATTGTAATTAAGGTTTTAATGAAATATTTGGAGATCTGTCGGATTGTAAAATGTTAATAAAGACGATAAACGATCACAAGTGAATTATAAATTGTAGTGACGTCACTATATTAGTTGTGAATTGTTTTGTACTGAATCCAGCATGCACTGTTAAGTTAGAATGATAAATGACTTAATGCACTGTTAAGTTAGAATGATAAATGACTTAATGCACTGTTAAGTTAGAATGATAAATGACTTAATGCACTGTTAGGTTAGAATAGATAAATGACTTAATAAACTGTTAGGTTATAACAGATAAATGACTTAATGCACTGTTAGGTTATAACAGATAAATGACTTAATAAACTGTTAGGTTATAACAGATAAATGACTTAATGCGCTGTTAGGTTAGAATAGATAAATGACTTAATGCACTGTTAGATTAGAATAGATAAATGACTTAATGCACTGTTAGGTTAGAATAGATAAATGACTTAATACACTGTTAGGTTAGAATAGATAAATGACTTAATACACTGTTAGGTTAGAATAGATAAATAACTTAATACACTGTTAGATTAGAATAGATAAATGACTTAATGCGCTGTTAGGTTAGAATAGATAAATGACTTAATGCACTGTTAGATTAGAATAGATAAATGACTTAATGCACTGTTAGGTTAGAATAGATAAATGACTTAATACACTGTTAGGTTAGAATAGATAAATGACTTAATACACTGTTAGGTTAGAATAGATAAATAACTTAATACACTGTTAGGTTAGAATAGATGAATGACTTAATGTACTGTTAGGTTAGAATAGATAAATGACTTAATACACTGTTAGGTTAGAATAGATAAATGACTTAATACACTGTTAGGTTAGAATAGATAAATGACAATACACTGTTAGGTTAGAATAGATAAATGACTTAATGTACTGTTAGGTTAGAATAGATAAATGACTTAATACACTGTTAGGTTGGAATAGATAAATGACTTAATGCACTGTTAGGTTAGAATAGATAAATGACTTAATACACTGTTAGGTTAGAATAGATAAATGACAATACACTGTTAGGTTAGAATAGATGAATGACTTAATGTACTGTTAGGTTAGAATAGATAAATGACTTAATACACTATTAGGTTGGAATAGATAAATGACTTAATGCACTGTTAGGTTAGAATAGATAAATGACTTAATACACTGTTAGGTTGGAATAGATAAATGACTTAATGCACTGTTAGGTAAGAATAGATAAATGACTTAATACACTGTTAGGTTAGAATAGATAAATGACTTAATACACTGTTAGGTTAGAATAGATAAATGACTTAATACACTGTTAGGTTAGAATAGATAAATGACAATACACTGTTAGGTTAGAATAGATGAATGACTTAATGTACTGTTAGGTTAGAATAGATAAATGACTTAATACACTGTTAGGTTGGAATAGATAAATGACTTAATGCACTGTTAGGTTAGAATAGATAAATGACTTAATACACTGTTAGGTTGGAATAGATAAATGACAATGCACTGTTAGGTAAGAATAGATAAATGACTTAATACACTGTTAGGTTAGAATAGATAAATGACTTAATGCACTGTTAGGTTAGAATAGATAAATGACTTAATGCACTGTTAGGTTAGAATAGATAAATAACTTAATACACTGTTAGGTTAGAATAGATAAATGACTTAATGCTCTGTTAGGTTAGAATAGATAAATGACTTAATACACTGTTAGGTTAGAATAGATAAATGACAATACACTGTTAGGTTAGAATAGATAAATGACTTAATACACTGTTAGGTTGGAATAGATAAATGACTTAATGCACTGTTAGGTTAGAATAGATAAATGACTTAATACACTGTTAGGTTGGAATAGATAAATGACTTAATACACTGTTAGGTTAGAATAGATAAATGACAATACACTGTTAGGTTAGAATAGATAAATGACTTAATACACTGTTAGGTTGGAATAGATAAATAACTTAATGCACTGTTAGGTTAGAATAGATAAATGACTTAATGCACTGTTAGGTTAGAATAGATAAATGACTTAATACACTGTTAGGTTAGAATAGATAAATGACAATACACTGTTAGGTTAGAATAGATAAATGACTTAATACACTGTTAGGTTGGAATAGATAAATGACTTAATGCACTGTTAGGTTAGAATAGATAAATGACAGAATACACTGTTAGGTTGGAATAGATAAAAGACTTAATACACTGTTAGGTTAGAATAGATAAATGACTTAATGCACTGTTAGGTTAGAATAGATAAATGACTTAATGCACTGTTAGGTTAGAATAGATAAATGACAATACACTGTTAGGTTAGAATAGATAAATGACTTAATACACTGTTAGGTTGGAATAGATAAATGACTTAATGCACTGTTAGGTTAGAATAGATAAATGACAGAATACACTGTTAGGTTGGAATAGATAAAAGACTTAATACACTGTTAGGTTAGAATAGATAAATGACTTAATGCACTGTTAGGTTAGAATAGATAAATGACTTAATGCACTGTTAGGTTAGAATAGATAAATGACAATACACTGTTAGGTTAGAATAGATAAATGACAGAATACACTGTTAGGTTGGAATAGATAAAAGACTTAATACACTGTTAGGTTAGAATAGATAAATGACTTAATACACTACCTGTAGACGTTGTAAAATGGAATTAATACCTGAATATGTTTCAGTTATAAATTAAGCTACATTATTATGTTTTGTGTATTATGCAGTTTTTAATACTGTGTAAATATTGCTTTATATTTAGCTTGTTATCCAATATTTATAGAATATCCTTACTGATAAGTGTGTTTGTGTATGAGTACATGTGGGATTTGTTAATATACACGTTTATTAGTATGACAAAGCAAATATTAATTATGAGACATTTCTGATGTGAACTTTACTAAACCTTTATTTTGCTTATTTACAGGATGTCACATTATAATTAATTGTAATTAGTTAAATAGTTTGAGATTTATGTCATGTATAAATATGTGGTTTGCTGAGGTGTAGCTGTGACCGTTATAACCGTTATAACCGTTACACCTACAGTAAGCTCGTACAGCGTTTCCCGGCTTTTATTAAAAACACAGTAGATGTTTGTAGTGGCTCTTGAACTAAAATATGATAATAAGTTTATAAAAGTCGTGCATCTTATTCATACTGTGTGTAAATTATAATGTTAGAGACATAGAGCGTGTTTTAATCAAACTGTGACGATTTAAATTAAACGTGAATGAAAATGTGACGATGTTCAGCTCAGTTAGCTTCTCAGCTATCAGTAGTCAGTGAGAAAGAGAGAGAGCTGTATTATCTGTGTGAGCTAACTGTGCTACATGCTACTTCTCTCAGGTATGTTTTATGTTTTGAGTGATTATAATCTGGGTTTAAATGAAATATTTCGAGGGTCTCGGATTCTAAAATGTTAATAAAGACACTAAACGATCACAGGTGAATGAATCTTAAGGTGTAACAGTAATAATGCCACTATTTTCTTTTATGTTACTTGAGCTCTATCTACTGGAGTAATAGTGAATATATATGTCCCACACACACATACACACACACACACACACACACACACACACACACAGGCACGCACACACAAACTGATCGTTTTTACTACCTCGTTAATGTAAATATTATAATTTTGCACTGTTTTTATTAATATTTTATAATTTTTTTGCACATGTAACTGTTCTGTATATTTTTGTTCTTTCTTATTTTATTTTTAATATTTCCCTGTAACTTGCTTTGGCAATACGAATGTCCTTATTTGTCATGCCAATAAAGCTTCTTTTGAGTTTGAGTGTATATATATATATATATGTGTGTGTGTGTGTGTGTGTGTGTGTGTGTGTGTGTGTGTGTCTGTGTGCATGATTGTGTGTTAAAGAGTCATACCGGAACTTCCTGCCCTTCTTATCTTTGGGTATAATGTGGATGATGATGGGATACACGCCATGCTTTAACAGTGCTTCAACATTGCTCACACTCAACTGCAGCAAACAGTGTTTATCCTACACACACACACACACACACACACACAAAATATTAATAACAAATAAATACACTAACTAGAAACACATGTAACCTGCTCCTCCATCAGATAATCAGTCTGATCCATCACGGTGAGCAGAAGAGCATCTCAGAACTACAACAGCAGGTGAGAACATGAATCTAAGGCTACAGTGGGCACAGGCTCACCAAAACTGGACAGTGGAACGTGTCAGTAACATGTAAGATACATGTCAGCAGTGATGGCATAGTTACCTTTAAAAAGTAACTTAGTTACTTTATTGATTACTTGATTTTAAAAGTAACTAAGTTAGATTACAAGTTACTTTATTGATTACTTGATTTTAAAAGTAACTAAGTTAGATTACA
Source organism: Trichomycterus rosablanca (assembly GCF_030014385.1). Classification (NCBI taxonomy): domain Eukaryota; kingdom Metazoa; phylum Chordata; class Actinopteri; order Siluriformes; family Trichomycteridae; genus Trichomycterus; species Trichomycterus rosablanca. Next base: position 55,454,510 of record NC_085989.1, read on the forward strand.
AGTTACTTTATTAGTTACATTCAGCAGCTGCCGTACTTCTTTACCGGCCGAGTAGTGCATACTTCCTCCAATCTAGTGCATACTCTGTAAGTATGCGATTCCGGACGCAGCTCGTGACTTAATTGTCGCATAGGCCAGACGTCACTCTCCGAGACGCAAAAATAGTAACGCGCAGTAACTTGGATAAGTAACTTTAATCTGATTACTGGATTGGAAATAGTAACGCGTTAGATTACTCGTTACTGAAAAATGTGGTCAGATTAGAGTAACACGTTACTAAGTAACGCGTTACTGACATCAGTGCATGTCAGTCACATGTCAGTAACATACAAACTTAATCTGTATGTTCAATATACATGTGTGTATGTGTGTGTACCTGGTCAATAACTTCCTGTATACTTTGCAGTCTGATGCCGAGTGTGTGATCTGAAGTGTGTGTGTGATCCAACATGAACACACTCTTATCATCACGCTCACTCACTGCTATCGGTTCTAAACACACACAAACACACACACACACAATTAAAGCTCATTTTTTACCATTTTACTCAAACATTTGGATCAGATTATAATGGTTGGTTTTACCAAAAGTATATGGACATCTGACCATCTACAGATGTGATGTGTTAACTAACTAAAATCCCTGTAATTTCTCATTGAGGAATGTTGATTTTAAATAGTTTTGACTCATCCTTGCTAGTAAAGAATTAAACCTTCTGTAGATGCTCCTGTTATGTGTGTTTGTGTAAAACTCTACATGTTTGTACTTGTACTGGTTGTGTTAGAATCACTGCTTTCTGATCTTATTATCATTTTACATCCTGTCACAATGTCTTCGGATTTGAGGTTTGTAGTCACTTGAACAGATCTTAGTGCAATGGATTTCAAACCTTTTTACACCAAGTACCACCATTATTTCTTACATTAAATATATTACTGTATAGGCCTATTTGTTCAGCTATATTTTAAAACTAATATGATATAATGCACAGCACAGACCACTGAGAAATCTACTAACCCTAACTGGAAATATTGTCCTTCTTGTACTCTCTTTGTACTTTCATTTCAGTAGATCCTCTTACGTACCACCAGAAGGAGGCTGCGTATTTGTATTATAGTTTGAGAACCACAGTCTTAGTAGATTATGACATTGTTTTGAGAAGCCGAAGCTCAAACACTGTTGGATTCACCAAAACTGGATGCCTCGGTGTGTTTATGTGTTTGAGTTTGTGTGTGTTTACCTGGTTGACAGGTATTAAAATACAGTCCTGAATCTGCAGGTTGCAGTAATCGCTCTATGAGACCCCGAGACAGAACAGATGGAGAGAAGATAACCGGCCTTTTACTCTCCACATGCACCGGCTGTACCAGACTGTACGGTATTGGATGTTCCTCATTACCTACACACACACAATCAGGTGAGATTAATCATCACACATAATCACTACACTGGATTAATCCAGATCATTAAACATCATTTATTTATGAAACAAATCTATCCAACGCCTGTATCACCCTCTACTAACTGGACTTAAACAACAATGTTGACTATAGAGGAATAAACTGGTAAAGCAAAACTCCATTATGTGATTCACAATTCATTCTGTAATCAGTGATTTTTTTGTTTTGTTTTATATAATTTAATCAGGTAGCTGGATGGTTGGCGGTACAGATGGGTCAGTGTTCTCCAACGTCCTCTGTCATGTGTCGCCTGTAGCAGACACGCCCCGATAATGTGATCCACGCTGTGGTATTATTCAGATTATTCTTGGTCGTGTCTGTTTAAATCACTGCCTTCAATTTTGTCATGTTGGTGCCTCATCACACGTCTAGTTCTCTCAGTTATTACTGGTCATAAGTGTCTCTACTGCTGAAATAACAAACCTGTGGCTCAAAGGGACAGTAATCATTTTTACACTGAGCTTTCTTCTACCCATTTACACTTACCATACAGAACTCTGGACCGCAGGTTTATCATCTCAGCAGTAGAAACACTCATGACCAGAGATAACTGAGAGATCAGAGCCAGTGGAAAAGTGGGCGCTCAGACTTCAGCACTATTGTGAGTAACTGCAGTGGTTAGTTAGAAATGTAGAAGATAGAAAAGTGGGAGGGGCTTACGGTTACTGAGTGTGTAGAGGACTGGGTGGGAGGAGCCAACACCACTATATTTAGCAGTGATGGGTTTCACCAGTCGAACCCTCTCACAAAACTTCCTACCAAACTACACACACACACACACACACACACACACACACAAAGACACAAACATTGTTAGAGTTATGACAAGTTAAATTTTTTTTTTTATTAAATACTTGAAGCTGTTTTTACTTATGGTAATTTTATTTCTGCCTTTTTCCCATTTTTCTTCCATTTTTTTTCTTTTTTTGTAACCAGTTAGTTAGGTTATGTGCTAATCTCCAAGTTCCTCCACTTTTGTACAGGCACCTTGGGATACTGATTGATTCCTTACACAGGGTGTCTCTGTTAGTAATGGGTCGTTCGCGAATGATCCGATTCTACTGAATGGCTCTTTGAAATGAACGAAAGGAACAGAGTCGCACCTCTGGGAGCCGTTATATATATATTTAGTTTTGCGCAGTTCTTATCGACTGTAATCCACCCATTCCGCTTCCATCAGTAGAGGGAATCAATCAGTCATAATGAGAGCTGTTTATTGTCGAAATTCAAATCCAAAACACTTTCAGTATCGCGGAGAGCGAACGCGACACACACACACACACACACACACACACACACACACACATACACACACAGAGAGAGAGAGAGAGATAATATTATATTGTACAAACTTGCACAAGTGTTTTTATTTGCAAGTTCTGGCTTGTCACTGAATTTAACCGTTTTTGGTACACGAAGGTTATATTGACATGCTGACACCCCATCCCATTGGTTTGAATAGCAAGATGCTAATGGTTAGTTTAGCAAGGGAAACCCGAATCGCTGTCTGAGTAGCGCGTTCTAATAACCTGACTTATGAGGTCATTGACTTATTAGAATCCGCTCTACTGAAGCAGCTGCCTTTGTAGGCAGTAAGACAGCAAGGCAGCTCACTAGGTTTTCGAACACACCCTATGTAGAGCGCTCCCTAGCTTTTGTGTTATCACCTCAAACTGAAGCAGAAATTTGGCGCTTCACATTTTTAAAATACCGCCACCATTTTTAAATACAGTCAACATTTTTAAACACCGCGGTATACCGTAATACCACCCAACCCCAGCTTGTGGTTTTATCAGCCTGTATAAGTGTTCAGTTCAGTTTCAGATTTGGGGTTTATGTAAAAAGGTAAAGACTCTTATTTTGGTGAATGTTGCTGTTTCATTCATGCTGTTGTTTCACTCATGCTGCTGCTGTTTACACGCAAAAAAGAAACAGTTGGAGGGAAAAGACGTGGTAGACAGAAAGCTGCTGGAAGGTATTCAGAAACGGTAAAATAGCACCTAGTTGAATGGCGAACAAGGTATATATATTTTTATTGTTTATATAGTTAATTCACAGTACAAGGTGCTTCATGTCATAATCTCATTTGAAATATAAATGTATATGGGCGAACATATTTTCTGCTTATCTGTTTGGTGGGTTAAGGGCATTTGAGTGGAGCTGGTTTATGGGTTTTTTCATTTATGAGAAAGTGAACTGTGATTGTGATCTGAGTTGTTTTACACTAAAACATGCTGTTATATGTGTGTTGTTTCTGTACAGACAGTAATTGTGAACTATTTATTTTGTTTTGTTTAACTTAGCTCTTACGGTGAATTCTGGAATTAAAGACAATAAATCTCCATGAATTATCAGTTTTCGAGTTTTGACCATTAATCAGCTGGGTTCGCTACACAGGTCTCTAAGAAACGCTTGCTTGGACATCAGTGTTTAAATGCAGAAACATGCAGAGAGCAGGAGAGTAAATACTTACTTTCTTCTTACTGCGTAAATTTACCAACAGTAACTGCTGCGCCCTGAAACACAACAAAATCACACAACCAAAAAATGACTGTTGTTCTGACCTACATGGTGTTTTAACAAAAAAAATATGTGCAGTTTTCTTTTCTATGATCTTGTTTAGTTTCTCTTTACACCTGATGTGGATTTTGGAGATGTTTCTCCTTGGACTGAGGGATCTTGCCATGCATATAAACTGTGACCACCACTTTCTCCAAATCACCACTTTCTCCAGACTCCAGACCACCTCCTTCTTCAGATCACCACTTTCTTTAGACTATCACTTTACTTTAGATCAGAGCTTTTCCCAAGTCACCACTTTCTCCAGATCTCCACTTTTTTTGATCACTTTCTTTGGATCACCAAATTCTCCAGAACACAACTTCTCCTTCACACTTTTTTAGACCACTTTCTCCAAACTACCACTTTCATACCACTGCATACCTGATGTGGTGTAGTTTTAACACCGGATGCCCTTCCTGATTCAACCCTCCTTATTTTATCTGGGCTTGGGACCAGCACTGAGAGTGCACTATAAACACCCCCTTCCCGAAAGACATAGCCAATCATGTTTGTGTAGAACCCAGACAAGCCATAAACACCAGTGAGATTTAAAACACAGATCTTATTAGTAGTGGTTTAGTGCAATTTATTATTGCACCATCTGAGTGCCTCTAGTGTATAAAGACGAGAAATTAGCAAGAAAAATATTTACAGCACAAAAACACTCAAGAAAACCAAAACACATTTGCCATAATGTCTGTCAGCCCTCAGATTATTTCTACCTCTTGAAGAATCAAGTGAATTTATTAAAATGTGTTAAAAATAAGAAAGTTTAATGAGCACACATAGTTTTTATGGGAAAAAAGAAGAGCAACTATCATCAAAACCCCAAGAATATTCAACAACCACCACTGAATGTGCTAGTTTAGTTTGGACCACCAAGAAAACCATGAGAACAAGACTCTGTACCTGTTGTAGTTGGGTACAGCTCCCTTCTGCAGCGCTTTACCAGACTGTACGTCCACACGGCTGCAGCGCCACTGGTACTTGCCGTTGTATCTGGTGTCGGTTACGTGCAGGACGTCATTACAGCCGACACTCAGACCTGGCTGATCACGGAAACAGAGGTCGAGGTTCACGCGTACATAAAAGGAGTCGGCGCCGGTGAAGGAGTCTGAGGAGAGCTCACTGATCAGAGCAGAATAACCTGAAAGAAAGATGGAACAGTGGTCAGAGTTCTACAGTACAGGACCTCCACATGGGTTTAATTCAGGGCTGACACAGCTCTCTAGAACAGCAGGGGCAGTGTGGGCATGTGGAATTTAGTTAGCATGTTGCTAAAGGTCATTGAGAGGGCTGTTATCGTTTGCTAATCATGCTAATTTGATCACTGCTGAAGCTTCTGAAGGACTCAGACAACTTTGTGTGTGTGTGTGTGTGTGTGTGTGTGTGTGTGTGTGTGTGTGTCACCTTTGTGGTTGGGTCGGTGTTTAAGTGCAGCTGGTTCGTTCCACCACTGCATGGTGAAGTGTGCCACTTCTGCTGTACACTGAGTCATATCCACACCCCCTCCCGAAAACATCTCCTGCTCCAGCTACACACACACACACACACACATATTAAAACCGTACACTTATTATGAACTACACACTCGTCCTAACTGCACAGCATCTCTTACCTGGATTAGCTCAGTCCCCTCTGTGAGACCACACCTCTCCGCCACTGACCCCGCCCTCACCGTCTGTACAAATATACCTGTACGGTTACCCCCGATGATGGTGATGTCATCAGCCAGGCTGCTGTTTTTGGGTGGGGTGGGAGGCGAGAGATTTGATCTGCCAAAAAAAAAAACAGAAGTACAACAAGCAGTTCATGTGGAACTTCCAGGTGTCACAGGAAGTCCTTTGACTACATATAAGTGTGTGTGTGTGTGTGTGTGTGTGTTTACTCAGGTGTGCGTTTGGTGTTTGTAGCAGGTGAATCAGGAAAGAAGAGATGGGAGTGTAGAGATGTCGATGATTCAGTATCTACACACACACACACACACACACACACACACTGTATCATTACATCACAATTGTGAATCACACACATCTGTATTCACACTACAGACTTATTAATTTAAGTATTTGCCCCCTTCTCATTTTCTCTAGCTGCAGATTTGTCACATTTAGGCAGTACCTACACTATAAAGCCAAAACTATGTGGACGCCTGACCAAGAGCCTGACATGCCATTCCAAAACCATGCAGCTATAACAGCCTAAGCTCTTCTGAGAAAGCTTTTCCACAAGATTTTTGTGTGTCTGTTGTGCCTATTTAGTAAAAGAAACATTTGTAAAGTTAGACAGCATGTGGGGCAACCAAATTTGGGGTCAGGTCTGTGAAGTTCTTACTCCACTGGTTAAATCACGTCTTTATGGATATGGCCACTCAGGTGGCTCAGCTATAAATTACACTAGCATACTACCAAGCAGTGCTATTGGCCGGTCAGGTCTACATACAGACATGATGAGATCGGGGATGGGTGAACTGCCTAGCCTTCGGGAGGTGTACTTTTCGGTCTTCTACTTCATAATTTTTGGAACTGTGGAGTAAGGGCCACTTAATACCATTTGTTTTTGAAATGGGACGTCCAACAAGCTCATGGTCTGGTGTTTAAATGGCCATACAGCATTTATTAGAAGCCAATAAGGATGCAGAGCAGCGTTTTATATCCTGGAATGTGGGAACATCATTAGAAATCCGGTCCTGTAACACTAAATACACACGCCCGCTAACACACACAGACGTTTGTGTCGAAGATTTCAAACCTGTTATGTTGCTGGTTTCATCACTACCCCATGAGTCCAGATCAAACCTGAAACACACACACAAACATGGTTAATGTTTATATAAAGAATGTAAAAGTGTGTGTGTAGTATTTAATGAGTGTTTATTAGTCGATGTTTATGTAGTGAATGTGTGTGTGTATCATACTCAGTGTTGACTCTGCGGTTGATGGAGTTAATGCAGGGAGGAAACGGGAAAGTTGAAAGTCTGTTTATCTCCTTAGCATTGCCGCACACCTACACACACACACACACACACACACACACACATACACACACACACACACACACACACACACTTGTAATAAATAAGACATCAGTAGATACAGCAGTTACATGTGTGGGTTATATTGTGATACACACCGGACTGAACAAGTCTTCCTCTGAGGTGTATTGGAGATCTGTAACACACACACACACACACACACACACACTAATGTTACCAATGTCTACCCAAGAGCCTCCGCTGTCTACCACAGAGTTACCAATGTCTACCCAAGAGCCTTCAATTAATCCAAAAGGTGTTCAGTGGGGTTAAATTCAAGTCTTTGTGTAATTCACTAAAGGTCTTTCACACCAAACCCAAAAACCCATGTCTTTATGGACCTTGCTACATGCAGTTCAGTTATGGTTGAACAAGAAGATTGTGAGACTGAATCTTACCTTCTGCATGTTCACTGTTCTGACTGTTAGAGAGGGACTGTGAATGATAAACAAAAAAATAACAAATGAATGAACGTAACAGTGGATTCAGAACATATTCAGTCTGGATTCCATGTTCAGATAGTGGCAATGCAATGAATGCAAATACTGGAACATCATTGAAAAAAACCTTACACTTTCACATTTTAACAAAACACTGACCTAAAGCATACAGCTAAAACAACTGGAGTGGCTTCAGGGCAAGTCTTTGAATGTCCTTAAGTGGCTCAGCCAAAGTCCAGATTTCAACAACATCAAACATCTGTGGAAGGACCTCAAGGTTGCAGTTGACAGATGCTCGTGTTTAGGATCTGCCATGAGTAATGGGAGAAGCTGCCTAAATCCAGATGTGAAAAGCTTATTGAAACCTATCTGAGAAGACTTTCAGCTGTAGTTGCTGCCAGTGAGGCTTCTACAAAGGAATTAATAACGGGTCTAAATACTTTTGTGTAGATTCATGGTAATTTATAACAAAATAAAGATGCCAAGGGGTCTGAATACTTTCTGAATCCACTGACTAAATAAATGATGAAAACAATCAGTACACAACGAAAAAGACCTTAAACATTTTCAGTCTGTGTACATGCTCTGACGTGCTCAGGCATTTAGTACCTTTAGCTAAAACATTGTGTGTGTGTGTGTGTGTGTGTGTGTGTGTAAACTTCTGCAGTACCTGGTTGGACCGATCGTAGGGGGTCAAACTGAGTGAACAGCAGGGTCCGAAGCAACGTTCCTCACTAATCAAGGACAGAAATGACTACACACACACACACACACACACACACACACACACACACACACACACAGAGAGAGAGAGAAATAAAAATACAGCATAGCCGGTGGCACAGTGGTGCATCTGGTACAGTGGGTGCCACAAAGCAACATGATTTCTAAATTCTTGGGTTTGATCCTTGTCTGTGTTTATATGCAGGAGGTAAATTGACCATATAAAACACTGACCCTGACTAGGATAAAGCAATAGTAAAACAGACATTGAATAAAGGAATGAAGCCAATGTGTGTCAGGAACATCCTACAGGACAAATCAGAGTCACTTTGGCGGTTGGCTGGTGTGTACTAGCTACTATTATTAAATATTAAATCAGTTTATTTAAATGTGATTTGTTAATTGTGACCTTTTACAAATCCTCATCATTATAGTCTGTAATTCTGATATCATTCATTTTGGTCAAATTTTTACAGGGGTGTGTGTCCATGGTGTGTGTGTGTGTGTGTGTGTGTGTGTGTGTGTGTACTCACTCCGTGACTGCATGACTGTGAATGAGTGAACTCCTGCTGTTGGTTCTTCTCCTTCTCTTTATCCAGTTCTATCTGTAACCGCTCCACATCACCCTGCAGCTCGGTGATACGTTTGCGCAGACGGTTCTTATCCAGGAGGCAGTCGGTAAACTCCAGCTGCAGACTGTCTCTACTGCGCAGAGCCTAACACACACACAATATAATTTTATACTACATTTGTGGGTATGTTTGTGTACCCTTTAAAGTTCCCAGCAGAACACTGTTGTACAGACTCAATTGCTTTTGACAAATCATTGTGCCTTTACCAACAATTACTACAGCATGAGTCCATCAGGTTGAAAAATGCACTTGATTAGTACAGGCTCAGTGTATGTATGTATATTTATGTATAGAGGCTGGCTTCATATGATCTGCCATGAAGAATGAGACAAACTGCCTAAATTCAGGTCTGCAAAGCACAGCTGAAATTTCTGTCAAATGAAACTTTACTGGCTGAGCCCCAACTTACATGAGCGGTAAATTTCTGAGCAGCCTTATATATATTTTACCTTATTATTATAGATAATTAAGTATAGATTAATGGTATAAATGGTCATTATAAACATCTAAAAACAAATCCACAGGACGATAAAACTCACAGGATCTAAATACTTTCTGAATCCGCTGTATGTAGTGACGTGTAGTGTACCTGATCTCTCTCTCTTTCCAGTTCCATGATCTGGTTGAAGTAAGATAAACTTCTCTTATGCTCGGCCTCCCAGTCCAACTGCAGCGTCCTCAGCTTTACCTGTAACTGCTCACACTGAGACTCTAACTGCACACACACAAACACACAGTAAATAACACATCAGTACAACATGAACACGTTCATATATTAACTCGTCATCTTGTACAGTACGATGATTTATTTTACTCAGCAACTTAAGTACCTATTTATAAAAGTTAGGCGCCCAGGTCGCTCAGCGGGATATTCCGCTAGCACACCAATGCTGAGATCTGGGTTCAAATCTCAGAGGTGCTATTAGTCTGAGAGTGGGGGGATGGCCATCAGAAGTCCTGTGATGGATTGAAACCCTTTCCAGGGTATTTCTGCCTTGTGTTCAGTGTTTCCCACGATTGAACGTCCCACGATTGATGAGAATAATAAATATAGAAGTTGGGTGAAGGAAGAATAACAGTCAGGGGCTCAGATCCATAAATAAAATGTTTGTTCAACATGTCTGTTTAATGTGGGGCACCCAAGTGGTGCAGCGCTGGGATTCTGAACTTTCAGAGTTGGAATCTGAGCTCTGCTACTGGTCGGCTGGGCACCCCCTAGCAGGCACATTCATCAGTGCGGACAGTGCAGCGGACAAAATCAGCCACTAGTCTGCTGGGTGAGACTAAATTATACAGGACTAAGATCTTTGATGCTGTGTAAGGACCCTGGTTAATAGCCCGAGGCTCTTGTACAAAGGTAGAGGAACGAGGAGATCAGCAAGTGACTCTCCAGACGCATCAATCCACCAGGTGCAGGCAAATAAGAAGGGGTCGGTGGACTGCTGTTTCAGCACTTAATAAGTGCTAAGTGTTACTAAATATAAAAATCTGTCTCTTGATGGCATGCAAACAATCGAATTGTAAGTGTGGATGTTGACTGACCTTTTTATTACTGGCCTCGGCACTTTCCAGCTCCCCCTGCAGGCTGAGGATGCTAGTACAGAGTTCATGCCTCTGCTCTGCCGCTTCCCTCTGATCCTGCTTCAGAATATCCAGCAGAGCCTGAGTTTCACTAATGCGCCCATTCAGGGTGTCTGAGCGCTGCAGTGCTGCCACCTGACCAGCAGAGGTGCTGTCTGTGCCTAGTCCATTTAATCCCTCGGCACGGGTGCATGTTCCACTCATACTTCTGGGAGACTTTGAGTGGTTGGTGTCACCGCTAGCACTTTTCTCCACTTCTGCCAGTCTGTTCTTCAGCTGCTCCACCTTAAATAAGGAAGATGATTAAAATGGTTAGACTATTTATTTGTTTCAGTCAAACCTGTTATGTGGCCCACCTGGCATAAAGCTTAGTGGGATGGCTAAATGAATAGCTGGCAGAGGAGCAGGATGCAGATGACTGACAGTGCCGGTTCCTTTCATCGGCAGTCTCTGCACCTCATTTCTTCTCTGGTGTCCATTAATATTATGGCATGTGGGCATGATCCTGTAATCCGGGCTCCCCTGCCAAGCTATACGGAAGGTTACTAAACCCATTGCTGACAACTAAAATACATTTTATAAAACAAATGATATGCTTTTAACTTTGTGGAAAAGGTTTCTAGCTCTAGTGGCCTGGTTTTAATTGTAATAACACATTTAGGATAAATTGGGATGTCGATTGCAAGCCAGACATTCAACCTCAGAGCCTGACCTCACAAATGCACTAATCATCATTCATTACTTACTACTTTATTGAGAAAGCCTTGTCAGAGAAGATGAGGGTTTTTTTTAATTAATAGGTTCATATTAATGCCCACAGTTTAAAAATGGAATGTCCAACAAGCCCATGGCTAAGTGTTCAGATATTTAAGACATATAGTATACTTGATGCAAACAGTTATGGAAAACAGGTGATAGGTTTAGGATACACCATGTTTATTACTGCTGTGCAGCACAAGTGTTTAGAAATTTAAATTTGACATCAAACCACATAAAATGTGTCCTAACTTTATTGGTAACTGTTTCATACGATGTTAGAGATTCCTGTCTGAACGTAGCCTGATGCTATTCCTGGTGCATATTATAAAATTACAAAAACAAACCTGCCTGTACCAGCAAGCAGATTCTAGCTGGTAACCAGCCTCAGGTGATCAGACTACAGTCTGATGGTTTTAGATGAGATTTGGATGCTAGTTAATCTGTTTTTGCTACACAGACGGTTTAGATAAATATAGATGGTTCTTGAATGCTTGTTTTAGCTGATATTACTGGATTTTAATGATTTTAGATGCTGATCAGATAGGGAGGCCAACTGATAGCATTTTCAGGCTAGAAGACCAGCTAAACTACACCAAACCAGACCAGTGATGCTGGTCTAAGATGATTTTGCTGTGTAATTGATAAAGCTGGATTAAAACTGATCTAAGGTCAGTTATTGGTGATTTGATGGTTATGCTGCATTGAAGACTTGCTCGCGTATCAGATTTTTACTTAATGTCCATCTGACTTAAGCTGATTACAGAACAGCCTTTAGAATGGGCAGAGTGATCTAACCATAATAAACATTATATTAGAACCAGGAATGCACCCCCTACCCCCCGTTGAGCTGAACCAGGTGTGAGTCCAGGTGTGTGCAGGGTGACGGTGTGAATTTTACGGTACATAATGATCACCTATCCAGAAGGTTGATGTCTGATGTCCTGAAGTTTTAAACGTTTGTGTTTAAAGCACCAGCAAAAACTGCACACGAAGAATTACTAACAGTTCCCACAAAGCATTGCACCATTCAAATGAACACAATAATGCATGAGCAGCTCTGCTGATGAGTGGGTGGCACGTGGTCGCATTGTTTCTATGGTTCTGGGTTTGATCCTTGCTTCTGATCACTGTCTGTGAGGAGTAAACTGTGGTTCCAGGTGAACCCGAACCCAACACGACTCTGCCCAGGATCAAGAGGGGTGAAATTATTGGTGTTTTTACAAGAAGTTTGAAACAAAAGAGTCGATCTGACCCTGTTTGGACTTAGAAAAGCTAATTTCGTCACTCACAGCAGAGTGCTAATGCTGTTATCTTCAAATCTCTGTTGACGCAACACCACAATAATCACTGAACCGCCTGGCATTCATTTACCAGCTCCGGTTCTGTTAAATAATAACCAGACATATTCAATAAAATAATTCAGGTGTTATCTGATGTACAATATTGCTCACTGCTGCAGTTTTGTAGTAAAATAAGATGAATGGATCAGTGATGTCAGAATAAATTGATTCAGAATTATTACATCCTATTCTTTTCTTCACGTCCTTAGTTCTTTAGTCTCAGTTTTCATTTCTCACACTTCCCACATGTTTACTTACGTCTAAGCCGTGTTGTATTTGGTTGTATAATAATAACGTGTGTGTGTGTGTGTGTGTTACCTGTGTGAGTAAGTCTCTCTCGCGGTTGGAGGATTTACGTTGTTCCTCTAGAGCTCGTGAATACTTCACTGCCTGCTCCAGCAATCGTTCCTTTAACCTGCCTAATTCCCTCGATCCTGCTTCCCAGTCCAGTTTAAGCCTGTCACACACACACACACACACACACACACACAATTAAAACACACGACATGGTAAAATGTAATATGAATTGCCCCCAGATGTTTTTACTCTCAACTTTAAATTGCTCTAGTTTTATGTGTGTGTGTGTGTATGTGTGTATTTCTGTGTGAGTATAGTGTGTGGGTGCATGTGTGTGTAAGTGCAGGTGTGTACGTCCATGTGTATAGATGTGTGTGTGTGTGTGAGTAGGTATGTATGTGTGTATGGGTGAGAATGTGTGTGTACAGTGTATCACAAAAGTGAGTACACCCCTCACATTTCTGCAAATATTTCATTATATCTTTTCATGGGAAAACACTATAGACATGAAACTTGGATATAACTTAGAGTAGTCAGTGTACAGCTTGTATAGGGCCAGTGATAGCTCAGTGGTTAAGGTACTGGACTAGTAAACAGAAGGTTGCCGGTTCAAGCCCCGCCACCACCAAGTTGCCACTGTTGGGTCCCTGAGCAAGGCCCTTAACCCTCAATTGCTCATCGTGTTCCGCTCATTGCTCATTCCGCTGCTTTGGATAAAAGCGTCTGCTAAATGCTGTAAATGTAAATGTATAGCAGTGTAGATTTACTGTCTTCTGAAAATAACTCAACACACAGCCATTAATGTCTAAATAGCTGCAACATAAGTGAGTACACCCCACAGTGAACATGTCCAAATTGTGCCCAAATGTGTCGTTGTCCCTCCCTGGTGTCATGTGTCAAGGTCCCAGGTGTAAATGGGGAGCAGGGCTGTTAAATTTGGTGTTTTGGGTACAATTCTCTCATACTGGCCACTGGATATTCAACATGACACCTCATGGCAAATAACTCTCTGAGGATGTGAGAAATAGAATTGTTGCTCTCCACAAAGATGGCCTGGGCTATAAGAAGATTGCTAACACCCTGAAACTGAGCTACAGCATGGTGGCCAAGGTCATACAGCGGTTTTCCAGGACAGGTTCCACTCGGAACAGGCTTCGCCAGGGTCGACCAAAGAAGTTGAGTCCACGTGTTCGGCGTCATATCCAGAGGTTGGCTTTAAAAAATAGACACATGAGTGCTGCCAGCATTGCTGCAGAGGTTGAAGACGTGGGAGGTCAGCCTGTCAGTGCTCAGACCATACACCGCACACTGCATCAACTCGGTCTGCATGGTCGTCATCCCAGAAGGAAGCTGACGCACAAGAAAGCCAGCAAACAGTTTGCTGAAGACAAGCAGTCCAAGAACATGGATTACTGGAATGCCCTGTGGTCTGACGAGACCAAGATAAACTTGTTTGGCTCAGATGGTGTCCAGCATGTGTGGCGGCACCCTGGTGAGAAGTACCAAGACAACTGTATCTTGCCTACAGTCAAGCATGGTGGTGGTAGCATCATGGTCTTGGGCTGCATGAGTGTTGCTGGCACTGGGGAGCTGCAGTTCATTGAGGGAAACATGAATTCCAACATGTACTGTGACATTCTGAAACAGAGCATGATCCCCTCCCTTCGAAAACTGGGTCTCATGGCAGTTTTCCAACAGGATAACGACCCCAAACACAACCTCCAAGATGACAACTGCCTTGCTGAGGAAGCTGAAGGTAAAGGTGATGGACTAAACCCAATTGAGCACCTGTGGCGCATCCTCAAGTGGAAGGTGGAGGAGTTCAAGGTGTCTAACATCCACCAGCTCCGTGATGTCATCATGGAGGAGTGGAAGAGGATTCCAGTAGCAACCTGTGCAGCTCTGGTGAATTCCATGCCCAGGAGGGTTAAGGCAGTGCTGGATAATAATGGTGGTCACACAAAATATTGACACTTTGGGCACAATTTGGACATGTTCACTGTGGGGTGTACTCACTTATGTTGCCAGCTATTTAGACATTAATGGCTGTGTGTTGAGGTATTTTCAGAAGACAGTAAATCTACACTGCTATACAAGCTGTACACTGACTACTCTAAGGTTTTAGTTCTATAGTGTTGTCCCATGAAAAGATATAATGAAATATTTGCAGAAATGTGAGGGGTGTACTCACTTTTGTGATACACTGTAGGTATATGTGCAGGTGTGTCTGTGTAGGTAAATGTGTAAGTGTGTGTAGGTATTGTGTAGGTTTGTGTAGCTATATGTGGTGTGTATGTGTAGGTGTATGTATGTATGTGCATAGATGTGTATGTGTGTGTAGTTATGTATGTGTGTGTATGGGTAGATATGATATGTGTGTGTAGGTATTGTGTAGGTTTGTGTAGCTATATGTGGTGTGTATGTGTAGGTGTATGTAGGTATGTGTATAGATGTGTGTGTAGGTATGGGTAGATATGTACTGTATGTGTAGGTATGTATGTGTAGGTGTGTGTGTGTAGGTATGATATGTATGTGTGTGTTGGTGTGTGTGTTGGTATATAGGTGTGTGTGTGTGTTTACCTCTCCAATTGACTCAGTTCTTGTCTAAAATCCTGATTTTTTTTTTCTGCTCGACTCCGTTCGTCCTCGGCCACACGACACCGCTGAGAGAAACGCCGCTCACACATGCGACTGTTACGCAGCTGCTCTCGCAACTTTCTCACCTCCAGCAGCAGGAATTGGGTTAGACCTTCAGGACCTTCCTCATCTACACACACACACACACACACACACAGACAAAACAAATGTACATGTATGTAAAGTCAGATTTAGTGTCTATAGCATCACTGCACACACACACACACCAAGCATCATGGAGCAGCGCTGTGTGGCTTGTTGGCCCGTTAGATGTGTGTACTGTTCAGGATGGTAGAACTCCAGAGATTCCATGAAGGCCTGCAGTCCACGTGGGCCACGCCCTCTTAGGATATCCAGTAAACGACCTGCCAAGAGACACCAAACACCAACCAATCAGAATCAATCAAAATAATAATAATGTACTGTGCAGAACTGTAGAGCCAATAAGCTAGTGCTGAAGTACAGGTGAAACGTTTCCAAAAGTAAACAAGAGGGAACAAGAGGGTCTGAAAATAGGAACAGTAGGGTGAGTTCAGCATGAAGAAAGAGCACTGAGGTAGGTGGCAGTAAAGGAAAAGGAGCAGGGACAGTGGCAGTAGTCAGAAATGAGGGGCAGTAAAGTAAGAGTCAGTAGGGCAATAGGGAGGGGGAAGTGCACAAGTGGGTAATGTATGGGGATTTTGCACTCTAACCAGTAAATGTAAAGGAGCAGGGCAATGGACAGTAGAGATGAAGATTAATAAGGAAAGTCAACGCAGTAGGTGTACAAAGGGCAAGAGGGGCAGCAAGGTAAAGATCAGTTGGGTCAGTAATGAAATGGTCAGGGTGCCAACTCAAATGTGGACCTCTGAAAAGCTTGAGATAACTTCTATTTTTTACTGTACTGGGTACTTTTATTGTCCCTTACCGGATGATAAGGTAAGGTTCAGTAAGAGCAATAAGGTAAAGGAGAGTAAAGGTGTTACTGTGAATGGAACTGTAGTGAAGGGAAAAGACAGTAATGTGGAGTAAAGTAGGAGCAATAAGGTGGAGTAAAGTAGGAGCGATAAGGTGGAGTAAATAGGGACAGTAATGTAAGGAAAAGTAGGTGTAGTAATGTGAGGAGCTGTAGTGGCAGCAAGGTAAATGTTAAAAAGCAGCAAGTGCGGTAAGGTGAGGAGCAAAAGGGTCAGTAAGGTGTGGTGGAGTAAAAGCAGTGGAGTCAGTAAGGTGAGGAGCAACACGGGCTGTTAAGGGAAGTAGGGACAGTAAGGTGAGGGGCAATAGGGGCTGGAAGGGTAAATGAGAACAGTAATGTAAGGAGCAAAGATGTCAGTAATGTGTGGTGGAGTAAGGCAGTGGAGTCAGTAAAGTTAGAGGCAAACTTAGATGTTGGGGAAGTAGGGACAGACG
Source organism: Trichomycterus rosablanca (assembly GCF_030014385.1). Taxonomy (NCBI): domain Eukaryota; kingdom Metazoa; phylum Chordata; class Actinopteri; order Siluriformes; family Trichomycteridae; genus Trichomycterus; species Trichomycterus rosablanca. The sequence goes on from NC_085989.1 coordinate 55,471,368, forward strand.
AGTGAGGGGGAACAGGAAATGTAGGAGCAGTAGGGACAGTAAGATGATGAGTAATAAAGGCTGTTAGGGGCAGTAGGGACACAAAGGTGAGAAACAATAGGGCTGTTATGTCGGGACAGTAGGGACAGTGAGATGATGAGTAATAGGGGCTGACGGGCAGTAGGGACAGTAAGGTGATGAGTAATAAAGGCTGTTAGGGGCAGTAGGGACAATAAGGTGAGAGGCAATAGGGCTGTTATGTTGAGACAGTAGGGACAGTAAGGTGAGGAGCAAATGGGGCTGTTAGGGGGAGTAGAGACAGTAAGGTGAGGGGCAACAGGGGCTGGTGGGGAAGAGTAGGGGCAGTAAGATGAGGAGAAACAGGGGCTGTTAGGGAGAGTAGGGACAGAAAAGCAAGGGGAAATAGAAAATGTTAGGGGCAGTAGGGACAGAAGGGTGAGAGGCAAAAGGAAATGTTAAGGGCATTAAGGACAGTGAGATAATAAGTAATGGGGCTGGCAGGGGCAGTAGGGACACTAAGATGATGAGTAATAAAGGCTGTTGGGGGCAGTAGGGACACTAAGGTAAGAAGCAAATGGGGCTGTTAGGGGCAGTAGGGACAGTAAGGTGAGGAGCAAAAGGGGCTGTTAGAGGCAGTAGAAATAGTAAGGTGAGAGGCAATGGGGCTATTAGAGATATTAGGTACAGTAAGATGACAGGCAAAAGGTCTGTTAAGTCAGGGACAGTAAGGTGAGAAGCAATAGAGGCTGTTATGTCAGGGGCAGTAGGGACAGTAAGGTGATAAGCAATAGGGGCTGTTGTGTCAGGGCAGTAGGGGCAGTAAGGTGAAAAGCAATAGAGGCTGTTAGAGATATTAGTCAGGGGCAGTGGGGGGCATTAAAACACTGGCCTCTCACCAGCTTTACTAATGCGTAGAGGGAGCTGAGTGGAGTTGAGCACTTCGTCCTCATCCTGCTCGTCGATGACTTTACACTGCCGCAGATACGGTGTCAGTTTAGCTGGGTTTAGAATTCGAGTCAGTTTGTGCCTCACACCCTCCACTCGATCCCATAATTCCTCACACCTCTCCTCAGTCCACGAGGACACCACGGGGGTAACTTCACCCTCCAGCACCCACTCGCTTTCACCTACAAAAAACAGACAGAGATACAGAGAGCAACAGTTGTTCAATTCTTACTGGTTAATGGTTTGTACATGGTTAGTGAGAGTGGGTGGGTGGTGGAGTAATAGGACCCTGGGTGGGTTGCCAAATATACAAACCAATGGACAAAAGAAGAATAACAGAGTATTATGACGAGCTTTTTTCTTGCTTTTTTGTAACATGACTCAGTAGTGATAATGGCGGTAAGTCATGTTAAGAGTTGTGTCCTTCTGCATTGTCATTTTGGTGGGCAGAGGGGGCATGGATGTACCAGTGTTAGTTTCTCCTAAAGGACAATCACCTGTACCTGTGTGAGCTCCAGGTAGATGTTTTTCTACATATCATGGTTTCTCCCTCTCAGATTTGCCAGGTTTGGTCGAGTTCTCCTGGGGGCTCTTGCTGGGAACCCGGTGTCTTTCCATGTTTATGATGGAGCCTCATGATGGACCCACCCATTGAGAGTGGATTGCCCCAGATGCGGCATGTTGTCCCTTTTCCAGAGCAGACACCACCCATAAAACCACGCTATGCACAGGGTGCACCAGTTGGTGGTGTTGGGGTGTCGCTTGTCCATAGCTGGTCCAAGCTGGTTCTCAGGGCTCCCTGTCTTTCCTTTCCTCCTTAGTCAAGCGTTCTGCACTTGGCTTTACATCTCTAGCAAAGCAGCACTGCTGGGTACCACACTGAGTTTTCTGTGAGTAAGGTGAACTGGCGGCTCTAAATTGCCTCTAGGTGTAAGAGAATGAGTAAATGTGTAAATGAGTGTAAACATGTGATCTGAATTTGTGTGACCTGATTCTGACCATGACGTTACAGTGGGTGGTTCCTCTCGGCTGATACTTGGCTTATGTTGAGTACCGTGTAGGTGTGACCGTTAGCTATTGCTGTTACTGTATCTATATCTTTGAGTCTGGGATTTTCCCAACGTCCTTCACGTGAGCAGCTGTAACTGGTATGAAGATGGTGGGTTTTGACTGGTTACGGGAGTCTTTAACTCTCCCGCTCTGTCTCATTACTCAGGAATGCAAACACAAGAGTCTGAACCTCCCTCATCTACAGTCTGATAAACATCTCACTGACAGACACAAAGGTGAAGAAAAGTCTGAGTGTTGATGCCGCCGGACACGGAACCTCTGACAGTATGGAATGTGAAACTACCATGGAAACATCGAGACAACTTCATGATGGTACATGTTCCTCTCACCGTTTACCCACATCTCTGATCCAAAGTCACGTTACTAGCAGCTCCACGGGTACCAACATGTCTCACCATGTCTCATGTCTCTCCACTTCTCACCTGATTTAGATTGAAGATTTCTGTCTTGATTTTGCATAAATCGGTGCAATCAAGAAGCAAATCAAGAGCAGATGTAGCTCAGGAGTTACTGCACTGGACTAGTGATCAGAAGGTTGTTGGTTTAATCCCCACAATCTCCAAGTTACATGAGCAACATCTCTCAATTGCTAGCGGTGCATTCTGTCATATTTGTACTTGAACTTTGAATAAAGGCATCTGCTAAATGCTGTAGATGTGGACCAGGATGAAATATCTTCTACATTTGTATGAATTTCACGTTCATGAATTTGGTGCTGCATAGCCAAATGAGCCCTAAAAAGCTGGGTTCAATTCTCACCTGCCGCCACTATCTGTCACTGTCACAGCTTGATAAAAGCTTGACTTACAGACATTTTAAATGTTATTAAGCTATTTCCATTTATATTTTATGTTTCTGAAGTTGATCAGAGTGTCTAGGAACTTTCAAGCAGTAATCCATGACTTCCTGTTTTACTGTGGTATATATATTAGGTGACACAGAGGTCAAATTTTTAGTGATTCCACATAGGAAACACAATTCAGGCTAAACAGAGCTTCACTTGTTTTAAAAGTGTCTGTGTGGGGTTGCTTACATTTGTGTTTAGGTGACAGGAAAGGGTTTTTTGGCAAGGCTTATAAGAGGTTACATGGATGAGGTGTCTGATGGTGGTTTTGGAGACTTGGTGCCCTCCAGATGCTACTTTTATCTGTAACTCTCCAAAAGTCATCCTTCTGAACGTTTTGCCTACCGTCCTTTACACAGTGCAACTTGGGTTCTCGGGGAAGTGTGTCACCGGTCTGGTAAATTGTAACTTTTTTTAATGACTGCTGTAGATTTGGGCATTTGCAGCCTAGTAGCTGTAACATTCTTAATCATTACCTGCATTATAAAGGTCCACACATTTATTCATTGTGTTTTAACGCTTTATCCCATCAGGGTCATGGTGGGTACAATTCACTGGGTAAAAGGTAGGAAACACTCCAAACAGGTTGCCAGTCTATTACAGTGCACACACACTCATACCTAGGGGCAATTTTGTATCACTCTATCCCCAATAGAGCGGCACGGTGGCTCTGTAGGTAGCACTGTTGCCTCACAGCATGGGTTTCACACAGTCCACAGTCCAAAAATATGAAGTCAGGTTTATTGGAGACACTAAATTGCCCTATAGGTGAATGGGTGTATGCGTGTCTGCCCTACAATGAACTGGCGCCCCATCCAGGGTGTTACTGTGTGCCTTACACCCATTGAAAAGCTGGAATATGCTCCAGCACCAGACCCCCCACCTCCATGAGTCTAACTGGTTAAGAAAGTAGTTAAGAAAGTGAGTGAGTGTTTCCCCAATTAACCTGACTGAATGTCTTGGGATTGTGAACGGAAAACGGAGCACCCGGTGGAAACCCACACAGACACAGGTGAACATGTCACCTCCACCTGGGAATTACACCCAGGACCTTTTTGCCGTGAGGCGACAGTGCTACCCACCGAGCCATTGTTCCGCCCCAGGTCCTCACACTTTTCCCTTATTTGAATTGTGTGTTCTCATATTTCCTATGTAGAACTACTACAAGAACTTCACCTCTGTCACCCTAATATACTGTATATACCCCAGTAAAACAGTAAAACAGGAGGTCATGGATTAATGCTTGAAAGTTCCTAAACACTCTGATCAGCTTAAAACAAGAAAATATAATGTTGAATATATGTTCTTATACTTCTATACTAATAACTACCAACATACACACGAGTGTGTGTACGTCCAGATAAGAATTACGCCACTTTGTTGTGACTGGTGAGTGTGTTGAACATTGTACATTATTAGATCTTATCCTGTAATCTAGAGCGGCTCTGAATAACATTTCATGACAAAAAAAAATTTCCTTTATTTTGTTTGCTTAAAAATAATTAGTTAATGTAATTTTTGAAAATAAAATCTTGTAATTAAATAGCAATGTCTGTGGTTAATATTTACTGCCCCCACAGAAGAATCACATGATCCCCAGGTCATATGTTTTAAAGTCAAACAGAAGTAAATGAGCTGAATTAAATAAAATGTAAATAATTTGTTTAGTAAATGTAGTTCCTACCGCTCATGGTTCAGCTACTGAACTCCACTTTCCTTCCACATGAACTGAGTAAAGAGAGTAAAAAAGAGGTGTGGAGCTCTACTATTTACCCTCCCTACACACACACACACACACACACACACACACACACTCACACACACACACACACACACCTTCATCCTGAGTTTTCTCAGCAGTAGCACTACACACATTTCCTCCTGCAGTGTGTTTATATTGCAGCACAGATTGAATGAAGGAATGAACTTAGCAAGCACTGTACATTTAAACACACTTACACCGATCAGGCATAACATTGTGACCACCTTCCTAATATTGTGTTCGTCCCACTTTTGCTGCCAAAACAGCCATGCAGCTGTGATGCTCTGTGTATTCTGACACCTTTCTATCAGAACCAGCATGAACTTCTTCAGCAGTTAGAGCTACAGGAGCCACACGGGCCAGCCTTCACTCCCCACATGCCTCAATGAGCCTTGGCTGCCCATGGTCCTGTCGGTTTATCACTGTTCCTTCCTTGGACCACTTTTGATAGATACTGACCACTGCAGACCGGGACACACCCCACAAGAGCTGCAGTTTTGGAGATGCTCTGACTCAGGCATCTAGCCATCACAATCTGACCCTCGTCAAACACAGATCCTCACGCTCGCCCATTTTTCCTGCTTCTATCATCAACTTTGAGGATAAAATGTTCACTTGCTGCCTAATATACCCCCCCCCCCCCCCCCCCCCCTAACAGGTCCCGTGATGAAGAGATAATCTGTGTTATTCACTTCATCTGTGAGTGGTCATAATGTTATGCCGGCTCGGTGTATCTTGAACATACATTAATTGACCACATTTCGATGCACTTTGTATACAATTACCAACTGAAACCCATCTATCACTACATTGGCCGGCAAAGCATTCTTAACACTTCATTGACACTAACATGATCATAACATAAGATGCATTTAAAAAACTGCTCAATTAATTAGACACAGAACATTCCTGTGACAAGTTTGGACATTTACATTTATCCAAAGACTTACAGTTGTGTCCTAATACCATCTGAGCAGTTGAGGGTTTTGCTCAGGGGCCCAACTTGGCAGTGGTAAGGTTTGAAGCAGCAGCTTTCTGATTACAAGTCCAGTATCTTAACATCTGAGCTACCATTGCCCACTGGACAGGCAGCAGGGAGAACACAGAGGAGTTTAATTTACTTTAAACAAACAGTTTCATTATTTTTGTAGCTCATTACAGCCAGTTTTGAAAACCAAACAAAACCCTTTAAAGATAAAACATGAGCTTTTCAGATTTATGGCTTTCTAGCTCATTTTGTTCATCACCATTGTGTCACAAAAACAGAGGAAGAACACACATGGTGAAACACAGTGTACAATATTTATACAACAGGTAAATACAACCCTAAATCAGAAAAAGTTGGGACATTTATTTGATGTCAGACAGGATGAACCTGAGATATTTCATGTTTTATCTGCTCAACTTCATTTCATTTATTAATAAACATCCATTCCTGCATTTCAGGCCTGCAACACATTCCAAAAAAGTTAGGACAGTAAAGCATTTACCACTTTGTAATGTTGTCGTTCCTTTTCATCACTTAAAAGATGTTTTGGCACCGAGGAGACCAAGTGATTTAGTGTTTCAGCTCTTATTTTGTTTCGTTCTTCCTGCAAACACGTATTAAGATGTGCAGCAAGTACGGGGGATCGTCGTTGTTTCAAAATTCTCCACACATTCTCTATTGAGAACAGATCAGGACTGCAGGCAGGCCAGTCCAGTACCCGTACCCTCTTCTTCTGCAGCCACGTCTTTGTAATGTGTGCAGCAGGTGGTTTTGCATCGTCTTGTTGAAAAATGCTGGACGTCCCTGGAAAAGACGATGTCTTGAAGGCAGCACATGTTGCTCTAAGATCTCAATGTACTTTTTCTCAATGGGGCTTGAAGCAGCAACCTTTTGATTTCTAGTCCAATATCTTAACTGCTGAGTTACCACAGCTCACCTTTCATTATGACAAATAATTCTGAATGAATACGTTCTCATAACCTTACATATTTTGGCAAAAATGATCCCCAAACCTTGTGAAAAATGTTTTATAAACAGTTGACCCTATTTTGTAATTGTAATTAACTAAATAAAGTCATGTTTTAACTGGAGTTTTATTTTGTATTAAAGATCTTATTTCCTTTGAACTCGTGACTGAATCATGGTGTGATGGGAAATGTTTCTCAACTGCAGTTATCTAAACACTGTATTATTCATGAGTCTAACAGGAAGATAAAAACAATCACACACCTGTAGATTTAGCCACTACAGCATTAGTGAGATTAGGAACTGATGCTGGTCAATAAAAACTGATTTAAAGTCTGTGTTTCAGTTTATTTAATGCTGAAGGTATTTCAGGTTCTTCCATACTAATCCATTTCTTTATGAATCCTGTGTAAATGTTATATTAGTACACTGTAGTATTAAAAGTTCTATTTATGGATGATTCCTCCTCCACTACACTTCACAGTTAGAACTATGGTAGTAAACTGGTGTATTTTCCTGGTGTTCCAAAAGCCTAGATTCTTGTCAGATTGACATAAATTACTTGTAATCTAACACTAAATGTATTGTTGCTGCTTCACAGTCCAGTGGTTTATGGCTTTATTAGTGAGCCATTGTTGCTCCTAAACTTCTTAACAGCACTTCTAGACTCAGGTTTGTGTGTGGTCATTTTGTACACCTGTTAGCAATTGGTGTACCTGAAATATATAGACTTAGATATAAATCTACTTAGAGGTTGCAGTCTTTGTATTTATTGCACTGTAGCACTCTGCATTTATAGCAGTTGTAACCCAGTGGTTAAGGTACTGGGCTAGTAATCCAAAGATCACTCGTTCAAGCCCCACCACTGCCAGGTTGCCACTGTTGGGCCATTGAGCAAGGCCCTCAACCCTTAATTGCTAAGACAGTACACGGTCACAGTACTGTGAGTCGCATTGAATAAAAGCTTTTGCTAAATGCTGTAAGTGTATTTTTTTTTTAATCTACACTGTGTGTATTGTGATGTTTGTACTTGTGTTCTGTGTTGCACCTTGAGTTTCCTTTTAATACGTGTTTAGCTAACATGACAATTAAGCCTCTTGTATATTTAATCATGAATCACAGGATGTGGAAAAATTCAAAGATTTGTAGTTTGGCTCCCTCTACTGACTGAAAGGTGACCCACATGTATAATAAAAGCATTACACACATCTACAACCCCAACTGTTCCACTTGTCTGTTGAAATTATAACTGATTTTCCTGATTATCTAGACTGATTACCTGGAGGTTGGAGAAAGCTCATTTAAGATGTACAAAACCTGGAACAAGGTCGTTCACAGACAGGGTAAACTGTAGACAGACAGAATTGTTTTCTTTTCACCTCTTTAATTTACTATATTAAAAAAACCCAAATGCTCAGATTGAACAAAGACAATCTAATACATTAAGTTTTGTATCACTGCTGCTTATTTAAATTATCGATTTTCTTTTTTCCTGCGACACTTGCTAAGCATTTAAAATTCTTAGATTATTAAAGTAAAGAAAGATTCTGTGTTAAAATAAGTGGTTGAGAGTTTTAACATGATGCTGATGATCTGAAATAGTGTAAAGAAACATTAACATAAAAAACATATTTTATTTCATTTACATTCACATTTCATTTGTCTCTTGTCAGATGCTAATTGTAGAGTTTAGTTGTTCCAGGCAGGGTTTTTTTTTTCCATAAAAAGGTGCTCAGTTAAAAAAATAAACTAATACTGTAGTGTAAAATTAATTACACACTGATTAATAGATCACAGAGACACAGAAGCTGCATGTTTGTATCTAAACATCTAATATTAATTGTTAGGACCCTGTGGTGACTGCAGGGGTGAATGGAGTCGAGAACATTCAGGGTTCAGTCATGTAGGGGGAGAACAAACAGCTACCACAGAAATCCACAAAGACAAATATAAAATATAAATATTATTTATATTTATTAAAGCTGTTGAAATAGATAATAAACTGAATGTACAACATTTACAGGTCACATTATTTACATTATGGAAACCAGACCCTGGGTGGCGCTAAAGTCAAAAGTCAAAGTGAACTTTATTGTCATTCAGACTACACAGCTAGGAGTGCACAGCTGAACGAGATTGCGTTTCTCAAGCTTCAGTGTGCATAATATGAAAAAAAGAGCATATACAAGACAAAATTTACATTAAGTTTTTTAAAAAGATATACATTAAGTAAAAAAAAAATAATAATAATTAAAAATATTGAACAGACATTGTAGACAGACATAAAATACACGTTAAGTAAAGTAAAAAATATGTACACATTAAGTAAGAAATATTGCACATAATTTGCAGTGGTGAGGTACCGGTGTAATAAATAAATAAAATGCCTGGTGTTAAACACTTAAGTTATTGCACAGAATATAATAGAAGGGTAGCAGCATGATGTAAACAGAATCTGTCCTACTTCAGTCTTTTGTGATTTTTTCTCTAAAAACCAAACGAAAATAAAAGGACCATTCACATGATTGTTTCTTACTGTAAATTCATAACTACATGGGTTCGATCCCTCTTCTGGTGTATCTGAACAGAGGAACTGTAACTATGGGTAAAGTACAGGAGATCTACTGTCCAGAATCCACAATAGAAACAAAATAAAGACTGATAAATCATACAGTACACAACACATCCTGATTATTGCTGTTATTACAAATAAAACCGCTAAACACCAAGTTTGACCTAGCTTAACACCTCCAAGACAAAGGAGATCATCGTGGACTTCAGGAGAACAAAGAGGTCAGAGTGTGAAATTCCTTGGGGTCCACATATCCAACAATCTAACATGGACACAGAACACCTCGTACCTGAACATGAGAGCACATCAAAGACTCTATTTCCTGAGAAAGCTAAAACAAGCTCAGCTTCCTCAAAAACTCCTGGTGAACTTCTACCGCAGCACCATCGAGAGTGTTCTATCCAACTGCATGACTGTGTGGTACTTCAGCTGCACAGCCTCAGAGAGGAAGGACCTACATCGGGTGGTCAGAGCGGCGGAACGTATCATCGGGACCGAACTCCCCAAATTGGACAGTGTTTACAACAGCAGTGAAGGAGCTGATGTGAAGGAGCGTGCACACACACACACACACGCCTCTACTTTTGGAAACAACGGGAGGAACGTACTGAATGTAGCAGAGAAAAAAGTGAAACTACAGTATCGATCCCACCACGCTAGTATCGATCCGATTCCGATACCAACGTTGGTATCGATACTATCGATATTTGGATCGATCCGCCCACCACTAGTTCCCACAGGGACGCAATTCAACAAACAAGTAGTTCTCCACCAAAACAGTGCAGTAATACACTCAACATAAATGTCAACCACCAACACCATTACAGAAGTAGTACTAATACTTAGTACTACTTCTACTACTTACTACTATTACTACTTAGTAGTAATTGTGGCGCGCTACGAGTAAAGGCGCCAACGGGCTCTGCACGTTCCAGTGTTGCCAGATTGGGCGGTTATCCGCCAAACTGGGCGGATTTTGTTGGAAAACAATTTAATAGCAGTTAAATAACACTTCAATTTAAAAGAAAATCTTCTGTTTTAAGAAGCTCCAGCATTGTAGAAGGCTATTAAAAGTAAATTCAATTTTCAATGCCAATTTGGCTTATAAGTGTTGGTCAGTCTGTATCATATTGTTGAAAGAAAATTTAAATTTGTTTTCAATACGTTCATGCTAGCATGTTCTGGGGTTCAGTTGAGTGTCATAATTACAAACAAGTTGGCAGCCAAATGATAAAGTATTGTAAAGGAATATCTTTGAAATTCTTCCTCATAATGTTAAGGTTATAGGCTATATTTTGGTTTTTCACTAGTCAGGGAAAACGAAGAGAAAAAAAGCTCATTATTATTATGTGGCTCTTCGTGATGTAATTCTACATGGCACTAACTGCCTGTATAGGTAAATAAATGAGTGACCACATAAAAAAGGTATCAGTTTCTGTGCCACTCCTGTGTGAGCAATGGTCTCAGTCTGGCCACCCATATGAAAATTGTCTGGCTCCGCCACAGTTCACAGGGTCCTGATGACTATATTTAATTAATATTGTGTATCATATGGAGAGTTCTGTATCTAAACAAAACGATTTTGTCTGCTAAATGATTTCAGATTTAGTGGACACCAAATTCCCAATTAAAACCAGATTTTTGTAGTTATCTGATTATACAAGTGATCAGGTAAATAACATACTATTAAAAACTAAAATCTGAGAGATTTGAGATTCGAATGAAACTAAACAACAATAATTAATAAATAATATCAAGGTAACTGCACAAAATAATCATGACGAATTTGATATAAAAAAATAAAATGTTTATTTTACTCAACTAATTACAATCTCAATTGATAAAAAACGACTTTACAGTCTTACTATCAGAAAATATAATTTAGCAAAAGCTTTAATAGATACAGAGACTGCAGAAAAACGACTGAGTGAATGAACACTGATCTGAGGTAAGATATTGTAGCGACCCGCTGTTGTGGATGAGAAGGGGGCGGAGCTTTACCCAGAAGGACTTGCGGGTGCGGCGTTAAGGTCTACCGTGACCGTGTTATTCAGCACTGGAAAGGGGTTGGCTATGCTGAGAAATATGGCGATCCGGCTATGAGCTGTGGCCTATCGGTTTTTGGCTGTGCGGCTAAAGGCTGTGTGGCCGTGGGAATGAGGGTATGAGGGTATGAGGGTATGAAGGTATGAATGTCTATGTGTGTGAATGGGTGTTTGTCCACATATTCACAGAAAGAGCAATTTCCCATCCCTCTTCGACGCTGTGGAAACGCCACAATATATTAGATGATAAAATGCAATGATTCTTGTTGGATGTTATCCAGAAAGCCACATTTTAAACATTGAACATTAATTCTGTGTAATTCTGAAATAGGTGTGATTAAAACTAATAAAATGAGGGAAAATCACTATAATGTGAATTGTATAAAATGTAATTTATTGAATATGATCATGATACTAAACATACCGTGCTGTTCTCTTTAGTGAGGACACAGGCTCATGGCCTGGTAAAATGCTGATTCACTTACAAACTTACTTTTATTTAGAGAGCGAGATAGAGAGAGAGAGAGAGAGAGACAGGATTACCTTTAGTTTTCTTATGGGTCAGTTAAGAATCACACTATAAAGCAGATTTCCAAATGACCAATTTCCTTTCAGGTGAGCGTAGTTTCACTCAGGATGTGTGTGTGTGTGTTTATTAAGATAAGATAAGATAAGATAATCCTTTATTAATCCCACAGTGGGGAAATTCACATCGTTAGACAAGAAATGGTAACACATTGGGAGAGTAGGAGATAAAAAAAACCAGCAACCAGATTGTGCTCCCTGAGGAGCACACTATGGTAACACGAAAAAAAGCCCCTAACAGCACACAAGCACATGTAAACATAAAAACATAACAGTCACACAACCAGCCACAGGTTAGGGATGTGGGGATAGGAAAAGTAACCAACTACCAGCCATTCAGCGATTCGCAGCCATATGCCGGCGCGCGCTGCAGTCCGTCCTGCCGTATTGGTGGGATTAAGCTAAGAGAGTGGAGACGTTGGTTGGGGTTGGGAAAGAGTCTGTCCGTCCTCCATTCCTGCAGCAAGAAAGAAAAAGTCTGTACAAAGTTTGTGATAACATGGCTGTTTACAGCTCTTACTGCCCAGAATGAAAAACAGTCAGTGAAGGGGGTGTAGGTACGTCGCAGCAGGTCCTCTGGAGGAATTTACTTATCAGCGAGGCACACAGTAACACCCTGGATGGGGTGCCAGTCCATTGCAGGGCAGACACACACACACACATTCTCCTATAGGGCAATTCAGTGTTTCCAATTAACCTGACTGCATGTTTTTGGACTGTGGGAGGAAACTGGAGCTCCCGGAGGAAACCCACGCAGACACAAGGAGAACATGCAAACTCCGCACAGAAAGGACCTGCCACGCCTGGGGATCGAACCCAGGACCTTCTTGCTGTGAGGTGCTACCCACCGAGCCACTGTGCTGCCCAGTAACAAATTAAACTAATAAAAAAACATTAAATAAGTTAGTCGCAGTCAGTGATTACAGCTTAATAAAGTCAAATATTCATAAATGATACTAATAATTAATATCTGTGAAAACTTATTTAAGCAGGACTACCAGAAACCCAACACTGATTACAACAGAACAAGTAACATAAAGCAGTGGGAACTTTCAGGCTGACTTAAAATATTAGGCTGCAGCGTTCTCTTGTGGTCACACATACACATCTACACATGTTCCTAAACATGCTATTACAACTGATTTAGTGTTATTTTATTATTTATTATTATTGTGTTCGCAAAGTAAATGAAATGCAAATTCTCATCAACACAACTTTACCACCTGATCCAACAAACTAAATGAGTTATATAATATAAAATATATTTATCTAATTATAAACTATATTATTTGCACTGCAAACTGGCTCGTCTCACCAGTCCAGATTCTTCCTCTGATTAATGTATAAAGAATGTATCCTGTTATTTGTAGCTTAAAGGAGGAGGAACAAACTCAGTTTTAATTGTGTAAGCGATTCTACGCCTCTTGAAGGTGGAGCGCTAAGTGTTCACGATAATATGTCAGATAGTGAAGTGTGAAGTGGTTTCATTTAAGCACACAAAGCCTGGCGACATTCTGTAAAAATAAAAAATGTATGGCTCTCGGGGGATTAATGTATATGACTGTCCATGTAAGGAACCCTTGGCTTTATTTCAGCTGCTATATCAGGTTTAAAGATTCACTGACGCACACATATATATACATACAGTATATATATACTGTATATACACAGTGTATCACAAAAGTGAGTACACCCCTCACATTTCTGCAAATATTTCATTATATCTTTTCATGGGACAACACTATAGAAATAAAACTTGGATATAACTTAGAGTAGTCAGTGTACAGCTTGTATAGCAGTGTAGATTTACTGTCTTCTGAAAATAACTCAACACACAGCCATTAATGTCTAAATAGCTGGCAACATAAGTGAGTACACCCCACAGTGAACATGTCCAAATTGTGCCCAAATGTGTCGTTGTCCCTCCCTGGTGTTATGTGTCAAGGTCCCAGGTGTAAATGGGGAGCAGGGCTGTTAAATTTGGTGTTTTGGGTACAATTCTCTCATACTGGATATTCAACCTGGCACCTCATGGCAAAGAACTCTCTGAGGATGTGAGAAATAGAATTGTTGCTCTCCACAAAGATGGCCTGGGCTATAAGAAGATTGCTAACACCCTGAAACTGAGCTACAGCATGGTGGCCAAGGTCATACAGCGGTTTTCCAGGACAGGTTCCACTCGGAACAGGCTTCGCCAGGGTCGACCAAAGAAGTTGAGTCCACGTGTTCGGCGACATATCCAGAGGTTGGCTTTAAAAAATAGACACATGAGTGCTGCCAGCATTGCTGCAGAGGTTGAAGATGTGGGAGGTCAGCCTGTCAGTGCTCAGACCATACGCCGCACACTGCATCAACTCGGTCTGCATGGTCGTCATCCCAGAAGGAAGCTGACGCACAAGAAAGCCAGCAAACAGTTTGCTGAAAACAAGCAGTCCAAGAACATGGATTACTGGAATGCCCTGTGGTCTGACGAGACCAAGATGAACTTGTTTGGCTCAGATGGTGTCCAGCATGTGTGGCGGCACCCTGGTGAGAAGTACCAAGACAACTGTATCTTGCCTACAGTCAAGCATGCTGGTGGTAGCATCATGGTCTTGGGCTGCATGAGTGTTGCTGGCACTGGGGAGCTGCAGTTCATTGAGAGAAACATGAATTCCAACATGTACTGTGACATTCTGAAACAGAGCATGATCCCCTCCCTTCGAAAACTGGGCCTCATGGCAGTTTTCCAACAGGATAACGACCCCAAACACAACCTCCAAGATGACAACTGCCTTGCTGAGGAAGCTGAAGGTAAAGGTGATGGACTAAACCCAATTGAGCACCTGTGGTGCATCCTCAAGTGGAAGGTGGAGGAGTTCAAGGTGTCTAACATCCACCAGCTCCGTGATGTCATCATGGAGGAGTGGAAGAGGATTCCAGTAGCAACCTGTGCAGCTCTGGTGAATTCCATGCCCAGGAAGGTTAAGGCAGTGCTAGATAATAATAGTGGTCACACAAAATATTGACACTTTGGGCACAATTTGGACATGTTCACTGTGGGGTGTACTCACTTATGTTGCAGCTATTTAGACATTAATGGCTGCGTGTTGAGTTATTTTCAGAAGACAGTAAATCTACACTGCTATACAAGCTGTACACTGACTACTCTAAGTTATATCCAAGTTTTAGTTCTATAGTCCCATGAAAAGATATAATCAAATATTTGCAGAAATGTGAGGGGTGTACTCACTTTTGTGATACACTGTGTATATACAGTATATACACACACACATACAGTGTATCACAAAAGTGAGTACAACCCTCACATTTCTGCAAATATTTCATTATATTTTTTCATGGGACAACACTATAGACATGAAACTTGGATATAACTTAGAGTAGTCAGTGTACAGCTTGTATAGCAGTGTAGATTTACTGTCTTCTGAAAATAACTCAACACACAGCCATTAATGTCTAAATAGCTGGCAACATAAGTGAGTACACCCCACAGTGAACATGTCCAAATTGTGCCCAAATGTGTCGTTGTCCATCCCTGGTGTCATGTGTCAAGGTCCCAGGTGTAAATGGGGAGCAGGGCTGTTAAATTTGGTGTTTTGGGTACAATTCTCTCATACTGGCCACTGGATATTCAACATGGCATCTCATGGCAAAGAACTCTCTGAGGATGTGAGAAATAGAATTGTTGCTCTCCACAAAGATGGCCTGGGCTATAAGAAGATTGCTAACACCCTGAAACTGAGCTACAGCATGGTGGCCAAGGTCATACAGCGGTTTTCCAGGACAGGTTCCACTCGGAACAGGCTTCGCCAGGGTCGACCAAAGAAGTTGAGTCCACGTGTTCGGCGTCATATCCAGAGGTTGGCTTTAAAAAATAGACACATGAGTGCTGCCAGCATTGCTGCAGAGGTTGAAGACATGGGAGGTCAGCCTGTCAGTGCTCAGACCATACACCGCACACTGCATCAACTCGGTCTGCATGATCGTCATCCCAGAAGGAAGCTGACGCACAAGAAAGCCCGCAAACAGTTTGCTGAAGACAAGCAGTCCAAGAACATGGATTACTGGAATGCCCTGTGGTCTGACGAGACCAAGATAAACTTGTTTGGCTCAGATGGTGTCCAGCATGTGTGGCGGCACCCTGGTGAGAAGTACCAAGACAACTGTATCCTGCCTACAGTCAAGTATGGTGGTGGTAGCATCATGGTCTTGGGCTGCATGAGTGTTGCTGGCAC
The DNA here is from genome assembly GCF_030014385.1 of Trichomycterus rosablanca. NCBI lineage: Eukaryota > Metazoa > Chordata > Actinopteri > Siluriformes > Trichomycteridae > Trichomycterus > Trichomycterus rosablanca. Next base: position 55,487,381 of record NC_085989.1, read on the forward strand.
TGGGGAGCTGCAGTTCATTGAGGGAAACATGAATTCCAACATGTACTGTGACATTCTGAAACAGAGCATGATCCCCTCCCTTCGAAAACTGGGCCTCATGGCAGTTTTCCAACAGGATAACGACCCCAAACACAACCTCCAAGATGACAACTGCCTTGCTGAGGAAGCTGAAGGTAAAGGTGATGAACTAAACCCAATTGAGCACCTGTGGCGCATCCTCAAGTGGAAGGTGGAGGAGTTCAAGGTGTCTAACATCCACCAGCTCCGTGATGTCATCATGGAGGAGTGGAAGAGGATTCCAGTAGCAACCTGTGCAGCTCTGGTGAATTCCATGCCCAGGAGGGTTAAGGCAGTGCTGGATAATAATGGTGGTCACACAAAATATTGACACTTTGGGCACAATTTGGACATGTTCACTGTGGGGTGTACTCACTTATGTTGCCAGCCATTTAGACATTAATGGCTGTGTGTTGAGTTATTTTCAGAAGACAGTAAATCTACACTGCTATACAAGCTGTACACTGACTACTCTAAGTTATATCCAAGTTTTATTTCTATAGTGTTGTCCCATGAAAAGATATAATAAAATTTTTGCAGAATTGTGAGGGGTGTACTCACTTTTGTGATACACTGTATATACAGTGGGGGAAAAAAGTATTTGATCCCCTGCTGATTTTGTAAGTTTGCCCCCTTACAAAGACTTGAACAGTCTATAATTTTTATGGAAGGTTTATTTTAACAGAGAGAGACAGAATATCAACAAAAATCCAGAAAAAAAAACATTAAATAAACATTATAAATTAATTTGTATTTAATTAAGGGAAATAAGTATTTTATCCCCTACCAACCAGCAAGAATTCTGACCCCCACAGACCGGTTATGTGCCCATGAGGCACACAAATTAGTCCTGTCCCTGTATAAAAGACTCCTGTCACAGAATCAGTTTCTTCCGTTCGAATCTCTCGACCACCATGGGCAACACCAAAGAGCTATCAAAGGATGTCAGGGACAAGATTGTAGACGTGCACAAGGCTGGAATGGGCTACAAAACCATCAGCAAGAAGCTTGGTGAGAAAGAGACCACTGTTGGTGCGATCATTCGAAAATGGAAGAAATACAAGATCACAGTCAATCACCCTCACTCTGGAGCTCCATGCAAGATCTCACCTCGTGGGGTAAGAATGATTCTGAGAAAGGTCAGGTCAGCCCAGAATTACACGGGAGCAGCTTGTCAATGATCTCAAGGGAGCTGGAAGCACAGTCACCAAGAAAACCATTAGTAACACACGTCGCCGTAATGGATTGAGATCCTGCAGTGCCCGCAAAGTCCCTTTGCTCAAGAAGGCTCATGTACAGGCCCGTCTGAAGTTTGCCAATGAACACCTGAATGATTCAGAGAAAGCTTGGGAGAATGTGATATGGTCAGATGAGACCAAAATTGAGCTCTTTAGCATCAACTCCACTCGCCGTGTTTGGAGGCAAAGAAATGCCCGGTGGGGATGGTGTTCTTGGGGTCATATCCAGCATTTCTCTGCTCCCAGCTCCCTTGAGATCATTGACAAGCTCCTCCTGTGTAATTCTGGACTGACCTCACCTTTCTCAGAATCATTCTTACCCCACCAGGTGAGATCTTGCATGGAGCTCCAGAGCAAGGGCGATTGACTGTGATCTTGTATTTCTTCCATTTTCGAATGATCGCACCAACAGTGGTCTCTTTCTCACCAAGCTTCTTGCTGATGGTCTTGTAGCCCATTCCAGCCTTGTGCAGGTCTACAATCTTGTCCCTGACATCCTTTGATAGCTCTTTGGTGTTGCCCATGGTGGTCGAGAGATTCGAACGGAAGAAACTGATTCTGTGACAGGAGTCTTTTATACAGGGACAGGACTAATCTGTGTGCCTCATGGGCACATAACCGATCTGTGGGGGTCAGAATTATTGCTGGTTGGTAGGGGATCAAATACTTATTTCCCTTAATTAAATACAAATTAATTTATAACTTATTTAATGTTTTTTTTTTTTTTTTGTTAATATTCTGTCTCTCTCTGTTAAAATAAACTGTTCAAGTCTTTGTAAGGGGACAAACTTACAAAATCAGCAGGGGATCAAATACTTATTTCCCCCAGAGTGAGTGTGAATGTGGGTATGTGGGTATGTGGGTATGTGTGTATGTATATACAGGGGTTGGACAAAATAACGGAAACACCTGGTTTTAGACCACAATAATTTATTAGTATGGTGTAGGGCCTCCTTTTGCGGCCAATACAGCGTCAATTCGTCTTGGAAATGACATATACAAGTCCTGCACAGTGGTCAGAGGGATTTTAAGCCATTCTTCTTGCAGGATAGTGGCCAGGTCACTACGTAATGCTGGTGGAGGAAAACGTTTCCTGACTCGCTTCTCCAAAACACCCCAAAGTGACTCAATAATATTTAGATCTGGTGACTGTGCAGGCCATGGGAGATGTTCAACTTCACTTTCATGTTCATTAAACCAATCTTTCACCAGTCTTGCTGTGTGTATTGGTGCATTGTCATCCTGATACACGGCACCGCCATTGGATGCACATGGTCCTCCAGAATGGTTCGGTAGTCCTTGGCAGTGACGCGCCCATCTAGCACAAGTATTGGGCCAAGGGAATGCCATGATATGGCAGCCCAAACCATCACTGATCCACCCCCATGCTTCACTCTGAGCATGCAACAGTCTGGGTGGTACGCTTCTTTGGGGCTTCTCCACACCGTAACTCTCCCGGATGTGGGGAAAACAGTAAAGGTGGACTCATCAGAGAACAATACATGTTTCACATTGTCCACAGCCCAAGATTTGCGCTCCTTGCACCATTGAAACCGACGTTTGGCATTGGCACGAGTGACCAAAGGTTTGGCTATAGCAGCCCGGCCGTGTATATTGACCCTGTGGAGCTCCCGACGGACAGTTCTGGTGGAAACAGGAGAGTTGAGGTGCACATTTAATTCTGCCGTGATTTGGGCAGCCGTGGTTTTATGTTTTTTGGATACAATCCGGGTTAGCACCCGAACATCCCTTTCAGACAGCTTCCTCTTGCGTCCACAGTTAATCCTGTTGGATGTGGTTTGTCCTTCTTGGTGGTATGCTGACATTACCCTGGATACCGTGGCTCTTGATACATCACAAAGACTTGCTGTCTTGGTCACAGATGCGCCAGCAAGACGTGCACCAACAATTTGTCCTCTTTTGAACTCTGGTATGTCACCCATAATGTTGTGTGCATTGCAATATTTTGAGCAAAACTGTGCTCTTACCCTGCTAATTGAACCTTCACACTCTGCTCTTACTGGTGCAATGTGCAATTAATGAAGATTGGCCACCAGACTGGTCCAATTTAGCCATGAAACCTCCCACACTAAAATGACAGGTGTTTCAGTTATTTTGTCCAACCCCTGTATATCTGATTTTCAGTTCCTTCACCATCGACCTTGGTCCCTCCCTCATTACTGAGGTGCTGTCATTCATTGACAGCTCTAGTGGCCTTAACTACAATTAGAATTATTATAAATAAAGAGAACAAGTAGATAAAAGTGTAAAAAAAACATGAAGAAATCAGTGTAGATGTGGAAGAGGAGGATAAAGAGGAAGAAGAGATCAGAATGCACAAGCCATAGCACAAGCCACACATACACGTGCTCCACATACACACACACACTGAAGACAATGACAAACAAGTAACTAACACACACACCGTGAAAAACCCCACACTACACACCTATGCATCTCCAGCTAGATGGTGGTCTAACCCGCCCCAGTAGGCCCTCTATCTAATTCACAATAACGATTAAAAATAATACAATAATCCAATAATCAATTATTATAAAATAACCAAACCACAAACAATGCAATACCAATTATAACTTAAATCTACTACTACTAACACACTCGACAAAGCAGACAAACAACAATCAAAGCAAAACAAAACAATTAAGACAGCAAAACAAGACAATAACAAAAACAAAACGAAACAGAGAAACAAAACAGCACCAAACAATAAGAGAAACAAAACAGCAGGAGCCAGTCGATTATTGTTACTCCGTTTATCCAAACGGAAAACAGCAGGAAACACGAAGATAATTCAGCTAACGCTAAAAAAAAGAAAGAAAACTCGAATATCATTTAATCTGTTAAAAATCACGAACTTTAATAAACTATTTAAAAATCAACCATACCTGACGAACATCCGATCTTGTGTAGTAGCGTGAATAATGGCAAAAAACCCACCTAAAAGCCGTCAGTCGCAGAAAGCACAGACGCCAGTCCTAAACCATAATGGTTATAAAAGTTAAATTTACTTAGTCTAGGCTTTCTATAGCAAAGCGATTTATCTATACATGACCTTGTTGAAACGAATCTTTTAGTCGAGAGGCCCTGAAGAAGCAGTCAGAGAATCCAGAAAGTACTCTTCAAAAACACTTTATTAAGTGTAAGAAATGATCTGTGAATATATGTCAGAGCTAAGCCGATCGGCGCTCCTTTCTCCTGCAATCCAAAATGATCGCCAGCCAAGAAGAGAGCCGGCGTCTGAGCCCCCCTAGGTGGGGGTCTGGAGGACCTCTGCCAAGAGATCATGGCAGCCGCCATTTTGAACAAAGGGCCATGCGGCATGAATGTCGTAAAACTTGGAAAATGCCGTAAAATTTCCCATATTGAATTTATGTTTAATAATGATGTTTAATAATGATGTTATGTTCCAAAAATCCTAACAACCTAAACAACCCGTAACATACCTGAAGACAGTTTATTAGCCCACAATCCAGCCACCGGCTCAAACAATCAGCCGCAACGTCACGACCCGGAAACGCAGGAACCAAACCTCGAATGGAACCCCTTGGCGGAAGTGATCACCCAGGTAACGGACGCCATAGCGTACTAGATCCCCTCAATTTATAGCCACTAGACACATGCCAATTAGATCCTGATTGGACGGGTGGCAAAACGGGTGGGAAAAAAACCCCCATAATACCACAATATGTATATATCTTACAGCTGTGTGGGTGGGTAGCTGACAGATGTGCATTTAATGTATTAGAATTTTGTCTTTCCAATACAAACAGTATCTGAGAAACTGAATGTAATACAGAAAGTGCAAACCGACCCCACTCACCCCTGTTCTCAGGTACAACTACGTTGTATTTACGTTACAGTTGACATTTGCAGTGTTATAGATGTAGTTAGAAAGTCGATAAGAAAGAAATTGGGGGAATGTAAAATTGTTCTGCTGTAACTTTATATTGTACCAGTCTAAACTCTTACCAGCTTTTAGCATTATTTTCTTTAATAGGTTATACTGATTATATATTATACTGCAAGTAATGGAAATGATTCTAACAAGAACATGGTATTTAAATGCAGGTCGGCTATTTAAATACAACGTTACATGGAGGTTTTGTGTTTGCCGAGTTTGCACTGTGATTCAGGGTGAATCGTATCCACCGCGACCCAGAACATGATGAAGCGGTCTGACCTGTTTATTGTGCTTTCACTTTAGAATGAATCTGGATGAAGGTGAAATGGCGTCAGGTGAAGGTAAGAATAAAAACAAACTCTTATTAATTATAATGAAATCAGAAGATCTGAGATTATGTTAGTACTGAATGTCCGAGTGATATTCATAAGAAACGGAGTTTAGTAGAGTAAATAATTCTTACTTTACTTCATCAGACTGTTTACATGGATTCACTGATTACAATCTGCTCTCATTATTCTGATCTTTATTGTATTTTAATAAAACAGCGCGGATTTTCTACATTTTATTCTTAACTGGAAATCTGACAGTAAACAGTAATGCAGAACAAACTCATTCTCAGTAAACAAACCCACCACACAACGTCGTGTTTAAGTTGTGAAAAGGTGCGAACCTGTCAGCATTTCCTGATGAACGTTTGTGCGGCTTGGTGGCTCGGCTGGTAGTACTGTCGCCTTACAGCAAGAATGTCCTGCATTCCAACCCCCAGGTGGGGAGGTCCGGGTCTGTGTGGGGTTTGCGTATTCTCCTCGTGTCTGTGTGGGTTTTCTCCCACTGTATAAAAACGTGCAAATGAGGTGAATTGAAGGGACAAAATTGTCCATAACTGTTTGACATTAAAACTTGTGTAATGAACCGGTTCTGTCATGAATGTAACCAAAAGTTTAAAACATGACGTTAAAATCCTAATAAATAACAACATGTTGTGTTCACCTGTCTGAAACGTTCCAGAAACTTTATTTTCACTGAAAAGAAGAAATGTGCATTTTGTTAGGTATAAAAAATATCAGTTGGATTATTACTACTTCTTACTACTTCTTCTCATTATTATTAATATTATTACATTGAATTAATTTTAGGTCAAAATGAACAAATCATAAATGTGACGGTATAATTTATTTATTATGCATTATGTTATTAATAACAAAAGGATTAAGTTAGGCTGCAACGTTTATTTATTTACTCGTTTTGAAAAATATATAGACAAAAAAAACGTTGTTTTTAACTGACATAAAAAGACAACACTGCAGATCACATATGTAATAACTAGGGCTGGCACCAATCCGATACTTGGTATCAGTATCGGTCCGATATTGACCCAAATTACAGGATTAGATATCGGAAAGAAAAAAAACATGTAATCCAATTCGATACTCTTGCTTAATGTAAATAACACTTAATGAAAATAAGGCCATTGTTTGTGTATAAAGCAAATAACACAAAGTTACGTTCCAACAGAGTGTTGTAAATTAATTCAATTTTCAAACATTCAAGTAGGGTTTCACCAGAAGCTACTTTAATGTCGCAAACACAGAACAACACAAGCACAGCCGGAGATGATCATTTTGTAATCTCTTCCCTACACACTCGCTCCCTATACCCTAGCATTGTACACATAAAATTCTTAAAGGTCCAGACAATATATATGTAATTCACATTACATGACAGGTGTCGTTTATAGCCACTCATGCTGGCTGCCACTGACGTACAACTCATCCGCAACAGCCATTTAGAAATGAAAACACACTGATCTACTTCAACTTTTAGCATTTAAAAAACATCTTCTACTGCCACATCTAAAACACTGTTTAAACACAATAAAAATCATCCACTACTGCCACATCTAAACACTGTTTAAAAACAATACAAATTATTTACTACTGCCACATCTAAAACACTGTTTAAACACAATAAAAATTATTTACTACTGCCACATCTAAAACACTGTTTAAACACAATAAAAATCATTTACTACTGCCACATTTAAAAACATCGTTTAAACACAATAAAAATCATCTACTACTGCCACATCTAAACACACTGTTTAAACACAATAAAAATCATCCACTACTGTCACATCTAAAACACTGTTTAAACACAATAAAAATCATCTACTACTGCCACATCTAAAACACTGTTTAAACACAATAACAATCATCTACTACTGCCCCATCTAAAAACACTGTTTAAACACAATAAAAATCATCTTTTACTGCCACATCTAAAAACACTGTTTAAACACAATAAAAATCATCCACTACTGCCACATCTAAACACACTGTTTAAACACAATAAAAATCATCCACTACTGCCACATCTAAAACACTGTTTAAACACAATAAAAATCATCCACTACTGCCACATCTAAAACACTGTTTAAACACAATAACAATCATCTACTACTGCCCCATCTAAACACACTGTTTAAACACAATAAAAATCATCCACTACTGCCACATCTAAACACACTGTTTAAACACAATAAAAATCATCTACTACTGCCACATCTAAAAACACTGTTTAAACACAGTAAAGATCATCCACTACTGCCACATCTAAAACACTGTTTAAACACAATAAAAATCATCCACTACTGCCACATCTAAAACACTGTTTAAACACAATAAAAATCATCTACTACTGCCACATCTAAACACAATGTTTAAACACAATAAAAAACATCTTCTACTGCCACATCTAAACACACTGTTTAAACACAATAAAAATCATTTACTACTGCCACATCTAAAAACACTGTTTAAACACAATAAAAATCATTTACTACTGCCACATCTAAACACACTGTTTAAACACAATAAAAATAATCTACTATTGCCACATCTAAACACACTGTTTAAACACAATAAAAATTATCTACTACTGCCACATCTAAAAACACTATTTAAACACGATAAAAATCATCTACTACTGCCACATCTAAACACACTGTTTAAACACAATAAAAATCATCTTCTACTGCCACATCTAAACACACTGTTTAAACACAATAAAAATAATCTACTACTGCCACATCTAAACACACTGTTTAAACACAATAAAAATCATCTTCTACTGCCACATCTAAACACACTGTTTAAACACAATAAAAATAATCTACTACTGCCACATCTAAAAACACTGTTTAAACACAATAAAAATCATCTACTACTGCCACATCTAAACACACTGTTCAAACACAATAACAATCATCTACTACTGCCACATCTAAACACTGTTCAAACACAATAAAAATCATCTACTACTGCCACATCTAAACACACTGTTTAAACACAATAAAAATCATCCACTACTGCCACATCTAAAACACTGTTTAAACACAATAAAAATCATCCACTACTGCCACATCTAAAAACACTGTTTAAACACAATAAAAATAATCTACTACTGCCACATCTAAATACACTGTTTAAACACAATAAAAATAATCTACTACAGCCACATCTTAACACACTGTTTAAACACAATAAAAATTATTTACTACTGCCACATCTAAACACTGTTTAAACACAATAAAAATCACATACCACTGCCACATCTAACAACACTGTTTAAACACAATAAAAATCATCTACTACTGCCACATCTAAACACACTGTTTAAACACAATAAAAATAATCTTCTACTGCCACATCTAAAAACACTGTTTAAGCACAATAAAAATTGCTTAATAAGTCACTTCATAAATGATAAATCGGACTTGGATAAATCGGTCTTCTCAACAATAAATCCATTAGTGTTATTAAATAAAACAAACTACACCTTTTCCTGTTTAGCCACAGACGTCCTCTTCAAAATCCAACAGGTTTTTAATAAGTGCACTTTGGTTTTTAATAAACTAAAAACTTTAACGGAACTTTAACAAAAAAACTTCTAATTTCTAACTTCTATCAATTCTAATTGGTCCATCGTGTTTGATTGACATACACATCTTTCAATTGTAGACACTTGTTAAACAAGACAAAAATGCTGCTAAATGTTCTGAGTGTAAAAGCAGTTTTGCATAAGTGTGATGTTGTAGGTTCTGTATTTATTTCTTTAGAATAGTTGTTTCACAGTCTGAGCATTGTTTTTTTAAATAGCTAGTTTAACCATGGTGCATTGAGATGTGTATTATAACTGCTTAGATGTCTGAGAGGAGAAATGATGGTATCAGAATGGTATTGGTATCGGCAGATACTCAATTTGCAGTATCTGTATCGGACATAAAAAAGTGGTATCGAGCCAGCCCTATTAATAACCAGTATTTAGGTTTTTACAATGCTTTGCTAATGAAGCAGAAAGGAACCTTGCAAAAATAAGGTTGTTGGACAGCTGCTGTATAGGGTTTAAGAACGATGCTGTTTCATATCCGTAAATGTTTCATCTAAACTCTATCTACTCCCTCGGCTGCTCCCGTTAGGGGTCGCGGGCGGATCGTGATCCTCATTATTGATTTGGCACAGTTTTTACACCTTGGGACCGGCACTACAATGCACTGGTTTATGCAATGTAGCGGCCTGGTACCTATAGGACAACTCAGTGTCTCCAATTAGCCTGACTGCATGTTTTTGGACTGTGGGAGGAAACCGGAGCACCCGGAGGAAACCCACGCAGACACGGGGAGAACATGCAAACTCCACACAGAAAGGACCCAGACCGCCCCACCTGGGGATCAAACCCAAGACCTTGCTGTGAGGCGACAGTGCTACCCACTTAGCCATCGTGCTGCCCAAATGTTTAATTTAAACTAAAATGTCAAAAATAGCAAACTGAACATTGTGGCCACATATAGTTGTGTTAGTTGTTCAAGCTCCATCACCGCAAAGCTGCAAACTGCTGAGCTCATGAGGTTCTCAACCCCAAATTGCTTGCATTGTATTCATTCACAGTAAATTGCTTTGGATAAAAGCATCTGTTACATCAGTTGTAAATATAATGGTATATGTGAACATTATGGTAAATGTCTGATCACTGAAATCAAATTAGAGGTGACGATTTATCACTGCAAAATAGAATCAATTAATGATCAAACAGTGAATAAAAGATTATAACAGGACAGAAACCTCATTAAGACTGGACATGTAATTGTATAGCTCACTCTGACATCAAATAGAATGTATAAAATAATATTATTTGTGTATCTCAATATACAGTACAATGATTAGCTGGTAGTAAGAAAAAAACTGGTTATCTCAGTATATGATATGTGTTATTATAAATGTGAATTATTAGTTGGCTGTTGTAACAAGTTGATGGTTTTTATACAGATCCCCCAAAATTTTGCAGAACCAGAAGGAAAAGTATGACTTCACCTCCCTTAAGTAAGTCTAAGTGTTTTCATGTTGGTACATACTGATACATCAAGTGAACCTTAATTAAATTATGGAAAAAAAAAATCAGGAAAGGTTCAGCATTTTAATATGAATTATGATTCATCCCTATGTTACATATACATACTGTATATATATATTATTGTACGACATGAACCCAACCACTCACCTCACTGCACCCCCCCCCCCCCCCCCCCATTGGCTGCACGCGCCAGGTCGTTATTATTACATTACAATATTTTCGTTAAGTAAAATTAAAATAACTAAAACTGTGCATTAAAAATACCAGAGGCAGAAATTTGGACTCAAAGTGTAACTTCTGTGTGACTTTCAATTCATTCTGATCAGCTATCAGCATATGCAATTTGTTGAGAGGGCCCAAAAATTTTTTTTGCACTGGGGCCCATGAGCTCCTACTAACGCCACTGGTGTTGAATCTAGAAATAGTTCATTGTAGTACCCTGAGTGCCTTTTTTCAGTGGCAGGGTTATGAACAGGAAAAGATCCTCACTTTTGTCAGATAATGTGAATGGTTTTGTCATTTTAAATAATTGTCTGAAAGATGGGTAGCTGTTAACTCTATACAGGCATTGGCTGGCTTTGTAAAACTAATTTAGTTTTAAATATTTTATCATAATTTCATGATTGTTTTTATTGGTAAACATGTTCTTGCAATAAAAATGTGCATAACTGTTCAAATTTTGCTTAGTAATTAGTTTTAATCTCGATTAAAAATTTTAATCACGTGACAGCCCTAGTAGAGAGCCTAGCAGACTTTGAGGTATGCTTGGGATAACTGTCCTGTTCGAAAATCCAGTGAAAGTCCAGTGTCTCCCAAGCTTTAGCTTCCTGGCAGAGGACATGAACTTTTCTCCAAGGATTTTTATTTATACTTGTTTGAATCCATCTTGCCCTACACAAAAAGCAACCCAGAGCATTACTGCCATGTATGCTTCAGATTTCCTCTTCCAAACATATTGATCCATAGGCCTGAAAAGTTCCAGTATTATTCAGAACAGAGTCCCAAAACCTCTGGGGCTTATTTATATTGTATTGAGCATATTGACACTGACTTTATGCTTTTGGGTCAGTGGAGCTGTACTTCTTGGGCAAAGACCTTCTGTGTTTAGTATGCACCTTATCCTTCAGACACTTGTGCCCAAACTATTGAAAAAAAAACATACATACACTGTATATATACACTGCCTGGCCAAAAAAACTTAAACACTTAAACATTTGGTGAAATCAAATTGTAGAAAAACTCCAGTAGAACTCAGGGATGTTTAATAGTGAAAGTAAGAGCATTTCCACACACACAATGTGAAGGGAACTTAAGGGATTGGGACTAAACAGCTGTTAGTGAGGCTAACCGGCAAAAACAGCTTCAATTGGCTAGGGAGCATAAAGATTGGACATGTGCGCGCATCAGGGTAAGAAGAGAGGAGGCTGAAGTGATGCACCCATCATGCCTAGTGCCTACCGTACAAGCCTGTGTGGGCAGTGCTATGATCTGGGGTCGCTGCAGTTGGTCAGGCCTAGGTTCAGCAACGTTATATGCCCAAAGAATGAGGTCAGCTGACTACCTGAATATACTGAACCACCAGGTTATTCCATCAATGGATTTTTTCTTTCCTGATGGTTCGGGCATATTCCAAGATGACAATGCCAGGATTCATCGGGTTCAAATTGTGAAAGAGTGCTTCGGAGCATGAGACATCATTTGCACACAACCACACACCATGGCATGTCCAGCTATGCCTTTCTGAGTAATTTTTTTTTAAACTTTGACACTGACCTAAAACATTAATAACTGATGTTTGCATCACTTGTTCAATCATTGTTTTGTAGTGTCTGATCTGGAGCTTGTTCTTTTGGGAGAAAATCTCTCAGAGACTAACAGAGTGGGAAACTTCATCCTGGGCAGAACTGCATTTGAAACTGAAGTATCTCCTCAAGCAGTAGACCAGCAAATGGAGAAATTTGAAGGACAGGTGGATGAAAGACACATTACCATCATCAACTCATTTTACTATGATCCAGAAGTCTGTAATAAGTGGTCGTCACTTTCAACTCCTGGACCTCACGCGTTTTTACTGGTGGTACAGCCATCCAGTTTTTCAGAGAAAGACAGAACCAGAGTGAAAAACATGCTGAACTCCTTCAGTGAAGAAGCTCTGAACTATTCCATTGTGATCAGTACAGACAAGGCTGATGCTGGAAAGTCTGATGCTTTTTACAGATTAATAGAGGACTGTAATGGGAGGTATCGTGAATTTACACAGTTACACACAGCTGACAAGGTTTCAGTTAGTCAGCTGTTTAAGGCCATTGACAGAATGGTAAAAGTGAATCAAGGAACTCGTTTCATGTGTAAGTACTGACTTTAACATAAATGAGCTTAAATTCAGGATGGATTCATCAGTTTATAAATCCTCACCATTTAATAAAATATTCTAAGCTATTTCCTAATTAACATTGAGACCCTGAGAAACCTCATAGATCCATTAAGTACAAAGAGAGACCAATCAGGATGCTCTCATTGTCACTGTCATTATGTGTGTTTGTTTTTATCTTTTTCTTTCATTTGCTTGCTCACACATGTAGTTTATTTTACATTGTGGACTTTAAAAAGCACATTCAGCTAGTAAATAAATAATAGAAATAACAACTGTTTCTTTTCTACAATCAAGCTTTCAGTCAACATGAAATCACAGATCAGACCTCTAGCAGTGAGGAAATCCAAACAGCACCAGAAAAACATGAGGTATGTAAAAAAAATACCAGTACCAGTAAGTACCAGAGTGTATTGTAAGTATAATTAAAGACAGAAAAGTGAATTTAAATAATCATGCTTAATAAAATACATTTTACAGAAACATAAACATCAGCGTAACTAATTTATTAATAATGCAGTAATAACACATAGTCTAACAAATAATCAAAAAGGAAATAATGATGATGGTTTGTGTTTAAGGACAACGATGATTTTACATTACAAACTGGCAGTATTACATCCCAAGAATCTAAACAATCATCTGTCAGTGACAGATTATCCAGTGAATCCCCTGGTCTCACTATTGTACTGTTTGGAAACACCTCTGCTGTTCACTTTGGGGACACAAATATACTACTTGGACCAAAGCATGTTCTACCACTACAGGCCTGTTTGCCTAGAGAAACTAAAATATCTGGACATGTTGTGTCAGTGTTCAACATGCTTAACTTACATGATGGTGATGATGATTCCCGAGTTCCTGTGGAGAACATCACTGGTTGCTTAGTTAATGAAAACAGCATCAATTCCTTTATCTTCGTTCTGCAACTGGGGCTTTTTACAGATGATGATAAACTGGGGCTCGAATGGCTGCAAAAGACGTTTGGAGAAAATGTTCTTCCCTTTGTGATGATTCTCTTTACGTATGACGGAGATGAGGATTGTGACTCCATCATAGATGATCTAAAGAGAAACAGTGTACTAGAGCAACTGATAAATAAATGTGGAGGCAGGTACCACACATGCAGCAGGAGTATGGATAACCAATCAGAGATGAGAACACTGGTGGACAAGATTAACAGCCTGGTCTCAGAGAGAAACCAACACTGCTACACTGCTGAGATGTTCAACACAGCACTGAAGCTCAGAGAAGATAAACAAGAACACAAGAGGAAGCAAGGTGGTAAGTGGTACATTTTTCTTACTTGATCCTTTTTTTTACTCTTTTTATTTCAGCACTGTAAAAGATTAATTTCCTGCATAAATAACTTACTGAATGATTTCATTTTATATAATTAATATAAACATCTTAGTTGCCTCTGAGCCCAGAGAAATTCGATGCCACTTCTGGACATGGTTAACATAAGGGTTCTTTTTTACACAGGAAAGTTTTAAGTATCATTTGTGCAGTAACTCTGTATTGTAGAGCTTGATAAAGGTTTGATAAACTAATCCCTCATCCGACTTACATTACAGTTACAGTATACTGTCCGACTTACATTACAGTTACAGTATACTGTCTGGATCTGTGTTAAACAACTACAGGCCGATCTCAAATCTTCCTTTCATAGCCATTGAGAAAGTTGTTTACAATCAAGTCAGCAGTTTTTTTAATTTCAGTGGCTATTTTGACAAATTTCAGTCAGGCTTTCGAGCTCACCACAGCACTGAAACGGCTCTCATAAAAGTGTTAAATGATCTACGGCTGAATACTGACTCGGGTAAAATATCAGTTCTGGTTTTACTGGATCTTAGTGCTGCCTTTGACACTGTAGATCATAGAATATTGCTGGATAGGTTGGAAAACTGGGTTGGACTTTCCGGAACAGTCCTTAATTGGTTCAGGTCGTATTTAGAAGACCGGAGTTACTTCGTCACTATTGGCAGCTGTGAATCCGACAGGGTGGCTATGACATGTGGAATCCCCCAGGGATCAGTTCTCGGACCTCTCCTGTTCAATCTTTATATGCTGCCATTAGGCCAAATGCTACAGGATAACAACATTGATTACCATAGTTATGCAGATGACACACAGATATATCTGGCTCTCTCACCAGATGATTACAGCCCAATAGATTCACTGTGTCAGTGTCTGGAGGACATCAATAACTGGATGAGCCAGAATTTTTTACAGTTAAATAAGGACAAAACAGAGATTGTTGTGTTTGGTAGCAAAGAAAAGAGGACCAGTGTCAGTGAACACCTCAGTTCCCAGGCTCTAAAAACCAAAGACCAAGTCCGAAATCTTGGCGTTCTAATAGACTCAGATCTCACATTCACCAGCTATATAAAAACCATCACCAAAACAGCCTTCTACCATCTTAGAAATATAGCCAAAATCAAGGGTCTAGTGTGCCAACAAGACCTAGAGAAGCTAATCCATGCTTTTATCTCCAGTAGGGTGGACTATTGTAATGGTCTCTTAACTGGACTTCCCAAAAAGACCATTAAACAGTTACAGCTCATTCATAACGCTGCTGCTAGAGTTTTAACTAAGACGAAGAGAACTGAGCACATCACTCCAGTTCTAAAATCTCTACACTGGCTTCCGGTTAGTTACAGAATAGAATTTAAAGTGCTGCTACTGGTCTATAAATCACTGAATGGGTTCGGCCCAGAATACATCTCAGAAATGTTTAGAGAATATAAACCCAGATCTCTTAGATCCATGGACTCAGGTCAGCTAGTTGAACCCAGAGTCCAAACTAAACATGGTGAAGCAGCATTTAGCTGTTGGGCTGCATATAACTGGAACAGACTGCCAGGAGATATTAGATGTTCCTCAAATGTAGAAATCTTTAAATCCAGGTTAAAAACTTTTCTTTTTTCTTGTGCCTATGATTGAGCTCGAAATTTTTGCCATTACCCTCATTTTACCATATTTCTTTTAGTTTTTCATGCTCTTCTAAATTGTAGGGTATATTTTACTATATTTTCTTTTAGTTTTCATGTTCTTAATTTTTTATCTCTCCTGTTTTAATTTCATATTCCCTAAATTGTAGGTTATACTTTACAATAATTTCTTTAAATTTTTCATGTCCTTAATTTTTTTTATCTCTCTTGTTTGAATTTCATGTTCTTAATTGTAACTAAATGTTTGCAAGAAGTCTTTCTGAGGTTTTAGATCTCAGGAATGTTTTAATGCTTTTAATTATTATTTTTTTCCTTATGTAAAGCACTTTGAATTGCCACTGTGTATGAAAGGTGCTATACAAATAAACTTGCCTTGCCTTGCCTTGCCTTGAGCAATTGAGGGTTAAGGGCCTTGCTCAAGGGCCCAACAGCAGCAACCTGGCATTGGTGGGGCTTGAACCAGCGACCCTCTGATCACTGGTCCAGTACCTTAACCACTAGGCTACAGCTGGCCAATTTTATACCCTTGTTTCATGTTGTCAACGTTTACAAATAGTAACCTTTTCCAATCTAATATAGTTCAATACTTTTCTTCCTTATCTTTTTTCACACAGGGCCAGTTTATCGATATAAGTCTGTGTTTCAATATAACATCAGTATGAATATGTAAAATTATGTTATAGTAATTATTTTACATGATCATTGTAGGATGTAACTGTAGCTAGTTTAAGAGATGTAAACATTACAGCCTCAATTTTATGTTGTGGAAAAGAGAGGTTAGCAATTAATTACTTAATTATATAATTAATAGCTAATAATCAATTACAGTGCACCACTGGCATTTTAAAGGACAAATTACCAGTAAAACTGAATTCATAACATATCAGTCACTTTCTGTATGGATAAAGTCCGTTAGAAGATTATTTTAACTCTTCTGAGGGAAATGGACTTCTCCAAAACATGTACTCCATGAACTAAAACTCCATGAAATGACTGTGCCACCTTTTTTTCAATACACTGAGATGGTTGTGGCGTGCAGTAAATGTAGCCAATGGGAGATGAACTTTCCTTAAGATCATGTGGCGAAACAGTTGCCGCCCACAATGCACGTTAACCACTTGTGGTCAGTAGGTGATGCTAAAAGCTTAGCTATGTAAAAAAATAAAAAACACATTCAAAAATGGCTCCCAAGTTAACTCTTAATATCACTAACATAATAAAAGATCAAAATGTAAATACCAAACTGTAGATCAAACAGGTCTAATACACAGAAAACAATTCTTAACAATATATTAAAATAGAAATTATACATAAAAGTATACTTATAAGGATATACTCATAGACATTACAACAATAGTGGTAATTTTCTTTGATTGAATTCTTTTTCCAAATCAATAGATCATAGCCAATTCCTGATTTAGGTCACTGGAATTCAGATGAGTGTGTGAGAGTGTGTGTTTGTGTGTATGTTTGTTTGTTTGTTTGTCTGTTTGTCTTTGGCCTCTGGTCTTTGAATGTCCAGACTTGTAATTCGGAAGTAAAGGAGGCTTAATTTACATACAGAATGAAGGAAGTAGAATAGGTCTAGTCTCTTTCCTCCAGAGAGGTTGTAAAAGGAGCTGAGATATCTTGTTACGTTATGTAACATGGGGATGTGGGATGAATTGGAAGGACGGACACAAGCCAGTAGCTGATATGTCAAGCAATGCTTTGTTTACTTTATAATTATAAAGATACAAAAAAAATGTACAGACAACAAAGATAGCTATATCAATTAGCTGTGTTCAGTAATGGTTATTACAAAAGTATTTACTAACAGAAAACACATTAGGCATAACAATATATATCTATAGCACCTGGAGGGAGCAGTGCTGGAACATACTATTTATTTAACTATTAATTAAAAGGCACGGTGGACTCTGATGGTGCCAAAGAAAAGAAAATAACAAAAGAGACTAACTGCCTAACTAACCCCAAAACTACCTCCAAAAATACAACCAATGGCACCCGCCTCTTACCTAATGGTTCTAACAAACAATCGCTACGGTGTGTGTATGTACGCATGCTATGCCTGCCTGTCCACTCGTCGCGGTAAACCTGAGAGAGAGAAAAAGAGGAGAGAGCAACAATGAGACTCCGGCAGATACTGGTTACATAAAGTTTTCTAAAAGCCAGTACAACCAGCTAAAAACTGAAACTGCCGGTAAACAAAAGCTTCCATACTCAATAGTATGCAAAATGAGGACGCGAGAGCAGTTAGTATGTCAGAATACATAGTATACACAAAGAGATACGCGAGAAGTACCCGGATGACCTACTTATTGGGCAGCCATGTTTGAGTATGCAAACGATGCACACTTGCGGTTCGCTAATGTATCCCATAATGCAACTGGAGCTGCATAGGCGTTCGAAGCGGAATAAGAAACAAGAAAGATAGCGAAAAACTGAGTCCTCTGTTCACAAGTGTAAGTAAGATAAATAAAATAATTTTTTTTTAAGACAAATAAATAACAAAAAGACGATAAATATAAAAATGTTGGCGAGTGGGTTTTGTAATGAGTCTGTAACTATGGTGATTATGTCATCACGTCCTCACGTCATCACTTGACGTTGGTAAGATGGTGGATGTAGTACGTAGTGGTGTTGTGTGCATACTGCACACTTCTGTACTGAAAGTATGTACTTTTTTTACAGGCTGAGTAGTGCATACTTCCTCCAATCTAGTACATACTCTGTAAGTTTGCGATTTCGGTCGCAGCTAAAGTCTCGCTACACACCAAAATACTCCTCGCCGAACTCTGCCCAGATTGGTCCTTTTATGCGCCAGGACCCGCCTCCCAGCAGTCAGCAGCAACTTCTGATTGGCTCACTGTCACACCTGTAGTCAAGGTTGATAGACCAAGAGAAAATAGCGAAAAAAAAACCCCAAAAAAACATACGTGCTTCTTTTGCACGTCACATATTTCTTAAGATGAAAGAGCCAGGATCCGAGCTGTGACACTGTTAGCCTTTAAAAGTTATAAATGTAGGTGCAGGATGATTGTAAGTGTGGGGAAAGGAGCTTGAGGTTCTCTTTTGGGGTTGTACAAATTGTCTGAGATTAAAGAGATCAAGAGGCCACAGGATTAAATAAAGAGAGGATTTTTAGGAATAATCCATGGTTCCTTTAGCAGCATTCTGCTACACTTAATTTAATGTAAAATGTAATGCAGTATTACAGTTCCAAAATAAGACATGTCCATCATAATCAGTAAATCTGGAATAAATTGGTTGTTTCAAGTGTTTATTATTTTTATCACATGCTACTTATTTTTGTTTACAGAATGTAGCTCTCATCTACAACAAGAGGCTGAAATTAATCAAGAAACAGCAGAGACAGAAAAAGTAAGCAGTATTTTTCTGCAGTATTGATTTTTGCATGAAATCAATTGAATAATATTTTCTCTTCTTCAAATTTTTAGTTTTTGTTTTATTATTATTTATAACAGGCTTATACGAACATAAGAAAAACTAAATCTCACATGAAAAATACAAAAAATCTTTCCATATATTTTTTTTTTAGCATTTTTTCCTTCTTGTGAATAAGTCACTTTGACTTAAAAGCAGTGTTGCCAACTCCTCAGTAAGAAAAGTAGCTATTGACTGTCCTAAAAGTCGCTAAATGACGTCATCGCCTAATGTACAGATCAGTAATTATACATTATAAAGGAAATTTTTTTTTTGCTTGCATGTCTTTAAAGTAGCCTACCAAGTTTGTAAAATGCATTATTTGTTAGGACACAACCCTTTGCATGTAAATAAAAATAAACTTGCAAGCAATGAAAGTTTGCCCTCTCGTACATATGAGAGGTTGTGTGTACGAGACTTGCTTACCTTCATATTCAACTCAAATCACTTGTCTAACATATGAATCAGTGTATTTATGGGCGTGGCAACAGTGTCTTGGACTGGAAAGAATAACCTGTCAATCAAACTTTTGACAACGGGTTGGATGTGGTGGGAGAAGGTAGGGAGAAGGGAGACCTATTTATATTCCACCTGCTTTAGCAATAGCTTTTTTTATTTATATTTTAAGCTGCCAAATAATTACAAACCAGCCCAAATTTTGTCCACCTGCCAAAGTGTGTTTTTCTCTGCCAATTTCCAACAAAATCCGCTCATTTTGGTGGAAACCCGCCCAATCTGGCAACACTGACTGTGATACTGACCGCCCGTGCTTTGGGACAGGGAAGGGGGGACGGCAGGACTCGCTGCTCGTTGAGGACAGTAACTGCAGAACAATATGTGTTTTCACGTTCGAGTCTCCAAAAGTCTCCAATAACACCAGAAAAAGTCGCTAGATTTGTCGCTAGTCGCTTTTTGAAAAAAAGTCGCTAGAGGGGTCAGAAAAGTCGCTAAATATAGCGACAAAGTCGCTAAGTTGCCAACACTGCTTAAAAGTCTTGATAGCAGCATGTTTTCACAAATGTGTAAAATAAATCTTATTCAGTTAAATATTAAAATGCATTATTTACAACATTATATTATTAGTAATAGTAAGAAATCTTTAAACACTATAATAATAATAAATGTGGATAGTAAGGATCTTACAAGGAACATGAGTAAATTGATACAACATTAAGAGGATTGTCACACAGAAACATAGAAAACTATTTTAAAAACATACACATGACAAACTCAATTTCAGAGTTGAACCAGAACACCTAAAAGGTGTAAAACAGTGCCCCCGTGCACATGTAGCAAGAGGTGTAAACAGTGTTCTTTGCATGCTGTGAGTTTTCTTAAATTCATCCTCCTAAGTAGGCCTTTGTTTATACAAGCACAGAGTCCATCCAGTGCTGCTGTCTAGGCCTGCTGTACAGGTCTTTTAGTGTCAATGTTAATCACTCCTGGTAAACTTGAACCCAGGCCCACTGCATGCCTAGTTTCATACCCAAACACTTATTATGTTAATGAATAATGTCTGAAACCTGCACAGACAAAACCCCCTTAGATCGTTCTTGTGTGTTCATTGGCCACCAAGGCATGTTTGGCTTTTTTGCTGGATCATCCTTGGGAAGTTTAGAGCTATTGTGGCTAGTGGATAATCCTGCTGTTTTGGTGCCAGGTCCAGGTTAACCTTTGTTAAACATTAAGATACTTTATTATTCACTTTCCCTGCCTGTTTCCCTGGTTTTTGCTTTATTTCACAAAAATTCTTTCCAAGCACATCACATTTTAATTGCGGAAAATATCACATAAAGCAAAACAACTTCCAGTTGGCCAGGATACACTTGATCACTCACACAGGTTAAAGCAAAGGAAGAACCTTCTAAAACATAAAACATTTCACCTTAACACTAAAAGAATTGATCATTAAAACAAGTGTTAAATAATCCAAATGTTTTAATGTTTTTTTAGGAAAAAAAGACTGAGCCTGGAGTAGCTGAAACTGGATCAAAACTTGAAGAAAATAAAACACATTTAATGGAAAACAATAAGCAACTTTTAACTAGACTTCATCTTCTGGAAAAGCAGAAACTAAAAATTCAAACTTCAGATGTTCTTCAGCTAACATCTCTTTCATTACATTGCCAAGAACCTTGTGAAGAAAAAGATCTGGTTCAAACTTTCCTACAAAGGTTGTTAATGATGGATTACAGAGCAAGATACATCACCACCAAAAAAGAAGCCAATGATTTAGACCCTCCCATTCCAGATACAGATGAAGAAGTTGATGTACTCGCTGAGCTTGTTTGCCAAAAAGTTGTATGTCTTGATAGTGAGAGCCCTATCCATCCCATGGATCTTCAGATGGCGGTGTTCCACTGCTCAGACAGTTTGCTGAAGCAACTAATAGTGACTAAACTCTCTCAGTGTCAGTACGCTCTGCCTCTACTGGTGCCAAATCCATTTACTGGAAAGATCGAGTTTCCTCTGTGGACATTTCACCAAATTATTAAAAGTTGGAAAACCACTGGCACTTCTGGTACCAAGATTAGTAAAACCCAGCATGTTTATGAAGCAGAAACTCCAATGGTGGCGTTCTTCAGGTTAGGAGACGTGTCCTTTTCCAAGTCTCAGCTGATGAACAGCTTGATCAATGAGAAGCATCAGACGTTCTTCCACAGACACTGTCGTGGCAGCATTAAAAACCGTCTACTGATGGATGGAGTTGTGGAGATTGCTTGGTACTGTCCATCTGAAAATGAAACTGATCATTTTACTGACTGTGTTGCTTTCTGTAATCTACATGGTGATGCAGAAACCAGTAAAGAACAACTGGATATTCTGACTGAAATGTCGTCTGTAAATGTTGTTCTTTTATCTGATCCTAAAAATGAAAGAAATAAGGAGATGCTACAGAAGCTTCTAAACAGTCCCAAACCACTCATCTGTCTCCTTTCTGAGGATGAATCAGGTGTCAGTAAGATTAAGAATAGAATATACAGAATTGGTCTGAAAGACAGAAATCAGTCAGACGTATCTGAAAACCTCAGAACAACCATCACTGACTGTCTGTCCAAGTCATCTTTAGTTTTTAAACTTGATAATCTACACAAAAACACTGAGATCAGCACAGATGAAGATGATCCTGAATGCAGGAAAGGAAAAGAAGCAGCACTAGAGATAATAAAACAACTGGAGGGGAAGGAAATCTCCACATTAAAGGAAACACACCTGCCCTGTCAAGGAAAGCTCTGGTATGAGTGGTGTCAGATAAACAAAGACTCACATCGACTTCAAGGAAACAATTTAGAAATGCAAAAGAGTGAAAAACAAACACAAATGAAACAAATCCGTGAACAGCAACAAGAAAATGGACAATCAGACTTTATGAAAAAAATTATTTCCTCACTTAATTCTCTATCAGGAAATGAAAAATCATTCTTTATTAAATGGCTTGAGATTCTACTGGACAAACAAACCTCAGATGATCTTTCAGATCTTCATCACAAGTACAATGAAACATGGACAAGGGTTTTAGACCTTAAAAAGAAACATGATGAATCAGGAAATAAGAAGGCTGAGCAAACAGAACTTGAAGAAATATCTGAAAAACTAAACGCAGCAACATTTGGTTTGGAACACATCTTCAGAGAGATGGGTCAGATATACGAGTCAAATATGTCCATACAAACAAGTAAGAAAACATCTGAAGAAGAAAACATCTCCAATCTCCCCAAACTTGCTGCAGAACTCATAAAATCTGGTCTTCCAATGGAGCTGATGGATGGTGATGCTGCTCATGTTCCTCTGATTTGGGTTTCAGCAGTTCTAGATGAACTCATAAAGAAACTGGGAGACCAGAGAGTCTTTGTGCTTTCAGTTCTAGGGATTCAGAGCACAGGAAAATCCACCATGCTGAATGCCATGTTTGGACTCCAGTTTGCTGTCAGTGCTGGAAGGTGCACCCGAGGAGCCTTCATGCAGCTGGTCAGAGTATCAGAGGAGATGAAGGAGCAGCTGAAGTTTGACTACGTTCTTATTGTAGATACTGAAGGGCTTCAAGCACTTGAGCTTGCAGGAAAATCCACTCGCCATCATGATAATGAACTTGCAACATTTGTTGTAGGTCTTGGAAATCTGACTTTGATCAACATATTTGGTGAGAACCCTGCTGAGATGCAGGAGATTCTTCAGATTGTTGTTCAGGCCTTCCTGAGAATGAAGAAGGTCAAACTGGGACCACGCTGTATATTTGTCCATCAGAATGTTGGTGACATCACAGCTGGAGAGAAGAACATGGAGGGTAGGAGACGTCTACAGGAGAAACTGGATGAAATGACAAAATTAGCTGCTATAGAGGAAGACAGTGGAGCTGAGTGCTTCAGTGATGTTATTGCTTTCAATGTACAAGATGATGTTCAGTATTTTGCACAGCTCTGGGAGGGCAGCCCACCAATGGCTCCACCAAACCCCTCATACAGTGAAAATGTTAAAAAGCTAAAAAGAGCTATTTTCACAAATGCTACCAAGTCTCATAGTATGAAACTCTCAGAGTTTAAATCCCGCATCAGTGATCTGTGGAAGGCTCTACTGAACGAGAACTTTGTTTTTAGCTTCAATAATACACTGGAGATTGCAGTCTACAGGAAACTAGAAACTGAGTTTGGAAAATGGACCTGGTCCGTCAGAAGTGCCATGTTAGAACATGAAGAAAAACTGCACAACACAATTAAAAACAGAAAACTGCAAAAGATTGAGGACAAAGACCTTCATGACCACATGAAGAAGACCAAAGAAGAAGTGGAGAAATTTATGAAATGTTACTTTGAAAAGGACAGAGACAAAGACATTTTAATTCAATGGAAAGTGAGATGTGAACAGAGAATTAAACAACTTTTTGAAGATCTTGTAAAAAATGCAAAAACAAACCTGAATGATTTTCTTCAACAGCAAAAAGCTCGAGAAACTTTTGATCACAAAAAGACAGAGTATGATGAAAAGCTCTTCAATATGAGTAAAGCACTTGCTCTACAACTAAAAAGCACAGAAACTGATGAACGAGTCCTCAGACAGGAATTTGATAAAGTGTGGAACAAATGGGTCTCTGATCTAACACAAGACACACCTGTAGAGAAAGCTTTTGATGTTTGGGAGGATGTGATACAGATTCTATCTGAAAGTAATGAACAAGCTGCTGTGTATGAGCGAATATCTCAGGAAGATTACACAAAGATACACAGACTGAGAGATTATTCATGCTACATTTTAAACAAGATTGAAGACACAAACACATCAATAAAATGTATATCTACTGAATCAGTGAAGTCTATATTTACACAAGATGAGATAAAACTGCTTGAAGTCAATGAGTCAGTAAGAAATCTGACAATAATTCCGATCCAAGAATCTGGAAAATTAATTAAGAAAATCTGCAGCAAAATTGCAGGACTGGGGTACAAAAACAGTTACATTCAGGAAATAACTGATGATGTCAAACACAGAGTTGTTCAATCTAACAGTGAGAACAAAAAAATAAAGCTAAAGAAGGAATTCACTCTGGATCTCTGTCTTCATGTGTGTTACCTTGCAAATCCCAAATTCACAAAGATCCACCAACATTTCAGAGATGAAAATGATATAAAATTGTACCTGGAAAAGCAGAAACCACAATATTACAGCGTCTTCCAAAACTACTGCAGAGGAGCAACAACCACAACAGTACTTGGTGAACTTGTCTACAACAATCTTGTACCAGCCATCGAGGAAGCCGTCTACAATAAAACTGCTATTGTTTTGACATCACAGATGAGATCAGACATGCCAGAATTTAATGGTAACAGGTCACAGCTTGAGAAACATATGCTGAAATCTCTGGCAGAGCAGGAGAACTTTGAGAAGTACATGGAGTACATCAACCATCCCAAGAAACACTTTGAACAGTTTATTACAGAAAATGTTGATAAATACATCACTGAAAATAACAGAGAGGTTCTGAATCTTCTCAAAGGAAATCTGAAACACAAAGAGCAGAAAGTGATGAACTCTGTGAACATCACAACTGAAGAAGTGAAGAAAAGTAGTGGTGATGCAAACATGTGGCTGAGAAGTTTGAAGAATTTATTAACAGATGAGCTGAGCTTAAAAGAAATAACCTGCACTGGTCTGGAGGAAATTACAGATTTAGATTTTCTTCAGCAGGTTGTGTGTGAAGGTCTCACAAAGATGATGTCAGAACAACATAAAATCTTCAACAGTGTAACAGACATCAACATGGAGAAGTTCAGGAAGAAACCTGATGAGATTCTGGTTGAACATCTCTGTCAGTGCTGCTGGGTTCAGTGTCCATTTTGTAAAGCCGTCTGCACCAACACAATGGAGAATCATGATGGAGATCACAGTGTCCCCTTCCACAGAGTAGATGGAATCAAAGGTTGTTACTACAAAAATGCAAAAAATCTCAGTACTGATTTTTGCACTGTAGCAGTACAAAGTGATAAATGTTTTTATCCCAGTCATGACATAGATAGACTAATAAATTACAAATCATACAGAACAGCAGGAGGAGAATATGCTAGGTGGAGCATCACTCCTGATAATTCAGAGCTCCCATACTGGAAGTGGTTTGTGTGCAGATTCCAAACAGACCTGGAGCAGCACTATGGTAAATCATTCCAAGGATCTAGTGAAATCCCCACTAAATGGAGAGAATACACAAAAACACAAGCTGTTGAGAGTCTGGATGAATACATCTGAAAAAAAGTCAATTATGTGTTTAGCTTTGTGGACATCTTTAAAATAAAACAAAGAGGAACAAGTGTAAATATAAATGTACTGTATATTTTAACAGTGGTCATAACAGCCTCAAACCTATATTACAAAATTCTTAATTGTGTTAACTGTGTAATGATCCCTGTACACACACACACACACCCAAACATCAGCTGGTCAGTGAGGGTCCATTTTAAGTGCAAAATGTGGCACGGGTGTGTCAGAGATTACAAAACAGCAGTTAGGCTACTACAATGTTTATGTGTATGATAGGTGTAGCTTTTCAAACAATCAAAGTATGTTCCAGATACCTGCTCAACGAGTGTATGTGAAATGGTATGAGAGATACGTGTTGATTTTATTCATTAATAAAATAATTGGGAAAATGAATAAAAACCATAGTAAAACTACAAGTCAGTATATACAGTATATTCCAAGCTAGATAACCCGGTATTTGTGCTGGTTTATATGATAAAAAACATGCAGAAAATAAATAAAGTTGATTAGAGAATTATTAATGTATTTGTATCTCAGGTTTCATCTGTATTTAATATGATTTAAGATGATTTAATATTTAAAGTAATCTCAAATAAAGTATTTTAATTATTGCTGTGGACTTTTTTTTACTGAACAAACCATTTTAAGTAATATATTCTAACGAACAGAACAGAGAGTATGCATGTGCTTTATGTTCTTAAAGCTGTAATAATGTGTCATGGTTATAAATTAAATGTAAGTTAGGTGTGGTCAGTGTGTGAATAGAACAGGAATGAAGAGAAACAAGAAAGTAACATGCCATCATCATGGCAATAATCCATGACAACTACACAGCAAACAGCATTCTCTCATGGAGAAATTATTATCGTGGAGTGATTCAGTATATAAGTTAAAAAATAAGTGAGTGAATATGTCCATTCTCCTCCGAGTCTATGAAAATATGTTCAAAACCTGGAGTAGGTATTTTTGATGACATACAATTAATGGGTGAAGTAACCTCCAACTGCATGAGGCCCTTATGGATATGTGGACTTTATTACTGAACAAACAATTTTATGTAATATATTCCAATCAACAGAAAAGAAAGTACACATCTGCTTTATGTTTTTAAAGCTGTAATAATGTGTCATGGTTATAAATTAAAAGAAGTAAGGTGTGGTCAGTGTGTGAATAAAACAGGAATGAAGAGAAACAAGAAAGTAACATGTCATCATCATGACAATTATCCATGACAGCTACACAGCAAACAGCATTCTCTCATGGATAAATCATTTTTGTGCAGTGATTCAGTATAAGTAAAAAATAAATAAGTAAAAAATAAGTTACTTACTTACATTTTTTTACTTACTTACAATAAGTTAAAAAATGAGTGAGCGAATATGTCCTTATACACACAAATACATTTATTTTTATAAAAACTTTTGTAAGTGGTTTTTAAATACAACTTTTAAAAATGAAGGAATTGCTTACCCATCACAATTTAACAAGTCAAGTTAAATTTATTAGTGTAGCGCTTTTTACAATAAACATTGTAAACATTGTAAAGCAACTTTACAGACTTCAGGACCAACAGACCAAACCCCTTGTTGAGCAGCCGAGGGCGACAGTGGCAGGAAAACCTCCCTTAAAAATACAGGAGGAAACCTTGAAAGGAACTTCACTAACTTGAACTAAAAGTTATAACTAGCAAAAAAAAAATTAAACAACTGAGTTCTGGACATTGTGGTGGAACTTTTCCTGTCAGAAAGCAAACTGCTTTGGATTGAAGTTTAATAAAAGCACAATTGTGGATTCTTACATATAGCATAAAAGCATACCACAGTAAGAAAAACTAATTTATTTTACATAGGTCTTTTTATACCTCTATTGCCCTCTTCATTGCCAACCCCTCCTCTTTGGAGTCTATAAAGATATGTTCAAAACCTGGAGTAGGTATTTTTGATGACGTACAATTAATGGGTGAATGATATGATATGGTCTAGTAATGTGTTTCGGCTTTGGTTAAGACCCTGACTCACTTGCAGAAGCATTGCTTTTACTGGAAAATAGAAACAGTTATATGTATTGTTTTCGAAACTGGGTAGCTAAAATGCGTAAACTCTTGCCTCACCCAACCTTGAGACATTGTTATGAGCTTGGCGCTCTCACGTGAAGGTCCTAGTCTAACAGCACCTGAATAACTATATAAAGCGGAAGACTCCGTGGCACTTGCATGAACTCAGCCGTGGGACAGCACACATCACCCAGCATTTCTGTGTTAAGTTGATCTCTTGCCAGAGCTGAAGGTGCTCCCCAGCTGATGAGAGGTGGGTGATGATAGCTTAATCCAGGGTGTATATACGCTTTACAGGTAGATTTTAGGTTGGGAATTATTACTTATTGTATGCTATTGTGCATTATAATAAAGTTATTATAATCACGAACGAAGCGTGCCTGCTGTCCGACTCCTGAAAGTGAAAGTGTGAATCATCCATACTAAAACACCTCCACTGTTGGAGACCGAATAAAAAGTAAAACTCCATGTCCCATCTCCAAACACATTGCACTCACCTCCCCACACAAAAGTATTGTGCCACCAATGCACAAGAAAACAAAAGAGACCAAAGGCAGCAAAGCCACTACTTGTTACAGACACTCGATTACTAATGGTTTCTCACTATTAGTCAAGCCAACAATTGTTTAGACAAGCACTATCTAAAAATAATTTTATGTGTAAACCAAAACCTGTGGGTGAATAATAAAACTTTAGAATTTTGTATATATTAACAGAATAATAACATGACAAAGTGAAGCCAACAACAGTGTGAATGTAATAAGAATTACAACAGTATAGTTTATCAAGTGTGCCTTATCAAGATGTGTTCTGAGTGTATTATATATTTATTCAGAATATACAGGTATGTGCATAAATATGTGACTCGAGGACAATACTCCAGTCTATGGTAATGGTTGAAGTTTAAGTTTATGTGTAGATGTGGACAAGATTCACTGCACATGCGCAGAGTGACGGTTAAACTGAATAGCTCGTGGACCAAATACGATCCTCTTACGCTGAATGATTCATGTAAGAGCTTCTGACCAGATTTGTGAGGGCAGATGTAAAGTTCTGCCACAATTTCAGTGGATCCTGTCTGACTGCTACTTCTGTTCATTCTAGAAAAAAGTGCTGGTACATACCTTATTTACATGTTGGCGTGTGGATTGGCAAATCATTAAGTAATACAGTTTTAAATTAATGACTAGAACGTGTCTTGTTCAGTACTGG
The DNA here is from genome assembly GCF_030014385.1 of Trichomycterus rosablanca. Taxonomy (NCBI): domain Eukaryota; kingdom Metazoa; phylum Chordata; class Actinopteri; order Siluriformes; family Trichomycteridae; genus Trichomycterus; species Trichomycterus rosablanca. The sequence continues at coordinate 55,516,794 of NC_085989.1, forward strand.
ACTTGTGGAGAGAACTTCATGAAATACCCCCTGGGCAATGCAGTTGATACACGGTCCTTAAAAAAAAGTCCAGAAGATGATATAAAGAGAACAAAAAGAGACACCAGCCCTATTAGTACACTTTTTATTCCTGGGTATCTGACTCGAGGTTGACAATAGCAAAGCTTATTATTATTATTAGGGCTGGCTTGATACCACTTTTTTAATGTCTGATACCGGAACCGATACTGCAAATTGAGTATCTGCTGATACCAATCCGATGCCAACAATCCTCTCTAACAATTAAGCAGTAATAATACAAGTCTCAATGCACCATGGTTAAACAAGCTATCTAAATAACAATGCTCAGACTGTGAAACTGCTTTTTTTTCACTTTTACACACAGAACATTTAGCAGCATTTTTGGTTTCACTTACGTTCGAGCTGTCGTTCACGCGGCACATATAGTTGTGAATTGGCGCAGTTTGTTTTATTTCATAACACTTATGGATTCATGCTGGGACCAGACCAGTTTTCTTTATCTCAGGTGAGCGATTTATCATTTATTAGCAGTTTTTATTGTGTTTAAACAGTGTTTTTAGATGGGGCATACAATGGGGAAAATAATTATTTGATCCCCTGCTGATTTTGTAAGTTTACCCCCTTACAAAGACTTGAACAGTCTATAATTTTTATGGAAGGTTTATTTTAACAAAGAGAGACAAAATATCAACAAAAAAAACCAAAAAAAAAAACATTAAATAAAGGTTATAAATTAATTTGTATTTGATTAAGTAAAGAAAGTATTTGATCCCTTAGCAAAACGTGACTTAGTACTTGGTGGAGAAACCCTTGTTGGCAAGCACAGAGGTCAGACGTTTCTTGTAGTTGGTCACCAGGTTTGTGCACATCTCAGGGGGGATTTTGGCCCACTACTCTTTACAGAATCTCTCCAAATCCTGAAGGTTTCGAGGCTGTCGCTTGAAAACTCGAAGTTTGAGCTCCCTCCACAGATTTTCTAGGGGATTAAGCAGAATGTTTCCACCTCCATGCTTTGGATAAAAGCGTCTGCTAAATGCTGAAAATGTAAATGTGTTCTTGGGGTCATATCCAGAATTTCTCTGCCTCCAAACACGACGAGTGGAGTTGATGCCAAAGAGCTCAATTTTGGTCTCATTTGACCATATCACATTCTCCCAAGCTTTCTCTGAATCATTCAGGTAGTCATTGACAAACTTTAGACGGGCCCATACAAAGGGACTTTCAGGCACTGCAGGATCTCAATCCATTACGCGAAGTGTGGTTTTCTTGGTGACTGTGCTCCCAGCTCCCTTGAGATAATTGACAACCTGTGTGATTCTGGGCTGACCTCACCTTTCTCAGAATCATTCTTACCCCGCGAGGTGAGATCTTGCATGGAGCACCAGAGCGAGGGTGATTAACTGTGATCTTGTATTTCTTCCATTTTCAAATTATCGCGCCAACAGTGGTCTCTTTCTCACCAAGCTTCTTGGTGATGGTCTTGTAGCCCATTCCAGCCTTGTGCACGTCTACAATCTTGTCCCTGACGTCCTTTGATAGCTCTTTGGTCTTGCCCATGGTGGTCGAGAGATTTAAATGGAGGAAACTGATTCTGTAAACAGGTGTCTTTTATACAGGGACAGGACTAATTTGTGTGCCTCATGGGCACATAACCGGTCTGTGGGGGTCAGAATTCTTGCTGGTTGGTAGGGGATCAAATACTTATTTCAATTAATCAAATACAAATTAATTCATTACCTTTATTTAATGTTTTTTTTCCTGGATTTTTTGTTTATATTCTGTCTCTCTCTGTTAAAATAAACCTTCCATAGAAATTATAGACTGTTCAAGTCTTTGTAAGGTAGTAAACTTACAAAATCAGTAGGGGATCAAATAATTATTTTCCCCACTGTAAGTAGATCAGTGTATCAGATCGGATTACACGTTTCTTTTTCCTGCCAATAGCCGATTTAGTGATTTGGGCCAATATCGGACCGATACAGATACAGAGTATCGGATCAGTGCCAGCCCTAATTATTATTCTATTAATATTATTTTTTAACTGACTTTACTATTTGCACTGTTATTGTTTTGCTTTTTTAAAAGTTTAAACTATAGTTCTATAGTGTCCGGAGGGTACTGTCAAAAGGAATGGTAAAAAGGGTAATTGTAATTTTTGTGGAAAATGTGGTCACTGGGAGCGTGACTGTTATAAAAAACAACGGGAACAAGATACAGGCTCGAATCAGAATAAAGGTAAAGGCAAGCCTAATGGTAAGAACAAGAATGGCTCTGACTCTCGGAAGCAGAGATTCTGCGGTGCAAATTGATTGGTCCTGTTTGACTACTACTTTATCTGACAAATTCTCTATCTAACATGATGATGGAACAACGGGGACCAAGGTACAGGCTGGAATCAGAATAAAGGTAAAGACATTCATACTTTGACTTGGTGTCTGGTCTGAGTGCTTTCCTCGTGCACGAGATTCAACGAATGATTCTTCTCTTGGTTAAGTTCTAGTCTAGTTTAAGGGACAGGACTTTGAGTGACTTTTGAGAAACTACCTAACATATTTATTATGATTATTGTTATTATTATTATTGTAGTATATTGGTCTTGCAGTTGGTAATTACTAATGTAAGGTAATTAACGGACAGAATGTGGCAGTAAAAGCTTGGATGAGGGTAAAATTGAGGGTAAAATTCATGCAGAAAATAAATATGTTAAATGTGTTTGGAGTATGAACGTCTGTGACTTCAACTGTGATTTTCTTTATCTAATATATCACAATTATTATTGGTATTATTATTATTGTTCAATTTATTCATATTTATATGAATCATATAATTATTTATTTTAATTTATTATAAATTTTTCCTAAACCTGTTACTAAGCTTTGACAATACGAATGTATATATTTGCCACGCCAATAAAGCTACCTAGATTAGAATTTGATAGAGAGAGAGAGAGAGATATTTCACTTGTTCACTTGGTTTGATTGTAAAGTTATTGAGTGAACTGTGATTGGTGGTAACAGATAAATACCAGAGTGAAACAGCGCTGTGTGGGGTAATATGTACCACAAAGAGAATAAAATCAAGCTTATTTTGCTGCTAGTGTGTTTACCACACAAATGAAGAAGCGTACACTTGTTACACCCTTTTACTGTGTATAATGTCACGTGACCTGGTGGGTGGAGTTACAGTGAGTCTCACCTGTTTATCAGTGAACTTCGTGCTTTCACTTTAGAATGAATCTGGACGAAGGTGAAATGGCGTCAGGTGAAGGTAAGAATAAAAACTCTTATTCATTATAATGACATCAGAAGATCTGAGTTTAGATTAGTACCAATGAACCGAGTGAACAGAAACTCTTACATTCATCAGCAAACTTCAGTTCTGTAGCACAGATTCTCAGTTTATTTATTCTTCCTGCTTACATCAGGTCATTTACTGATGACATTCTGCTTTTATTATTGATTCTGGTTTATTGTAGTTTAATAGTACAGCGGTGATTCTTAATCTTACATTTTTTTTTTTTATCATCTAACTCCTACACCACTGCACAACTCCCAGTCCCAGATCTCTGATTATCTAAGGAAATGTTCCACCTGTGCCATAGTTCCAAATAAAATAAAAAGTAATGGTTTGTCATCTAATATGTATTTACACACTGCAAACATTTTTTACAACTTGGTTAAAGACACACTAAAGAGAAACAAGTAGCCTATTGAAGCACTGTTGATTTGTAACATGGGTTCTTGCCTCTGTTTAATTTTAATAGAATGATCAGATCACTGGTACAGTGTGGATCAGAATCAGAGAGGTGATGTGTGACAACAGAGTGCTCTATTGATTTTACTCTCTGGGTGGAATTAGTGAGATCTTGACAAACATGCTTAAAGAACCCACACGGAAATGTAATATATAACATATCTGCCCCTATATCAATAATGGTTTTTCCATATATGTTAGCTGTAAGGTGATATATTATTATAACATACATGTATCCTCTGGATAAGATAACATGTATGAAATACCCATAATAAATAGTGTGTATGTACATTAAACATGTATAGGATTAATTTTTAATATGGTATTATATCTATTCTCCATATATGTTAGCATATATATTTAATTTATATATGCAATTCTATGAACATATATGCCAATATAAGAGGCACTGTATATATATATATATATATATATATATATATATATATAATACTGGCATGAATACAAATAGTAAGAGAGAGAGCTCCACTTATAGTTTACACACCCTGGCAGGATTTGATGGGCAGAAACATCAGTGATCAGGCAAAACATGTTTATTATATTATACAGTGTATGTTCCTATATACAGTGTGTGTTCCTGTATACAGTGTATGTTCCTGTATACAGTGTATGTTCCTGTATACAGTGTGTGTTCCTGTATACAGTGTACGTTCCTGTGTACAGTGTGTGTTCCTGTATACAGTGTATGTTCCTGTATACAGTGTATGTTCCTGTATACAGTGTATGTTCCTGTATACAGTGTACGTTCCTGTGTACAGTGTATGTTCCTGTATACAGTGTACGTTCCTGTGTACAGTGTGTGTTCCTGTATACAGTGTATGTTCCTGTATACAGTGTACGTTCCTGTGTACAGTGTGTGTTCCTGTATACAGTGTATGTTCCTGTATACAGTGTACGTTCCTGTGTACAGTGTGTGTTCCTGTATACAGTGTATGTTCCTGTATACAGTGTACGTTCCTGTGTACAGTGTGTGTTCCTGTATACAGTGTATGTTCCTGTATACAGTGTACGTTCCTGTGTACAGTGTGTGTTCCTGTATACAGTGTATGTTCCTGTATACAGTGTATGTTCCTATATACAGTGTATGTTCCTGTATAGTGTGTGTTCCTGTATACAGTGTATGTTCCTGTATACAGTGTATGTTCCTGTATACAGTATATGTTCCTGTATACAGTGTATGTTCCTGTATACAGTATATGTTCCTGTATACAGTGTATGTTCCTGTATACAGTATATGTTCCTGTATACAGTGTACGTTCCTGTATAGTGTACGTTCCTGTATACAGTGTACGTTCCTGTGTACAGTATATGTTCCTGTATACAGTGTGTTTTCCTGTGTACAATGTATGTTCTTGTATACAGTGTATGTTCCTATATACAGTATACAGTATGTTCCTGTATACAGTGTATGTTCCTGTATACAGTGTACGTTCCTGTGTACAGTGTGTGTTCCTGTATACAGTGTATGTTCCTGTATACAGTGTACGTTCCTGTGTAAAGTGTGTGTTCCTGTATACAGTGAATGTTCCTGTATACAGTGTATGTTCCTGTATACAGTGTACGTTCCTGTGTACAGTATATGTTCCTGTATACAGTGTGTTTTCCTGTGTACAATGTATGTTCTTGTATACAGTGTATGTTCCTGTATACAGTATACAGTATGTTCCTGTATGCAGTGTATGTTCCTGTATACAGTATATGTTCCTGTATACAGTATATGTTCCTGTATACAGTATATGTTCCTGTATACAGTGTATGTTCCTGTATAAAGTGTGTGTTCCTGTATACAGTGTATGTTCCTGTGTACAGTGTATGTTTTTGTATACAGTGTATGTTCCTGTATACAGTGTATGTTCCTGTATACAGTGAATGTTCCTGTATACAGTATATGTTCCTGTATACAGTGTATGTTCCTGTATACAGTGTATGTTCCTCTATACAGTGTATGTTACTGTATACAGTGTATGTTCCTGTGTACAGTGTATGTTTTTGTATACAGTGTATGTTCCTGTATACAGTGTATGTTCCTGTATACAGTGTATGTTACTGTATACAGTGAATGTTCCTGTATACAGTATATGTTCCTGTATACAGTGAATGTTCCTGTATACAGTATATGGTCCTGTATACAGTGTATGTTCCTGTATACAGTGTATGTTCCTGTATACAGTGTATGTTCCTGTGTACAGTGTATGTTTTTGTATACAGTGTATGTTCCTGTATACAGTGTATGTTCCTGTATACAGTGTATGTTCCTGTATACAGTGAATGTTCCTGTATACAGTATATGTTCCTGTATACAGTGTATGTTCCTGTATACAGTGTATGTTCCTCTATACAGTGTATGTTACTGTATACAGTGTATGTTCCTGTGTACAATGTATGTTCTTGTATACAGTGTATGTTCCTGTATACAGTATACAGTATGTTCCTGTATGCAGTGTATGTTCCTGTATACAGTTTACGTTACTGTGTACAGTATATGTTCCTGTATACAGTATATGTTCCTGTATACAGTATATGTTCCTGTATACAGTGTATGTTCCTGTATAAAGTGTGTGTTCCTGTATACAGTGTATGTTCCTGTGTACAGTGTATGTTTTTGTATACAGTGTATGTTCCTGTATACAGTGTATGTTCCTGTATACAGTGAATGTTCCTGTATACAGTATATGTTCCTGTATACAGTGTATGTTCCTGTATACAGTGTATGTTCCTCTATACAGTGTATGTTACTGTATACAGTGTTTGTTCCTGTGTACAGTGTATGTTTTTGTATACAGTGTATGTTCCTGTATACAGTGTATGTTACTGTATACAGTGAATGTTCCTGTATACAGTATATGTTCCTGTATACAGTCAATGTTCCTGTATACAGTATATGGTCCTGTATACAGTGTATGTTCCTGTATACAGTGTATGTTCCTGTATACAGTGTATGTTCCTGTGTACAGTGTATGTTTTTGTATACAGTGTATGTTCCTGTATACAGTGTATGTTCCTGTATACAGTGTATGTTCCTGTATACAGTGTGTGTTCCTGTATACAGTGTATGTTCCTGTATACAGTGAATGTTCCTCTATACAGTGTACGTTCCTGTATAGTGTGTGTTCCTGTATACAGTGTATGTTCCTGTATACAGTGTATGTTCCTGTATACAGTGTATGTTCCTGTATACAGTGTATGTTCCTGTATACAGTGTGTGTTCCTGTATACAGTGTATGTTCCTGTATACAGTGAATGTTCCTCTATACAGTGTACGTTCCTGTATAGTGTGTGTTCCTGTATACAGTGTATGTTCCTGTATACAGTGTATGTTCCTGTATACAGTGTGTGTTCCTGTATACAGTGTATGTTCCTCTATACAGTGTACGTTCCTGTATAGTGTGTGTTCCTGTATACAGTGTATGTTCCTGTATACAGTGTATGTTCCTGTATACAGTGTGTGCTCCTGTATACAGTGTACGTTCCTGTGTACAGTGTGTGTTCCTGTATGCAGTGTATGTTCCTCTATACAGTGTATCTTCCTGTATACAGTGTACGTTCCTGTATAGTGTGTGTTCCTGTATACAGTGTATGTTCCTGTATACAGTGTACATTCCTGTATAGTGTACGTTCCTGTATACAGTGTATGTTCCTGTGTACAGTGGATGTTTTTGTATACAGTGTATGTTACTGTATACAGTGTATGTTCCTGTGTACAGTGTATGTTTTTGTATACAGTGTATGTTACTGTATACAGTGTATGTTCCTGTGTACAGTGTATGTTTTAGTATACAGTGTATGTTACTGTATACAATGTATGTTCCTGTGTACAGTGTATGTTCCTGTATACAGTGTGTGTTCCTGTATACAGTGTATGTTCCTGTGTACAGTGTATGTTCCTGTATACAGTGTATGTTCCTGTATTCAGTGTATGTTCCTGTATACAGTGTATGTTCCTGTACACAGTATATGTTCCTGTATACAGTGTATGTTTTAGTATACAGTGTACGTTCCTGTATACAGTGTATTTTCCTGTAAACAGTGTATGTTCCTGTGTACAGTGTACGTTCCTGTATACAGTGTACGTTCCTGTATACAGTGTATGTTCCTGTATACAGTGTACGTTCCTGTATACAGTGTACGTTCCTGTATACAGTGTATGTTCTTGTATACAGTGTACATTCCTGTATACAGTGTACGTTCCTGTATACAGTGTATGTTTTTGTTTACAGTGTATGTTCCTGTATACAGTTTACGTTCTTGTATACAGTGTATGTTCCTGTTTACAGTGTATTTTCCCGTATACAGTGTATGTTCCTGTATACAGTGTACGTTCCTGTATATAGTATATGTTCCCATATACAGTGTATGTTTTTGTATACAGTGTACGTTCCTGTATACAGTGTATGTTCCTGTATACAGTGTATGTTCCTGTATACAGTGTACATTCCTGTATACAGTATATGTTCCCGTATACAGTATATGTTTTTGTATACAGTGTACATTCCTGTATACAGTATATGTTCCTGTATACAATGTACGTTCCTGTATACAGTGTATGTTCCGGTATACAGTGTACGTTCCTGTATACAGTGTACGTTCCTGTATACAGTGTATGTTTTTGTATACAGTGTATGTTCCTGTATACAGTGTATGTTTTTGTATACAGTGTATGTTCCTGTATACAGTGTATTTTCCTGTTAACAGTTTATTTTTCTGTATACAGTGTATGTTCCTGTGTACAGTGTATGTTTCTGTGTACAGTGTATTTTCCTGTAAACAGTGTATGTTCTTGTATACAGTGTATGTTCCTGTGTACAGTGTACGTTCCTGTATATAGTATATGTTCCCGTATACAGTGTATGTTTTTGTATACAGTGTACGTTCCTGTATACAGTGTATGTTTTTGTTTACAGTGTACATTCCTGTATACAGTGTATGTTTTTGTTTACAGTGTATGTTCCTGTATACAGTGTACGTTCTTGTATACAGTGTACGTTCCTGTATACAGTGTATTTTTCTTTAAACAGTTTATTTTCCTGTATACAGTGTATGTTCCTGTGTACAGTGTAGGTTTCTGTGTACAGTGTATGTTCTTGTATACAGTGTATGTTCCTGTATACAGTGAATGTTCTGGTATACAGTGTACGTTCCTGTATACAGTGTATTTTCCTGTAAACAGTGTATGTTCCTGTGTACAGTGTATGTTCTTGTATACAGTGTATGTTTCTGTATACAGTGTACGTTCCTGTATATAGTATATGTTCCCGTATACAGTGTATGTTTTTGTATACAGTGTACGTTCCTGTATACAGTGTACGTTCCTGTATACAGTGTATGTTTTTGTTTACAGTGTACATTCCTGTATACAGTGTATGTTTTTGTTTACAGTGTATGTTCCTGTATACAGTGTACGTTCTTGTATACAGTGTACGTTCCTGTATACAGTGTATTTTTCTGTAAACAGTTTATTTTCCTGTATACAGTGTATGTTCCTGTGTACAGTGTAGGTTTCTGTGTACAGTGTATGTTCTTGTATACAGTGTATGTTCCTGTATACAGTGAATGTTCTGGTATACAGTGTACGTTCCTGTATACAGTGTATTTTCCTGTAAACAGTGTATGTTCCTGTGTACAGTGTATGTTCTTGTATACAGTGTATGTTTCTGTATACAGTGTATGTTCCTGTATACAGTTTATGTTCCTGTATACAGTATATGTTTTTGTATACAGTGTATGTTCCTGTATACAGTATATGTTTTTGTATACAGTGTACGTTCCTGTATACAGTGTACGTTCTTGTATACAGTGTATGTTCCTGTGCACATGAGGTGTAAATAACAACTGTTTCCGTTTTTGTTTTAATCAAGCTTCCGGTAAACATGGAGGCACTGATCCAACAACCAGCTGTGTTCAAAATCAAGATACATCAAAAAAACATGAGGTATGTACCCAGTACTAAGTGCAACAGTGCATTATGGGTATAATTAATTTCTGAAGGTAGAAGAATTTCATCCCAATGTATTAAACATGCAGTAAATGAATAAAGATCACATTGTTTGTGTTTAAGGACAATGATGTAACATTCCAAACTCAAAGTACCACATTTCAGGATGAAAGTACTACAGTAAAATCTCATGGTACTGCATCACAAGCTAAAAGTACAACATCCCAACCTGGAAGTACCAAATCACAATCTGGAAGTAACACAACCCGAAATGAAAACACAACAACGCAACATTTAAATTTCAAATCCCAACATGAAATTACAACCTACCAAACTGGAAGTTCCACATCCCAGAGTAAAGGTACAACAGAGTATATCACACCCCCAGCTAAAGGTACCACACCCATAGCTAAAAGTACCACACCCACAGCTAAAAGTACCACACCCCCAGTTCAAGGTACCACACCCCAAGCTGAAAGCACTACACCCCCAGTTGAAGGTACCACACCCCAAGCTGAAATTACCAGAACCCCAGCTGAGGGTATCGCATCCCAAGCTGAAAGTACCACACCCCCAGCTGAGGGTACCATATCCAAAGCTAAAAGTACCACACCTATAGCTAAAGGTACCACATCCCAAGCTGAAGGTACCACAACCCAATCTGAAAGTTCTACATCTCAAACTGAGATTACCACACCCCAATCTAAAAGTACCACACCCCCAGTTGAAGGTACCACACACCCAGCTGAGGGTATCACATCCCAAGCTAAAAGTACCACACCCCCAGCTGAAAGTACCACACCCCCTTCTGAAGGTACCACAACCCAATCTGAAGGTTCTGCATCTCAAGCTGAAAGTACCACACCCCAATCTGAAAGTACCACACCCCAATCTGAAAGTACCACACCCCCAGCTGAAAGTACCACACCCCAATCTGAAAGTACCACACCCCCAGCTAAAAGTACCACACCACGAGTTGAAGGTACCAAAAGCCAAGCTGAAAGAACCACACCCCCAGCTGAAGATACCACACCCCAAGCTGAAAGTACCACACCCCCAGCTAAGGGTACCATATCCAAAGCTAAAAGTACCACACCTATAGCTAAAGGTACCACATCCCAAGCTGAAGGCACCACAACCCAATCTGAAAGTTCTACATCTCAAGCTGAAAGTACCACACCCCAATCTAAAAGTACCACACCCCCAGTTGAAGGTACCACACACCCAGCTGAGGGTATCACATCCCAAGCTGAAAGTACCACACCCCCAGCTGAAGGTACCACATCCCAAGCTGAAAGAACCACACCCCCAGCTGAAGATACCACACCCCAAGCTGAAATTACCAGAACCCCAGCTGAGGGTATCGCATCCCAAGCTGAAAGTACCACACCCCCAGCTGAGGGTACCATATCCAAAGCTAAAAGTACCACACCTATAGCTAAAGGTACCACATCCCAAGCTGAAGGTACCACAACTCAATCTGAAAGTTCTACATCTCAAGCTGAAAGTACCACACCCCAATCTAAAAGTACCACACCCCCAGTTGAAGGTACCACACACCCAGCTGAGGGTATCACATCCCAAGCTGAAAGTACCACACCCCCAGCTGAAAGTACCACATCCCAAGCTAAAAGTACCACACCCCCAGCTGAAGGTACCACATCCCAAGCTGAAGGTTCTACACCCCAATCTGAAAGTACCACACCCCAATCTGAAATTTCTAAATCTCAAGCTGAAGGTACCACACCCCAATCTGAAAGTTCTACATCCCAAGCTAAAGGTACCACACTTCAATCTGAAATATCTACATCTCAAGATAAAGGTACCACACCCCAATCTGAAAGATCTACACCCCAATCTGAGAGTACCACACCCCAATCTGAAAGTTCTACACCCCAATCTGAAAGTACCACACCCCAATCTGAAAGTTCTACAGCTCAAGCTAAAAGTACCACACCCCAATCTAAAAGTTCTACATGCCAAGCTGAAAGTACCACACCCCAATCTGAAAGTTCTACAGCTCAAGCTAAAAGTACCACAGCCCAATCTAAAAGTTCTACATCCCAAGTTGAAGGGACCACACCCCAATCTAAAAGTTCTACATCCCAAGTGGAAGGGACCACACCCCAATCTGAAAGTTCTAAATCTCAAGCTGAAAGTACCACACCCCAATCTAAAAGTTCTACATCCCAATCTAAAAGTTCTACACCCCAATCTGAAAGTTTTACATCTCAAACTGAAGTTACCACACCCCAATCTAAAAGTTCTACATCCCAAGTGGAAGGGACCACACCCCAATCTGAAAGTTCTACAGCTCAAGCTAAAAGTACCACACCCCAATCTAAAAGTTCTACATCTCAAACTGAAGTTACCACATCCCAATCTAAAAGTTATACATCCCAAGTGGAAGGGACCACACCCCAATCTAAAAGTTCTACATCCCAATCTGAAAGTCCTACATCTCAAGCTGAAAGTACCACACCCCAATCTAAAAGTTCTACACCCCAATCTGAAAGTTTTACATCTCAAACTGAAGTTACCACACCCCAATCTAAAAGTTCTACATCCCAAGTGGAAGGGACCACACCCCAATCTAAAAGTTCTACATGCCAAGCTGAAAGTACCACACCCCAATCTGAAAGTTCTACAGCTCAAGCTAAAAGTACCACACCCCAATCTAAAAGTTCTACATCCAAAGTGGAAAGGACCACAACCCAATCTAAAAGTTCTACATGCCAAGCTGAAAGTACCACACCCCAATCTGAAAGTTCTACAGCTCAAGCTAGAAGTACCACACCCCAATCTAAAAATTCTACATCCCAAGTTGAAGAGACCACACCCCAATCTAAAAGTTCTACATCTCAAACTGAAGTTACCACACCCCAATCTAAAAGTTCTACATCCCAATCTGAAAGTTCTAAATCTCAAGCTGAAAGTACCACACCCCAATCTAAAAGTTCTACATCCCAATCTAAAAGTTCTACACCCCAATCTGAAAGTTTTACATCTCAAACTGAAGTTACCACACCCCAATCTAAAAGTTCTACATCCCAAGTGGAAGGGACCACACCCCAATCTGAAAGTTCTACAGCTCAAGCTAAAAGTACCACACCCCAATCTAAAAGTTCTACATCTCAAACTGAAGTTACCACACCCCAATCTAAAAGTTCTACATCCCAAGTGGAAGGGACCACACCCCAATCTAAAAGTTCTACATCCCAATCTGAAAGTCCTTCATCTCAAGCTGAAAGTACCACACCCCAATCTAAAAGTTCTACACCCCAATCTGAAAGTTTTACATCTCAAACTGAAGTTACCACACCCCAATCTAAAAGTTCTACATCCCAAGTGGAAGGGACCACACCCCAATCTAAAAGTTCTACATGCCAAGCTGAAAGTACCACACCCCAATCTGAAAGTTCTACAGCTCAAGCTAAAAGTACCACACCCCAATCTAAAAGTTCTACATCCCAAGTGGAAAGGACCACAACCCAATCTAAAAGTTCTACATCTGAAGCTGAAAGTACCACACCCCAATCTGAAAGTTCTACAGCTCAAGCTAAAAGTACCACACCCCAATCTAAAAATTCTACATCCCAAGTTGAAGAGACCACACCCCAATCTAAAAGTTCTACATCTCAAATTGAAGTTACCACACCCCAATCTAAAAGTTCTACATCTCAAGCTGAAGTTACCAAACCCCAATCTAAAAGTTCTACATCTCAAGCTGAAGTTACCACACCCCAATCTGAAAGTTCTACACCCCAATCTAAAAGTTCTACATCTCAAGCTGAAGTTACCACACCCCAATCTGAAAGTTCTACATCTCAAGCTGAAAGTACCACACCCCAATCTAAAAGTTCTACATCTCAAGCTGAAGTTACCACACTTCAATTTGAAAGTTCTACATCTCAAACTGAAGTTACCACACCCCAATCTAAAAGTTCTACATCTCAAGCTGAAGTTACCACACCCCAATCTAAAAGTTCTACATCTCAAGCTGAAGTTACCACACCCCGATCTGAAAGTACCACACCCCAATCTGAAAGTTCTACATCTGAAACTGAAGTTACCACACCCCAATCTGAAAGTTCTACATCTCAAGCTGAAGTTACCACACCCCGATCTGAAAGTTCTACACCCCAATCTAAAAGTTCTACATCTCAAACTGAAGTTACCACACCCCAATCTGAAAGTTCTACATCTCAAGCTGAAGTTACCACACCCCAATCTAAAAGTTCTACATCTCAAACTGAAGTTACCACACCCCAATCTAAAAGTTCTACATCTCAAACTGAAGTTACCACACCCCAATCTAAAAGTTCTACATCTCAAGCTGAAGTTACCACACCCCGATCTGAAAGTTCTACACCCCAATCTGAAAGTTCTACATCTCAAGCTGAAAGTACCACACCCCAATCTAAAAGTTCTACATCCCAATCTAAAAGTTATACACCCCAATCTGAAAGTTCTACATCTCAAGCTGAGAGTACCACACCCCAATCTAAAAGTTCTACATCTCAGGCTGAAGTTACCACACCCCAATCTAAAAGTTCTACACCCCAATCTAAAAGTTCTACATCTCAAGCTGAAGTTACCACACCCCAATCTGAAAGTTCTACATCTCAAGCTGAAAGTACCACACCCCAATCTAAAAGTTCTACATCCCAATCTAAAAGTTCTACACCCCAATCTGAAAGTTCTACATCTCAAGCTGAGAGTACCACACCCCAGTCTAAAAGTTCTACATCTAAAGCTGAAGTTACCACACCGCGATCTAAAAGTTCTACATCCCAAGCTGAATGTACCACACCCCAATCTGAAAGTTCTACATCCCAAGCTGAATGTACCACACCCCGATCTAAAAGTTCTACATCCCAAGCTGAAAGTACCACACCCCAATCTGAAAGTTCTACATCCCAAGCTGAAAGTACCACACCCCAATCTGAAAGTTCTACATCTCAATCTGAAAGTACCACACCCCAAGCTGAAAGTACCACACCCCAAGCTGAAAGTACCACACCCCATTCTGAAAGTTCTGCATCTCAAGTTAAAAGTACCACACCCCAATCTGAAAGTTCTACATCTCAATCTGAAAGTACCACATCCCAAGCTGAAAGTACCACACCCCAATCTGAAAGTTCTACGTCCCAAGCTGAAAGTACCACACCCCAATTTGAAAGTTCTATATCCCATGCTGAAAGTACCACACCCCAATCTAAAAGTTCTACATCTCAAGCTGAAGTTACCACACCCCGATCAAAAAGTACCACATCCCAAGCTGAATGTACCACACCCCAATCTGAAAGTTCTACGTCCCAAGCTGAAAGTACCACACCCCAATTTGAAAGTTCTATATCCCATGCTGAAAGTACCACACCCCGATCTAAAAGTTCTACATCTCAAGCTGAAGTTACCACACCCCGATCAAAAAGTTCTACATCCCAAGCTGAATGTACCACACCCCGATCTGAAAGTTATTCATCCCAAGGTGAAGTTACCAGACCCAAATCTAAAAGTACCACACCCCAATCTAAAAGTTCTACATCCCAAGCTGAAGTTACCACACCCCAATCTGAAAGTTATACATCTCAAGCTAAAAGTACCACACCCCAATCTAACAGTTCTACAGCTCAAGCTAAAAGTACCACACCCCAATCTGAAAGTTCTACATCCCAAGGTGAAAGTACCACACCCCAATCTAAAAGTTCTACATCCCAAGGTGAAAGTACCACACCCCAATCTAAAAGTTCTACATCCCAAGGTGAAAGTACCACACCCCAATCTGAAAGTTCTACATCTCAAGCTGAAGTTACCACACCCCAATCTAAAAGTTCTACATCCCAATCTAAAAGTTCTACATCCCAAGGTGAAAGTACCACACCCCAATCTAAAAGTTCTACATCCCAAGGTGAAAGTACCACACCCCAATCTGAAAGTTCTACATCTCAAGCTGAAGTTACCACACCCCAATCTAAAAGTTCTTCACCCCAAACTGAAAGTACCACACATAAAGCTGAAGACGATGCTGAGATGTGCAGTGGTAAGTTGTATTTTTCTTACAAACCTAATAAAAAACAAACTTAGTGAAAACTAGTATAGTAGCTAAAATTCAAATCAGAACAAATAAGTGTTTTCTAAACTGCTGTACAGGTAATTAAACTTACTACACACAAAATTTGTTTATTATTACATTGTTTATCATTACATTGTTTATCATTACATAAAAAGTCACAGTTGTTATCAGTTGAGAATGGGTTGAGGTTCGCCACTTTGCAAAAAAGTAATTATTCCGTCTGTTTAAGGAATTATTTCCTCAAAACAAAAATGCCTGAAATTTAGGAGACTGGCACTGCCAACTGCTTCAAACTACCAAAACATAGGAACATTAGTGGAACAAAGTTATTGCCATTATATTAAGGAATGTAATATTGATTTAACCTAATTTTCTCATAATGTTTTTACTTTTTATTTATAGACAACAACGCTCCCCTGCAACAAAAGAAGCAAATATTAGACACTATCAACAAACTATCAGAAACACCCAGTGTAAGTAAATTCTGATACAATGATTGTGTCACTAATGGTATTTAATAGCTGGCATTAACCCAACAGAGCATTTTTAATAATGTCCATAAGGATAACACGTATTAGAAGGGTTTATTTTTGATGACCAAATATCAAAACACTGGTTGTAATAAAAGTAGGTTGTCATGTGATGTTGGAGAAAAAAGATTAGTCAGACTAGTTGACCTTCTTCCATTGCTCCAATGTCCTTTTCCAATGTTGATGGTGGACAGTATGATCTACAATTTGAGCCACAGTAGCTCTTCTTTTGGACTGAACCAGACACCATAGCATTTATGTTCCCTGGCATCAATAATTATTGACTGTCCAACAACCAGTCAGTGGTTCATGGTTTGCCCCTCCTAGACCACTGTCTGCAGGTACTCGCCACAGCTGGTTTTTACTCCTGATCATATCTGCTGCATTCATGTAAATGATAAGTTTATCATATAAATGGGGCGGCACAGTGGCTAAGAGGGTAGCACTGTCGTCTCACAGCAAGAAGGTCCTGGTTTTGATCCCAGGCAGGGCAGTCTCAGAGAGTCTCCTGGGTGTTCAAATCCTAAACGAGCCCCCATGAATGTTAGATAAATTGCTATAAAAAGATCAGTTAAGATAATTGAAATTTAACAATTAAATAATAACACTTGTCAGAGGAATCTAAAGATTATTCAAATGCATTTGGATTCATCACAAAACATCAGTGCAACCCCCCACCCCCACAACTGGGTCCCAGAATGTTCAACAAAATACAACATAAGATGTCTGCTGACTGACCTTTCTCACTGAGCAGGATACTGCAGTTGGATTTATTCATTAATATCACAAATGCAATGTAACACCTCATACCTCTGTCACAGGGCACTCACACCCCTTTGACAGTAACACACATTTTCTATTCATGATACAAGCAGTAAACATAAATGATATGTCTGAATTTCCTTTCACGTTATAGTAGCTGTGAAATTAGGTACACCAATTGGATTACTGCATAACCAGTATACCCATAACCTCGGCTCGTCTTAGCAGCAAGTATTAGAGCAGAGCTTCCGAGCTTTGCTGAACATGTGTACAATGTATCTTCATGAACTTCAAACTCCAATATTGCTTGGAATAAAATAAATACAAGTGTCTGTAAATGTTTTACTTTACTGCCATTTCCAAATGTGCATTGTTTAACATAGGAACTGATAATTCATTATGAACTTTTAAAAATATGCTGCAATTTAATATTTTTACAGGAAAAAGCAATAGCAGAATGTGGATCAAAAACAGAACAACTCTTAACTAGACTTCATCTTCTGGAAAAGCAGAAACTAAAAATTGAAACGTCAGATGTTCTTCAGCTAACTTCTCTTTCATTACATTGCCAAGAACCTTGTGAAGAAAAAGATCTGGTTCAAACCTTTCTACAAAGGTTGTTAATGATGAATTACAGAGCAAGATACATCACCACCAAAAAAGAAGCCACTGCCTTAGACCCTTCTTCCTCAGATACAGATGAAGAAGAAGGTGATGAATTTGATGAGCTTTTCTGCAAAAAAGCTGCATCTTCTGATGGTCAGAGTGTAAAAAATCCTATCCATCCCATGGATCTTCAGATGGCGGTGTTCCACTGCTCAGACAGTTTCCTGAAGCAACTAATAGTGACTAAACTCTCTCAGTGTCGGTATGCTCTGCCTCTACTGGTGCCAAATCTATTTACTGAAAAGATTAAGTTTCCTCTGTGGACATTTCGCAAAATTGCTAAAAGCTGGATGATCTCTGACACTTCTGGTAGCAAGATCAGTAAAACCCAGCATGTTTATGAAGCAGAAACTCCAGTGGTGGCGTTCTTCAGGTTAGGAGACGTGTCCTTTTCCAAGTCTCAGCTGATGAATAGCTTGATCAATGAGAAGCATCAGACGTTCTTCCACAGACACTGTCGTGGCAGCATTAAAAACCGTCTACTGATGGATGGAGTTGTGGAGATTGCTTGGTACTGTCCATCTGGAAAGGAAACTGATCATTTTACTGACTGTGTTGCTTTCTGTAATCTACATGGTGATGCAGAAACCAGTAAGGAACAGCTGGATCTTCTGACTGAAATGTCGTCTGTAAATGTTGTTCTTTTATCTGATCCTAACAATGAAAGAAATAAGGAGATGCTACAGAAGCTTCTGAAAGACCCCAAACCACTCATCTGTCTCCTTTCTGAGGATCAATCGGGTGTCAGTAAGATTAAGAATGGAAACTACAGAATTGGTTTAAAGGACAGAAATCAGTCAGACGTATCTGAGAACCTCAGAACAACCATCACAGAGTGTCTGTCCAAGTCATCTTCAGTTTTTAAACTTAAGGATTTATACAAAAACAATGAGATCAGCACAGATGAAGATGATCCTGAATGCAAGAAAGGAAAAGAAGCTGCACTAGAGATAATAAAACATCTGGAAGAGAAGGAAATATTCACATTAAAGGAAACACACCTGCCCTGTCAAGGGAAGCTCTGGCATGAGTGGTGTCAAATAAACAAAGACTTACATCGACTTCAAGGAAACAATTTAGAAATGCAAAAGAGTGAAAAACAAACACGAATGAAACAAATCCGTGAACAGCAACAAAGAAATGGACAATCAGACTTAATGAAAGAATTTATTTCCTCACTGAATTCTCTATCAGGAAATGAAAAATCTTTTTTTATTAAATGGCTTGAAATTCTGCTGGACAAACAAACCTCAGATGATCTTTCAGATCTTCATCACAAGTACAATGAAACATGGACAAGGGTTTTAAACCTCAAAAAGAAACGTGATAACTCAGGAAAGATGAAGGCTGAGCCAACAGAACTTGAAGAGATATCTAAAAAACTAAATGCAGCAATGTTTGGTTTGGAACACATCTTCAGAGAGATGGGTCAGATATATGAATCGAATATGTCTATACAAACAAGTAAGAAAACATTTAAAGAAGGAAGCATCTCTAATCTTCCCAGACTTGCTGCAGAACTCATAAAATCCGGTCTTCCAATGGAGCTGATGGATGGTGATGCTGCTCATGTTCCTCTGATTTGGGTTTCAGCAGTTCTAGATGAACTCATAAAGAAACTGGGAGACCAGAGAGTCTTTGTGCTGTCAGTTCTAGGGATTCAGAGCACAGGAAAATCCACCATGCTGAATGCCATGTTTGGACTCCAGTTTGCTGTCAGTGCTGGAAGGTGCACCCGAGGAGCCTTTATGCAGCTGGTCAGAGTATCAGAGGAGATGAAGGAGAAGCTGAAGTGTGACTACGTTCTTATTGTAGATACTGAAGGTCTTAGAGCACTTGAGCTTGCAGGAAAATCCACTCGTCATCATGATAATGAACTTGCAACATTTGTTGTAGGTCTTGGAAATCTGACTTTGATCAACATATTTGGTGAGAACCCTGCTGAGATGCAGGACATTCTTCAGATTGTTGTTCAGGCCTTCCTGAAAATGAAGAAGGTCAAACTAAATCCCAGATGTATGTTTATCCATCAGAATGTTGGTGACATCACTGCTGGAGAGAAGAACATGGAGGGTAGGAGACGTCTACAGGAAAAGCTGGATGAAATGACAAAATTAGCTGCTAAAGAGGAAGACAGTGAAGCTGAGTGCTTCAGTGATGTTATTGCTTTTAATGTACAAGATGATGTTCAGTATTTTGCACAGCTCTGGGAGGGCAGCCCACCAATGGCTCCACCAAACCCCTCATACAGTGAAAATGTTCAGAAGCTAAAGAGAGACATTTTCACAAAAGCTCATAGTATGAAACTCTCAGAGTTTAAATCCTGCATCAGTGATATGTGGAAGGCTCTACTGAACGAGAACTTTGTTTTTAGCTTCAAAAACACACTGGAGATTGCAGCCTACAGGAAACTAGAAACTGAGTTTGGAAAATGGACCTGGTCCCTCAGAAGTGCCATGTTAGAACATGAAGAAAAACTGCACAACACAATTAAAAACAAAAAACTGCAAAAGATTGAGGACAAAGACCTTTATGCTCACATGAAGAAGACCAGAGAAGAAGTGGAGAAATCAATGAAGTGTTACTTTAAAAAGGACAAGATAAGTTTAATTAAATGGAAAGTGAGATGTGAACAGAAAATTAAACAGCTTCTTGAGGATCTTGTTAAAAACGCAAAAACAAACCTGAATGATTTTCTTCAACAGCAAAAAGCTCAAGAAGCTTTTGATCAGAAAAAGACAGAGTATGATGAAAAGCTCTTCAATGTGAGTAAAGCACTTGCTCTACAACTAAAAAGCACAGAAACTGATGAACGAGTCCTCAGACAGGAATTTGATAAAGTGTGGAACAAATGGGTCTCTGATCTAACACAAGACACACCTGTAGAGAAACCTTTTGATATTTGGGAGGATGTGATACAGATTCTATCTGAAGGTAATGAACAAGCTGCTGTGTATGAGCGAATATCTCAGGATGATTACACAAAGATACACAGACTGGGAGATTATTCATGTTATATTTCAAAGAAATCAAGGCTAAAGCAAAGTTTTGATTATGTTAAGTCTGTATTTACACAAGATGAAATGATTCCCTTTGAAGTCCAGGAGTCAGTGAGAAACCTGATCAACAATATCATCCAAGAATCTGAGGACTTAATCAAGAAGATCTGCAGCAAAATTACAAGACTGGGGTACAAGAACAGCTACATTCAGGAAATAACTGACCAGGTCAAACACAGAGTTGAGAAATATCACAGTGAAAACAAAAAAATAAAGCTGAAGAAGGAATTCACTCTGGATCTCTGTCTTCATGTGTGTCACCTTGCAGATTCCAAATTCACCAAGATCCACCAACAGTTCAGAAATGAAAATGATGTAAAATTGTACCTAGAAACGCAGAAACCACAATATTACAGCATCTTCCAAAACTACTGCAGAGGAGCAACAACCACAACAGTATTTGGTGAACTTGTCTACAACAATCTTGTACCAGCCATCGTGGAAGCAGCCTACAATAAAACTGCTATTGATCTGTCAACACAGATGAGATCAGACATGCCAGAATTTAATGGTAACAGGTCACAGCTTGAGAAACACATCCTGAAATCTCTGGCAGAGCAGGAGAACTTTGAGAAGTACATGGAGTACATCAACCATCCCAAGAAACACTTTGAACAGTTTATTACAGAAAATGTTGATAAATACATCACTGAAAATTACAGAGAGGTTCTGAATCTTCTCAAAGGAAACCTGAAACACAAAGAGCAGAAAGTGATGAATGCCATGAACATCACAACCGAAGAAGTGAAGAAGAGCTGTGGTGATGCAAACATGTGGCTGAAAAGTTTGAACAATTCACTAACAGACTTAAAAGATATTACTTTTACTAATTTGGAGGAAATTACAGATTTAGATTTTCTTCAGCAGGTTGTGTGTGAAGGTCTCACAAAGATGATGTCAGAAAAACATGAAAGCATCAACAGTGTAACAAACATCAACATGGAGAAGTTCAGGAAGAAACCAGATGAGATTCTGATTGAACATCTCTGTCAGTGCTGCTGGGTTCAGTGTCCATTCTGTAAAGCTGTCTGCACCAACACAATGGAGAATCATGATGGAGATCACAGTGTCCCCTTCCACAGAGTAAATGGAATCATAGGATGGCACTACAGATACACAACAAATTTCAATATTGATTTCTGCACAACTCTAGTACAAAGTGATAGAGGTTTCTACCCAGGTCTTGAAACAGAGAAGACGTTCCCCTACAAAGCATATAGAAGAGCAGGAGGAGAATATGCTAGGTGGAGCATCACTCCTGATCATTCAGAGCTCCCATATTGGAAGTGGTTAGTGTGCAGATTCCAAACAGACCTGGAGCAACACTATGGAAAAACATTCCAGGGAAACGGAATGATTCCCTCTAAATGGATAAAATACACAAAAACACAAGCTATAGAGAGTCTGGATGAACACATTTAAAGAATTCTGTTCTGTGTTCTGTGACCAAAAAAAACCCAAAAACATGATTCTACAGCAGAATTAGATTTATTTTAAAGTGGCCACAACAGCAATGAACTTTTTAATGAAAATTATTGGGAAATCTTTTGTAATTTTAACTTTATTATTAATCACTGTGTACACACATCTAATATTTGCTTACTATTTAATGTACTTACTATGTGCAGGGTGCTCAGGTGCCACAATGGAAAAATATGCTAGCCCACCCACTACCATTCAGATGTGGACTTTTATCTGGCTATATCTGGTGGATGGCTGGACATTCTAGCCAATGGGAGCCCCACAAAGCCCACATAAATAAAGGGTTAGAATGGGCATCTGGCTTTGTGCAATTTCAAGTTAAATCAAATCAGATCATATTACTGTGATAATATTAAGGTAATTATTAAAATATCCCAAATGTGATTCTTGTAATAGACACAGAAACTAATATTGAATTAACTATTTGTTCTTCTTTAATGTAACAATGTGAAGATTTATTAATATTATAAGATAAAATGTGAATTCTCGATCTTTTATAAAACATCATATAAAGTTGTTATGGCTGTGAGATGTATAGATTAGCAGGATGTGCATAACTTTGGAAATGCATTTTAAATAAATAAAGATCAATGTCTCAAAGCTCACCAGCAGTTTTGTTTAAATACATTTCTGCAAAAGAGTATTCACACCCTCCAAACTCAAATTCACAAACTCCATGATTGCATACACCCAGTCACTGGTCTAAACAAAAGTATTTGGACCCCCCGTTCATGTGTTTTTGACACACACCGAGTCAATTTCCTTAGAAAAAGTATTCGCTCCAAATGCATGCTTGCACAGCCACATACAGTGTATCACAAAAGTGAGTACACCCCTCACATTTCTGCAAATATTTCATTATATCTTTTCATGGGACAACACTATAGACATGAAACTTGGATATAACTTAGAGTAGTCAGTGTACAGCTTGTATAGCAGTGTAGATTTACTGTCTTCTGAAAATAACTCAACACACAGCCATTAATGTCTAAATAGCTGGCAACATAAGTGAGTACACCCCACAGTGAACATGTCCAAATTGTGCCCAAATGTGTCGTTGTCCCTCCCTGGTGTCATGTGTCAAGGTCCCAGGTGTAAATGGGGAGCAGGGCTGTTAAATTTGGTGTTCTGGGTACAATTCTCTCATACTGGCCACTGGATATTCAACATGGCACCTCATGGCAAAGAACTCTCTGAGGATGTGAGAAATAGAATTGTTGCTCTCCACAAAGATGGCCTGGGCTATAAGAAGATTGCTAACACCCTGAAACTGAGCTACAGCATGGTGGCCAAGGTCATACAGCGGTTTTCCAGGACAGGTTCCACTCGGAACAGGCTTCGCCAGGGTCGACCAAAGAAGTTGAGTCCACGTGTTCGGCGTCATATCCAGAGGATGGCTTTAAAAAATAGACACATGAGTGCTGCCAGCATTGCTGCAGAGGTTGAAGACGTGGGAGGTCAGCCTGTCAGTGCTCAGACCATACGCCGCACACTGCATCAACTCGGTCTGCATGGTCGTCATCCCAGAAGGAAGCTGACGCACAAGAAAGCCTGCAAACAGTTTGCTGAAGACAAGCAGTCCAAGAACATGGATTACTGGAATGCCCTGTGGTCTGACGAGACCAAGATAAACTTGTTTGGCTCAGATGGTGTCCAGCATGTGTGGCGGCACCCTGGTGAGAAGTACCAAGACAACTGTATCTTGCCTACAGTCAAGCATGGTGGTGGTAGCATCATGGTCTTGGGCTGCATGAGTGTTGCTGGCACTGGGGAGCTGCCGTTCATTGAGGGAAACATGAATTCCAACATGTACTGTGACATTCTGAAACAGAGTATGATCCCCTCCCTTCGAAAACTGGGCCTCATGGCAGTTTTCCAACAGGATAACGACCCCAAACACAACCTCCAAGATGACAACTGCCTTGCTGAGGAAGCTGAAGGTAAAGGTGATGGACTAAACCCAATTGAGCACCTGTGGCGCATCCTCAAGTGGAAGGTGGAGGAGTTCAAGGTGTCTAACATCCACCAGCTCCGTGATGTCATCATGGAGGAGTGGAAGAGGATTCCAGTAGCAACCTGTGCAGCTCTGGTGAATTCCATGCCCAGGAGGGTTAAGGCAGTGCTGGATAATAATGGTGGTCACACAAAATATTGACACTTTGGGCACAATTTGGACATGTTCACTGTGGGGTGTACTCACTTATGTTGCCAGCCATTTAGACATTAATGGCTGTGTGTTGAGTTATTTTCAGAAGACAGTAAATCTACACTGCTATACAAGTTGTACACTGACTACTCTAAGTTATATCCAAGTTTTATTTCTATAGTGTTGTCCCATGAAAAGATATAATAAAATATTTGCAGAAATGTGAGGGGTGTACTCACTTTTGTGATACACTGTAGATACCTGCCTGAGCAAAAGTATATGGACCCCCATCAACTTCTTGTCTACACACAGTCACCTTCTTGAGGCAAAGTGTTGGACCTCATCAAATGCATGCTTGCACAGACACAGTCACCTGCATCACACAAACACACAGTGAACCGCAAAAGTATTTAGACCCCATGACTTACATTCTTGCACACAGTTCACTGCCTAAGAAAATCATTTTCCATGTGTTCCAGTGCCACACAGGGGAAGACACTGACAGACTTTAAATTACGCAGTTACTGGATGATAGACATATTAATTAGTTTTAACACTTCAAGCTTTATTGCCAGTTATAATAGAGAGAAGCTACTTCATTTTAATCCAGTGTTGTAGTTTTCCCAAATTTAAATTGTGGATACTGTGGAACCCGCTGTGGAAACATATTTTTCTGCTCACGTGAGAGGTCAGGTTCATCCTAACTTATTTATACAACCTGTTTTTCAAATGTTACTTAAAACTTGTTTTGTACATATTGGCACAGATGTAAACTTTGTTTTATATAGCATGAAAACGTTTTTTTTTAGATGTTCTAAGTGATTGTTTAGTTGCAAGATGCTTCACCACTGTTTTTTATTTGAATGAATCATGACCTTGAGAGAGGATGTAACCTGTCCTTTCTCTCTCTGCACACATGACTATATAAAAATGGGAGACTTTTTCTGTCTTTTCGAGAGTTCACTTGTGGGACTGAATGATAATGCGTGCATCGGTCACCCCGGGAATTGTACCAGCAACAAGTTTTCTCTTGCTAGAGCCAAAACCAGACTCCTTGATCTTTACTACTTGTAGTTGGCGAAACCAGGTGTGAAACCTTTAAAGTTGATCCAATGAGACTGTTAATCATTATCTAAATCATTATACTGTATTATTATTGTATACTAGATAATGATTTTATCATCATTATAATGTGTCTAATAATTATATACAATTGCTTGCTTTTGCTTGTTAACTATATACACGACCCGTAAGACTCTCGGTCCATTTTTGATTTCTTAAAGCTTATTTCTGGTTTTATGCTGACATAACTAATATCCCTAACAATGCACAAGTAGGTTTGGTTAACTAGCAATCACCGAAGTGGACATCTTTTACTGAACAGCATCTATTTACAGAATAAATTGGCCGGGAGTAGAAATTAGTTTGGTTTATTTGCTGACCAACAAGTCAATTCTTCCTTAAAAATACTCACTGCCTCACTTTTTATTAAAAAAGTGATCATTTCTCCACCAGCAAGGCTGGGACCTGTAAAGACTCTTTTACAAGCAATGACTAAATACTAGATTGAAAGGGATGATAAGAAAACTCCCAGTCTGGCAGCTGGAAGTTGTGTTTGCACTCAAGAAAATCTTTCTCAAGAAAATTCTCAAACCTCTGCCTAAAATGTATTTGGACTGGTTAATAATGACACCTTTAGTGGATCATACAAAAGAAACCCATTTAATTTTAAACATTGCAATACAGAGTTTTGTAGCTCTCTACTTAAACGGAACTTATTACGCTGCAAAACTTTCTTAGCCTATTTTTCAGTTAAGAAATGTGGTCCATGAACTTCTTGATTCTGGAAACAACTGAAACATCAGCAGTTGGCAATAAACAAACTGGAGTTTGCAAATTGAATAACTAGAATCAAACTAACTACAATAAAAATCTTTATATTTTCATCACAGAGGAATTTTGTCCTACTCTTTTTTTTGCAAATTTGTTTTACTTCAGCTACACTGGAGGGTTTTCAAGCATAAACTGCCCATTTAAGGTCTTGCCACAGCATCTCACTGGATTTCAAGTGAAGTCAACTTTCACTCTACCAAAAGTATATGGACCCCCATCAACTTCTTGTCTACACACAGTCACCTTCTTGAGGCAAAGTGTTGGACCTCATCAAATGCATGCTTGCACAGACACAGTCACCTGCATCACACAAACACACAGTGAACCGCAAAAGTATTTAGACCCCATGACTTACATTCTTGCACACAGTTCACTGCCTAAGAAAATCATTTTCCATGTGTTCCAGTGCCACACAGGGGAAGACACTGACAGACTTTAAATTACGCAGTTACTGGATGATAGACATATTAATTAGTTTTAACACTTCAAGCTTTATTGCCAGTTATAATAGAGAGAAGCTACTTCATTTTAATCCAGTGTTGTAGTTTTCCCAAATTTAAATTGTGGATACTGTGGAACCCGCTGTGGAAACATATTTTTCTGCTCACGTGAGAGGTCAGGTTCATCCTAACTTATTTATACAACCTGTTTTTCAAATGTTACTTAAAACTTGTTTTGTACATATTGGCACAGATGTAAACTTTGTTTTATATAGCATGAAAACGTTTTTTTTTAGATGTTCTAAGTGATTGTTTAGTTGCAAGATGCTTCACCACTGTTTTTTATTTGAATGAATCATGACCTTGAGAGAGGATGTAACCTGTCCTTTCTCTCTCTGCACACATGACTATATAAAAATGGGAGACTTTTTCTGTCTTTTCGAGAGTTCACTTGTGGGACTGAATGATAATGCGTGCATCGGTCACCCCGGGAATTGTACCAGCAACAAGTTTTCTCTTGCTAGAGCCAAAACCAGACTCCTTGATCTTTACTACTTGTAGTTGGCGAAACCAGGTGTGAAACCTTTAAAGTTGATCCAATGAGACTGTTAATCATTATCTAAATCATTATACTGTATTATTATTGTATACTAGATAATGATTTTATCATCATTATAATGTGTCTAATAATTATATACAATTGCTTGCTTTTGCTTGTTAACTATATACACGACCCGTAAGACTCTCGGTCCATTTTTGATTTCTTAAAGCTTATTTCTGGTTTTATGCTGACATAACTAATATCCCTAACAATGCACAAGTAGGTTTGGTTAACTAGCAATCACCGAAGTGGACATCTTTTACTGAACAGCATCTATTTACAGAATAAATTGGCCGGGAGTAGAAATTAGTTTGGTTTATTTGCTGACCAACAAGTCAATTCTTCCTTAAAAATACTCACTGCCTCACTTTTTATTAAAAAAGTGATCATTTCTCCACCAGCAAGGCTGGGACCTGTAAAGACTCTTTTACAAGCAATGACTAAATACTAGATTGAAAGGGATGATAAGAAAACTCCCAGTCTGGCAGCTGGAAGTTGTGTTTGCACTCAAGAAAATCTTTCTCAAGAAAATTCTCAAACCTCTGCCTAAAATGTATTTGGACTGGTTAATAATGACACCTTTAGTGGATCATACAAAAGAAACCCATTTAATTTTAAACATTGCAATACAGAGTTTTGTAGCTCTCTACTTAAACGGAACTTATTACGCTGCAAAACTTTCTTAGCCTATTTTTCAGTTAAGAAATGTGGTCCATGAACTTCTTGATTCTGGAAACAACTGAAACATCAGCAGTTGGCAATAAACAAACTGGAGTTTGCAAATTGAATAACTAGAATCAAACTAACTACAATAAAAATCTTTATATTTTCATCACAGAGGAATTTTGTCCTACTCTTTTTTTTGCAAATTTGTTTTACTTCAGCTACACTGGAGGGTTTTCAAGCATAAACTGCCCATTTAAGGTCTTGCCACAGCATCTCACTGGATTTCAAGTGAAGTCAACTTTCACTCTACCAAAAATCTCATTCTGTTTCTTTTAAGCAATTCAGAGGTGAACTTGCTTGTGTCTTTTAAATTTGCTTTATTACATAACCTAAATGTGCTCCTCACCTGAGAGTAACATGACACTACAAGTCTCTATGAATACCAGCACTAATTTTGACACATGAAATTTTGACATGTTTTACTTGTATCAAAACCAGCTCCACCTAGGGACACAGATGAAAAAGAAAGAACACACAAACACACATGTAACCTACACAGCAGCCATAACATTGAGATAAATTTGTAAATCCTATTTCTAAATCCCTGAAAAAAAAAACATGGAGATCTTTTATGGGTGACCTGGATGCAGTTATCAGTAATTACACCAAGACTGTAATTTAAAAAAGTAAACAGTATTAATGCCAATCTTTAAGTACTGTGATTGCTGTTAGCAGAACCAAGTGTACATGTACAGTGGGGGAAATAAGTATTTGATCCCCTGCTGATTTTGTAAGTTTACCCCCTTACAAAGACTTGAACAGTCTATAATTTTTATGGAAGGTTTATTTTAACAGAGAGAGACAGAATATCAACAAAAAATACAGAAAAAAAACATTAAATAAAAGTTATAAATTAATTTGTATTTAATTAAGGGAAATAAGTATTTGATCCCCTACCAACCAGCAAGAATTCTGAACCCCACAGACCGGTTATGTGCCCATGAGGCACACAAATTAGTCCTGTCCCTGTATAAAAGACTCCTGTCACAGAATCAGTTTCTTCCATTCAAATCTCTCGACCACCATGGGCAAGACCAAAGAGCTATCAAAGGACGTCAGGGACAAGATTGTAGACCTGCACAAGGCTGGAATGGGCTACAAGACCATCAGCAAGAAGCTTGGTGAGAAAGAGACCACTGTTGGTGCGATATACAAGATCACAGTCAATCGCCCTCGCTCTGGAGCTCCATGCAAGATCTCACCTCGTGTGGGGTAAGAATGATTCTGAGAAAGGTGAGGTCAGTCCAGAATTACACGGGAGGAAATTGTCAATGATCTCAAGGGAGCTGGAAGCACAGTCACCAAGAAAACCATTAGTAACACACTTCGCCGTAATGGATTGAGATCCTGCAGTGCCCGCAAAGTCCCTTTGCTCAAGAAGGCTCATGTACAGGCCCGTCTGAAGTTAGCCAATGAACACCTGAATGATTCAGAGAAAGCTTGGGAGAATGTGATATGGTCAGATGAGACCAAAATTAAGCTCTTTTGGCATCAACTCCACTTGCCGTGTTTGGAGGCAAAGAAATGCCCAGTGGGGATGGTGTTCTTGGGGTCATATCCAGCATTTTGCTGAATAGCCATTGTTTTAGGTGTGCAGTATTTAAAGTATTTATTGTGTAACGACTTCAGGTTTTGCATAAACTTAAGCAGGTGTTTTGGTTTTCTGACAATGTGAGGGTGTGTACAGCCAATGTCTGGAAATCATCCAGCTGTTTTTACTGCCACTGACGACAATGATGGTGTGTACTTAAAAGAGCAGTATTTAAAATAGCCTTTGTTTTAATTTTTCAGCTGTCACATGATTTCAAGTAATACCTGTTCTTCTGTAGTATAAAGACCTGTTTGGCTTCTTTTGATTTCAATGAGGACAAAGAGGCTTCAGTGTTGAGGAAAGAATTTATCTATAAACTATATACAGAATATATATTGTATTGATCTATAAAAATGTTATAGAATAAAGATGTATGTTGTTGTCCACTGTTCAGCAGAGTCAGTCAGGACCTTGGTTCTGCTACTAGCAATCACAGTAAATAAACGCTAGCATTAATACTGTTTACTTTTTTTAAATTTGGTCTTTCTGTAATCACCAATAACTGCATCCAGGTCACCTGTAAAAGATCTCAATTTTTTTCCCCCAAGAATTTAGAAATACAGTGGGGTCAAAAAGTATTTAGTCAGCCACTGATTGTGCAAGTTCTCCTACTTAGAAAGATGAGAAAGGTCTGTAATTTTCATCATAGGTACACTTCAACTATGAGAGACAAAATGAGAAAAAGAAATCCAGGAAATCACATTGTAGGATTTTTAAAGAATTTATTTGTAAATTATGGTGGAAAATAAGTATTTGGTCACCCACAAACAAGCAAGATTTCTGGCTCTCACAGATCTGTAACTTCTTCTTTAAGAAGCTCTTCTGTCCTCCACTCGTTACCTGTATTAATGGCACCTGTTTGACCTCGTTATCTGTATAAAATACACCTGTCCACAGCCTCAAACAGTCAGACTCCAAACTCAACCATGGCCAAGACCAAATAGCTGTGGAAGGACACCAGGAAGAAAATTGTAGACCTGCACCAGGCTGGGAAGAGTGATTCTACAATAGGCAAGCAGGTTGGTGTGAATAAATCAACTGTGGAAGCAATTGTAAGAAAATGGAAGACATACAAGACCATTGATAATCTCCCTCGATCTGGGGCCCCACGCAAGATCTCATCCTGTGGGGTCAAAATGATCATGAGAACGGTGAGCAAAAATCCCAGAACTACACAGAGGGACCTGATGAATGACCTGCAGAGAGCTGGGACCAAAGTAACAAAGGCTACCATCAGTAACACACTACGCCGAGAGGGACTCAAATACTGCAGTGCCAGGCGTGTCCCCCTGCTTAAGCCAGTACATGTCCAGGCCCGTCTGAAGTTTGCCAGAGAGCATATGGATGATCCAGATGAGGATTGGGAGAATATCATGTGGTCAGATGAAACCAAAATGGAACTTTTTGGTAAAAACTTAACTCGTCGTGTTTGGAGGAAGAAGAATGTTGAGTTACACCATATCTACTGTGAAGCATGGGGGTGGAAACATCATGCTTTGGGGCTTTTTTTTTGCAAAGGGGACAGGACGACTGATCCGTGTTGAGGGAAGAATGAACGGGGCCATGTATCGTGAGATTTTAAGCCAAAACCTCCTTCCATCAGTGAGAGCATTGAAGATGGAACGTGGCTGGGTCTTCCAGCATGGCAATGATCCCAAACACACCGCTCGGGCAACGAAGGAGTGGCTCCGTAAAAAGCATTTCAAGGTCCTGGAGTGGCCTAGCCAGTCTCCAGACCTCAACCCCATAGAAAATTTGTGGAGTCCGTGTTGCCCAGCGACAGCCCCAAAACATCACTGCTCTAGAGGAGATCTACATGGAGGAATGGGCCAAAATACCAGCTACAGTGTGTGCAAACCTGGTGAAGACTTACAGGAAACGTTTGACCTCTGCCATTGCCAACAAAGGTTATGTTACAAAGTATTGAGTTGAACTTTTGTTATTGACCAAATACTTATTTTCCACCATAATTTACAAATAAATTCTTAAAAAATCCTACAATGTGATTTCCTGGATTTTTTTTTCCTCATTTTGTCTCTCATAGTTGAAGTGTACCTATAATGAAAATTACAGACCTCTCTCATCTTTCTAAGTAGGAGAACTTGCACAATCAGTGGCTGACTAAATACTTTTTGACCCCACTGTAGATGTCTGAGGAGAATTTCTAAAAGGCTTAGCTACATAGTTCTGTTGTGACATTGCTGTCTCGCATATACAATAGAGCTGGGCAGTTCCTGATTCACCCGGGTAATTCAAATCTTTGTACTGAATCAGGAATCACGAGTTCGAAATCTCAATTACCCCGGATTCTATGAGTCCTCTGAGTTGCTGCTAAGTACACAAGGCGAGTGAGCAGACTCACTGGAAACCCGCGGACTCAGATGATTTGGCTGGACCAACCTCACTCCAGTCTGTGAATCTAAGTAATAAGTTAAATATTCTAATAAACAAGCAGTTAAACACACTGGTGTTCATTATATAGCTGGTTTTATGCACCTGCTATTATTATTATTATCAGTAGTCAAGGTATAGATTAGTAATACAGCATATTTCCTTGTTAGCAAAACAACAACAAAATATAGTTATATATTTTATTATAACCCATCTAATCGGTAGGTGAGTTCACCCCCTCTCACCCATGATCAAGATTTCACTTAGAAAAAAGTGTCAACTTGTCACTGACAAGAGAAGTGTGAGGTGGCAAGATAATTAAGAGAGAAGGATTTATTTACAGAAGATGAGTGCACGAAAGTAATATTTGGATGCATTTTTATGCAGTAAATCAATCACAATCAAGATGTCGGTACAAGTGACTTAAGTGAACCGGATAACATTACTGAGTGACTCAGATTAACCCGAGTCCATAAAATGAACTGGATTTACCACCAGTAATAACCAGCTGGTAGTAGTAGTAGTAGTAGTTTAATCGTCCTGTTTATTAAATCTATTTGTAAAGATTAAAATGGTTGCTCTGAAGCTAATACGACCATGTTTTACAACTTGTGTTGTTTTTGTTGTTTCTGGCACAGATTAGACCAGAATCAAGATGTACCAGTAACTGGCAAGACTGTTTTCAGGTCTATGACCAGGGAAAAATTAGAGAGGTTTTCTATCAGCAGAACGGAAACCCCCGGATTTCCAAATTTTATCAAAGTTAGCAACCTTAAAAGCATAACAAGACTCAGTATAGACTGTGACAAATTGATTTTTTACAAAATAGACATGCTTGCTTGATTGATTACTTTAATAATCCTCTCAGGGAAATTGCAAAAAAAAAAAAAGCCCTAGTATGAGACACAATTCTATAATCAATAATAAATGATTTACGTTTGAAAATAACTCAGTTCATTGCTCTGCACCATCCACCATATTTGTAATTTTTTTTGTGAGAAAAGTTGTGCCGCACTGAATGCTGGGATTGCCTTCACCGCTAATGCCAGGTTCACACTACACGACTTACTGATTTGTCGGGTCACTGTACAGTTCACACTACACGACTGAATCTTTTGCACTCGGGAGTCTTTCAGTCGGTGTGTATTTCACACTACACGACTGATCGGCGATAGGGGGTTTCACACTACACCATCTATCACCAACTGGAATCGCAGGCGAGCTTCTCTGGTCTCCCAAACACACGTGAGAAGTGACGAGGGGTTTAATGATACCACGTCCAAAAATGCACGTCAACAAGAAGCGAGCGATCAAAGTGTTTGTGCGCTGATGTGGTGCAGCGTAAAATCAAAGAGAAAAAATAAATGAATCTGAGTGGATTTGGCAACACGAACAGTATGGATTGTTGGAGGTTAATTAATATTTTTGCAATGCAGTGTTGTTATGGTTTGTAGAGGACGATCAAGTCAGAAATACTGTAAAACTTGTGTGTGTGCCGGTGTATTCTGATATAAACTATATTATCCCCCTGTCCCACCTGTTTACACTCCTCTCCTGCGTTTCCCCTCAGACCGTATCTTGCGTTCTTACTGGCTGTTCGACATAGCACTCACTGCCAGTCTGGCAACTGAGATAAGATATCTGACATGTTAGAAATCTCGATCCGGTCACCAAGCGCTCAGCAAGCCGCTCAGATCGAGTTGTTGGGTAGTTCACACTTAGCGATTAAGAGCCGAGTTTTGATCGCCGAGCGAACGCCGAGTTCCTCCCGAGCCGGCAAATCTAGCGCCGACCAGTCGCCGAGCGAAAATCAGGGCAACAATCGTGTAGTGTGAACTAGGCATAAGGCAGCATCAGATGCTCCCTCATTATTTAGGCAAAATACCATTCAGATTTAAGGTCCCTTACTAGGCAGCATTTTAAGGCATCTAAGAATTTGAAGAGCCTCTTGGGGTATGATGCAAAATGCTGTTTATGTAGGGAGCTCACTAGGTCTTCAAACAAACCCAGTGTGATGTTGACATTAAAGCACCAACATTTTTAATCAAGTGTATGTAGTTACTGACTAGCTGTCCTATGTGTTGTTGCTGTTTTCCTTTTTCTAGTTGACTTTTTTGTACATGTATGTACTGAAATGCTTGCTGCAGAATAGATATTAATGGTACACACAAAAAACACAACACTTACAGCACTAGACTTTAATGACTTCAGGTTTTGTCATAGCCTAGTGTTAAGGTACTGGACTAGTAATCTGAAGGTCACTGGTTCAAGCCCCAACACTGCCAGACTGTACACTGTAACTGTAATATAAGTCGCTTTGGATAAAAGCATCTGCTAAAATGCAGAAAATGTAAATGTGCATGCATGAACTTCAGGAGGTGTTTTGGTTTCCTGAAAAGGAAAAGGTGTGTACAGCCACTGTCAGGAAGTCATCCTGCTGCTTTTTACTGGCACTGATGTCATTGATGGCGTGGCTCTGTAATTTAAAGAGCAGTATTTAAAATAGCCTTTGTTTTAATTTTTCAGCTGTCACATGATTTCAAGTACCTGTCCGTCTGTAGTATAAAGACCTGTTTGGCTTCTTTTGATTTAAATAAGAACAAAGAGGCTTCAGAGCTCAGAAATAATTTTATCTATAATAAACTATATACAGAATATGTATTGTGTTGATTTATAAAAATGTTTCCTTTTGGTTTTGATATAAAATTTACTAATTAACTAATAACAAAAATTTACAATACAAATACAACCCAAATCAGAAAAAGTTGGGACAGTATGGAAAATGCAAGTGCAGTGTTGCTTACATTTACTTTGATTTTTATCTTATTGCAGACAGTTTGAACCTGAGATATTTCATGTTTTATCTGCTCAACTTCATTTCATTTATTACTAAACATCCAATCCTGCATTTCAGGCCTGCAATACAATCCAAAAAAGATTGGGACAGGGGGCAATTTAGGGCTAGTAATGAGGTGAAAAAACTAAATAATGATGTGATGTGAACAGGTGATTGTAATCATGGTTTGGTACAAAAGCAGCATCCAGGAAAGGCTGAGAGTCTCTGATGAGTAAAGATGATCAGAGGATCCAGTTTGTCCACAAATGTGTGAGAAAATTATTGAAATCTTTAAAAACAATGAACCTCAAAGAAAGATTGGAAGGGATTTGCATGTTCTCCCTCTACAGTGCAGAATATCATTAAACCATTCAAGGAATCGTCCCATTTTTTTGGAAAAAATGGACGCCATGTGCTCTGGACCAACGATGAAAAGGACCATCCAGACTGTTATCAGCAACAAGTCCAAAAGCCAGAGTCTGTCATGGTATGGGCGTGTGTCAGTACCAGGGTCTGTCATGGTATGGGGGTGTGTCAGTACCAGGGTGTGTCATGGTATAGGGTGTGTCAGTACCAGGGTCTGTCATGGTATGGGCGTGTGTCAGTACCAGGGTCTGTCATGGTATGGGGGTGTGTCAGTACCAGGGTCTGTCATGGTATGGGGGTGTGTCAGTACCAGGGTCTGTCATGGCATGGGGGTGTATCAGTACCAGGGTGTGTCATGGTATAGGGTGTGTCAGTACCAGGGTCTGTCATGGTATGGGGGTGTGTCAGTACCAGGGTCTGTCATGGTATGGGGGTGTGTCAGTACCAGGGTCTGTCATGGTATGGGGGCGTGTCAGTACCAGGGTCTGTCATGGTATGGGGGTGTGTCAGTACCAGGATCTGTCATGGTATGGGGGTGTGTCAGTACCAGGGTCTGTCATGGTATGGGGGTGTGTCAGTACCAGGGTCTGTCATGGTATGGGGGTGTGTCAGTACCAGGGTCTGTCATGGTATGGGGGTGTGTCAGTATCAGGGTCTGTCATGGTATGGGGGCGTGTCAGTGCCCTTGGTAAAGGTCATTAACACTTCTGTGATGCAGCATTAATGCAGAAAATTACATTGAGATTGACATGTGCTGCCTTCAAGACGTCGTCTTTTCCAGAGACGTCCAGCATTTTTCAACAAGACGATGCAAAACCACCTGCTGCACACATTACAAAAGTGTGGCTGCAAAAGAAGAGGGTATTGGTACTGGACTGGCCTGCCTGCAGTCCTGACCTGTCCCCAATAGAGAACATGTAGAGGATTTTAAAACGACAACAACCCTGAACTGTTGCACATCTTAAGACGTGTTTTCATGAAGAACGAGACAAATTAAAAGCTCAAACACTAAATCACTTGGTCACCTCGGTGCCAAAACCTCTTTTAAGTGATAAATGATTTAATGTTTTTAGAATGCAGGCCTGAAATGAAGGAATTTATGTTTATTAATAAATGAAATAAAAGTCAAAGTCAATGTAAGAAACTCTTGTGTTTTTATAATTGCATTTTCCATACTGTCCCAACTTTTTTTCTAATTTGGGTTTGTATAATACAACTACAACAGTTCCAAATATTATACAGTATACATTGGCACTTATTAGCACACATCCCTGCCTGTATGAACCAGGCTCACCAGATGGGGGTTCTGAGTAAAGGAATTGACTAAAATTCAAAATGGGGAATTATCACATTTATTTATAAAAGCAGGCATCATATAATGTGCGATGATAAAATGTACATTAAATTCAACGCTTGGTACAGTAACCAGTGTGATGTTGACTAATCATTAGGTAGTCAGTATTTAGTGCATTTGTCGGTAATTTTCTAGTTGACTTTTTCGTACATGTATCTACTGAAATGCTTGCTGGAGACCAGGTGTCAATGTTACACACAAATAACACAACACTGTCTGTATTATTAACAAAATAATGGAGGTAAGGTTGGAGGCAAGTGGATAGCACTACACTTTACTAAATAGCCATTGTTTTAGGTGTGTAGTACTTAAGGTATTTATTGTGTAATGACTTCAGGTTTTGCATGAACTTCAGGAGGTGTTTTGATTTCCTGACAAGGTAAAGGTGTGTACAGCCACTGTCAGGAATTCATCCAGCTGTTTTTTACTGACACTGACGACAATGATGGTGTGGCTCAGTAATTTAAAGAGCAGTATTTAAATAGCTTTTGATTTTAAGTAATACCAGTCCTTCTGTTTGGCTTCTTTTGATTTCAATGAGGACAAAGAAGCTTCAGTGCTCAGGTAAGATTTTATCTATAATAAACTATATACAGAATATGTATTGTATTGATTTATAGAAATGTTATAAATTTTTTTGGTTTTGATATAAAGATTCCGATTTACTAAGAAACCAATAACAAAAATGTACAGTACAAATATAAGTATAAACAGTTCCAAATATTATATACATTAGCACACATCCCTGCATGAATGAACCAGGCTCACCAGATGGGGGTTCTGGAGGGAAGAATTGACTAAAATAAAAAATGGGGAACTATCACACTCATTTATAAAAGCAGGCATCATATAATTTGCTTATTCAAATCTTGGCCCAGTAACCAGTGTGATGTTGACTTTAAAGCACCAAAAATTTTTATCAAGTGTATGTATTTATTATGTAGCTGTTCTTTCTGTGTGTTGTAGGAGTTTTCAGAGTTCAGTAAGATGCCACCAGGAACTTACAAAGCTACAGAATGAGTTTTTGATGTCACTGATCCCTACACACCAAGCATTGTCTCATGGTAAGTTTAGATAGATAGATTTACCACAAATATCATTGGATAGGGGAAATACAGGGGTTGGACAAAATAACTGAAACACCTGTCATTTTAGTGTGGGAGGTTTCATGGCTAAATTGGACCAGTCTGGTGGCCAATCTTCATTAATTGCACATTGCACCAGTAAGAGCAGAGTGTGAAGGTTCAATTAGCAGGGTAAGAGCACAGTTTTGCTCAAAATATTGCAATGCACACAACATTATGGGTGACATACCAGAGTTCAAAAGAGGACAAATTGTTGGTGCACGTCTTGCTGGCGCATCTGTGACCAAGACAGCAAGTCTTTGTGATGTAACAAGAGCCACGGTATCCAGGGTAATGTCAGCATACCACCAAGAAGGACAAACCACATCCAACAGGATTAACTGTGGACGCAAGAGGAAGCTGTCTGAAAGGGATGTTCGGGTGCTAACCCGGATTGTATCCAAAAAACATAAAACCACGGCTGCCCAAATCACGGCAGAATTAAATGTGCACCTCAACTCTCCTGTTTCCACCAGAACTGTCCGTCGGGAGCTCCACAGGGTCAATATACACGGCCGGGCTGCTATAGCCAAACCTTTGGTCACTCGTGCCGATGCCAAACGTCGGTTTCAATGGTGCAAGGAGCGCAAATCTTGGGCTGTGGACAATGTGAAACATGTATTGTTCTCTGATGAGTCCACCTTTACTGTTTTCCCCACATCCGGGAGAGTTACGGTGTGGAGAAGCCCCAAAGAAGCGTACCACCCAGACTGTTGCATGCCCAGAGTGAAGCATGGGGGTGGATCAGTGATGGTTTGGGCTGCCATATCATGGCATTCCCTTGGCCCAATACTTGTGCTAGATGGGCGCGTCACTGCCATGGACTACCGAACCATTCTGGAGGACCATGTGCATCCAATGGCGGTGCCGTGTATCAGGATGACAATGCACCAATACACACAGCAAGACTGGTGAAAGATTGGTTTGATGAACATGAAAGTGAAGTTGAACATCTCCCATGGCCTGCACAGTCACCAGATCTAAATATTATTGAGCCACTTTGGGGTGTTTTGGAGAAGCGAGTCAGGAAACGTTTTCCTCCACCAGCATCACGTAGTGACCTGGCCACTATCCTGCAAGAAGAATTGCTTAAAATCCCTCTGACCACTGTGCAGGACTTGTATATGTCATTTCCAAGACGAATTGACGCTGTATTGGCCGCAAAAGGAGGCCCTACACCATACTAATAAATTATTGTGGTCTAAAACTATAACGAGGTCTGTAGTAGCTGGTGAACGTGCCCCGGGTTCTCAGCGAAATAGACCTTACAGAGCTCAGAAATCAAAGGCCTCATATACCAGGCCTCCCAATTAGTGCAGATCACCCGCAGCTGTGGGGCTGCCTATTTAAGCCAGCTCCACACAGCAGCGGGTGTCGCACCTTTGTTTGGTTTAGCTCTCTCGTGGCAGCTCGTCCACGCTTGTTTATAGCCTTAGGTGGTATCCCTGGTGGCACAAGGCCATCCGGGAGTGTAAAACCGCAAGGTTTGAGGTAGACAGGGTTTTCTTTCTACCTTTTAGAACTAGTGTGGTGCGACGCCATGCAGTCCTCGAACTGCTGTTCCTTTAAGCGCTAGCATTTAGCTTTAGCGATTTTCATTCAGCGCCAGCGTTTCAGCGCTGGTAGCAACTTCGGCCTCAGTGCCATTAGTTAATCTGTTCACTGGATTCTTCAACCGCTGGGTGGCGACTCCGCAAAGCAAGCGGTAGTCTCGCCAACGCCCCCGGTTCGAATCCGCATTTCAGTATCTGCCTAACTCTGCTTATTTGTTTTCTCTCTTGTTTCAGATCGGCCACGACTAAAGGTGCGCCGATCGATTCCCTGGCTAGTCGACCGCAGTACGGGCACTAGTTTTCCTCGGAGGTTCCTTCCTCCCG
The DNA here is from genome assembly GCF_030014385.1 of Trichomycterus rosablanca. Lineage (NCBI taxonomy): Eukaryota > Metazoa > Chordata > Actinopteri > Siluriformes > Trichomycteridae > Trichomycterus > Trichomycterus rosablanca. The sequence continues at coordinate 55,556,441 of NC_085989.1, forward strand.
TTTCTCTCTCTCCTGAGGGCTTTAGGCACTCGCGTGCTTTCATTTTTCCAGCGCTGCAGTAGCGCGTTGGTAACGCCGCAGACCCGGGTTCGCGTCCCGCTTTCTTTGTTTTGGTTTTGGTTTTTGGCATTTTTATTTTGCTGCGCCTGCAGCCCCCATCGGAGGTTCCGATCATTTTTTTTTTATGTCTTTTGTTTACTGTTTACCTTTTTCGTTGCTTATGTTAAATAAATAAAATATTCTTTATTATTTATCTTCTCCATTTGTGTCCTTTCTTCACCACGTGACAGAAAGGTGCGACCATACCATGGACGCAGCAGAAGTGCCACCCTTTGCTGACGTTCTACGTCACCAAGGGGTGGCGTTAGGCAGGCACGAGGTTGCCCTGAACGAGTTGGCGCAGCGGGTAGCTGCGCTCACCCAGCAGTCGCTAACTCCTAGCTCCGGTCCTGACTCTTCAGTCCCCTCTCCTACCCACTTCGGAGTGTGTGGAAACCGCGACACCCCTATTCCGCCTCCCGAAAGGTATTCGGGAGAGGCTAAGAGGTGCCGTGGCTTCCTCCTCCAGTGTGCCCTTGCGTTCGAGCTGCAACCCTCTCGCTACCCCACTGAGCGGTCGAAGGTTGCATGCATAATATCCCTGTTGACTGGCCGAGCCTTAGAATGGGCTACCGCCCTCTGGGAGCAAAACGCTCCGGAATGCTCTTCAGAAAGCTCCTTTAAGGAAGCCATCAAGGAGACCTTTTTTCACCCTTGGGGGGGTCGTGAGGTAGGCCCTCGCCTACTTGACCTCACTCAGGGTGCTCGGTCAGTCGCCGACTATGTAATCGAGTTTCGAACGCTCGCGGCGGAGTGCGGTTGGGATGAGGGGGCCCTTACTGCCATTTTCCATCGTGGTTTGTCTGGTAAAGTTAAGGACGAGCTGGCCACTAGGGACCCTCCAACCACTCTTAGGGAGTTCTATGTCCTGGCCACCGCCATTGACACCCGTCTTCGCCAGCGAGCAAGGGAACGGGGCACTTGCCCTCCGTTCACCCGCTCGCAGACGTCTCCTTAATCTCCTCCGCCTGTCCTGGATCCCAAGCCCATGCAGTTGGGGTCAGCTCGCGCTGGCGCTCCAACAACATCGGCTCCGTCTGCCCGACCCCGGCAGCCGTTAAACGAGTAGGCCGCTCTCGAGCCAGGGACTCGGGAGCGAGCCGAACTAACATCCCTGTCCAAGGACTATTTCTGCAGGCCCGGTTGCTTTGGGGCCTGGGGAATACAGACCTCCGGGTCTGTGTGGATTCAGGCGCAGTGGAGAATTTCATTGACATCAATCTGGTACACAGGCTGGGGATTGATGTCCAACCGCTAATAACCCCAGTGTCGGTCCATGCAGTGGATGGCCGACCTGTAGCGGGCAGCCCGATAACCCACCAGACGCAACCTCTCACGTTGCGTCTGGAGAACCACGAGGAACGGATCACCTTTCTTGTGACTCACGTTCCTCACCTCCAGGTGGTATTGGGGTATTCGTGGCTGCGAAGACACAACCCCCAGATCGACTGGGCCACCGGATCGATCTTCATCTGGGGAACGCAGTGTCGGGACTCGTGCTTGCTGCAAGCCGGCACGAGCCCCGAACCGTCCGAACCCAAGAAGGCGATTCCGGATTTGGCAGCTGTTCCTCCTGTGTACCACGATTTACGGGAGGTTTTTAGCAAGTCCCGGGCGCAGGACTTGCCCCCCCACAGACCGTTCGATTGCGCCATCAATTTGTTGCCCGGCACTACTCCTCCTAGGGGGCGCCTTTTTTCGCTCTCCGGTCCAGAAAAGGTCGCTATGGAGGAGTATGTGCGTGAGGCCCTTAAACAGGGGTTCATCCGTCCTTCCTCCTCCCCAGCTGGGGCAGGGTTCTTTTTTGTGAACAAGAAGGACGGCACCCTGCGCCCCTGTATCGATTATCGCGGTCTGAATGCCGTTACGATCAAGGATTGGTACCCGCTGCCGCTGATGGCCACGGCTTTCGAAGCCCTTCAGCGAGCATCTGTTTTTTCCAAGCTCGATCTTCGCAGCGCGTACAATCTGATCCGGATCAGGCAGGGGGATGAGTGGAAGACTGCGTTCATTACGCCCACTGGCCACTGAGTATCTGGTGATGCCATTTGGGTTAATGAATGCCCCCGCAGTCTTCCAGAGATTTATCAATGAGGTCTTGCGGGAGACTCTTGGTAAATTCGTCTATGTTTACCTAGACGACATTCTTATCTTTAGTCGGTCCATCGACGAGCACATAGGGCATGTCCGACGAGTTCTCCAGCTTTTGCTCGACAAACATTGGTTTGTCAAGCTGGAGAAGTCGGTCTTTCACTCCCCCACGGTTTCGTTCCTGGGGTTTGTAGTCTCCGAGGGCACCCTGCGCATGGACTCGGCTAAAGTATCTGCTGTGGAGAAGTGGCCAACTCCAAGTTCTTTACGCCAACTGCAAAGGTTTTTGGGCTTTGCAAACTTTTTTCGGCGTTTCATTAAGAGCTTTAGCTCAGTCGCCTCTCCGTTAACGGACCTCACAGGCAAAGGTCCATTCCAATGGATGGTGCAGGCCCAACAAGCTTTTGATAAGCTAAAAACACTCTTGACAACTGCTCCCGTCTTGCAGTTGCCAGACCCAGAGGAGCCCTTCGTGGTCGAAGTGGATGCCTCTGAGGTAGGGGCAGGGGCAGTTTTGTCCCAAAGAGTGGGACCAGGGAAGAAGCTGCATCCATGTGCCTTCTTCTCGCACCGCCTGACTCCAGCCGAGCGGAACTACTCGGTTGGAGACAGGGAACTCTTGGCCATTAAGTTGGCATTAGAGGAGTGGCGACACTGGCTCGAGGGGGCCAAACATCCTTTTCTTGTCTGGACGGATCACAAAAATCTGTCATTCATCCAGCAAGTAAAGAGGATGAACTCCCGTCAGGCCCGGTGGTCCTTATTTTTTGGAAGGTTCAATTTTACACTGTCTTATAGACCGGGGTCCAAGAACGTTAAACCGGACGCTCTGTCTAGACAGTGGGAACCGACTAGGCCGGAGACCGGACCTGATCCCGTGATCCCCTCGACCCAGATAGCGGCCCCAGTCACCTGGGGCATATCAAAGGTCATTCGGGATGCCCAACGGGCTGAACCCGACCCCGGTGGGGGACCTCCTGACAGACTGTACGTACCTTCATCCGTACGGCGTCAGGTCTTCGAGTGGGCTCATGCTTCCCCATTTGCGGCGCACCCAGGTGTGACTAAGTCCCTGGTCTTGCTGCGCCGAAGATTTTGGTGGCCGGGGATGGAGAACCAGGTACGTGACTTTGTCCGTGCCTGCTCTGTGTGTGCTCTGAACAAGAGCCCCAGAGAGCGCCCGAGGGGCCTTCTTCATCCGTTGCCAATACCTGCTAGACCGTGGTCCCACATTGCCCTGGACTTTGTGAAAGGCTTGCCAAAGTCCAGAGGGTTCACGGCGGTATTGGTAATTGTCGACCGGTTTACCAAATCTTGCCTCTTTATCCCACTGCCCAAGCTACCATCCGCCATGGGTACTGCGCAGATCATTCAGAATCATGTGGTGAGAGCACATTAGGTCCCGGCAGACATTGTGTCTGATCGGGGCCCACAGTTTGTGAGCCAGTGCTGGCGGGCCTTTTGCCAACTTATTGGCGCTAAGGCCAGCTTATCCTCCGGTTACCACCCGGAGTCGAATGGGCAGTCGGAGAGGCTTATCCAGGATCTGAGCAAGATGCTCAGGTGCCTGACGGCAGGGAATCCGACCACGTGGTCGGATAAGTTGATGTGGGCAGAGTTTGCTCACAACACCTTGCATCATTCGGCGATTGGCATGTCACCGTTTGAAGCTCAGTTCGGGTACCCTCCGCCGCTCTTTCCTGAGCAGGAGCAGCAGGTAGCGGTCCCGTCTGTACAGCTTCATGTCCGTCGTTGCCGCGCCACCTGGCGCAAAGCTAGGCAGGCACTTGTGGCCACCCAGCGCTCTGTGAAGCGCAAAGCTGACCGCAGGCGGCAGCCGGCTCTTACCTTCCGGCCAGGCCAACGGGTACTTGTTTCAATGAGGGATCTCCCCGTTCGAGGTGTCCCACATAAGCTGGCACCCAAGTACATTGGCCCGTTCAAGGTGGTAAGGCGGATTAACCCGGTGACATATAGGTTGGAGCTTCCTCCCCGCATGAAAGTGCATCCAACCTTCCATGTCTCCCATCTCCGACCATTTATGTGCGGGGGAGTTTTACCCCCTGCCCAACCTCCCGCCCCTCGTATCATCCAGGGTGCCCCTGCCTTCACTGTCCGTCAGTTACTTGATAGCAGGAAGGTTCAGGGTAGCACCCAATACCTGGTGGATTGGGAAGGTTACGGCCCTGAGGAACGTTCATGGGTACCGGCTCGCCAGATCCTGGACCCTGAACTGATCCGCGAGTTCCGACGGAACCGAGCTGCGGGTCTTGGGTCTCGGAGGTTCCTTCCTCCCGTTTCTCTCTCTCCTGAGGGCTTTAGGCACTCGCGTGCTTTCATTTTTCCAGCGCTGCAGTAGCGCGTTGGTAACGCTCCCGGTAGTCACGCCGCAGACCCGGGTTCGCGTCCTGCTTTCTTTGTTTTGGTTTTCGTTTTTGGCATTTTTATTTTGCTGCGCCTGCAGCCTCCATCGGAGGTTCCGATCGGTTTTTTTGTTATGTCTTTTGTTTACTGTTTACCTTTTTCGTTGCTTATGTTAAATAAATAAAATATTCTTTATTATTTATCTTCTGCATTTGTGTCCTTTCTTCACCACGTGACAAAAACCAGGTGTTTTAATTATTTTGTCCAACCCCTGTAGATGGGAAGGCACCAGCAGTATCTTTAATTGCTACCTTGTCTATTGTTATCTAAACCTTGTCTAAAGTAACTTTTGTTTTACTAATAGAGTTTCTCTGCTGTTAGGTGATTTCAAGTAATACCTGTCCTTCTGTGGTATAAAGACCTGTTTGGCTTCTTTTGATTTCATTGAGGACAGAGAGGCTTCAGTGCTCAGGTAAGATTTTATCTATAATAAACTATATACAGATTTTGTTTTGTTTTTTATATACATTTTACTAAGAAAACAATAACAAAAATGTGCATTGCAATTACAATATAGCTATAAATATTTTCATGTATCATATGCTTATACATGCTTTACTAATTCCATAATTAATTAATAATTTAATGATAGTTATACTTTAATAATAGTTATAATTTAATAATATCATTTTACATTTCTAATAGTAATTTATAAGTAGTTTTTATTTTTTATTTTAATAATGGTGGTCATTAAAAAACTCTTAATTAAATACTTTAATTAGTGACCATTTAAAAAAGTTTACATTTAATAAAAGCCGTAATAATGTAATAATAGTGTTGCTAATAATACCAATATCAATAACAAATACTGTAAATGTGTTGCTTATATTTAGTTTTAGAGGCTCTCCTATTAGGGTCGTAAAAAATCATTGAAGATAAACAGATCCTGGTGTGGAAATCTCAGGGTAAAATTAGACACTGAAGAGAGAATTTTAAGAATAAAATAATCCATACATCTTTTTTGCAGTGTTCCACTACACATAGTTTTGAAGTTTATCTTTTTTTTAATGATTAAAAATCAAAAATTGGTCACTCAGGTGGTACAGATGAAAAAACATGCTAACACACCAGAGCAGACACAGGCACAGAGCCTGGTCCAGGTGAAAAGAAGTGGTTGGTGCTGCATGCATGTCGGAGAGGGCTTGTGACCGTTGCATATGGGAAAATTGCCACAGAATATGACTTAACAACATCACCTCCGGCGCTAGCTAGCATATTACTAGTGCTAATAAGCACAGAAAGGACAACAGATACTCCTACTGCCTCTCAGAAAACAACAGCAGCGCAGAGAGAGAAAACAGTTCAGACTAGGTAACGTAGTTTATTCCTCTCCTATATGCGGTCTCTCACCGACAAAATGGACTTTCTTCAGCTTTTCATCACCATAAGGGGGAACATACAAGACCCCTGTGCTCTGATTTTTATTGAAACATAGCTACATCTATTAAGTTATCAGGCCATATGCTGAGGGGATCGGACCACAGCCTCTGGTAAGAACAAAGACGGAGGTCTCTGGGTATGCACACACAGCAGCCGATATACAGACACAAAAATTGTCTATCGGCACTGTTCACCTAACCTGGAATATTTGATGCTAAGCTAGCACTGGTCGAGCTGCTACTGGCCATAACAAAGCAACAGAACTGCAACAGAACAGGCCATAACACAGCATCTGGACAGTGTTTTTGTTATCGCTGGAGATTTCGCTTAAGACTTCATTGCCAAAATTTCCAGAGGAGACCTTGTATATTTAAATAGCAAAGGTACTTACAAATCCTCACCTACAAATCCTCACCTTCCCACCATCTGGGCTAATCGGACCATGCTTTATTCATCATCACTTTCACATGCAGACCTATCATAAGTGTTGTGGAAAGGAGAGGTTAGCAATTAATTATTTATTTATATAATTAATAGCTAATAATCAAATACGGGGAACCACTGGCATTTTTAATGAGAAAAGACCAGGAAACCAAATTCATAACATATCAGTCACTTTCTGTTGCGGTAAAGTCTGTTAGTCGATTATTTCTCTCACCCTGGTAATCAAACTTAGAGTGCTAAATTTTGAATCATTATAATGTTTATTGAACTAACAAAAACATAACATACAATGACAGTTAATAAGTAATGGAATAACTAAGTGGTAATGATAGAGGTATAAATCTGTAGGTAAACTATTACTGGATAAATAACAAATGCTTATCTACAGAGGGGCCAAAAAGTATTTAGTCAGCCACTGATTGTGCAAGTTCTCCTACTTAGAAAGATGAGAGAGGTCTGTAATTTTCATCATAGGTACACTTCAACTATAAGAGACAAAATGAGAAAAAAAATCCAGGAAATCACATTGTAGGATTTTTAAATAATTTATTTGTAAATTATGGTAAGTATTTGGTCAATAACAAAAGTTCAACTCAATACTTTGTAACATAACCTTTGTTGGCAATGACAGAGGTCAAACGTTTCCTGTAAGTCTTTACCAGGTTTGCACACACTGTAGCTGGTATTTTGGCCCATTCCTTCATGCAGATCTCCTCTAGAGCAGTGATGTTTTGGGGCTGTCGCTGGGCAACACGGACTTTCAACTCCCTCCACAAATTTTCTATGGGGTTGAGGTCTGGAGACTGGCTAGGCCACTCCAGGACCTTGAAATGCTTTTTACGGAGCCACTCCTTTGTTGCCCGAGCGGTGTGTTTGGGATCATTGTCATGCTGGAAGACCCAGCCACGTTCCATCTTCAATGCTCTCACTGATGGAAGGAGGTTTTGGCTTAAAATCTCAAGATACATGGCCCCGTTCATTCTTCCCTTAACACTGATCAGTCGTCCTGTCCCCTTTGCAGAAAAACAGCCCCAAAGCATGATGTTTCCACCCCCATGCTTCACAGTAGGTATGGTGTTCTTGGGATGCAACTCAGCATTCTTCTTCCTCCAAACACGACGAGTTGAGTTTTTACCAAAAAGTTCCATTTTGGTTTCATCTGACCACATGATATTCTCCCAATCCTCTTCTGGATCATCCATATGCTCTCTGGCAAACTTCAGACGGGCCTGGACATGTACTGGCTTAAGCAGAGGGACACGCCTGGCACTGCAGGATTTGAGTCCCTCTCGGCGTAGTGTGTTACTGATGGTAGCCTTTGTTACTTTGGTCTCAGCTCTCTGCAGGTCATTCAACAGGTCCCTCCGTGTAGTTCTGGGATTTTTGCTCACCGTTCTCATGATCATTTTGACCCCACGGGATGAGATCTTGCGTGGGCCCCAGATCAAGGGAGATTATCAATGGTCTTGTATGTCTTCCATTTTCTTACAATTGCTCCCACAGTTGATTTATTCACACCAACCTGCTTGCCTGTTGTAGATTCACTCTTCCCAGCCTGGTGCAGGTCTACAATTTTCTTCCTGGTGTCCTTCGACAGCTCTTTGGTCTTGACCATGGTTGAGTTTGGAGTCTGACTGTTTGAGGCTGTGGACAGGTGTCTTTTATACAGATAACGAGGTCAAACAGGTGCCATTAATACAGGTAACGAGTGGAGGACAGAAGAGCTTCTTAAAGAAGAAGTTACAGGTCTGTGAGAGCCAGAAATCTTGCTTGTTTGTGGGTGACCAAATACTTATTTTCCACCATAATTTACAAATAAATTTTTTAAAAATCCTACAATGTGATTTCCTGGATTTTTTTTTCTCATTTTGTCTCTCATAGTTGAAGTGTACCTATGATGAAAATTACAGACCTCTCTCATCTTTCTACGTAGGAGAACTTGCACAATCAGTGGCTGACTAAATACTTTTTGGCCCCACTGTATAGGGGATGCAGTAGAGGATCTAGAGGCAAGCATTAGCCTAGTGGTTAAGGTACTGGACTAGTAACCAGAAGGTCACTGTTTCAAACCCCACCACTGCCAGGTTGCTGCTGTTGGGCCCATGAGTAAGACTTTTTACCCTCAATTGCTCAGACTGTATACTGTAACTGTAATGTAAGTTGCTTTGGATAAAGGCGTCTGCTAAATGCCGAAAATGTAAATGTAGAACCAGGAGGTTTCTCCGTTCCGCAACACTTCGCTCAGGTGCCTCGACCCAACAACCATTGATTCTGAGGTGTTTAAATTGGACTGAAGCACTCTCCTTTTCTTCGTCTCTGATGATGTAAGATGTGGAGCACAATGCACGCTTTGTGCAATTCTATGAAGAGTTGGATTCTCTACATACAGCCGAATGGGAGCAGACCATTCACGTCAAATCCAAACTTGCAAAACATGAACAGTAAAATACTGAATCAACTGAGTCGGCTTGATCGGCCTAACTCTAACTCTTCTGATTTAGCAGCTTTCTGTATCATCTGCGGCTGATTCGATCTCTGGAAAAGCTCTTAAACTCTTCCAAAACTTCTAAACTTTGATCATTCTTTAAAACTTTGAACTAACTTTGAAATGTGCCTCTTTTTAAGTCAGTTTAAGAGGTGTGGCATGCAGTAGTTGTAGCCAATGGCAGATTAACTTTCCTTAGGATAACATGTCGAAAAAGTTTCTGCACACCATGCAAGATAACCACTTGTGGTCAGTATGAGATGCTAAAACCTAAGTTTTGACAAAACATTCTATGTTGACTCACAAAGGAAACTTATCTGTTGTAAAATTGAACTCTTAATATCACTAACATAATAAAATAACAAAATCTAACTACCAATATGTAGATTAAACAGGTCTAATACACAGAATTCATTTCATATGTGATTTAAGCATGCAGTAGAAATGTTCTTTAGCCTTGTATACAGGATATAGGTATAAGATAATTCTTAACACTATATCTTGAGTCGAAGTCAGTAAGCAAAAATAGAAACAATACATAAAAGATATAATCATGGGGGTGGTATGTCTATATTCTAATACTTTTCATAGATAACATTTACAACAAGTCCTTTCCAAATTGAATAGATCATGGCCAAATCCCAATTCAGGTGAGTGTGTGTTTGGTTAAGGGAAACAAATGGTCTTGGGCCTCTATTATTTGAAAGTCCAAATGCAGATTCCGAAATGAAGAATGGGAAGGGGCATTCCATCTGTATGCCTCTGGTGACTCTTCCCTCCAATGGGGTCATAAAAAAAGGGATATCCCTTGAGATGAAAGAACAGAGTTATTCTGAGCTGTGACACTCATGGCTTTTGAGGTCAGAAATGTGGGTGCAGAGTACTTGTAAATGTGTGGGAAGACACTTGAGATTCCATTTTGGGGTTCTAGAAATCTTAAAAATAAACAGATTATTATGGAAATACTGTAAATGGTAGATTTTTTTTTTCAACTTTTGCTAATCCAGAGTAAGCTATAAACTGTATTAAACTGTCAACACATTTTTAAAACCAAAATGAGAGCTCATTTATAAACTTTAGAAGATGCAAACTGGAACAGATTGTATAAACGATGTGAGGAATAATGTATAATGTATATAACATAAAATGAATTATGACTTTTAATAAATATGCTGTGATCAAAATGTTTAAATGTATTTTACAGGAGAAAAAGATGGAGCTTGGAGCAGCAGAATTTAGATCAAAATGTGAACTCTTTACTAGACTTCATCTTCTGAAAAAGCAGAGACTAAAAATGAAAACTTCAGATGTTCTTCAGCTAATTTTTCTTTCATTACATTACCAAGAACCTTGTGAAGAAAAAGATCTGGTTCAAACTTTCCTACAAAGGTTGTTAATGATGGATTACAGAGCAAGATACATCACCACCAAAGAAGAAGCCACTGCTTTAAACCCTCCTTTTCCAGATAAAGATGAAGAAGAAGGTGATGAAATTGATGTGTTTTTTGGCAAAAATGCTGCATCTTCTGATGGTCAGAGTGTAAAAAATTCTATCCATCCCATGGATCTTCAGATGGCGGTGTTCCACTGCTCAGACAGTTTCCTGAAGCAACTAATAGTGACTAAACTCTCTCAGTGTCAGTACGCTCTGCCTCTACTGGTGCCAAATCCATTTACTGGAAAGATCGAGTTTCCTCTGTGGACATTTCGCCAAATTGTTCAAAGTTGGAAAACCACTGACACTTCTGGTACCAAGATCAGTAAAACCCAGCATGTTTATGAAGCAGAAACTCCAATGGTGGCGTTCTTCAGGTTAGGAGACGTGTCCTTTTCCAAGTCTCAGCTGATGAACAGCTTGATGAGTGAGAAGCATCAGACGTTCTTCCACAGACACTGTCGTGGCAGCATTAAAAACCGTCTACTGATGGGTGGAGTTGTGGAGATTACTTGGTACTGTCCATCTGGAAAGGAAACTGATCATTTTACTGATTGTGTTGCTTTCTGTAATCTACATGGTGATGCAAAAACCAGTAAAGAACAACTGGATATTCTGACTGAAATGTCGTCTGTAAATGTTGTTCTTTTATCTGATCCTAAAAATGAAAGATACAGAGAGATAATACAGAAGTTTCTAAAAGACCCCAAACCACTCATCTGTCTCCTTTCTGAGGATGAATCAGGTGTCACAAAGACTAAGAATGGAAAATACAGAATTGGTCTGAAAGACAGAAACCAATCAGACGTATCTGACAACCTCAGGACAACCATCACAGAGTGTCTGTCCAAGTCATCTTCAGTTTTTAAACTTGAAGATTTATACAAAAACAATGAGATCACCACAGATGAAGATGATCCTGAATGCAGGAAAGGAAAAGAAGCTGCAAAGGATGTAACAAAACAGCTGGTGGGGAAGGAAATATCCACATTAAAGGAAACACACCTGCCCTGTCAAGGGAAGCTCTGGCATGAGTGGTGTCAGATAAACAAAGACTTACATCATCTTCAAGGACACAATTTGGAAATGCAAAAGAGTGAAAAACAAACACAAATGAAACAAATTCGCAAACTACAACAAAAAGATAGAGTCTCTGGCTTTATGAAACAAATTATTTCCTCACTGAATTCTCTATCAGGAAATGAAAAATTATTCTTTATTAAATGGCTCGAGATTCTACTGGACAAACAAACCTCAGATGATCTTTTAGATCTTCATCACAAGTACAATGAAACATGGACAAGGGTTTTAAATCTCAAAAAGAAACATGATAAATCAGGAAAGATGAAGGCTGAGCAAACAGAACTTGAAGAAATATCTGTAAGACTGAATGCCGCAACATTTGGTCTGGAACACATCTTCAGAGAGATGGGTCAGATATACGAGTCAAATAAGAAAATATTTGAAGAGAGAGGTATTTTTACTCTTCCCAAACTTGCTGCAGAACTCATAAAATCTGGTCTTCCAATAGAGCTGATGGATGGTGATGCTGCTCATGTTCCTCTGATCTGGGTTTCAGCAGTTCTAGATGAACTCATAAAGAAACTGGGAGACCAGAGAGTCTTTGTGCTGTCAGTTCTAGGGATTCAGAGCTCAGGAAAATCCACCATGCTGAACGCCATGTTTGGACTCCAGTTTGCTGTCAGTGCTGGAAGGTGCACCCGAGGAGCCTTCATGCAGCTGGTCAGAGTATCAGAGGAGATGAAGGAGCAGCTGAAGTTTGATTACGTTCTTATTGTAGATACTGAAGGTCTTAGAGCACTTGAGCTTGCAGGAAAATTCACTCACCATCATGATAATGAACTTGCAACATTTGTTGTAGGTCTTGGAAATCTGACTTTGATCAACATATTTGGTGAGAACCCTACTGAGATGCAGGAGATTCTTCAGATTGTTGTTCAGGCCATCCTGAGAATGAAGAAGGTCAAACTAAATCCCAGATGTATGTTTGTCCATCAGAATGTTTGTGACATCACTGCTGGAGAGAAGAACATGGAGGGCAGGAGACGTCTACTTGAAAAACTGGATGAAATGACAAAATTAGCTGCTAAAGAGGAAGACAGTGGAGCTGAGTGCTTCAGTGATGTTATTGCTTTCAATGTACAAGATGATATTCAGTATTTTGCACAGCTCTGGGAGGGCAGCCCACCAATGGCTCCACCAAACCCCTCATACAGTGAAAATATTCAGAGGCTAAAGAGAGCTATTTTCACAAATGCTACCAAGTCTCATAGTATGAAACTCTCAGAGTTTAAATCCCGCATAAGTGATCTGTGGAAGGCTCTACTGAACGAGAACTTTGTTTTTAGTTTCAGAAACACACTGGAGATTGCAGTCTACAGGAAACTAGAAACTGAGTTTGGAAAATGGACCTGGTCCCTCAGAAGTGCCATGTTAGAACATGAAGAAAAACTGCACAACACAATTAAAAACAGAACACTGCAAAAGATAGAGGACAAAGACCTTCATGCTCACATGAAGAAGACCAAAGAAGAAGTGGACAAATCAATGAAATGTTACTTTGAGGAGGACAGAGACAAAGAAATCTTAATTCAATGGCAGGAAAAATTTAAACACAAAATTGAGCAACTTCGTGAAGATCTTGTTAAAAATGCAAAAACAAACCTGAATGATTTATTTCAACAGCAAAAAGCTCGAGAAGCTTTTAATCACAAAATGACAGAGTATGATGAAAAGCTCTTCAATATGAGTAAAGCACTTGCTCTAAAACTAAAAAGCACAGAAACTGATGAACGAGTCCTCAGACAGGAATTTGATAAAGTGTGGAACAAATGGGTCACTGCTCTAACACAAGAACCAACTGTAGAGAAACCTTTTGATGTTTGGGAGGATGTGATACAGATTCTATCTGAAGGTAATGAACAAGCTGCTGTGTATGAGCGAATATCTCAGGGAGATTACACAAAGATACACAGACTGGGAGATTATTCATGTTACATTTTAAAGAAACCAAACCAAGAAGAAACTGTTGATTATGTTAAGTCTGTATTTACACACGATGAAATGAGTTCTTTTGAAGACCAGGAGTCAGTGAGGAACCTAATTAACAATATCATCCAAAAATCTGAGGACTTAATTAAGCAAAATTGCAGCAAAATTACAGGACAGGGGTACAAGAACAGCTACATTCAGGAAATAACTGACCAGGTCAAACACAGAGTAAATGAATATAATAGTGATAACAAGAATATAAAACTCAAGAAGGCATTCACTCTGGATCTCTGCCTTCATGTGTGTAAACTTGCAAACCCCAATTTCACCAAGATCCACCAACAGTTCAGAGATGAAAATGATGTAAAATTGTACCTGGAAAAACAGAAACAACAATATTACAGCATCTTCCAAAAATACTGCAGAGGAGCAACAACCACAACAGTATTTAGTGAATGTGTCTGCAACAATCTTGTAACAGCCATCCTGGAAGCAGCCTACAATAAAACTGCTATTGATCTGTCAACACTGATAAGATCAAAATTTAATGATAACAGGTCACAGCTTGAGAAACACATCCTGAAATCTCTGGCAGAGCAGGAGAACTTTGAGAAGTACATGGAGTACATCAACCATCCCAAGAAACACTTTGAACAGTTTATTACAGACGAGGTTATTAAATACATCACTGATAATAACAGCGAGGTTCTGGATCTTCTCAAAGGAAACCTGAAACACAAAGAGCAGAAAGTGATGAACGCTGTGAACATCACAACTGAAGAAGTGAAGAACAGCTGTGGTGATGCAAACATGTGGCTGAGAAGTTTGAAGAATTCACTAACAGATGAGCTGAGCTTAAAAGAAATAACCTGCACTGGTCTGGAGGAAATTACAGATTTAGATTTTCTTCAGCAGGTTGTGGGTGAAGGTCTCACAAAGATGATGTCAGAACAACAGAAAAGCATCAACAGTGTAACAGACATCAACATGGAGAAGTTCAGGAAGAAACCAGATGAGATTCTGATTGAACATCTCTGTAAATGCTGCTGGGTTCAGTGTCCATTCTGTAATGCCATCTGCACCAACACAATGGAGAATCATGATGGAGATCACAGCGTCCCCTTCCACAGAGTAAATGGAATTGTAGGAAGTTACTACAGAACGACAACAATTCTATATACTGATATTTGCACAACTTTAGTACAAAGTGATAAATATTTCTACCCCCGTCATTATACAAATGATTTGGTACAGTACAAAATCTACAGAAGAGCAGGAGGAGAATATGCTAAGTGGAGCATCACCCCTGATAATTCAAAGCTCCCATACTGGAAGTGGTTTGTGTGCAAATTCCAAAGAGACCTGGAAAAGCATTATGGTAAAACATTCCAGGGAAAGGGAGAGATTCCTATGGCATGGAGAAAATACACAAAAACACAAGCTATAAAAAGTTTAGATGAACACTTCTAAATAACTGTACATACACACACCCACACACACAATGTATGTGTACACACAAACTCTGCATACAGAAACCCATGATATATGTACACACACAAATGATATATAATGATTACTCAGAGTTTTATAAAGAGTTATTTTAATTTTTTTTTTTTCATGGTTGTGGGATTTATAGATTAGTAGGATGTGCATGAATCTGATCTTTTTTCTTCTTAATGAATGTAATAATGATTGTGGTTTTAAATGTAAGTGCATGTAACATTAAATAAAGATCAATATCTCAAAGCCCACCAGCAATTTCATTTCAGTACATTTCTGCAAAAACTCCATTCAAAATTCCTTTATTAGGATTTATACATTTCGTCAAAATACAAATAAAGCTAAATTTTATATTATGCACTAGTTCCTGATAAACTGATTATTACTCAAAAAAAGAATACATTTCATTATTAAAATGTACACTAAAATATTAGTGTAAGTAAGTGCTTCTCAGCCTGCTGGAGCAGCCGACTGCTTTTTATGAAAACTATTACATGTTTATAAAAATTAAATAAATAAATGTTTTATTTCTAAAAACAGCATCTGTAAAAAAATGTCTTAGTCTTTTTGGTGTTGAAGCAAAAGAACGTCAGAATGAATTTAAACACAACAAACAAATCCTAAAGAAAGTTTAAGTGTGAAGAGAATCAGAGACGATGTCACACTTCCGGGTTCCCATTCTACCGCTAGCACTCCGGACTACAATACCCATAATCCATCACCGTATGACGTCAACATCACGGGTTCGCAATCAACCAATCGCAAACTGTTTTCCCGCTCGTCATCACCGGAATTCTAATCTCACACACCTGTACCTCATTACCTGAAACATATTTATACCCCATTGTTTGCATCGCGTCTTTGCGAGGTATTGCCAACTTAGTTGTCTCACTGAGCGTTTGTATTGCATTTCTTGTCTGTTCTATGGTTTTGACTTCTGTTCGTATTTCGGTTTCGTCTTTTGGATTCGCCCTTTGGTTTTGTTTGCGTATATTGATTACTACTCGGTTTCGACCCTTGCTTGTGTAACAGTGTAAAAAAGATGCATATGTTTGTGTATAGTTATGAAATTCTTGCAAATGAGTTTGGCACCACCTTTTGGTCACATGCCGCCAGCACCCTTTTATATAACCAGCTGCATTCTGGGAGATCCACAGCACATAGACGGAGCAGTGCTGTGGGTAAGTCCGTCTCAGCAGAGCTCCCAAAATATTGCTAAAAATATACTTTTATCACGTTGGTAACTATTCAGCTCTGCTGTGTTTTGTTTAATAGCAATATGTAGATCAATATTTGTGAGCTGGTAGTTTTTATAAGCTATTTTACATCTTTTTAATTGAAGTTTGTTAATCGCACGTGCTCAGTTAATAATGAGCCCATTCTGTTTAGGCTGGCTGGCTGATCGTTTTGTAACTGTGATTGCTGAACTCATTGCAGGCATATGAATAAAGAAACCCCTTCATCCACCAACCAGTGTCGTGTGATAAAAGGACAGGACGAGACACTAAAGGTCACATTGGTGCCGTGACTCGTGACTTCATTCAAGAACTGGAGGTCGTCCTGTCATCACTTCAGGTGGAAGCCAAAGCAAAGCATTAAGTGGCCTGTCACATACATTTCTCTTCTATTTTTATTTGGGTGTTGTTACCATATTGGTGTCAGAAAGATGTATT
Source organism: Trichomycterus rosablanca (assembly GCF_030014385.1). Taxonomy (NCBI): domain Eukaryota; kingdom Metazoa; phylum Chordata; class Actinopteri; order Siluriformes; family Trichomycteridae; genus Trichomycterus; species Trichomycterus rosablanca. Next base: position 55,572,984 of record NC_085989.1, read on the forward strand.
CTAGTCCTGGTAACCAGCCTATTTTAAATACACCAGCGCCATCTGTTGGTAGAGGGAAGGGAAAATTTACACCGATACCTTTTTCTGTTGGTAACTCTGTCAACCATATTGATGTACCTGATCTTGATCAAGTGCCTGTAGCAAGCATACCCTCTGCATCTCACCAAAGTAGTGTACCACATACTATAGACCCTGTAACTGCATCCACACCAAACTTAATGCATGAGTACTCCGGTTTGGTTGATAGCATGAGCAGCATAATACAGCAACTTGGTCAACAGTTAGCTGATAGCATAATAGCTCACATTCCAGCTTCTAGCCCAACAGCTTCTCATTCTGACAATGCACAAGTAGACACCAGCCTTAAGTCTCAGTCCACAAACAGCCAGGTTATGGATCCGTCTCAGGTTCATATAGTCACACCTAGGAAAATTGAAGAACCTCCAACTTTTAAAGGAGATGGCTCAGACACTGTTTCTATACAAGAATGGGAGGATCTTATGAAAACCTTCATTAAAAGAACCAATATAAGTTTGGGGGAGCAGACAGAAGAAATCCTTATGCACCTGCAGGGGAAAGCAAAAGATGTTGTGAGGTTTGGAATTCGTAACAGTAATCTCAACATTCAGGGTAACCCCGATGTGATTTATAGTGTCCTGAGGAAACACTTTAGCTGCACTAAGTATTCTTCTCTTCCTCTGGCTGACTTCTACACAACATTGCCTAAGGACAAGGAAAACCCCTTTGATTATTGGTTGAGACTGAATAAAGCTGCTGACACTGCCGCAGACTGTCTGACCGAACAGGGTAAGACACTAGATAACCCAGCATTAGAAGTGACGCGCATGTTTATCAGAAACTGCCCAAGCAAAGACTTAGCCCTTACTTTTAGATCCAAACCCATTGATAAGTGGACAGCAGAAGAAGTACAGGAAGTGTTGAATGAATATCATGCCGAAACTAGCTTTTCAGCTGCTGCACCTGTGTTTACTGGAGGGAAGGTGAGCGTTGCTGTAAACAAGGTAGAGGTGGGTCCTAACCCAGTCAATAATTCAAGTGATCAGATTTCACAACAGATGCCAAGCCCAGACCATGCCAGTTTAGCTCGTGTTGTGGAGATGCTGGAAAAGATTTTGCTTCATGGCACTGACGTACAGTCTGGCTTTCGGAGAGGAAATGCCTACAAGCTACCGAGAATTGAAGGCTTTGACAAAACACCTTGTTCAATTTGCAGTGATACCACTCACTCTGCCCTTTCTCACTGCCGTGAAAAGAAACTGTGTTTCCAGTGTCATTCAGCTGGCCATGCACGCCGCAACTGCCCAGTGAAGACAAGCGTCATCCCTCAGCATCAGGAAAACTAACCAGTCTGCACTTCAGGGAGGGCAGCGCAGACAAGCATGATGTGCCTCCCAACAATAACATTGGATCTGCTGAGTTTCACGATTATGATTCGCTTTTTGAATTAAGCAGTACTAGTTTAGCTTCATCCAAAACATTAATTTTTCTTGGTTCTCAGAGAATTGCTACAGTTGATAGCTTATTCTACACAGAGGTGACTTTGCACAATGGTCCCAATTTCAGAGCTATGATAGACAGTGGATCAATGGCCTGCACATTAAGTGAAGCTGCTGAGGCAGGCCTTTTATTACATTGTCCTGACATTATCAAGGAAGTGACTGAGGATATTGTCATTGTTGGCTGTGGGGGTCACCATGTAACTCCTAAGGGCTTGTATAATCTTGATGTTACTGTCTATGGGTGTAGAATGGTTATTCCTGCACTAGTTGTACCAGGCCAAACAGAGCAGATGATCTTGGGCAGCAATGCAATTAAGCACCTCTTGACGTCCTTGAAAGACACTGATAGTTATTGGAAGTTAATGTCCTTACCATGCGGTGATCAGAATGATGAGCTTTGTCAATTCATGTGTCTGTTGTCCAATACAGAAAGATGGAGGGGTGGTCCTGTTCCTGATAGAGTGGGCACAATACAGGTTAAAAGATGTGTGACGCTTGAACCACAGAGTGAACATCTTGTCTGGGGCAGGTTACCTAATACATCTTCAATGTCTGCAGGCAGCACAGTAATTGTTGAACCTACTCAGTCAAAAGCTAGGCCTAAGCACATCCTTGTTGGGAGGGTTGTTACACCTTTATGGGGTGATAGATGGGTGCCTGTCAAAGTAATCAATCCCACTAATCACGTCGTAGTTTTAAAAAGAAATGCAAAGATTGCTGATGTTTCCCCCTGTATTGCAGTGGAAGATTTATCCAGTCCCACTGAAGTCCACTGTGGCACGCAGTGCACGCAAAATGTACAATTACAGCCCAGGTCAGAGGAGGACATGGCGCATGTTTTAGAGACGCTGGGACTAAGGGATCTGGACTTAAAGTCATGTGAGGTGTCACTAGAGTGCAAGGACAAACTGCTTCGACTCATTGAGCAGTATGAATCAGTGTTTTCCAGACACAAAATGGACTGTGGTGAAGCCAAGGGCTTTGTACATCGCATTCACTTGGTTGATGATAAACCTTTCCGATTGCCATACCGACGCATTCCTCCGAGTCATTACGAAAAGCTGAGAACCGCTTTAAATGAAATGGAAGAAAGAGGCATTATACAAAAGTCACACAGTGAATATGCATCACCACTCGTTCTGGTGTGGAAGAAAAACGGTGATCTTAGAATTTGCACTGACTTTAGGTGGCTCAATGCTAGAACAGTGAAGGACGCCCACCCACTACCTCATCAAGCAGATTCTTTAGCTGCACTTGGTGGGAACGCATTTTTCTCCACCATGGATCTCACATCAGGCTTTTATAACATTCCGCTACATGAGGACGACAGGAAGTATACTGCATTTTCATCTCCATTTGGGCTGCATGAATATACTCGTCTTCCTCAAGGTCTGTGTAACAGTCCTGCTACGTTCATGCGTATGATGATGTCTATATTCGGTGATCAGAACTTTACAAGCCTGCTTTGTTACTTAGATGATCTTTTGGTGTTTGGTCCAACTGAAGAGATCGCACTTCAGAGATTGCAGATTGTATTCTCTCGTCTTGCAGAACACAACCTCAAACTTGCACCTAAAAAATGCTCCTTCCTTAGACAATCTGTGAGGTTTCTTGGTCACATCATATGTGAGGATGGTGTTCAAACAGACCCAGAGAAGGTTAAGGCCATTAATGATATCCAGGCAACTGACCTCATGGAAGCTGACATGAAAACACCATGTGCAAAGAAAATCAGGTCATTTCTAGGTATGGTCATGTATTATCAGCACTTTATTGAGAGATGCTCTGCAAAGGCCAAGCCTCTTTTCAAGCTCACTGCTGAACCAGGCAAACATAAATCTGGGAAGAGAGGACGAAATGCACCTAAGAAGGCAGGACACGTCAAACTGTCTCCTTCTGATTGGTCTACAGAATGTCAAGAGGCATTCGAGTCTCTGAAACATGACATCATGACAACTGTCACTCTGGCCCATCCTAACTTCAATGAGCCTTTCATTTTGGCTGTGGACGCTTCATTTGATGGAATCGGAGCAGTCCTTTCTCAGATGTCACCTGGTGCAAAAATAGCTAGACCTGTGGCTTTTGCAAGCAAAACACTGTCCAGATCTCAGATGAACTACCCTGCACATAGGCTTGAATTTCTTGCGCTAAAATGGGCGATTTGTGACAAATTTAGCCATTGGCTAAAAGGCAGACACTTCATAGTTTGGACCGACAACAACCCATTGACGTATATTCTGACCAAACCTCGACTTGACGCATGTGAACAACGGTGGATATCTAAGCTTGCTTCCTACAGCTTTGACCTGAAGTACATACCTGGTCCCAAGAATGTTGTTGCTGATGCCTTAAGTCGGGAGCCATTTGTTCAGTCGTGTGTCAGTGTTACGTTCCTCTAAAAGATGTTATTACTAGGGGTACGGAGGAGGTAACAATGTGATTGTGTGTTTGAGAAAAAAGGTAAATAAATAAGTAAATAAATGAGAGAGATCACAACGGTGATGATTGTCAGCAATAAGTGTTCGAGTTTTACTTAGAAAGTGAATAACATAAGTGAGTTTTTACAGGTTTACACAAACAAAGTCAAATATTTAAACAATCCAATTTCGCTGCTGCATACAAATATAGAACTAAAATTCAAAACAACATTTTAGACTCAAAAGTAAAGGTGGACTATAGACTGTGCCAAAAGAAAGAAAAGAACAAAACAACTAAACTGCCTAACCAAAACTTACTCAAAAATACATAAGTGGCACCAGCCTGTAACCTAGTGTTTCTAAACAATTCATATATTACTACCATGTATGTGTGTGTGTAACTTGCCTGTCCACGCTTCACGTTTTCAAAATGAGCCAAAATACACAAATAGCAATCGGCAGGAGCACGCTGAGAATATAACTTATCTACATTACTACAAGCGGTTTTAATAAAAAGTAATCGGCAGGAGCACGCTGAGAATATAACTTATCTACATTACTACAAGCGGTTTTGCGGTCTAAACAATTCAGCAGTTTCCCAAACACAGTCTCAGCCTAACTGTAGTGCTCCTCCTCAGCTCCGTCTCCATTGGTGCCTTTATGTTCGAAGACCCGCCTCCAAAGACAACACAGGAAACGCGGATTGGCTACGGAGTAGCGGCGTTCTTTTCATAGGCTCCATTCTGCACCTAGTGAAGTTAGGTAGAAGCAAAAGAAAAGGAAAGAAAAACATACGTGCAGCACTTGCACGTAACACGCCCCTCCAAAAGAGAGAGCAAAGTTAGTTTGCGATGCTGATAAAAAAAATTACATCACAACATGGCTATACACGTGAAAGGGTATCAGCAATAACATTATGTACACCTTTCTTATGTTTAATTTCCAGCACATAGTCCTGTATCAAAAGAGCCCATCTCATTAACCTTTGATTTTGATTATACATACGTGATAAGAATACCAAAGGATTATGATCAGTGTAAACCACAACAGGTACAGAACTTGAACCAACATATACATCAAAGTGCTGAAGGGCAAGCAATAAAGCTAAAGCCTCTTTTTCAATAGTTGAATAATTCAACTGGTGTTTACTAAACTTTCGGGAGAAATAACACACCGGATGTGCTACACCATTTCTGTCCTCCTGCAAAAGCACCGCACCGGCACCGACAGCACTGGCATCGACCTCCAGCTGAAAAGGCTTACTAAAATCTGGGGCCGCAAGAACAGGGGTCTCAATTAAGAGTACTTTGACACTTTGAAAAGCATGGTCACACTCAGGAGACCACTTAAAAGGTACAGAGGGGCTAAGTAGCTTTGTGAGAGGCTCCACCACAGATGAAAAATTCCTACAAAACGCTCTATAATAGCCTGCCATACCCAAAAATCTACGAAGCTCACGCCTAGTGCGTGGAATAGAAAACTCCCTAATTGCCTCTACCTTGGCCTCTAAAGAACGTACCTGACCTCCACCGACTTGTTTCCCCAAATACGTAACCGTAGCTTTAGCAAATTCACATTTAGCTAAGTTAAGAGTAAGAGAAGCCTTGGTTAAACGTTCAAAAAGGGTTTGTAGTGTTTGTATGTGACTACTCCAATCAGATGAATAAACAACAAGATCATCTAGATATGCAGAGCAATTTGGTACATTACCAACTACAATATTAATAAGTCGCTGAAACGTAGCAGGAGCGTTTTTTAGACCAAATGGTAAGACGGTGTACTGCAGGAAGTTGTCTGGAGTTACAAAAGCTGACATATTAGAAGCTTCAGGGGTCAATGGAACTTGCCAGTACCCTTTTAATAAATCCAACTTACATAACGTGCTGCACCTACATTGTCAACACAATCATCCATGCGGGGAAGAGGATAAGAGTCAGACAAAGTAACACTGTTCAATTTTCTATAGTCAGTACATAATCTAAAGGTTCCATCAGGTTTGGGGACTAGTAGACAAGGTGAACTCCAAGGACTAATACTGGGCTTAGCAAATCCATGTTCTAAAAGATATTCTACTTCCTTTTTCATTATGTTTCTCTTAGCAGCATTTACACGATAAGGATGTTGTTTGATTGGGAAACTAGAGGTTACCTTAATATCATGTTGCAATACAGGAGTTTGAGAAGGAACATCACCAAATAGGGAAGGAAAGTCGTGAACCAGCTTGACCAAGTCATTTTGCTTTTCCACCGACAAATGACCTAGACTAGTGGTAAACACAGATAAAGCTTGAGAGTTAGTCAGTCTAGCACAAGAAAGAACAGGTTCACGGAAACTCAAACCATCATTAAGATTAGTAGCCACATCAAGCTGAGTACTTACAATAGCTACTGGAAACATACTGGATTCTGCCTTTTCAACTGGGGTGCTCCTAGAACAATAAGCTTTCAACATGTTAATATGACATACTCTAGTGCTTTTCTTACGCTCTGGAGTGCTGATAACATAATCTGTATCACTGAGTTTCCTTTTCACCACATACGGACCAGAGAATTTAATAGAGAGGGAAGAACCAAGAGTTGGCAGCAAGGCTAAAACTTGATCACCAGGAGTGAACGAGCGTACAACAGCTTTCTTGTCAAAAGTTTTCTTCATATTTTCTTGGGCTAATTTTAAGTTATCTTTAGCAAGTTCCCACACTTTATGTAGTCTCTCTCTGAACTTGCTGACATAATCTAGCACAGGTACAGGATCTTTCTTACTTGTGGCCAAAAAGGACTCTTTGAGAAGTCTCAAAGGACCACGGACAGTATGACCAAAGACTAATTCAGCTGGACTAAAAGAAAGTGATTCCTGCACAGCTTCACGGGCGGCAAACAAAACAAGAGGAACCCCCTCATCCCATGTCCTACCCGTGTCCAAACAGAAACGACGCAGCATAGATTTTAAAGATTGGTGGAACCTTTCGAGAGCACCCTGGGACTCTGGATGATAAGGACTAGAAACTACATGTTTAATTTTCAAAATTCGCATAACCTGAGCAAAGACTTTTGACAGGAAATTGGTACCCTGATCAGTTTGGATTATTTTAGGTAATCCAAAAATAGAAAAGAATTTCACTAAAGCATTAACTATAACTGGGGCGGTAATTTTACGCAAAGGTACAGCCTCAGGAAAACGTGTGGCGGTACACATGACAGTAAGCAAAAACTGATTACCTGTTTTACTTTTCGGTAAGGGTCCCACACAGTCAACAAGGATTTTCTCAAATGGTTCACCCATCACTGGAATCGGACACAGGGGGGCTAGTGGAACAGTTTGGTTAGGTTTACCCGTGAGCTGACATACATGACATGAACGACAATATTTTGCAACATCTGTTTTCATTCCTGGCCAGAAAAAATGTTTAAGAATACGATTATATGTCTTTGTGACACCTAAATGACCAGCCCAGGGACTATCGTGAGCTAAAGATAAAACTTGTGTTTTATAAACGGTGGGAATTACAATTTGATAAACCTCATCTAGATCTTTACGAGACTTCCACTTACGAACCAATACGTCATTGTCAATGAGATATGTAACTGCTTTATCAGGAACTTCTGTCTGCTTAACCAAGTTAAAACATTTGTTTAAAGCGGTGTCTGCTTTTTGAGCCTCTACCAGTTTATTATGGTCAACAGACAACTCCATGTGCGTTTCAGTGGAATTACACTCACCCTTCTCACTTTCTTCATTTAACTTGAGAACACCTTCAGGACATAAAACAGACCATTTATCATCAGATAAAAATGTTTCTCCCAAATCCACAACCTTTCCCAGTTTGTGAGACTGAGCGCGGGTGAGCACACAGGCAGGAAAAATGTCAACCTCACCAGCTCCAGATGCTTTACTGGTAATCTGTGGAGTGTTCAGAACTTCTAAAATGGGTAAAACTTTTCCACCTGCCAAGTCATTTCCTAAAATGAAGTCAATACCCTTTACAGGTAAAGCAGAACATACAGCAACTTTAAACATACCAGCACACAGATCAGTACTCAACTTTACAAAATGTAATGGTTCCCTAATATAACTCATGTCAAGCCCTTGACACACAGCAAATGAACCGCAAAAAGTCTTGGCAGAAAATGGCAGAACATCAGCCAAGATAAAAGATTGTGCAGCGCCAGTATCTCTTAAGATTCTAATGGTCCTAACATCAGTGTCCCCTTCCAAACTAACATTGCCCTTTAAAATAAAAGGCTGATAACACAAGTCTATATCAGAATTATCAAGTACGCCTTCAGAAAACAAGGAACCAGCAAGTGCAACAGTTTTTGTCTGACTGGAACTTACACTCTGTTTATTCTGTCTCTCCTGTTTATTTTTCAAAGCCAAACAATTTACCGCAACGTGTCCTGGCTTGTGACAATAATAACACACTCTAATATCACTACGCAAAGGTGATGGACCAACTTGTTTTGACTGATTTTCAGAGGCTTGTGTTGGTTTAACTGTTTTAAAAGACTGCTTATGTGTCAACACAAATTCATCTGCTAAAATGGCGGCTTGTGGTGCCGTAGTAACAGCACGTTCATTTAGGTACATTACAACCCGTTCAGGCATACAATTTTTTAACTCCTCCAAAAGAATCAACTGCCTTAATGATTCAAAATCACTGACTTTGCTTGCAAAACACCATTTATCAAACATTGTTCCCTTTTCCCTTGCGAACTCCACAAATGTCTGGGTGGCGTTTTTCTTATAATTTCTAAAGTTTTGCCGATATGCCTCTGGAACACGCTCATATGCACGCAATACTGCTGCTTTTACAATATCATACTGTGAACTATCATTAAGAGACAGAGAAGAACATACTTCCTGTGCTTTACCCTGTAATTTACATTGTAACAATAAAGCCCACACATCTTTAGGCCAATGTAAGGTGGTAGCAAGTCTTTCAAAAACAGTAAAATAAGTGTCCACTTCAGTTTCTCTAAACAAAGGTACTAAAGAAATATACTTTGCTAGGTCAAATGGGGTGGTATGCGACTCAGACTCAGTAGACACAGAAGGCGCCACAGACTGGGTTTGTGTATCAACAAAAGGAGTAGCATGTGCGAGAGGAACCGGTTGCGATGTTGGAACTGAGGCAAGCTCCCTTGACTTCAGCTCCAGCTCACGCAATTTAATTTCCCTCTCATTATCTAGCTCCATTTTGCGTACAGCCAGTTTAAAATCATACTCACATTTTCGAGCTTCAGCCTTTTCCTGAGCTTCTAACTGGAGACGTGCCAACCGCACTTTAACTCGACTCTCCACGGAACTCATGGACGAGTGAGAAGTAGTGGGAGATAACGGTTCATACCGAGGTAGAGTAGCTCTTACCTTAGACTCAGAAACCATTCCCATTCTCTCTGGTGTGCGTGGCTGTTCAGAGACCCCCGGTGCCTCCAACTCCTGGACCGTCTCCAGCCCAGTAGAAGCTTCCCCATCAGGAGATAAGGTTTGCTCAGACAACATACTTCCCGTTGTAGTGTCTACCACAGGATCTGCAGTCAGCACTCCGACCTCCATCAGACGATCTGTAACTAACTTACGAATATCAGATTTTAACAACGCCCTTGATATAGGGAGACTGAAGTGACCAGCAATTTTAATTAATTCATCCTTTTTACAGCAAAACAGTGCATCAAGACTGGGGCTAGCTAGAAAATCTTCTAAATTAAACCTGGCAGTAGCCATTACTCACACACTAGTACACTAACCTAAGCAAAACTCACAATGAAACCAGCAATATATCAAAACACACAAATAATTTTGACCCTGGATTAACAAAATAGATCAGATATCCCGGATGAGCCCCCACTTGTTACGTTCCTCTAAAAGATGTTATTACTAGGGGTACGGAGGAGGTAACAATGTGATTGTGTGTTTGAGAAAAAAGGTAAATAAATAAGTAAATAAATGAGAGAGATCACAACGGTGATGATTGTCAGCAATAAGTGTTCGAGTTTTACTTAGAAAGTGAATAACATAAGTGAGTTTTTACAGGTTTACACAAACAAAGTCAAATATTTAAACAATCCAATTTCGCTGCTGCATACAAATATAGAACTAAAATTCAAAACAACATTTTAGACTCAAAAGTAAAGGTGGACTATAGACTGTGCCAAAAGAAAGAAAAGAACAAAACAACTAAACTGCCTAACCAAAACTTACTCAAAAATACATAAGTGGCACCAGCCTGTAACATAGTGTTTCTAAACAATTCATATATTACTACCATGTATGTGTGTGTGTAACTTGCCTGTCCACGCTTCACGTTTTCAAAATGAGCCAAAATACACAAATAGCAATCGGCAGGAGCACGCTGAGAATATAACTTATCTACATTACTACAAGCGGTTTTGCGGTCTAAACAATTCAGCAGTTTCCCAAACACAGTCTCAGCCTAACTGTAGTGCTCCTCCTCAGCTCCGTCTCCATTGGTGCCTTTATGTTCGAAGACCCGCCTCCAAAGACAACACAGGAAACGCGGATTGGCTACGGAGTAATAGCGGCGTTCTTTTCATAGGCTCCATTCTGCACCTAGTGAAGTTAGGTAGAAGCAAAAGAAAAGGAAAGAAAAACATACGTGCAGCACTTGCACGTAACAGTCAGCCATCGCCTGTTATCAGAGCCTTATACTGCTCTTCTCAACCAAGTTAATGGTGTGAGTGGTGGAACCGTCCAAGACACCTTCAGATTCTCCAACAACTGTCAAGTGGTTCAGAATTCCAGTGATGATTCAGCTGAAGGGCTGGTGAATGAACCTACACTGCCTGTTGCAGAGGGCTCTATAGCAGCAGATGAGATTGATGCCTTGTTCAGTGCTCAGTGTACTGGTGGTGTGAGTCAAATAATTGGAACAGGCCCAAATATTCCTATGCTTCAGAAGGAAGATCCGAGCACTACTCTTCCACAGAGCCGGCTGCTCACTATGCAAGAACAAGATGGCACTATAGGCAGAGCCATGTTTTACGTGCAGAGACACAGGCGTCCCACCAAGCGTGAGCGAGCTGCTGAGCCTCGTAGCGTCATCAAGCTTCTTAGACATTGGAAAAAATTTATCATTAGGGATGGTATGTTGTATAAGACTAGAAAAGACCATCGCACAAACAAGAAGCTTTTCCTGTTTGTAGTCCCTGACTCTTTGAAACAAAAGGTTCTACATGGCCTGCATGATGCAGCGGGTCACCAAGGTCAGTCTCGCACACTGTCCCTAGCCAGGCAAAGATTTTTTTGGAGTGGCATGGAGCGTGATGTTATGAACCATGTTAAGTCCTGTGACCGATGCATTGTGGGAAAGACACCAGAACCACATGCTTGTGCTCCACTCACAAACATCACTACCACTGAGCCAATGGAACTAGTCTGCATAGACTTTTGGACTGCAGAGCAAGGTAATAAGTCTGTGGATGTGCTTGTCATTACAGATCACTTTTCCAAGATGGCACACGCTTTTCCTTGCAAGAACCAATCTGCTAAACAAGTTGCACGGCGTCTTTGGAATGACTTATTTCTCATTTATGGTTTTCCAAAGCGCATTCATTCTGACCAAGGTGCCAATTTCGAAAGCAAACTCATAAAAGAACTACTTGAGATGGCTGGAGTTCAAAAGTCACACACAACGCCTTATCACCCTATGGGGAATGGCATTACAGAAAGATTTAACAGGACACTTGGCAATATGATAAGGTCTTTGCCTTCACAGTCCAAAGCAAAGTGGCCCAACATGCTGAATCTTTTGACTTTCTGTTACAACTGCACAGAACATGAAACCACTGGGTTTGCGCCATTTTATCTCATGTTTGGGAGGATTCCTAGACTTCCCATTGACGTCATGTTTCAGCATGCCAGCAACAGCAATGGTGACATAGTCAGTCATCTTGAGTTCGTGACTCATCTAAAGAGAGACTTGCATGAGGCAGCTCAAATTGTGCAAAAGAACACCTTCAGAGAGCAGACACGTCATGCTAAGCTGTATGACAAGAAGGTGAAAGGTTCTCCCTTGGCAGTTGGGGATAGAGTGCTTCTTGCCAACAGAGGTGAAAGAGGGAAGCGTAAGATTGCAGACAAATGGGAGTCAACCCCATACGAAGTCATGTCTGTAAGACCTGCCATTAATGTTTACAGGGTTAGGGATTCTCTGACAGGAAAAGAAAGGGTTGTCCACAGGAACCTTATGCTACCTGTTAATTTCTTACCTCTGGATGGTGACGTAGATGCACAGTCTGATGATAAGTCTTCCACTAATGAACAAGATGCTGCTGTGCCTACTGAGGTAGAAGGAAGCGGTGATCGTACAATGTCATGGCTCATGCAATGTGATGATGATGGTGTATCACATGTGAATGATGACACAGAGCGTCAGTGCTTACCGGACCAACTCGATGAAGCACTTGACATAACATCTTCCTTTGACTCTTCACTTAGTATTTCTAACCAGTCAGCTAGCAGTCATCATAGTGTTGACAATGTTAACAATTCGCCTCAGTCATCCCTTGTTTCTCTTGATCACTTTCAGTCACATTCAGACACATCGCACTCTCAGGAACCTGTGATCTGCACACAGCCTACTACAGCTCGCACTAGGGTTGGTAGAATCGTTAGGCCTCCCAATCGTCTTATTTGTGAGATGAATGACCAGGCTTTGCATAGCCCAAAATCTACTGTCGGTACTTTGTTTACTTTTCTGAAGGATGTACTTTCAGTATAAGCAATTTAATTTAGTGCATCTCTAGTTGTAACTGCCTTTTTGTCGCAGCTGTTTGAGTGATTGGAACACTGTTTTAGTTCAAGAGGTGTATAGGGCATCTTTTGTGTCTGTGTCGAGTAAGGGGCTAGGTACCACTTCTTGCTCACACACTCCTTTAAGGAGAATTTTTCTAATTGACATGCAAACAGATATGTTCCATAGTGTACACATTTTGTTGTATTTCTTTCTTTCGTCAGTTTTGTCACTACAGTTTTTTTCTTTTTCGCTTTGTCGTAATGTTTCACCCATTTGCCAGAATTTCAGGGGGGTGTATGTAACAGTGTAAAAAAGATGCATATGTTTGTGTATAGTTATGAAATTCTTGCAAATGAGTTTGGCACCACCTTTTGGTCACATGCCGCCAGCACCCTTTTATATAACCAGCTGCATTCTGGGAGATCCACAGCACATAGACGGAGCAGTGCTGTGGGTAAGTCCGTCTCAGCAGAGCTCCCAAAATATTGCTAAAAATATACTTTTATCACGTTGGTAACTATTCAGCTCTGCTGTGTTTTGTTTAATAGCAATATGTAGATCAATATTTGTGAGCTGGTAGTTTTTATAAGCTATTTTACATCTTTTTAATTGAAGTTTGTTAATCGCACGTGCTCAGTTAATAATGAGCCCATTCTGTTTAGGCTGGCTGGCTGATCGTTTTGTAACTGTGATTGCTGAACTCATTGCAGGTAGGTTTGTTTGTTTGTTTGTTTGTTTATCATAAAAGATTATTTATTCATTTGTCTAAGTTTACGTTGTAAAAAATGTTTTGGCATTGCCGCCATTGTAGTGTTTGTGTCCGCCACAAGACGGCAGTGTTCTTTTTGTTTTGTTATATGTATAAAGAAAACTGTAAACTGCCGACAGCACATAGACGGAGCAGTGCTGTGGGCTGGCTGGCTGATCGTTTTGTAACTGTGATTGCTGAACTCATTGCAGGCATATGAATAAAGAAACCCCTTCATCCACCAACCAGTGTCGTGTGATAAAAGGACAGGACGAGACACTAAAGGTCACACTTGTGTTTTGGTTTTCGGCTTTGTCTTGTCCTTCGGTAACGTTCGCTGTGATTGTGTTATTTGAGTGTGTGTTTTCTATTGTAATAAACTGTTGTTATATCTTTTAGTTCTGCTCGCGTCGTGTTCTGTTTGCCCAGCGTTACAGACGACTGTTATATGTTCATTGTCCAGATGATCTTCCCAACTATATGAAATGAAACAAGCTAGAAATAGTTAATGTAAGAATAGTAACCAAATTCAAAGAAATGTTGTCTACAATTACCCCATTATGAAAAAATTGCTAATTAAACTCTGGTAAAAAGTATACTTAGGTATGGTAATATTTAATATGCTACAGTGCACTATAGTGTATTGTGGTCACACTAATGATCAATCCAAAAATGGAACAACTATTATTATACCCATTATACTTGAATTGTACACAATTATACAAAAGCTCTACTTTAATTGTATTAAGTGGATTAAACTGTACTAAACTGGAACTATTTTAAGTATATTTAATTCAAATTAAGAATTTTGCAGCTTGTGTATTTAACTAAATGTGTCACAAACACACTAGTAATTAAAGCACATTTAATCAGTATTTCAAGTGCACTGTCACGTTTTGAGCCTTTGTGTGTGCTCCTGAGGTGCCACGCCCCCCTCACCATGAGCACACTCAGTCTCCTGATTGGCTCCCTGAGCTAATCAGCCTCAGCTGCTCCTAATCAGGGACGATTGAAAAAGGAGAGCTGAGGAACAGACTGGCGGGAGTTATTTTAGTTTGCTTAGGTTTGGTGTGCTTTGGTATTGTTTGTCTGTCTTTGACTTTAGGAACCCTTTGTACCATGGTGGTTGGTTTATTAGCTTATGTGGTAAGCTCATGTTATTAGCTCATGTCAATAGCTTATGTTATTAGCTTATGTTATTAGCTTATGTGGTAAGCTCATGTTGTTAGCTCATGTCAAGAGCTTAGGTTATTAGCTCATGTTATTAGCTTATGTGGTAAGCTCATGTTATTAGCTCATGTCAAGAGCTTAGGTTATTAGCTCACGTTATTAGCTTATGTGGTAAGCTCATGTTATTAGTTCATGTTATTAGCTTATGTTATTAGTTCATGTTATCAGCTTATGTGGTAAGCTCATGTTATTAGTTCATGTTATTAGCTTATGTGGTTAGCTCAGGTTATTAGCGCATGTTATTAGCTCATGTTAATAGCTCTTGTGTGCTTTATTTGGTCTGTGTCTTTTGTTTAGTTTTCTTTAGCTGTGTTTAGTTTAGGTTGTTCTTGTTTATACTTTGTTATTAATACATTTAGTTTACATCTCTGCGTGTGTGTCCGCCCCCTTTGTATTTGTCTCGGTCCGTTTGCCCAGCGTGACATAATAACTCCCCAAACTAGGACACAGCGAGATGTTTTGGGTTCATGTTTTTCCGGAGTTTGACTCTATGTGGTTTCCTCAAACCTTCCTGCTTTATAAGCCAGCCCCCTATGA
Organism: Trichomycterus rosablanca; assembly: GCF_030014385.1. Taxonomy (NCBI): domain Eukaryota; kingdom Metazoa; phylum Chordata; class Actinopteri; order Siluriformes; family Trichomycteridae; genus Trichomycterus; species Trichomycterus rosablanca. The sequence continues at coordinate 55,588,188 of NC_085989.1, forward strand.
TGGAAGCAACCATTGTGTTGAGGGCTTCCTTCTTCAGAGCCAGCTCTACCTGCAAAACCTTCTCGACCCTCAGCCGTCTGAAACACAGAAGGTGTTGTTTATGATGTCTCGGCTGAAGGGTGCTGCACGAGACTGGGCTAGGCAGCTTTGGACTGAGAAGGGAGCTGAGCTTAATTCAGTGCAAAGGTTTGAGGGCCTCATTCGAGATCAATTTTCAGTTACTCAGGTTCGGGTGAGTCCTTTGCCAGGTTCGTCTGTTTCCGTGACTCGTCAGTCTAATTCTTTTATGAGGAAAGTTTATGATGGTATCCTGCCAGTTTGGGTGGCTTTACGTTCTCCAGTGGTTTCGCAAGTGACTTCGGACGCCTCTCCAGGGTCCTCACAGCTGAGTGCTGTTTCTCCAGTGTTTTCTCCAGTGACTTCGGACGCCTCTCCAGGGTCCTCACAGCTGAGTGCTGTTTCTCCAGTGTTTTCTCCAGTGATTTCGGACGCCTCTCCAGTGTTTTCGCAGCTGAGTCCAGTTTCTCCAGGGTCCAAACAGCTGACTTCTGACGCATATCCAGGGTCCAAGCAGCTGATTCCGGACGCCTCGCTAGTGTTTTCACAGCTAACTTCGGACGCCTCTCCAGGGTCCACGCAGCTGAAGGACGTTTCTCCAGGGTTTTCTCAAGTGACTTCGGACGCCTCTCCAGGGTCCTCACCGTTGTTTCAAGGAGTTTCTCAAGGATTTTTGCAGCTGACTTCGGACGCCTCTCCAGGGTCCACGCAGCTGAATGACGTTTCTCTAGTGTTTTCGCAAGTGACTTCAGACGCCTCTCCAGGGTCCTCACTGTTGTTTCAAGGAGTTTCTCAAGGATTTTTGCAGCTGACTTCGGACGCCTCTCCAGGGTACTCGCAGCTAAGTGACGTTTCCCCAGTGTTTTTGCAAGTGACTTCGGACACCTCTCCAGGGTCCTCACAGCTGAGTGATGTTTCTCTAGTGTTTTCGCAAGTGACTTCGGACGCCTCTCCAGGGTCCTCACCGCTTAATTTAGGAGTTTCTCAAGGATGTGTGCAGTTGATTAATGACGTTTCTCCAGTGTTTTCGCAGTTAACTTCGGATGCCTTTCCAGAGTCCTCACAGCTGTTTCAAGGAGTTTCTCAAGGATTTTCGCAGCTGACTTCGGACGCCTCTCCAGGGTCCTCACAGCTGAGTGATGTTTCTCTAGTGTTTTCGCAGCTGACTTTGGACGCCTCTCCAGGGTCCTCGCAGCTGACTGACGTTTCTCCAGTGTTTTCGCAAGTGACTTTGGACACCACTCCAGAGTTCTCACAGCTGAATCAAGGAGATTCTCAAGGATTTGTGCAGCTGATTAATGACGTTTCTCCAGTGTTTTTGCAGCTGACTCCGGACGACTCTTCGCCAGGGTCCTCGCAGCTGACTCCGGACGCCTCTTCGCCAGGGTCCTCGCAGCTGACTCCGGACGCCTCTTCTCAAGGGTCCTCGCAGCTGACTCCGGACGCCTCTTCTCAGGGGTCACCGCAGCTGACTCCCGAAGCCTCTTCGCCAGGCTCACCGCAGCTGACTCCCGAAGCCTCTTCGCCAGGCTCACCGCAGCTGACTCCCGAAGCCTCTTCGCCAGGCTCACCGCAGCTGACTCCCGAAGCTTCTTCGCCAGGCTCACCGCAGCTGACTTCCGAAGCCTCTTCGCCAGGCTCACAGCAGCTGACTCCCGAAGCCTCTTCGCCAGGCTCACCGCAGCTGACTCCCGAAGCCTCTTCGCCAGGCTCACCGCAGCTGACTCCCGAAGCCTCTTCGCCAGGCTCACCGCAGCTGACTCCCGAAGCCTCTTCGCCAGGCTCACCGCAGTTGATTTCTGTTCCTGAGTTGGTGTCCTCCGACGGCACTTCTGTTCCTGAGTTGGTGTCCTCCGACGGCACTTCTGTTCCCGAGTTGGTGTCCTCCGACGGCACTTCTGTTCCCGAGTTGGTGTCCTCCGACGGCACTTCTGTTCCTGAGTTGGTGTCCTCCGACGGCACTTCTGTTCCCGAGTTGGTGTCCTCCGACGGCACTCCTGTTCCTGTGTCGGAGTACCCCGTCGGCGCTCCTGTTCCTGTGTTGGCGCCCCCCGATGGCGCTTTAGTTCCTGTGTTGGCACCCCCCGATGGCATTTCTGTTCCTGTGTTGGAGTTCCTCGATGGCACTCCTGTTCCTGTGTTGGAGTTCCTCGATGGCACTTCTGTTCCTGTGTTGGAGTTCCTCGATGGCACTTCTGTTCCTGTGTTGGAGTTCCCCGATGGCGCTCCTGTTCCTGTGTTGGAGTCCCTCGATGGCGCTCCTGTTCCTGAGTTGGCAGCCTGCGTCCCACCATTTTTACCACGCCTGCCTGAGGACATTTTAAATGACTTTGAATTTGCCCCTCAGGGACCAGGACCTCCTTGTGTGTGTTTTCTGTTTTGTAAAGGCACTCCTGGAGTAGTGCCTTTGGGGGGGGCATCTGTCACGTTTTGAGCCTTTGTGTGTGCTCCTGAGGTGCCACGCCCCCCTCACCATGAGCACACTCAGTCTCCTGATTGGCTCCCTGAGCTAATCAGCCTCAGCTGCTCCTAATCAGGGACGATTGAAAAAGGAGAGCTGAGGAACAGACTGGCGGGAGTTATTTTAGTTTGCTTAGGTTTGGTGTGCTTTGGTATTGTTTGTCTGTCTTTGACTTTAGGAACCCTTTGTACCATGGTGGTTGGTTTATTAGCTTATGTGGTAAGCTCATGTTATTAGCTCATGTCAATAGCTTATGTTATTAGCTTATGTTATTAGCTTATGTGGTAAGCTCATGTTGTTAGCTCATGTCAAGAGCTTATGTTATTAGCTTATGTTATTAGCTTATGTGGTAAGCTCATGTTGTTAGCTCATGTCAAGAGCTTAGGTTATTAGCTCATGTTATTAGCTTATGTGGTAAGCTCATGTTATTAGCTCATGTCAAGAGCTTAGGTTATTAGCTCACGTTATTAGCTTATGTGGTAAGCTCATGTTATTAGTTCATGTTATTAGCTTATGTTATTAGTTCATGTTATCAGCTTATGTGGTAAGCTCATGTTATTAGTTCATGTTATTAGCTTATGTGGTTAGCTCAGGTTATTAGCGCATGTTATTAGCTCATGTTAATAGCTCTTGTGTGCTTTATTTGGTCTGTGTCTTTTGTTTAGTTTTCTTTAGCTGTGTTTAGTTTAGGTTGTTCTTGTTTATACTTTGTTATTAATACATTTAGTTTACATCTCTGCGTGTGTGTCCGCCCCCTTTGTATTTGTCTCGGTCCGTTTGCCCAGCGTGACATGCACATTAAAGTTTACTTTAACATATTTTTAAATAGCCTTAAAATATATTTACTTTAGAGTAGAAATATACTTCCACTTCCTGTCTTTTTAGACCTGATTCTTTGTAGTGTTTTGTTTTATCTTTTTTTTTTTTTTTTTTTTTTCAGTGTTATTGTTATTGTAATTAGGGTCATGAGAGTGCAAAAGTGTGGTCCATGAATTTCTTGCTTTTGGAAACAACTAAAAGATCAGCAGTTGGCAATAAACCGACTGGAGTATTGTGCACTGATACACATTGCATTTAACATCTTCTCTAATGTTGACTGCAAGCAACAGCTATTGTTTTTGACCACCACTTTCTAGAATGGTAAACTTGTGGTAGTCTTTTTTTGTTTGTTTTTGTTTTTTTTACAATATACATTAAACCAAGACACATACCTAAGGAACACTGGTTGGTGGTATGTCTAAATGAAGCTCTATTGCCAAATAAAACATAATTCAATATATAAATAAACATTTATAGGAAAAGAAATATTTAATACAAGATTTAATGTGCCTAACACTGTCTTGCCTGACACTAATATACTGAGCCAGGGTTTGTCCCAGGGAGTTAATAATGGTTTGTTAGGTAAGATCTATAACAGGAGAATGCTTGTCTAAGCTGACCACGGTTTTTAATTATTTTTAATCTATCAGTAGTGTCAAACTCTGCATCTATTCATCAATATTAGAACAGAAACCTACCTAGTACCATGACACGTTCAGAAATGCTTGTTATTTCTACTTAAAATAAGACAGTGCTGTTGTATCTTAGACAGAACGATATATTTCAATGGTATGATGGTTGTCGAAGAAGTCCAGATATAGTTTCTTTGAATGTGATGCCAATATTAATGCTTCTGCATTACTTTCTTTTCTATCACGTATACTCTGTCATTCCGTGATAAGTTATTAAAACACAGTTGCTTTTTAACTTATTCACTGGCGTTTGTGTAGAAAAGTTTACATAAAGTGTTAATAGCAGCATCAATACTTTTGCCTGGTATGGATCTCAGAGCCTCTACTTTTGAAGTTTCAGCCTTCTCTCCTTCCTTGAAACCCTGATTATGACTTTCGACTTTTGCTTCTTTGATCTTTTCAGATCCTGCTTTTTCCCCTTCTTTGAATCCCTCACTATGTCCTTGTGCTTTTGCTTCTTGAACTTTTATAGCTAGCTTGGCACAGAAATCTTTTTCAGCTTGTTGTCTTGCTGCTAACTCCACTTGTTTCTGTAGCAGCATCTTTTCTTCTTCATGTTTGACCCTTATTTCTGACAGTTTCTGTTCTTCGGCTGCTTTACTAGCTTGTGTTCTTTCTTCTTCTACTTTGAAAAAAAACTTTCTCTGTGCATTCAGCTCCTTTTCCAGTTCTCTCCTGTATTTGTTTTCAATTTATTTTACCTCTATTGCTCTTTCAATGTCCATTTGCATTTTTATTTGCTCTATCTTTGCGTTAGCTTTAGCCTCTGTATTTCTCTTCTCTTCCTCAGCTTTCAATTTTTGCTTTTCCTCCAGCATGGCTCTTATATTCATCTCAGTTTTTCTTTGTAACTCATACTCCCTTTCCCTTAAATTCTGCTTAAACTGCCAGTTTTGTTCAATAAATTTCATTTTTTCTTTCCACAAATTTTCCTGTTCCTCTTTTCTTCTTTTGTCCTCCATTCTTCTCTTCTCCCACTCTTGTTGTTGAGATAACTGAAGCGTTTGTAGTTCTCTCTTTTTACTTTCCTCTGCATGCGATATTTTCTCTTCTAAATCTTTTCTTTTCTTCTCTTCCTCTGCTGCTCTCTGTTCGTACTCCTGCTGTAATTTCTTTAATGCTTCTTTTTCATTTCTTTTCAGCTCTTCTTTTTCCTTCTCAAACTTCTCTTTCTCTTCTCTCTCTTTCTCTTTCCATTCTTGTTCTCTTACTTTTCTATCTTCTTTCTCCTGATCTCGCCGTTTCTGATCTTCTTCTCTTTGCTTCTCCCACTGTTTTCTGTTCTCCTCTCTTTCTCGATTTATTTCTTCCATCAAATCCTTCATTTTTCTTTCAATCTCTTTTTTTTTTTTATTGTATTGATCTCGTTCCAGCTTTTCCTTATCAGCAAGCTCTCTTTTGAATTTCTCTTCTTTTTCTTTTAAGTCCTCCTCTCTTTTCCTCTCAGTCTCTTGTTTTTGTCGTTCCTCCTCCATTGTTCTCTGCATTTTCTCCATCTCTTCTTTGTGTTTAGCCTTAAGTTCTTCTTTCTGTCTTGCTATTTGCTCCTCTTTCTCCTTCAGGATTCTCTCCTGTTCTTCTTCTAGAGCTTCTACCTGCTGGAACATGTCATTGGTGTAGCAGCTTCCTCCGTTCTCTAGTACCATGGAACTGATCTTATCCAAAAGATCAGAAACTTGGGTGAGGTCTTCACGATTTTTGTTGTTAATGGTACCTTTACGTTTTTTGGACAGGCATGGTACCTGTTACCACATTTTTGTATTAACTTTTTCATTTCTGTTGCTTCTCCAACATATTGTTCAAGAGTTTTCTCCTCCAGATTGTCACGTCTAGTGAAAAGAATAATAGTATACATTGATGCTTTCTCACCAAAAGTTTCTTTGATCATTTCCACTGCATTTTTCTCCTCTTGAGTGAAGCGTTGTCCTATTGTCAGCACCAGCAGGAAAACATGAGGACCAGGTGTTGCCATGGAGATGCATTTAATAATTTCTTTTTTTGTTTCATCATTAGTAACGTTGGTGTCAAACAGTCCTGGAGTGTCAACACACTGGTAACCGATTTGTCACAGATATCTTCCTTAAATGACTTTTTCCCCAGAATAGTGTTTCCTGATGCACTCTTCCCAACCCCTGTCTTTCCCAGCAGAACTATCCGAAGGTCCGGTGTATTTAGGGCTTCTGCAGCGTAAAAAAGCACAAAATAACAGATTTTAATTAATTTACAACACTTTACACTAAAGAAAGCAAATCCAAGCATTGCTTACCACAGTAGCTCCATTCCAATTAATTGGAGTAAATAAACAAAATAGGGTATACATAAAATAAAAAATAAAGTAAATATATAAAGATATAGAGTAGATAAGGACCATTACTATTCTACAATAGTATGACACAGTCTAATTATATAAAACCAGCAACAAGATTGTAGTGTTTGTAGTGTTCAGAACAATCTTAACCCTTTCCGGTCCATGACCTTTTTACCCAGTTTTTGTAGTCTGGTCCAAGCTAATTTTGATGGTTTACGATAGTTTTTTGGTCTTATATTTTGATAAATGAATGCTGTCAGTATGGTGATTGGGGCTGATAAAATGTTTTTATTGTATCCAAATAAGCTAAAGACAATTTTACAGTTTTAATTTTTCATTGTATGGTAGCTTTTGAAACAATTACCACTATGTAATCCAGGTTTTTTTTCACACGTTTTGCATATATATATATATATATATATACATTTAATTAATAAATATAAATGTTTCCATTCATCCACCTGTCACATTTCTTCTAGAACACACTGTACAGTCTTTGTGTTTTCCTTTGGGGATGAGGAATAATTATATGTAATGTTCCATCTAGTCTCAGTTCCAGAACAGAATTTAGAATTTCTGCCCCTGTAATTTCTACTATCAGCTTGTTGATAAGCTCTGAAACAATCTGTTGCCTTAACTGGAAGTGACTCCTTGGCTTTGAACCCTTTTTTGCAGCATTCAACATAGAGGATATACAGCTGTTTATCACTGCAACCTCCATACCCCAGAAAAAAAATTGTCTGCAGTATCTACCATGTTAAACCATTAAACCATGTTTTTAGTTTAATTTATAATCACACTTGGCTTATAGACTTTTTCGAACTCTTCTACTGACAGTCTCTGAGCTAGAGGTACTCCAGGCACTGAGCATTGTCACCACACGTTTGTCACGCCAGGAGAGGAGTAGAATGTTTTCATTACTTCTGTATGCAACCTTTTCACCTTTCCTCAGCTTTGGTTTTTTTGGTAACGTCCTTCCTGTTACTCACTGTTCCTGTAAGATGACATTTGACCTTCTTCAGCTCCTTAGCAAGTGTGGGACTTTGTTGTAAAAGTTTGGGAAAATTGTTGTAAAGATGGAGAACAATGCGAGATGTAAAAGGAAGATCTGGTTTGATTAGTTTTTCTGTGGTGATTTTACCATGGTAAGGGATGAGGGTGCAGATGTAACTGGAAAAAGAGTCTGCAGGGACAAATATTCAGATTCCCCATTTTGTTTTGTTTTTTTGGATTGTAGGTGATGAAGGAAATCCTACCCTTGAAGTTTACTACTGATTTATCAACAGATGATAAGTTCTGCCCAGGAATATAATGTTCTCTGATTATAGCATCCTTTTCGTTTTCTAGTTCTACTTCTGTCAACACTGGCAACTGTCTCCAAATGCAACATCCAAAATATTTGAAAAAAGTCCCATATTGAGGATTGCCCCCCAAAATATAAGTAGTTCATTTTCCATTACATCAACCCAGTCATTGCAGATTGAAAATGTAGTTAGATTTAAAAAAAAAAAAAGTTTTCTCTTGCATAAGTGTTTGTTTCTGTAGCAATTTTCTACACTAATGTTGAAGTGAAAAACAACATTAAAAAATTGCTTAGGCATTGTACAATTTACCGAAACCTGTGGGCCTTTTGTTTTTTGCCCCAATGAGTAAAGTAGCCTGAAGGGCTCAGTGTCATTCAGTCTTTGTATGTAGTTGGCATTTGTGCTCTAGCACTAATAGACACAGTCCCAACATGACTGTCACTTGAATCATTAACGTTTTCAACATCAGCATTAGAATTTACATCACTATTGTCACTACGTCCATCATCAATCACAGGGTCAGCTTCATCATCAACAACAATATCCCCACCGCCTCCATTTCCAACACCGGACTCAGTTTCGCTGTCACTCTCAATTGCTCTTCTGTTTCGTTTATACGTACAAAGTGAATATCCTTCAGAATCGTCTGAAATCACAACGCCATCTAAAAATTTTGTTTGTACTTTATTACTAGCAACATTCCTCAGATAAATATTCTTATTTGCACACTCACCATAATTTTCACTCAATAAATCATCAAACTTGTTGTCTAAATCAGATAAATAGCTTTTCTCAACCTCTTCCATTATTTCATCTGGATCCATCGCAATGGTTATAGTAAATAATATAGAATGAAGCAGTGTTAATTTCGTTGATGAATGATTTTCATCATAGTTTTCGTCAACGAACCTTTTTTTCATGACGAAAACGAGACGATAACTAAATAGAACTACATAAACGGATTAAAAACTATGACGAAATGAATCGACACTTTCGTCAACAAATAAAAACGAGACGAAAATGTTTGGCAGGGACGACATCCAATCACTGATTTAGTTTTGTGGAAGGTAGGGACAAGTTAGAAAGAGATCCAATCAGAACTACTTTTAGCGTATGTGGAGGGGCGGGACAAGCCGATTAGCCATCCAATCAGTACTAATCTTTTGCGGTACCACGGTAAGACCACACTCACACACATTTGATCTAAACCCGGGAAAAACACAAAAATTAAGGATAAAACAACTCTAGAACTTACTACCCCAATTTCTGAACTCTTCAACATCTCCTCCTCAGAAAAAAATTTATCTAAAATTTAGAGGTTTTTATCTGAACAAGACCAAACAGTTTCTTTACCAAAAAACAAATGGGAAGAAGACCTCTCAATTACTCTCTCTGCCGATTTCTGGACAAACATTCTCAAAAACACATTTAAAATAACTAACAATACTAATGTAGCGCCCCAATCCCTCTAAGGTGAAAACTTAGACCTACTTTAAGGAAATAAGGATGGGGCCCTGGGTTCCGTGAACAATGTGAAGTTCTTACTTAGTCTTAGTGTTTTCTAGATGATTTTCCTAGACAACCAACAGTACTCAATAAGTGAAATAAACCAACAAATATACTTAAATAACACACTATTTACATGCTTTATTGTATACTTTTTAACTTAAATCACTTTAAATAAACAAATAAATTAAATACACCTTACTTAGAAATTATACTGTGTAATACACTGAAACACTCAAAAGTTATTACTTCAATAAGTCAAATAAAAATATACAGTTCCCCTTTAGGTACTATATAACAAGCATGCATGCATCATACTAATGCCGGCAATACCCAAATAAAGTTGTTAACCCGTTGCAGGCCTGTTCCGTCGCTTGAGTGCGTTGTGGCCTTAAAACAATAAAACACTGGCCGCTTCACTCCTTGGAGCAAACAAAATAAATAAAAGAAGGCCACAATTCCTTACCCCGTCTCAGGTGAATGGAAGGGTTCCTTTACTCACGCTGGATTGGCCAACCTGCAAAATGATGCTCGGAGGAACGAAACTCCCAAGGACGAAAGTTCCACTATCAGGCGATGGTGAAAACAGGTGTGTAACGGTCCTCATGCGGCCGTGACAACAGTCCCTCGGTCTCAGGTACAAAGAACCGGATACTGACGAAAGTCTAACGGTTATAACCGTCTTCAATCGGCTGTATTATTACACACTAGCTCCCTAATTGAAAAGCTAGGATATACAGGGGTTGGACAAAATAACTGAAACACCTGTCATTTTAGTGTGGGAGGTTTCATGGCTAAATTGGACCAGTCTGGTGGCCAATCTTCATTAATTGCACATTGCACCAGTAAGAGCAGAGTGTGAAGGTTCAATTAGCAGGGTAAGAGCACAGTTTTGCTCAAAATATTGCAATGCACACAACATTATGGGTGACATACCAGAGTTCAAAAGAGGACAAATTGTTGGTGCACGTCTTGCTGGCGCATCTGTGACCAAGACAGCAAGTCTTTGTGATGTATCAAGAGCAACGGTATCCAGGGTAATGTCAGCATACCACCAAGAAGGACAAACCACATCCAACAGGATTAACTGTGGACGCAAGAGGAAGCTGTCTGAAAGGGATGTTCGGGTGCTAACCCGGATTGTATCCAAAAAACATAAAACCACGGCTGCCCAAATCACGGCAGAATTAAATGTGCACCTCAACTCTCCTGTTTCCACCAGAACTGTCCGTCGGGAGCTCCACAGGGTCAATATACACGGCCGGGCTGCTATAGCCAAACCTTTGGTCACTCGTGCCGGTGCCAAACGTCGGTTTCAATGGTGCAATCAGGATGACAATGCACCAATACACACAGCAAGACTGGTGAAAGATTGGTTTGATGAACATGAAAGTGAAGTTGAACATCTCCCATGGCCTGCACAGTCACCAGATCTAAATAATATTGAGCCACTTTGGGGTGTTTTGGAGAAGCGAGTGAGGAAACGTTTTCCTCCACCAGCATCACGTAGTGACCTGGCCACTATCCTGCAAGAACAATGGCTTAAAATCCCTCTGACCACTGTGCAGGACTTGTATATGTCATTTCCAAGACGAATTGATGCTGTATTGGCCGCAAAAGGAGGCCCTACACCATACTAATAAATTATTGTGGTCTAAAACCAGGTGTTTCAGTTATTTTGTCCAACCCCTGTATATATACTGTATAGCAGAAACACGCTGCACTGCTTAAAAGTTATCGAATTGACAACATTCGGCAGATACAAACCAGCACTATAACTTGGTAATCTAACTGAAAACCTAGGGCTGGTGTTTCCCTTTTATTTACCCCGAAAACCTCGGAATAAACCTAACTTTTTCGTCTCATTCCCGTTCTCTCCTCACACACACACCTCCACACACTCCCGCATACACACCCTCTCTCCCCCTCCAACGCCCGCCTCCTCACTCTCATCCAATCACAACATGGCTCTCTCCGGCTGAAAACTAACCCGTCCAATCAAATAGGACAGTGAAGGTGATTGACAGAAAAAGTAAACATAGGTTGTAATGAGCACATGGAAAGTTATACTCTTCAATCTAACTTTACACAATTCAAAGATTTAAAACTTTATCAAAACCAAAATGACCAAACTGTTAAATAATGATCTATTTAGTAAAAGCTTAGTAATAACTTATTAAAACTCATAATTTACAATTATGTATTCAAGGGGCTACACACTCCCCCCTCTATTGGTCTTCATGTCCCTATGAGACCTTAAGAAACGAAAGAACAATTTGATTCAGGATTTGATTCTTCTGACCGTTCCTCCTCTAAAGTCGGAGCAGGTAGGTTTTCACTCAACTCTTCCTCTTCCTGAGGTTCCTCTAGTTCCAGAATAATGTTTTGCTCATCATCCTCTTGATTTTCAATTTCCTCTTGGTGTGACAATAGCTTTGGGAGATCTTCACCCTCCCTACTAGGGTATGGATCTGTTAACAGCTGCCTTTTCTCTCGCCACACATACTGTGTCTCCATCTCTCCCTCTGAGTCAGAACTAAGGTCTTCTACCACAGGTGCAACCATCTCGGAAGGAACAAGACCTTGTCTCTCTGCCTGACGTACATTTTTGTGGCTTCGTGTCACTGGCTTGGTCACTGGAACCATGGTATCATCCTCCGGTAATCTAACCATGCACCCAATGGGTAAAAGATGATCACGATGTATGGTTCTCACTCTTCCCATCCCACTTTCAGGTTTGATGCGATATACCGGCAAGTCAGGAATCTTTCCTACTATGACATAGGGGAATGAGCTCCATCTACTCTGTAGCTTGTGTTTGCCTTTTAGACCCAAGTTCCTCAGTAGTACTCTATCACCTGTGTCAAGCACTTGGGGCTGTAACAGCTTCTCATAGCATCTCTTGTTCCGCAGATGGACTTGATTGGCAGCTTTGGCGGCCAGTTCATAAGCATGCTGCAACTCTTTCCGCAGTTCCTCCACATAGCGGCAATGACTAACTCCCTCTCTTTCCTCTGCACCAAAGCAGACATCTACAGGAAGTCTGGCTTCTCTACCAAACATAAGGAAATAAGGCGAGTAACCAGTCGAGTCATTTTTGGTGCTGTTGTATGCATGTACAAGTTGACTCACATGCTGGCTCCATTGTCTTTTCTGAGTTGACCCCAACGTTCCCAACATAGACAATAATGTTCTATTAAATCTTTCGGGCTGGGGATCACCCTGGGGATGGTAGGGAGTGGTCCTACTTTTGCGAATCCCCAAGATTCTCAGGAGCTCATGGATCAGCTTACTCTCGAAATCCCGGCCCTGGTCGGAATGAATGCGAGAGGGTAACCCGTAATGAATAAAGAATTTCTCGACCAGTACCTTGGCCACAGTCACGGCTTTTTGATCTTTGGTTGGATAAGCCTGGGAATAACGACTAAAATGATCCGTAACTACCAGGATGTTAGGAGAATCCTTTTGAATCTGACTCAAGGCACAGGAAATCGATGCACACTAGTTCCATTGGACCACTAGTTACAATCTGGTGAAGTGGGGCTGCACGTACACAAGGACTCTTCTATGCAACACAACTCCCGCAATTCTTCACATACTGCTCTATGGTCGGTGACATTTTGGGCCAGTAGAATCGATTCCTTACCAGCTCAAGAGTTCTCTCTACCCCCAAGTGTCCCATTTCATCATGAAGTGACTTGATTACCTGTCCTCTGAACTTTTCAGGAAGAAGCAGCTGGTAAATTTCTCCTTCAGGATTCTTCTGAATGACTCTGTACACCAACCCACCTCTCTCAATCAACTTGCTGCTTTGCCTTTTCATCAAGGCCACATCGGGATGCAACTTTGTTATATCAGCAGGCCATTCACCAGAGTGCACAAATTTTCTAACCTCGCTGATGACCGCATCATCTGACTGAGCACTTCTCAAGTCTTCTACTGTCAACTGTTGCAGCTGACCCAATTCCAATTGAGCAGGGAATGCATATAGCTTGGGAATTCCATCAGACGGTACTCCCAACTTGTCCGCTAAACATTCCGATCTCTCAGGTGAGTTCTGTACGTTTGCACATTTACAAATGGCTCTCACTTCAGTTTGAGATATTTCTTTCCAGGGCTCTGCCTCATGCCTTGCCTCTTTCCTTGATAACAAATCGGCATCAATGTTGCTTTTCCCTGGGCGGTATTGTATTTCAAACTCATACGTGGCCAGGGCTGCCAACCACCTATGACCAGTGGCATTGAGCTTTGCTGATGTAAGCACATAGGTAAGTGGGTTATTATCTGTTCTTACAGTGAACTTCACTCCATACAGATAATCGTGGAATTTGTCAACGACAGCCCACTTGAGAGCCAAGAACTCCAGTTGATGTATATGGTAGTTCTGCTCTGCAGCACTCAAACCCCGACTGGCAAAAGCCACAGGCCTCAACCCCTCAGGGCACTCCTGATTCAGAACGGCTCCAAGCCCACTCAGACTGGCATCTACATGCAGCACATAAGGCTTATTTGGGTCTGCAAAAGCCAGAACGGGTGCATTGGTGAGACGATTAATGATCTCAAGAAAGGCTCTGGTACATGTGTCAGTCCATCTATTGCCAAAGGGTTCAGACTCATGGAAATACATCTGGGGTTTGGACTTTCCATCTGCTTGGTTGTGGTTTGTTTTTTTTACTTTTGTTGGTAGGAGGGTACCCCTTGGTTAAATCAGTCAATGGCTTGACGATGGAGGAGTAACCAGCAATGAACCGGCGATAGTAGCCGCAGAAGCCAAGAAATGATCTGAGAGACTTCAAGTCGGTTGGCTGGGGCCATCGCGTGACTGCTTCAATCTTATCGATGTCTGCTGCAATGCCCTCTGCTGACACTATGTGGCCCACATATTTAACTTTAGGTTGACAAAATTGACACTTGTCTATTGAAACATTTAAACCTACTTCCTCTAGCCGATCAAGTACTCTAAGGAGTCTTTCCTCATGCTCGTCTAAAGTGGCTCCAAAGACAATTAAGTCGTCCAGATAAACCAGCACTTGAAGCAGGTTCATGTCACCTACTGCCTTCTCCATTAATCTTTGAAAGGTAGCCGGAGCTCCAGTGACACCCTGCGGCATTCTCTCAAATTGATAAAATCCCAATGGGCAGATAAAGGCAGTTTTCTCTTTGTCTTGTTCGGACATGGCTATCTGGTAGTAGCCACTCCGCAAGTCTAATACTGAAAACCAGCGACTCCCGGTCAGACAGTCCAAGGCATCATCAATGCGTGGTGTGGTGTACTGATCTGGTATGGTTTTATTGTTAAGAGTCCTGTAGTCTATGCACATTCGAATGTTGCCATTCTTCTGTCGTGCAATCACTATAGGTGACGCATACGGGCTCCTTGACTCTTTGATTATGCCTGCAGCTAGGAGATCCTGAAGATGTCTCCGTACATCCTCAATGTCAGCAGGTGCTATGCGTCGAGAACGCTCACGGAATGGTCGTGGATCCGACAGACGGATATGATGTTCCACACCTTTTGCCCGTCCAACCTCCCATTCATCAAGTGAGAATACTTGTCTTCTACTACTTATCTTCCGTCTGAGCCTCTCCTTCCACTCCCTTGGAATGGGAGAGTCACCAAAATCGATAAGGTTTGGGTCTATGTTTTCAGGTACTTTGCTGCTTATAGGTGGTGTGGCAATCTCTGTGAGCTGTACCTGTCCAATAGGTTTACCTTCTGGCAAAGTGATCTCTTTCAAACTTTCATTCTGCAAAAGGACAGAAAAATGGTGGACATCCACAGTGGACGCTGGTGCAACAACAGGCTGAAGCATTAATCCTTGAGGCAGTGGGACAGATTCATTTGCTTCTACTAACATGAACCCTTGAGCTCCAGACTATGTAGATCCATTTGGCATTGTACCTGGCGACTTTGTAAGGGAGGGATAACCAGGCTGCCAGGGCCCATCCATCTCACGAGGCCCACAACGTCCTCTGTAGCAACTTGTTCTTCACCAAGAGAAGCTGACTCGTTGGCATTCAGCCCACAGTTCACGCCAAGAACCTTTGCAAACTGGGTTTTTGAGGTTTGCTTACACAGAGAAGCGAGTCTTTTAAATAGACTAGCATTAGTGCCTAATATAATTGGGGTCTGATCAGGGGTTTTGGGACCAGGACAAATAAGTGCCAGTACGGACAATGTCTCAGGGGAACCAGTGAGCTCTTTTGGAAACTGTACGTCCACCACCACATAGCCCCTGTACGGATAGCTGGAATCGCTAAGTCCCCAAATCGCTAAACCTGACACCTGCTGAATAGGAACATGAGACAGGTGCTGATTGTAAAAATCTTCAAAGATAATGGTAACCTGTGACCCACTATCTAATAGCGCTGAGCAGAGCTGACCATTGACCTGCAGCGGTATGGTAGGTGTGGGGCCTATGAGACCCTCCGGTATAGGAACAATGTTTAGAGTGTTCACAGCATGCCTTCGTACAGCACAAGAATGCTCTTCATTTGCCTGCTCACGTTGGTTAGTGTTCCGTCTTGCTTTAGCTTTGCGCAGAGAAGCAATCAGTTTCTGAATGACTTTCTTTTGACTCTCAGGTAGGGTGCACTTTGTGGCAATGTGCCCGTCTTCCCCACATCTGTAGCAAAAATAGTCACCTTCTTTGCTGCTCACCTGCTTTGCCTCAACAGCTGTGCGATGCTCAGTTGTGGCTACTCTGACATTAGTGTCCGTCAAATTCTGGATCTTTTGTTTTATACGCTTAACATTTTTCTGTAATGCCGCAGCTTCTGTACAATCATCTTCATTACATGAATACAAGACTGGCAGCAAGGATGGCTGAACAGTCTCCACCCGCCCCCTGGGCTTCTCTGCTAACCCGGCTATCTGTTCTTTCAAACTCTTTAGTTCGGCTTTCAGACTCTCTACGGTAACACTACCTGACTCTACATTCTCTTGAGCATTTACTTGACGCACCCGAGGATTAACTTTATGGCGAGACCGCTCATATTCCTCTTCTGCTCTGATTTCACTAAGCAAATCCAAAAAATTTGGGGGTTTGTCTCGTCTCTCCTTGAGGCGCAACTGTAACAACATTAGGTCTGCACCCACAGCACCTCTGAGCAGTTGTTCCACTCTCACTCTGTCCATATCCTTGGCCATGATGCCGCCTTTCTGGACTACACGAGCTAAAAGTGGTTCCAGCCTCCGAACAAAGTCTGACAGTTTTTCCCCTGACTTTTGCTGTACTAAACGAAAAGAGAAATATAAATCTTCACCAGACTCTGCAGATCCAAAAGCACAATTTAGAGCATCCAGATATTCTTTTGGTTTCGCGTCAGGTTTTGTGAATTTCAACGCCCTTACAACTTCAAGGGCAGGACCCTTTAGACTCTCAGTGACTCTTCGCTTTTTTTCCTTGTCCGAGCAGTCACTCTCCTCCATCAGCAAAGTGGCTTGTTCCATCCAATACTCGAACTGTTCCTCTCCCAATGGAGTAGGAGTAATTCCTGAAAAAGTCCTGAGCCGACGGTAGCTGTGATTTTCAGCTAGGGCTTTTTGTGACTGACTCATAAATTCTCCCATAGCACGGACTAAAGACTGCACTGTAAGGTCTTGAGAGCTGGGAGGGTGGCAGAAAAACTGTAAATCATCAACTGTTTTTCCCTCGGCCAACATAAAATTTTTTAGCTTCTCCGCAAACTCATCGGAAGTAGCATGGGCTGGATTGGCTGTGACGATTCTCCAGGGTAAGGAACCCTCAGATGTTCTTACTTCAGGTGGAACTCGGAGTGGGTCTAATGCTTCCTTGCATTCACACAGAGCCACCAGGCTATTAGTTTCAACATCAAAGGTTCTTCCTCTAACTCTGACACGCCCCCAACAACGGACTGTCTGGAGTATTTCTTCAACTCGGCCAACAGCGTCATCTTCACCCACCCCAACTACTAACATGGCATGACCGACATCAAGCTCTTCCCCCTTACACCAGTTCCGAAGATCTTCTTGAAATCTAGAGTATAGCTGCTGCTCCATTTTGGAATTTGTTGCAGTTTTTTTTTTCTCTTCTTCAATGATTTAGATGATTTATTTGTCTAGTAAATAGTTAAATTTTATCTTGTTGTGTCTAGCTATTAGGTTAAAATCATCTTATCCCAGCGGTGCCTCCATTTTATGTAGCGCCCCAATCCCTCTAAGGTGAAAACCTAGACCTACTTTAAGGAAATAAGGATGGGGCCCTGGGTTCCGTGAACAATGTTAAGTTCTTACTTAGTCTTAGTGTTTTCTAGATGATTTTCCTAGACAACCAACAGTACTCAATAAGTGAAATAAACCAACAAATATACTTAAATAACACACTATTTACATGCTTTATTGTATACTTTTTAACTTAAATCACTTTAAATAAACAAATAAATTAAATACACCTTACTTAGAAATTATACTGTGTAATACACTGAAACACTCAAAAGTTATTACTTCAATAAGTCAAATAAAAATATACAGTTCCCCTTTAGGTACTATATAACAAGCATGCATGCATCATACTAATGCCGGCAATACCCAAATAAAGTTGTTAACCCGTTGCAGGCCTGTTCCGTCGCTTGAGTGCGTTGTGGCCTTAAAACAATAAAACACTGGCCGCTTCACTCCTTGGAGCAAACAAAAAAAAAGTGAAGGTGATTGACAGAAAAAGTAAACATAGGTTGTAATGAGCACATGGAAAGTTATACTCTTCAATCTAACTTTACACAATTCAAAGATTTAAAACTTTTATCAAAACCAAAATGACCAAACTGTTAAGTAATTATCTATTTAGTAAAAGTGTAACGGTTTGTGGGCTAGACGGACAGGAGGGGCGGACACAAATGCGGAGATGTGTGACAGAAACTATATTTAATAATAATAAAGACAAGACAGGGTAAACTGACAGAACAGGACTGAACAGGACTAACGGACAGGCGAAACAAAGACTAAACCGGCTAAACAGACTAAACAGGCTAACGGACAGGCTAAACAGGCTAACGGGGCTAAACAGGCTAACGGACAGGCTAAACAGGCTAACGGGGCTAAACAGGCTAACGGGGCAAACAAACAGGCTAAACAGACTAAACAGGTTAACGGACAGGCTAAACAGGCTAACGGGGCTAAACAGGCTAACGGACCGGCTAAACAAAGACTAAACAGGCAAAACAGACTAAACAGGCTAACGGACTGGCTAAACAAAGTCTAAACAGGCTAAACAGGCTAACGGACAGGCTAAACAAAGACTAAACAGACTTACAGGGCAAACAGAGCAAACAGAGCAAACAGAGCAAGCAGAGCAAACGGACAGAGTACCAGGAGCAGAGCAAACGGACAGAGTACCAGGAGCAGAGCAAACAGACGCAAACAGAGTTACCATGAAAATAGTCTCCAACCAGCCTTTCCCTGAGCCTCTCCTAAATAGTAGCAGCTGGGGCTAATTAGCCCCAGCTAACCAATCAGGAGAGGGAGGCTGGCTGGAGACTGGGGAGAGAAGGGCGTGGCACACTGGAGCACAGGATCACCCTGAGGCTCCAAGCGTGACAGTAGGCCCCTCCCCGAAGGCACGACTCCTGGCGTGCCCAAATACAAAAACTAAAAGGAGGTCCTGGACCTTGAGGGGCAAATTCAAAGTCATTCAAAAAATTCCGAGGCAGGCATGACAAAAGTTCAGAAGCGCCGTCGGTGGGTGCTGATAAAGAACCAGGAGCACCCTCTGGGGGTGCCGACTTGACAGGAGCGCCTTTGGAGACCGGAGTGCCATCAGGGGGCACCGACTCGGGAACAGGAGCGCCATCAGGGGGCGCCAACTCAGGAACAGGAGCGCCGTCGGAGGACACCAACTCGGGAACAGGAGCGCCGTCGGAGGACCCCAACTCGGGAACAGAAGCGCCGTCGGAGGACACCAACTCGGGAACAGAAGCGCCATCGGGACGCGCCAACTCGGGAACAGGAGCGCCATCGGGACGCGCCAACTCGGGAACAGGAGCGCCATCGGGACGCGCCAACTCGGGAACAGGAGCGCCATCGGGACGCGCCAACTCGGGAACAGGGGCGCCATCGGGACGCGCCAACTCGGGAACAGGAGCGCCATCGGGACGCGCCAACTCGGGAACAGGAGCGCCATCGGGACGCGCCAACTCGGGAACAGGAGCGCCATCGGGACGCGCCAACTCGGGAACAGGAGCGCCATCGGGATGCGCCAATTCGGGAACAGAAATCAACTGCGGTGAGCCTGGCGAAGAGGCTTCGGGAGTCAGCTGAGGTGAGCCTGGCGAAGAGGCTTCGGGAGTCAGCTGCGGTGAGCCTGGCGAAGAGGCTTCGGGAGTCAGCTGCGGTGAGCCTGGCGAAGAGGCCTCGGGAGTCAGCTGCGGTGAGCCTGGCGAAGAGGCTTCGGGAGTCAGCTGCGGTGAGCCTGGCGAAGAGGCTTCGGGAGTCAGCTGCGGTGAGCCTGGCGAAGAGGCTTCGGGAGTCAGCTGCGGTGAGCCTGGCGAAGAGGCTTCGGGAGTCAGCTGCGTTGACCCTTGAGAAGAGGCGTCCGGAGTCAGCTGCGTGGACCCTTGAGAAGAGGCGTCCGGAGTCAGCTGCGTGGACCCTTGAGAAGAGGCGTCCGGAGTCAGCTGCGTGGACCCTTGAGAAGAGGCGTCCGGAGTCAGCTGCGTGGACCCTTGAGAAGAGGCGTCCGGAGGCAGCTGCGAGGACCCTTGAGAGGCGTCCGAAGTCACTTGAGAAAACACTGGAGAAACGTCATTCAGCTGCGAGGACCCTGGAGAGGCGTCCGAAGTCAGCTGCGAAAACACTGGAGAAACGTCATACAGCTGCGAGGACCCTGGAGAGGCGTCCGAAGTCAGCTGCGAAAACACTGGAGAAACGTCATTCAGCTGCGAGGACCCTGGAGAGGCGTCCGAAGTCAGCTGCGAAAACACTAGAGAAACGTCACTCAGCTGTGAGGACCCTGGAGAGGCGTCCGAAGTCACTTGGGAGAACACTGGAGAGGCGTCCGAAATCAGCTGCTTGGACCCTGGATATGCGTCAAAAGTCAGCTGTTTGGACCCTGGAGAGACTGGACTCGGCTGCGAGAACACTGGAGAGGCGTCCGAAATCAGCTGCTTGGACCCTGGATATGCGTCAGAAGCCAGCTGTTTGGACCCTGGAGAAACTGGACTCATCTGCGAAAACACTGGAGAGGCATCCGAAATCAGCTGCTTGGACCCTGGAGACGCGTCAGAAGTCAGCTGTTTGGACCCTGGAGAAACTGGACTCAGCTGCGAAAACACTGGAGAGGCGTCCGAAATCAGCTGCTTGGACCCTGGATATGCGTCAGAAGTCAGCTGTTTGGACCCTGGAGAAACTGGACTCAGCTGCGAAAACACTGGAGAGGCGTCCGAAATCAGCTGCTTGGACCCTGGATATGCGTCAAAAGTCAGCTGTTTGGACCCTGGAGAAACTGGACTCAGCTGCGAAAACACTGGAGAGGCGTCCGAAATCAGCTGCTTGGACCCTGGATATGCGTCAAAAGTCAGCTGTTTGGACCCTGGAGAAACTAGACTCAGCTGCGAAAACACTGGAGCCGGCGAACACACAGAAGGACCCCCGGAGCCCTTGGGGTTGAAACAGGAAACAGGACCTAAATAATATTGACTGGCTCCTAACGTGGACTTGGGACAGTCACGAGCTTTATAAGCGGGCACTGGCTCCTGGACCACATCCGCAGTGGGCACTGGGGAAAATTTAACCTCCCCAGTGGGCACTGGATGCCAGGTATAAGCTGCAGTGGGCACTTTGCTACATGAAAATTTGGTTCTCATGAGGCCCTCAAAATCCTTCACCGAGTTCAGCACAACTCCCCTGTCAGACCAAAGCTGCTTAGCCCACTCATGAGCAGCACCCCTCAGTCTAGACATCATAAATCGTACCTTGTCGATTTCAGTTGGCTGGGGGTCCAGAAGGTTCTGCAGGTAGAGCTGGCTCTGTAGAAGGAAGCCTTCAACACTATGGTTGCTTCCATCATAAGGAGCCGGCCTACTAAGCGGGAAGACCAGAGGAAACCTCATAGAGCCAAAGTCTGGGAAAACGTGAACAAGCAACATCTCGCTGTGTCCTAAAAGGGAGACTATTCTGTAACGGTTTGTGGGCTAGACGGACAGGAGGGGCGGACACAAATGCGGAGATGTGTGACAGAAACTATATTTAATAATAATAAAGACAAGACAGGGTAAACTGACAGAACAGGACTGAACAGGACTAACGGACAGGCGAAACAAAGACTAAACCGGCTAAACAGACTAAACAGGCTAACGGACAGGCTAAACAGGCTAACGGGGCTAAACAGGCTAACGGACAGGCTAAACAGGCTAACGGGGCTAAACAGGCTAACGGGGCAAACAAACAGGCTAAACAGACTAAACAGGTTAACGGACAGGCTAAACAGGCTAACGGGGCTAAACAGGCTAACGGACCGGCTAAACAAAGACTAAACAGGCAAAACAGACTAAACAGGCTAACGGACTGGCTAAACAAAGTCTAAACAGGCTAAACAGGCTAACGGACAGGCTAAACAAAGACTAAACAGACTTACAGGGCAAACAGAGCAAACAGAGCAAACAGAGCAAGCAGAGCAAGCAGAGCAAGCAGAGCAAACGGACAGAGTACCAGGAGCAGAGCAAACGGACAGAGTACCAGGAGCAGAGCAAACAGACGCAAACAGAGTTACCATGAAAATAGTCTCCAACCAGCCTTTCCCTGAGCCTCTCCTAAATAGTAGCAGCTGGGGCTAATTAGCCCCAGCTAACCAATCAGGAGAGGGAGGCTGGCTGGAGACTGGGGAGAGAAGGGCGTGGCACACTGGAGCACAGGATCACCCTGAGGCTCCAAGCGTGACAAAAAGCTTAGTAATAACTTATTAAAACTCATAATTTACAATTATCTATTCAAGGGGCTACACTAACCTCCACCTTATACAATATAAGATAATTCACAGAGTACACTATACTAGGCAAAAGTTATATAAAATGGGATTAGTGGACTCTGAAATCTGCACACACTGCTCACTAAACACCCCAGACAACTATATACATGCCTTATGGTACTGTCCACCAATCAAACAATTCTGGCAACTAGTTATAAATTATCTGACCCCACTACTAAAACACCCCAACCCCCTATCCACAGCACTCTGTGTATTAGGCGACACATCAACCACAAACTTAAACCAGGATGACACAAAAGCACTTTTTGTGGCGCTAACCATCGCAAAAAAAAACGATTCTCACAAACTGGAAATCAAGGAAAATTATCACAATCAATCAGTGGAAAAACTTACTCATAGATCATATAGAAATGAAAGAAACATCAGCATCTATCAAAAACAGAACTCACAAACACAAGAAAACATGGTCAGCACTTAAAAATCGATTATATCAATAACTTCATCAGCTCTCATCAATAGTTTACCCTCAACCACTAACACAACCATTATACATCTATAACCATTCTATATATATATATATATATATTTATTTATTTATTTATATATTTATATATTGCCTCTACCCGAATGTTCCTAAACGCACACACACGTTTTCTCTGTTCTTTCCTCTCTCTTCAATTATCAATACTATTACTTTTCTTCTCCCTGTTGTCTGCTCATTTCTGTTTCCTCTTTTGCACCCCCCTCTCACCCCCCTTTTTATTATTATTTTGTTTGTTCATTATTTTGCTTATATTAATGTATTCTTATTATATGTTATGTATATCTCCCCTCCGCGTAATGACCACACTTTAACAAAAATAAAGTTTAATTGGTCCCCCAAAAAAAAGATCTAAACCCGGGAAGACCAGACTAGCCTGTGAACTGTCATTACTCATGGAACCAGGTTAACTCCACAATGTGAACAGGGAGAAAGAGGAGAGCCGATACATGGACACATTTCTCATTTAACGTCATGAAAAACAAGACTATGTGTAAACCATGTGGGGCGATGATCTCGGGTAAAAACACAACAAATCTGAAACCACATCTGGCACCGCTGGCAGTATAATGGCAACATAACGGCACTGCTGCTTTTACATTACCCAGTTTTATACAGAATGTAATATGCAATTTGTTATGAACAATGCATATATTTTTCAGGCAGAGCAGGCTTACTGGTCATTAATATTTTGTTATTGTTATGCTCAATAAGCAAGCTCAGGTAAATAAAGATGTTGTTTGAAATAAGTTACATCTGTTTTTGTGTGTATTTACATTATTAATATTCAATAATATTCCATAACTGGTTAAAAAATGTTTCATTTTGTGTAAGTGTATATAATGACTTAAATAATTTAAGGGAAGTGATGAAAAAGCATTTACATTTTACACCCTTTACATGCATTTTAGGGCGGCACGGTGGCTAAGTGGATAGCACTGTCGTCTCACAGCAAGAAGGTCCTGGGTTCGAACCCCAGGTGGGGCGGTCCGGGTCCTTTCTGTGTGGAGTTTGCATGTTCTCCTCGTGTCTGTGTGAGTTTCCTCCGGGAGCTCCAGTTTCCTCCCACAGTCCAAAGACGTGCAAGTGAGGTGAATTGAAGATACTAAATTTGTCCATGACTGTGTTCGATATAAACTTGTGTAATGAGTAACTACCGTTCCTGTCATGAATGTAACCAATGTGTAAAAACATGAATTTAAAATCCTAATAAAAAACAAACATGTATTTTAGTCGAATGAATCGGCTGTAGATTTAGTCGACTAAAGTCTTATGATCATTAGTCGAGTAAAACAAGACTAAAACTAAAACAATTCAGATGACTAAATCACGACTAAAACTAAATGACATTTTAGTCAAAAGACTATGACTAAAACTAAATCTAAATTTGCTGTCAAAATTAACACTGGAATGAAGTAGAATAAAAAAAAAAACTCAAAAATAGCTCTATCCTCCTCCAGAACACAGTGTGTACAAACACTCACATATCAGTTACGTTTTTTAAAAATAATTTACGTCAAAAAAGGCATAAGAAAACAGACAAAATGATGCAGTACTGGTAAAAGACTAAAGTCTGGAAACATGCCAGTAGATGGCAAACAAGCCACGTAAATGACATGAATCAAACCTGATGAGTGACACTCAATGTTGGACCTGCTACAACGAAGTCGAGTGGGGCTCGACGTTGGACTGGAAAGGGTTAAGTGTTATGGGTACATTATAAAGTTATGCCCAACAAACTTGAATGAAGTAGATGGCAAACATGAAAATAGATGGCAAACAAGGAATTCCTTGTACATCTGCTACTTGGCGAATAAAAGATTCTGATTCTGATTCTGATGAATTAATTTACCTTGAGTTGTGTTCTTGACATCTCTTCTTAGATTAGCAATTATTTGCTTCAGTTCCCGGACCTCAGTCTTGTATTTCAGCTGTTTTTCCACCTGGGCATCCAGATACATGGCTGTTGTGTATGAGCTTTTAAGACTTTCTCCTTCAAAGGTTTCTTTCAATCTTTCCTCAACTTGCTTCAAAATCTGTGACCCAGTGGTGCCTTGTATGGCTCCCTGGATATTAATATAACCTTTGCAGCTTGTAACAATGCTTTCAGTGGCTTCATCTAAACTCAGGGCTTCCTGCTCATTGTCTGTTGTAATGAGGAAGATAATGTAGTTGTTGACTCTGGAGCTGAAAATGTTCTGGATCATCTCTATTTCTGTTTTAACTTCATCTGTAAGGCAGCCAGCAGACATGATAAAGAGAAAAGCGTGGACTCCAGAATTACAAAGAGATATACAGCGGCCAGTCTCCCGAATCACTTCCTCATCTGAAAACTGAGAGTTGTAGAGAATTGGCATTTCCACCAGGGTGAGCTGGTATCCATCCACTTCCCCCTTCCTCATCACACACACAGATCTGGGATCTGATATCTGCTCTTCCTGATTTGGTATGAGATTTAACATGGAAGCCTTCAATTCTTCTCCATGTCCACACAGCATTAAGTTCAACACTTGTGATGAAGAGACGTCTGACACTGAAAACATAGATAGGACACATAGTAAATGTATTTTTTAAACAGTTTTTTGGGTAATATACTGTTACATTTTATGTGAATAATATCTCATGCAGTTTGCTGTGAAAGTGAAATCCCTACCCAACATATTTAATAAATTGCATGGACAAAAACATTTGTGCCTTTCATTTGTTGTAGCACAGCCTTTAAAGGAAGTAACTGCAATCAAAATCTTTCTGTACCTTTAAATAATATCTGTACAATTTGATTATTTCACTTTTATTAACCTAGCTGCTCTTAGACCTAATGGGTTCCTGCCAGTTTCAGATATTTCCACAGATGTTTAATGGGATTAAGAACATGGCTTAAAGCAGGGGCGGGCAATTAAATTTTCCAAGGGGCCACATAAGAAACTGGGACGGTTGTGGAGGGCCGGACCAATAAGGTGAACTTAATTCTGCTCAAAATCACTGTTGAGCATCTGAGCAAGGCCCTTAACCCTACAGTCATCGGAAGCAAAGCAGAATAATGGCTAATCTTGCGTTCTGACCCTAGCTTCCAAAACAAGGGATATGGCAAGAAAATAATCTCCTGTTACTGTACTTGTATGTGTACAGTGGTACCTTGAAATTCAACTTCAGTTGGTTATGGGAGTGGTGTTGAGTTTAAAAGGTGTTAAGTTTCAAGGTATTTGGGAAACTTGTTAACGCATTCGATGGTCCCATGGTGCATGTATTTCATTAAATAAATATTATATCATAAATATATCCAACATTTATCTTCTAACTAATTATGATCTGGAGTATCTGTGGTAAAGATTAATTTGCTTGGCTCACTCTACAGTATTTCATTATGGTGTCATGTGTAAACAACACCATGGATCAGTTTATTTGATTCAGAGATTCAGTCGAGGTTTAAGGTTTGAGAAACAGCTGTGTAAACCAGTCAGAGCTTCCAAATTCAGGTTTTGGGTAGAATTCCAGTTGTTCCTTTAATCCAGTGGTTCTCAAACTTTTTTTGTCACGCCCCCCTTTGGAAGATGAAAATCTGTCATGAAACCCACCCTCCCCCCCAAAAAATTATTAATTTTCATTTGATCTTTATATCAGTCATTTCTGTTGACTTTATCAAACCACTTTTGCCATCACTAAACTGCTCCTTCAACCAGCCCACTATTAAAAAAAGGAAATTAAATTTGCAAAAAAAAGATAACATTGAATCTGTGCCAAAAAAGTCATTTGTGAGAGACATTTTCATGGCTTGAAATCTCCTGTTTTAGTCTACAGGTCATCCTGATCTACTTTTTAAGATCGGTCTCATATTTTTAAAAAAAGCTTTGAAGCTTCTTTAAATGCGCTTCAGTTCCAATATTGATATTCAGCTTTACAGAGCAAGTGACTGAAATTTTTCTTTTTCTCATAATGGTTTTTTTTTCCAAAGATATTCCTCTGCGATACTTCATTTGGCTGTGTGTAATGATGCCACTCAATTGAACCCCAGAACATGATAGTGTGAATGCATGGAAAACACATTTTAATTTTCTTTTAACAATATGACACAGACTGACCAACACTATTAAGCAAAATCAGCAATGAAAATTGACTTTACTTTTAATAGCCTTCTATAATGCTGGAGCTTCTTAAAACGGAATATTTTCTTTTAAATGGAAGTGTTATTTAATTGCTATTAAATTGGATACCGCCCAATCTGGCAACACTGGAATGTGCAGAAGCCCGTCGGTGCCTTTACTCGTAACGCGGCACAACGTAGTACAAATTGGCACCCCTGATCTATAGACTCTGTCAGAATTAATACTGACAGACCTGAAAACATGGTTTGTTTATTGTCTATCGTAAAAAAAATCCGACATTATAACATTGGTTCCACGCTTAATTTTGGTCAGGCACGCCTCCCGTTACGCCTCTGCGCGCCCCACACTTTGAGAAACACTGCTCTAATCCAAAGTAATAAATGCTATAAATATCTCTCTTTATTGGTTGTAGAGGTGTAAATGACAGCTTAGTTAACAAACTACCAGTTTCAGCTGTTAAATTATCCAAATAAGATGGTTTTCAGTAGTTTGGTTAACAAACACAGTCAGATATGGATATTTAAATTCTGAAAATATTCTTGAAACATACAAGATGGCCACCAAGAAGAAAAACAAGTGGATTATATTTCTAATGGAATAACACACGGATATACGTAGATTAGGTCTCAATTTGAAGAAGAGTAGCTCAGGTAAGCAGCGGTTATGATTTTATGCTGCTGTGTGGTTGATCTGGGTCGTGGTGCTGCTGTTTACCGTGCGCTTTCATTCTGTAATGAATGATAGCAAATCATTATTAAATATTGTGATTGATTTAATGCTCATTTATTTGACGTAAAACAGACAGCAAAATGTGATTGTGAGATTCTGCTGGTTTGTTTAATATAAATATATCAATGTTAATACTTTGATGATGTTTTACCGCACTCCTCAAGCAACAAACCGACACACATCGAGTTTAAGGGTACAAATTTCTCAACAGAGTGTGCTGAGTTTCAAAGATTTCTAATTTAGGTGACGTCGTGTTACAAGGTACCGCTGTATATACATGACAATAAAGTTTGTGTATTTCCAACACCATTGTGTAGGGATGAAGATGTTACATTTCTTACTGCAAGTAATGGACCCTCCACTTAGGTCTGAGCTGCCCCCTGACAACCAAGATGATGTGGGAATATTTTGCTTCTTTAGGGTCTGGGTTACTTGACATAATTGGTGGAACCATAAATTAATGTGTGGTCATCAATCTGTGAGCTAATACTCAAATGCAGTTCGGTTAGGCAACAAGACAATAATCCAAAGCACAAGAGCAATTCCAAAAATGGTCAGGTGTGGTCTATTCAAAGTCCTCACTTAAATCCTATTGAGATGCAGTGGCAGAAGTCTAAAGTCTATGTTCAAATGCTTACCAGTGTGACTGAATTAAAGCAATTTTGCAAAGCAGACAAAAATCCTCTGCAGAAATGTGAATGACTGTTTGATAGGTATCGAAAATGTTTGGTTGCAGGAATGATAGAAGTATTAAATAAACTCCATGTTCTCTGGACCAAAGACAACCATTCGTATTGCCATCAACCTAAAGTTCAACAGCATCTGCCATGGTATGGGAGGTTAGTGCCAATGGCATGAGTAACATCTGTAAAGGCTCCATTAATGCTGAGGGGTACAAACATTTTGAAACATTGTATGCTGCCATCTAGACAACATGTTTTTAGGACGTTCCTGGGCCAGATTGCTAATTATTGCTGTCTGTTTATATTGACGTTTTTTCTAATGTCCAAACTTCTTTGGAACTGAGAAATGATGAGTGGGAGGAATGCAAACATGCTAGTCCGGTTCTATGTTTTGAAGCTGTTGTTTTCTCAGTCTTATCATTCACTTGTTTTAATCAGCTGTTTCATTGCTTTATCACGTCGATAAATGTGTGTGTTCATTTATAGTCCCTCCACCCCCTAACACACACACACACACACACACACACACACACACACCATTATCTGCATCCCTGGTAAAGATAAGTAAAAAAGTGATTTTCAGCAATTTGGTGAATTACTTTAATACATATACATACATACATGTAACACATTGCACAACCTCCCTTTGCCAATAAAACAGCACTAAGTCTTCACCTTTAAAATAAGGTTAGAGAATACAGAGCAGATCATTTAAGATTTACAGAATCTCTCCAGATCGCCCAGGGTCACTAGTCTCCTAGGGCAGTGGTTCCCAAACTTTTTCTGCAGCGTAGATAAGAATGTTTTGTTTTGCGTCCAAATACTTTTGCTTTCAAATCCTAGTGGAATTTAGTTTTGAACAATGTAATCCATACAAAACTGCAAAGTGGGAAATCATGTTACAAGTGACATGCATTATGTAGCTTAAATGTTTACAGTATTAACTGCTTTTAACATATTTCCTGGGAAAAGTCACAAAGTCCACTTATGCTAGCGGAGCTCAAACATGCCTCATTCATTTGCCTTGCTGTGTCCCCACGGCAACAGCTCTGCACCCCTCCTAGAAGGTGCGTTTCCCACTTTGGGAACTTAAACACAGCACAGCAATACACTACCATTTTTTTAGAACCAGCCTGTATTTTTTGTTTTTGTTGTTAAATAAGATAAGATAACACTTTATTGATCCCGAAGGAAATTGCAGTAATTGCAGTAAATGTGTAGTATAAGTTACTCACCTGTTGTGGTAGTGGATGCCATGCTGGCTGTTCCTCATCCAGATACTTACTCGGTCTGTGGGAAGAAGATCCTTGTTTTTGAAAACACACACAACATGGTTTAAAAAAGAAAATAATAATCTCAGAATGTGCAAGAAGGCAGAATACTCAAAAATCCAAAAGTCCTCGAGAGAACTGGACTAAACTCACCTGAAATCAATGTTAGTCTTTATGTATGATAATTAAAAATGCTGCTGAACGTATAAAGGACACTGTATTCAGTATTCAGCCATCGGTAGTATTATAAAGTAGGTGTGACTACATTAAAATGTAGCCAGGCATCTTGGCAACACTGCTTAAAATATCTTCTTCCTGAGCTGTGGGGTGTGTACAGTAAAAGTACAGTAGTACCACATATTTAACTTATAAGGGTATTTACAACCTTATGTTTGCACATGCTTAGTCAAACTCTATGTTCTGTTGTTTTTATTAGTTAAACTAAGTGTTTGTGGGGAAGTAAAATATACTGTTGAAAAATATAAACAATTATTTCATTTTATTCCTGCAGGCTAAAATGCGGTTTAAAGGTCATTAGGTTTAGTTATTCACCCTGTTTTGTTGTTTTAAACCAGAAGATCAGGTTTAGGCTCATACTCTCTGTCTTTATTCTTGTTGCTACTCATTCATTTCTCCTTATACTGAAGGACAGGTGAACAATGAATACATCTCTCACCTCAGCAGTTTGTGTTCATCACGATTCATAATTAATTATTGTCTCTATGATATCGGCTAAATAAATGCTACACAAGTAGGAGGAACCCATGATGTCATAATACACCAACCTAGCACACACAAACAAACAATGTCTTGATTAAGTATTTAAACCCTTATAACTTGCACTCCCTATCAGGTCAAACACCTCAGGTTCTCTATCAGCTATCTGGTTCCTTATACAAAGGCAGTGTCATCTTCTCAGTCTCTCTCAGTGTATTCATTCCCGATTGTCTTTTTTAATCCCTCAGCTTTCACCATGATGAGCAGCGAGAGTTTCAGCTATCAATCACTGGCCACTTCTTTTCACCAACCAGCAGTGGGTTATCACACAGAGCCATATAGTGAACAGATTGACACTATGCCACATGTAATTACCCCACTGTTTTTGTCTGCATTCCGACCAATTACTGCACAGTGCCCATGAGGAGATGCTTGATAGTCTTAACCCTCCTTGGCCAGCACTGGGGTTGTGCAAGATAATTAAAAAGGAATAGAACAGAAAAAAATAGACTAAAAACTCTTCCATTAGACCTGCTATTGTAAAGTATCCAGCTATATACACTGATCAGCCATAACATTAAAACCACCTCCTTGTTTCTACACTCACTGTCCAATTTTTTCAGCTCCACTTACCATATAGAAGCACTTTGTAGTGCTACAATTACTGACTGTAGTCCATTTGTTTCTCTACATACCTTTTTAACCTGCTTTCACGCTGTTCTTCAATGGTCAGGACCCCCACAGAGCAGGTATTATTTAGGTGGTGGATCATTCTCAGCACTGAAGTGACACAGACATGGTGGTGCTGTGTTTTGTGTGTGTTGTGCTGGTATGAGTGGATCAGACAGCAGCGCTGATGGAGTTTTTAAATACTGTGTCCACTCACTGGCCACTCTATTAGACCACCTAGTTGGTCCACCTTGTAGATGTAAAGTCAGAGATGATCACTCATCTATTGCTGCTGTTTTAGTTGGTCAGGGCTCTGTTGGCTGGATATTTTTGGTTGGTGGACGATTCTTAGTCCAGCAGTGACAGTGAGGTGTTCAAAAACTCCATCAGGGCTGCTGTGTCTGATCCACTCATACCAGCACAACACACACTAACACACCAGCACCATGTCAGTGTCACTGCAGTGTTGAGAATGATCCACCACCCAAATAATGCCTGCTCTGTGGGGGTCCTGACCATTGAAGAACTGCTTGAAAGGGGGGTAACAAAGCATGCAGAGAAACAGATGGACTACAGTCAGTAATTGTAGAACTACAAAGTGCCTTTATATGGTAAGTGGAGCTGATAAAGTGGACAGTGAGTGTAGAAACAAGGAGGTGGGTTTTATTGTTATGGCTGATCGGTGTATATCTCCTATGAACAGCTCTTCTAATCATCATCAGTTTCTCAAGAGGCGCCTACGACATCTTGGTTACTTCTCTGACTTCTTATCATCTCACTCAGTTTTAAAGAATTAATCTATCTAAGGGTGTTTAATTGTGGCCCCTAATTAGCCAATTATGGTTGAACCATAAAAATTGAGGGGTTTTACAACAGTTGAAAAAACTATTTATACAATGTAAACATTTATGTTTTTCTTTATGAATTAATATTAAAAACTGTGGCTTATTTTGTCTAGTTTCATGACATATAATTCCAGTTTAGTTGCAGGTTGTGACAGTACAAAATCTTTACATGGGTACATTCTTATGCAAGGCACTGCACACACACACACACACACACACACACACACACACACACACAGTTGAAATTAATATTTTAATATAATTATATTTTATAAGCTTTTTACTGCCAGTGTGTTTATATCGTTTATTTAAATGTACATGTGTATTACTGCTTGTTTACATTAAAGCTTACTGTGTTTCACTTCACTTCTCCTGTGTTTATTATAAGAATCATGTTAGTGAGTTTAATTACACACCAGGCGGTGGCGCTGTTGCATTATGAACCTTGAAACTTTTAAACGATCTTCCTGCTTTCACTTTATATTCCAGCTCGACTGAGGCGGAATGGAGTCGAGTGAAGGTAAGAAGTGAATTCCCTCAGTTATAGTTAAAGTAAATGAACTCTCAGAAAAGAACAAAAAATATAAAACCAGTAAAATAGAGTATTAGTTGAGGAATAAACCAGAATAAAAATCGCTGTATTATTGTGCTCATGTAGTAGAAACAAACTGCCGTGTCCCAAATACCACTGTATATTCTAAACAGTGTGCTAAATGAGATTTCCACCAATGGCGAGGCTACTATTTCGAGAACACTTTAGGATTTTGTGTGTGGATTGAGACACAGCCTTCCAGATTACCAGCTAATCAGTTGTTTTGCTCTGTTTGCAGCCCGATACAGCGAGTTATATAATATAATATTTCATGTTATTATACTACATGTTATTATATACACACTGCTATTCTATATAAGAAAGTTTACTAATACTTTTACTTATATATTTACTTGTATATGCACATATTTTTTGTTTGATAATATTGTATTATATACACCATTTTACATTGTTTATCTGGACTGTTTTTCTATCTGTTTAATGTATAATATTGTTTATTTGCACTGTAAAATTTTGTATATTGTTTATTATTCTTTGTACCTTCTTTTGAATTCATGTCAAGAGTGTTTCTTACATTTACCTTGACTTGTATTTCATTGTAGACAAAACAAACCTAAAATATTTTATGTTTGTCTGGTCAACCTTATTTTATTTATTTTTTATTACTTTGTATTGATGCCATTTCTTCTCACATTGGGAACAGGTCAGGACTGCTGGCAGGCCAGTACAGTACCTGTACCCTTTTCTACATAACATGTGATTTTGCATTGTCTTGTGTTGAAAAATGCATGGACGTACCTGGAAAAGATGGAGATCACTGGTGTTCAGCCTAGGCTTGTACCTTTGCCCTTTGCACACTGAAATGTATTCAGTCTTGTTCTGCAGGCCTGTAATATAAATTGAGCAGACAAAACATGAAATATCTTGGGTTCATTTATTTTTTATTTTAGGGTATTCATTTTTACAGCAGCTAGCTTGACCATAGACAGTATTAACCATATGCAGTATGCTGACAGACAGGATTAAACCATTGGGATTGTCATTTTATTGTGGACATATTAATAAAATTAGAACATTTTAGACGTTCATTATATCTGTCATTGTATCTGTCAGAAAGCCAAAACTGTACGTAATGTTTAGACAATAAAAGCTGTTGTGGCTGACTGGCTGTTATTGAGAAATCAATTTATTTTACTTTCTATTAGAAAATTGTTAAGAATCGAACAGAGTAGAGATGCTGTAATTTGTGGAATATAAATGAATTAAACATTTGGACATGATTGTATTTTGTTTATTACAGATCCACCATATTGTGAGAGCCTAAAGGGAAGCATGATCTTACCTCCAACACGTAAGATTTCATTCATGTTTATTTCTCTTTCTTTATTATTTAATTCATCATTTTTATTATTAGAATCTGCAATGTATTCAATTAAAAATGTTCAGTCCACTATACACACACACACTGGACATAGAGGCATATGAATTAGTTTCAGCCACAACATTTACTAAAACAGGTGTAATAAGGAAGAAAGAAAATCCAGAACAAGCCAGGCATGTCAATACACAAGCAGCACCTCACCCCATAAATCACTGCAGCCTATGCCCAGCATGGGTTCTAAAATTGGAATTTACCACAGATGGAATCCAGTTAAATTGTAGAAACATCTCATGCAGTATCAGTGAAAACAAAATGCACCTCAGCTCACTTTTGGGTGTCAGATCAAAGGGTGTGCACACTTGTGTACATATGATATTTTACACAAATGAGCACAAATGTCTAAAAACCTGCTTTCACTTTGTCATTGTGGGCTATTTTGTGTAGAATTTTGTGACAAAAAATGAACTCAATCTATTATAAGATAAGACTAAAAATGGGCCCTCCTACGGTGGAGTTTGGCGAGAGGGCACAGTTTACAGAATCATGCCCTTCTGGGATGCCATCTATGACCAGCAGAGTGGTTGACGTGTTAATTTCTCTTAAAATTTACTTTACATTTATGGGATTTTGTAGTTGCTTTTATACTCAGCAACATACAATTGTGACCAAATTCAATTTGAGGAATTAAGCAATAATGGTTTTGCTCCAGCCACCTTCACTAATAAACTAATTAAAACACAAGTTTTGCAAAACATAAGTGTTCGAAAGTTTGCAAGCACACATATTTTTATTAACTTTATTATTTTTTTTTTTTTGCTTCAAAACCCAATTACACATCAGCTTCAGCTAATGAGCAGATAATCTTACATTCTCCTCAAGAATACTCTGATAGAAATTATTAACAGAAAGTTGTCCAGATCCTGATGAAGTAGGACAGTTTCATTTTATCACAGTAACACAACCCATGTTAGGTGACCCTTGTTGTCCAAAATAATTCATTTTGTATTATTGAATATAATCAAAGCACGTCTTGTAACTTCTTTTTAATTCTATGTCCACATTATTTTGCAGTATCTGATGTGAGGATTATTCTTTTGGGGAAAAGTTTGCTGAACAGCAGCAGAGTAGGAAACTGCATTCTGGGAAAATCTGTGTTTGAGACAGAATCCACTCCATATTCAGTGGTTCAGCACAGAGGCAGGATTGGAGGACCAGAAGATGGAAGATACATCACCATCATCAAAGCACCTCATCTTCATGTTCCTGACCTCTCACTATGGGAACTGTAAAACAGTGTGCTTTACTTTCTAATCCTGGACCTCATGTGTTCTTTCTGGTGGTACAACCTCACGATTTCAGTGAGGAGGACAGAACCCGACTGAAATACATACTGAACTCTTACAGTGAAGAAGCTCTACATTATTCTATTGTGATCAGTACAGACTGCAAGAGTGATGGAGTAAGATCTGATGCTTTTCACAAGTTATTAAATGATTGTCATGGAAGACATCACAGATTC
Source organism: Trichomycterus rosablanca (assembly GCF_030014385.1). Lineage (NCBI taxonomy): Eukaryota > Metazoa > Chordata > Actinopteri > Siluriformes > Trichomycteridae > Trichomycterus > Trichomycterus rosablanca. The sequence continues at coordinate 55,623,287 of NC_085989.1, forward strand.
ACTCAGTTAGATAATTGTGACCAGAGTTCAGTCAGTCAGCTGTTGGAGGAGATTGATAAAATGCTTAAGGAGAATGCTGGAGATGCAGTGGAACCAGTACAACTTGACAAGAGTTTTTCAGATTTTTGTGAAGATGAAGGAATCGGAACACTAACTTTAATTCAACGTGAAATAAAAACAGGTAGGTGTACATGAACATTCAGGGCTGATTTGCTGATTTATGATTTATAAGTAATTATGCTGGAATATATTTCTCTGCAGCTTATAGTATATGCAGTATCTTTCTATATCAGAGGGATTCACATTTAACCATAACAACTGTTATATTGAGTCCAGTGCACCAATACTAGATTATAATTAGGAAAACTTAAATGTTTAATTTGTTGAATTAATTTGTATAGTTTGTATAAGCACTGCAGAAAGAAGTAATGAACATGGAAAACAATCTACAAACATTGTATGTGGATGTTGTGCTATAATTACTTGTACAGTGCTGGAAAGTCTGCACACCCCTTTAACCTTCTCCATGTTTTATTAGGTTGCAGACTCATTCTACAATAGATCAAGTTCATTTTTGTGTCAAACATCTAAACACAATCACCAGTAATTACGAAGTGAAAACAGGGTTTGGAAAATATGCACTTTTATTTTACTGACGAAAATGGTTTATTTACAAAAAGTATTTCTTCTCCTACTTAGAAAGATGAGAGAGGTCTGTAATTTTCATCATAGCTACACTTCAACTATGAGAGACAAAATGAGAAAAAAAAAATCCAGGAAATCACATTGTAGGATTTTTAAAGAATTTATTTGTAAATTAAGATGGAAAATAAGTATTTGGTCAATAACAAAAGTTCAACTCAATACTTTGTAACATAACCTTTGTTGGCAATGACAGAGGTGAAACATTTCCTGTAAGTCTTCACCAGGTTTGCACACACTGTAGCTGGTATTTTGGCCCATTCCTCCATGCAGATCTCCTCTAGAGCAGTGATGTTTTGGGGCTGTCGCTGGGCAACACGGACTTTCAACTCCCTCCACAAATTTTCTATGGAGTTGAGGTCTGGAGACTGGCTAGGCCACTCCAGGACCTTGAAATGCTTTTTACGGAGCCACTCCTTCGTTGCCCGAGCGGTGTGTTTGGGATCATTGTCATGCTGGAAGACCCAGCCACGTTCCATCTTCAGTGCTCTCACTGATGGAAGGAGGTTTTGGCTTAAAATCTCACGATACATGGCCCCGTTCATTCTTCCCTTAACACGGATCAGTCGTCCTGTCCCCTTTGCAGAAAAACAGCCCCAAAGCATGATGTTTCCACCCCCTTGCTTCACAGTAGGTATGGTGTTCTTGGGATGCAACTCAGCATTCTTCTTCCTCCAAACACGACGAGTTGAGTTTTTACCAAAAAGTTCCATTTTGGTTTCATCTGACCACATGATATTCTCCCAATCCTCTTCTGGATCATCCATATGCTCTCCGGCAAACTTCAGACGGGCCTGGACATGTACTGGCTTAAGCAGGGGGACACGCCTGGCACTGCAGGATTTGAGTCCCTCTCGGCGTTGTGTGTTACTGTTGGTAGCCTTTGTTACTTTGGCCCCAGCTCTCTGCAGGTCATTCATCAGGTTCCTCCGTGTAGTTCTGGGATTTTTGCTCACCGTTCTCATGATCATTTCGACCCCACGGGATGAGATCTTGCGTGGGGCCCCAGATCGAGGGAGATTATCAATGGTCTTGTATGTCTTCCATTTTCTGACAATTGCTCCCACAGTTGATTTATTCACACCAACCTGCTTGCCTCTTCCCAGCCTGGTGCAGGTCTACAATTTTCTTCCTGGTGTCCTTCGACAGCTCTTTGGTCTTGGCCATGGTTGAGTTTGGAGTCTGATTGTTTGAGGCTGTGGACAGGTGTCTTTTATACAGATAACGAGGTCAAACAGGTGCCATTAATACAGGTAACGAGTGGATGACAGAAGAGCTTCTTAAAGAAGAAGTTACAGGTCTGTGAGAGCCAGATATCTTGCTTGTTTGTGGGTGACCAAATACTTATTTTCCACCATAATTTACAAATAAATTCTTTAAAAATCCTACAATGTGATTTCCAGATTTTTTTTTCTCATTTTATCTCTAATAGTTGAAGTGTAGCTATGATGAAAATTACAGACCTCTCATTTTTCTAAGTAGGAGAACTTGCACAATCAGTGGCTGACTAAATACTTTTTGGACCCACTGTATCTGTACACACCTTTAGCTTAATACTTGGTTGATGCACCTTTGACAGCAATTACAGCTTCAAGGCATCTTGGGAAAGAAGCTACGAGCTTGGCAGACTTATTTCTGGACATTTTTGCCCATTCCTCTCTGCATATCCTTGCAAGCTCCATCAGGTTGGATGGGGAGCGTTGGTACACAGCCATTTTCAGCTCCTTCCACAAATGTTAAATTAGATTCTGGTCTGGGTTCTGGGTTGACCGAAGCCACGCCTTTGTTCTCTTGGCTGTGTGCTTCAGGTTGTTGTTATGTTGAAAGATTAACCTTTGCCCCAGTCAGAGGTCCAGAGCTCTGAAGCAGGTTGTCTTTAAGGATCTTGGTGTACTTAGCTGCATTCATCTTTCCCTTTATCAGGACTAGTCGCCCCGGTCCAGCTGCTGAAAAACATTCCTACACCATGATGCTGCCACCGCCATGCTTCTATGTACGGATGGCATTAGCCAGGTAATGAGCAGCGCCTGGTTTCCTCCAGACGTGACGCTTGGTATTCAGGCCAAAAAATTAAATTTTTGATTCGTCAGACCAGAGAATCTTGTTTCTCATGATTTGACAGTTCTCTGGGTGCCTTTTGGTTAGCGGGCTGTCATGTGCCTTTTACTAAGGAGTGGCTTTTGTTTGGCCACTCTACCATAAAGGTGTGATTTGTGGAGTGCTGCCTGGATGGTTGATCTTCTGATAGGTCTTCCCATCTTCACCAGGATATGCTGGAGCTCTGTCAGAGTGACCCTCTGGTTTCTGCTCACCTCCCTGGTCAAGGTCCGTCTTCCCTGATCGCTCAGTTTGACTGGGCGACCAGGTCGTAAAGATTTTTGGTGGTTCCAAACACAATCCTGTTTCTGAGATAACTGCAGATAAATCCTTTGACCCCATGGCATGGAGTTTGCTGTGATATGCACTGTCATCTGTGGGACCTTATATAGGCAGGTGTTTGCAATCCCCAATCATGTCCAATAAATTGAATTTACCACAGGTGGACTGCAGTTAAATTGTAGAAACATCTCAGGCAGTGTCAAAGAAAACTAAATGCACCTCAGCTCACTTTTGGGTATTATAGAATGAGTCTGTATAGTAATAAAATGTGGAGAAGGTGAAAGGGGTGTGCAGACTTTCTGGCTTGAGTGTAAATGTGAGGAACTCTTCAGGTTCTATAGATTTTACTTTTATCTGAATTAGTAGATGATTACAATTTTTGTCTTGTTTTCAGTGCCAGAAGGAGCCACTTCATTGCCAGTGTTGAACTTGGTGCTGTGTGGACATGATGGAAATTTAAAGGCCTTCACATCAGATTGCATAATGAACCAGAGAGAACAGAGATCAGATCCCGCCTATGTTTGTGTGGTGAGGAACGGTGAAGTGGGTGGATACCAGCTCACCCTGGTGGAAATGCCAACTCTCCACAACTCTCAGCTCTCAGAAGAGAACGTAATGCACGAGACACTCCGCTGTGTTTCTGTCTGTAATCCTGGAGTCCATGTCTTTCTCTTCATCATCTCTGACATCAGTTTTACTGATGAGGACAAATCAGAAGTGGAAATGATTCAGAGGATCTTTAGTTCCAGAATGAACAACTACACACTATTCCTTATCAATCAGCGTTACCAGAAGAAGCAGTTAGACGAAGATGATTGGACAGTGATACGGTCTTGTGGAGGGCGATATGTATTCTTCAGTGCCAATACTGGTGCCCGAGATGTGATTCAATATGCCGGTGATCTTCTTCATGAGAACAAAGGAAGTTATTTTACAGTAGACATGTGTTATAAAGCGCAGATAGAAACACAACTGAAATACAAGAATGAGATTCTTCAACACCTAAAACATCTAAAACAAAAGATGACAGAATTCAAACTGCACAGCAACCAAACAGGTAAAAAGTTTGTTTACACTGTGTATAAGTACTATCTTATTTTAGCGGTTAGTTTTTTTAATTTAATTACTGTCACCACTTCATCATGGTATCCAGAAATACTGGGCACAAGCCATGAATTCCACCTTTGTCACCTGAGAGCCCCAGCTTAGTTATTAGGGCTTTGCAAAAATATTACTGTAAATGTATTCTAGTTTATAATCTATAATGGAGGAACATCTAGATCTGCTCATTTGGCTTAAAATGAATGAACTTTATTTAAGTTATTACAGATGAAGGGAACATGAGAAAGCACAGTCATATTAATAAATGATTATGCAACACATTCACTGATGAACTATAACATTAGAACTTTGCCAGACATCTGAAGGAGTCCTCATATAAAATATAAAAGTCTAGATTTTGTTCTGAATGTTGTCTATGTGTCTCCAGATACCAGACGTGAACCAAATGAGCTCAGGATTGTGCTGCTGGGAAAGTCTGGTGTTGGGAAGAGTTCTACAGGAAACACCATCTTGAGGGAAAACAAGTTCAAAGCAGAAGCCTCCTACAAGTCGGTTACAACAGTGTGTCAGAGAGAAACCTCAGAGGTCAATGAGAGGCTTGTAACTGTGATTGACACTCCAGGACTGTTTGGTACAGATGGTGATAATGATGAGGTAAATAAAGAGATTGCTAAAAGCAGCTTTATGGCAGCACCAGGTCCACACGTGTTTCTGCTGGTGCTGAACCAAAGCCAGCGATTAAATAAAGAAGATAAAGAAGCAGTGAAGATGATCCAGTCCATATTTGGAGAACAGGCTGTAACATACACCATGACGCTGTTTACTGGAGGAGACGTACTGGGAAACAAATCTATTAAACAGCGCATTTTAGAAGGTGATTCTGATCTCATGAGGCTCATAGAGCAATGTGGTAACAGATATCACTTATTCAACAACAATGAAACCAGAGATCCCACCCAGGTCATGACTCTCCTGGATAAGATCGACTCCATGGTGGTGGTAAATAGTGGACACTACAGCAATGAAATGTTCTTGCAGATAGAAAAAACTCTAAACCAAGAAGAACATGAAAGAATCCTGCAGGAAAAAGAAAGACAGTTAGAGAAAGAGAAAGAAGAACTGAAAGATAAATATGAAGCAGAGACAGCAAGGCTGAAAATAATGTTAATAGAAAATAAACAGATATTTGAAAATACTGAGCAGAACTACAAAATGACAGTGAAATCACTGAAGATAAAAGAATCTGATCTAAGAGAAAAAGTAAAAGCCATGGACATGGAGCTGCTGGAAATGAAGAGAACTGCTGAAGAAGAAAGAAAGATTCACAAGAATAAAGAGCAGGATTATGAAACAACAGTGAATACATTAAAGAAAAACAAATTTGATCTAGAGGAGAAAGTAAAAGCCATGGAAATGAAGAGAGCTGCTGATGAAGAAAGGAATACATTTAAGACTTATATGGAAGAAAATAAACTAAAAGATCAAGAAAAACAAAAGAGAAAAGCAGTGGAGGCAGAGGAACGGAGAGCTTCGGTGGCAAAACTAAAACAAGGAAACATTCAGCTGAAAGAGCGATTACAGGAAGAAAATAATTCAGAGAGATGGGAGAAATCATTAAACACAACGTCAGAGACTTCTTTTCTCAAGGGGCATCAGGTAAAATATTTTTGTTTTATAACATAATAACTCAATATCCATCAACTATAGAACTAAAGTTTCATCTTGTAGTTAGAGTCCATTATTACTGGTGTCTTTCTTATTTTTAATGTGGTGAAGTTTCACAGGATTTTTAGTGTAAAACCACATTTTTGATACATAAAATAAGAAAACGTTTCTCATATTTTATCAAATTAAATCCATGGTAGTTAGTAAGGCAAACAGCAACATAGAACTGAAAATACAACCACAAATCAGAAAAAAGTTGGGACAGTATGGACAAATCAAATAATAAAACAAAAAAGACCTGGAATGCTGATTCATCTGACCACAATACATGTTTCCACTCTGTGATGGTCCATCCTAGATGCCTCTGAGTCCAGAGAAGTCAAAGCCGCTTCTGGACATGGTTAACATAAGGCTTCTTTTTTGCACAGTAAAGTTTTAAGTATCATTAGTGCAGTAACTCTGTATTATAGAGCTTGATAAAGGTTTCGATAAACTAATCCCTCACCCATGTGGTTATATCAGCTAGTGTTGAGTGGAGGTTCTTGATGCGGCGCCGTCTGAGGGATGGAAGATCACGAGCGTTCAGATTAAGCTTCACACACTGAAATTCCTCCTGATTCCTTGAATGGTTTAATGATATTCTGCACTGTGGAGGGAGAACATGCAAATCCCTTCCAATCTTTCTTTGAGGTTCATTGTTTTTAAACATTTCAATCATTTTCTCACACATTTGTGGACAAACTGGATCCTCTGATCATCTTTACTCATCAGAGACTCTCAGCCTTTCCTGGATGCTGCTTTTGTACCAAACCATGATTACAATCACCTGTTGACATCAGATGATTATTTAGTTTTTTCACCTCATTATTTGCCCTAAATTGCCCCTGTCCCAACTTTTTTTTGGAATGTGTTGCAGGCCTGAAATGCAGTTTAGAACATTAAATATATCTCAGGTTCATCCTGTCTGACATCAAATAAAAGTCAAAGTCAATGTAAGAAATTCTGTGTTTTGTATTTTATTTGTATTTTCCATACTGTTCCATCTTTTTCTTACTGTTTTTTCTACACTATGTATGTTGTGTTGTTTTGCACTTGTGTTTTGAGTTGCACCCTCAACATGTACTTGTATGTAGCTGAAATTACAGCAAAGCCTTAATTGAACACTTTTATTTAATCCTGTTGCCACAAGTGTATAAAATTAAGTTGTGCAGTTTGGCCTTTACACTCATTTGTGAAAGAACATGTAGCTTTGAAGTGCTCCAGTGAATTCCAGTGTGATCTAATAAGATGATCTTATTACAAGTCTGTTCAAAATGTCTTTCCTCATAGGTATTCCACAATAAACTGTCTGTGGTATTATTAAAAAGTGTTCAGTAACCACAGCAACTCAGGCACTAGATACAGAGCGAGGTTGTTGAGTGCTGAGGTGCAGAGTGCACAAATGTCACCAATGCTTTGCTGATTCAGTAACTGTGATGTTCCAAACCTCCTCTGGGATTAACATCATGGTATGGGTTTCCATGAACTGAGCAGCTTCATACAGGCCTTACATCATTAAGCACAATGCCAGATGTTAGATAAAATGACTGTTGCCACTGGACTCTGTGGAAACGTGTTCTGTAAAGTGGCAAATCATGCTTTTCTACCTGACAGACTAATGGAGGAGTCTGGGTGTAGTGAATGCTAGGAGAACATTACTGTCTGACTGCACTGAGCCAGCTGTAAAGTTTGGTGGTGAAGGACCAGGCCTTTAGTTCTAGTGAAGGAAATTAGTAATGATTTATTATACCCTGATGTTTTGGACAATTGCATGCTTCTAATTTTGTGGGAACAGTTTGGGGAAAGATATTTTTTATTCCAGCATGACACTGCCACAGTGCAAAACGTGAGGTCTTAAAGGTATGGTTGGGTAAGTTTGTTGTTTCTTGACTGGCCCACACAAAGCCCTGACCTCAACACCATCAAACATCTTTGGATTGAACTAGAACCGAACTTTATAATGGGAAATTAACTTTGTATTAATGCCTATTAATTTAAAAATACATATCAAAAATGTTTCCATACTTGTAATGTGTAGGTGTCTCAATACTTTTTTTATATAGTGTATGTTCTGATCTAACTGTTTATATTTTTACAGGTAAACAAGACAGAGCTTGAAGTAAAAGAACCTGGATTAAAATGTGAAGAAAGGAACAAAACAGAACAACTTTTTGTTAGACTTCATCTTCTGGAAGAACAGGAACTAAAAATGAAAACTTCAGATGTTCTTCAACTAACTTTTCTTTCATTACATTGCCAAGAACCTTGTGAAAAAAAAGATCTGGTTCAAACTTTCCTACAAAGGTTGTTAATGATGGATTACAGAGCAAGATACATCACCAACAAAGAAATAGCCACTGCTTTAGACCCTCCTTTATCAGATACAGATGAAGAAGAACTTGATAAATTTGATGAGCTTTTTTGCCAAAAGGATGGTGAAAGTGTAAAAAATCCTATCCATCCCATGGATCTTCAGATGGTGGTGTTCCACTGCTCTGACAGTTTCCTGAAGCAACTAATAGTGACTAAACTCTCTCAGTGTCGGTACGCTCTGCCTCTACTAGTGCCAAATCCATTTACTGGAAAGATCAAGTTTCCTTTGTGGACATTTCGGCAAATTACTAAAAGTTGGAAAACCACTGACACTTCTGGTACCAAGATCAGTAAAACCCAGCATGTTTATGAAGCAGAAACTCCAATGGTGGCGTTCTTCAGGTTAGGAGACGTGTCCTTTTCCAAGTCTCAGCTGATGAACAGCTTGATCAATGAGAAGCATCAGACGTTCTTCCACAGATACTGTCTAGGCAGCATTAAAAACCGTCTACTGATGGATGGAGTTGTGGAGATTGCTTGGTACTGTCCATCTGGAAATGAAACTGATCATTTTACTGACTGTGTTGCTTTCTGTAATCTACATGGTGATGCAGAAACCAGTAAGGAACAGCTGGATCTTCTGACTGAAATGTCGTCTGTAAATGTTGTTCTTTTATCTGATCCTAAAAATGAAAGATACAGAGAGATAATACAGAAGTTTCTAAAAGACCCCAAACCACTCATCTGTCTCCTTTCTGAGGATCAATCAGGTGTCACAAAGACTAAGAATGGAAAATACAGAATTGGTCTAAAAGACAGAAACCAATCAGATGTATCTGACAACCTCAGGACAACCATCACAGAGTGTCTGTCCAAGTCATCTTCAGTTTTTAAACTTGAAGATTTATACAAAAACGATGAGATCAGCAAAGATGAAGATGATCCTGAATGCAGGAAAGGAAAAGAAGCTGCACTAGAGATAATAAAACTACTGGAGGGGAAGGAAATATCCACATTAAAGGAAACACACCTGCCCTGTCAAGGGAAGCTCTGGTATGAGTGGTGTCAGATAAACAAAGACTCACATCGACTTCAAGGAAACAATTTAGAAATGCAAAAGAGTGAAAAACAAACACAAATGAAACAAATCCGTGAACAGCAACAAAAAATTGGAGTCTCAAACTATATGAAGAAATTTATTTCCTCACTGAATTCTCTATCAGGAAATGAAAAATCATTTTTTATTAAATGGTTCGTGATTCTACTGGACAAACAAACCTCAGGTGATCTTTCAGATCTTCATCACAAGTACAATGAAACATGGACAAGGGTTTTAGACATCAAAAAGAAACATGATAAATCAGGAAAGATGAAGGCTGAGCAAACAGAACTTGAAGAAATATCTGTAAGACTGAATGCCGCAACATTTGGTCTGGAACACATCTTTAGAGAGATGGGTCAGATATATGAGTCATTTATGTCCATACAAAGAGGTAAGAAAACATCTGGAGAAATAAGTATTTCAATTTTTCCCAAACTTGCTGCAGAACTCATAAAATCTGGTCTTCCACTGGAGTTGATGGATGGTGATGCTGCTCATGTTCCTCTGATTTGGGTTTCAGCAGTTCTGGATGAACTCATAAAGAAACTGGGAGACCAGAGAGTCTTTGTGCTGTCAGTTCTAGGGATTCAGAGATCAGGAAAATCCACCATGCTGAATGCCATGTTTGGACTCCAGTTTGCTGTCAGTGCTGGAAGGTGCACTCGAGGAGCCTTCATGCAGCTGGTCAGAGTATCAGAGGAGATGAAGGAGCAGCTGAAGTTTGACTACGTTCTTATTGTAGATACTGAAGGGCTTCGAGCACTTGAGCTTGCAGGAACATCCACTCGTCATCATGATAATGAACTTGCAACATTTGTTGTAGGTCTTGGAAATCTGACTTTGATCAACATGGTGAGAACCCTGCTGAGATGCAGGAGATTCTTCAGATTGTTGTTCAGAACTTCCTGAAAATGAAGAAGGTCAAACTGAATCCCAGATGTATTTTTGTCCATCAGAATGTTGGTGACATCACAGCTGGAGAGAAGAACATGGAGGGCAGGAGACGTCTACAGGAAAAACTGGATGAAATGACAAAATTAGCTGCTAAAGAGGAAGACAGTGAAGCTGAGTGCTTCAGTGATGTTATTGCTTTCAATGTACAACATGATGTTCAGTATTTTGCACAGCTCTGGGAGGGCAGCCCACCAATGGCTCCACCAAACCCCTCATACAGTGAAAATGTTCAGAAGTTAAAGAGAGACATTTTCAAAAATGCTACCAAGTCTCATAGTATGAAACTCTCAGAGTTTAAATCACGCATCAGTGATCTGTGGAAGGCTCTACTGAACGAGAACTTTGTTTTTAGCTTTAAAAGGACATTTTAGCTTTTAAGGGCAAAGGAGCAACAACCACAACACAGATGAGATCAGACATGCCAGAATTTAATGGTAACAGGTCACAGCTTGAGAAACACATCCTGAAATCTCTGACAGAGCAGGAGAACTTTAAGAAGTACATGGAGTACGTCCACCATCCCAAGAAACACTTTGAATAGTTTATTACAGAAAATGTTGATAAATACATCACTGATAATAACAGCGAGGTTCTGAATCTTCTCAAAGGAAATCTGAAACACAAAGAGCATAAAGTGATGAACGCTGTGAACATCACAACTGAAGAAGTGAAGAAGAGCAGTGGTGATGCAAACATGTGGCTGAGAAGTTTGAAGAATTCACTTACAGATGAGCTGAGCTTAAAAGAAATAACCTGCACTGGTCTGGAGGAAATTACAGATTTAGATTTTCTTCGGCAGGTTGTGTGTGAAGGTCTCACAAAGATGATGTCAGAACAACATAAAAGCTTCAACAGTGTAACCGACATCAACATGGAGAAGTTCAGGAAGAAACCTGATGAGATTCTGATTGAACATCTCTGTCAGTGCAGCTGGGCTCAGTGTCCATTCTGTAAAGCCATCTGCACCAACACAATGGAGAATCATGATGGAGATCACAGCGTCCCCTTCCACAGAGTAAATGGAATCAATGGAGGGTGCTACAGATATACAACAAATCTTAGGGCTGATATTTGCACAACTGCAGTAGAAAGTGATAGACGCTTCCACTCTCGTCATGATTCAGATGTGTCAGTACCCTACAAACAATACAGAACAGCAGGAGAAGAATTTGCTAAGTGGAGCATCACCCCTGATAATTCAGAGCTCCCATACTGGAAGTGGTTTGTGTGCAGATTTCAAACAGACCTGGAAAAGTACTATGGTGAAACATTTCAGGGAAATGGAGAGATTCCCACTGAATGGAGAAACTACACAAAAGAAGAAGCTATTGAGAGTTTGGATTAATACTTTTAATGAATTTTGTCCTTGCCATTTTATGCTATTCTTTAAAATTGAACAGCAAACAACTAAAAGAAAACCCTTAATTATACACCAGATACAAATTTAAGCTATTGTAGTGGCCACAACAGCAATGAACTCCTGAATAAATGTTATGTAATCTTAATGACTTTAAACTGATCAAACGAATTATCATGATGCCGCTGCTGTGTATGGCATGCCGTCTACCATGTCTGTCTAGTAGGCTTATTATTATTGTACTGTGTCTGTTTTTATTGTTGCTATGCTTCTACTAGTTTAGGAACGTCAGGAACTTTTTAATATCCAAGTTTTGATGGAAACGTTGTCTTCAGATGTTTTATGAGATTAAGCGATTGAGAGCTGTTAAATAGCAAGAGGGGAGTATGGTGAGACTAAACGTTTACAGAGAAATTATCACCATTTTACTGACTATTCATTGTTTTATGAAGACCTCGGTGGATTGTACTTGTTGTCCTGGACTGGCCAACCTTTTGTCATTGCAGGTGACCTCAAACCTCTGGATCTGAGGAATCTTTTCGCTCTGTGAAGCATCCTTTTACACCAGAGCCTGTTTCACTCGAAATGTTGGCTGAAATTCTTCAACATCTAAAGCCTACTTATTGTTGGATGAAAAGTATCCAGTTTCATTTATTTAAAGAGGTCTTTAAAGTTAAAGGCTCTAATATTCTTGCATTGATAAATCTATCACTTATCACACTGGCTGCTCTAAATCACGCTGTGGTACAGCCTCTTTTTTAAGAGGAAATTTCTAGATCCTTCAAATCTCTCTTACTACAGACTCAAATCTAAGTTTCATTTACTGGCTAAAGTTTCAGGTAATGTTGTTTTTATCACCCTTAGTTAGTGTCACCCTGTGTGGTTCAATTTAAGTATGCGGTTCGCCAAGGATCCACCTTGGGTCCAATCCTTTTCTCACTTTATATGCTGCTGTTAGGGTCTACCTGTATTAGGCATAAGGTCTCATTTCATTGTTATGCTGATGACACCCGTGTATACATCTTCTTGAGGTTCGAATCTGATTTTCAATTTTAATAATCAATTGAGCCTTTCCGACGAAAAACCGTACATGTGACATTTTTTGTAAAAATCACTTAGGCATGGTATGACATTGTTTGATGTTCTTTATTTAATATTAAGCCAGTCGCTACAACATATTCCGTTAATTAGGGTCGCCATTTAAATTTTAAATAGTGCTCACGTGGAAAAACCGTTTATCTCCGCTGCCAAATATGGACGGACAAGCAGTGGTACTAAGTGCGGCTGACGAAAATCGGTTAAATATAGGGAAAAAAAGAAAGCTGAAAATGAACACATGGAAAGACAAACAAAGAAAGATGCTACGCAATGCAGGAAAACCAAATATTAACATAAAGGGCGAAGAAAAACCAGGGAAAAATCCACCGAAAGACGTACAGTGTATCACAAAAGTGAGTACACCCCTCACATTTCTGCAGATATTTAAGTATATCTTTTCATGGGACAACACTGACAAAATGACCCTTTGACACAATGAAAAGTAGTCTGTGTGCAGCTTATATAACAGTATAAATTTATTCTTCCCTCAAAATAACTCAATATACAGCCATTAATGTCTAAACCACCGGCAACAAAAGTGAGTACACCCCTTAGTGAAAGTTCCTGAAGTGTCAATATTTTGTGTGGCCACCATTATTTCCCCGAACTGCCTTAACTCTCCTGGGTATGGAGTTTACCAGAGCTTCACAGGTTGCCACTGGAATGCTTTTCCACTCCTCCATGACGACATCACGGAGCTGGCGGATATTTGAGACTTTGCGCTCCTCCACCTTCCGCTTGAGGATGCCCCAAAGATGTTCTATTGGGTTTAGGTCTGGAGACATGCTTGGCCAGTCCATCACCTTTACCCTCAGCCTCTTCAATAAAGCAGTGGTCGTCTTAGAGGTGTGTTTGTGGTCATTATCATGCTGGAACACTGCCCTGCGACCCAGTTTCTGGAGGGAGGGGATCATGCTCTGCTTCAGTATTTCACAGAACATATTGGAGTTCATGTGTCCCTCAATGAAATGTAACTCCCCAACACCTGCTGCACTCATGCAGCCCCAGACCATGGCATTCCCACCACCATGCTTGACTGTAGGCATGACACACATATTTGTACTCCTCACCTGATTGCCGCCACACATGCTTGAGACCATCTGAACCAAACAAATTAATCTTGGTCTCATCAGACCATAGGACATGGTTCCAGTAATCCATGTCCTTTGTTGACATGTCTTCAGCAAACTGTTTGCGGGCTTTCTTGTGTAGAGACTTCAGAAGAGGCTTCCTTCTGGGGTGACAGCCATGCAGACCAATTTGATGTAGTGTGCGGCGTATGGTCTAAGCACTGACAGGCAGACCCCCCACCTTTTCAATCTCTGCAGCAATGCTGACAGCACTCCTGCGCCTATCTTTCAAAGACAGCAGTCGGATGTGACGCTGAGCACGTGCACTCAGCTTCTTTGGACGACCAACGCGAGGTCTGTTCTGAGTGGACCCTGCTCTTTTAAAACGCTGGATGATCTTGGCCACTGTGCTGCAGCTCAGTTTCAGGGTGTTGGCAATCTTCTTGTAGCCTTGGCCATCTTCATGTAGCGCAACAATTCGTCTTTTAAGATCCTCAGGGAGTTCTTTGCCATGAGGTGCCATGTTGGAACTTTCAGTGACCAGTATGAGAGAGTGTGAGAGCTGTACTACTAAATTGAACACACCTGCTCCCTATGCACACCTGAGACCTAGTAACACTAACGAGTCACATGACATTTTGGAGGGAAAATGACAAGCAGTGCTCAATTTGGACATTTAAGGGTGTAGTCTCTTAGGGGTGTACTCACTTTTGTTGCCGGTGGTTTAGACATTAATGGCTGTATATTGAGTTATTTTGAGGGAAGAATAAATTTACACTGTTATGTAAGCTGCACACAGACTACTTTTCATTGTGTCAAAGTGTCATTTTGTCAGTGTTGTCCCATGAAAAGATATACTTAAATATCTGCAGAAATGTGAGGGGTGTACTCACTTTTGTGATACACTGTAAGTGGAATAACCGTATAAGTACCTCATGAAGCTGAACGGCTAGACGCTAGCGATTTATTTACTCCACTTATAAAACTACACTCACGTGGCAACATTAATATAACGTTACATTGTGTTTACCCACAAACGATTAGCGTTTATCTGGATGTTACATGTTTCTAACTTTGTTGTAATGTATTATGCTCGCAAGGGCAAAGTGTGTGGAAGTGGCTGTAAGCGACAGTGTGTCAGACTCACTGATACACGCAAGTTACAACTTTTCACGCTGTTTTACTCCAGTACATATGAGAAGCAGCAAGCTTTGATTCTCTCGGGCATGGAACAGGTGAGCCATGTAATTGCAATCTTTAATCAATGCTGACAACTTTGCATATATTGTTACTCCGTTAATGTTGTACGTAGGCTGTAAAACAATGCTTAAGGAAATGAAAGTAAAGTAAACGTGAACAGTTACATTGTAAAAACTGTCTGGTTGTGTTGCTGTCCTAAAAAGAATACATGGCATATTGCATTTAAAAGATTCAGGTGATCCTCAAACTAGTTTAGAATATGTGTTTTTATAGTAGTAGTAAGTAAACCTTCAGTCTTCCCTGCTTAAAACAACTCAACTCAGATAAAAGCTTGGTACTGATCTGGTCAGTTGAAGTGTGCTGGCACACAGAAAATAGTGCAGTACATGGGATTTCAGGTCCAGGGATCAGACCCCAAACTGATCTAAGATTAAAATGACGTTTTACATAGTTTAATTTAAAAACAGTAATCATGCTATTAATGTAACATTAGTGCTGCCTGCATTCTAGCACCAAGTGAGGCGAAGACGCTCCAAGCAAAACAGTGAGCACAGAAAACATCAGAGTTTTTTCTATTATATTCAGCAAGCAGGGCAGAGACTAAATGTTTGCAAGACAACATTCATGTCAGTGTATCAGCTGACAAACAGTCGCTTACAGGTATGTTAGACTATATAAGCTTTATATTGTTAATTTAATGTTCCTATTAGTAACAATAGGAAATTATATAGATATTATGTTCCTAGTTTATTGTTTGGACAGGTTATTCAGGAAAAGTTGCACAAATGTGAGTTAGGGCAAAATGAAGGACTTGAGTCAGACCAGGCTACTGAGGCTAGGTTTCCTTTAGAAGATGGACGAGGCAAACATAAGAATAGGTAATGCACCTTTTACTTGTTATTGTGAGTGTTATAATAAGTGAGTGTATACATTGTAGTGTGCAAAAAACTGGCACAGATGCAAAAGTGGCAGTCGTAGGCTTGTGGTTAAGGAACGAGCCTTGCGACCTGAAGGTCCCCAGTTCGATTCCTGGTCCTGCCAATGATACAGCTTGGGGAAGGCACCTAACCCCTACTGCTCCCCCGGGCTCTGTGGACAGGCCTGCCCACCGCTCTGGGCATGTGTGCTCACTTCACTAGTGTATGTTTATATGTGTGTGTGTGTTTCACTGCACAGATGGGTTAAATGCTGAGGACAAATTCCTCTGTGTGTAAGCACTGTAAGCAAATAGATCACGTTCAATCACTTTAAAATACATAGGCTGGTGGTGGCTCCATAATGGTATGGGTTTGTTTAGCTGGCACCCTAGTACATCTACAAACATCTCTGACAGGTGAACAGTATATGTGTGCCTTTCTGATGAGTTACATCCGTTCATGTCCTGCATTCATTCATATGGGTCTGGCCTTTTCCTAAAAGGACAATGCGCCAACAAGCACATCTAGAATGGCAAATTATGGTTAGAGGAACACTCATCTGAGTTTGGGGTTTTGCCATTCCCACCTAAGGGATACCATGCAACGTGCTGTGGTGCAGAATTGTGGACCGTTCTGAAGAACGTATGGTGTGCGTTGCCTACAGACTATTTCCACAAGCTTGTGTAGTCCTTGCCCTGTGGGAGACCTCCCAAGTATTAGACTGGTGTACCAGTTTTTTTGCTACTTCAGTGTATACTGAGTTGCCAGGTTATTATGTACACCTTCCTTCTATGCTCTTTGGCCATTTTATCAGATATTATTTGAGTTGGGTTTAGCTCCACCAATAACAACTCACCTTGCTGATGTACAGTTATAGCATGCAGCCCATTTGTTAATGTGTAGCCATCATCAAGCCCTCCATCAGAAACATAGAAATTTAAAAAGATAATAAATGTTCTGTCTAAATGTTCTGCCATATTCAATTTTTTATGTCTTAGTTTTTCTCCAATTGCTAAACTCAGTAAGTAAATAGAAATGCTCTAAGATTTTCTGAAAATTGTCATGTCTCCTCTGTAGAAGAACATGTATTTTGGCCAGAAGTGTTCAAACTTATGCATACAACTAAAATTCTAAAATCATCCTGAACCTAATGCATGTGTATCATATTGACCTTTAGGCCACATCGGATACAGTCTGCAGTAAAACAAAGCAATGTACAAATTGTATAAAGAGAAGAATTCCTTGTCTCCAGCTAAATTCTGGCTGTATCGTGACATTTTCAAGCAGCAGAACCTTACATTTGGCCAACCCAGAAGTGACACATGTTCAAGATGTGATGCTTTTTTTATGAAATTGTCAACTGTATCATCCGAAGAGGAAAGGAAAAGAGTGCTAACTGAAAGTGAGCTGCACCATCGGAAAGCTGAGAAAGCCTACACCCAACTTCAGGCTGATACAGAGTGGGCTAAAGTAAACAGTAATTGCCATGTAATTTGTATTGATTTACAAGGTGTCATTTACACACCCAATCTGACCCATTCCAACATCTACTACCAGAGGCAGTTGGCAAATTACAACTTGTGTATTCAAGAACTTGGGACAGAAGAACCAGCAACCATGTGTGTGTGGCATGAGGGGATTGCACACAGAGGATCTGTTGAAGTTGCTAGCTGTGTTTATAAATGGGTTCAGACAAATTTTACTCAACTGCCCATATCCATGGAGCGCAAGCTTGTCGTATATAGCGACAGGTGTTGTGGCCAAAACAACAACTGGAGGATGCTTAATTTAATGTCAATGCTCATATCACGGCGTTACTTTACTCAGATTGAACAGAAGTTCATGGTCTCTGGTCATTCTTTTCTTCCATGTGATCGTGCTTTCTCCGCTTCACGTCGTGCCAAAACAACTTTCCCCGTGATAAAATCGCAGTAACGCACAGTCTCTCGTGGCTTATTGCTTTATTATATTAGCATACCCCTGTATACATGCCCACTATATTATATTTATTTATATTATATTTCTACTATTATATTACACTATTATAGTTTATATATTAGTATATATTAGTTTATACTATTACTGTAACTATAACTATGCCTATTACATTATGCAGCACCTTACAATCTTTACATGTACATACTACTGTCCACCACATAT
Organism: Trichomycterus rosablanca; assembly: GCF_030014385.1. Taxonomy (NCBI): domain Eukaryota; kingdom Metazoa; phylum Chordata; class Actinopteri; order Siluriformes; family Trichomycteridae; genus Trichomycterus; species Trichomycterus rosablanca. Next base: position 55,641,305 of record NC_085989.1, read on the forward strand.
TTGCATATTTGCACTGCTATTTACTTTTCTGCATACTTGCACTATTTTTATGATTATCAGTCCAATTTCTCTCCTGGTATTTATAGTTATATAGTGTTTCTGCTACGTTTATTTTAACTTTTTTTTTTTTTTTTTGCAATGTGGATTTGCTGTCTGTCTAACTATCTATTTAGTCTACTTATATTCATTTGCAATATGCATTTCAGCTGATGATCCTTGGAATGTGCATACCAGACAGAGCCATAGTCAGTATGAAGGGTGGAAGACATGGGTAGTCACTAAATCAAAACGAGGAGCTAGGCCTCAAGCACCAGTTTTCAGCAGACACTATCCCAGGGCATATGAGAGTTCATTGCCAATCAAGAATGAGAAGCACAAGGACCTCATGACAATGCTGGACTACTTACCAACTTCTGCTCGATCTTTTTATGAATCTCTGGAATGTGAATAATAATCAGATTGATCTAAATTTTACTTAATATTACATTGTTTAATATTAGTTATGTTTCATGGGGGTTTTAGTGGTGGTGTTTTATGTATTGTTTATGTAATGTAAAAATCCTAAATTAAATATAGGTTATACAGAGTTCTATTAAAAACTGTATATGCATTCTATGTCATATATAAAAGATTAACAGTTAATTAAATGCAAAGAATCAAAATAAAGGTTAGAACTAATATATTTGTTAATGTCACATATACTGTTTTTCCATTAATTGATTTTGGCAGTGGAGATAAACTGTTCTTTCACATTCTATAAAATAAAACCAATAATATAAAGCATTATTATAAGTGTTATTTCTAATCACCTTCATGAATGAATAAATGAATAAAAGTCTGCATAAAGCACATTTGAGTTTTTTAATGTAAAAAAAGTTGTCCACAGAAAAAAAAAATAAAAAAATTGATTTCTCCCAAACAGGACAAATGGTTGATATATGGTTTTTCGTTGGAAGGGCTCAATTGACTGCTTACATGATATAAAGTTGTATTAACTTTCTAAGCTCAAATGAAGAAAAATTGAACCAATTATATTTATTTATTTATTTATTTATTAGGATTTTAACGTCATGTTTTACACTCTTTGGTTACATTCATGACAGACACACGGTAGTTAATCATTACACAAGGTTCATCACTTCACAAGTTTATATCGAACACAGTCATGGACAATTTAGTGTCTCCAATTCACCTCACTTGCATGTCTTTGGACTGTGGGAGGAAACCGGAGCACCCGGAGTAAACCCACGCAGGCACGGGGAGAACATGCAAACTCCACACAGAAAGGACCCGGACCGCCCCACCTGGGGATCGAACCCAGGACCTTCTTGCTGTGTGGCGACAGTGCTACCCACTAAGCCACCGTGCCGCCCGAACCAATTATACTTCTGATCTTTTGAACAAAGTAAAGAGATTCTCTTGACCCTTTAGTGTGCTATAATAGATCATGTATTAAGAAGGTGTGAGTAGGTGTGAGTTCATTCTTTTAAGTTTGATAAGCAGATTTTTTTTGTCAGCTTCTTTCTTTCTTTCAGTTAAGAATTTTAGCCAAGATAAAGACTTATTTGTGTTTTAAGTATTTAAAAATGGTCATCCATGATTTTATTACTTCTCAGTTAGAAAACTCTTTGAATGTGGCTGTAGACTAATTGTCTCTCCATCGGTTGCAACTGGTGCAAAAAGCAGCAGCCTGTCATTTAACTGGGAAGAGGAAACAATATGCCTGTCTTGGCATCCCTTCACTGGCTTCCAGTGAAATTTGGGATTGATTTTAAGATAATGTTAATTTCTAAGGCCTTAAATAGGATGGCACCATCATACCTTGCAGAACCTCTACAATTTTATATTCATATTCAACTGAAAGCCCCTACATCTTGAAATCTAACACTTTTGGAAACACCAAGGTCTAAGATCAAGAGTAGAGGTGATCGAGCCTTTGCAGTAACTGCTCTGATTTTATGGAATAACTTGCCTTTCCAGATCAGGCCTGCACAATTGCTGGGTGTTTTTAAGTCAATGCTGAAGACACGACAAGATCTTTTTATTTTGGCATTTAATAGTTAAGTGGTGTAATGATATGATTGTAATGAATATTGTTGTAATACATAGTATTCTTTGATAAATCAGGCTTTTGTATGATTGTTTTTTATCTATATTCTATATAGTTTTACGGGGAATAATACATTGATGTTGTACAGCAATTTGGTCAAACATGGTTGTGTTTTAAGATGCTATAGAAATAAATCTTGCCTTGCCTAATCAATGTACTTACACTTCAGTTCAAAAAGTATTCAGACGCCTTGACATTCCTAGCAAACTCTTTAGCAAATAAGGAGATGCAAAGTCTTTTCCTGTGGTTAGCCTCGCTAGTTTCAAAAATGTTATTGTTATACACATGTGCTTAGGTGATCACAAATTATTAATCATTTTCTAATAGTTAGAATAACAGTATTAATTCAATAATAGTGCTTACTTGAGAATTATGATAATTCATTAAGTAATTATTTATTATAGTGAACTGAATAGTAATAATATTTAATAAAAAGTCATAATAGCAAAAATGGTAACTGTATGATTGCATTAATTTAAAAATATGAATCTTTTGTGTTAATGTAATAATTGTAATATAATATTGATTTTTTGATTACGTAACATTTTTGATTAAAATACAGTAGCATCTTTTTCATGACCATGCATCTTCTGACAAGAAATGAAATTACTCACTGCATTATTTAGGGTTACAATAATTGTTGTTGCACACACTGTAAAAAATACTACCCTAAACCTACTCAATACAATTAAGACAACAGATTACAAAAAATACTGTTAAGTAAATATTACTATGCCTAATTTTGAACAGTAATCAATTATTACTTTTAATTGATGCATTTAACTTGGGTAGAGGTTATAAAATATATTAAATAATCAATTTAAATCTATGCACAAGTATTGAGAAGATTCAAAGTGCAAACTAGAAATAGTACTAATAAAATTGAGTTGACTATAAAAGACACAATTAGCCGTATTTACTCAGTAAAATTAAGACAACAGAACAATCATATTAATGATATATGACATATTACATAGCTGTAAATGAGAAACATGAAAAAGAACCCGTTCATAGGTATGTCAGGAGCACCAGCTTTTTTTTTAAATTTTCTGTTGTTTTCTTTCTGGTGTGTATGTGTTCATGTTGCTCCGCTTATGGAAGCTTTGGCGTCATCTGGTGGCACTGAAGGAGTTCTGCCCTGGTTTAACCTGAATATTCCAACCCTTCACCTCATCACTGAACATTTAAAAGATTCTAGTTTCTCTCCACTCCTTACCAGAGCATCTGTTAATGTCACTCCTAACAGTAATCAGTGTTCTTTGCTGCACCTCCCACGTTATTCCCGCTTTGAGTCTTTTGGTTTTGTTGTTTTTAATAAACCTGTTAAATCTACCTTTGAGTTCTTTATGTGGTGTTCGTCTTGTGGTTCCAAGAAACCTTTTATTATAAAAAAAATCCTCTTAATACAAGACTTTACTTTTAATTTAAATTACTTTAAAATTTTTACAATTTAATATATTTTCGATCATTTACAACCCAAAAAAAAAAAAAAAAAAAAAAAGTTGAAAATTCAAATTAAAAAATGCAGTGTTTCTTACATTTACTTGACTTATGTTGCATTGCGGACAGTATGAACCCTAGTATTTCAGGTTTTGTCTGCTCAGTTTAATTTAATTTGTAAAAAAAAAAAAAACATCAGTTCCTAAAAAAGTTGAAAATCATCCCCTCAGTAACAATTTTAATGTCCTTTGATGTGTCACCTGCCAAAGCTCCTACATTACTGCTGCCATAATAATATTAATTATTTTATGATGGTGTCATTTAATAAGTGTTAATTTAATCATTGTAATATATTATTGATTGTTGATTACATCACACGATTATTGAAATAGTTTATTTAAAAATAAAACATGCACAGTTTCTTCTCTTACACAAAATGTAGTCAAACACATAGGACTTACTAAGTGTCTGATTTTCACTGTAGCTATGTGTTAAAGGAGGCATGCAATACCCACTTTTTTTTTTTAGCCTACCCTTGGAACAGGGGAAAGGCTAGACCCTGGGCCTGCTGGGGAGTCCTGAGCTACTATTAAAGAGACACAACATACAGTGGGTCCATTCTCAATAGAGCACGTGTTACATCTACTTCTAAGTCTGCCATTGATATACCACACCCCCATGTCCTTCAGACCACTTCAATCTGGCCACTGCTTCTCAGCCCCACAGCGACCCAGTACTGCTACAGCCCTGGTCATCAGCACTGGTTTCACTCTGGTATTGGCACTTTTCTTCTTTACACTTGCCAGTATACGTTTGGATGCACTGGTGCCATTGGGGCACCTTTCGGGTGTCAGTGCTGTTGGGAATAAAGTTCTGGTCAGGCTCAGTTAATTGCTAAAATCTCCAATTAACACTTACGAACATTATAATCATATTACTATTTACAAAGCAATCAAGTTCCAGTGGGAGTGGTATTACAACGCCAACGCCACAGTATAAAATTAACTGATTAAAAAAAGCTTGATTTATACTAAGTTTATTTTTGCATAATAGAATTATTGCATTTATTAATTCATGTAATAATAGTTATCTATTATAAATAGATGTAATTTAATAATAAAGATTATTTAATGATAGTGAGGAAGCTCAGTGTTGAAAGCTTCTAATACACGTGAATGTATGAATGCTAGAGCACCGTTAACCTCAGTGTTTCCTTACACTTTGTAAATCCAGCTCGTTTCTCTGCTGTCACGTGATTTCAGAGAATAACTGTCCTGCTGTGTCATCGTTTAATAGCATTTAATTAAAGTGAGTGATAACTGTGAAAGCGCGTAGCCGGTGTTTCTGTGTCTTACTTTCACTTTGTAACTCCAGCTCCCCCTCCAGCATTGGGTCTCTGCGGTCACGTGGTTTCAGGGCACGCCTGTCCTGCGGTCTTATTATATAAATCCTGTTTGGCTTCTTTGGATTTCAATGCAACACAGAGAGGCTTCAGTGTTCAGGTAAGATGTTATCTATAATAAACTATATACAGGGTGTGTATTGTATTATACTGATACTTTCTGTTGACACCACTGTATCTGATTATAAAGAAGAATCCAATAACCAAAAAATAGCATTGCAATTACAATATAACATAATATGCTTATACATGCATGCTTAATCTTTATAATAGTAAGAAAAATAATGGTAATTTAATAATAGTGCTCACTTGAAAATTATATTTTAAAAGTTTAAATGTAATAGTAACATTTAATTATACTATCGATGTAATAATATTACTAGTTTCATGATTGTATCATTTAAGTGTTAATTTATTGTAATATATACTTTTATTTGAAATAAATGTAAAATTAACAGGCACAATTTCCCTTCTTACTTAAATGTAGTGAAATGTTACTGTAAATGTGTGTTTGTTTGTTTTTTGCTTATTTTGAAGTTTGCAGACAAATTGAATCGTTTTCTTATTAAATCTTTTCCCTCTTATGCAAAATGAGGCAGTGTGAAAAAAGCACTGCTGTAGACTATATACACTGAGATTATAAACCTATTTTTTACAAACAACATAAGATCACAAATGTGTATTAGCAGGAATTATTGAAAAAAATAGTGCTGTTCAACAAACTCTCATGTTAAATTATAAAAATAAAAGACTGTTACAAGAAAACCATGGAGACTTGATATCTATTTTCTACCAGTTAATCGTAACTAAAGATCAAATGAAAAAAAAAAAAAAAACTACACGAGGTTTTCAGAACTACCTGGTACATTTATCCCCTAATTTCTCCTCTCATTGCCTTAACCACATCCAACCTACCACAAACACCTTTTACCTTTTCTTCAAACTAAGCAAATTATTATTTTTACTAGAAGATCTGGGAATCGAACACAAGACCTTCTTTCTGTGAGGCAACAGTGCTACCCAGCAAGCCACTGTGTCACCGTAAAAGTAAGCAATTTATCATAATAATTAAACAGACACATACATCATAAAATACTTGTGGATCTATTAGGAATTATTGATAAATACTCACAATATATGTAAAATATGAGACTTTCCAAGCTGTTTATTTTAAAGTGCAGTAATCTTCATTATGATACAGGTGATTCAGTCCTTTTTACTTCTTGCAAGTTGTGATGCTCACTATACTTATCTACTATCTTATATACTGTATACTATCACTATACAGGGAAGCTGTAGTCTAGTGGATAAGGTACTGGACTAGTAATCATACGGTTGCTGGTTCAAGCCCTACCACTGCCAGGTTGCTGCTGATGGACCCTTGAGCAAGGCTTCTAAGCCTCAATTGCTCAGTCTGTATACTGTAACTGTAATGTAAGTCGCTTTGGATAAAGGCGTCTGCTAAATGCTAAAATTGTAAATGTACACTTAATCACTCAAAATGACAGTGAAACCATGTATGTAGAGGTTTTTTTTTTTTGGAAACTTTATTAAAAATCAAAAACTAAAATCTCTTCAAGAGGTTGTTCATATTGTGGCGCCGGCAAGTACAGAGGGAGGGGCGTCGGGGCCGCCAGACGGTTATTTTAAGACATTCATTCATACACATAGACATTCATACAACAGACAGACATAGAGCTGTTTATCCAGCCCTTACCGCTGCCACCCCATCCCCAACACTGGGCTACACGGCTATGGTAAGTCAGGATACCACGGCTGCAAGTCCTTCTGGGTAAAGCCGGTTCCGGGCCCCCCAGTGGCGGACGCTACACAGCCCCCTCCCCAAAGGTCAACCGTCCCGGTGCCCTACTCACCAGCGTTCACTGGGAGGCTCTATGTCCGCACCACACCCCATTACACTGCCGAGCCGCCGTTTCCACCCACTGCTGAACCTGGCCTACTGGAACACCACACTGATCCGATCAGTGGGCAGGGCACAGGAAGACGAGCACCGTCTTCTCAGCCGCCAGTAACACATGCCCTTGCAGCAACACCTGGGCTAGCGCACTCACACAGATCTGGCATATTGGCCCACCAAACCATCAGAGCCACCCAAACACCACGATCCCACTTCTGACACCAATGTGGCGCCGGCAAGTACGAAGGGAGGGGCGTCAGGGCCGCCAGACGGTTATTTTAAGACATTCATTCATACACATAGACATTCACACAACAGACAGACAAACATGTTTATCCAGCCCTTACCGTAGCCAACCCATCCCCAACACTGGGCTACACGGCTACGGTAAGTCTGGATACCACGGCCGCAAGTCCTTCTGGGTAAAGCCGGTTCCGGCCCCCCAGTGGCGGACGCTACAATATAATGTTCATATAATTTTGATGAGATTACTCTGAGAAGCAGATTGCTCTTTAAAAGCCGTATCATAAATACCTTAATAGTATAGTATTTTCTTAATAGTGTAGGATAGGTAGTGGCCTCTTACCCACAAAGCCCCATCATCCACATAGATATGCTTTTCTTACATTTTATTCAACTTGAAAAAAAAGATGTCGTTAATCATACAACCTTATGGAGTTTTATTCTGCACCGATGACTTTACCTTAATACGTAGCCGTCTTTTAAATACATGTCGTATGTTTTTTTCCACATCAAAGAACACAGCTATCATTCATTCATTTGTGGTCTGTGCTGTGCTTTGCTGATGTCTGATTTTAAGCACAACATACACTATATATTAAGTATTCACTCACCCATCCAAATAATTGAATTCAGGTGTTCTAATCACTTCCATGACCACAGGTGTATAAAACCAAGCATCTAAGCATGCAGACTGCTTCTACACACATTAGTGAAAGAATGGGTCGCTCTCAGGAGCTCAGTGAATTCCAGCGTAGTACCGTTATGCCACCTGTGCAACAAGTCCAGTCGTGAAATTTCCTCACTACTAAATATTCCACAGTCAACTGTCAGTGGTATTATAACAAACTGGAAGCGATTGGGAACGACAGCAACTCAGCCACGAAGTGTTAGGCCACAGAAAATAACAGAGCGGGGTCAGCGGATGCTGAGGCAATCACTACAGACCTCCAAACTTCATGTGGCCTTCAGATTAGCTCAAGAACAGTGTGTAGAGCTTCATGGAATGGGTTTCCATGGCCGAGCGGCTGCATCCAAATCTTACATCACCAAGCACAATGCAAAGCATCAGATGCAGTGCTGTAATGCACGCTGCCACTAGACTCTAGAGCAGTGGAGACGTGTTCTCTGGAGTGACGAATCACGCTTCTCTGTCTGCCGATCCGATGGACGAGTCTGGGTTTGGCGGTTGCCAGGAGAACGGTACTCGTCTGACTGCATTGTGCCGAGTGTAAAGTGTGGTGGAGGGGGGATTATGGTGTGGGGGTGTTTTTCAGGAGTTGGGCTCGGCCCCTTAGTTCCAGTGAAAGGAACTCTTAATGCTTTAGCAAACCAAGAGATTTTGGACAATTTCATGCTCCCAAATTTGTGGGAACAGTTTGGGGATGGCCCCTTCCTGTTCCAACATGACTGCGCTCCAGTGCACAAAGCACAAGCTCCATAAAGACGTGGATGAGCCAGTTTGATGTGGAAGAACTTGAATGGCCTGACTTCCAGGCCTTCTTGTCCAACATCAGTGTCTGACATCGCAAATGCGCTTGTGGAAGAATGGTCAAAAATTCCCATAAACACACTCCTAAACCTTGTGGAAAGCCTTCCCAGAAGAGTTGAAGCTGCTATAGCTGCAAAGGGTGGGTTGACATCATATTAAACCATATGGATTAAGAATGGGAGTCACTCAAATTCATATGCGTGTGAAGGCAGACGAGCGAATAGTTTTGGCAATATATGCTTTTTCTGTCAGCATTTTATAGCATACTTTATCTTTTCCAGGTGTGATCTGGTGAGCACTGGCATTTGCTATTCTCCGCTTGAACATATTTAAAGGTAAGTCTAACAGCTAAATCTTGTCTAACATTTTCAAATAGTTCATCAAGATTCTTTTCATCCTTTATTTGGTCTTCTCTGTTACATTATCTAAGATATAAACTTAAAATTTTACCTACTGCCATTTTGTCCCCACTGTTGACCACTGGTAATTTCTTCTGATTCCCCCCATCCACCCTATCATGTCCCATACATATCTCATATGTCCTCATTGTGTGTGTCTTTGTGTTTTCCTTGTTCTGCTCACTATTGCCTTTTATATTTTATCAAAGTATTGTTTTATAACTTGTCTGAATGCTTCATTGCTGGCTTTTATAGCTTTACAACGGTAGCTATTGCACTTTGGCATATATTTTTTATAAACCCAGTCACTTTTCTTTTAGGGATTGTTGTCTCATTAATTTGTTTGTCTTTAACTTGTTAAGTGCTGCTACTGTGTTATACCTGCTAATATATTGTCTTAGTTCCCCATTATTAATACATATTACACAGTGACCATCAAGCCATATGTGTCTGTACTATTACTCTCCCATAGTGTATTATGTGATTTTAAATCCCCACAACGGTCCCACAACTTCATCCAATATATTCTGACTCAGCCTTCCACATAAACTGCTCTGTTTATACTTAAACATCAGTTACATCAATTTATTTACTTACATTTATCACTTTATAACTCATCTCAACTCCATTGCCTTTACAAGATTCCCTATGTCTTTCAACTGAGAAAAAAATCCCTTCATATTAAAATCTAACTCTGGTTTTAAATTTTCTGTGTGCAGATTAAGTTTCTCTTCCCAGATTATGTATATACTTTTTAAACTCTTCACCGTTTGCTGCTAAAGTTCTAGCATTTTACTGTAATATAATTGGTATTATTTAGAGGAGGAACCAGCCCAAGTCTAAAACATTTGCTGCATCTTATGTACCTGTATTTTTGTTTCTAGTCTCATAATCTAGTCTTGGCACTTGCGTGATTCCTGATACCTTCTTTACTGCGTCTTTGAGTAATTTTGGTCCGTAGCACCAGAGCCGCTTTCTTACTAACTTCGCACCCACGGTAAGCTAAGTTATTTCCTCACTCCACAGTTAAAACATTTCAGTTTTGCCCCATTTGCACATTTGCCATATTCATGTTCAACATTAATCACAAATCTCTCAATCTTGTGATCAATCCCTGAATGAAACCCCTTCTTGCAAAATGTTAACAACTACCTTACAATCCTTTCTTATTCACACTGTGAAAGTTGCTCCCTTTGTCATTACAGATTCTCTCTGATTTGTTATTTTATTTTTTTTGCTTGTTTCCTGCTTCATCTATTTTTAAACTCTTGCCACCTTCTTGCATCTCTCCCAACTTACTTTCCCAACTCCTTCCCAACACCCTGTACAAGTTCATGTAGGAGGATGCCTTACCACCACACTCAGTACTATGATACCATCATACTAACACCACACACACTAACATGACACATCAATACAACCCCAAATCAAAAAAAGTTGGAACAGTATGGAATGCAAAAAATAAAATGCAAATAATAAAAAAACTTTTTACATTGACTTTGACTTTTATTTGATGTCAGACAGGATGAACTTGAGATATTTCATCTTTTATCTGCTCAACTTCATTTAATGTATTAATAAAAATCCATTCCTGCATTTCAGGCCTGCAACACATTCCAAAAAAGCTGGGACAGTAAAGCATTTATCACTTTCTATGTTGCCATTCCTTTTCACCACACTTAAAAGTAATTTTGGCACCGAGTAGACCAAGTGATTTAGTGTTTCAGCTTTTATTTTGTCTTGTTCTTCCTGCAAACACATCTTAAGATGTGCAACAGTACGGGGTCATTGTTGTCGCATTTTTTTATTTCAAAATTCTCCACATGTTGTCTGTTGGGGACAGGTCAGGACTGCAGGCAGGCCAGTCCAGTTATTTTACAGCCATGCCTTTGTAATGTGTGCAGCAGGTAGTTTTGCATTGTCTTGTTGAAAAATGCTAGACTTCTCTGGAAAAGACAACTTGAAGGCTCCATGTTGCTCTCAGATCTCAGTGTACTTTTCTGCATTAATGCTGCATCACAGAAGTGTAAGCGACCTTTACCAAGGGCACTGACACACCCCCATACCATCACAGACCCTGATACTGACACACCTTCATACCATGACAGGCCCTGGATTTGGGGCTTGTTGCTGATAACAGTCTAGATGGTCCTTTTCATCTTTGGTTTGGAGCACACAGCATCCCTTTTTTTTCCAAATGGGTATGTTGATTCCTACAATCACAATACACGTTTCCACTGTGAGAGGGTCAGCTTAAGCTTGCGTTCTTGGCCTTTAGGCACTGAAATTCCTCCCAATTCCTTGAACCGTTTAATGATATTCTGCACTGTAGAGGGAGAAATTTGCAAATCCCTTCCAATCCTTCTTTGAGGTTCATTATTTTTAAACATTTCAATAATATTCTTATGCATTTGTTGACAAACTGGAGATCTTTTGATCATCTTTGCTCATCAAAGACTCTCAGCCTTCCCTGGATGCTGCTTTTGTACCAAACCATAATAACAATCACCTGTTTGGAATCACATCATTATTTAGTTTTTGTACCTCATTAATATCCTTAACTTTTTATGGAATGTGTTGCAGGCCTGAAATGCAGGAATGGATGTTTCTTAATAAATAAATCTAAGTTAAGCAGACAAAACATGAAGTATCTCAGTTTCATCCTGTCTGCAGTCAAATAAAAGTAAAAGTAATTGTAAGAAACTCTGTGTTTTCTGTCATTTCTCATACTGTCCCAACTTTTTCTGATTTGGGGTGGTATATACAGTATTATTACCAAGCAAGCAGAATACTATAAATGAAACATAAAGCACACAATTGACCAGAACAGTACTAATCTATGCAACACATAGCAACAATCAACCATCTCAACAAAAAGCTATTTCAATCATTATCCTGCCACCTCTTAAACTGGAAAGCCCATACAGTTTTGGCAGGATCTTAACTGGTTAGGAAAAATCCTGGGCAGCACATCTGCTCCACAGGTAAACTTCAGCTAAGCTGAAGGTTGCCCCTTCTTTTATACCAAAACTGTGAGTATGCATAAGCATTTTCGTGCAGGCACTACAGAGGTGCTGGCCATGCACCACCTCTCCCACCCACACAAAACACTTCAAAATTGACTGCAATCAAATAGGTGGCCACTAGCCCAGGCTGTAGCAGTCACTCAAGTATACAAGAACAAGTTTTATAAGTAACATATGTGCCAATGTGTAAAAAAAACAGGTTTCATAAGTGAGTCAGGATGACCCTGACCATTCAAGTAAGCTTTACTTTTTTTTTTATTTATTTACTATGATCTAAATGTTTACACTTGTATTATAGGAAAAAAATGGAGCTTGGAGTAGAAGAACCTGGATCAAAATGTGAAGAAAAGAAAAAACTAAAAGAACTTTTAACTAGACTTCATCTTCTGGAAAAGCAGAAACTAAAAATGAAAACTTCTGATGCTCTTCAACTAACAGCTCATTCATTACAGTGTCAAGAACCTTGTGAAGAAAAAGATCTGGTTCAAATGTTCCTACAAAGATTGTTGATGATGGACTACAGAGCAAGATACATCACCACCAAAGAAGAAGCCCCTGCTTTAGACCCTTCTTTTTCAGAGACAGATGAGGACGAAATTGATGAATTTGATGAGCTATTTGGCAAAAAAAGTGCATCTTTTGATGGTAAAACTGTAAAAACTCCTATCCATCCCATGGATCTTCAGATGGCGGTGTTCCACTGCTCAGACAGTTTTCTGAAGCAACTAATAGTGACTAAACTCTCTCAGTGTCGGTACGCTCTGCCTCTACTGGTGCCAAATCCATTTACTGGAAAGGTCGAGTTTCCTCTGTGGACCTTTCGGCAAATTATTAAAAGTTGGAAAACCACTGACGCTTCAGGTATCAAGATCAGTAAAACCCAGCATGTTTATGAAACAGAATCTCCAATGGTGGCGTTCTTCAGGTTAGGAGACGTGTCCTTTTCCAAGTCTCAGCTGATGAACAGCTTGATCAGTAAGAAGCATGATACATTCTTCCACAGACACTGTCGTGGCAGCATTAAAAACCGTCCACTGATGGATGGAGTTGTGGAGATTGCTTGGTACTGTCCATCTGGAAAAGAAACTGATCGTTTTACTGACTGTGTTGCTTTCTGTAATCTACATGGTGATGCAGAAACCAGTAAAGAACAACTGGATATTCTGACTGAAATGTCATCTGTAAATGTTGTTCTTTTATCTGATCCTAAAAATAAAAGAAATAAGGAGATGATACAGAAGTTTCTAAAAGACCCCAAACCACTCATCTGTCTCCTTTCTGAGGATGAATCAGGTGTCACAAAGACTAAGAATGGAAAATACAGAATTGGTCTGAAAGACAGAAATCAGTCAGACGTATCTGAGAACCTCAGAACAACCATCACAGACTGTCTGTCCAAGTCATCTTCAGTTTTTAAACTTGATAATTTACACAAAAACAATGAGATCACCATAGATGAAGATTATCCTGAATGCAGGAAAGGAAAAGAAGCTGCACTAAAGATAACAAAACAGCTGGAGGGGAAGGAAATATCCACATTAAAGGAAACACACCTGCCCTGTCAAGGGAAGCTCTGGCATGAGTGGTGTCAGATAAACAAAGACTCACATCGACTTCAAGGAAACAATTTAGAAATGCAAAAGAGTGAAAAACAAACACAAATGAAACAAATCCGTGAACACCAACAAGAAATTGGACAGTCAGGCTTTATGAAAAAAATTGTTTCCTCACTTAATTCTCTATCAGGAAATGAAAAATCATTTTTTATTAAATGGCTTGAGATTCTAATGGATAAACAAACCTCAGATGATCTTTCAGATCTTCATCACAAGTACAATGAAACATGGACAAGGGTTTTAGACCTAAAAAAGAAACATGACACTTCTGAAAGAGAAAAGATGAAGACTGAGCAAGCAGAACTTGAACAAATATCTGTAAAACTTAATGCAGCAACATTTGGTCTGGAACACATCTTCAGAGAGATGGGTCAGATATACGAGTCATTTATGTCCAAACAACTTAGTAACAAAAGATCTGAAGAAGAAAGCATCTCCGATCTCCCCAAACTTGCTGCAGAACTCATAAAATCTGGTCTCCCAATGGAGCTGATGGATGGTGATGCTTCTCATGTTCCTCTGATTTGGGTTTCAGCAGTTCTAGATGAACTCATAAAGAAACTGGGAGACCAGAGAGTCTTTGTGCTGTCAGTTCTTGGGATTCAGAGCACAGGAAAATCCACCATGCTGAATGCCATGTTTGGACTCCAGTTTGCTGTCAGTGCTGGAAGGTGCACCCGAGGAGCCTTCATGCAGCTGGTCAGAGTATCAGATGAGATAAAGGAGCAGCTGAAGTTTGACTATGTTCTTATTGTAGATACTGAAGGGCTTAGAGCGCCTGAACTTGCAGGAAAATCCACTTACCATCATGATAATGAACTTGCAACATTTGTTGTAGGTCTTGGAAATCTGACTTTGATCAACATATTTGGTGAGAACCCTGCTGAGATGCACGAGATTCTTCAGATTGTTGTTCAGGCCTTCCTGAGAATGAAGAGGGTCAAACTTAATCCAAGCTGTATGTTTGTCCATCAGAATGTTGGTGACATCACTGCTGGAGAGAAGAACATGGAGGGCAGGAGACGTCTACAGGAAAAACTGGATGAAATGACAAAATTAGCTGCTAAAGAGGAAGACAGTGAAGCTGAGTGCTTCAGTGATGTTATTGCTTTCAATGTACAAGATGATGTTCAGTATTTTGCACAGCTCTGGGAGGGCAGCCCACCAATGGCTCCACCAAACCCCTCATACAGTGAAAATGTTCAGAAGCTAAAGAGAGCTATTTTCACAAATGCTACCAAGTCTCATAGTATGAAACTCTCAGAGTTTAAATCCCGCATCAGTGATCTGTGGAAGGCTCTACTGAACGAGAACTTTGTTTTTAGCTTTAAAAACACATTGGAGATTGCAGTCTACAGGAAACTAGAAACTGAGTTTGGAAAATGGACCTGGTCCCTCAGAAGTGCCATGTTAGAACATGAAGAAAAACTGCACAACACAATTAAAAACAAAAAACTGCTAAAGATTAAGGACAAAGACCTTTATGCTCACATGAAAAAGACCAAAGAAGAAGTGGAGAAATCAATGAAGTGTTACTTTGAAAAGGACAAGGACAAAGACATTTTAATTCAGTGGAAAGTGAGATGTGAACAGAGAATTAAACAACTTCTTAAAGATCTTGTCAAAAATGCAAAAACAAACCTGAATAATTTACTTCAACAGCAAAAAGCTCGAGAAACGTTTGATCACAAAAAGACAGAGTATGATGAAAAGCTCTTCAATGTGAGTAAAGCACTTGCTCTACAACTAAAAAGCACAGAAACTGATGAACAAGTCCTCAGACAGGAATTTGATGAAGTGTGGAACCAATGGGTCACTGAACTGACACAAGACACTCCTTCAGAAAAACCTCTTTATATTTGGGAGGATGTGATACAGATTCTATCTGAAGGTAATGAACAAGCTGCTGTGTTTGAGCGAATATCTCAGGAGGATTACACAAAGATACACAGACTGGGAGATTATTCATGTTATATTTTAAAGAAATCAATAGTAGAGAAAACTGTTGATAAAGTTAAGTCTGTATTTACACAAGATGAAATGAGTTCTTTTGAAGTCCAGGAGTCAGTGAGGAGCCTAATCAACAATGTCATCCAAGAATCTGATGATTTAGTCAAGAAGATCTGCAGCAAAATTACAGGACAGGGGTACAAAAACAGCTACATTCAGGAAATAAGTGACCAGGTCAAAAACAGAGTTGAGCAATATCAGAGTGAGAACAAGAAAATAAAGCTGAAGAAGGAATTCACTCTGGATCTCTGTCTTCATGTGTGTCACCTTGCAGATTCCAAATTCACAAAGATCCACCAACAGTTCAGAGATGAAAATGATGTAAAATTTTACCTGGAAAAGCAGAAACCACAATATTACAGCATCTTCCAGAACTACTGCAGAGGAGCAACAACCACATCAGTATTTGGTGAACTTGTCTACAACAATCTTGTACCAGCCATCCTGGAAGCTGTCTACAATAAAACTGCTATTGATCTGTCAACACAGATGAGATCAGACATGCCAGAGTTTAATGGTAACAGGTCACAGCTTGAGAAACACATCCTGAAATCTCTGGCAGAGCAGGAGAACTTTGAGAAGTACATGGAGTACGTCCACCATCCCAAGAAACACTTTGAACAGTTTATTACAGAAAATGTTGATAAATACATCACTGAAAATAACAGCAAGGTTCTGAATCTTCTCAAAGGAAACCTGAAACACAAAGAGCAGAAAGTGATGAACGCTGTGAACATTGCAACTGAAGAAGTGAAGAACAGCTGTGGTGATGCAAACATGTGGATGAGAAGTTTGAACAATTCACTTACAGATGAGCTGAGCTTAAAAGAAATAACCTGCACTGATCTGGAGGAAATTACAGATTTATATTTTCTTCGGCAGGTTGTATGTGAAGGTCTCACAAAGATGATGTCAGAACAACATAAAAGCTTCAACAGTGTAACAGACATCAACATGGAGAAGTTCAGGAAGAAACCTGATGAGATTCTGATTGAACATCTCTGTCAGTGCTGCTGGGTTCAGTGTCCATTCTGTAAAGCCATCTGCACCAACACAATAGAGAATCATGATGGAGATCACAGTGTCCCCTTCCACAGAGTAAATGGAATCACAGGATGGTACTACAGATATACAACAAATCTCTGTGCTGATATTTGTACAACTTTAGTACAAAGTGATAAACAGTTTTACCCCCGTCATGATAGATATGATTTATTACATTACAAAATCTACAGAACAGCAGGAGGAGAATATGCTAAGTGGAGCATCACCCCTGATAATTCAGAGCTCCCATACTGGAAGTGGTTTGTGTGCAGATTCCAAACAGTTCTGGAAAAGCATTATGGTAAAACATTCCAGGGCTATGGAGAGATTCCCACTAGATGGAGAAACTGCACAAAAAAAGAAGCTATTGAGAGTTTGAATGAATACATCTGAAGAAGTACACACACAAACACTATACACACACACATATCTATTTAACATCTAATAACTGTTAATTAAAATGTTTGTGCGTTTTTTTAAGTAGTACCCTGATTGGGGAATATGCATCATTACAGGTGGGGCTGGTAATCTCCATTTAAACAGCGTACTGAAAGAACTGGATAACTTAGAAAGCCAGCTTGAAGCAATAGCTCTGAATTTTGAACAATTCTTAACTCTGGATGGGCAATTCTCACCACAGCCCACCTGTGGACATGCCCCTGACATACATATAAATGTTTTAGTGTCCTTAGTGATTTAAAAATGTTCTTTTTAAATAAGTGATAGTTATTTTAAGTGATTTCAGCATTATAAGGTTCATAGATTAGTAGGATGTGCATGAATTTGTTTTTGTTTTTCTTCTTAATGATTGTAATAATGATTGTGGTTTTAAATGTAAGTCCATGTTACAGTAATTAAATGTCAATATTTCAATGATTACAGCAGTTTCATTTTAGTACATTTCTGCAGAAACTTAAATAAATATTAAATATTAAACATTAAATATTTCCAGTTATTAAGATCTATACATTTCTGCAAATTACTATTAAAGCTGAATTCCACATTTGCAAATCATTGTCATCTGTCTTTACTTTAAAATCAATTTAAGTGAGCAGAACAAAGCTAGGTAATGTTTCAACTAAACATCAATATTGATTTTTGTACATAAACACTTATTCTAAATTTGATGGCTGCAACAACTTCAAAAAATGTTGGGACAGGAACTTGTTTATCACTGCACATTCACATAAGATAAATAGATGTTTTATTTCAAACAGATAACTTGTTTGGTATTATTATCATTTACATTACAGCTACATTACCATCAGAGTGGTTGTTTATAAATAACTAATGTAACTTCTGATAATTTTTGTACTGAAATGGAAAAACAAGTTAACATTAAAAAAATTCATGAATTATATTAAAAAACAATTTAATAACTTTCCTCCCTCAGTCGATTCACCACACGCCGCTCTGCGGTAAACGAGGCTGTGTTCCAATCCACATCACAGTGCATTAGAACCGTAGCAATACTGTTGATAGTGCACTAGCTAGTATACACTACGTAGTGTGCAGTGATGGCATAGTTACCTTGAAAAAGTAATCTGATTACTGATTACTCCTTTAAAAAGTAACTTAGTTACTTTATGGATTACTTGATTTTAAAAGTAACTAAGTTAGATAACAAGTTACTTTATTAGTTATATAATGCGGTCCGCTAATGTATCCCATAATGCAACAGGAGCTGCGTAGGCGATTGAAGCGGAATAAGAAACAAGAAAGATAGCGGAAAACGGAGTCCTCTGTTCACAAGTGTAAGTAAGATAAATAAAATAAATTTTTTTAAAGACAAATAAATAACAAAAAGATGATAAATATCCTAAATTTTGGCGAGTGGGGTTTGTAATGAGTCTGTAACTATGGTGATATTATGTCATCACGTCCCCATGTCATCACTTGACGTTGGTAAGATGTACTTCTTTACCGGCTGAGTAGTGCATACTTCCTCCAATCTAGTACGTACTCTGTAAGTATGCGATTCCGGACGCAGCCCGTGACTTCATTGTCGCATAGGCCAGACGTCACTCCCCGAGACGCAAGAAGTAAGCAAAAATAAATCTTTTTACTAAGGAAAATGACAAAAATAGTAACGCACAGTAACTTGGATAAGTAACTTTAATCTGATTACTGGATTGGAAATAGTAACGCGTTAGATTACTCGTTACTGAAAAATGTGGTCAGATTAGAGTAACGCGTTACTAAGTAACGCGTTACCTGACATCAGTGGTAGTGTGTTAGTGTTGTTAGTCTCTTTTCTACAAGAGACATACAGTAGGTTTACCATTTCATCAAAAAATTATATCATTATTCTACATAAATTCTTAATTCCTAAAGTACTTTGTTCTGATCTAACAAGCCATTATTTATGAGTTTCATTAAATAATCAGAATATAAGGGATCCCAGACCAGAGTAATCGGATAGGTGTATGTAACAGAAAAACATTCCTTAAGTGAAGTGGATTGCCCGCATTCTCAACCATTTGTTAGAACATCAAAAAACCTTGCTGTTCAGATCAATGATGACAATTAGAGTTCTGCCTATTAACCTTATATCTGTGTTGTAGATGTGTCTCTCCAACTTAAAAACTTGTTGCATCTAATTTTCTGAAATGCATATTTTAAGTTCTGCTGACAACCATAGCATTTAGGACCAACAAAAAAAAATAAGTTGTGTCAATGAAATTCATCAAATACATCTTGTTGGCCCAACAATATATTTTAAGTTCTGCTGACAATTTTACAATTTCGGACAAACTAAAAAAAATAGGTTGTGTCAATTAAATTCATCAAATACACCTTGTTGGCCCAACAATATATTTTCAATTCTGTCAACTACATTTGTTTAGTCCAGTTAATTATTAACTAGTATCAAAGTAAATGTAAAATATACTGAATAAGTGAACACTGCATAGCAAACGTAAATTCTTAACAAATACATTTTATTTGCATGTATCATATAAACAATACATTTTTTTTTAACATTCAGCATTCACAAGCATCAAACAAATGACAAGTTATACATGTTATAGTGTGTAATTAAAACAATTTATATTAGAAAATGTAAGTAGAGCCTAAATGTAGTTTTTAAGGTGCAAGGGCAACTACAAATTACAAGTCAACTTAGCACCTAAATGTAATTGCTAATTTTTAAGGTGGAATAAAAACCAGTTTGGATGGTTTGGTGTCTTGAAGGCATTAGTGTAGTCGGGCAGGTTGTCCATTACTACATCTTCTTCAATTACAACTGCAACACTGACTGCACTGGACAGTGATCTTGATAAAACAGCTCTCTCCTTCACCACTTCAAGAATCCCCGTTTTCATGTTCTTTGTGGTCCTGTAATGCTTCTGTATCCCCTGGAACACATAATAATATCAGAGCCCCATTTATGTGTAAGAAATTGCATATTAACACAAGCACTGACATACTAATAAAATGGTGCTTGTAGTATGTCAATCAGCACATAAAAATAAAACTGAAGTAAGAAAAGTTTGCTTAGATTCCCCAAGTGTGCACAGACAAATCCATATAGCCAAGCCCGGAGTGGCTAATCGGGATATTCGGGAGGATTCATGTCAATCTCAAATTTGGGCCGGTTGGGAAAAATAATTTTGACACTTATCTGTCACTTATCTAATCTTCTTCTTGCATTCATTCTCCATTCATCTGACAGCGCAGCCCCTACACCGCAGTAGATTAGATGGGTTCTACCATCTGAGGGAATTCTCCCCTCCCAAATGTTTAAGTTGGTTTGGCCCATGAGGCGTCTTTTCTGGAGCGCCGGTAAAAGTAAAAATAGCAACAGAATAGCGCAAGTCGGTGGTGATGGAGGGCAGGAAGAGGCCAGGTGGAGCCGAAAAGGCCATGTTAAAAAAAGAAAGGCGATGGAAGAAGATGCTGCCAAATGTGCCAAATTAACAGAGCTGTTTTCCAGAGGACAGACCCCATGCGGCCAGTATTGCGCAACATAGCCAAGTCAACTTAGCGTAGTTTATTTTGTAGAACCCAATACACACCATTAATCACAAATATCCAGTTTCAAGCTGAAAATAATAAACATAATTTGAAGTGTAATATATTAAATAGCCTAACTCATTAATGGAATGTTTTTATTCCGACGCTGCTGCACTGATGATCCCGAGGAGGCCATGACTACTGAAGGGACAGGTAGAGGATAGTCTAACAGAGTTATTTAAACTAACATAGTTATTTGTAATGTAAAATATAACGTAGAATTATATACATGATATATGTTAAATTGTTCAGACATTCAGAAAGATGTCAGCACGATAGCCTATTTTATTTTAACAAATGAAGACAAATAGCCTAAATCACTATCAATTTTACACCATCATAATATAGGCTAAATTGTTAAAAACAAAAAAAAAACTTTAAGCATGTTATGTTATTCAGCAAAATAGGCTAACCCTTGATGAAATGTTTTTTTTAGCCTCAGAGCAGCAGATAAGCCATGTTTCATGTCTATAGACAATGACACCGTTATTAATAAAGTTGCAGAAACCAGTGCACTGCTTAAGAGGCTTTTGATGCTGTAGGTAGCCACTAAATATGTGTGTAGTGAAGCTACTTAAGAGTTTAGTGTAAACCTAACAATAGAGCACCTCTCTGTTGAAAAGACAAATGCAATTTTATTTTTTATTTCAACTTATTGCTCATGTACAAATGTAAATACTTTTTCATCTTTATCACATTTTTTACCTTTTAAATCTTTATCTGATTTAAATTTGAATTAAACATGTTTAAGTGAAGTGTTTTCTGTTGGGTCATTGGGTCATTGTAAGAGCTAGCTGCTGTTTTATTTATTCAAATTTTTCCTCCATGGAAAAAGTGGGCCGGGTTTGGGCATGAAACTCCCGGGCTGAAAAAGGGGCCCACTCCGGCCCTGCATATAGCATTAACATTACTTCACCATATAACTCTCAAAACAGTTAAATTAACATTTTCATAACACGCTCGGACACGCTTGCACTACAAAGCTTACTTAAATTAAATGAATTAATCAATGCCTTTTACTTACATAATGAGCTGCGTTTAGAATTTCCCCACTCGTTTCAACAACTAAAAATATCTATACACCATGGTTTGTTAACCACGTTTATAAAAGCGAAGTCACCGTTTTACATACGCATGTGGATGCAGAAGCATCTGACAGCAGCATCCAGTTGTTTTAACCTTATTTACAATGCAGTAACTCAACAGGCTTCCAAAATATTTTAGTAAAATGCAGAGTAACGGTCCAAGAGTCGGTTCGCTAACAGAGTAAGAGTCGGTTCCTTATAAGACACGGCTAGTAGTGGAAAGTTCGTTTTACGGAACCGATTCTTTCATTTGACTCCGATGTTACAGGCTGTACAGAGTTAACTATAATAATAACAAAAACTATTTTATTTGAGGTATATTTTAAAAACGAAATCCACTGGATGTCTGGATGTAACTGCTGCCTGATTTGAGGTGGAACGGTGAACTTCAGCAAAAAGCTGCAGGTGCTCGATTTCAACAGCCCCAATGAATCATTTGAATAAAATGTTCGAAGAAAATAAATGAACAGTCACACGAATCGATTCAGTAACTTTATCACTAGTTTGATACGGTGTTCTGTCACAGCTTAACAGACTCTGTCTATAGTTATTTAATATTCAGCCCAAAGTAAAAAAGGTAGTGGTGGCATGTGGAGTTACGTTTAAAAACATGGTAAAATGATGGAAACGTCCTCTGTGCTTTCAGTTTGCCAATTCAAAATCAAACAAACCACAGTTGTTCAGATTCGTTAAACCCTCCACATTAACGTGAATAAGATGTAATTATGTTAAGATAATAACTGTTTGTTTGAAATCTCCTCGTTAATATAAAACGGTTGTTTGAAACTCCTCTTCTCTCCATAAAAACTGGCGCAAAGACGTCCCTCTGGAGCGCATGCGCAGAAGTTTCCTCATTCCCACTGTTGCTCACCCAAATCAGTTTTTTTCATTGGACTTGAAATGTTGAGTGAAAACAGTTGTACTCGTTTACTGAAACTAACATTTTAAGTTGAAGAGTAAAACTACTACAGCTGACGGCACAGCTGTAGTACAGCTTTTTGGACCAACTATTTCCATAATTCATGTTGTGCCAACATTTATTTTTACATTCTCAGAACATCTCAGGATTTTTTTTACAGTGTAAGGTTTTTCTTACAGTACTCCATTACCTTTCAAATTATGCAAAAGGTGGATTGGCTGTTCTAAATTGTCTCCTGGGGTGAGTTAATAAGTTAAATATGTCTTGCGACCATTGTTCTGAGTGGCATTAAATTTACCACAACCCTAATCATAATGAAGTTAAATATTGGAGTATTGGAATATTGGAATGCATTTCTTCACCCTTCAAACCAGCTGGTAGTGGTAATGCTTCTTCACCCAGCATAAACATTTTGGGCAGTAGAATGTGCTTCTGTAGAATGAGTCCTCTGTGTTTGATGGATTTTCTGTATATGTTTTAGTATAGATGATTTACACTTTCACTTTCGGAAGTCAGAGAGCAGGCACGCTTGGTTCGTAATTATAAAAGCTGTATTATAATGCACAATAGTTACACATAGAATAAGTAATAATTCCCAACTGTGGTGGATTTAATGTATTTTATGTATAATAATTTGTGTATATATATATATATTTATATATACAGTACAGGCCAAAAGTTTGGACACACCAGCCAAAAGTTTGGACACACCTTCTCTTCAATGTTTTTTCTTGATTATTTTTATTTTCTACATTGTAGATTAATACTGAAGACATCCAAACTATGAAGAATTATGTAGTGAACCAAAAAGTGTTAAACAAACCAGAATATGTTTTATATTTTACCAACTCTACCTCTGCACAACCCAACTGATGGTCTCAAACACATTAAAAAAGCAACAAATTCCAAAAATTCACTCTAGACAAGGCGCAAACATTCATTGAAAACCATTCCAGGTGGAAACCTAATAAAGCTGGTTGAGAAAATTTCAAAGAGTGTGCAAATCTGTCATTAAAGCAAAAGATGGCTACTTTGAAGAATCTAAAATATAAAACATATTCTGGTTTGTTTAACACTTTTTTGTTTACTACATAATTCCATATGTGTTCCTTCATAGTTTGGATGTCTGTAGTATTAATCTACAATGTAGAAAATTAAAAAAAAAAATTAAGAAAAACCACAGGAATGAGAAGGTGTGTCCAAACTTTTGGCCTGTACTGTATATATATGTTTGTATTAACAAAAATGCTTTTCCGCGATAATAACCAGATTAGACCAGTTTGCCTTAGGAATTAAAAATACCCTTTAATTCTTAAGAACGTAATGCCAGCGGGAAGGCTTCAGAACAAATCTGACCAAAACTTCCCTGAAATGTTAACACCTTGTGTCTTTTATACTTTCAACATGAAATGCATACAGTCAGTTCGTATCCCATTGGCTAATTCCCCATGCATTGTTCAAAAGAATCAAGAGACCCCCAGGGTGAAACAGATGTAAACAGATGTAAACAGATGTAAAACTGTGAGTGAATCCTGTTCTTGTTACTTTCCAGTCGTAAACTTTAGTTATAAACCATTTGTTAGTTCCTAAATTACCCCATACACATCACAAAAATTACAACAATCTAAAATAACACAAGTTAATACGTACACCAACATAGTCATCCTCAGCCACTTCAGTCCAGGTGTGTGAACCTTCCTGCAGTGTGAACAGTGAATCCAAGAATCTCTCTCAGCTACTCGAACCGCAGTCTGAGCAGTTAGCAACACTTGAAATAGTCCTCTTCTCCTTTCCACATTCCACCCGATTCATCTGAGGTAATTTACAATTCACCACTACCCGGTCGTCGGTTTCAGGCTATGTAAAGATCCCTGTCCCTCAGCTGGTTTGGGTAAAACACCCTTCACCTGTCTGTGAACAGAATTCAGAATAGAAGACAAAGTGATAGTAACCAATTACCAGTAACCTGTGTCCAATTGTTCAGAATTATTTGATCCTATGCCTGTGTAGGGGGTCACCCAAATAGAATTTCAAAAAGCCTAAAGCCACGTTTCGGTGTTTATCTCATCCTCATCTGCATGAGGATGATTCCAAAATTATTGGAAGGGTCTTTGTCCTCTGCTTGTTAGTTTCAGCACTTAGTCAATTTATTTATTTTTTTCCTCTGACACATGGTCCTACACATGGGTCAATTTGGTATAGTACAGTAAAGGAATTTAGGAAGGCATGTTTGCCCTCTGAATGTATTTATCTTGTTGGAAAACACAACATTTTATGTTGGTTAAATCAAAATCCGGTGTGATCTGGACCTGTAAACAAATAGTTTGTTAGTATGCAGTGGAAGGTGTGTAGCTGCTTTGTCAGCAGTGTCAATTCTGGCATTGTCCTGTGAAATTGGGACAAAACATTAACATTTACAAACAGTCATTTATTTGGGCCATAGAACTGCATCCACAAGTTGTGCAACAAGGTAATGGTGGGCAATTTTCAAAACTAGTCAAAAACCTCTCTCATCAAATACAATTGTGTTCAATTCCATATATGAAACTTTAGTTCACAAACACATTAGCAGTTTTGCTTTCACTAGTCTACAAGCTGTCATTAAAGCATGTAGTTCAGCAGCTTGAGCCAATAAATTGAATAGGAGGGACAATGATACAAAAGTATCATGTGTTAAAATTTCAGCTAAGCCCACTTGTTTCCTGTCTGTTGCAGCATCTGTGGAAGCAAAGCTATTCACAAACAGCTCCAATTCAGTATTCTAATCAGGCCTAGAAAAAAATAAGATTAGAATAATACAGTCATAAAATTCACCATCTCCCGCAATTGATGAAAAGAGTGGTGGGATTAAGCACATTAAGGCATATGAAAATAATGTTTATTTTAAGGACTACACTGTAGTATTTATTCAATCAGTGTTAAGTTGATAAGTGAAAAGTTCTCCTTTTAGTTGAAAAACAAAAACATCATTTAGCACCAACAGGGTTAGATATGCATAACCCTCATGATCACATGGTATAACTACAGCCTTTTCTGTAACAGACAAAAAGAAAGTTTACACAAAAACAAAACTACTAAGTTATCACCATGAAATTGTATGAGGGCAAAAACCATGGTCCACCTTTCTTGAACAAACTTTTCAGCTTCAGGTGTCCTTTGAATATGACTATGGGCTTTTAGGTCAAATGTCACATACAGTGGGGCCAAAAAGTATTTAGTCAGCCACTGATTGTGCAAGTTCTCCTACTTAGAAAGATGAGAGAGGTCTGTAATTTTTATCATAGGTACACTTCAACTATGAGAGACAAAATGAGAAAAAAAAATTTGTCATAATTTTTTTCACATTGTAGGATTTTTAAAGAATTCATTTGTAAATTATGGTGGAAAATAAGTATTTGGTCACCCACAAACAAGCAAGATTTCTGGCTCTCACAGATCTGTAACTTCTTCTTTAAGAAGCTCTTCTGTCCTCCACTCGTTACCTGTATTAATGGCACCTGTTTGACCTCGTTATCTGTATAAAAGACACCTGTCCACAGCCTCAAACAGTCAGACTCCAAACTCAACCATGGCCAGGACCAAAGAGCTGTCGAAGGACACCAGGAAGAAAATTGTAGACCTGCACAAGGCTGGGAAAAGTGAATCTACAATAGGCAAGCAGGTTGGTGTGAATAAATTTACATTTTCAGCATTTAGCAGACGCTTTTATCCAAAGCGACTTACAGTACTGTGACAGTATATTGTCTAAGCAATTGAGGGTTAAGGGCCTTGCTCAGAGGCCCAACAATGGCAACCTGACAGTGGTGGGGCTTGAACCAGTGACCTTGTGATTGCTAGTCCAGCACCTTAACCACTAAGCTACAACTGCCCCCAATAAATCAACTGTGGGAGCAATTGTAAGAAAATGGAAGACATACAAGACCATTGATAATCTCCCTCGATCTGGGGCCCCACGCAAGATCTCATCCCGTGGGGTCAAAATGATAATGAGAACGGTAAGCAAAAATCCCAGATCTACATGAAGGGACCTGAAGAATGACCTGCAGAGAGCTGGGACCAAAGTAACAAAGGCTACCATCAGTAACACACTACGCCCAGAGGGACTCAAATCCTGCAGTGCAAGGCGTGTCCCCCTGCTTAAGCCAGTACATGTCCAGGCCCGTCTGAAGTTTGCCAGAGAGCATATGGATGATCCAGAAGAGGATTGGGAGAATATCATGTGGTCAGATGAAACCAAAATGGAACTTTTTGGTAAAAACTCAACTCGTCGTGTTTGGAGGAAGAAGAATGCTGAGTTGCATCCCAAGAACACCATACCTACTGTGAAGCATGGGGGTGGAAACATCATGCTTTGGGGCTGTTTTTCTGCAAAGGGGACAGGACGACTGATCCGTGTTAAGGGAAGAATGAACGGGGCCATGTATCGTGAGATTTTAAGCCAAAACCTCCTTCCATCAGTGAGAGCATTGAAGATGGAACATGGCTGGGTCTTCCAGCATGACAATGATCCCAAACACACCGCTCGGGCAACGAAGGAGTGGCTCCGTAAAAAGCATTTCATGGAAAAAAATTTGTGGAGGGAGTTGAAAGTCCGTGTTGCCCAGCGACAGCCCCAAAACATCACTGCTCTAGAGGAGATCTGCATGGAGGAATGGGCCAAAGTACCAGCTACAGTGTGTGCAAACCTGGTAAAGACTTACAGGAAACGTTTGACCTCTGTCATTGCCAACAAAGGTTATGTTACAAAGTATTGAGTTGAACTTTTGTTATTGACCAAATACTTATTTTCCACCATAATTTACAAATAAATTCTTAAAAAATCCTACAATGTGATTTCCTGGATTTTTTTTTTTCTCATTTTGTCTCTCATAGTTGAAGTGTAGCTATGATGAAAATTACAGACCTCTCTCATCTTTCTAAGTAGGAGAACTTGCACAATCAGTGGCTGACTAAATATTTTTTGGCCCCACTGTAACAGATCCTCAAGAACATAAAAATAAATAAAAAAAACAATGGCACCAAAAAGAGCACATATTCAGAAAAAAAAAAGTTTTTTTTAAAAGTGTCTGAATTTCCCATTAAAACTAAATGCAACTCAAAATTAATGTTAAAGAAGGCCTTAGCTAGATCAAAAACCATTTGCTATCATTTTGACACCTGGCTGAGAATGGTTCACAGATTTTGGGATCCCAGATGCTCCAGAGATAACAACAAAGTTTACTTCCTGTTTATTGCACTTAGGGATAAGTATCAGTTTCCCTTGGGGCAGCATACTTTTTAAAATTGAAAACAATGCTAGCATTTAGCAATGAATGGAGAATGTTCTATAATCAAATTTTGATTTGATTTGCAGCCCCTTTTTCCAAATTTACGTAATATTCCTCTTTCCACTGACCTATCCTTGGTGTAGTCAAAGAATGTGGCTAGAGGAATTACAGTAATTAACCAACCAAACACAAAACTGGCCCAACAAAAACCGTCAAAAACAATTTTCCACGTATCGCTTCAATTTTTTTACTGAAGAGGCAGTACTGACTTCCAAATAGTAAACAAAAAATACCTACTCCAGGTTTTGAACATATCTTTACAGTATATTAATATTTTATTTATATTAACACAGTGGATCTAATGAAGATATAATAAAAAAGTCAAATGATTTAACAACTTCTTTAATTGCACAAGTAAAGTTACATACATGTTGCTATTAGTATCACAAATACATTCCTTTTTACATTTTACATTTTGCGGCATTTAGCAGACGCTCTTATCCAGAGCGACTTACAGAAGTGCTTTCATAGTAAACATAACCGTACTCTAGTGTAAGTAAACAACAGTCCAAGAACTCAAATTTGCTAAAACCCTTTTAGAACCAAAGGTTATTTTTTTAAAGAAATGAAAAAGAAATTAATGAGTGTTAGTAAGTTAGTACAAGTCAACTTAAGTGCTTAGTAAAAAGGTGGGTTTTTAATCGTTTTTTAAAGACAGCAAGAGACTCAGATGTTTAGACAGGCAGAGGAAGTTCATTCCACCACTTGGGTGCCAGTACAGAGAAGAGCCTTGATGCTTGTCTTCCTCTAGTCCTGGGTGGAGGATCAAGTCGAGCAAGACTAGTGGCTCGGAGGTTGCGTGGTACAGAGTTGGGTTTGATTAGACCACGAAGGTAACTTGGAGCTGGTCCATTTTTGGCTTTGTATGCAAGCATCACTGTTTTAAACTGAATGCATGCAGCTACAGGAAGCCAGTGAAGAGAACGCAGCAGTGGAGTGATGTGGCAGTGTTTGGGCTGGTTAAAAACCAGACGGGCAGCTGCATTTTGAATGAGCAGTAATGGTTTAATAGTGGAAATGGGAGCTCCTGTTAGGAGGGAGTTGCAGTAGTCCAGCCATGAGATTACGAGTGACTGGATCAGAATCTGGAGAGAAATGGTCGAATCTTCCTGATGTTGTAGAGGAGGAACCGGCACGATCTTGTCATGTTGGCTACCTGAGGAGAGAAGGTCAGCTGGTTATCCAGGACAACACCAAGGGTTCTTACGTTATCAGATGGTCTGAATTGGGAGTCATCCAGAGAAATGACTAGGTCCTTATTTGGAGATTGATCTCCACGAACGAGTAACAGCTCTGTCTTGATGAGATTGAGTTTTAGATGATGAGCTGAAATCCATTGTGAGATATCTCGCAGACATGCTGAGATGCGAGCTGAGACTTGTGTGTCTGAAGGAGGAAATGACAGAATGAGTTGGGTATCATCTGCATAGGAGTGGTAAGATAAGCCATGGGAGGCTATGACCTTACACAGAGAGCGGGTGTAGATAGAGAAAAGAAGTGGGCCAAGTACAGAGCCCTGAGAAACCCTGCAGAGAGGTCAAGAAGAATAAGGACAGATGACAGTTTGGCTGCTTTGGCTGCATGAAGCTTCTCAGTAACCACCACAAGAGCTGTTTCTGTAGAATGTGCTGCCTTGAAGCCAGACTGGTACGGATCGTGGAGGTCATTCTGAGTGAGAAAGGCAGTGCAACGAGGTGAACCCCGTGGGTAATGTCGGTCGATTGGTCTGAGACCCGGAATAAGTTGAGGACTCCGATATGCTTCCTTTTCTGCCTTATTTATTTACACATATATACACACGACGCTATTTACAAATAAACAATTACGCGCACACTGGACGAAACAAAACGAAAAGTTCACAAACATCCACTAACACTCTGATCATGTTTTAACTCACAACTCATTTGACTACAAAGTCATACACCCAGTTGTGGTCTCCCCCTACCACGGTAGATTGCCCCCTTTATTATCTACCTGTGTGGGCTTTTATTGTGGTAGCCCCTCCCCCTCGGCTGAGCCGATATATTTAAAGGGTAGCTAGGTAACAATATGCACCCATTACACAGCTAAACACTAGTAAATACATCAATATTTATACTTATATTAAATCACACAGATGGCCATGGCACTTACCCCTACATACAATTACTTACATTAATTTCAGTGCACCTTTACTCTCCCTTCCTGGTTTTTCTCCCCCTCTCCTTAACAGAGGATAGTACTACCCAGGTAGGTTAAACATCAATATGTCATCGTGATGGGTAAGTTACCCTTACTTCATCACACACCCCCCCCTTTACTCTCGACGCACTCCCAGTGTCGAGACAGGAAGTCAGCCGTGATATTTTCAGACCCTTTTCTATAATTGACCTTGAACCTGTAAGGCTGCAATGAGAGGTACCATCTTGCGATTTTGGCATTTGAGTCCTTCATCCTCCCAATCCATTGCAGTGCTCTGTGGTCTGATTCTAAGACAAAGTCATTTCCCAATAAATAGTACTTTAAAGAGTCCATGGCCCACTTAATAGCCAGGGCCTCCTTTTCAATCGTGGAGTACCTAGTCTCCCTTGGAAAAAGTTTTCTGCTTATGTACAGGACAGGTTTACGATCCTCACCTTTGCCCTGAAGCAGAACTGCACCAAGTCCAGTCCCTGACGCATCCGTCTGGACGACAAAAGGTTGATCAAAGTTCGGGCTTACTAAAACCGGTTCTTTGCACAAAGCTTCTTTAAGGTCTTTGAAAGCAGTTTCACAGCCCTCTGTCCATTTAATCTGTTGAGGCATGTCCTTCTTAGTCAATTCAGTTAGTGGCGCTGCTCTCGTGGAAAAGTTGGGTATAAATCTCCTATACCAACCCACAAGACCCAAAAACGAGCGCACCCTCCTCTTTGTTGTAGGTTGGGGTGTTGCTCTCACAGCCTTTACTTTGTCCACTTGTGGTCTTATACAACCACCGCCAAGCACATAGCCCAAGTAGGAAACTTTCTTCTGAGCTAGATGGCACTTACTTGGATTAGCCGTTAGCCCAGCCTCGCTAATTTTCTTAAAGACAATGTCCAGATGTCTCAGATGTTCCTCCCATGAAGAACTGTAGATCACGACATCGTCTATGTAAGCTGCTGTAAAATCTTCTGTCCCTCTGAGGACTTCGTCCATCAGCCTTTGAAAGGTTGCAGCCGCTCCATGCAGACCGAATGGCATGGATTTGAAATGGTATAGGCCAGTGGCCGTTCTGAACGCTGTTAGCTTCCTAGCGCTCTGGCTAAGTGGCACCTGCCAGTATCCTTTACACAAGTCCATTGTTGAAAGTATCTTTGCTTTGCCTAACCGTTCGATGAGCTCATCAGCTCTGGGCATCGGGTACGGGTCAAAAGCAGAAACTGCATTTAGTTTTGAAAAGTCTACACAAAAGCGAAGACTTCCATCTTTTTTGGGGACCAGAACGACAGGACTGCACCACTCGCTGTTCGATGGTTCTATGACCCCCATGCGCAACATCGCCTCCACTTCCTTTTTCAGCTGTGAGACGAGTCTGGCTGGCACCCTGCAGGTTGTTTGACGAATAGGCTCGTCCTTAGTGAGCCTGATGTTGTGTTGTAGGGTGTTGGTCCGTCCCGGTGTCTCTGAGAAGAGTTTAGGTGGCATGAAGCGCTGTAGCTCCTCCCTCTGCCGCTTACTCAGATGACGCAGATCCACTGATGTCGTATCATGTGCCTCTGAAGGGAAATACTGCTCCTTTTCTTCCTCCTCATCCTCTACAGCTCTGATCCACAGCTGTTCTGCACTGCTGGCCGTTGTCTCGTTCCACAGCCTCAGCATATTGATGTGGAAACTCTGGAGCTGCTTTTTCCTGTTAGGCATGCACAGTTCATAGGTGGTGTCTCCAACCTGCCGTTGTACCACATACGGGCCCTGCCATTTGGCTAACAGGCCAGTGTCGCTGGTGGGCAGTAGGACCAATACCTTTTGTCCCGGTTTAAGCACTCTTTTCCTTGCCGACTTGTCATACCAGCATTTCTGTGCTTCTTGTGCTTTTTCCATATTTTCATGAACAGTCTCAGTGAGCTTACTCAGTCGGTCTCTCATTTTAAGCACGTATGTTAAAATGTTCAGTTTTTCCACTCGGTTTTCTCCCTCCCAGGCCTCTTTTAGGACATCTAGCGGTCCTCTCACTTGTCGTCCATACAACAGTTCAAAGGGCGAGAAGCCTGTTGATGCTTGGGTTACTTCCCGATATGCAAACAAGACATATGGGAGCCATGTGTCCCAGTCTGAGCCGCAGTCGTTAACCACTTTCTTTAAAGTGTGTTTCAGAGTCTTGTTGAACCGTTCAGTCAAGCCGTCAGTCTGAGGGTGATATGGTGTAGTATGGATCCCTTTTATGCCTAATAACTTATATACTTCTTTAATCTGCTTTGAAGTAAAGTTTGTACCTAAGTCAGTTAATATTTCCCTAGGGATTCCGACTCTGGAAATAAGTTGAATTAGGGCGTTAACAATCTGACGTGTTTTAATCTTTTTAAGAGGAAAAGCCTCTGGATATTTAGTTGCATAATCACATATGACTAATATGTAACGATTACCATGTTTGCTCCTGGGTAGGGGACCTACAACATCCATGGCTATTCGGGAAAATGGCACATCTATGATAGGCATGTTCACCAAAGGTACCCTGTCTGACCGTTTCTGAGGTATTGTTAACTGGCACTCAGGGCAGTTTTTACAGAAATTTATTACATCGGCATACTGTCCTGGCCAATAAAACCTTTCCGCTATACGACTGAACGTTTTAGCTTGACCGAAGTGACCTGCCCAAAGATCAGAATGACCCATTTTAAGAACTTCCTCCCTGAGAGTTACAGGGAGTACAAGCTGTTCTCCATGAGTAGAGACCCTGTAAAGTTTATTATTTTTAATTGCTAGATGACAACCTCCATCTGTTATGTTCTCTTTTTGTCTTGCCTTATTAAAGAGTGGTTTTAAGGTTTCATCTGTCTCCTGTAGCTGCTCAATGTTGGATGGAAAGCTACTATTTTCTATTTCAGGTGACTGAAGTTTTTCTTTTATTTTAGTCCCTTTTACTTTATCCTTCCTTCTTTCTATTTTAGACTTTTTCTGTTTGCATTCAGCAAAAGGTAACTCCTTCAGTAGTTCAGTTTCCTTAGCTGCCATTTTAGTTTGTTGTCTGGTCATAACCATAATTTCAGCATTATTCATTTGCTCTTTATTTAAAAGATCTACCAGTATTGGTATGTCTCTACCTAATATTATGGGGTAGGGAGCGTTTTGAACTACACCTACGTTAACTAGGTAAGCTTGCCCTTTAATTGTGATGTTTATTACTGTAGTTGGGTAAATCTGTTCATCTCCATGAATGCATTTAACCCTGAGTTTGCCCGTAAAGTGGTATTGTGAGTTTTCTATACAAGCTTGTGTAACCATAGTTTGACTAGCCCCTGTATCAATCAGTGCTTTGTATGATTTGCCGTTTATCTTAACAGATATTATTGTTTCTGTATTACTTTCTTGTGCGATGAAAGCGTTTTCTTTTCTGGGAATGTAACAGAGTTGGTTATTACTAGCAGGTGGGTATTGGCATTCACTAGCTCTGTGACCTATTTGGTTGCAGCTAAAACATTTAATTTTAGGTCGTTCTACTGTGTTTTTAACGTTACTTTTACGCCACTGTGTTTTTGGGGTGAACCTAGGCTGATCGTACACCACACCATATTCGCGTTTCTCAGACTTACCGGATTGCCTGCTGTAGTCTGGTTTAGCGAGCCGGAACTCTCCCTCAGCTTGTCTGGCCGCGACGAAGGCCTCTGCCATCTCGATCGCATGCTGGGCAGAAGTTGGGCTTCGCTCCATTATCCAACTTTTCAGCTCTGGGTGGATGACACTCAAAAACTGTTCTAGGACGATAGTATGTCCAATCTCCTCTTTTGTTTTATCATTGGGTCGTATCCATCTTTCATAGAGTCCCATGAGCCTCGTATACAGTTCTTTTGGCGTTTCGTTTTTTAAAACCATGTCCTTACGGAAACGCTGTCTGTATGTCTCAGGATTAATTTCAAACTTTCTGAGAATAGCTTCTTTTACTTTATCAAAGTCACTTACTTCGTTAGCGTCCATGGCAACGTACGCGACTCGTGCTTTCCCGTCCAGTAACAGGACCAAATGGAAAGCCCAGTCCATTTTTGGCCATCTGGCTGCCATTGCCAGTCGCTCAAACATTACAAAGTAATTCTCTGGATCATCTGAGTCTTTGAGTTGCGGGAGTCTTGGCCACGCCATCGGTGCAATCGGAGCCATCGTAGCCGCTACTCCCACAGTCTCTAGTGCAACCCCGGTCTGCTGCACCGGCTTGTAAATTTTCGTGCGCGTCTCTGTTGTTGATGATGCTGCTGCTGCTGTTGTAGAAGGGTAATCTTCTGTATCTTGCTGCGCTGCCGTTTGCCCTCGGCGAACTTCATCCTGCAGCAAGCCGAACTGATGCTGTAGCGCCCGCCACCTTTGATCTTGTCGCGACGCTTCTTTTCGCTGTTCTTCATCTTTTCGCTGCTGCCGTTCAATGAAGGTCTGGAACATTAGCCGTAGGCTGGTAACCTCGGTTACACTTTCCGTCGGACCTTGCGCTGAGGTTGTTTCGCAGACTTCAGCATCTTCTTCGCCGTGGTTTACTTGTGTAGCCTGGGCGGTTGGAAGTCTCTTTGGAGCCATC
The DNA here is from genome assembly GCF_030014385.1 of Trichomycterus rosablanca. NCBI lineage: Eukaryota > Metazoa > Chordata > Actinopteri > Siluriformes > Trichomycteridae > Trichomycterus > Trichomycterus rosablanca. The sequence goes on from NC_085989.1 coordinate 55,676,067, forward strand.
GCCAACGTGAGGTAGCCTTCGGAACTGCACCCTCACCGTCGCTTTATGCTCCGGCTCACCTGAAGCCAGTAGTAGTATATATAATGCACTAACTGTCAAAAATATGATTTATGACCCTGATTTATGACCCCTTGCCCCCACCTCTGTGAGCGACAGGGTAGTTTGATTGACAGATCATGTTGACTGACATAGTATGGAACGCCCACCCGTCCCGCCTCTACCATCCCACCTACCACTCCCATCTCATCTCATCTCACCCCATCCCATCCACCTCTCCCACCCACTCACCCTCCCACCCCTAGCACACTCCACACTACTCAGACACAAAAGCGATTTATGTTGGTGTCTTAAAGCAAACATCATTTGATTAATACCAACTAAATATAAAATTATATTTTAAATAAATGAGATACTTAGTTTTTCTTCACAGGCCAACACAACAAGCATAAACACACAACAAGCATAAACACACACACACACACACACACACACACACACACACACACACCTACCAACCCACACACACACACACACACACACACACACGCACATACACCCACATACACCCACCTAGGTTTTTAACATTAAAGTTTTTACGAAACCCCATTTTGTAACAATGTCTGTATATAGTGTTTAAGCAGCCGTATACTGTTGGAATTCTAGGGCAAAAAGCTTTAAAATGGCTAACGTATATGTAAATCAGACACATTTTAAGTATTTTACAGCAACACTATTGTTAGGCCTAGTGTTCGTGAAGCCAAATCGGTTTTGCATCAATGAGAAAAAGATGTCAATGCGTTGGTAGTATGCATAGCAAGTATTTTAAGGAAAGTTAAAATAAAACCTATTTGATTCTTTGGCTCACGATGATTGTAGGTCTAATAAAGAGTAAAGAGGCAAGCATTGTTTTGTCTGTTAAAAATAAAACATCAAACACATACACATACACCTACACAACACTCCACCACTACTCAGACACATAAGTGATATAAGCTATCGTTTTAAAGTATGTATCATTGATTAATGCTAACTAAATATAAATTTATATTTTAAAATAAAATGTATAATAAATAAATAAATGAGATACTCAGTTTTTCTTCACAGGCCAACAAACCACCCATACCACAGACCCCCTACCACTCCACACACCTCAAGGGTTTATCTGGTTAGGGGCTCCTCATAGTTTCTAACATTAAAAGGCAATTAGGTGCGATGTCTCTATATATGTTAATGTTTAAGGTTTAGTTTTAAGGCTAGGGGTTATCTTTACTACAAAGGGGTGGCTTTCCAGACGTGTATCCCCACCACCCCACAAACGGTGAGGGGGGCATAAACATGTCTCCTAAGGTTTGCGATACCCCATATCACACAGATTGTTAAATCTTTTTTAGATATTTTTACAGATACACCGATTGCTAGTTCTTGTGTTCGTGAAACCAACTGGTTTTTGTACCAAGTATAAAAAGATAGACAGTGCATTTGACTGTAGGCTTAGCAAGTATTTTAAGGAAAGTTAAAATAAACCAATTTGTTTCTCTGGCTTACGATGTTTGTAGGGGGGCACTACAGAACAGGGGCCATGACAGGCCTTATTTTGTCTGTTAAAAGAGACACATACACCTACACATTCGCTCTACACTACTCATACACAATAGTGGATTAAGTTAGAGTTTTAAAAGCCTACATCATGATTAATACTAACTATATGTAAATGTGTATTTTAAATTAAATGTTTAATAAACAAAATAAATGAGATACTCAGTTTTTTCTTCACAGGTCAACAAACCGACCAAAACACAGAACCCTATCCCACTCCACACCACATGGTTTATCTGTTTAGGGGTGTTTCACAGATTTCTAACATCAAAAGGCAATTAGTTGAGATGTCTCTATATATGTTAATGTTTAAGGTTTAGGTCTAAGGCTAGGGGGTTATCTTTACTTCAAAGGGGTTCCAGACGCGTATTCTCACACACCCCAACAAGTGGGGGTCACAAAAACGTCCCAAGGTTTATGACCCACAGGCCACAATGACTGGCCGTCAGACACAAAATATTTAAATATGTAAATGTTAAGAGGTGTGTTCCAGGTAAACTGTATGTATAGCCGGGTACATGCTAGTTCGTGTACAAAGACCTCCAAGACATCAAGACCCCCAGGACACCATTTGAAAAACAGCAATGGACTCCAGCATTCTTGGTAAGCGTGTTGCTGTATGTCCTTTCTACTTATTTCTGTTGTTATTTCAGTTGTAAGAATTTAAAGTGTTATAATGTTTTCTTACTTAACAGGTTTTTTTATTGTATAGGGGCATCAGAGCTTGAAACAATCCAAGCCATTAGAAGCATTGAAGGAATATCTCAACTTTTTGAGGGTTTGTTTTCTGTATTGTATTGTAACATTTAATTGTTGTTGTTGTTTATTTGTTATTCAACATAATATTTCATAAATTTCTACAGAAACAGCTGACATACCCAGTTATGTACAACCACTTGGTGAGTTATGATTCACACTGTAAGTTGATTGTATGTTAATGTGTGATGCTAATTATATGTTCTGTAGCAGGGTTAACGCGACTGGTTGATTCTACGTGTTTGTTAACACCCCCCGGTTTTGCTGCCGTAATTGACACGACCCCGTCGGCTGTATCGCGGGACGCTGTGTACGGTAACCACGGACACAGGCCAGACAGTTTTAACCCCTGTTCGACTAGTAGCCCTGAGGGGGTACAGGGGGCCCAAAACCCACAACGACTCGACGGCGAATCGACTCTGCGTGGAAAACGTGCTTGTACCGTTATCGTTGATGTGCATGAAAACAATCCAGGCAGAAAACGTCTTAGATGGCTAGATGGTTGCGAACGAGTTGGTAAGAAAATACATATGAACCACTATATGTAGTCAGCAATTTAAGGTATGTGTGTATATTAATATGTATTTGTTTTTAGATTTGAACGACGAACCGTTGTTGGTGTGCAGACCTAGCGATGTCACAGACCAGAACAACATTGAATGGACTGATGGACTGTTGAAAACGTGGAACGAAAATAGTTTTACGGACTTTGATTCTATGGTCGTACGGAGCGAACGTCCAGATGCACAGCCCGGAGTAAGAGACCCCACCGATGATGATTTGAAGCCTAACCAAACCCACGAGAGGCTACACCAGGTTAGCGCTGTTAATGCTACAAAGTTTAAGGAGTTGAGTCTGGTACAGAATGTTTCTAAAATAGCCATCGAGCAACGTAGACAAGCCGCGCTAAAACGTAAAACAGACAATACTTTTCGAAAAGAAATTGTCGACTTAAAATCTACGATTTCTAATTTAGGTCATGTAATTGGAGATATGCAACAAACTATTTCAAATTTATTTGTAGAAAATCAAAAAATACGGAAGGAACAGGCAGCACACAATAGCAACGTGTACAATACATTGTACAATTTAAATCGTTTTTTACAATTAAAAGTATCATCGTTAATTCCAATAGCAGGTCCATCTGGTTCTAAATAATCGTTGTTGTTGTTGTTAGTTATTGTTGTTGTTGGTGTAGTGTTAACGGTTGTTGTTTAAAAGGTTTTAAATAAATCAGCTCGTCAGTACAAGCTCAAACAATTACGTATCAAAATTATTTGTTATAAATAAAATGGCGTCTAAAAGGTTTTTGGGGTCAGACAACAATACAAACGATGACCCCGCTTTTAAAATTTTCCAACAAATGTCTCACGGTGAGCAAGCAGCTTGTCTAAACCAACAGTATACAAATGCTATAAACGTTATACAAAATAATGCACAAAACAGTGTTAATAACGCCGATAGTAACACCCGTGTTTTTTTGCAAAATACATTGGATACGTGGTTAACAAACAGTAGTGGTCAAACTTCACAAGAAACATCTGCAAAACGCTGTAGATTGACTAGTAGTGGCGAGCAAACGACAGATTTAACATGTAATGATAAAATTTTTGAAGCCTTCCAACATATGTCTCATGACGAACAAGCCACGTGTCTAAACAATGAGTATAATTTGTCTATAGCCGAACTAGAAAGTAATCTGCAAAATAATACACAACACATAAACATAGAACAGACAGGAGGCGGGGTTCCGTCATATGGACACACGCCCCTCGATACAACAGATCCTAACTACGGTCTGTCGGACAGCGATATAGCTGCGTTGGTGACAAACGGCGGCGTAGTGGGTGATTATACGGTAGTGCCCAGGGCTCGGTTTAACAGTATTGTACTACACAGATCATTGAGTTTACGTGATGCGCCAACCACAGACATGGCGTCATACACTTCATATATACACAATACACTAGCAGAAATTGTATCGTTTTCCAGGTTGCTAGCTGGTGATGGTGGTGTTATTGACATTACTCTAAGAGGAGGTAGTTTAACATCTGATGTTAATACGGTGTTGTCTTCAAGAGATGGTTACAGTGTAGACAGATTTTCAGATGCTATTGAAAGAGTTATGCAGAGCAATCGTTGTATTAGAACAGACGATAGTTTGGTTTTGATTGTCTCGATAGCCATGTGTAAAAATGGTGGTGTTCGTCGTAAGGTTCGTGACATAGCACACAACCAGGTGATTGAAAAAAACAGACTGAACCTTTTCTGTCCAACAAATGTCTCAAATAAATTGTGCTTTGCAATTTGTATTGCCTCATTTCTAAACCCAAAAGCCACATATAACACATTAGAAACCATAGCCGAACAGTTGCAGATTGATGCTGGCTTTTCTCAGGATCATAGAGTTGGGTTTAATGATGTTGGTCGTTTTGAATGTATGTATGGTGTTAAGATAGTTGTTTTTCACAAAGGTGTTTCGGGTGATTTAGAGAAGTATCAAACTAGCGACAGACCACACACCAAGACGGTATTTTTGTACCTCCACGATGGTCATTACTACATGATAAAAAATTTGAAAGCATTCATGGGTGTGTCGTATGTTTGTACGTTTTGTTATAGAGGCTACACAAATGCCCGAGATCACGGTTGTAAATATCGATGTGATGTGTGTCAAGACGCTATGTGTCACAAATACCCCAAACATACCAAATACTGTGCCAGTTGCTCACGCTACTGTAAATCTGTATACTGTTATGAAAAACATAAAGCACAAACACCACAGCCTACCTCCGGCGTAATGGCATCCTCATGCGACCTGACCAAGTATTGTAAAAAATGTGGTCGTCGTTATCATGTCAGTTTGACAAAACCAAAACGCCATAGGTGTTTGTCTGACCGCTGTATTCATTGTGGTGAAGATTTAATTTCAGACACCAAGCATGAGTGTTACATACAATCACTCAAATTAAAAGAACCCAGCGAATCGTACATATTTTTCGACTTTGAGACACGATTTGAAAACGGTAAGCATGAAGCTAATTTTGTCTGTGCTATTACATTTGACGGTGACGAATTCACAGCGGAGGGTTCTGACTGTATAGAGAGACTTGTCAAAAAGTTTAGACAGCCCAAATATCAGGACTACACATGGTTGGCACACAACGCCGCTGGTTTTGACAACTTCTTGTTATTGGAATATTTTTCAAAAGTGGGGATTGCGTTAAAAATCACGATGATGGGGTGTAGACTGATAGCTATGTTCGACGAAACGTATAAACAGCGTTACATAGATTCATACTCATTCATCCCTATGCGTCTGGCTAAAACAACATCGGCCCTAAATCTGACTTGTGATGAGAAAGGGTATTTTCCACACAAATTTAATTTAAAGTGTAATGAGGACTATGTAGGGACGTACCCTGAAAAAAGTTATTATGGATATGACACTATGAATGACAAAGACAAACATGAGTTTGACGAATGGTACAAAACTGTCTCCGGTGATGTGTTTGACTTCAAAAAGGAATTGCATGTTTATGGTCGGAATGATGTCGTTTTACTGCGTGAAGCTTGTATCAAGTATCGTGACGAGTTTATTCAATGTACAAAGCTTGACCCATTCAATTATACAACATTAGCATCCTGTTGTATGGCGGTGTACAAGACACATTTTCTACCAAAAGATACGATAGCCCTAACACACAACAACGCGTACATTACACAACACAAGACATTCTCGAATGTTTCGATCGAGTGGCTTGAATACATAAAGAACACACGAGACGTCGATATGCATCATGCCCTAACTCATGGTGAAATGAAGTTTGGTGCATATTATGTGGATGGTTATTATGAAAAAGACGGTGTACGAAAAGTCTTAGAATTTAATGGTTGTATGCACCATGGTCACGAATGTCGTTACAGACCGAACCAGCCACATCCTATGTCAAAAGTTTTGTATGGTGAATTGCGAAAACAGTTTGACACTAAGGTTGAGGTGCTTGTTAGGGCGTATGGTCTAGATGTAGAAGTTATGTGGGAATGTCAGTGGGTAAAGGCCAAGAGGAGTATTTCGGATGTCATTGCCTTTATGTCTAATTACACAGTTCCTGAGCGAATCAAACCAAGAGATGCTCTCTTTGGCGGTCGAACAAATGCTTACAAATTGCACTACAAAGCAAAAAATGGCGAGAAAATCAGATATGTAGACTTTACCAGTTTGTACCCCGCCTGTCAGGCCAAGAAAACATACCCCGTTGGGCACCCTGAGATAATATTTAAAGACTTCCGCCCTCTTGACGAATATTATGGTCTAGTCAAAGCAACTGTACGAACCCCAAGAAAACTCTTACACCCTGTTTTGCCGTACCGTTGTAATGGCAAATTAATGTTTCCGTTGTGTAGATCTTGTGCCGAGTTGGAAAACCAGACACATACATGTGTGCATAGCGATGTTGATCGATCCATCACCGGTACTTGGGTCAGTATTGAATTGTTGAAGGCTATTGAGAAAGGATATGTGGTGACAAAAATCCATGAGGTTTGGCATTTTCCAGAACGTTCAGAGACATTATTCTGTGAGTATGTAAAGACATTCTTACAGTACAAACAGGAGGCTAGTGGTTATCCAGAGTATGCTGTCACAGAGGAAGATAAGGCCGAATACATCAGGGACTATTTTGAAAAAGAAAATATTCAACTGAATCCGGACAAAATATGTCTTAACCAGGCTCGTCGTTCTATTAATAAATTGTTATTGAATAGTTTGTGGGGTCGGTTTTCAATGAGGGAAAACTTGCCGGTCTCTGAACTGTTGGTAGATCCTGAACGATTTTCACAGCATATCTTTGGTGATGGTTATGATGTTAAACACTTTTCATTTGTGTCAGACACTACAGCCTTGATACAGTGGTGCTACTCAGCTGGAGACAGTTGTCCAACACGTGACATTAATGTATTTCTTGGTGCATTCACAACTGCACACGCTCGTTTAGAATTGTACAGTTTAATGGATAGATTAGGTGACAGATTGTTGTATAGTGACACAGACAGTGTTATTTTTGTTTCTCGTGAAGGTGATTGGGATCCGCCACTGGGCCCATACTTGGGTGATTTGACAGATGAGCTTGGTGGTGGCGATCACATTACCGAGTTTTGTTCAGGTGGGCCTAAGACCTATGGTTACCTTACGGCCGGCGGTAAAACTTGTATGAAGGCAAAAGGAATCACACTTAATACTGAAAACTCAAAAATCATCAGACTCGATACACTCATTGATCTTGTTGATCATTATGTGTCAAATCGCTCTAGTAGTCGACATATACTCGCTCGTGCAGACGGCATAGTGAGGAATAAAAAGAACCTCACACTGAAAAACAAGTCAGTAGTGAAACGTTTTAAAGTCGTGTACAACAAACGTGTTCTGTTGTCTGATTTTTCAACGCTTCCCTATGGATACTAAAGACGTTCATGGCTATCGTGGTGTTATAGATGTAGATGGTTTTGATTTTAGATTACTACATCCGTTTTCATGTGTAATAAGCGGACCATCAAATTCCGGAAAAACATTTTTTGTTAAACAGTTGATTGAGCGTACTGATGAGTTGATTTCAAAGAAAATAGAGAACATTGTATATATTTATGACTGTTGGCAACCTCTTTATGATGAAATGTTAAAAATAAGAAATATTAATTTTGTTCAAGGAATACCGACATCACTAAATGACGACACACTTTTACCGCTTAACAGAAATAATTTGTTAATAATTGACGATGTAATGAAAGATGCGAGCAATAATATAGAGGTGGAAAAGGTTTTTACACAGTATGTACACCATAGAAATTTAAGCGCCGTTTACCTAATGCAAAATTTGTTTTTTCAAGGAAAATCTAGCAGGACAATTAGTTTGAACACAAACTATCTCATATTATTTAAAAATCCTAGAGACAACAATCAGATTTGTGTATTAGGTAGACAGATGTACCCCGGCAATACCAAATTTTTCATGGAATGTTTTCAAAATGCTGTAAGTAAACCATTCGGACACCTTTTGATTGATTATAAAGCGAAGACTCCTGAAAACTTTCGTCTCAGAACAGATCTGCTTTCAAACACACCTGTTGTTTACATACAGAAAAAACGCCGCTAGACCAACATGTCAGACAGACTATATAAAAACCTACCGTTTCTTAAACTTTTATTTAAAGCTAAACCGGCACAGAGACGTGTTATTTTACAAACAGCATCTAACGAGCTCATCTTAACTCTGTGCGAAGTAGCTCTTAATGTGCTTAACGGTACCATACCTCTCACGCCCAAACAATATCGGACGTTAAAAAAGAAAAAGACTGAAATTAAATTTTTCGCTGATAAAAAAGTTTGTGTTTCACGGAAAAAGAAAGTAATTAATCAGAAAGGTGGTTTTCTACTACCGTTGTTAAGCGTTGCTTTACCATTTATAACAAGTTTGATAACAGCCAAACTGTAGAGATGGAATTTGCTGAAAAAATGTTTCTGGTACCACAACACCAGCTGGATAAGTTAAAGAATGACAACAACCGGGGATCTATCAGTAATTTTGTAGAAAACGACTTGGACGCATCGATTAGAAATATTTTGGCTAGGGGTGATATCGATCCCCATGAGAAGGCTAAGTTTTATACAGCTGTTTTACAGAGATATTTAGCCATTGCTAAACACCGTGATATGGATACTAATACTTTAACATTGATGTTGCCTCCCGTGGATCATATTAATAAGGAAACAAACATTATCAATCAGACTGATGATGAGAATTCTGTAATCAACGATGTTCTTAGAAATGTACCAGCTCGAAGTAGGCGGAATGTTCAGTATGTTTTAGATAAAATGTCTAAGTCAAAAGATGTGTCTTCCTGGAATGAATCAGGAGAGTTTGTCTTAAATGGCCGCACGATCCTCGGGTCACATATTCTGGACTTGGTGAAAAGCATCACTACCCCGCACCGGGTTAGCGATGATCGTAGACCTCTGGGGTGGGGTGAGTTTCTAGAGGCTTTTGCTGTTTTAAACATACCTCTTTCTACAATACCAAACAAGCATGTCAGACAAAAAATTAATTTGTTAAAAAATAAAATGCCTGCTGCTTATGCAACACCGTTGAATGACATAACACCTGTTAAGACTGTTGAAACCCCCGGTTTATTTGTCTCACCCGTTCTAGATGATAGCAGATGGTTAAACTTTTAATTTTCTTTTTAAATGTTGTATATTTATTTACTGTGTATATTGTTTACTTGATTATGTATTATTATTATTATTATGTATGTAATTTGATGTCGCAGTTGTCATATGGTATGTTTGTAAATAAATGAGTCAAAGTTAAAAAAATATTTGCTTTGTTTGTTTTTATTTAACAATTACATTTAATACATTACACACAGCGAGATGTTATACAATAAACATCTCTCCTTTTTGAACATGTTGTATACATTTAAACAATCTGTTTTTACAAATACATGGATACATATGTTTCACAAAAGTTGTCACCATTTTGTCATTTTTTACTAAATCACAACCATATTTGGACATCACATCTTCATAACTGAACCCTTTAGCCATGTGGTATAGAAAAAACACACAGTGTTGACCACATGTGCTTGATGTAATGGCTTGTACTTGTCTGTTAGAATAATATTGTGTTATGCACGAGGTTTTAAGAAAATCACTAATCATTTTAGAAAACATGTCATAGTCGGGTGCATTTCCAAAACTGTCAAAAAAATACCCAACACGATCTTCGTTTATGTAGACGGCTAGCCAGTGTTCGCCAGGAAGATCAGATGTGTGTGTATTAATAATCGTCATTGTTGGTAATTTCCTTATGACATTTGTAGGTAATTGGTCGCATGCTAACACACCGAGAAAATGTGTATTGACGGCCACTTTATTCATAACAGCTGTCAGTTCTAAAGTATTCATCAGTAAAAATCCACCAAAACTTGTCTTCGGTTAGACACTTCGATGATACTATCAAAAACGGCGTACACAATCAAATTTACGGTATGTGGGAGTGGTTGTCTGAAACGGGCCTCCAATCTAATATTACCCGATTTGACCAAGGACACATGTTGACCGCACTCTTCATCAGGTGTAAGATTAAACGTGTACAGTGTGTACCCCTGTAAGAATTCCTGTCTATTAATAGACAAGGCTTGGTTTTTCAAATGTCTTCCTGATGCAAGGGCTAACTGGAAGAACTCGCGCACTGCGGAGCCGGATTGAAAATCGGGTTGATGTGGTTTAGATGGAAATTGTTGCCCGTCTAAATAGACGGCTAGAAACTCCAAGTCATAATGTTTAAATGCAAATGGGTTCCTATTATAAGCCCCCGTAAAAGCCTGGTTTTCCACCATACACAAAATGATCGACTTTGGTAACGTTCCTAAAAATAAATTTTCATGATTAGAGACGCGTGTCCCAGCAGGTATTGAAAAATTTTTTAGACACACTCTATCAATAGGGTATTTAGCGGTTGTCGACAACAAAGCCTGAGCATGACCCAACCTTACACCCGGTGACACAGACACTTTTTTAACAAATAATGACGCTGAGAGAATATTGACTTTGTATGCTAACGCATCATTCCGCATTAGACAAAATTCATCCTTACAGCGTGTCATTCGAATTTTTATATCAATACCATTAAGCATCAATTTCTCCTGAAAAAATATGTCGCTATGAACAGGGGTCAACAGTTCCACGACATTGCTACCATCTGTAAATGCTGCCCTCGTTGTCAAGCCTTGGTTGTTCCCTGCAGGGTTTGTTTCGTCCATATGTCCCGCTGTATCCTGATAAAATAGCCCCGCAGAAAAAACAGTTTCTAGGGTATCCTTCCCGTAGTTGGCGAGACATTCTATTATGCTACGGTATGGGTATGTACTTGAACTCTGCGATATCAGTCTGTCGCCTAGTGACACATCGACCTGTGAAAATATTGTAGCACCTGGATAGTTTATCAACCCCACAGCTGCACCATCATCGATGTCGGTTCCATCAGGTCTTGTGATTTTAAGACGCAGGTACAAGAGTGTGTTATTTAGATCCGTATAATCTTCACCATGTCCGGCTATGAAAAACTCCAATGGAGCTGTGTCGGATATTGCTGACAACGGCGGGATTTCGACATAGGTACTTTTCTCTATAGCTGTTTGTGTTAAAGGTACTGTAAACAAGTCCAGTTCTGATTTAATACACTCTTCAGACATACGATGAAGTAGAGCCATGATTAGAATATGGTATTCAAAGTCTTTCTACTGAACGGTTTCCGCGTCTGTTTACCCTTTCTCTTCCTTTTTGACACTATGTGTTTTTTCGTCTTACGTTTGGTTTTCTTTGCAGGACGACCACGCCTCTTACCAGGGGGTCGTTTTACAGATTTCCGCGCCATCACCAACATGCCCGAACCACCTTGATTGTGATTGTGCTCCATCACACGCGACAGACCATTGCTGACTACATCACTCACAATGTTTTTAGCGGCTGTTTTTAGATGTGGTTTGGCTATACTAAATCCTCTCTTGAACAACGGTATAGCCATTCTGAATAAATTTCTAAAAATTCCTCCAAAACCGGCACCATACATTGCCGGACTACCTGTATAGCCAGGCATGAGGCCTCCGGCCTGATTTTGATAGTAAGAAATGTAACGTTCTGGGTCCATAGCTTGTCTGTTGAAAGTATCCATTTTCAAAACCTAATTGTTTGTTTTACAGGTCTAAAATGTAGCTTTACAACCACTTTCCCGTAGCAAAAATGTACGTGTTGGTTCTGGTCAGTTTTCACTTCTATGGCGATATCGTTTATCTGTGTCTTTGCTATCGATACGTAGTGTGGATTGTTGTATCTAATAGTGACAGTATCATGGTTGTCCCCCGTTATATGTACACATCTTAACAAGGGTACAAAACTGTCACCTACCATCTGGTAATCAATGATGTCTGTGTAAACAAACAACGCATAGAAACCACCATAGATGTCGGCCGGGTGTGGCGCGTACTGTTTCTGTTCGACATCTGAATCTTTCGTTTTAACACCACACTCTAGTAAGGCCCCCGGTGTAAAACCTAAAATGATGGCTAGTTTACCATAAAATTTCAGCCCTATATCATACCGCGTCTTAATAAAAACCTTGTGTCTTATTTGGTCATAACCAAGAACTATCGAATGTTCTGCTATATGAATATTAATCTCAGCAACCAGCGCTTGTATATTGTTATAATACCCCGTGGTTATCATTATTTTTGTTGTTTTACCCAATTTTTTGTCATTTACTCTAAATGTGGCATCTGTCTCGCAAAATGTCTTCCATGTTCGTGGGTATTGAAACTCTAACACACCTACTTCCCAGGCACCTTTTAAATCGAGGGGTTTAGTTAGTTTTGTTCTATAATTAGAAATTTGGTTGTCAGGGTACACAGACCTAGACGAGTTGCACGGCAAAGTGACACAAAAACTGTTGTCATCCATATTGTACAAGCATGTAAATGAACTAGTTTGTGTAGTTACACATCTTTTAAGGCCTTTCTATGTCCACCACATCATTTTCAGAAACCCAACTGTTAAATTTTGATGGCCATCCTAACCATTTCACTAATACCATTGTTTTTTTACCCTGTTTCTTTTTTTCTAAAATTTTTTCAACTTTAAACGCTTTATCCCTAGACATGTGGATTTTTTGCAACTCTTCTTCATAGAAGCTACCTTGTATAATATCGCCGTCATAATCTTCCAATCTATATACGGGCGGTTGTCTTTGAATACATTCTGATATGGTGAAATACTCCTGTGTATAATTCTCTTCATAGCCCTTTGTAAATGGACCCCTGACTTTAGAAATACGTACGACATCGCCAACCTTGTACTTAAATGCTATTTTCTTGTCTAGTTTGTTTTGTTCACCATACAACGTTTCAAACACAATAGATTCGTTTTCTTTTGACACTTCGACAGGCTTCATTTTGATACTACGGTGGTAACTATTGTTGTAACCAAGCATTATATCTTGTAAAACATCAATGTATCTTTTGGAATTTATAGCCGTTAGATATCGCCACATACGACTTTTTAACGTTCTGTTAAAACGTTCTATGACGCTGGCTTTTAGTTCGCTACCCGTGGCAAAATGGGTAATTTTGTTTTTTGCTACTAATTTTTCAAAATGTTTGTTGAAAAACTCTTTACCCCTGTCAGTCTGTAACTTTTGAGGAACTCTATCTTCTTCTTCTAGTATAGACGCAAATGCCTTTGAGACTTCCAAACCTGACTTATTTTTTAACAAACGAGTCCATGCGTATTTGCTAAATACATCAATACACGTCAACATATATTTATAATCATCATTTTCCCTAGAATATGCACTCATATCAACAAGATCGGCTTGGAATTGAGAGTCAATTCCGTATACTATAACCCTGTTTCTTTTGTAATTATGTCGTATGGGTTTGTGAAGTGTGTACGTATCCTCACCAGCTAGCCAATCTGAAACCTGTTGATCAGACAGACACACGCCTGTATTCTCTAAAACACCCCGTTTCAAACGATTTTTACCGCCTAATGAACCTGAATTAGCCGGTGTGTAATAAACACCTCTTAAAAGATTTGCCATGTTGATAGATGACATTGCAGAAAATAATGACCCCCAGATTTGTTTGGTTGACTGTTTTATTCAAAAATCACAATGTATCAATGAAATCTAGAAATTTTACACACACATCTACATTTCTCGCTACTAGATATTCAACAAGTGTTTCAACCACTTTACAAACATTAATCGACTTCATTGTTGAAAGTTTTATCACACAAATGTCTAATATGTATGCGCATAGGCAAAGCACATGACTGATTTTCAATGTATTGTCACTCGTAGACATAAGAGACAGAACTTTACTAACAGTCACATGGGCTGCATCGTTAGAATCTATACATAACTGTGTCAAATAACACCAATCATCTGACGTCGATTTAACAATATTTAATTGGTTCTTGAAATTTTGTAAACGTTTAGCATCAACAACATACCTGCTATTAAACAATCTAAAATCATCCACACTATCGACAATACAATTATACAACAAACTTCTCAAATCATTGCTTACTCGATGTTTTAACAAGTGGTCTGCCAACCCCTGGAAGCCACACACATTCCCCATAGCGTCTTAAACAATGCTACAAGTCTTTAAATCAGATTTCCAACCGTCAACTGCGTCGGCTACAAACTGTTCGGATGTGTGATCAACCAGCTTTTCTCTTATTTCCTCTAGCTTTTCCACAATGTATGGCTCGCATTGTAATTCACAGACAACAGTTTCGGCACAACCTTGAATTTTTAGAAGTGGTAAACGTATACCAACATGCTTTAGAAGGTCTGCTATGACATGCTTTAACCCCGGTGTGAACAGAGACTCAGTTATATCTTTATAGTATTTTTCAAAAAAGAAAATATCCGGCTCAAACAGACACGAATGTCGAAGTTGACTGGGGTGATTCACTTCACAACCGAGACATGTTTCCTTCAGTTTGTTGTCTATTATGTGTTGCAGGATTACAACAACGGCGGTCTTTATTAGTTTTAATGCTGTGCTGCATACTTGTCCATCCACATCATCGATTGGCTCTGCTATAGCGGTCGCTTCAAGAGTATCAACTATTGTTTCATTATCTTCATTACCATCTGGTAACTTCTGATGTCTAGATGCTGACCCCTCCAATGGATCTGGTGAAAAAGCAGCCGTCGATAGGTACGTCATATTCATATTTCCAAGATGGATGCCAAATTGATCCAGTGAGCAGTCGTCCGACAAGTTGTTGAACACCGATGCCTCACCATAGCTATAGTTCACGGCTCCACGGCTCATATCGATCGGCGCGTATTCAAGGCCCGACATTTGATATTTTCCACACAACTCAACCCCAGGGGTGTCGGGATGGTCCGCTGGAAGAAAATCCTCAAACATGTCGTCCTGCGTGATGACTCCGTCTTGATGTTCTACTCTGTGAATGTGATTGATGTTTCTTTTAACAGGCGAATCGGGTAGGCTGTGATACTCATTGCCCAACCCACAAACGTCATAAACCTTAGAATCAAATAGGTTAATTTTAACATCCTTAAAGTATTCACTACACCTACTACTACAACATGCTTTGACGCATCTCTTCTTTCTTGGAGCAAAAACCAAAATGGTTTCACGAGCATTAGAACTAACAGTTGGTGTAGACATTTTAAAGCTTTTTGTCTTAGAAAACCTACAGTGTGTGATTGCTTAAACAATATATACAGACATTGAGGTGGGTGTGTGTGGAGGGTGTGTGGGGTGGGAGAGATGGGTGGGCGGATGGGCTGTGTGGGTTGGGGGAGGCGGGTCCGGTGGGTGTTCCATACTATGTCAGTCAACATGATCTGTCAATCAAACTACCCTGTCGCTCACAGAGGTGGGGGCAAGGGGGTCATAAATCAGGGGTCATAAATCATATTTTGACAGGTAGTGCATTATATATACTACTGCCAGTTGTCCTCCTCCGCGTTCTCCCCGAGACTCGTTGCGACACCGCTGCCACCATTTGCAACGAGGTGAACCCCGTGGGTAATGTCGGTCGATTGGTCTGAGACCCGGAATAAGTTGAGGACTCCGATATGCTTCCTTTTCTGCCTTATTTATTTACACATATATACACACGACGCTATTTACAAATAAACAATTACGCGCACACTGGACGAAACAAAACGAAAAGTTCACAAACATCCACTAACACTCTGATCATGTTTTAACTCACAACTCATTTGACTACAAAGTCATACACCCAGTTGTGGTCTCCCCCTACCACGGTAGATTGCCCCCTTTATTATCTACCTGTGTGGGCTTTTATTGTGGTAGCCCCTCCCCCTCGGCTGAGCCGATATATTTAAAGGGTAGCTAGGTAACAATATGCACCCATTACACAGCTAAACACTAGTAAATACATCAATATTTATACTTATATTAAATCACACAGATGGCCATGGCACTTACCCCTACATACAATTATTTACATTAATTTCAGTGCACCTTTACTCTCCCTTCCTGGTTTTTCTCCCCCTCTCCTTAACAGAGGATAGTACTACCCAGGTAGGTTAAACATCAATATGTCATCGTGATGGGTAAGTTACCCTTACTTCATCACAGGCAGCTAGTTGGTTATAGACAGCACGTCCAAGAATTTTGGATAGAAAAGAGAGAAATGAGACAGGTCTGTAGTTGTTAATGTTGGTGTCTACATTATGTGTTGGATGGCTGTGATTAAAGAGAAGGTCAAAAGGTGAAAGGAGAGCATTTTTAAATGCTTTTACTTTTTGGAATTTTCACATTTCAGCACAAACAAGACCCCAAACTGGGGAGCTCACAATAGATTCAAATTCTTAAAGAAGAAAAAAGAAATAAAAGAAAAAAAGGGGGGAAGAGGTGGTTCAACATTGAGATGTTGGCAGCTTTCAGGTTATGGATTAGGTCAGTTGGATGGAAGAATTGACAGGGTTACAAAGTACTCTATAAATGTTTTCAAATAAAATGGTCTGTTAATCCATGTAAACTTTTTTTTATTTTAGAAAAATAATTATGTCTTTAAGTGAGGAAATACAATTTTAAAAAATGTGACAACCCCCGACTGTTGCACTTAAGACGTGTTTGCAGAAAGAATGGGACAAAATAAAAGCTGAAACACATAATCACTTGGTCTCCTTGGTGACAAAAACGTCTTTTAAGTGTAGTGAAAAGGAATGGCAACATTACAAAGTGGTAAATGCTTTACTGTTCCAACTTTTCTTTGAATCTTTTGCAGGCCTGAAGTGCAGGAATGGATTATTATTATTAAATGAACTGAAGTTGAGCAGACAAAACATGAAATATCTCAAGTTAATCCTATCTGCCATCAAATAAAAGTCAAAGTAAATGTAATAACCTCTGTGTTTTTTATTATTTGCATTTTTTATGCTGTCACAACATGTTTTCAGTAGACACCTCAGAAATGGGAGCCTGGAGCCACATTCCTAACTTTTACATGTTGGCTGCAGTGTCAATTTACCACCCCAAAAAAACATAGACTACAGCTGGTTAACTAGTTTAAAATTGCATGGAGATGAATGTGGGAACACATTAAAACAAGTATTTCCACAATCAAATAATTGTCTTTTTAACTTTTTTATAATTCTTTACAACTTTTCTGTTTTTCTGCTACTGATACACAGTTTTACTGGCCAGAGTATTTTCCTACCACACCAGCCCATCTAGATTGGGGAGAGAACCTACAGTATTTCTGTTTAAAATCTGGAAAGAGTCATTTCCGCCAACATTAGTGCTCTCACAGAGGAAAAGAACTCTAGTGTTCTCAAAAAAGTGCTCCTCACTCACACCAGCACATTCACACCAAGGAAAGAACACTATCAGTGCTTACAGTAAGACAAGAAAAAAATCCATCATCTTATTTACAATGGAGAGAACACACATTACTGCTCAGAATGTGGACACACCTTTACTTCAATATAAACACACAAGTGTGCCAACACTAAGCCACCAGCTTTTGAGGTTCATTTATTTGAAATAGGATTTTAAAATAGGATTATTTTTCCAAATCGATAGATCATAGCCACATTCAGGTGACTGTAATTCCAAATGAGTGTGTGTGTGTGTGTTTGTTTGTTTGGTTGGTTGTCTCTGGCCTCTGGTCTTTGAAAGTCCAGACTTTTTTTTCCCTCCAGGTCCCTCTTTCCTCCAGAGAGGTTGTAAAAGAAGTAAAGATATCATTTAAGATGAAAAAAAAGAGTTCCGAACTGAGACACTGTTAGCCCTTGTAAAAACATAAATATATGTGCAGGATGCTTGTGTGGGAGAAAAGGCTTGTGGTTCTCGTTTCAGCACAACTGTTTCCTCACAAGAATGGCAATCCAGCATGTAAGTATTGCCCGCATTCTCCAGCATTTGTTAGAACATCAAAAAACCTTGTAAATATGTCTTGCCTCCATTGTTATGAGTGGAACTGAATTCACCACAACCCTGATCATAATGAAGTTATAAACATTTTAGGCAGTAGAATGTGCTTCTGTAGAATGAGTCCTCTGTGTGTGATGGATCTACAGGAAAATAAGTATTTGATACACAGCCGGTTTTACAAGTTTTCCCACCTACAAAGAATGGAGAGGCCTGTAATTTTTATCGTAGGGACATTTCAACTGTGAGAGACAGAATCTAAAAAAAAATCCAGATAATCACATTGTATGATTTTTAAATGATTAATTTGCATTTTATTGCATAAATAAGTATTTGATCACCTACCAACCAGCATAAATTCTGGCTCTCACAGACCTGTTAGTTTTTCTTGAAGAAGCTCCTCCTATTCTGCACTCATTACCTGTATTTATTGCACCTGTTTGAACTCGTTACCTGTATAAAAGACGCCTGTCCACACACTCAATCAATTACACTCCAACCTCTCCACCATGGCCAAGACCAAAGAGCTGTCTAAGGACACCAGGGACAAAATTGTAGACCTGCACAAGGCTGGGATGGGCTACAGGACAATAGTAAGCAGCTTGGTGAGAAGGCAACAACTGTTGGCACAATTATTAGAAAATGGAAGAAACACAAGATGACTGTCAATCTTCCTCTGTCTGCTGCTCCATGCAAGATCTCACCTCGTGTGGTAAGGATGATCCTGAGTAAGGTCAGGAGGCAGCCCAGAACCACACGGGAGGACCTGGTCAATGACCTGAAGAGAGCTGGGACCACAGTCTCAAAGATTACCGTTAGTAACACACTACGCCGCCATGGATTAAAATCCTGCAGGGCACGCAAGGTCCCCCTGCTCACGCCAGCACATGTCCAGGCCCATTTGAAGATCACCAATGACCATCTGGATGATCCAGAGGAGGCATGGGAGAAGGTCATGTGGTCAGATGAGACCACAACTCCACTCGCCGTGTTGAAGGATGAGTACAACCCCAAGAACACCAAGAAAACTGCTAAGAGGGGAGCCATACGTTCTATAACGGAAGCCGCAGAGAAAGCCACACGATGGCTTTGGCTAAAGAGGGCGAGCCCGTGGATTGGTGCTGATGGGATGCAATCCGGGTCTTGATCAACCCCGGATGGGTCACCTGAGTGAGGGGGTCTGATGTTGAAAGACCCGAAACCCCCGATGACCCCAGGAACATCACTGATGATGCATCCCAGCGCATCCTAGAGATGTATTAAAAACCAATTAAGTCAGTTATAAAGTCATTATAATAATGACGTTTTTAAGTGTGGTAAAAAGAAACAGCAACATTACAAAGTGGTAAGTGCTTTACTGTTCCAACTTTTTTTTGGAATGTCTTGCAGGCCTGAATAGCAGGACTGGATGTTTATTAATAAATGAAAAGTTTAGCAGACAAAACATTAAATATCTCAGGTTTATCACCTCCGTGAAGCTGGCCCCCCATGTGGTCAGAAATGGAATATAAATATTATTATTCGTTTGTGCTGGTTTGTGCCGTTGGAATCATCGTTTGTGCTGGCACCGTTTTAGAGAAATTAAGTATTATATTTTATTACCCGTGACGTCACTCAGCCCCCCATCAGAGCCCAAATTGCACCAAAAGCATCTCATTCGTTTGTGCTTCGTTTGTGCTGGTTTGTGCTGCTAAAAGAAACATTTGTGCTTTTTTAATTTTAAAGTTATGAAGCTATAAATATTACACCCGTGACGTCACCAGCCCCCCATTAACGTCCAAATTGCACCAAAACCACCTCGTTCGTTTGTGCTCCATTTGTGCTGGTTTGTGCTGCTAAAAGAAACATTTGTGCTCTTTTAATTCTCAAGTTATAGGCTAAATAATATATTTTTTTATAAAGTGAGGACACCTGGCCCCTAAAAATGTCCAAATTGCACCAAAACCCTTTAATTCGTTTGTGCTTCGTTTGTGCTGCTAAAAGGAACATTTGTGCTGTTTTAATTCTCAAGTTATAGGCTAAATAATTTTTATATATATATATATAAATTAAAAAACATTTAGCCCAATAAAATGTTCAAATTGCATCAAAACCATCTCATTTGTTTGACATCATTTTGTTTGACGTCATCTCATCTGGGTGACGTCATTGGATGAGGATTCCACTTTGCACAGATATGTCAAAGCACTCAGCCATACTGCGTATCCTCTTCAATATCCTCTTGAAACTAAACATGCAGTTTTAACTGGTTTTCATGTTTTAAGTGATATTCCTGCAATATACACAACTTATGGCAGAACATAACTTACTACACGTTTGTAAACTGTGAATCACTTAACACTACAGAAATATACACTACAAAAGTATAGGTTTAACATGGCATTCTCTCTATTCATTCTTATTTAGTCGCATCAATAATTTTAATGTCAAAAGTCCTTTGATAAATAAACCAATTGTCCTTATGTGACTTCTTAACGGTGGGAATCTTTATTTTAAGCCATGTTTCCATGAGGACCAAAGTCTGAGATACAGGGTGGGGACCTGTTTGACTGTAAGCAGTCATTTTCAGACAGCACAACTTAAACTTAAACCCCTAAAATTTCTTTTCCAGGTAAAAACGTGACTTAAATAACAGTAAGATGACTTATTTTCAATATTTTGTACTTTATTGTCACTTTATGAAGAGAAAAGTGTCTCAGTAGACTCAGCATCAGTAATAAAATACTGAGGCAGAGTTGGAGTGTTTGTTGTATGAATACAAGTATTTTATAAAGAATGCAATGCATGTCTAATTTGACATGCAGTTTACTGGTGATCAGGATTCCCATATGTGTATCAGTGTAATGACACTGTAAAGAAGTAACCCCAAAGCTTCCTCGGCTCATTAACATTGTTTGCAAGAATCTACTGCAGCATCCACTTACAAAACACACAAATATATAACCCTCACCATATAACGTCATATTAGTCATTAAGGTTATACTTGTTTATCCATCTCCCTGTGCAACTTGCTGTCAGTTCTGTTAGGTCTTCACAAATCTGCATACTTTACACATTTATACTTTCCATCATGCTGCCCTGCATATTTATTGTATTAAGATGCACTGCCTTGTCTAATTACACTGCACTCATTCATTTTGTTTGTACTTTCCCTTTCACTAGATAGCATGCTGCACCAAAACCTTGGCAGAATGTCATTCTGCTCCACTATACACCACATTACCACGTTATTATAAAGACCTACCTTTCAATTACGCTCACTGGCCAGTAAATTGGGCTTCAACAACCCAAGGCATGGCATGAAAAAACATTATTTTTATGCAAGTTTTATAAAAAAAAAAAAAAAAACACATATGAGAAAGACCATTGTCCTAGCAACAAAAAGTTGGTAGTCACGTTTGACTAAGGTCTGAGCATACTTTTCTTTTGTCCTCTCCTCAGGCAACTGTTGGAAGAGACATTCCAGTAAAGAGCTTTCATAGCACATAAACACATAATTCTCATTTTAAGGTAATTTATTGCTTCTAATAAAACCCTGTAATAGTCCTCTGAGAATTTTAATCATATTAATGACATTTAGAACAAGATTGGACAGTTCTGTGAAAAATATAAAACAAACATATGCTGTACATACACATTAAAAGGCAAGTGAAAGACAAATCAACTGAAATTGAAAATGATTGCATCAAAAATATAGATGAAGGTAAAGGCAGATGAAGACAGTGACAGCTCTAATTCTGGCACATGGTCTCATGTCCTAAATGAAGAGATCTGGAACATGACCAGATTAGCCTGCATACTTAGTTTCAAGAGAGCAAAAGTGTACCCACACAGTGCATCTAAGTGCATTGACATCACTGGCCACCGTACTGCAAAATTGTCCATTTCCAGTGTGCTAAAATGCAGAATTGATTACATTGATGACAGTCTTCATACTGGAAAGGCAAAGCACATGCTATCTGGAGAGAAAAGACTGCCAATCTCTGAAGAACCCATCCTTTCCCCCTCATCTAATAAAATACAGTGTGCCTCATAGGGGCAGTATTCATGACATTGGCCTTGACCAATTTTTTATGCCACTATTGGACCCCCTCTCAACTACTAGTCAAAATACTAGTAAAGACTCAAGTGTAAGTTTTAATGCTACAGGTACAGTAGTCAAAAGGCTCATTAAACAGAAACATCAGGACATATATTTCCATATCAAGGAGTTCTGTCCTCACATGGAGATACGTCTATTCACATCCCAGTGGTGCAAATGCTGTCTGAGCGGCATGACATTAACGCCATATCAAACTGGGTCTCTGAATGGCTTAGAGGAGGAACATCTGTACCAAAATAAGTTGTTTCTGATTTCTCTCTTGCATTACTGGGTGGTCTTGTTAAAGCCTTTACTTCTTACTCTGGTTTGAAGACCTATATAAATAGAATAACAAAGACATCAGAGCTATAACACAAACCATGGAATTTTGCTGTGACTAAACTTTTTTAAGCTATGTTACATTTTGATTATTTGGTGAGTCTGTAGGTAGAATATACTTGTTGACGGCCCACAAGCATTTAAAACCTTTGAAATAACATTAACATTTGGAATTCACAAATCAATTTAGCTGTGTAACATGTGAATGGATAATGTTATGGATAACATTTTAACATTTAATATGTTAAAGGTTTTTAAAGGTAATTCGATTATAATAAATTTCACTCTGTGATGCAATTTTAACATTGTTAGGGGCTAAGTGTCCTCACTTAATAAAAAAAAAAAGAGAGAGAATTTAGCCTATAACTTGCAAATTAAAACAGCACAAATGTTTCTTTTAGCAGCACAAACCAGCACAAACGTAGCACAAACGAATTAAAGGGTTTTGGTGCAATTTGGACATTTTTAGGGGCCAGGTGTCCTCACTTTATAAAAAAATATATTATTTAGCCTATAACTTGAGAATTAAAAGAACACAAATGTTTTCTTAGAACTCTAATGTTCTTTTAGCAGCACAAACCAGCACAAACGAAGCACAAACGAATGAGATGCTTTTGGTGCAATTTGGGCTCTGATGGGGGGCTGAGTGACGTCACGGGTAATAAAATATAATACTTAATTTCTCTAAAACGGTGCCAGCACAAACGATGATTCCAACGGCACAAACCAGCACAAACGCAGCACAAACGAATAATAATATTTATATTCCATTTCTGACCACATGGGGGGCCAGCTTCACGGAGGTAGGTTTATCCTGTCTGCAATCAAATAAAAGTCAAAGTAAATGTAAGCAACTTTGTGTTTTTTTATTATTTGCATTTTCCATGCTGACCCACTTTTTTCTGATTTGGGGTGGCACATGTACCAGTCAGAAATGGGAGCCTGAAGCCACATTCCTAACTTTAACATGTTGGCTGCAGTGTCAATTTACCATCCCACATAAACATAGACAACAGCTGGTTAATGAGTTTAAAAATGTTTCCATCAAAGTCCTCTTACCAATATATTTAAAAAAAAAAACACATTATGTATAACAAGACAGGATTATATAGTACATTCCTTTTTTAATACACCTAACTTTTACTGATTGTGTAACTAACAATCAGTTTCATTTATTTGGAAAAACCTTTTAGCCTACCCTTCTTTAGCAAAACCCTCAACAACTGCTTACCTTTCTGCTGGTGCCTCACTTTGTACAGGTTTTTTTGGCATCTTTTCAAACCTGTTTGTGACACCAAATATGTTGCATTTTTATGACATCACCACAAGACCCTATCTTTAGTTCACAGGAGAATGCTGAGCATAGGCAAGTTTTTCCACATATTCCATTAATTAAAATGTTTCCGAAAGTTATTTTAGTCATTTGAGGTTATCTGAGTTAATTGAGAAGAAATCGGCACCCATTTTCCTAGTTCACAACAACACAAAGAAGAGATTCATGGTTGGCCAAACTAGCAGAGTGGTTAAAGACATGCTGGTCAGCCCTGGCTACAGTAGCATGTTAATAGACTTGTTTTACCATGTTTAAATCAATCTGTTTACATTTAATAAGTAACATTTAAACAAATATTAAGTGTAAAAAATATGACCCAGTACATTTTGCTATGTTCTAGAATTTTTTAATGCCTCTCTTACATCACTAATTACGAGATAGTTACATCAGACTGAGAGAAATTATTATAGAATAAAGAACAAAGAAGATTTATTCATCTAAATGAATTTGTCTAATTCATATTAATGTGAAGTAGGTTTTATAAATGATCAGCAGGATTACACTGAAGAGCTAGATCTGTCTTGCAAGCTGATAATTAAAAAATTATTAACATACACCAAAAACCATGTGACATTATTGATGAAAAACATTTTCTGTTTTGGATGCATTTATAAATCCTAATCACTAAAACTATTGAATGAAATTTCTGCTAAAATGTATTGAAATAAAACTGCTTGTGAGCTTTGAAATATTGATCTTTAATTATTGCAACATGCACTTCCATTTAAAACCACATTTATCACAATCACATATGGAATCAGATCTTAATGTTATTAAGATGATACAATCTGTTTCATTTCAGACACACAATAACTAATAGGACATTAAACAAAAATTAATATGTAATAGAATTTAAATAAGAGAATTTAAGATATGTAGTGAGCAGAGCTACTATAATTCCATGTTTACTCCTCAATTACTTAAGTGTTTATTGGCTACTTCAATATAAAATGGATATAAAAATTTTGGCCACCCCTGGTAAAATAGCAGGTTTTTGTGATGCAAAACCTGTTAAATATTATATAAATAGTAGTCACTACACAGCTGTAATCAACTGAAGTAAGTTACAGCAAACCCACAAAGACCTTACATTGCATCCAAGGGATCTCATTGTTCAAAGGTTCCAGTCAGGAGAAGCCATTATATAGACCATGGAACACAGTGAAGAATGTCATCAACAAGTGAGTAAAATATAGAACAACAGTGACATTACCAAGAACTGGACATCCCTTCAAAATTATGAAAAGACAAGAAGAAAACTATGGAGCTAATTTAGTGCCAAAACTTCGCAAATAAACAGAACGTATTCTGTAAATATGATACGATTTGCAAACAAACACAACACGATCTACAAATAAAAAACACTATTTGCAAACAAACACAACACGATCTACAAATAAAAAACACGACTATCTAACGCACACAATGTGATTTACAAATACAAACGCTGTTCCGCAAATGCCGTTCGTGAATCACGTGACTTTTGGCTGCACTGTTCTGGCGCTTGTGTCACAGTGTCAGATTTTCTCACAAATACATCCCGACTCGTACAAATGCATCACACCTGAGCAGTAGGGGCCGCTGTGGGTCCACGTTACAACATGTGAATGAGCGAGAAGAAGCCACTCCAGCCGGCTTGTGAGTCTAGGTGGATGAAGCGCTTTGCCTTTTTGAATGAATTATTATTTCATACTATAGGTCGCACATCTCGATACAGCCACTGATCTGTGTCTGTCATATATCTCAAGTTTATTTATTTATTAGGATTTAACCGTCATGTTTTAAACTTTGGTTACATTAATGACAGGAACGGTAGTTACTCATTACACGAGGTTTAACAGTTTACAAGTTTAATATCAAACACAGTCATGGACAATTTAGTGTCTCCAGGTTACCTCACTTACACGTCTTTGGACTGTAGGAGGAAACGGAAGCTCCAGGAGGAAACCCACGCATGTCAATACATTCCGCCCGTCCATTTACTGATTTATTAACAACACATCCTGAGTCTGGAGGACGTGTCTACATTTTAACATATGTAGTTTGGGTGTACATTCTGTACATTAAAATGTACCCATCTACTGCAGAGGTCACACGGGTAAAAAAAAATCAGTAAATAATGTCCACAATAACGTTATAATAATAATAAAGTTACAATGAGATTAAATTCTCTGCATTGTCCTAAATTACCACTCAGCCCTGCTGTCATAAGGGTCCCTTGTCTTTACAAAAATTCTTATTAATTCATGAACACATAGGCATAGTTTAGCAACTATAATTTAGCGCAAAATTCTAGCTATTTTTCGCTTGTTATGTTCTTCATTCCTGACTGGGTCAACAAGTGTTACTGTTTTTTCAACATCATGATAATCTTAAACATATTTTACAGTAAATTAGACTTAAATAAGACCATAAACACAGCTAAAATATTTGGCCACACTGTCACAGTTTCAATGTGGACATAATAACTTAAACTATATATATATATATATATATAGAGAGAGAGAGAGAGAGAGAGAGAGAGAGAGAGAGAGAGAGAGAGAGAGAAATAGATAGATAGATAGATAGATAGATAGATAGATAGATAGATAGATAGATAGATAGATAGATAGATAGAAAATAATTAGAACAGAACTGGCAAGGGAGCAGCAACAAAAATTGTTTTACTTATAAAAATAGTTAAGTACAAGATAACGTAAAAAATGCTCAACACATTTAGTCAGTAATGAACTTTATTAGACCCAACCTTCTACTTAACTGCAATGTTCCGTAATGTTAAGGTCAAAGATAGCTATTTAAAAACGCTTTAACTATAACCATAAAACTAACTAACCGCTAGCAGAAATAAAGCAGGCAAAAGTAGCACAGAATTATAGACAAATGCTCGGATAAATTAACAGTGGCTTCTTCTCGGTCATTCACATGTTGTAACGTGTACCACCGCGGCCCCTACTGCTCAGGTGTGATGCATTTGTACGAGTCTGGATGTATTTGTGAGAAAATCTGACACTGTGACACAAGCGCCAGAACAGTGCAGCCAAAAGTCACGTGATTCACGAACGGCATTTGCGGAACAGCGTTTGTATTTGTAAATCACATTGTGTGCGTTAGATAGTCGTGTTTTTTATTTGTAGATCGTGTTGTGTTTGTTTGCAAATAGTGTTTTTTATTTGTAGATCGTGTTGTGTTTGTTTGCAAATCGTATCATATTTACAGAATACGTTCTGTTTATTTGCGAAGTTTTGGCACTAAATTAGCTCCATAGAAAACTCTTCGCTGACAGGAGCCCAACATTAAAGGAGCTGCAAGAAATTCTGGCAAGACCTGGCAATTTTGTTGTTGTGGTTGTGTACCCAATGTGACAATAATGAAAAAACACTAATGGGATAGTGTGGCAAAAAAAAAAAAATTGGGTACATTTTGCAAAAAAAGAAAAAAAAAAGTATGTTGGAAAATATAGTATGGTCTGATGAGACCAACGATAAACATTTGGGCCACAATTCCAATTGGCAGATAATTGGCATTATTGGCAGAAAAACAACACTGGTTTTACCAAAAGAAAACCATACTCGCAGTGAAGCATGGTGGTGGCAGTGTTATGGGCTGGTTTTCTTTGGTTAGATGTGGGGCTTTAGTCAAGATGGAAGGAATTATGACCAGTTCCAAATATCAGTAAATTTTGGCAACAATATTCAGCCTCGATTAAAAAGCTGAGAGCCTAGATCTAAATCTTATTAAAAATCTGTGTGGTGACCTGAAAAAGGCTGTGCAAAGGAGACTCCCTCAAATTTGACAGATTTGGAGCACCCTTTTAAAAAAGAGTGGGCAAAGGTGTGTCATGCTGACAGACTTCTACCAAAAGACGAAATGCTGTAAAAATCAAACGTGCTTTAACAAAATATTACATTAAGAGTGTTCATAATATTATAACCACATTATTTTAAGTTTTCATAAAATTTTTTCCTTAACTGTTTTTCAATGGACTTTGCACAATGCACAGATTATAGGTCACATATTTTTTATTTTGGTGTAAAACCAAGCTGTTCAGTTTCACAGATGATGTGTTCATCCAAACTCTTAATAGCTTCTGTTTTCTTGTGTGTGTATTGTCTCCATCCAATGGGAATCTCTCCGTGTCCCTGGAATGTTTTACCATAGTGCTTTTCCAGGTCTGTTTGGAATCTGCACACAAACCACTTCCAGTATGGGAGCTCTGAATTATCAGGGGTGATGCTCCACTCAGCAAATTTTCCTCCTGCTGTTTTGTATATTTTGTAATATACCAAATCATCTGTATCATGATGGGGGTAGAAGCGTCTATCACTTTGTACTAAAGTTGTACAAATATCAGCACAGAGATTTGTTGTATTTCTGTAGTACCATCCTATAATTCCATCTACTCTGTGGAAGGGGACACTGTGATCTCCATCATGATTTTCCATTGTGTTGGTGCAGATGGCTTTACAGAATGGACACTGAACCCAGCAGCACTGACAGAGATGTTCAATCAGAATCTCATCTGGTTTCTTTCTGAACTTCTCCATGTTGATGTCTGTCACACTGTTGATGCTTTTATGTTGTTCTGACATCATCTTTGTGAGACCTTCACACACAACCTGCCGAAGAAAATCTAAATCTGTAATTTCCTCCAGACCAGTGCAGGTTATTTCTTTTAAGCTCAGCTCATATGTTAGTGAATTCTTCAAACTTCTCAGCCACATGTTTGCATCACCACTGCTCTTCTTCACTTCTTCAGTTGTGATGTTCACAGCGTTCATCACTTTCTGCTCTTTGTCTTTCAGATTTCCTTTGAGAAGATTCAGAACCTTGCTTTTATTATCAGTGATGTATTTGCCAACCTTTTTTCTAATAAACCGTTTAAAGTGTTTCTTGGGATGGTTGATGTACTCCATGTACTTCTCAAAGTTCTCCTGCTCTGCCAGAGATTTCAGGATGTGTTTCTCAAGCTGTGACCTGTTACCATTAAATTCTGGCATGTCTGATCTCATCTGTGTTGACAGATCAATAGCAGTTTTATTGTAGGCTGCTTGCAGGATGGCTGGTACAAGATTGTTGCAGACAAGTTCACCAAGTACTGTTGTGGTTGTTGCTCCTCTGCAGTAGTTTTGGAAGACGCTGTAATATTGTGGTTTCTGTTTTTCAAGGTAAAATTTTACATCACTTTCATCTCTGAACTGTTGGTGGATTTTGGTGAATTTGGGATTTGCAAGGTGACACACATGAAGACAGAGATCCAGAGTGAATTCCTTCTTCAGCTTTATATTCTTGTTCTCGCTGTGATATTGCTCAACTCTGTTTTTGACCTGGTCAGTTATTTCCTGAATGTAGCTGTTCTTGTACCCCAGTCCTGTAATTTTGCTGCAGATCTTCTTGATTAAGTCCTCAGATTCTTGGATGACATTTCTGGTCAGACTTCTCACTGACTCATGTTCTTCAAAATACAAAGAATTTATCTCTAACTGACTGTTGGATTGAAATAAAGAAAAACCATTTTTCCAGAATTTAAATTTTTCAAGAAGTGAATTGTTTTCATTTTTGACCTTAGTTTTTTTAGTGACTTGTACTTCCTCCAAATGCCTTTTCTCTTCTTCGTGCTTGGATAAAAGAATGCAGTGTGAATAATCTCCTAGTCCATCTATCTTTGTGTAAATTTCCTGAGATCTTCGCTCATACACAGCAGCTTGTTCATTACCTTCAGACAGAATCTGTATGACATCCTCCCAAAAATCAAAAGGTTTTCCTAAAGGTGTGTCCTGTGTTAGATCAGAGACCCATTTGTTCCACACTTTATTGAATTCCTGTCTCAGTACTCGGTTATCAGTTTCTGTGCTTTTTAGTTGTAGAGCAAGTGCTTTACTCATATTGAAGAGCTTTTCATCATATGCTTTCTTTTTGTGATTAAAAGCTTCTCGAGCTTTTTGCTGTTGAAGAAAATCATTCAGGTTTGTTTTTGCATTTTTAACAAGATCTTCAAAAAGTTGTGTAATTTTGTGTTCAAATTTTACTTGCCATTGAATTAAGATTTCTTTGTCTCTGTCCTCTTCAAAGTAATGTTTCATTGATTTCTCCACTTCTTCTCTGGTCTTCTTCATGGGAGCATAAAGGTCTTTGTCCTCAATCTTTTGCAGTTTTCTGTTTTTAATTGTGTTGTGCAGTTTTTCTTCATGTTCTAACATGGCACTTCTGAGGGACCAGGTCCATTTTCCAAACTCAGTTTCTAGTTTCCTGTAGGCTGCAATCTCCAGTGTGTTTTTGAAGCTAAAAACAAAGTTCTCGTTCAGTAGAGCCTTCCACAGATCACTGATGCGTGATTTAAACTCTGAGAGTTTCATACTTTTAGACTTGGTAGCATTTGTGAAAATAGCACTCTTTAGCTTCTGAACATTTTCACTGTATGAGGGGTTTGGTGGAGCCATTGGTGGGCTGCCCTCCCAGAGCTGTGCAAAATACTGAACATCATCTTGTACATTGAAAGCAATAACATCACTGAAGCACTCGGCTTCACTGTCTTCCTCTTTAGCAGCTAATTTTGTCATTTCATCCAGTTTCTCCTGTAGACGTCTCCTGCCCTCCATGTTCTTCTCTCCAGCTGTGATGTCACCAACATTCTGATGGACAAACATACAGCTTGGATTTAGTTTGACCTTCTTCATTCTCAGGAAGGCCTGAACAACAATCTGAAGAATCTCCTGCATCTCAGCAGGGTTCTCACCAAATATGTTGATCAGAGTCAGATTTCCAAGACCTACAACAAATGTTGCAAGTTCATTATCATGATGGTGAGTGGATTTTCCTGCAAGCTCAAGTGCTCGAAGACCTTCAGTATCTACAATAAGAACGTAGTCACACTTCAGCTTCTCCTTCATCTCCTCTGATACTCTGACCAGCTGCATGAAGGCTCCTCGGGTGCACCTTCCAGCACTGACAGCAAACTGGAGTCCAAACATGGCGTTCAGCATGGTGGATTTTCCTGTGCTCTGAATCCCTAGAACTGACAGCACAAAGACTCTCTGGTCTCCCAGTTTCTTTATGAGTTCATCTAGAACTGCTGAAACCCAAATCAGAGGAACATGAGCAGCATCACCATCCATCAACTCCAATGGAAGACCAGATTTTATGAGTTCTGCAGCAATTTTGGGAAGATTGGAGATGATTCGTTCTCCAGATGTTTTTTGACTTGACTCATATATTTGACCCATCTCTCTGAAGATGTGTTCCAGACCAAATGTTGCTGCATTCAGTCTTACAGATATTTCTTCAAGTTCTGTTTGCTGAGTCTTCATCTTTTCGGATTTATCACGCTTCTTTTTGAGGTCTAAAACCCTTGTCCATGTTTTATTGTACTTTTGATGAAGATCTGAAAGATCATCTGAGGTTTGTTTGTCCAGTAGAATCTCGAGCCATTTAATAAAAAACGATTTTTCTTTTTTTGATAGAGAATTCAGTGAGGAAACAATTTTTTTCATAAAGGCTGATTGTCCAATTTCTTGTTGCTGTTCACGGATTTGTTTCATTTGTGTTTGTTTTTCACTCTTTTGCATTTCTAAATTGTTTCCTTGAAGTCGATGTGAGTCTTTGTTTATCTGACACCACTCATACCAGAGCTTCCCTTGACAGGGCAGGTGTGTTTCCTTTAATGTGGATATTTCCTTCCCCTCCAGTAGTTTTATTATCTCTAGTGCTGCTTCTTTTCCTTTCCTGCATTCAGGATCATCTTCATCTGCGGTGATCTCATTGTTTTTGTGTAAATTATCAAGTATAAAAACTGAAGATGACTTGGACAGACACTCTGTGATGGTTGTTCTGAGGTTTTCAGATATGTCTGACTGATTTCTGTCTTTTAGACCAATTCTGTATTTTCTATTCTTAATCTTACTGACACCTGATTGATCCTCAGAAAGGAGACAGATGAGTGGTTTGGGGCCTTTTAGAAACTTTTGTATCATATCCTTATTTCTTTCATTTTTAGGATCAGATAAAAGAACAACATTAACAGACGACATTTCAGTCAGAATATCCAGTTGTTCTTTACTGGTTTCTGTATCACCGTGTAGATTACAGAAAGCAACACAGTCAGTAAAATGATCAGTTTCCTTTCCAGATGGACAGTACCAAGCAATCTCCACAACTCCATCCATCAGTAGACGGTTTTTAATGCTGCCTGGACAGTGTCTGTGGAAGAATGTATCATGCTTCTTACTGATCAAGCTGTTCATCAGCTGAGACTTGGAAAAGGACACGTCTCCTAACCTGAAGAACACCACCATTGGAGTTTCTGCTTCATAAACATGCTGGGTTTTACTGATCTTGGTACCTGAAGCGTCAGTGGTTTTCCAACTTTTAATAATTTGGCGAAATGTCCACAGAGGAAACTCGATCTTTCCAGTAAATGGATTTGGCACCAGTAGAGGCAGAGCGTACCGACACTGAGAGAGTTTAGTCACTATTAGTTGCTTCAGGAATCTGTCTGAGCAGTGGAACACCGCCATCTGAAGATCCATGGGATGAATAGGATTTGTCTCACTATCAAAAGATTTAGCTTTTTGCCAAATAAGCTCATCAAATTCATCAAGTTCTTCTTCATCTGTATCCGAGGAAGGAGGGTCTAAGGCAGTGGCTTCTTCTTTGGTGGTGATGTATCTTGCTCTGTAATCCATCATTAACAATTTTTGTAGGAAAGTTTGAACCAGATCTTTTTCTTCACAAGGTTCTTGGCAATGAAATGAATGAGCTGTTAGTTGAAGAACATCTGAAGTTTTCATTTTTACTTCCTGTTTGTCCAGAAGATTAAGTGTAGTTAGAAGTTGCTCTGTTTTGTTCTTTTCTTCACATTTTGATCCAGGTTCTTCTACCCCAAGTTCTGTCTTTTCTTCCTGTAAAAATTTTTTTTGTCAATTAGATTTCATAATATTTTTAGGGCCATGATTCATATTTAAGGCTAAACCAGCCACTAGGGAACACAAGCCAGTGTATCTTTTGTGCCGGTCCCAAGCCCGTGTAAATGGTGAGGGTTGTGTCAGGAAGGGCATCCGATGTAAAACACATTGCCAAAACTAACATGCGAGTTTATCTAAGAGATACCATACCGGATCGGTCGAGGCCCGGGTTAACAACGACCGCCACTGGTGCTGCTGACAAACAGGGTGCCGGTGGAAATTGTGCTACTGTTAGTTGAAGACCGCGAGGAGGGAAACGTGTCAGGAGCCAGAAAGAGAGGAGTAAAGTCAAGAGTGTAGGACTGAGGGTGGCAACTCTGAATCTGGGAACAATGACAGGCAAAGGTAGAGAGCTGGTTGACATGATGCAGAGAAGGAAGGTTCTATGTGTTCAAGAGACCAAGTGGAAGGGCAGCAAGGCTCACAGCATTGGTCTTGAAAGAGGAGTTAGCAAAGAACGTAGTAGAGGTGAAAAAAGTGTCAGATAGGCTGATGTGTCTGAAGGTAGAGGTAGAAGATCTGATGTTGAATGTTGTCAGTGGTTATGCTCCACAGGTTGGTTGTGAGAAAGAGGAAAAAGAGAAGTTCTGGAAGGATCTAGATGAAGTGATAGAGAGTATTCCCAAGGAAGAGAGAGTGGTGGTCGGAGCAGACCTAAATGGACATGTTGGTGAAGGAAACAGGAAATGAGGAAGTGATGGGTAGGTTTGGTGTCAAGGAAAGGAACCAGGAAGGACAGATGGTGGTGGATTTTGCCAAGAGGATGGAAATGGCTGTAGTCAACACTTATTTCCAAAAACGGGAGGAACATATGGTGACATATAAGAGTGGAGGAAGGAGTTCACAAGTAGACTACATTCTGTGTAGAAGAGGAAACCTGACGGAGATTGGGGGCTGTAAGGTCGTGGTAGGGGAGAGCGTGGCTAGACAGCATCGGATGGTTGTGTGATGAAGAGAAAAAGAGTCAAATCAGAGAAGAAGACCAAATGGTGGAAGCTGAGGAAGGAGGAATGTGGTGAAGAGTTCAGAGAGGAGCTGGTAAAGGCTCTGGGTGGTAAGAAAGAGCTTCCATGACTGGGCTATTACAGCAACGCTGATTAGAAAGACAGGTAGGAAGGTCAGAGAAAAGGACAGAGAAAAGATGATAAAGAAACCTGGTGGTGGAATAGTGAAGTACAGGAAGCGATTCAGAGGAAGAGGTTAGCCAAGAAGAAAT
This sequence comes from Trichomycterus rosablanca, assembly GCF_030014385.1. Classification (NCBI taxonomy): domain Eukaryota; kingdom Metazoa; phylum Chordata; class Actinopteri; order Siluriformes; family Trichomycteridae; genus Trichomycterus; species Trichomycterus rosablanca. The sequence goes on from NC_085989.1 coordinate 55,710,347, forward strand.
GGGACATTGACAGGACTGACGAAAGTAGACAGGAATATAAGGAGATGAAACGTAAAGCAAAAAGAGAGGTAGCAAAGGCAAAGCAGAAGGCGTATGAGGAGTTGTATGGGAGGTTGGACACTAAAGAAGGCGAGAAGGACTTGTATAGATTGGCCAGACAGAGAAATGTGCAACAGGTTAGACTTGTCAAATATAAGAATGGTAATGTGCCAAGACAATGTGTTGTCAAATGTGTTTCCCTTCCAAACACACACACACACCCTTCTCTGAAATTCCATCAATCATTCAATCCGCTATAGATTATCATATGTGATTTTCAAGTAATAGTTCACCTACAGATTTATACCTCTATTATTACCACTCAGTTGTGCTATTTACTCATTAACTGTCACTGTATGTGTTACGTTTTATTAGTTTAATAAACATTATAATTATTCAAAATTTTGTGCGTGTGAGTGTGATTATCTGGGCAAGAGGGTACTCGACTTTACGTACTTACTCCAACGGAATGTGACTGATATGTTATAAATTAGGTTTTCCCAGCAATTTGTCCTTAAAAAATGTCCCTATTGCAGAATTTGTCCTCTAGTGTGGTGGGGACCAAAAAATTGCCCAGGAAACCATTGCCAAGACCAGGCTACTGCCACTGAGCATATTCTCTTGTAGCCTCAAGATTTACCCTTTTCCCCTCATCCCATCATCAACATTGGAGGCATTCACCTCTATGATGAAAGAAACCTCAGGGTCAGGCAGTTTGAGTGCTGAGGCAATACCTTGTTACCACTTTGGGCAGTGACTTTTGAAGTACCTCAGTAATGAACTGTTGAAAGATGCCCTGTACTTGGGGAGGCTGGAGAGTATAATGAATGGTGTCTTCCACTCATTCTTCTGCTGAACTCTGATCAGGTTATGTGGATTGCACTGGTCCACTTAAATGAGGACAGAAGCCTGCTGCAGTGATCCAAAGGCAGGACTCATAAGAGACAGGGGTGATCTTAACAGTGATGGCATTGAGACCTTGGAATTTGATACTATGGTAAAGATATGTGTCCTTTTTCTCCACAAAATAACCTGTCCCAGCCAGGGATGAAAAAGCACAAACATGTCCCTGACATTAAATACAATATAAAGACAAAATAAAGACAAATAACCTATGTATAAGTTATTTTTTCACTTAACTTTTGTTAGAAATAATATTATTGATGGATATCTAGTGTACTTTACTACATTCTAATGAATAAGATTATTTTTAAATGAGTGTACACAAAGAACAAACTTCTTACCAATTCTGTTTCTGCTGCTTCTTGATAAAGGTCAGAGCTACAGTCTGTAAATAAAACATATGAAAACATAAGAAAAAGATAATCCATGCTTTACACAATAAACTAACATTCAGTTAAGCTTTACTGGTCATGCTGGATCTTAAGGCTTATTATGTAGCTGTAATTTTACTAATATTAAATTAAGTTTACTTAATGCTTCTTTTAAACCAAATGTAACTAATTTTCATTTGCATTTTACCGCCTGCCCCAAGTTTGTGTTTAAAGATAAAAAGGTAAAATAAACAGCTACCTTGGTTCTTCTTGTCTTCCTCTTTATCTTCTCTGAGCTTCAGTGCTGTGTTGAACATCTCAGCGGTGTAGCAGTGTTGGTTTCTCTCTGAGACCAGGCAGTTAATCTTCTCCACCAGTGTTCTCATCTCTGATTGGTTATTCATACCCCTGCTGCATGTGTGGTACCTGCCTCCACATTTATTTATCAGTTGCTCTAGTACACTGCTTCTCTTTAGATCATCTATGATGCAGTCACAATCCTCCTCACTGTCATACGTAAAGAGAATCATCACAAAGGGAAGAACATTTTCTCCAAACATCTTTTGCAGCCACTCGAGTCCCAGTTTATCATCATCTGTAAAAAGCCCCAGTTGCAGCACGAAGATAAATGAATTGATGCTGTTTTCATTAACTAAACAATCAGTGATGTTCTCCACAGGAACTCGGGAATCATCATCATCTTCATGTAAGTTAAGCATATTGAACACTGACACAACATGTCCAGATATTTTAGTTTCTCTAGGGAAGCAGGCCTGTAGTGGTAGAACATGCTTTGATCCTAGAAGTATATTTGTGTCTCCAAAGTGAACAGCAGAGGTGTTTCCAAACAGTACAATAGTGAGACCAGGGGATTCACTGGAGAATTTAACATTACTTTTAACTTGGGCTGTGGTACTTTCAGCTTGGAGTGTGGTACTTTCAGCTTGGGGTGTGGTACTTTCAGTTTTAAATGTGGTACTTTCAGCTTGAAATGTGGTACTTTCAGCTTGGACTGTGGTACTTTCAGCTTGGGGTGTGGTACTTTCAGCTTGGGGTGTGGTACTTTCAGCTTGAAATGTGGTACTTTCAGCTTGGACTGTGGTACTTTCAGCTTGGGGTGTGGTACTTTCAGCTTGGAGTGTGGTACTTTCAGCTTGGAGTGTGGTACTTTCAGCTTGAAATGTGGTACTTTCAGCTTGAAGTGTGGTACTTTGAACTTGGGATGTGGTACTTTCAGATGTAACATCATTCTCCTTAAACACAGACCATGTGATCATTATTGTTGTGTCTGATTGTGTCACTGCTGTATATTTATTTTATTTACTGATCTTATCTTAAGATATAATTAATAACAACTATACCCATAATGCACTGTGACAGCATTTTGTACGTACCCTATGTTTTTCTGGTGTTATTTGGATTTCCATACTGCTGGTTGTAAGAAAGCTTTCATGTCTACTGGGAGCTTGATTGAAGCAAAGAAACAGTTGTTATTTTCTGCCACAATTTAACTCCAAAATATTTATTTTAATGATAGTTGCTTTAAAAATATATGGTAATAAAGGATTGAGATCTACAGCCCTCTCTACATGTATTGACACCCCTGAAAAACATGAACAAAACAGAACTTATTCTTTGAAATTTAATGCTTAAAATGAAATGCTTAAAACACTAAAACAGTTGGGACAGAAGTGTGTTTACCATGTTCAATCAGCCTTCCTGTTTATGAGACTTTTTTATGCTTTGGGACCTGAGGACACTAATTGCTGCAGTTTTGCAGGTGGAATTTTTCTCCATCCATCATGTTGTCCATGATGCACCATACATTTTCTCTAGGAGACAGATCTGGACTGCAGGCAGGCCAGTCAAGGACATGCTCTCTATGTCTATGAAGCCATGAACTGCCTTGCAGAAATATCCATGCATCGCCTGGCAGCGAGTGTCTCTACAATTGGATTATATGTCTGTTCATCAGTTGTGCCTCCCACATATACAAATCACCCATGTTGTTGGCATTCCCACCCTGACGAGCCACTCATTAGGCGCTTGACCTGCTGGTGCCAGAGCTGAGTTTCAAACTCGTGAGTTCAGGATGTCAGCTCTGGTGGGCTTGTATGTTTTACCGCTGCGTCACCCAATTGGTGTTTATTGCCAAAAAGCTGTATTTTGGTCTCATCTGACCACAGAACGTGCTTCCACTGACAGTAATGTCTAGTAATGTCTGGAAAATTTTAGGCACTTAAGTTTGATGTTTCTTGACAGCGAAGGCTTTCTTTTGACAACCCTCCAAAACTCCAAAACAAAATTCAGTTAGGGAATGTTCTGCCCCTAAATGATCGAGCTAGTGTCAGCAAATGCCCAGCTTTGATTCTTGGAGATACTTTGGCCCCTTGAGTCATCCTCCTCAGTGTGCGTGCTATCAATATAATACAAAACTGTTTTAACTTTCATCATTATTGCCCTGATAGTGGTTAATGTTTAACGGTTTAGCCTTTTTTACTTGTAGTTGTTTCCTGATTTGTGTAGCTCAACTACATTTTGTTGCACATTATTGCTGCACCATTCACTCTACTTATCAGTGAGTACATGCAGTACAACAATAACAGTGGTGTAGATTAAATTACAAACCCAAATCAGAAAAAGTTGGGACAGCATGGAATATGTAAACAAAAAAACATTTAATTTGACTTTTATTTGATTGCAGACAAGGAGCCTGCAGGATGAACCTGAGATATTTCATGTTTTGTCTGGTCAACTTAATTTCAAATTAATAAACATCCATTCCTGCATTTCAGTAATTTCAGTCATTTTCTCACACATTTGTGGACAAACTGGAGATCCTCTGATCATCTTTGCTCATCAGAGACTCTCAGCCTTTCCTGGATGCTGCTTTTGTACCAAACCATGATTACAATCACCTGTTGACATCACATCATTATTTAGTTACTAGCCCTAACTTGCCCCATCACAACTGTTTTTGGAATGTGTTACAGGCTTGAAATGCAGAAATGGATGTTTATTAATGAATGAAATTTATGGGTTCAAACTGTCTGCAATCAAATAAAAGTCAAAGTAAATGTAAGGAACACTGCATTTTTATTTTATTTGCATTTTCCATACTGTCTCAACTTTTTTTGATTTGTGGTTGTATATTAAATGTATTATTACCTTTGTTCTTACATTCAGTGCTTCCTGCAGTCATGTCCTGGTTAGAATCTCCTTCACTGTCCACATGGACGTTGCTGCAGAGGGTTTCATGATCTTGTTCCTCTTTACTGCTGAGTTGGTCTGTAGCATCACAGTTATCTGTGGCTGGCTGAGTTGTATAGACCGGATCTTGATCCGTCATGACTTCAGCCTCTATAGCATCACTTCTGAGTTTTCCTACTTACAAAAAGAGTTAAATATTAAATAATTAATTAATTAAGCATGCCATAAATATACTTTCTTTCTGGCCTATTAGTATAATAAGATATTAGCTTGGGTAGATACTCTTTCATTACTATTTTTCATTACTATTTGGACAATCAATGTTTTATAGCATGATTCATTTGAGAAAGTTAAGCGCTTTGTGCTGGAGATGAGAATCTGATTAAGCCAGGTTTATGTAGCCCACAATACTACTATTAGTAAAATAATTTACCGATTTATTAAAGGTTGTATTGACATAATAATACAGTTATAATAAAAATAAAAATAAAATAATACAATAATATTAATACTACTACTAATAATAATAATTATAATAATAACAGCAATAATAATAATAGTAGTAATAATAATAATAATTTAACAATGTATAATTTTTTGCCATAATAATACCATTTAATAATAATATATTAATAATATATAATACATTAATAATAATATTAATAACAACAACAGTAATATCAATAACACCATTTTAAGGAGTTGGGAGGCTTATTAGTGACTTGTTCTTTGCTCAATAAGGCATAAATTAGACATTTATAAATTATTCATTCGCTAAGCAAAAAAGCTTTATTCACTGTGATCTTTATTAGTACATAATTGTGGTTTTGTCATGTAGAAATCACTTATAGTTGTATTATTAGTTGTAATAATGCACAATAAACACTTTTTTAAGACCCTGTTATGCAAATGATTGAGAATAAATGATCGTCTAAATGTACATGTTTTAGTGTGTAGCTGGCAGAACTTTGATTCGTGTGGGTTCTAGATAATGACGAGTTTATTGTTGTACAAGAGTTTATTGAGTTAATAAGTTACTAATGAACCAAGAAGTGTTTCATATTCTAAAATGAGCTTCTACACGTCACTAATTAAAAACTAAAAGCCCAAACTTAGAACTGAACAGGTCGATTTGAGTCCCATATTTACATACAGGATTTGAATTAGTCTGTAAGCAGTAGCCTAGTGGTTAAGGTACTGGACAAGTAATCAGTAAGTTGCTGGTTCAAGCCCCACCACTACGAGGTTGCTGCTGTTGGGCCCTTGAGCAAGGCCCTTAACCCTTAATTGCTTAAACTGTATACTGTAACTGTACTGTAAGTCGCTTTGGATAAAAACGTCTGCTAATTACTAAAAATGTAAATGAAGGATGCGGAGCATCACACCTGAGTAGGGATGTCCCGATCTGATCTCAAAGATCGGGATCAGGGCCGATCAAGGCATTTTTTAACTGATCGGAATCGGCTTTACTAATGCCGATTGTAATCCCGATCTTTTGTTTTACATCAGCATGTCTGCTGTGTGGAAGTACTTTAAATTGGAAAGTGAAACAAGTCCGACAGTGAAGTGTAATGTCTGTAATGCGAGCGTTTCATGAGGCGGTGGGAGCAGAGCTGCGTTCATTGCTGTAGAATTTTATTATTTATATGGTGTGAGAGTCGAGGATCACTCCGGTTTACAAAACAACGTAGTGATGCACTCGTTTAATAAAGAAATAAATACACAGTATATTCACAAATTGTCGGGAGCAGAACACTTTATTAACTTCTTCTGTTACGGTACCGGATACCGGAAGCTAGAGTCAAGCACGCTAGTCCATGCACTATGGAAGCCCCAAAGGGTCAAAACACACTCACTTCGCATAGAAACGTCCATCAAACCATTGTCACAATACAAGCACTTTAAAAACTGGCTTTCCTTCATAACAAAAGAGCCTTTCCATTTTATTTTGGTATTCAGGTTTTGCTGTAATGCTTTTAGGTAACTTTTTTTCTTATATTCAAGTTAAGCTGCTAGTGTATCACTGCATTAAACCGATTTTATTTCTTCAAATGTAAAGTTTAAAGTAAAACTGTAATTATCTCACTCATTTTGATTGATTTTGTAAAAATACAAAAACATTAAGCCAATAGCTTGGATGCAGCATTTTTCCCTTCAGCACTGTAGAGCTATTCAGTTGTTAAACATGTACACTGGATTAATGTGAATAACTGTAATGTACTTGAAGTGTGCACTGTGTGAACAGTATTATCTAGTTCTTATCTAGACAATATCTAGAAAATACAAGTATCGGTTTGTGACTCGGTATCGGATCGGGGTCAAAATTAATAATCGGGATCGGTATCGGGAACAAAAAAACGTGATCGGGACATCCCTACACCTGAGGCTTCACTAACTAAACTGCAAAAGCAACAAGGATTTTTTACTTATAGATTAAACATATACTTTTAGCCACCACATAGCACAGTGTATAATGTGTTCCTTACTAATCACAAACTCTACTTTAAAAATAAAAAACTATTAGTTGCTTTAAAACATAAAACAAACATAAAACAAAAGTATTTATAAAAAATATCTACATAGATCACAAAGGTCTTATAGCCAGTTTTTTGTATTAAATCCTGATTAAAAACTTCATATTTTCCATAGCTAAGTGATTTAATTTAATGTCCCTAAATATCAGATACAGTGGTGTTAACAAAAAGTATCAGTATAATACAATACACACCCTGTATATAGTTTATTATAGATAAAATCTTACCTGAACACTAGAGCCTCTCTGTGCTGCTTTGAAATGAAAAGAAGCCAAACAGGCTTCTGTTTATAAGACAAAAGAACAGGTATTCCCAGAAGTCACATGACAGCAGAGAACCAATGTTAGAGGTGGAGCTGGATTTATAAATGAAAGTAGAACACAGGATGCACTGTGGTCAGAGTCAGAGTCAGAGTCAGAGAGGTTTTTACCTTTGGTAACGGTTCTCATACATTTTGGGTGTGTTCGAAAAGCTAGCTCTCTCTCTACATAGGCAGCATTTTACGTCATCCTGTGCGCGCTCCCGAGAAGGAGGCTGTTCGAAATCTAGATGACTTAAAATCCTCACTACTGAGGTATCTTCATATTTCAATGTTATTTTGGCTCAAGAACGAGTGAGCATCTGACGCTGCCTTAGTGATCAAGGCAATCCCAGAATTAATTGTGTGTCGGCTGTTCTCTCTCACAGACAAATGAACATGGCTGACGGGGCGGAGAAAGGAATGGAGTTATTATCAAATGTAAATAAAATATTACTGATTTTTAACCTCTATAAATTTGTACCGAGTGTTTTTATTTGCAAGTTCGGGCTTGTCAGGAAATTTTACTGTTATCGGTACATGAAGTGAGGTGTTATTTTAACGTTAGCGTGCTGTGCTGTGCTACCTCAATCCATTGGTTTTAATGGCAAGATGCCATAAATGCTAAACGCGAAACCCATCGGAATCGCTGTCTAAGTAGTGCGTTCGAATAATCTGCCTTATAAGTCATTGACTTATTAGAATCCTCTCTACTGAGGCAGCTGCCTATGTAGACAGTAAGACAGCAAGGCAGCTCCCTAGGTTTTCGAACACACCCTTTATCTCAGTAAGTTACAAACAGCAAGTTACAACTGTTAAATTCTCACAGTTATTACATTTTCATGGTTATTAAATTATCATAGTTGGAGGTCAATGCCACCAGGAGCCCCTCTGCCCTCGCTCTGTGCCTGACAAGCATTGCACCACACCCTTACTAATAACTGATTTTACATGTATTTACAGAAATCAAAACTGACCCTGTTTTCACAGGAATTGAAACTGATCATGTGTTTAGGAATTAAAACTGATTATACCTTAAATGTAAGCGATTTCCATCAATAAATAAAGAAAATTCACCAACTGACAGAATTTTCTGCTCCCCAGGAATGTGTCTCAAAAAACATTTCTTGATTTTGGGAAGCTCATTACATGCTACAACTCTGTAAAATATTTTATCTAGTTTGTGGTAACCTTTGTGATTTCTTTGGTATCCACTGGTAATTGATAAAATAATCAAATGAAAAAATGTTTTGTCTATTTTTTATTTCTAAAATTTGATCAAACTAAGCATACACTGCAAAAAATGATTTACTTTACAAAATTTATTTACTTTTCATATATAATGAAGTACTTTATACAAGAATATTCTAGTACAGTCTTGCTACTTAAGAATTTCACATATAATTTAGTGTGTTACTAGGTGTTTCTTTGTAACTATTTGTGATCAAATACATTCATAAATTTTATTCTAAATACCTAGTAAAATTAACTATGTTTTTTATTTCTTGGATTGAAGCAAAGAAAAAACTGAAAACTTCTAGTAAATATTAATATATGTTCCACGCATTCGAATTGCCTGGCAAGTTCGGACATGTTTCACACACGGAGTGCAAAACGAGCTGCTGATTTTTTAATCTTCTCGAGTCTTCTTGAAGTTTTTCGGTTGTTGAGGACATTCTTTGGCCAGAGAGGACTGTTTTTTGGTAAGTTATATCTTTTTAAGATATTATATTACTGTGCCAGTTAATATTATGAATATTTAAAAAGTTGTTTAACTTTCTACACTATTGACTCCAATGAATGTTATGTAGTTATAATAATCGGGATAACTTGTTCCGTTTAATGAACGTGGGCTTAAAACGTTGGTTCTAAAATAGTTCTTTTGTCTCATGGTCTTTTTATACATTTTTGCTAGACAAGTGCACTTTGAAGTGTGCATCCTTATTCCCTCCTCTGCGTATGTGGTTGGAACGCACCCGGCTTACTCGCATGTTCTGCGTCTCTGCAAGCTGATGTTGTGCATAATAAATCAGTTTTGTTGTAGTTAAAACAGAGTCCTTTCTTGATTCATAGCACTCGACAGTTATGAAAGCCTATTTTGCTACTAAAAATAAATCTGTCTGAGGATGTAGTCCTGGGTCTTTTAAATACAAATGTGCATTATTAGGCGACCTGTGAGCAAACTTTAAGAAAGTAAAATTGAATTATAATATGTAACATAACTTTCTGAGGTCTACATAAACGTTATAATTACTAACTTATGTTATTTTTTTAATCTTTGTCTTAGGTGAAAGATGAGTTCAGGAGGATAACTACAGTCCACCTGGAGTGAGGGTTTCTCTTGCACTTTTACCTGCATCTATTTTTATTTTTTACTGCAAGTTTTCAGAAAAATGTTTGAAAGATTAATATCATTTATTTTGTCCTTACACTGTGACACTTGTATAGTTTGTTTTCCATTTACAGTTTTTACTTTTGTGTAGCGAGTGACACTTTAGAAAACACGCTGTTTGAAGGACATTTTGTCCACTGAACTAAGTTAAAAATGCATTTCCATTAATTGAGCAAAACAAATAAAAAAGTTTGACAAAAATGTTGTCTGTCTGTTATAGTGGCTCTTGTATATGGTAATAATTAATGTTGATTTGAATAATGTAAAATTATTTAGCATTTTATAATATAGCATTTTATTAATATATATATAATACAGCATTTTATAAGTCATGTTTAATGCTTTAGTGCTGAAATGTTGTGTAAAATCTACTAAGATACAGCTATTAAAATATACGTGAAGCAGTGTGTAGCAAAGTAGCTTTTACTGAAGAATTTCTAGTAAAATCCACATAAAATTGTGAGTAACTTTTACTTGAATATATGGTCTGTTAAATTTACAAGCAGTTTGTACGTGGAAAAACTTTCCTAAGTTTTTTTAAGTAAATCTTACTCCACATTTTTTGCAGTGTATAAAATGAAGTTTACAGTTCTAGGACGTGGTTGTAAAAAAAACTTAGCTCCAGTTTCATATTTCCAGACCTGATAATGAGAGGTGTTGCCCGCAGTCCTCATCAGGGGACATGTTAAAGTCTATCCAAAGTATAAAGTAACTATCTAGAGTATATCCATTTTCACACTCCAATCTGTTTATTGACAATGGCTGATCCTTTAGTTGTTTTCCAGAAGCAAGAAATAAAGAGTGATATTTGCTGATCAAAATTGGGTTAAAAAGGTTTTGCTGGGTTTTAAATTCTATCCATGTAGTGAGCTACAAACTCTGATATGTTTAAAATTAAATGCGTTTTGAGAAAATGAGCCACTAAACGAATCATTCTCAACAAGGGCAAAAACAAAAGTTTTAGCAAGAGGTCTGAGAAAATAATTTTCTTGAGTGCAAACACGACTTCTGGCTGCCAGACTGAAAGGTTTTATAACAACCCTTTCAATCATTTTAACATTTGGATTGGCTAATTAAACTAGAAGTCCCAGAAATTTCGAGCTCCCCCCTGAAGTCCCGAAAGAGGGTCAAATGACCCTTAGTCCGAACTGACGACTCTGATGGCTCCAATTAGCATCCTTTCATTTGTAAATGTGGCCATTGCCTGAGGAATCTGCAGGGGGGAGTAGAGCTGAATTCACACTAACGTCTGTCTAATACTTGAAAAGGACTAAAAACCTGGCCTTTCTGAGCCAATGGCCTTAAAGACAGATCTTTTACTTTTTTGGGTGTCAATGACAAAAAATACCAAAATTCAAGATTAAGTCAAATAATAATGATGATTTATTAATATGAATATAAGTAAGTTTACGTCTAAGTCTTCCTTCGGATCCAGACGAAAAAAGCAAAAAGAGCCCCCACCTCTGGTCACTCTTTAGTTTTATACCTTCATTAATTCCTGATCACGTCAAAAATGCTTATGTGTGTGCGCTGTCTTTTGCACAAAATGCTGAAGCATACAAAATCTTTTTCTGTACCCCTGTACATTTTGTCAAGACACAGAGTCCTGGGTCTTCACAAAGATCAGTTTCAGTTCCCTGTTCCTAAATGTTCTACACACATTTTGTTTTGAAGCACACATGAAGTGTTTTGGGAGAGATGTGACCTTTTGCTGCTGATCCGTGATGTTGTGCTGCATTATCTAGGTCATTTTGCCAAATGTACATATAGTTTGCAAAACATACAATCTGTTTCAAGTTTTCAAGTTTTTCTAAAATAATTTATTTATGTTTTTCTTTTAAAAAAAGATGTGAAAGAAGTGGGTTCAAAATGACAGACAAAAAACTAAACAAATTAATTGTGTTGATCCACCTCAACAAAGGTCTTGTAAAAGAGTGTAAGCAAAATAATGTAAGCTGCTCCTGAGTGTGTCTGCCCACCCCCCAGCTGCATTGTTGTGCAGGGGATATGCATAAGGTTGCTAACACCTTAGCAAATTTGCATGCAGCCTTTTGTGCTGTGGGGGATAAATAGGTGACTGCTTCAAAAGAGTTAGGTGACTCTCATGTGAGTGAAAAGAAGGCACGCAAGGAGAAACTCCTTCGGCAACAACCTTCCACACCCAGCCCTGGCAAAAGGGTGAAGTGTCAGGTCAACCATCGATGCACGAACAATTGTGCAACTGAGAGATGTGTTGACTGCTACAAATACACGTGTGGCAAATGTACCAGGGACATACCCAGGCAGTGCCAGGTATGTTCCGACAGTGCAGACAGACTGCTGAGTGAGTGCTGAAATGCTAGTCACACAAGAAGGACATGCCACTCACACACACACACACACAGCCCCCCACTGCAGCCTATTGTAAATATGTGTGGAATTGTTTTATTCCTTGTATTTTTATTATTATTTTTATAACAAAAATAAAAAGCATGGAAACAAATAACAGTTGTTCTTTTGTATATTTTTCACACTGAAATTTCAGTCCTCTTGACTTAGACACAAATGCTTCTGGTCATTACTCACAGCTGTACCTTGCTCTAAAATTTCTAATTCTCTATTTAAAATATATAAAAAATGATTCATTGTTTCAGTGCTCAAATAAAACTAAACTAAATACAATATGTATAGTCTTTATATTATCAAATACAATAAACTGAATAGAACAAACTAAATTTAGAAACTAAATGGCTAAACTCAATGGAAAACAACAACCTCCTGTGGTGCGACAGTAATGGCCTTATTTGCAGAACAAAAGACGGTGATTATAGGATGTTAGCTAAAATCCTTCAGGTCATTCGACCTGTCTCTGGGTTCCAAAGGTAGAAATGTTAAATGACCCCTCTCTGGGACTTCTAGTGACCATCTTGAATCCTTTTCTTTTTTAGGTAAATAAAAACCACATGTGCAGGTATTGCACTTCTGTCAATGTGATTCCCACTCTCCTTTTAATTCAAGAGGCAAATTTAGTGTTATAGTTTGATATTGTATACTTTGAGTAAATGTCTTTTGAGTCACAAAAAAACTGTACTCTACCATGGTTTATGGTTAATAAAATTCATCTTGGATTGCACCGCTGGTTTTAAGCTTCGGCAATGTTAACAATGTCTTCATCCGGAACCCATGAATTAAACTCGTCAGGCCATCTAACCCATTTTACTAAGCACTTTTTTTCTGTCAAGTTTGTATCTACTTTAAAGGCTTTGTCTTTTTCTACAATAATCTGTAGTAGCTGAACCTCGTAAAACGTCCCGTTAATTTTTACTTTTTAATACTCTTACATATGCATATTTGACAGTACGTCTATACACGTCAACATCAATTTTACATTTTTGTTGTTCTTTGATAAACTAGTCATATTAACTGAATCAGCTTGCCATTGTTCATCAATATTTTTCACAAAAACTGTTTCATTTAAATTTTACCCATATAGGTTTATGCAGTGCACATGCATCTTAAGTAGCCAGCCAGTTTTTTATCTTTCTATCATTGACTCGTTTTGCTACATCCGCTCTTTGTAAATTTCTAACCCTGCCATTACAACCGGGGTCAGTGGTTGTGTAATAAATATTTTTCAGCAACAGCTCAGTCATTCTGAAATAACACAACAGGAATGATTAACAATAGGTGGGAAAGAACCATTTATTGTTATGGTTTTAATAACATAAAGTACATTAACTTTTGTAGTTTACAAACATATTTAAAATAATCATCATGTCTAGTAAAATGTTTCTTTTGTTGACTTCAATCACGTTGTGTAGCAGAGTGACCCACTCAGTCCTCAGACTTTGAATTGAAGACGCTACATTTAAGGTTTTCCACGTGTGCGTTGAGTCGGCAGGTTCCAGAGATTAATAAAAGTTCTACAAATCGGTAAAGTCCTCATACATTTGTTTACTGCATAGTGTTTTTTTTCCCCCCTTGACTTCATTTAGAACGGATCTGATTTATGGTCATTCTAAGTTTAGCAGTGCCATGAATTTTTGTTTCCAGGGATGGTTTTCGTTCGATTCCGCACAGTTTCAGAGCTTTAGCCAGTGTGTATTTCAACCAGGGTTTCTTTCAACCAAGTTTCTTCCTTAATCTGCTGGCATTCAGATGCAAACAGTATGTGTCAGGATCAAACAGACACGTTTGTTAAAGTTGACTTGGGTGATTCGTCGCTCATCCGCTGCAACTGTTCGTCATATTTTCTTCAATAATTCTGTATAACAGGTCTTCAATTACTGCACGGATGATAGCCAATACAGTAGTGCTTATACACTCGTCAGCTTTATCCGGCACGGGGGTCAGGTAGCTTTCAGTCGGGAACTGAATGTGTTCATAACAATACAGGATTTGTTTTTAAATCATATATGGTGTGTGTGTGTGTGTGTGTGTGTGTGTGTGTGTGTGTGTGATGTGTGTCTGCCATCATTACCTTTTCACACCCCATATGTGTGATGGCTGATTTGATGGATTTAACAAATGCAACATGTGTTTTTAATTAAATATTCATCTTTCTAGCAACTTTTAACCCTTACCCCATGATTTGAAGCCCCCGGGCAGAGTGACAACTCTGACCTAATAACGTTATCAGAATTGCTGACATCAACTTCTGAACATTTGATGACTTACACATTTTTTTGGTCTGTGCCATCATTCCCCCTTTAGTTATCCTGGCTTTTAGAAAATAATTTAAATATAGTAGAAAAAGCTGCTTTAACAGCAAACTCTCTATAGCTTGTTTTTTAGTGTATTGTCTCCATCCAGTGGGAATCTCTCCATAGTCCCAAAATGTTTTACCATAGTACTTTTCCAGGTCTGTTTGGAATCTGAGCTCTGAATTATCAGGAGTGATGCTCCACTTAGCGAATTTTCCTCCTGCTCTTTTGTAGATTTTGTAATGTACCAAATCATCTGTACCGTAATGGGGATGGAACTGTTTATCACTTGGTACTAAAGTTGTACAAATATCAGGATTTAGAATTGTTGTCATTTTGTAGGAACATCCTGTGATTCCATTTACTCTGTGGAAGGGGACACTGTGATCTCCATCATGATTCTCCATTGTGTTGGTGCAGATGGCTTTACAGAATGGACACTGAGCCCAGCAGCACTGACAGAGATGTTTAATCAGAATCTCATCTGGTTTCTTCCTGAACTTTTTGATGTCTGTTACACTGTTGAAGCTTTTCTGTTGTTGTGTTGAAACTTCTGAAAGTTGAAACTTAAATTCTGGCATGTCTGATCTCATCTGTGTTGTGGTTGTTGCTCCTTTGCCCTTAAAAGCTAAAATCTCCTTTTAAAGCTAAAAACAAAGCTCTCGTACAGTAGAGCCGTCCACAGATCACTGATGTGTGATTTAAACTCTGAGAGTTTCATACTATGAGACTTGTAGCTTTTGTGAAAATGTCTCTCTTTAGCTTCTGAACATTTTCACTGTATGAGGGGTTTGGTGGAGCCATTGGTGGGCTGCCCTCCCAGAGCTGTGCAAAATACTGTACATCATGTTGTACATTGAAAGCAATAACATCACTGAAGCACTCAGCTTCACTGTCTTCTTCTATAGCAGCTAATTTTGTCATTTCATCCAGTTTTTCCTGTAGATGTCTCCTACCCTCCATGTTCTTCTCTCCAGCTGTGATGTCACCAACATTTTGATGGACAAACATACCTTCTTCATTCTCAGGGTGGAGTGTGGTACATTCAGCTTGGGGTGTGATACTTTTAGCTTGGAGTGTGGTACTTTTAGCCTGAGGTGTGGTACTTTTAGCTTGAAGTGTGGTACATTTAGCTTGGACTGTAATACTTTAGCTTGTGGTATGGTACTTTTAGCTTTGGGTGTGGTACCTGTATTTTAGGGTGTGGTACTTTTAGCCTAAAGTAAGGTATTTTTAGCATAAGGTGTGGTACATATAGCTTGGGATGTGATGAATTTTTCTTGAGGTGTGGTACTTTCAGCTTAAAGTATGAGACATTTATCTTGAAGTGTGGACATTTCAGCTTGGAGCGTGGTACTTTTAGCTTGGAGCGTGGTACTTTTAGCTTGGGGTGTGGTACTTTTAGCTTGGGGTGTGGTACTTTTAGTTTGGGATGTAGTACTGAAAGCTTGGAGTGTGGTACTTTTATCTTGGAGTGCGGACATTTCAGCTTGGAGTGTGGTACTTTCAGCTTGGGGTGTGGTACATTCAGCCTGGCGTGTGGTACTTTTAGCTTGGACTGTGGTACTTTTAGCTAGGAGTGTGGTACTTTTAGTTTGAAGTGTGGTACTTTCAGCTTGAGGTTTGGTACTTTCATCTCGGGGAGTGGTACTTTTAGCTTGAAGTGTGGTACTTTCAGCTAGGGGTGTGGTACCTGTATTTTGGACTGTGGTATTTTTATCCTGAAGTGTGGTACTTTTAACTTTGGATGTAGTACTTTGAGCTTGGAGTGTTGTACTTTTAGCTTGAGGTGTGGTATTTTTATCCTGAAGTGTGGTACTTTTAGCCTTGGGTCTGGTACTTTCAGCTTGAATTGTGGTACCTTCAGCTAGGAGTGTGGTAATTTTAGGTTTGCGTGTGATACTTTCAGCTTGAAGTGCAGTACTTTCGGCTCGGGGTGTGGTACTTTTAGCTTGGAGTGTGGTACTTTTAGCTCGGACTTTGGTAATGTCAGCTTGAAGTGTGGTACTTTTAATTTGGGGTGTAGTACTTTCAGCTTGGGGTTTGGTACTTTTAGCTTGAAGTGTGGTATTTTTAATTTGGGGTGTGGTACTTTTAGTTTGAAGTGTGGTACTTTCAGCTTGAGGTTTGGTACTTTCAGCTTGGGGTGTTGTACTTTGAGCTTGGGGTGTGGTACTTTCAGCTTGGGGTGTTGTACTTTCAGCTTGGGGTGTGGTACTTTCAGCTAGGGGTGTGGTACTTTCAGCTAGGGGTGTGGTACTTCCAGCTTGGGGTGTGGTACTTTTAGCTTGCGGTGTGGTACTTTCAGCTTGAGGTGTGGTACTTTTAGCTAGGGATGTGGTACTTTTAGCTAGGGATGTGGTACTTTCAACTTGAATTGTGGTACTTTTAGCTTGTGGTGTGGTACTTTTTGCTTGAGGTGTGGTACTTTCAGCTAAGGGTGTGGTACTTTCAGCTTGGAGTGTGGTACTTTCAGCTTGGCGTGTGGTACTTTTAGCTTGGAGTGTGGTACTCTCAGCTTGGAGTGTGGTACTTTTAGATTGTGGTGTGGTACTTTTAGCTTGGAGATTGGTACTTCCAGCTTGGAGTGTGGTACTTTTGGCTTGAAGTGTGGTACTTTCAGCTTGGGGTTTGGTACTTTCAGCTTGTGGTGTGGTACTTTTAGCTTGTGATGTGGTACTTTCAGCTTGGGGTGTGGTACTTTCAGCTTGATGTGTGGTACTTTCAGCTAGGGGTGTGGTACTTTCAGCTTGAGGTAAGGTACTTTTAGATTGAAGTGTGGTAGTTTCAGCTTGGGGTGTGGTACTTTTAGCTTGGAGTGTGGTACTTTCAGCTTGGAGTGTGGTACTTTTAGCTTGGAGTGTGGTACTTTCAGCTTGGAGTGTGGTACTTTTAGCTTGGAGTGTGGTACTTTCAGCTTGGAGTGTGGTACTTTCAGCTTGGAGTGTGGTACTTTTAGCTTGGAGTGTGGTACTTTCAGCTTGAGGTGTGGTACTTTCAGCTTGGAGTGTGGTACGTTCAGTTTGGGGTGTGGTACTATTAGCTTGAAGTGTGGTACTTTTACTTTTAGCTTGGAGATTGGTACTTTCAGCATTGGGTGTGGTACTTTTAGCTTGGGCTTTGGTACATTCAGCTTGGGGTGTGGTACTTTTAGCTTGAGGTGTGGTACTTTTAGCTTGAGGTGTGGTACTTTCAGCGCTGGGTGTGGTACTTTTAGCTTGGGGCGTGGTACTTTTAGCTTGGGGTGTGGTACTTTTAGCTTGAAATGTGGTACTTTCAGCTTGGAGTGTGGTACTATTAGCTTGAAGTGTGGTACTTTCAGCTTGGGGTGTGGTACTTTCAGCTTGGAGTGTGGTACTTTCAGCTTGGTGTGTGGTACTTTTAGCTTGGAGTGTGGTACTTTCAGTTTGGGGTGTGGTACTTTTAGCTTGGAGTGTGGTACTTTCAGCTTGAGGTGTGGTACTTTCAGCTTGGAGTGTGGTACTTTTAGCTTGGTGTGTGGTACTTTTAGCTTGGAGTGTGGTACTTTCAGTTTGGGGTGTGGTACTTTTAGCTTGAAGTGTGGTACTTTTAGCTTGGGGTTTGGTACTTTCAGCTTGGGGTGTGGTACCTTTAGCTTGAAGTGTGGTACTTTCAGCTTGAGGTGTGGTACTTTTAGCTTGGAGTGTGGTACTTTCAGCTTGGGGTGTTGTACTTTTAGCTTGGTGTGTGGTACTTTCAGCTTGGAGTGTGGTACTTTTAGCTTGGGGTTTGGTACTTTCAGCTTGGGGTGTGGTACTTTTAGCTTGGAGTGTGGTACTTTCAGCTTGAGGTGTGGTACTTTCAGCTTGGGGTGTGGTACTTTTAGCTTGGAGTGTGGTACTTTCAGCTTGGGGTGTGGTACTTTTAGCTTGGAGTGTGTTACTTTCAGCTTGAGGTGTGGTACTTTCAGCTTGGAGTGTGGTACTTTCAGCTTGGTGTGTGGTACTTTTAGCTTGGAGTGTGGTACTTTTACTTTTAGCTTGGAGATTGGTACTTTCAGCTTGGTGTGTTGTACTTTTAGATTGAAGTGTGGTAGTTTCATCTTGGGGTGTGGTACTTTTAGCTTGCGGTGTGGTACTTTTAACTTGACGAGTGGTACTTTTAATTTGGGGTGTGGTACTTTCAGCTTGAGGTGTGGTACTTTTAACTTGAGGTGGGGTACTTTTAGCTTGGGGCGTAGTACATTCAGCTTGGGGTGTGGTACTTTCAGCTTGGGGTGGAGTACTTTTAGCTTGAGGTGTAGTACTCTTAGCTTTAAGTGTGGTACTTTTAGCTTGGAGTGTGGTACTTTCAGTTTGGGGTGTGGTACTTTCAGTTTGGGGTGTGGTACCTTTAGCTTGGAGTGTGGTACTTTCAGCTTGGGGTGTGGTAGTTTTAGCTTGGGGTGTGATACTTTTAGCTTGAGGTGTGGTACTTTCAGCTTGGAGTGTGGTACTTTTAGCTTGGGGTGTGGTACTTTTAGCTTGAAGTGTGGTACTTTCAGCTTGCAGTGTGGTACTTTCAGTTTGGGGTAAGATATTTTTAGCTTGAAGTGTGGTAGTTTCAGCTTGGGGTGTTGTACTTTTACTTTTAGCTTGGAGATTGGTACATTCAGCTTGGGGTGTGGTACTTTTAGCTTGAGGTGTGGTACTTTTAGCTTGGGGCGTGGTACTTTTAGCTTGGGGTTTGGTACTTTCAGCTTGAAGTGTGGTACTTTCAGCTTGGAGTGTGGTACTTTTAGCTTGAAGTGTGGTACTTTCAGCTTGGAGTGTGGTACTTTCAGCTTGGGGTTTGGTACTTTCAGCTTGAAGTGTGGTACTTTTAGCTTGGGGTGTGGTACTTTTAGCTTGAATTGTGGTACTTTCAGCTTGGAGTGTGGTACTTTTAGCTTGAAGTGTGGTACTTTCAGCTTGGGGTTTGGTACTTTCAGCTTGAAGTGTGGTACTTTTAGCTTGTGGTGTGGTACTTTTAGTTTGAAGAGTGGTACTTTCAGCTTGGGGTGTGGTACTTTTAGATTGAAGTGTGGTAGTTTCAGCTTGAGGTGTGGTACTTTCAGCTTGGAGTGTGGTACTTTCAGCTTGGTGTGTGGTACTTTTAGCTTGGAGTGTGGTACTTTCAGTTTGGGGTGTGGTACTTTTAGCTTGGAGTGTGGTACTTTCAGCTTGAGGTGTGGTACTTTCAGCTTGGAGTGTGGTACTTTTAGCTTGGTGTGTGGTACTTTTAGCTTGGAGTGTGGTACTTTTAGCTTGGGTTTTGGTACTTTCAGCTTGGGGTGTGGTACTTTTAGCTTGAAGTGTGGTACTTTCAGCTTGAGGTGTGGTACTTTCAGCTTGGAGTGTGGTACTTTCAGCTTGGTGTGTGGTACTTTTAGCTTGGAGTGTGGTACTTTCAGTTTGGGGTGTGGTACTTTTAGCTTGGAGTGTGGTACTTTCAGCTTGGGGTGTTGTACTTTTAGCTTGACGAGTGGTACTTTTAATTTGGGGTGTGGTACTTTCAGCTTGAGGTGTGGTACTTTTAACTTGGGGCGTGGTACTTTCAGCTTGGGGTGTGGTACTTTCAGCTTGGGGTGGAGTACTTTTAGCTTGAGGTGTGGTACTTTCAGCTTGGGGTGTGGTACTTTTAGCTTGGGGTGTGGTACTTTCAGCTTGGGGTGTGGTACTTTCAGCTTGGGATGTAGTACTGTTGGCTTGGGGTGTGGTATTTTCTTCTTGAGGTGTGGTACTTTCAGCTTGAAGTGTGGTAGCTTTAGCTAGGAGTGTGGTAATTTTAGGTTTGCGTGTGGTACTTTCAGCTTGGGGTGTGGTACTTTTAGCTTGGGGTGTGGTACTTTCAGCTTGAAGTGTGGTACTTTCAACTTGGGGTGTGGTACTTTTAGCTTGAAGTGTGGTACTTTCAACTTGGAGTGTGGTACTTTTAGCTTGGAGTGTGGTAGTTTTAGTTTGGGGTGTGGTACATTTAGCTTGGGGTGTGGTACTTTTAGCTTGGGGTGTGGTACTTTTAGCTTGGGGTGTGGTACTTTCAGCTTGAGGTGTGGTACTCTTAGTTTGAAGTGTGGTACTTTTAGCTTGAAGTGTGGTACTTTCAGCTTGGAGTGTGGTATTTTCATCTTTGTGTGTGGTAGTTTCAGCTTGGGGTTTGGAACTTTCAGCTAGAAGTGTGGTACTTTCAGCTTGGGGTTTGGTACTTTCAGCTTGGGGTGTGGTAGTTTCAGCTTGGGGTTTGGTACTTTTAGCTTGAAGTGTGGTACTTTCAGCTTGGGGTTTGGTACTTTCAGCTAGAAGTGTGGTAGTTTCAGCTTGGGGTTTGGTACTTTTAGCTTGAAGTGTGGTACTTTCAGCTTGAAGTGTGGTAGTTTCAGCTTTGGGTTTGGTACTTTCAGCTTGCGGTGTGGTACTTTTAGCTTGTGGTGTGGTACTTTCACCTTGGACTGTGGTACTTTTAGTTTGAAGTGTTGTACTTTCAACTTGTGCTGTGATACTTTCAGCTTGAAGTGTGGTACTTTTAGCTAGGGTTGTGGTACTTTCAGCTTGGAGTGTGGTACTTTTAGCTTGGGGTGTGGTACTTTTAGCTTGGGGTGTGGTACTTTTAGCTTGGGGTGTGGTACTTTTAGCTTGGGGTATGGTACTTTCAGCTTGGGGTGTGGTAGTTTTAGCTTGGGGTGTGGTACTTTTAGCTTGGGGTGTGGTACTTTCAGCTTGGGGTGTGGTAGTTTTAGCTTGAAGTGTGGTACTTTTTGCTTGAAGTGTGGTACTTTCAGCTAGGGGTGTGGTACTTTCAGCTTGGAGTGTGGTACTTTTTGCTTGAGGTGTGGTACTTTCAGCTTGAAGTGTGTTACTTTCAGCTTGTGGTGTGGTACTTTTTGCTTGGGGTATGGTACTTTCAGCTTGGGGTGTGGTAGTTTTAGCTTGGGGTGTGGTACTTTTAGCTTGGGGTGTGGTACTTTCAGCTTGGGGTGTGGTACTTTTAGCTTGGGGTGTGGTACTTTTAGCTTGGGGTATGGTACTTTCAGCTTGGGGTGTGGTAGTTTTAGCTTGGGGTGTGGTACTTTTAGCTTGGGGTGTGGTACTTTCAGCTTGGGGTGTGGTAGTTTTAGCTTGAAGTGTGGTACTTTTTGCTTGAAGTGTGGTACTTTCAGCTAGGGGTGTGGTACTTTCAGCTTGGAGTGTGGTACTTTTTGCTTGAGGTGTGGTACTTTCAGCTTGAAGTGTGGTACTTTCAGCTTGTGGTGTGGTATTTTTTGCTTGAGGTGTGGTACTTTTAGCTAGGGGTATGGTACTTTTAGCTTGGGGTGTGGTACTTTCAGCTTGAGGTGTGGTACTTTCAGCTTGAGGTGTGTTACTTTCAGCTTGTGGTGTGGTACTTTTTGCTTGAGGTGTGGTACTTTTAGCTAGGGGTTTGGTACATTCAGCTTGGGGTGTGGTACTTTTAGCTTGAGGTGTGGTACTTTTAGCTTGGGGCGTGGTACTTTTAGCTTGAAGTGTGGTACTTTTAGCTTGAATTGTGGTACTTTCAGCTTGGAGTGTGGTACTTTTAGCTTGAAGTGTGGTACTTTCAGCTTGGGGTTTGGTACTTTCAGCTTGAGGTGTGGTACTTTTAGCTTGTGGTGTGGTACTTTTAGTTTGATTTGTGGTACTTTCAGCTTGGGGTGTGGTACTTTTAGATTGAAGTGTGGTAGTTTTAGCTTGAGTTGTGGTACTTTCAGCTTGGAGTGTGGTACTTTCAGCTTGGTGTGTGGTACTTTTAGCTTGGAGTGTGGTACTTTCATTTTGGGGTGTGGTACTTTTAGCTTGGAGTGTGGTACTTTCAGCTTGAGGTGTGGTACTTTCAGCTTGGAGTGTGGTAATTTTAGCTTGGTGTGTGGTAGTTTTAGCTTGGAGTGTGGTACTTTTAGCTTGGGGTTTGGTACTTTTAGCTTGGGGTGTGGTACTTTTAGCTTGAAGTGTGGTACTTTCAGCTTGAGGTGTGGTACTTTCAGCTTGGAGTGTGGTACTTTCAGCTTGGTGTGTGGTACTTTTAGCTTGGAGTGTGGTACTTTCAGCTTGAGGTGTGGTACTTTCAGCTTGGAGTGTGGTACTTTCAGCTTGGTGTGTGGTACTTTTAGCTTGGAGTGTGGTACTTTCAGCTTGAGGTGTGGTACATTCAGCTTGAAGTGTGGTACCTTCATCTTCAAATGTGGTACTTTCATCTTCGAGTGGGGTATTTTTGATTTTGGGTGTGGTACTTTTAGCTTGGAGTGTGGTACTTTCAGCTTGGGGTGTTGTACTTTTAGCTTGACAAGTGGTACTTTTAATTTGGGGTGTGTAACTTTCAGCATGAAGTGTGGTACTTTTAACTTGAGGTGTGGTACTTTTAACTTGGGGTGTGGTACTTTCAGCTTGGGGTGGAGTACTTTTAGCTTGGAGTGTGGTACTTTCAGCTTGGGGTGTGGTAGTTTCAGCTTGGGGTGTGGTACTTTTAGCTTGGTGTGTGGTATTTTCAGCTTGGGGTGTGGTACCTGTATTTTGGGGTGTGGTTCTTTTAATTTGGAGTGTGGTACTTTCGGCTTGGGATGTAGTACTGTTGGCTTGGGGTGTGGTTCTTTTAATTTGGAGTGTGGTACTTTCAGCTTGAAGTGTGGTAGCTTTAGCTAGGAGTGTGGTAATTTTAGGTTTGCGTGTGGTACTTTCAGCTTGGGGTGTGGTACTTTTAGCTTGGGGTGTGGTACTTTCAGCTTGAAGTGTGGTAGTTTCAGCTTGGGGTGTGGTACTTTTAGCTTGAAGTGTGGTAGTTTCAGCTTGGGGTGTGGTACTTTTAGCTTGAAGTGTGGTAGTTTCAGCTTGGGGTGTGGTACTTTCAACTTGGAGTGTGGTACTTTTAGCTTGAAGTGTGGTAGTTTCAGCTTGGGGTGTGGTACTTTCAGCTTGGAGTGTGGTACTTTTAGCTTGAAGTGTGGTAGTTTCAGCTTGAAGTGTGGTACTTTCAGCTTGGAGTGTGGTACTTTTAGCTTGAAGTGTGGTAGTTTCAGCTTGGGGTGTGGTACTTTCAGCTTGGGGTGTGGTACTTTTAGCTTGAAGTGTGGTAGTTTCAGCTTGGGGTGTTGTACTTTCAGCTTGAAGTGTGGTACTTTCAGCCTGGGGTGTGGTACTTTCAGCTTGAAGTGTTGTACTTTTAGCTTGAAGTGTGGTAGTTTCAGCTTTGGGTTTGGTACTTTCAGCTTGCGGTGTGGTACTTTTAGCTTGTGGTGTGGTACTTTCACCTTGGACTGTGGTACTTTTAGTTTGAAGTGTTGTACTTTCAACTTGTGCTGTGATACTTTCAGCTTGAAGTGTGGTACTTTCAACTTGGAGTGTGGTACTTTTAGCTTGGGTTGTGGTACTTTCAGCTTGAAGTCTGGTACTTTCAACTTGGAGTGTGGTACTTTTAGCTTGAAGTGGGGTAGTTTTAGCTTGGGGTGTGGTACTTTTAGCTTGAAGTGTGGTACTTTTAGCTTGGGGTGTGGTACTTTTAGCTTGGGGTGTGGTACTTTCAGCTTGAAGTGTGGTATTTTCAGCTTTGGGTGTGGTACTCTTAGTTTGAAGTGTGGTACTTTTAGCTTGAAGTGTGGTACTTTCAGCTTGGAGTGTGGTATTTTCATCTTTGTGTGTGGTAATTTTAGGTTTGTGTGTGGTACTTTCAGCCTGGGGTTTGGTACTTTCAGCTTGAAGTTTGGTACTTTTAGCTTGAAGTGTGGTACTTTCAACTTGGAGTGTGGTACTTTTAGCATTAAGTGTGGTAGTTTCAGCTTGGGGTTTGGTACTTTCAGCTAGAAGTGAGGTACTTTTAGCTTGGGGTGTGCTACATTTAGTTTGTGGTGTAGTACCTCCAGCTTGGGGTGTGGTACTTTTAGCTTGGGGTGTGGTACTTTTAGCTTGGGGTGTGGTACTTTTAGCTTTGGATGTGGTACTTTCAGCTTTGGGTGTGGTACTTTCAGCTTGGGGTGTGGTACTTTCAGCTTGGAGTGTGGTACTTTCAGCTTGAAGTGTGGTAGTTTCAGCTTTGGGTTTGGTACTTTCAGCTTGCGGTGTGGTACTTTTAGCTTGTGGTGTGGTACTTTCACCTTGGACTGTGGTACTTTTAGTTTGAACTGTTGTGCTTTCAACTTGTTCTGTGATACTTTCAGCTTGAAGTGTGGTAGTTTCAGCTTTGGGTTTGGTACTTTCAGCTTGCGGTGTGGTACTTTCAGCTTTGGGTGTGGTACTTTCAGCTTTGGGTGTGGTACTTTCAGCTTGGGGTGTGGTACTTTCAGCTTGGAGTGTGGTACTTTCAGCTTGAAGTGTGGTAGTTTCAGCTTTGGGTTTGGTACTTTCAGCTTGCGGTGTGGTACTTTTAGCTTGTGGTGTGGTACTTTCACCTTGGACTGTGGTACTTTTAGTTTGAACTGTTGTGCTTTCAACTTGTTCTGTGATACTTTCAGCTTGAAGTGTGGTAGTTTCAGCTTTGGGTTTGGTACTTTCAGCTTGCGGTGTGGTACTTTCAGCTTTGGGTGTGGTACTTTCAGCTTGAGGTGTGGTACTTTCAGCTTGGGGTGTGGTAGTTTTAGCTTGGGGTGTGGTACTTTTAGCTTGGGGTGTGGTACTTTTAGCTTGGAGTGTGGTACTTTTAGCTTGGGGTGTGGTACTTTCAGCTTGAGGTGTGATACTTTCAGCTTGTGGTGTGGTACTTTTTGCTTGAGGTGTGGTACTTTTAGCTAGGGGTATGGTACTTTCAGCTTGGGGTGTAGTACTTTTAGCTTGGGGCGTGGTACTTTCAGCTTGGGGTCTGGTACTTTTAGCTTGTGGTGTGGTACTTTTAGCCTGGGGCGTGGTACTTTCAGCTTGGGGTGTGGTACTTTTAGCTTGAAGTGTGGTATTTTCATCTTGGTGTGTGGTACTTTTAGCTTGAGGAGTGGTACTTTTAATTTGGGGTGTGGTACTTTCAGCTTGAGGTGTGGTACTTTCAGCTTGGGGTGTGGTACTTTCAGCTTTTGGTATGGTACTTTTTGCTTGAGGTGTGGTACTTTTAACTTCGGATGTGGTACTTTTAGCTTGAGGTGTGGTACTTTCAGTTTGAGGTGTGGTACTTTTAGCTTTGGGTGTGGTACTTTCAGTTTGAGGTGTGGTACTTTTAGCTTTGGGTGTGGTACTTTCAGCTTGGGGTGTGGTACTTTCAGCTTGAAGTGTGGTACTTTTAGCTGTGGGTGTGGTACCTTCAGCTTGAAGTGTGGTACTTTCAGCTTTGGGTGTGGTACCTTCAGCTTGGGGTGTGCTACATTTAGTTTGTGGTGTAGTACCTCCAGCTTGGGGTGTGGTACTTTTAGCTTGGGGTGTGGTACTTTTAGCTTGGGGTGTGGTACTTTTAGCTTTGGATGTGGTACTTTCAGCTTGAAGTGTGGTACTTTCAGCTTGGGGTGTGGTACTTTCAGCTTTGGGTGTGGTACCTTCAGCTTGGGGTGTGGTACTTTTAGCTTGGGGTGTGGTACTTTTAGCTTGGGGTGTGCTACATTTAGTTTGTGGTGTAGTACCTCCAGCTTGGGGTGTGGTACTTTTAGCTTGGGGTGTGGTACTTTTAGCTTGGGGTGTGGTACTTTTAGCTTTGGATGTGGTACTTTCAGCTTTGGGTGTGGTACTTTCAGCTTGAGGTGGGGTATTTTTGATTTTGGGTGTGGTACCTTTAGCTTGCGGTGTGGTACTTTCAGTTTGGGGTGTGGTACTTTTAATTTGGGGTGTGGTACTTCTTTCTTGGTTTGTGGTACTTTTAGCTCCGACTTTGGTACCTTCAGCTTGAGGTGTGGTACTTTCAGCTAAGAGTGTGGTAATTTTAGGTTGGCGTGTGGTACTTTTACCTTGGGGTGTGGTACTTTCAGCTTGAAGTGTGGTACTTTTACCTTGGGGTGTGGTACTTTCAGCTTGAAGTGTCGTACTTTCATCTTCAAATGTGGTACTTTTATCTACAAGTGGGGTATTTTTTATTTTGGATGTGGTACTTTTAGCTTGGAGTGTGTTACTTTTAGCTTGTGGTGTGGTACTTTCATCTTGGGGTGTGGTACTTTCAGCTAGGGGTGTGGTACTTTCAGCTTCAAATGTGGTACTTTTTTCTTGGGTTGTGGTACTTTCAGCTTGGAGTGTGGTACTTTGAAACTGAGGTGTGGTAATTTCAGTTTGAGAAGTGGTACTTTTAGCTTTAGGTGTGGTACTTTCAGTGTGGAGTGTGGTAATTTTAGCTTGGGGTGGGGTATTTTTAGCTGTGGGTGTGGTACTTTCAGCTTTGGGTGTGGTACCTTCAGCTTGGGGTGTGGTACTTTTTGTTTGGGGTGTGGTACATTTAGCTTGTGGTGTGGTACCTCCAGCTTGTGGTGTGGTACTTTCAGCTAAGAGTGTGGTACTTTTTTCTTTGGTTGTGGTACTTTTACTTTGGGGTGTGGTACTTTCAGCTTGTGGTGTGGTACTTTCAGCTTTGTGTGTGGTACTTTTAGCTTGAGGTGTGATACTTTCAGTTTGGGCTTTGGTACTTTTAATTTGGGGTGTGGTACTTTCAGCTTGAAGTGTGGTAGCTTTTTCTTGGGATGTGGTACTTTTACCTCGGACTTTGGTACCTTCAGCTTGAGGTGTGGTACTTTCAGCTTGGAGTGTGGTACTTTCATCTTCAAATGTGGTACTTTTTTTTGGGAGTGTGGTACTTTCAGCTTGAAGTGTGGTAGCTTTTTCTTGGGATGTGGTACTTTTACCTCGGACTTTGGTACCTTCAGCTTGAGGTGTGGTACCTTCAGCTTGGGGTGTGGTACTTTTTGTTTGGGGTGTGGTACATTTAGCTTGTGGTGTGGTACCTCCAGCTTGTGGTGTGGTACTTTCAGCTAAGAGTGTGGTACTTTTTTCTTTGGTTGTGGTACTTTTACTTTGGGGTGTGGTACTTTCAGCTTGTGGTGTGGTACTTTCAGCTTTGTGTGTGGTACTTTTAGCTTGAGGTGTGATACTTTCAGTTTGGGCTTTGGTACTTTTAATTTGGGGTGTGGTACTTTCAGCTTGAAGTGTGGTAGCTTTTTCTTGGGATGTGGTACTTTTACCTCGGACTTTGGTACCTTCAGCTTGAAGTGTGGTAGTTTCAGCTTGGGGTGTGGTACTTTTAGCTTGAAGTGTGGTAGTTTCAGCTTGGGGTGTGGTACTTTCAGCTTGAAGTGTGGTACTTTCAGCCTGGGGTGTGGTACTTTCAGCTTGAAGTGTTGTACTTTTAGCTTGAAGTGTGGTAGTTTCAGCTTTGGGTTTGGTACTTTCAGCTTGCGGTGTGGTACTTTTAGCTTGTGGTGTGGTACTTTCACCTTGGACTGTGGTACTTTTAGTTTGAAGTGTTGTACTTTCAACTTGTGCTGTGATACTTTCAGCTTGAAGTGTGGTACTTTCAACTTGGAGTGTGGTACTTTTAGCTTGGGTTGTGGTACTTTCAGCTTGAAGTGTGGTACTTTCAACTTGGAGTGTGGTACTTTTAGCTTGAAGTGTGGTAGTTTTAGCTTGGGGTGTGGTACTTTTAGCTTGAAGTGTGGTACTTTTAGCTTGGGGTGTGGTACTTTTAGCTTGGGGTGTGGTACTATTAGCTTGAGGTGTGGTACTTTCAGCTTGAAGTGTGGTATTTTCAGCTTTGGGTTTGGTACTCTTAGTTTGAAGTGTGGTACTTTCAGCTTGAAGTGTGGTATTTTCAGCTTTGGGTGTGGTACTCTTAGTTTGAAGTGTGGTACTTTCAGCTTGGAGTGTGGTATTTTCATCTTTGTGTGTGGTAATTTTAGGTTTGTGTGTGGTACTTTCAGCCTGGGGTTTGGTACTTTCAGCTTGAAGTTTGGTACTTTTAGCTTGAAGTGTGGTACTTTCAACTTGGAGTGTGGTACTTTTAGCATTAAGTGTGGTAGTTTCAGCTTGGGGTTTGGTACTTTCAGCTAGAAGTGAGGTACTTTTAGCTTGGGGTGTGCTACATTTAGTTTGTGGTGTAGTACCTCCAGCTTGGGGTGTGGTACTTTTAGCTTGGGGTGTGGTACTTTTAGCTTGGGGTGTGGTACTTTTAGCTTTGGATGTGGTACTTTCAGCTTTGGGTGTGGTACTTTCAGCTTGGGGTGTGGTACTTTCAGCTTGGAGTGTGGTACTTTCAGCTTTGGGTTTGGTACTTTCAGCTTGCGGTGTGGTACTTTTAGCTTGTGGTGTGGTACTTTCACCTTGGACTGTGGTACTTTTAGTTTGAACTGTTGTGCTTTCAACTTGTTCTGTGATACTTTCAGCTTGAAGTGTGGTAGTTTCAGCTTTGGGTTTGGTACTTTCAGCTTGCGGTGTGGTACTTTCAGCTTTGGGTGTGGTACTTTCAGCTTGAGGTGTGGTACTTTCAGCTTGGGGTGTGGTAGTTTTAGCTTGGGGTGTGGTACTTTTAGCTTGGGGTGTGGTACTTTTAGCTTGGAGTGTGGTACTTTTAGCTTGGGGTGTGGTACTTTCAGCTTGAGGTGTGGTGCTTTCAGCTTGGAGTGTGGTACTTTTTGCTTGAGGTGTGGTACTTTCAGCTAGCGGTGTGGTACTTTCAGCTTGAGGTGTGATACTTTCAGCTTGTGGTGTGGTACTTTTTGCTTGAGGTGTGGTACTTTTAGCTAGGGGTATGGTACTTTCAGCTTGGGGTGTAGTACTTTTAGCTTGGGGCGTGGTACTTTCAGCTTGGGGTCTGGTACTTTTAGCTTGTGGTGTGGTACTTTTAGCCTGGGGCGTGATACTTTCAGCTTGGGGTGTGGTACTTTTAGCTTGGGGTGTGGTACTTTTAGCTTGGGGCGTGGTACTTTCAGCTTGGGGTGTAGTACTTTTAGCTTGGGGCGTGGTACTTTTAGCTTGGGGTGTGGTACTTTTCGCTTGTGGTGTGGTACTTTTAGCCTGGGGCGTGGTACTTTCAGCTTGGGGTGTGGTACTTTTAGCTTGAAGTGTGGTATTTTCATCTTGGTGTGTGGTACTTTTAGCTTGAGGAGTGGTACTTTTAATTTGGGGTGTGGTACTTTCAGCTTGAGGTGTGGTACTTTCAGCTTTGGGTGTGGTACCTTCAGCTTGGGGTGTGGTACTTTTAGCTTGGGGTGTGGTACTTTTAGCTTGGGGTGTGGTACTTTTAGCTTGGGGTGTGCTACATTTAGTTTGTGGTGTAGTACCTCCAGCTTGGGGTGTGGTACTTTTAGCTTGGGGTGTGGTACTTTTAGCTTGGGGTGTGGTACTTTTAGCTTTGGATGTGGTACTTTCAGCTTTGGGTGTGGTACTTTCAGCTTGAGGTGGGGTATTTTTGATTTTGGGTGTGGTACCTTTAGCTTGAGGTGTGGTACTTTCAGTTTGGGGTGTGGTACTTTTAATTTGGGGTGTGGTACTTCTTTCTTGGTTTGTGGTACTTTTAGCTCCGACTTTGGTACCTTCAGCTTGAGGTGTGGTACTTTCAGCTAAGAGTGTGGTAATTTTAGGTTGGCGTGTGGTACTTTTACCTTGGGGTGTGGTACTTTCAGCTTGAAGTGTGGTACTTTTACCTTGGGGTGTGGTACTTTCAGCTTGAAGTGTCGTACTTTCATCTTCAAATGTGGTACTTTTATCTACAAGTGGGGTATTTTTTATTTTGGATGTGGTACTTTTAGCTTGGAGTGTGTTACTTTTAGCTTGTGGTGTGGTACTTTCATCTTGGGGTGTGGTACTTTCAGCTAGGGGTGTGGTACTTTCAGCTTCAAATGTGGTACTTTTTTCTTGGGTTGTGGTACTTTCAGCTTGGAGTGTGGTACTTTGAAACTGAGGTGTGGTAATTTCAGTTTGAGAAGTGGTACTTTTAGCTTTAGGTGTGGTACTTTCAGTGTGGAGTGTGGTAATTTTAGCTTGGGGTGGGGTATTTTTAGCTGTGGGTGTGGTACTTTCAGCTTTGGGTGTGGTACCTTCAGCTTGGGGTGTGGTACTTTTTGTTTGGGGTGTGGTACATTTAGCTTGTGGTGTGGTACCTCCAGCTTGTGGTGTGGTACTTTCAGCTAAGAGTGTGGTACTTTTTTCTTTGGTTGTGGTACTTTTACTTTGGGGTGTGGTACTTTCAGCTTGTGGTGTGGTACTTTCAGCTTTGTGTGTGGTACTTTTAGCTTGAGGTGTGATACTTTCAGTTTGGGCTTTGGTACTTTTAATTTGGGGTGTGGTACTTTCAGCTTGAAGTGTGGTAGCTTTTTCTTGGGATGTGGTACTTTTACCTCGGACTTTGGTACCTTCAGCTTGAGGTGTGGTACTTTCAGCTTGGAGTGTGGTACTTTCATCTTCAAATGTGGTACTTTTTTTTGGGAGTGTGGTACTTTCAGCTTGAAGTGTGGTAGCTTTTTCTTGGGATGTGGTACTTTTACCTCGGACTTTGGTACCTTCAGCTTGAGGTGTGGTACCTTCAGCTTGGGGTGTGGTACTTTTTGTTTGGGGTGTGGTACATTTAGCTTGTGGTGTGGTACCTCCAGCTTGTGGTGTGGTACTTTCAGCTAAGAGTGTGGTACTTTTTTCTTTGGTTGTGGTACTTTTACTTTGGGGTGTGGTACTTTCAGCTTGTGGTGTGGTACTTTCAGCTTTGTGTGTGGTACTTTTAGCTTGAGGTGTGATACTTTCAGTTTGGGCTTTGGTACTTTTAATTTGGGGTGTGGTACTTTCAGCTTGAAGTGTGGTAGCTTTTTCTTGGGATGTGGTACTTTTACCTCGGACTTTGGTACCTTCAGCTTGAAGTGTGGTAGTTTCAGCTTGGGGTGTGGTACTTTTAGCTTGAAGTGTGGTAGTTTCAGCTTGGGGTGTGGTACTTTCAGCTTGAAGTGTGGTACTTTCAGCTTGGGGTGTGGTACTTTTAGCTTGAAGTGTGGTAGTTTCAGCTTGGGGTGTGGTACTTTTAGCTTGAAGTGTGGTAGTTTCAGCTTTGGGTTTGGTACTTTCAGCTTGCGGTGTGGTACTTTTAGCTTGTGGTGTGGTACTTTCACCTTGGACTGTGGTACTTTTAGTTTGAAGTGTTGTACTTTCAACTTGTGCTGTGATACTTTCAGCTTGAAGTGTGGTACTTTCAACTTGGAGTGTGGTACTTTTAGCTTGGGTTGTGGTACTTTCAGCTTGAAGTGTGGTACTTTCAACTTGGAGTGTGGTACTTTTAGCTTGAAGTGTGGTAGTTTTAGCTTGGGGTGTGGTACTTTTAGCTTGAAGTGTGGTACTTTTAGCTTGGGGTGTGGTACTTTTAGCTTGGGGTGTGGTACTATTAGCTTGAGGTGTGGTACTTTCAGCTTGAAGTGTGGTATTTTCAGCTTTGGGTTTGGTACTCTTAGTTTGAAGTGTGGTACTTTTAGCTTGAAGTGTGGTACTTTCAGCTTGGAGTGTGGTATTTTCATCTTTGTGTGTGGTAATTTTAGGTTTGTGTGTGGTACTTTCAGCCTGGGGTTTGGTACTTTCAGCTTGAAGTTTGGTACTTTTAGCTTGAAGTGTGGTACTTTCAACTTGGAGTGTGGTACTTTTAGCATTAAGTGTGGTAGTTTCAGCTTGGGGTTTGGTACTTTCAGCTAGAAGTGAGGTACTTTTAGCTTGGGGTGTGCTACATTTAGTTTGTGGTGTAGTACCTCCAGCTTGGGGTGTGGTACTTTTAGCTTGGGGTGTGGTACTTTTAGCTTGGGGTGTGGTACTTTTAGCTTTGGATGTGGTACTTTCAGCTTTGGGTGTGGTACTTTCAGCTTGGGGTGTGGTACTTTCAGCTTGGAGTGTGGTACTTTCAGCTTGAAGTGTGGTAGTTTCAGCTTTGGGTTTGGTACTTTCAGCTTGCGGTGTGGTACTTTTAGCTTGTGGTGTGGTACTTTCACCTTGGACTGTGGTACTTTTAGTTTGAACTGTTGTGCTTTCAACTTGTTCTGTGATACTTTCAGCTTGAAGTGTGGTAGTTTCAGCTTTGGGTTTGGTACTTTCAGCTTGCGGTGTGGTACTTTCAGCTTTGGGTGTGGTACTTTCAGCTTGAGGTGTGGTACTTTCAGCTTGGGGTGTGGTAGTTTTAGCTTGGGGTGTGTTACTTTTAGCTTGGGGTGTGGTACTTTTAGCTTGGAGTGTGGTACTTTTAGCTTGGGGTGTGGTACTTTCAGCTTGAGGTGTGGTGCTTTCAGCTTGGAGTGTGGTACTTTTTGCTTGAGGTGTGGTACTTTCAGCTAGGGGTGTGGTACTTTCAGCTTGAGGTGTGATACTTTCAGCTTGTGGTGTGGTACTTTTTGCTTGAGGTGTGGTACTTTTAGCTAGGGGTATGGTACATTCAGCTTGGGGTGTAGTACTTTTAGCTTGGGGCGTGGTACTTTCAGCTTGGGGTCTGGTACTTTTAGCTTGTGGTGTGGTACTTTTAGCCTGGGGCGTGATACTTTCAGCTTGGGGTGTGGTACTTTTAGCTTGGGGTGTGGTACTTTTAGCTTGGGGCGTGGTACTTTCAGCTTGGGGTGTAGTACTTTTAGCTTGGGGCGTGGTACTTTTAGCTTGGGGTGTGGTACTTTTAGCTTGTGGTGTGGTACTTTTAGCCTGGGGCGTGGTACTTTCAGCTTGGGGTGTGGTACTTTTAGCTTGAAGTGTGGTATTTTCATCTTGGTGTGTGGTACTTTTAGCTTGAGGAGTGGTACTTTTAATTTGGGGTGTGGTACTTTCAGCTTGAGGTGTGGTACTTTCAGCTTGGGGTGTGGTACTTTCAGCTTTTGGTATGGTAGTTTTTGCTTGAGGTGTGGTACTTTTAGCTTCGGATGTGGTACTTTTAGCTTGAGGTGTGGTACTTTCAGTTTGAGGTGTGGTACTTTTAGCTTTGGGTGTGGTACTTTCAGTTTGAGGTGTGGTACTTTTAGCTTGGGGTGTGGTACTTTCAGCTTGAAGTGTGGTACTTTTAGCTGTGGGTGTGGTACCTTCAGCTTGAAGTGTGGTACTTTCAGCTTTGGGTGTGGTACCTTCAGCTTGGGGTGTGCTACATTTAGTTTGTGGTGTAGTACCTCCAGCTTGGGGTGTGGTACTTTTAGCTTGGGGTGTGGTACTTTTAGCTTGGGGTGTGGTACTTTTAGCTTTGGATGTGGTACTTTCAGCTTGAAGTGTGGTACTTTCAGCTTGGGGTGTGGTACTTTCAGCTTTGGGTGTGGTACCTTCAGCTTGGGGTGTGGTACTTTTAGCTTGGGGTGTGGTACTTTTAGCTTGGGGTGTGCTACATTTAGTTTGTGGTGTAGTACCTCCAGCTTGGGGTGTGGTACTTTTAGCTTGGGGTGTGGTACTTTTAGCTTGGGGTGTGGTACTTTTAGCTTTGGATGTGGTACTTTCAGCTTTGGGTGTGGTACTTTCAGCTTGAGGTGGGGTATTTTTGATTTTGGGTGTGGTACCTTTAGCTTGAGGTGTGGTACTTTCAGTTTGGGGTGTGGTACTTTTAATTTGGGGTGTGGTACTTCTTTCTTGGTTTGTGGTACTTTTAGCTCCGACTTTGGTACCTTCAGCTTGAGGTGTGGTACTTTCAGCTAAGAGTGTGGTAATTTTAGGTTGGCGTGTGGTACTTTTACCTTGGGGTGTGGTACTTTCAGCTTGAAGTGTGGTACTTTTACCTTGGGGTGTGGTACTTTCAGCTTGAAGTGTCGTACTTTCATCTTCAAATGTGGTACTTTTATCTACAAGTGGGGTATTTTTGATTTTGGGTGTGGTACTTTTAGCTTGGAGTGTGTTACTTTTAGCTTGTGGTGTGGTACTTTCATCTTGGGGTGTGGTACTTTCAGCTAGGGGTGTGGTACTTTCAGCTTCAAATGTGGTACTTTTTTCTTGGGTTGTGGTACTTTCAGCTTGGAGTGTGGTACTTTGAAACTGAGGTGTGGTAATTTCAGTTTGAGAAGTGGTACTTTTAGCTTTAGGTGTGGTACTTTCAGTGTGGAGTGTGGTAATTTTAGCTTGGGGTGGGGTATTTTTAGCTGTGGGTGTGGTACTTTCAGCTTTGGGTGTGGTACCTTCAGCTTGGGGTGTGGTACTTTTAGCTTGGGGTGTGGTACTTTTAGCTTGGGGTGTGGTACTTTTAGCTTTGGATGTGGTACTTTCAGCTTGAAGTGTGGTACTTTCAGCTTGGGGTGTGGTACTTTCAGCTTTGGGTGTGGTACCTTCAGCTTGGGGTGTGGTACTTTTAGCTTGGGGTGTGGTACTTTTAGCTTGGGGTGTGGTACTTTTAGCTTTGGATGTGGTACTTTCAGCTTGAAGTGTGGTACTTTCAGCTTCAGGTGTGGTACTTTCAGCTTTGGGTGTGGTACCTTCAGCTTGGGGTGTGGTACTTTTAGCTTGGGGTGTGGTACTTTTAGCTTGGGGTGTGGTACTTTTAGCTTGGGGTGTGCTACATTTAGTTTGTGGTGTAGTACCTCCAGCTTGGGGTGTGGTACTTTTAGCTTGGGGTGTGGTACTTTTAGCTTGGGGTGTGGTACTTTTAGCTTTGGATGTGGTACTTTCAGCTTTGGGTGTGGTACTTTCAGCTTGAGGTGGGGTATTTTTGATTTTGGGTGTGGTACCTTTAGCTTGAGGTGTGGTACTTTCAGTTTGGGGTGTGGTACTTTTAATTTGGGGTGTGGTACTTCTTTCTTGGTTTGTGGTACTTTTAGCTCCGACTTTGGTACCTTCAGCTTGAGGTGTGGTACTTTCAGCTAAGAGTGTGGTAATTTTAGGTTGGCGTGTGGTACTTTTACCTTGGGGTGTGGTACTTTCAGCTTGAAGTGTGGTACTTTTACCTTGGGGTGTGGTACTTTCAGCTTGAAGTGTCGTACTTTCATCTTCAAATGTGGTACTTTTATCTACAAGTGGGGTATTTTTGATTTTGGGTGTGGTACTTTTAGCTTGGAGTGTGTTACTTTTAGCTTGTGGTGTGGTACTTTCATCTTGGGGTGTGGTACTTTCAGCTAGGGGTGTGGTACTTTCAGCTTCAAATGTGGTACTTTTTTCTTGGGTTGTGGTACTTTCAGCTTGGAGTGTGGTACTTTGAAACTGAGGTGTGGTAATTTCAGTTTGAGAAGTGGTACTTTTAGCTTTAGGTGTGGTACTTTCAGTGTGGAGTGTGGTAATTTTAGCTTGGGGTGGGGTATTTTTAGCTGTGGGTGTGGTACTTTCAGCTTTGGGTGTGGTACCTTCAGCTTGGGGTGTGGTACTTTTTGTTTGGGGTGTGGTACATTTAGCTTGTGGTGTGGTACCTCCAGCTTGTGGTGTGGTACTTTCAGCTAAGAGTGTGGTACTTTTTTCTTTGGTTGTGGTACTTTTACTTTGGGGTGTGGTACTTTCAGCTTGTGGTGTGGTACTTTCAGCTTTGTGTGTGGTACTTTTAGCTTGAGGTGTGATACTTTCAGTTTGGGCTTTGGTACTTTTAATTTGGGGTGTGGTACTTTCAGCTTGAAGTGTGGTAGCTTTTTCTTGGGATGTGGTACTTTTACCTCGGACTTTGGTACCTTCAGCTTGAGGTGTGGTACTTTCAGCTTGGAGTGTGGTACTTTCATCTTCAAATGTGGTACTTTTTTTTGGGAGTGTGGTACTTTCAAATTGAGGTCTGGTACTTTCAGTTAGTGGTGTGCTGCTTTTAGCTCGGAGTGTGGTACTTTCAGCTTGGAGTGTGTTACCTTCAGCTTGGTGCGTGGTACTTTCAACCTGGGGTGTGGTACTTTCAACCTGGGGTGTGGTACCTGTATCTTGGTGTGTGGTACTTTCAGCTTGAAGTGTGATACTTTTTTCTTGGGATGTGGTACTTTTAACTCTGACTTTGGTACCTTCAGTTTGGGGTGTGGTACTTTCAGCCTGGGGTGTCGTACTTTTAGCTTGAAGTGTGGTACTTTTTTCTTGGGTTGTGGTACTTTTATTTTGGGGTGTGGTACTTTTAGCTTGGGGTGTGGTACTTTTAGCTTTGGATGTGGTACTTTCAGCTTGAAGTGTGGTACTTTCAGCTTGGGGTGTGGTACTTTCAGCTTTGGGTGTGGTACCTTCAGCTTGGGGTGTGGTACTTTTAGCTTGGGGTGTGGTACTTTTAGCTTGGGGTGTGCTACATTTAGTTTGTGGTGTAGTACCTCCAGCTTGGGGTGTGGTACTTTTAGCTTGGGGTGTGGTACTTTTAGCTTGGGGTGTGGTACTTTTAGCTTTGGATGTGGTACTTTCAGCTTTGGGTGTGGTACTTTCAGCTTGAGGTGGGGTATTTTTGATTTTGGGTGTGGTACCTTTAGCTTGAGGTGTGGTACTTTCAGTTTGGGGTGTGGTACTTTTAATTTGGGGTGTGGTACTTCTTTCTTGGTTTGTGGTACTTTTAGCTCCGACTTTGGTACCTTCAGCTTGAGGTGTGGTACTTTCAGCTAAGAGTGTGGTAATTTTAGGTTGGCGTGTGGTACTTTTACCTTGGGGTGTGGTACTTTCAGCTTGAAGTGTGGTACTTTTACCTTGGGGTGTGGTACTTTCAGCTTGAAGTGTCGTACTTTCATCTTCAAATGTGGTACTTTTATCTACAAGTGGGGTATTTTTGATTTTGGGTGTGGTACTTTTAGCTTGGAGTGTGTTACTTTTAGCTTGTGGTGTGGTACTTTCATCTTGGGGTGTGGTACTTTCAGCTAGGGGTGTGGTACTTTCAGCTTCAAATGTGGTACTTTTTTCTTGGGTTGTGGTACTTTCAGCTTGGAGTGTGGTACTTTGAAACTGAGGTGTGGTAATTTCAGTTTGAGAAGTGGTACTTTTAGCTTTAGGTGTGGTACTTTCAGTGTGGAGTGTGGTAATTTTAGCTTGGGGTGGGGTATTTTTAGCTGTGGGTGTGGTACTTTCAGCTTTGGGTGTGGTACCTTCAGCTTGGGGTGTGGTACTTTTAGCTTGGGGTGTGGTACTTTTAGCTTGGGGTGTGGTACTTTTAGCTTTGGATGTGGTACTTTCAGCTTGAAGTGTGGTACTTTCAGCTTGGGGTGTGGTACTTTCAGCTTTGGGTGTGGTACCTTCAGCTTGGGGTGTGGTACTTTTAGCTTGGGGTGTGGTACTTTTAGCTTGGGGTGTGGTACTTTTAGCTTTGGATGTGGTACTTTCAGCTTGAAGTGTGGTACTTTCAGCTTCAGGTGTGGTACTTTCAGCTTTGGGTGTGGTACCTTCAGCTTGGGGTGTGGTACTTTTAGCTTGGGGTGTGGTACTTTTAGCTTGGGGTGTGGTACTTTTAGCTTGGGGTGTGCTACATTTAGTTTGTGGTGTAGTACCTCCAGCTTGGGGTGTGGTACTTTTAGCTTGGGGTGTGGTACTTTTAGCTTGGGGTGTGGTACTTTTAGCTTTGGATGTGGTACTTTCAGCTTTGGGTGTGGTACTTTCAGCTTGAGGTGGGGTATTTTTGATTTTGGGTGTGGTACCTTTAGCTTGAGGTGTGGTACTTTCAGTTTGGGGTGTGGTACTTTTAATTTGGGGTGTGGTACTTCTTTCTTGGTTTGTGGTACTTTTAGCTCCGACTTTGGTACCTTCAGCTTGAGGTGTGGTACTTTCAGCTAAGAGTGTGGTAATTTTAGGTTGGCGTGTGGTACTTTTACCTTGGGGTGTGGTACTTTCAGCTTGAAGTGTGGTACTTTTACCTTGGGGTGTGGTACTTTCAGCTTGAAGTGTCGTACTTTCATCTTCAAATGTGGTACTTTTATCTACAAGTGGGGTATTTTTGATTTTGGGTGTGGTACTTTTAGCTTGGAGTGTGTTACTTTTAGCTTGTGGTGTGGTACTTTCATCTTGGGGTGTGGTACTTTCAGCTAGGGGTGTGGTACTTTCAGCTTCAAATGTGGTACTTTTTTCTTGGGTTGTGGTACTTTCAGCTTGGAGTGTGGTACTTTGAAACTGAGGTGTGGTAATTTCAGTTTGAGAAGTGGTACTTTTAGCTTTAGGTGTGGTACTTTCAGTGTGGAGTGTGGTAATTTTAGCTTGGGGTGGGGTATTTTTAGCTGTGGGTGTGGTACTTTCAGCTTTGGGTGTGGTACCTTCAGCTTGGGGTGTGGTACTTTTTGTTTGGGGTGTGGTACATTTAGCTTGTGGTGTGGTACCTCCAGCTTGTGGTGTGGTACTTTCAGCTAAGAGTGTGGTACTTTTTTCTTTGGTTGTGGTACTTTTACTTTGGGGTGTGGTACTTTCAGCTTGTGGTGTGGTACTTTCAGCTTTGTGTGTGGTACTTTTAGCTTGAGGTGTGATACTTTCAGTTTGGGCTTTGGTACTTTTAATTTGGGGTGTGGTACTTTCAGCTTGAAGTGTGGTAGCTTTTTCTTGGGATGTGGTACTTTTACCTCGGACTTTGGTACCTTCAGCTTGAGGTGTGGTACTTTCAGCTTGGAGTGTGGTACTTTCATCTTCAAATGTGGTACTTTTTTTTGGGAGTGTGGTACTTTCAAATTGAGGTCTGGTACTTTCAGTTAGTGGTGTGCTGCTTTTAGCTCGGAGTGTGGTACTTTCAGCTTGGAGTGTGTTACCTTCAGCTTGGTGCGTGGTACTTTCAACCTGGGGTGTGGTACTTTCAACCTGGGGTGTGGTACCTGTATCTTGGTGTGTGGTACTTTCAGCTTGAAGTGTGATACTTTTTTCTTGGGATGTGGTACTTTTAACTCTGACTTTGGTACCTTCAGTTTGGGGTGTGGTACTTTCAGCCTGGGGTGTCGTACTTTTAGCTTGAAGTGTGGTACTTTTTTCTTGGGTTGTGGTACTTTTATTTTGGGGTGTGGTACTTTTAGCTTTTTCTGGTGTTATCTGGCTTTTCATACTGCTGGTTGTAAGAAAGCTTTCATGTCTACTGGGAGCTGGATTAAAGAAAAGAAACTATTTTACTATTAAGAAAATATTTCATGATATTAACTTTAAAAAACATGGAATTATAAAATATCTTCAGTCCCCACTATAAGCATTAAAAAACATGAACAAAACCAGCTAGTAAAAAAAAAATCCTCATTGCTTATTCTTTTGACCCTTCATTCAAAATATGAAGAAAGCATCTTTACATTAGAAGTGTAGTGATTGAAAAAATCCAAAACTATTTAAAAAAAAAAAAAAAAAATAAATAAATAAATAAACACAGTCACCGTGCAAACAAACTACAGATGGTGCAGTTTAGATGCAATGATAGACAAGACGAGTGGACACACAAGCAGAGATGTGTTTAACAACGATATTAAAAGATAATAAAACACACAAGACGAGACAAAGATACACAAAACCAAAAACAAACACACAACATATGCTAAATGCTAAAGCTAATGGCTAATGTTAATTTAGTAATCTAAAAACGCATGAACAATACTAAGCTAAACAAGAACTAAATTGAGACAAACGGGAACACAACAGGCATGTAAGTAGCAGTCAGGACAAAAAGACAGAGGCTAAAAGGAGCTAACAGACAAAACCAGGGTGTGTCAGTACCAGGGTCTGTCATGGTGTGGGGGTGTGTCAGTACCAGGGTCTGTCATGGTATGGGGGTGTGTCAGTACCAGGGTGTGTCATGGTGTGGGGGTGTGTCAGTACCAGGGTCTGTCATGGTATGGGGGTGTGTCAGTACCAGGGTCTGTCATGGTATGGGGTGTGTCAGTAACAGGGTGTGTCATGGTATGGGGGTGTGTCAGTACCAGGGTCTGTCATGGTGTGGGGGTGTGTCAGTACCAGGGTCTGTCATGGTATGGGGGTGTGTCAGTACCAGGGTGTGTCATGGTGTGGGGGTGTGTCAGTACCAGGGTGTGTCATGGTATGGGGGTGTGTCAGTACCAGGGTGTATCATGGTATGGGGGTGTGTCAGTACCAGGGTGTATCATGGTATGGGGGGTGTATCAGTACCAGGGTGTGTCATGGTATGGGGATGTGTCAGTACCAGGGTCTGTCATGGTATGAGGATGTGTCAGTACCAGGGTGTATCATGGTATGGGGGTGTGTCAGTACCAGGGTGTGTCATGGTATGAGGATGTGTCAGTACCAGGGTGTATCATGGTATGGGGGTGTGTCAGTACCAGGGTGTATCATGGTATGGGGGTGTGTCAGTACCAGGGTGTATCATGGTATGGGGGGTGTATCAGTACCAGGGTGTGTCATGGTATGAGGATGTGTCAGTACCAGGGTGTATCATGGTATGGGGGTGTGTCAGTACCAGGGTGTGTCATGGTATGGGGGTGTGTCAGTACCAGGGTGTATCATGGTATGGGGGTGTGTCAGTACCAGGGTGTATCATGGTATGGGGGTGTGTCAGTACCAGGGTGTATCATGGTATGGGGGTGTGTCAGTACCAGGGTGTGTCATGGTATGAGGATGTGTCAGTACCAGGGTGTATCATGGTATGGGGGTGTGTCAGTACCAGGGTGTATCATGGTATGGGGGTGTGTCAGTACCAGGGTGTATCATGGTATGGGGGGTGTATCAGTACCAGGGTGTGTCATGGTATGAGGATGTGTCAGTACCAGGGTGTATCATGGTATGGGGGTGTGTCAGTACCAGGGTGTATCATGGTATGGGGGTGTGTCAGTACCAGGGTGTGTCATGGTATGGGGGTGTGTCAGTACCAGGGTGTATCATGGTATGAGGGTGTGTCAGTACCAGGGTGTGTCATGGTATGGGGGTGTGTCAGTACCAGGGTGTGTCATGGTATGGGGGTGTGTCAGTACCAGGGTGTATCATGGTATGGGGGTGTGTCAGTACCAGGGTGTATCATGGTATGGGGGTGTGTCAGTACCAGGGTGTATCATGGTATGGGGGTGTGTCAGTACCAGGGTGTGTCATGGTATGGGGGTGTGTCAGTACCAGGGTGTATCATGGTATGGGGGTGTGTCAGTACCAGGGTGTATCATGGTATGGGGGTGTGTCAGTACCAGGGTGTATCATGGTATGGGGGTGTGTCAGTACCAGGGTGTATCATGGTATGGGGGTGTGTCAGTACCAGGGTGTATCATGGTATGGGGGTGTGTCAGTACCAGGGTGTGTCATGGTATGGGGGTGTGTCAGTACCAGGGTGTGTAATGGTATGGGGGTGTGTCAGTACCAGGGTGTATCATGGTATGGGGGTGTGTCAGTACCAGGGTGTATCATGGTATGGGGGTGTATCAGTACCAGGGTGTATCATGGTATGGGGGTGTGTCAGTACCAGGGTGTATCATGGTATGGGGGTGTGTCAGTACCAGGGTGTATCATGGTATGGGGGTGTATCATTTGATGTGGTATAACCTTCACAGCATCATAAATAAACATGAATTTGAATCTGTATTAAATGTATTATTACCTTTGTTCTTACAGTCTGTGCTTCCTGCAGTCATGTCCTGGTTAGAATCTCCTTCTCTGTCCACATGGATGTTGCTGCAGAGGGTTTCATGATCTTGTTCCTCTTTACTGCTGAGTTGGTCTGTAGCAGCAGAGTTATCTGTCTCTGGCTGAGTTGTATAGACCGGATCTTGATCTGCCATGACTTCAGCCTCTATAGCTTCACTTCTGAGTTCTCTTAATTTAAAAAGGTTTTTAATATTAAATTAACCAAGCATGTCATAAATATAATTTCTGTCTGGCCTATTAGTACCATTTAAAGGATATTAGCTTGAGTAGACACTATGGGTGTGTTCGAAAACCTAGTGAGCTGCCTTGCTGTCTTACTGACTACACAGGCAGCTGCCTCAGTAGAGAGGATTCTGATAAGACATTGACTGATAAGTCAGGTTATTCGAACGCGCTACTCAGACAGCGATCCCGATGGGTTTCGGGTTTCGCATTTAGCATTTAGCATCTTGCCATTAAAAACAATGAACTGAGGTAGCACAGCGCTAACGCTAACATCAATATAACATTTCCCTTCATGTACCGATTACGGTTAAATTTCCTGACAAGCCCGAACTTGCAAATAAAAACACTCGGTACAAGTTTATACAAGTTAAAAATCAGTAATATTTTATTTATGTTTGATAATAACTCTATTCGTTTCTCCGCCCCTTCAGCCATGTTTATTTTTCTGTGAGAGTAGAGCAGCCGACTCGCAATGCATTCTGGGATTGCCTTGGTCACTAAGGCAGCGTCGGACGCTCACTCGTTCTTGAGCCAAAATAACATTGAAATATTAAGATACCTCAGTAGTGAGGATATTAAGGTATGTAGGATTTGGAACAGCCTACTTCTCGGGAGCGCAGCACAGGACGACGTAAAATGCTGCCTATGTAGACAGATCACTAGCTTTTCGAACACACCCTATCTCTTTTATTATTTTTTTATTATTATTTTGATTCTTCTTGATCCTAATGATCGTGTTTAATTGTTGTTATTGAATTTCTTTACTTATTCCTCATTTTTAAAACACCACGCTGTGTATTAAATAAATAGCTACATTAATAAGTAAAAATAGAAATAATCCACGGGTATTTTAACTAAAACAATTTAATTACAAAAATGAGAAAATAATAACTTTGAAACAAAAATTGCAGTACATGCAGACTATTTTCATTTTTTATTTTATTTAAGTACATTAAGGATAAACATTCAGCATTGTATTATTTTATATCTTTTGTTTATTATTGTCTCTGTGTCTTTTATGTGTATTTGTTAGGAGTTCCTCATGGGCTGTTGTTCCTTAGACTCCCTTTGTGGGCAGTTTGGCGACATCTGGTGGTGGCTGGAGGTACTTCATCTCAATTTTCCAGTTAATAGATCTCTCCCCTGCCTAATGAAGCACACCTGTTACCAATCTACTCCTCGTCAGCCTACTGTTTAAGCCCTTGGTTTCTTCCCAGTCACCACCAGATTGTCAGTTGCTGTTTGCTCTGCACGCTGCCTGGTTCCCTTCACGCCTGCTCTCTGTTCCTGTGTTCCTGCTTTCTCTGCCTGGTTCCTGGCTCTCTCATCCACCTGCCTCCTGCTGTTCCTGTCAGCCTCCAAGCCCCAAGCGCTGCCACTGGTTCAGTCGTCGTCACCCCCCTGTCCCGCCGCCGCTCCTTCCGGGCGTCTCCCTCGCCTTTCCCCATTCCCTGGTTATCTGTCTGGATTGTGGTTCTTAATAAACTGTTTAAACCCTGCTTCAGTGTCTGTGGTTGTGTTCGCATCGTGGTTCCAAATCCAAACCTCTTAACATTATTATTGTCATTGTAAATAGTAGTAGTAGTATTTAACCATTTTTAATGGTTTTACTGCCATCAGAACACAAGTTAGAGACTCATTAGTGTCTTGTACATGTGGAATGTGGAAATCACTAATATTTGCACTATCTCGGCCTTTCCCAAACCGTTCCCTCCTCACTAACACTCCACTACAGAGTGACACTCCATATGAAGTCACACTCTGTGCTGTGAAGGGAGCTTCCAATTAAGGGGAGGGTCTAAATTCAGGAGTCAACTTTGAGACGCCCTCTTTGCTTTTGAGCGGAAGAAGGAAGCTGCCGTCACCATGGCTACAGATAGACGCTTTGCTCGCCTTGTTGTCATGTGTTGTGCTACGTTATCATTTCAGCATCTCCAAGCGGGAATACGAGCTCAGGAGACGCAAGCACCTGCTACTTTATAACTAGTATAAATGTATAGTTATGTTTTAATTCTCCAAAAAATGGTGTTAAATGTGATAATAATGTTAGTGATAGTATTGTTGGGGAAAATAATTTTGCCATTTATGAAGTTTAAGTTCACCTATCACAGATTTTATTACTTTCTTTAAAAAGACTGAAGAAGACTGTGCCTAAATTTGCCATAACACTTATGAGGAAACCTAATATCATATTTTACTGAAAATGATGTTGGAACCTACAGTATATTTGTAAGGTGTTTCCTCTGTTCACCTTTCCTAGCTGCACTTCCGTGGAGTGTGGTGGTTGAGTGTGCTCTGGTGTACACTCGCTGTTGGAGGGGTGTATAGTGCACTCCCCCTCCGTCCTAATTACTTCGGGACAGCCCTTAATGTGGCGAGCACTCCACGTGAACGCGCAAACAGAGGCGGAGTGGAGAGGCGGAGTGGGTAGGGAGCGGATTGGGATTGGGGGTTAGTTGTTAGAAATGCACAATAAACACTTTGTTAGGACCCTGTTATGCAAATGAGCTGTAAGAATGATTATCACCTAAATGTAGATGTTATTAG
Organism: Trichomycterus rosablanca; assembly: GCF_030014385.1. NCBI lineage: Eukaryota > Metazoa > Chordata > Actinopteri > Siluriformes > Trichomycteridae > Trichomycterus > Trichomycterus rosablanca. The sequence continues at coordinate 55,754,805 of NC_085989.1, forward strand.
TTTGTCAGTGGCAGCACTGTGATTCATGGGTTCTGGGTCGTGACAGGTGTATTGTGACTTTGTGGGTTTGTTTCTGGTTCAGCCCGTTTAAAGCAACATTTCAGAGCAGTGACTTAACCTACCTATAACAACCACACCCTTAAATAATACAAAACGCTCTCACCAGTGACATTCATTCACTGAAAAAACACAACGATCTTTCATCCGGGCCAACTTGTCGATAACATTTCTGTCAAAGTCCACCATTAATGAACTCCTTTTCAACTCAATTCTTCAATTCAAATGTATTTAATTAATAAAAATGATGTGTAAACTTTATATTTCAACTTTTTGCATAGAAACCTTCAGCAGCTTTCTGTTAAACTAATGTTTCTATATATTAAAAAGGTTAATGTATGTAATGTCTTCTATGGAATCATGTATAGAAATTCTACTTACTGCACCATTGTTGGTCATTGACTGATTTATCTAAAATCTGCTGCACTTATTTAAACTGCAGCAGTGTAAATGTAAATAACATTTTGTACATAAACAAAACAAAGCACATAATTATCGATTAAACATATTTATAACCACCGCATAGCACAGTGTATAATGTGCTCCTTACTAATCACAAACTCTACTTAGTATATTTAGCTGCTTTAAAACATAAAAACATAAAACAAAAGATTCATAGAAGCACCCACATAGATCACATAGGATTTATAGTCATTTTTTTCTTTTATTAAATCCTGATTAAAAACTTATTTTTACATATTTTTCATTTGTAATTGATTTAACTTAATTTGTCTTTGGCTAACAAATACAGAGCTGTCACTGTAAAGGCATCAGTATAATGCAATACACACCCTGTATATAGTTTATTATAGATAAAATCTTACCTGAACACTAGAGCCTCTCTGTGCTGCTCTGAAATGAAAAGAAGCTGAACAGGTTTTTATAAGACAGAAGAAGTTATTCACAGATGTCACATGACAGTGAAGACATTGGGTGTGTTTGAAAAGCTAGCTCTCTCTCTCTACATAGACGAGGTTTTACGCCATCCCACGTGTGCTCCCGAGAAGGAGGCTATTCGAAATCCTAGATGCCTTAATAAGCTTAATAAGTCTAGTTAGGTATCTTAAAATGTCAATGTTATTTTGACTCAAGAACGAGGGAGCGTTGGAGGCGTCCTTAGTGATCAAGGCAATCCCAGCATTCAGTGCAGCAGCTCTTCTCTCACAGAAAAAAAACTAGCTTAGTAAGCAAAACCCGATGGAATCGCTGTCTAAGTAGTGCAATCGAATAACCAGCTGCTTGTGTAGGCAGTAAGACAGCAAGGCAGCTCACTAGGTTTTCGAACACAGCCGATGTTAGAGGTGGAGCTGGATTTATAAAGACAATTGAAAGGAGGGCGCAGGATGCACTGTGGTAACGGTCCTCATCTTATCTCAGTAAGTTACAAATGATAAATAGTACTATTAAATTATTATGATGATTAACTTTTCATGGTTATTAAATGATATTCTGCACTGTAGAGGGAGAACATGCAAATCCCTTCAAATATTTCTTTGAGGTTCATTGTTTTTAAACATTTCAATCATTATCTCACACATTTGTGGACAAACTGGATCCTCTGATCATCTTTACTCATCAGAGACTCTCAGCCTTTCCTGGATGCTGCTTTTGTACCAAACCATGATCACAATCACCTGTTCACATCACATCATTATTTAGTGTTTTCACCTCATTACTCTAAATTGCCCCGTCCCAACTTTTTTTGGAATGTGTTACAGGTCTGAAATTCAGGAATGGATGTTTATTAATAAATGAAATGAAGTCGAGCAGATAAAAGATGAAATATCTCAGGTTCATCCTGTCTGACATCAAATAAGAAACTCTGTGTTTTAATTTTATTTACATTTTCCATGCTGTCCTAACTTTTTCTGATTTGGGGTTGTATTATGAGAACCTAGGAATGCAGAAGTAAGAAGAATGAGAATCGAATGGTAAACAACACAACCAAAGAAACAGCAACATCCACAAACAAAGATTCAGTGGTAAACATGCAGACTCCTAAATGGACAAAAGTATTGGGACACATCAACAAGTGTTTCATTGTCACGAATCAAGCCTTCTTGTGCTCCTGGATTTATATAGCGCTTTTTATAATCGTCTCAAAGCAACTTTACAGAATCCAGGACCAAAAGACCAAGAACCCCTATTGAGCAGCCGAGGGCGACAGTGGCAGGAAAAACTCCCTTAAAATTACAGGAAGAAACCTTGAGCTACGGCTGGTTGTGGGGCCCCACGTATAGTTTTCATAAAATCAGTACATAACGCAAGACAACCGAGTTCCTTCCGAACAAATATAGCCATGTTACCCAAACCATAGTAAGGACAGAAAACAAAGCGATACCTCACAGACAACAAAAACAGGTCAAAACATTAAATGCAGATTCAATAAAAGAACAAGGATGTAAATATGCAATCAGGAAGAGTACCCAGGTCTACAGTCTCATCATTTCACAACACACGCGACAACAAGACTGAACAGTGCAGTTCTAACATGAAAAATAGAAAACATACAAATTAATATCTTAAAATGTACAGATCAGTAATTATACATTATAAAAGACATATTATTTTTGCTTGCATGTCTTTGAAGTAGCCTACCAAGTTTGTAAAATGCATTATTTATGATAAGACACACAGCCCTTTGCAAGTAAATAAAAATAAACTTGCAAGCAATGAAAGTTTAACCTCTTGTTCATATGAGAGGTAATATGTACCAGACTTGCTTACCTTCATATTCAACTCAAATCACTTGTCTAACATATGAATCACTGTATTGATGGGCGTGGCAACAGTGTCTTGGACTGGAAAGAATAACCTGTCGATCAAACTTTTGACAGTGGGTTGGATGTGGGAGAAGGTAGACCTGTTTATATTCCACATGCTTTAGAAAGCAATAGTTTTTTTTATTTATATTTTAAGCTGCCAAAATGATTACAAACCAGCCCACATTTTGTCCACCTGCCAAAGTGTGTTTTTCTCTGCCAATTTCCAACAAAATCCGCCCATTTTTGGTGGAAAACTGCCCAATTTGGCAACACTGACTCTGATGCTGACCGCCCGTTAATGCTTTGGGACGGCGGAGGGGCTCACGGCAGGACCCGCTGCTCACTGAGTACAGTAACTGCAGAACGATAAAGCAATAAGCCACGAGAGGCCATATGTTACTGTGATTTTAGCACGGGGATGACGTTTTTGGCACGACGCGAAGCGGAGTGCCCAAAACTTCTTTCCCCGTGCTAAAATCATAGCAGTAACGCACGGTCTCGAGTGGCTTATTGCTTTTATAAAACGGCGGTCAACATAAAATACAATAAATACAACAATGTTTAGTCCGTTGTAAGTTCTGGACATTTTTGGTGCTAGGAGGAGCAGCATTGTTGGCACAGCAGTCTTGACTTGCAGGATTCAACCTCAAGAGGGTAAACAGGGTTCCGTCAGAACCACCTCGGGGTAAAACAACAGAACATGGAGTTAAATGTCAGTTTTACAGAGAGTAGCTTTAGACTCCACCCACTAATTATTACAGCAGAACTAAGTTTACTGTTTAGTTTGAAAAGACTAATCAAAAGCCTGAGTAAATAAATATGTTTTCAGTCTAGACTTAAACATTGAGACTGTGTCCGAGTCCCGGACAGAGGCAGGAAGATTATTCCAGAGTTGTGGAGCTTTGTAAGAAAATGCTCTTCCACCAGCCGTGATCTTTTTAATTCTTGGAACTATAAGTAACCTTGCATATTGTGAACGAAGTGGACGCGCTGGGTTGTAGTGATCAGTAAGCTCACTCAGATACTGTGGAGCCAGACCATGTAGCGCTTTATAAGTTAGTAAAAGTATTTTGTAATTAATGTGGAGTCGTTACATTCATTTGGGTTTACATTCATCCATCTGCCTTTACAAACATGGCTCATTCAATTGCAACAAGTCAGTAACATTTATTTCCTCCTAGATACTTCACGATCAGCTGTGAGTGGTGGTACTGAAATTTTCTCAAATGCTGAAAAATGAATCTGAATCCCGGCGTGCAGTCAGTAAGATGCAACCAGAGTGGTCAACTAACCTCGACCGGTTAATTATAAGTTTACAATGGTATTAATATTAGTATTGTTAGTTTATCATTATATTATTAATAATATTATAATGTTATGATCTTTTTATAATAATTTCAGCCAAGAACACTTAATAGTAACACGGTTACAGTGAACCCTTGAGTTACGAATGGTTTACCATACGAACATTTCGGGTTACGAGCGATCTTTTTCAACTTAACGTACGAACAAATTTCAGATTACGAACCGAAATTCGCAAAACATGTGACATCACGAACAGGTTGACTCCAACCATCTCTCCCTATATACAGTATATACAGTGAGCGGAGAGCGGACGGTGTTTTTTTCGGTGTTTTCTTTATATTTTGTAAAATTCTGTATTAAAATGGCCTCAAAGAATGAATCTATTACATTTGTTGTGTTGTATAATGACTCCTGCCAGTAGGTGTCACTGTGTATCAGACAGAGGGGACGGTGAGTGAGAGACAAGAAGGAAATCGGCTCAGTAAAGTATTCTTATACCTACAAAATACAACACTACTGAAATAAAGAAGAAAATAATAGAGAAATATGAAAGTTATTGTTGTTTCTGGTAGATACATTATATATAAAAGAAGGAAATGTATTATGGTGTATGATACAGCACACGTACTGTACTGAAATGTGATGTGTGTTTATGTACAGTACTACTGTGTATTGTTGTTTATTATTGTTTATTACAGTATTATCTATTCTATAAGTTTAGATTTAAGGTAAATATAGTTGTATTTATAACAAAAAAGAGCATTTAAGACATTAGAAAGGTTGGGGTAAGGGGGGGTTTGGGAGGTCTGGCACGGATTAATTCTATTTACATTATTTCTTATGGGAGAAATAGGTTTAACTAACCAACATTTTGACTTAAGAACAGAACTTCAGAACCAATTACATTCGTAAGTCAAGGGTCGACTGTACTGAAAAAAGACTGAATTTGACTTGTACTTGATTCTGTACTCTCCAATCTGATCCTCTTTGTCTGTTAACTCTTATATATATGCGATTTACGCTCTTCCTCGTCATTCACATTTCCACTTTGTACTGTTTGTAATGAAAACCTTTTAGTAGTCACAGTAAACCCCATCTCTAAACTCTGATTGGGTGTTTACCAGTGTAACCAGCTCTGCTAATCACTTTAATTAAAAGTTGTTAATCGCTAATTGGTCACTTATGGCAGACACTAAACAGACACTCTACGACATTTGGTTAGACCTGCCCAAAGGAATGCTTGTCCTCTCTTACTGCCATTTACCATCGTGTTAAGATTCAGGGTTCATGTGCTGCTGGTGTAAGAAGCTTTTATAATGTACATTAAAGCGAGGCTTAAGGTTTTTTGGTTTGTAGTAGGAGGTGCTGTTGGTGTTCTGACACAGGGAGACAATTTTTGTGACTTTGAAAGTAGTAATATTATTAGTAGATTAACAGATAACATCCATTTTCTTAATGTACACGCCTCCTCTGGTACAAAATCTCTGATCTGGATGTACCGAAAAAAGTCTTTCTGGAGGTGACCAAATTTATTATGCTGGTCTCCACAATTAAAAAAGAAAAAATCTCTATCTGTATCAAACAGGTTTCATACCCTTTCTCCCAGGGGACAAAAGAGTGATTCACACCCAATGGAGGAAACAAATGGTTGTCCCATACTGGGCCATTTATTTTAAACTGTAAACAAAATGAAAAACATAATCTGAGAGTTGAATTTACCTTAATATAAGGTGGGGTCCTCAAAATCACTGGCCACAAGGCTGGAAAATACCACTCTCACACATTCACTCGTTCTCTTATTCACTCTCTCATTCACATCTGAGGTCCTCTGAAGCTCGGAATACTAATGAATGAAAAAGTAACAATGATGAATATCAGATACAGATAAACAGTATAAAAATAACCCTGGTGTATTGAGGTACAGTGGTCCGGAAGCGGGGGTGTTTACATTTTTTGGCAACCACTGTGCTGAAGTCTGTACTTTGTCGTTTGGGCCAGCAGGGGGAGATAATGCAACATAAACTGATGCGTCGAGCTCAAACACCAAAGAGAAGAAGGTTCATTGTTTATCCGCCGTCAGGTTCTTCAGGAGCTCAATCACACAGAGGAACATCAATATCTACAGTATAATCTTCATCCTGCAGTCATATCTTCATCATCATCATCTACAATATCACCTCCATCCTACAGTCATATCTTCATCATCTCCATTCTACAGTCATATCTTCATCATCATCATCAATATCACCTCCATTCTGCACTCATATCTTTATCATCATCATCTCATCATGTGACATTCTTCATGAGAAGCTTCAGCCTTCTTCTGCTCTGATCACACAAGGTGGGTTACAATCATACTGCACAGCTGTAACACGTTCATACTCACTGATACATTCATATTCACATTTATACTCACTAATACATTCATACTCACATTCATACTCACATTTATACTCACATTTATACTCACTGATACATTCATACTCACATTTATACTCACATTTATACTCACTGATACATTCATACTCACATTCATACTCACATTTATACTCACTGATACATTCATACTCACATTTATACTCACATTTATACTCACTGATACATTCATACTCACATTTATACTCACATTTATACTCACAGATACATTCATACTCACATTCATACTCACATTTATACTCACTGATACATTCATACTCACATTTATACTCACATTTATACTCACTGATACATTCATACTCACATTCATACTCACATTTATACTCACATTTATACTCACATTCATACTCACATTCATACTCACATTTATACTCACATTTATACTCACATTTATACTCACATTCATACTCACATTCATACTCACATTTATACTCACATTTATACTCACATTCATACTCACATTTATACTCACATTCATACTCACATTCATACTCACATTCATACTCACATTTATACTCACATTTATACTCACATTCATACTCACATTTATACTCACATTTATACTCACTGATACATTCATACTCACATTCATACTCACATTTATACTCACATTCATACTCACATTCATACTCACATTCATACTCACATTTATACTCACATTTATACTCACATTTATACTCACATTTATACTCACTGATACATTCATACTCACATTTATACTCACATTTATACTCACTGATACATTCATACTCACATTTATACTCACATTTATACTCACATTTATACTCACTGATACATTCATACTCACATTTATACTCACATTCATACTCACATTCATACTCACATTTATACTCACATTTATACTCACATTTATACTCACATTTATACTCACTGATACATTCATACTCACATTTATACTCACATTCATACTCACATTCATACTCACATTTATACTTACTGATACATTTATACTCACATTCATACTCAAATTTATACTCATATTCATACACACATTTATACTCACATTCATACTCGCATTTATACTCACAGTCATACTCACTGATACATTTATACTCACAGTCATACTCACATTCATACTCACTGATACATTTATACTCACATTTATACTCACATTTTTACTCACTGATACATTCATACTCACATTTATACTCACTTTCATACTCACTGATAGATTCATACTCACATTTATACTCACATTTATGCTCACATTTATACTCACTGATACATTCATACTCACATTTATACTCACATTTATACTCACATTTATACTCACTGATACATTCATACTCACATTCATACTCACATTCATACTCACATTCATACTCACATTTATACTCATATTCATACACACATTTATACTCACATTCATACTCACATTCATACTCACTGATACATTTATACTCACATTCATACTCACATTCATACTCACTGATACATTGATACTCACATTCATACTCACATTCATACTCACTGATACATTGATACTCACATTCATACTCACATTTATACTCATATTCATACACACATTTATACTCACATTTATACTCACATTTATACTCACATTTATACTCACATTCATACTCACATTCATACTCACATTCATACTCACATTCATACTCACATTTATACTCACATTTATACTCACATTTATACTCACATTCATACTCACATTTATACTCACATTCATACTCACATTCATACTCACATTTATACTCACATTTATACTCACATTCATACTCACATTTATACTCACATTTATACTCACATTTATACTCACATTTATACTCACATTTATACTCACTGATACATTCATACTCACATTTATACTCACATTTATACTCACTGATACATTCATACTCACATTTATACTCACATTTATACTCACATTTATACTCACATTTATACTCACTGATACATTCATACTCACATTTATACTCACATTTATACTCACATTTATACTCACATTTATACTCACTGATACATTCATACTCACATTTATACTCACATTCATACTCACATTCATACTCACATTTATACTTACTGATACATTTATACTCACATTCATACTCACATTTATACTCATATTCATACACATTTATACTCACATTCATACTCGCATTTATACTCACATTCATACTCACTGATACATTTATACTCACATTCATACTCACATTCATACTCACTGATACATTTATACTCACATTTATACTCACATTTTTACTCACTGATACATTCATACTCACATTTATACTCACTTTCATACTCACTGATAGATTCATACTCACATTTATACTCACATTTATGCTCACATTTATACTCACTGATACATTCATACTCACATTTATACTCACATTTATACTCACATTTATACTCACTGATACATTCATACTCACATTCATACTCACATTCATACTCACATTCATACTCACATTTATACTCATATTCATACACACATTTATACTCACATTCATACTCACATTCATACTCACTGATACATTTATACTCACATTCATACTCACATTCATACTCACTGATACATTGATACTCACATTCATACTCACATTCATACTCACTGATACATTGATACTCACATTCATACTCACATTTATACTCATATTCATACTCACTGATACATTGATACATTTGCTTCATTCCTGCTGCTCTGATCATGATTGGTGATTTTTTTTTATCCAGGTCTTCAATCTTTAGAACTTTTTTATGGAATCAGCAGAAGAGAGTCAGTGGTCATCTAGAACGTCTCCACACTCTCCTGATCCTGAACCTGATCACTCAGCTGTAAGTTTTATTTATTAGTGTTTATTATCAAAGTGAAAACCTGTTTGTTTGAGATGAGAAACTAATCACGTCCACCAACAGAAGCACCTCAGTGTTGAAGTTTCAGACTAAACATGAGTGGTATAAACCAGATCGTTGTTGGGACAGTTGGACACCCCTCACAGGAAGCTGTGGGCGGTTCAACAGGTCTGTAAACAACCAGCATCCAAAATCAACAGGTACTTGTAGACCTAACAACAACTGAATGCCATTGCTCAGTGTCTGGTCTCACAGATGTGCTACAAACCTAGAAGCTCAACGCCAGTTCAACAGAGGAACTTACTGCAAGCGATAACAAAGGTCTTTATTCAAGCAGTTCTTTTTTTCTTAGACCCCCCTTTGTTAAAGAAGAATCTGGGACCCCCCTGACATTATCCCTACACTTTCAGCAAGCACGCTTTCATCAAGGTTCTGTGTTCACGGCACCTGTTAGTGGTGGTGGTGGTGGGGGGGGGGGGGGGTATATTAGGCAGCAAGTAAACATTTTATCCTCAAAGTTGATGTTAGAAGCAGGAAAAATGGGCGAGCGTGAGGATCTGAGGGCCATATTGTGATGGCTAGACGACCGGGTCAGAGCATCTCCAAAACTGCAGCTCTTGTGGGGTGTGTCCTAGTCTGCAGTGGTTCAAGGAAGGAACAGTGGTAAACCGGCGACAGGGTCATGGGTGGCCAAGGCTCACTGATGCCCGTGTGGTCCAATCCAACAGACGAGCTACTGTAGCTCAAACTGCTGAAGAAGTTCATGCTGGTTCTGATAGAAAGGTGTCAGAATACACAGAGCAGCACAGTTTGTTGCGTGGACCTAGGTCAAGGGCCCAACCAGGTTCCCTTAGCAGTGTTGGGGTTTGAACCAGCACCTGTTCAATGGTCCACTAGGTTAATGATGTTTGTTCCATAAATCAGAGCATTCATGGATCAGATGTTTGTCGTATTAAGGAACTCAGTTTTATTTGTTATAAATAATATAAAAAAATATAAAATTACAGCCAAACTGCCTAGGTCAGGCTGTCCATCTTATTAAACTTGAAGGACAGTTGGTTTCAATGGCTACTGTAATGTGTTGCATCAGTAAGATCCAAAGAGTTTTATTTAAAAGACTTTAGCAGTGAAGCCTTACATATGAAATATGGTGGTGGTAGCATCATGTTGTGCAGCTCTCTTTCAGATACTCATAAACATTTTCTATCTTCGGCTGTACAGACACCATGTTGTGATCATTTACTCCTGGTACTCTGACTCTTGTTTTCCAGCTAGCTTATGCTAACGATAACAGGTCTGTTTCATCTCTTGCTAACTCTGTCGTGGTGGTGTTTGGTCATTAGCATTACGAGGATCTGAAGACTTGCGCTGCTTCTGATGATGAAACGTCAGCCTCTGAGGGACACGTGACGTCCGTGGAGCAGCAGAACGAGGGTTTCCTAAAGGAGCTTGTAAAGGTGGAGGAAGCTGAAGACGAAAACGATCTCTGTAAGAAAACAGGATGCATTAGAATTTAGTGTGGCTAACAATGTCTTAATGCCGAGAATGGTGTCTTGATTCAAAAGACAATGTGTTAATGTGGCTAACAATATCTTAAAGCTAAAAACAATGTCTCAGTGTGGCTAACAATGTCTCAACACACAAATAAACAATGTCTAAATTTAGCTAACAATGTCTCAAAGTGGAAAACAATGTCCTAAGTTGGCTGACAATGTCTCAACACAAAAGAAAACAATAGCTGCGTCCGAAATCGCATACTTACAGAGTACGTACTAGATTGGAGGAAGTATGCACTACTCGGCCGGTAAAGAAGTACATACTTTCAGTACAGAAGTGTGCAGTATGCACACAACACCGCTATGTACTACATCCGCCATCTTACCAACAGCAAGTGATGACGTGGGGACGTGATGACGTAATATCACCATGGTTACAGACTCATTACAAACCCCACTTGCCAAAATTTTGGATATTTATCGTCTTTTTGTTATTTATTTGTCTTTAAAAAAATTTATTTTATTTATCTTACTTACACTTGTGAACAGAGGACTCTCCGTTTTCCGCTATCTTTCTTGTTTCTTATTCCGCTTCAATCGCCTACGCAGCTCCAGTTGCATTATGGGATACATTAGCGGACCGCAAGTGTGCATCGTTTGCATACTCAAACATGGCTGCCCAATAAGTAGGTCATCCGGGTACTTCTCGCGTACCTCTTTATGTATACTGTGTATTCGGACGTACTAACCGTCTCATCACGATAAACAATGCCTCAAAGCGGGAAACAGTGATGGCTAACAATGTCTAAACGGGGTTAAACCTGAAGTTGCTATAACTTGATGCGTGATGTTTGATTGAGATGAGAGGATTTAATGTAAACACTGATGTCTCAGCTGCAGGAGCATCAGCCTGTGAGGAGCAGCAAAACAGAAGATTCCAGCAGAAGCTTATAAAAGAGGAAGACTCTGATGATGAAGATTATCTCGGTACGAAACACACTGCATTATAGTCTAATACATTTATATATTTTTATTATTCATGATTTAAAAACGACACTTTCAGGTGGAGGAACGTCCATCTCTGTGGTGGTCGTCCACTCTGACCAGGAGAACGAGGAGGAACCTGAGGATGACGAGTATCTCTGTAAGAACACGTACACGTTCTGATCCAATCTGGAGTTTAACATCATTATTAGCACTGTTAGTTCTAGTTCAGGTCCAAGGTTTCGGTCTGGTGGTCCTATTTACTTCACCACTGGAGATCATCAGAAGAAGAAAGGTGTTTTACATTGTGGGTCTGGAGCCTTCCTGGAAACACTGGGCACAGGGTGGCTGCCTATCCACCCTCTGCATGTTTAGAAGGTGGAAGAACCCGAACAAGTCCAACCTGACGTGGGTAGAACATTCAGTGGGTGTGTTTTGACTGCTCACAGTGCAATATCACTGTGCCGTACACCATCCTCATCCAGGATGAAGTTCCATGAAGCTCTACTTAAACAGCCCTTGTGCTTGTATTTCTTCCAGAAGCAGTTTGGAACTCATTAGTTAAGGTCTACAGGTATGTTCTTCTGAGCTTGGCGCTGTACATTCCAGACTGTGAGCTGTTGTTGCTTCTTGATGTGTCTTGACTTTACAGTAGGAGATCAAGCAGTGCAGATGTTCCATCACCTGCTTTGTTGGAAGGTTGTTTTGAAGGTCACTGAGCTCTTCAGTCTGACCCATCTGTCAGGAGGTTGCTAGCTCCAGCAGTCCACATGACCTCCACGATAATCAAGAACATGTAGTTCTGAGGGTACATCCTGAACCCCTGTCTCCATGATAATTCAAACCATTTCTTTCCAGACTGTGAGGGGTGCAGATCCTTCTTCATCAACAAGTGTGAAGTTCATGGACCACCTCTCTTCATCTCTGATACCTCCGTACCCATCGGGGTGGCCGACCGAGCCAGACGAACCCTCCCCCCTGGTCTGGAGGTTGGGAAGTCCAGTATTCCTGATGCAGGTCTTGGAGTGTTTAATACCGGACAGACGGTTCCAGTTGGTGCCCATTTCGGACCCTATGAGGGAGAACTGGTGGATAAAGAGGAAGCCATGAACAGTGGAGACTCCTGGGTGGTGAGTTCATGTCCTAAACCTTTATCACATGTTCAGACAGATTAAACAAGTGGTGGAATAAAGACGTGTATGATGCAGATCTTCAAGAGGGAGCAGGGTGAGGAGTACATCGATGCTAAGAGAGAGACTCGTGCTAACTGGATGAGGTGAGGAACGCTCCAGGAACCTCCTCTACTCTCACTGTTGGATTGAAGTTAACAATATTGATGGTTCCTGATCTCTCCATCGTTCTCAGATACGTGAACTGTGCTCGTACTGATGAGGAGCAGAACCTGGTGGTGGTCCAGTACAGAGGGGGGATTTATTACCGCTGCTATCGAGCCATCAGACCAGGACAGGAGCTCTTGGTGTGGTACGAGGAAGAGTACGCCAGAAATCTCAGCATTACGTTCGACTACATCTGGAACAAGAAGTGCTCCTCAAACGGTAACGTACACATCTTCTGGTTTCAGCCATAACATTAAAACCACCTCCTTGTTTCTACACTCACTGTCCATTTTATCAGCTCCACTTACCATATAGAAGCTGTTTGTAGTTCTACAATTACTGACTGTAGTCCATCTGTTTCTCTACATACCTTTTTAGCCTGCTTTCAAGGTTCTTCAATGGTCAGGACCACCACAGAGCAGGTATTATTTGGGTGGTGGTTGATTCTCAGCACTGCAGTGACACTGACATGGTGGTGGTGTGTTAGTTTTTAAACACGTTCACTGCTGGACTGAGAATAGTCCACCAGCCAACAGCGCCCCGTGGGCAGCATCCTGTGACCACTGATGAAGGTCTAGAAGATGACCGACTCAAACAGCAGCAGTAGATGAGCGATCGTCTCTGACTTTACATCTACAAGATGGACCAACTAGGTAGGAGTGTCTAATAGAGTGGACAGTGAGTGGACACAGTGTTCAAAAACTCCAGCAGCACTGCTGAGTCTGATCCACTCATACCAGCACAACACACACTAACACACCACCACTATGTCGGTGTCACTGCAGTGCTGAGAATGATCCACCACCTAAATAATACCTGCTCTGTGGTGGTCCTGTGGGGGTCATGACCATTGAAGAACAGGGTGAAACCGATGGACTACAGTCAGTAATTGTAGAACTACAAAGTGCTTCTATATGGTAAGTGGAGCCAGTGGCCTCACACTTTTGCTGCTTTTCACATCAATTTGTTGTTTTGTGACCCCAGCCGGTGACCCCAGCGCGAACACCAGCTCTCCTGGACTCGCGCCGAAAGAAACCCACCGCTGCTCGGTCTGTGGGAAGAGCTTCAGTTTCCGAAGTGGTCTCCAACAACACCAACGCATTCACACGGGCGAGAAACCGTATCAGTGCTCGCGCTGTGAGAAAAGCTTCAGCAAGCAGAGTAACCTCCAGCGACACGAGCGCATCCACTCGGGAGAGAAGCCCTATCGGTGCGCGGACTGTGGGAAGAGTTTCACCCAGCACGGCCATCTCCAGCAGCACCAGCGCATTCACACCGGAGAAAAGCCCTACCGCTGCTCGCACTGCGGGAAGAGCTTTTCTCACCAGAGTACTCTCCTGACACACCAGCGCATTCACATGGGAGAGAAGTTGCATCGCTGCGCTCGGTGCGAGAAGAGCTTCATTAGCGAGCGTAACCTCCAGACGCACCGCTGCGTTCACACGGAGGAGAGAGCGTATCCGTGCCCGGTGTGCGGCAAGAGTTTCTCTCGACAGTGCCACCTTCAGTCACATCGGCGCATTCACACCGGGGAGAAGCCATACGTGTGCTCGGTGTGCTCGAAGTGTTTCACCGAAAGTAGCAGTCTTAAAAAACACCAGCGCATTCACACCGGGGAGAAGCCGTATCGGTGCTCGCACTGCGGGAAGACTTTTACAGAGAGCAGTAATCTTCACCGACACCAGCGCATTCACACAGGAGAGAACCTGTACTACTGCTCCGAGTGCGGACAGTGCTTTACTTGTTTAAATACCCTTAAGAGACACAAATGTGCCAGCGCTGAGCCAGCAAATGTGGAAGATCTAAATGAGTGGTCAGATCCTGAAGTCCGAACTGATTAAAAACATTTGTTTCTATTTTATTGATGCATTTTCTCCCAATTTATCGTAGTCCCTGATTGCATTGTGGTGGGTATATTGCTGCTTGCCCTTAGCGGAACCCTTTTTCACCTATGCACTCTGCACAGGCGCCTCTGTCCACCAATCAGGGTCCTTACACAGCGTTTGAAGACCCTCCCCACATAGTCCGGTCATCCCGCCATAGCAGAAATGTGTCTGCTGCAGGCACTGCCAATTATTGCCCGCTAGATGGCCGTGTTTCGAACCGAGGAGTTCAAAATCTCGGCACTGGTGTGCTAGCGGAATATCTCGCTGCACCACCTGGGCAAGGGTTATAATCTTGAAAGCAAAGCTGAGCACTATATAGCATTATAGCATAAAAGCTTAACAAAGGATACAAGGAATGAAACAGCTGAACAAAGCATGACGAAACCTAGACTGACCAGGGATTGACCTAAAAAAAAAAAACAGGGCGGGCCGCTCATGTGGCGCAGCGGTAAAAAGAGTACATCGTATCGAATCCAGCTCTGCCTTACCGGTTCGAGGCTGAGTGGCTGTGCGAGCAATGATTGGCTGGTTGCTCAGTTAGGGGGCGGGACAAAGAACCGGATGTTGGTCTCTCTCTGTCAGAATGCGATTACGACCTCTGCCGGGTGATTAGAGGCGCCTGCACAGAGATGAGGAAGAGTGCTCTTAGGGTGTGTCTCTCCGCATGCAACGCTAGGTGGCACAACACTCATCAATGTGTGGGTGGCAAACATGCATCCGGCTGCTGCTCATGTTTCGGAGGGGATATGGGTTAGCTTCGATCTCCTCGGTCAGGGCAGGGTTCGGCATAGACAGAGAGGAAACACGATGCAAATTGAACAATTAATGAATGTTTATATCAAAAAAGCTAGGCCTAACGAGAGGTCATTCCAAAAAACTAAACAAAGCTAAACAATGGGGTCACTTCAAGAAACTGAAGCTGAACAAGGATTCCTAGAAAGAACGTAAAGTTGATCAGTCTGTGTCAACTCAGGTGGATCTCAGGTGAATCTCAGGTGGCGCAGCGGTAAAAACACACGCTGGGACCAGAGCTGGGATCTTGAATACAACGTATCGAATCTCGGCTCTGCCTGCCGGCTAAGGCTGATGGCCACATGAACAACGATTGGCCTGTTGCTCAGATATGGGTGGGATTAAGCCGGATGGGGTCGACCTCTGCCGGCTGATTGATGGCGCCTGCACAGAGATGAGAAAAGAGTGCTGTCAGGGTGTGTCTCTTCGTACACAACGCTGAGCTGCACTGCACTCGTCAAAGTGTAGGTGATGAGATGGATACGGCTGCTGCCCATGTGTCGGAGGGGGCGTGGGTTAGCTTCGTAGCTTCCTCAATCAGAGCAGGGATCGGCATTGGTGGAGAGGAAGCATGATGCAAAAGTTGATCAAACTGTTACGCCGTAAATACGAAGCTGAACAAGGGGTCATAATAAAATAAAGCTAAGGTGCAAAAGAACTGAATTGTATTTTGTATTATTTATTAGTTTATAATGTTTGCCATACATTTTTCCAATAAATGGTTGACAAAAAAATAAAAACATACTAGTAATGAACTCTTTCTTAATAAATCCTGTGTAAGTCTTCTGTAATCACATTATCCATGTCAGGGTGGCAGAAGGACACACCGGGCACAAGGTGCAAACACACTCTGGATAGGTGGCATCACATTAGCACTTCCACACTTCCGAACCAATACTTACGTTTCTCAAAGGTGGTAAGAAACTGGGGTACCTGGGGGTAATTGAGTAAGAGGACCAAACCTGGGTCTTTGGAGAAGTGCATTTCTTGTTATATGACCCTGCCCCTTGATTACCAAATGCAGAATTATTATTATTATTATTTTGTTTACACAGATTAGGCATAACATTATATAATTGTGTATATTGTGTTGGTCCATCTTTTGCTGCCCCATAAGCAACAAACTGTGATTCTCTGTGTATTCTGACACCTTTCTATCAGAACCAGCATGAACTTCTTCAGCAGTTTGAGGTACAGTAGCCCACACGTTCATCAGTGAGCCTTGGCCGCCCCATAGATATTTACCACTGCAGACCAGGACACACCCCACAAGAGCTGCAGTTTTGGAGATGCTCTGACCCAGTCGTCTAGCCATCACAATTTTCCCCTAGTCAAACTGGCTCAGATCCTCACGCTCGGCGATTTTTCCTGCTTCTAACATCAACTTTGAGGATAAAATGTTCACTTGCTGCCTAATATATCAGTGTTATTCACTTCACCTGTCAGTGCTCAGAATGTTATGCCTGGTTTGTGTATACTAAAGATAGGAAGCATTACCAGATCTCAGCACTGGATCCATGTTCCCTTTTCTGTTCTGCAACCTGGGGCTTCCCCAAGATATCGTTAGGCATAAATATTTGGATTTTATTATAGCTGTTAGCCTTAATGGCAACACACATCATTTTGATCTGCATTTGTATTTTGTTGCCTCATGGAACTAAAGTAAATAAATAAAGAGTAAATGAAGTTTCTTTAATTAATTAACATTTGTACTTTTCAGTAGGAGACAGGTCAGGACTGCAGACAGGCCAGTCAAGCACACACACTCTGTGTCTAAAAAGTCACGCCATTGTACAGTGTCCAGAATAAGGCATGGCATAGTCTTGTTGAAACAACCACTGTAAATATAAGTTCTTTCTACAGTTATTAGTTAAATAAAGATTCAAGACAATGAGCACATTCTTCTTTTTATTGCATTTTATTAAATGTCTCAACTTTTCTTAAAATTGGGTTTATAAATATGTAGCTTTATGGCAAACCTGAACACAAATGTATTTAAAGTGCTCCTGTATTCAGGGGTCGCCACAGCTGATGAGTGATGGGAATACCAGACGTGGAACAGTTTTTACGCAAGATGCCCTTCCTGATGCAACCATACTTTATTCCAGGCTTGGGATTGGTGCCGAGAGGGCATCAACAAGTGTTCCTCCCACTGGCTAGGCTGTTTGGTTAACAAGTGCAAACGGGCAGCAGTCATGAAAGGTCCGATGACTATTTAAATCCGAAAACAAGACGCTGACTGAAGAGTCCAAATAGGGTTAGCTTAGTTTTCTGGAACACTGAGTAGAGAGACACTTCACATGGCCTCTGTGTCCAGTCCAGGTGAACCTGGGGTTACAGTATCTCTTGTATCGTCTCATAATCCAATTTAACCCAGGGAGAGTAATGTTCTGCTCAAGTATTTGTCTGCTCCCGTATTCAGGGGTCGCCACAGCAGATGGGCAATGCGGATACCAAACGTGGAACAGTTTTTACACAAGATGAAACCTTTCTTTAATCCAGGCTTGGGATTGGCGCTGAGAGGGCATCGACAAGTGTTCCTCCCACTGTCTAGGCTGAACCATTCTCTTTGAATAAGGACAGCTTGGAACGGTGGAAAATCCACTCAGGACTGACCTGCATTCTAAAATGTCTTCAAGGGTTCAGCGACACCTCAACCTGGAGGTCACAAAATAGGAACTTCATTGGAACATTAACACATCAATCAAACATGGTGATGATAGTGAGGTGGTGTAGGGATGCTGTACTACTCCGGGATGACTTGCTCTTATTTACGGAACAAAAAATTCCTTTTGTCAGTACGCTAAAGCTGATGTTAATTTGCTTACACAGCAAGACAGAGACACTGCATACTAGGGCTGCCACGATTGGTCGACCTAGTCGATGACGTCAATATCAATATTTTAAAACTATGTTTATAAATGATCCTTTTAAATTTCTACAATGTCTCCATTCATATAATCGTTCGTATGATTCCCTCAGCACTACTCGCTGTGTGCAGGACCTCAGTCGTATCTGGTCCAGTCACTGGTTGGCGGTTGTCTTTAAAAACACTGTCTGCAGCAGTCCGAGGCCGATTGTAGAGCTTTCAAAGAAAAGCTCAAAGTTTTCCAACCCAAATCATCCAAAGTTTGGTGATACTTAAAACTGGAACAAAACTAAAAGCTGGTTTGTTCACTGTGCAAAGCTTTGATGGTACCACAGCAGCACCAGCGCCATGCTGCACGTCTATATTGTTTCATTACACTTCTTAATCGTGGAGATCTTGGAATAACGTATTTCTTAGCGAATTTAGTTAGACCGCAGCGTTGGGTTCACGACTTTTGTGGTTGCCGTGGCGCTCAAAGAGCAAAAAGCTTCTCATGTGAATGCGCCGGAGCTCTCACCACTGTGTTTACATGGTTTAGAATGTGTAGTAAGTGTTGAGTGAATGCGGAGGTTAGAATCTGGGCTCATTCTGTCGTTACTGTACGTTGGACTTAATGAGACGTGGCTACATCTAACTATTTTATTTCTGCTATAAGTTGAAGCACTTTGCTTTGTGTACAGAACACCATAAACACGTGCTGCACTCTGTTTAATATGGAGCACTTGAGAATGTGATCATATGAACATAAACCCTGTTTACATTTAGTTCTGTGTTATATTATTATGACGTACAGTTTAGTGTTCAAATAAAAGAAGCATAATTTAGATTCTGAATTACATTTTTTGGAGGAAAATTAATCGTTTAGATTAATCGACTAATCGATAAAATAGTCTATAGATTAATCGATAGAAAAATGGTCGTTAGTGGCAGCCCTACTGCATACAAAGGCAACTTTACGTTTGAACTAAATGTAAAATATCAAAATAAAAAGTTTTAAAGCGTCCATTTAAAGTCCTGATTGAAAGCCAGTAGCGATGCGGTGACCTGGTGAGACCTGAAATTGATGTGAAACAATTACTGAAAGTGGCGTTTGGGTAGAGCAGCAGTCTATTGGGCTAGCTCACCACTGGGTGGCCACTGATCTGGTCAGCTGGTCTACAGACACAACTGAGCTGAATAGAGTATAACCTCATTGCCGCCACAACAGCACCTTCTTCTCTTTGGTAGAGGAGCCAACACAAGCGGTGGAGGACACCTGAAGTATAGCATGTTACTCTGTAAGTGGTAGAAGTCCAGAGCTGGTTGGTTGGTTTAGCTCGACTTTGTTCTGTGGCTGCACTTGTGTCTCTTGAGTGTGCTTAGAGAATTGAAGCTCCTTCCACACGCTGAGCAGATGTAGAGGTTTTCGTCAGTGTGAACGCGCTGCTGCTCTTTAAGCGTACTCAGGTGCACAAACCTCTTCTCACACTGGTACGGTTTCTCTCCGGTGTGAATGCGCTGGTGTGATTTGAGACTGCCGCTCTCGGTAAAACCCTTCCCGCACAGTGAGCACACATAGATCTTTTCTCCAGTGTGAATGCGCTGATGAATTTTCAGACTACTACCGTCACTGAAACTCCTCCCACACTGGGAACACCAGTACGGCTTTTCTCTGGTGTGAACACGCTGGTGCAGCTTGAAGTTACCCAGTTGAGTAAAACCCCTCCCACATTCCGAGCAGTGATACGGTTTGTCCTCGGTGTGGATTTGTTTGTGTCGTTTGAGATGATCCTCTCGAACGAAACTCCTGCCACAGTCCGAACACTGATACGGCTTCTCTCCGGTGTGGACATGCATGTGCCGTTGGAGATGATCCTCCCGGAGAAAACTCCTCCCACATTCTGGGCACTGGTTTCACTCCTGAGTGAACGCGCCGGTGCCGCTGGAAATGCCCCTCGTCTGTAAATCTCTTCCAACAGTCTGGGCAGCGATGGCTTTCTTTCTGCTTCTGTCCATCAGAGGTGTTGCTGCTGGGAGGACCAGAAGGTCTTTGCTGATCACCAGAGATTCTGGAGTGCATCAGGTTCTCGGCCTTCAGCAGTTCCTCATATCTGTCACAGTGGCGTCTCCTGATGTGTTTGTGGAGGTACGTTTGGGACGTATAGGACAGTGGACAGAGGGAGCAGGAGAAGACTTGAAACATGGTCTCGTTCAATTCTGAAAAGAGATATCAAGTACAAAATTAGCACAATGATGAAATGCAAAATGGCTCTGGACACCCAGATGAAGATCATTTGCCAAAGACATAAGCCGTCACATACAGTATAAAACCAAAAATACACTATATTGCCAAAAGTATTCACTCACCCATCCAAATCATTGAATTCAGGTGTTCCAATCACTTTCATGGCCACAGGTGTATAAAACCGAGCACCTCGGCATGCAGTCTGCTTCTACACACATTAGTGAAAGAACGGGTCGCTCTCAGGAGCTCAGTGAATTCCAGCGTGGTACCGTGATGCCACCTGTGCAACAAGTCCAGTGGTGAAATTTCCTCACTACTAAATATTCCACAGTCGACTGTCAGTGCTGTTATAACAAAGTGGAAACAATTGAAAAGGACAGCAACTCTGAGGCACATAGTGCGCAGAGGTCACCAACTTTCTACAGAGTCAATCGGTACAGACCTCCAAACTTTATGTGGCCTTCAGATGAGCTGAAGAACAGTGTGTAGAGCTTCATGGAATGGGTTTCCATGGTCCAGCAGCTGCATCCAAGCCTTACATCACCAAAGTGTCAGATGCAGTGCGGTAAAGCACGCCGCCACTGGACTCTAGAGCAGTGAAGACGCGTTCTCTGAAGATCCGATGGACGAGTCTGGGTTTGGCGGTTGCCAGGAGAATGGTACTCGTCTGTCTGCATTGAGTGTAAAGTGTGGTGGAGGGGCGATTATGGTGCGGGGTTGTTTTTCAGGAGTTGGGCTCGGCCCCTTAGTTCCAGTGAAATGAACTCTTAATGCTTCAGCACACCAAGAGATTTTGGACAATTTCATGCTCCCAACTTTGTGGGAACAGTTTAAGGATGGCCCCTTCCTGTTCCAACATGACTGCGCACCAGTGCACAAAGCACAAGCTCCATAAAGACGTGGATGAGCCAGTTTGGTGTGGAAGAACTTGACTGGCCTGCACAGTCCTGACCTCAACCTGATAGAACACCTTTGGGATGAATTAGAGTGGAGACTGTGAGCCAGGCCTTCTCGTCCAACATCAGTGTCTGACCTCACAAATGCGCTTCTAGAAGAATGGTCAAAAATTCCCATAAACACACTCCTAAACCTTGTGGAAAGCCTTCCCAGAAGAGCTGAACCTGTTATAGCTACAAAGGGTGGCGACATCATATTAAACCCTATGGATTAAGAATGGGACGTTCATATGCAGGTGAAGGCAGACGAGCGAATACTTTTGGCTATATAGTGTATGTGGACACCATTTGTTATTACTGAGTTTAGAAGAAATGCCTTGTCCAGCTGTATCCTTACTGTGTCTGACATGGTTTGGTTTGACAAGTTTAATATGGAGGAGTTGGCTGGATATTTTTGGTTGGTGGACAATTCTCAGTCCAGCAGTGACAGTAAGGTGTTTAAAAACTCTAGCAGCGCTGCCGTGTCTGTACAGGTGTCATTTATACAGATAACGAGGTCAAACAGGTGCCATTAATACAGGTAACGAGTGGAGGACAGAAGAGCTTCTTAAAGAAGAAGTTACAGGTCTGTGAGAGCCAGAAATCTTGCTTGTTTGTTATTGACCAAATACTTATTTTCCACCATAATTTACAAATAAATTCTTTAAAAATCCTACAATGTGATTTCCTGGATTTTTTTTTCTCATTTTGTCTCTCATAGTTGAATTGTACCTATGATGAAAATTACAGACCTCTCTCATCTTTCTAAGTAGGAGAACTTGCACAATCAGTGGCTGACTAAATACTTTTTGTATTTGTACTGTATACTGTTTTTTCAGTCTCCATCACATCCTCAGCCAGCTTGACTGATACAATGTCCCTGTCTACATCAAGCAAAGAAAGTGACAGTGATGGGTTCAACTCATTTAAACGAATAAGAAGAGAAGAAGAGATGTTTGAGAGTTGTAAAGATGTAAGGCAATCTTTAAGACCTCTGTAACTATCTGTCTTCGCAGTAGCTGTTTTTAATTTGTAGATTTTACTAAGACCATTGTTGTGATTTTTTTTAACTGTTCAGCTGATTAAGGATATTCTTCTCTCCAAATCTGGAGGGACAGCAGTGCTTAAAGAATATAAGCAATGAATATTTTGTGTTCATTGCTTTTGGTTATTGAAGTAAATTTTTAGTTCATGCTTGGGAGTTACCTTAATCATCAACTTTGACTTTTATGGGACTTCTCTTATCATCTTGTTTATTAGGAGCATTTCTATGATAGTCAGAGTGGGTCTGGCTTTCTGGCATGGCATCTGAAAATGATTCAGAGGAAGACAAAGCTTTCTGAAAAAGTCAGATGCCCCAAAATTGGAAACTGCTGGAGGTCCAACAGTCGGGGATAACATTGCCACCTTGACAACCAGCTACCAGAAGAGTCCTGCAAAGAGGCCATAGCACTAATGAACCACACCAGCGACAGAGAGACCATACTGCTAAAAATGCGTGAAACCTTTGAATGCAGGCAGTGACTTGTCCATCTTGAGACATCTTCTACAGTCCTCTCTGTATTCCCCCAAATGTTGGACACAAAAGGATTGGTAGATTAATTACATTTTCCTGAAGTGAAATATTATGACAATCATGTTTTGTGCAGTGACCTTTAGTTGATATTGTTTGGTATCTGCATGTTTTTATGTAGATACTTTAAGATTTTAGCCATCTCTTTGGCCCTGAAACAGCAGAGACCCTCACATCCACACCCCTCTTACAGCAGCTGCTGAAATCAGCCAAGGACCAGCAAGGAGAGCAGTCATTAGATGACCCTGCAGGTGTAATGATAATGTTTTATTTATATAAAATGGAGAGTACCTCACTCAATCATTGCTTGCCCCTTTTGTATGTAGCAAAGGATGTCCAGTTGTCATGCAAATTTTAATTTTTTTATTTGAAGAATTAGTGTTAATGTTTTGCATTTATTTCTGTTTTCTGTGTATTGCCATTGAAGGGGAATTCCATAGTTTTAGAAATTCTGCCTAATTAAATTGTCCATATGTAAACAGTCATCCAGAGTATTATGTTGTAAAATGGTTCACTGTAGAAAAAAACTTAAATTTCTTTACAGTGATGTTGATGGACGCAAATATATCCACTCCAATATTTATGACCAGTGAATCTACACATACCCTTTAAGTTTTTATATACATCTGTGGACACAGATGTGCAAATGCACACTTCTTGTCTCGTCTTTGTAGAGAAGTATTGTCAATAGAATAGGACTCTCTGGAGCAGATAAAAATGAACCTATTAGCACCATGCCTAATGCCATATGTGAGCTAGAGGTATATAAAATTGTAGAACTGTGTTATCTGTGTTATACTTTTGTGCTGAGTTGGGGTTAAGTTGGGGTGGTGATCACCAAACACCCTGACCTCACCAATGCTCTTGTGGCTTAAATACAATCAATTCCTTACAGAAATAATCCAAAATCTAGTGGAAAGCCTTCTCTGAACAGTAGAGACAGTTACTCCATCAATTAATTTAATTGTAGAAAAGTTACTTTGGTAAACTCCCCTTTAAATTTGGCTTTGCTTATCTTATCTTGTATCACCATTTGTCATCCACAGAGTGGGACAGTGATCTGGCATTCTTTCTTTCTTTTATTGCACATTTTGCCACCTCAGTCTCCTGGTAGGAAAAAAGCCCAGAAGATAACTGCGTTCCAAGCTATGGACCATCTTGTGATGTTTCACAAAGTAGGCAGATCTTTATTACATCTAGTTGAAGCACAATATCAAATTCATCGTTTTTTGTCCAGACTAGCAGAATGCTTCTGATGTAATGTATAATTGTAGTCCTGCAGGAGCCTTGAAGAGCACATAGAGATGGATGGCCCGAGACAACCATACCTCCTTGCTTCTGGAACCAATAAGAAGGCCATCAGCAACTTATACATCATCATGGACAAGATGCCCATTTCATGCCAGGGAAGGACCTCTGTAGCAGCATTCGATGAATTTTTCAAGGTTCATTTTGTTTTCAGTCTAAACTATGAAGAATCACTCAGCAGCATGTATACGTTTCTCCAGACAACAGTATATGGTATTGATGTAGGCACCACAAGAGAGAGTCCAAAAGTTAAAGGACTGAGAGCAAAGTTTATGAATAAAGTATACATGTTACATGTGCAAATCACTGCATATTGATTCGGCATGTTAAGTTGTTGCATGGTTTATATCCAGGAAAGAAATTTGTTCTGGTATGTGCAGTTTTGCAGGTTTTAGAAAGCACTTGACAAATGTTCATGAAAGAGATACCCTTGATGCCACATCAAGCAGTAATGCCTCAGTGTCTATAGCCTTGCCTTCAACTGTAGAACATGTTATGTCTTGTGCAATTTTTGTATTCATATGTGCAATAATAATTATGCAAGCATTCAATTATTCAATTATGGGTAAATAACTTTTTTAATCCTATTTGCAAATTTTCTTTTCTTAGTTTCTTTTCTTTCTTAGCAAAATTTTCTTTTCTTAGTTTTTAGCTAGTAGAGTGTTTATTCTTTCTACATAAATGGGTGCTACTGTAAGAACTGCAATTTCCCTCTGGGATCAATAAAGTATTCTGATTCTGATTCTGATGTCTCAAGCTGGTGATTCTGAAACAACCACAAATTTGCCATATCAGCCTGAAAGTCGTCAGATGTGCACTGAAATGTGTGCTTCTGTAATTGCCAAGCTCCAGGGTAGTGGTGTTGCCAACAATGTCATTTTGTCTGTGGAGGAAGATATGGAAGAATTTGTGAATGAAGTCCACACAACAATTAAAAGCCAAGTATTAGAGGTAGTGCCCCCGGAAAATTCCAGTAGAAGAGCAGTAGAAGAAGTTTTTGAAAATCTACATAATCCTTTCACTGATTTAAACACTGGTACTAAATGGAGAAAGTACTTTAGTGAGAAATGGGGGGTAGTGGAGCCTGTTGAAATGCATTTAGTAAGATGTGTAAGATGTGATTCAAGAAAAAACAGAGTCTCTGGAATGTATGAGCAAGTACCAGTCAATGACACTTTCATTTACAGGGGTTGGACAAAATAACTGAAACACCTGGTTTTAGACCACAATAATTTATTAGTATGGTGTAGGGCCTCCTTTTGCGGCCAATACAGCATCAATTCGTCTTGGAAATGACATATACAAGTCCTGCACAGTGGTCAGAGGGATTTTAAGCCATTCTTCTTGCAGGATAGTGGCCAGGTCACTACGTGATGCTGGTGGAGGAAAACGTTTCCTGACTCGCTTCTCCAAAACACCCCAAAGTGGCTCAATAATATTTAGATCTGGTGACTGTGCAGGCCATGGGAGATGTTCAACTTCACTTTCATGTTCATCAAACCAATCTTTCACCAGTCTTGCTGTGTGTATTGGTGCATTGTCATCCTGATACACGGCACCGCCATTGGATGCACATGGTCCTCCAGAATGGTTCGGTAGTCCTTGGCAGTGACGCGCCCATCTAGCACAAGTATTGGGCCAAGGGAATGCCATGATATGGCAGCCCAAACCATCACTGATCCACCCCCATGCTTCACTCTGGGCATGCAACAGTCTGGGTGGTACGCTTCTTTGGGGCTTCTCCACACCGTAACTCTCCCGGATGTGGGGAAAACAGTAAAGGTGGACTCATCAGAGAACAATACATGTTTCACATTGTCCACAGCCCAAGATTTGCGCTCCTTGCACCATTGAAACCGACGTTTGGCATTGGCACGAGTGACCAAAGGTTTGGCTATAGCAGCCCGGCCGTGTATATTGACCCTGTGGAGCTCCCGACGGACAGTTCTGGTGGAAACAGGAGAGTCGAGGTGCACATTTAATTCTGCCGTGATTTGGGCAGCCGTGGTTTTATGTTTTTTGGATACAATCCGGGTTAGCACCCGAACATCCCTTTCAGACAGCTTCCTCTTGCGTCCACAGTTAATCCTGTTGGATGTGGTTTGTCCTTCTTGGTGGTATGCTGACATTACCCTGGATACCGTGGCTCTTGATACATCACAAAGACTTGCTGTCTTGGTCACAGATGCGCCAGCAAGACGTGCACCAACAATTTGTCCTCTTTTGAACTCTGGTATGTCACCCATAATGTTGTGTGCATTGCAATATTTTGAGCAAAACTGTGCTCTTACCCTGCTAATTGAACCTTCACACTCTGCTCTTACTGGTGCAATGTGCAATTAATGAAGATTGGCCACCAGACTGGTCCAATTTAGCCATGAAACCTCCCACACTAAAATGACAGGTGTTTCAGTTATTTTGTCCAACCCCTGTATATACCGCTGCTGAAAACTTTGGAGTTCATTTTTAAGAACAAGGAAGTTTGCAGTCACATCAAGTCATTCCATGAGAATGTCCGTCAATTACCATGATTTTTATGATGGGAACTATTACAAAAAACATCCACTGTATACACAGTATAGAAATGCCTTGCAAATTCAAGTTTATTGTGATGAATTTGAAAGAGCAAACCCCTTGGGATCTAAACAAGGTATTCATAAACTTGGATGTTTGTATTTCACACTCAGAAACCTCCCACCACATTTAAATTCTTCTCTAATTAATATCCATCTAATTTCCTTGTATCATTCTCAGGATGCCAAAAAGTATGGCATTGATAAAATATTATGCCCATTGACAATGTTAATGTGTTGGAACACAATGGAATGAATGTCATTTTCACAGTACCATTTCACAGATCACGGGAGACAATTTAGGGTTGAATGGTATTCTTGGCTATGTGGAATCTTTCAGTGCTAACTATTATTGCAGAATGTGTCTCACTGCTCAGACAGTGTTCAGGGCAGATGACCCAAAGGTTGTTCTGCGCACTAAAACCTTGAATCAACAGCATTACAACATGCTTGACCAGAATCCTGGCGACGCTTCTTGCTATGGAATTAAGCAAAATAGTATTTTCAATAGTTTGACTTATTTTAGTGTGACAAATAACTATGTCTTTGACATTATGCCTGACATCTTGGAGGGAGTAGGATAGTATGAAATCAAGCTGCTATTTGAATAATTGAGTGCAAACTTGATTCCCTTTGACAATATTATTTTAGGGGTCTATGCATTCAACTATGGCTATATGGACAAAAAGAACAAACCAACTAAGATGTCCCTTCAGGGTAATAGTGTTGGTCTTAATGCCAGTCAAACAATGTGCCTTATTAAAAACATTCCTCTGATTTTTGGTGATGTTGTTCCAGAAAGGAACAAACAATGGAATTTGATGTTACTTTTGTTGGACATAATCAATACATTGTTCTCTCCTAGCATCACAGAGGGGATGACTGTATACTTGAAGCACCTTATAGCAGAGCATCATCATTTGTTTAAAGAAGTGTACCCTCAAAATAATTTGATTCCAAAACATCACTTCATGATTCATTATCCTGAATGTATTCGCCAAATCGGTCCATTGGTACACGGTCCATTGCACTAAAACACCAGATAGCCATTGCTTATCATTGGGAGTCACTTGCAATCAAAGGCATTGAATCTGGCCCTGTCAGAACTGTAAAGTTTAATGAAATTGAAAACAATGAATTGGTTTCAGACTATTTTCAGCTTGATCTGTCCTTGGAAATAAGTCAAACTAGTTGGGTAAAATGTTGTGGTACGGAGTATCGCACTGGTCTTATTGTTTGCACTAATGTTGTTGATGAAATGCCAGTGTTCAGTAAAATTGTTACCATACTGTTGAGACATGAAATTTATTTTGCTGTGTCAGACATGGAAACAGTATTTATTGAGCACCTTCATGCATTCCGTGTACTTGAGCAAGAGCAGCATCTCTCTGTAATCAAGTCAAATGAGCTGAGATACTTCAAACCTTTTGACCTTCTGATGGCATATGGCAATTTTTTTGTGTTGTTCCAGAATGTTGTATTTTGTAGGTGGCAGGCTTACTTGTGTGGCTTTTTTGTTTGAAGGACTGTTTGAAAGCAGTGAAGCTGTTCAAAGCTGAATAAAAGACTTGACTGTACTATTTGCTTGTGTGATGATTTTTTACATTTTGAAACGGCTGTAAATTAGTAACAGTAATGTTGAACTGAATTGAACATCAGTGTGTTTAGTGTTTTTCTAAAACCAGGTCTGTGTAGTTATTTAACTCCCATAGTGTTATTAATATATTACTTTTTTTGCAATAATAATGTATGTTACGTTCCCACTGAAAGGTGGAAGGTGGCAGTTTAGGAGTGGAAGGTGGAAACAATAACAATGGTGGGTTTGTTAGATGAAAGTGTCAAACAACCAGCAACAAGACCAATACAAACAGAGATCACCAATACAAATGATTTTAATAAGGTAACCACTATTACAACACCAACAATATTATAACACCATGTATGTACAATAAGACGAAACACAAGTATGTGGTAATATTGGGTGAAACCTGGAAAGGAAGAACATGGGCAGTACCAAAGAAAAGAAAATAATAAAACAAACTACCCTAGGCTGTAAGTTTAAGCTCTAACCTACCTAACAGCTGAAATGGAAAATAAGAGAAGCAGACCAAGTATAATATGGATAATGGAGAACCTGGCAACAGCAGCAACAACAAACAATAACAATAAAACAAAACTTAACCAAACACATTTACAAACTACAAATGAGAAAATCTGGCAGAGAAGCTAGAAATAACAAGGCTAGTGGCAACACAATTACAATGAACTCTACAGACAGAGTTTCAGCATGTGACCAAGCCAGTGAGCCAACATGGCTGCCAAGCAGGCTTCCTGTTACAGTTTAAAATTCAAGGCTCCGCCCCTCCTGAATTAGCAGGGTGCTGTGATTGGCTGGGAAGCACCATGAAGTATTTGAGGTGGATGAAGAGTGGCACTCCAAATCACCTATTGTTTCAATAGGTGATTAAAAGGATAGGGAGGAAAATGGGCGTGCACGTAACAATGTACTTTAAACAACAACAGTGTTAAGTTCTAACACTCCAGTATAAACCTTCAACTCTGCAGTACAGTGAATGGAATCTTTACCAGTGTTAATAGTTTACACTTTAAGTGTTGGTTTAATAACACTTTATTGGTGTTAATTATACCAACACTTTGTGGTGGTTTTTATATAAACACTTTGAAAGTGTTAAATTTAACTCTCTTAGTGTTAAATTCATGACTTCAAATTTTCAGTGCATGCACTGGCCATTTGGCTTTAATATTTGTAATATGGGGAGCATCACATAAGATCTTGATGGAGAACAGTAAGTTGCAGAACGTGTATTAAACGTTACACTGTTTTATTTAAAAACATTTGTTTATTTTTTAAGATAACGGTCACTACCTGTATGTGGAAGGATATTCTGTCTGCTGTTCACATAATCCTATTCATTTTCTGCTGGTGCTTTAATGGGAATGTGGGCTCCATCCATGCAGCCACTAACCCTTGGGAATTTTGAAGAGCTATTTTTTTTTTATTACTTTCCAGTTTTAATCTTTATTAATAAAGACAAACCTGTGATTCTGTGGCATTTCTCTTTGAAGTTTATTGCAGACAAACAAGCGTTTCAATGCTAGGCACAATTTTCGGATGGACTAACATACAGTTGCCTTGCCTATGTGTCTCCTCCATGGAAATGTTTTATTGGCAAATAAGTGAGGGCTGATCCACACAGTGTAATATTGCAAATGTGTACAAAATAATACTTGAATAGACCCATAACAGGGCAGGTGCAACATTCATCGATATGTAGTAAAATTATTCTTTAACATAATTTTGCAAAGGCATAATTTAGACCCTGTTTTTAAGTTTGTTTGGATTTTAACGTCATGTTTTACATTTTTGGCCCCACTTGGGGATCGAACCCAGGACCTTCTTGCTGTGAGGCGACAGTGCTACCCACTATAGCCACCATGCCCCACTGTTTTTAAGAAACAATCATGTTTGGGGTTTATTACTACAATCAATTTGAACCACAAATTATTTTAGCTTACTGAACTGTGTGTGTGTTAAAGGTATTCTATATTATTCCATAACATTTTATCCATAAAGTTATAAGTATTGAAAAACAAGCCTTTTTATTAATATTGTGATTATTGGGATTAATAATGTTGTAACCATCCCCACTCTCCCCGAATTTACTGACTGTGATAAAAACAAAAAAGGTTCGCAGAAAAATTCATTTGGAAATGACAGGATGTCTAATCTGAGTTTAATGTCTCATTTCCGATTAAGATCTCTTCGAATAATTTGCGCGTCTGTATCCACTGGATCCTGGAGGAAAGGACACATCAGGATTATATGAGGAAAGTGCGAGTAACTTTGGGTTAGGTTAAAGTTCACCTGCCAGCAAGCAGATTAGCTTCAGAGTGTAAGCTGCAATAGTAACTGACACAGGCTCTCTTTAATCTTAATTTCTGGAACGGAAAACCTCGAGTTTTCATTCATTCTGAGTTAACTTACTCGGTTTAATTACTTAACTTGCTTTCTGGAATAACCCCACGTACTTCAAAAAAGATACAACAATGATCAGAGAGGGCCTTGCCCAAGTCCTTGACCATAACAGAAGAAATGTTAAGACCTTTAGAAATAACTAGATCCAGAGTGTGCCCTCGATCATGTGTAGGCTCTTTCACATGTTGCAATAGACCAAACGTGTCAAAAAGTTTAAAGAGTTTTTTGGTGTTACAGTCCATGTTATTATCTACGTGGATGTTAAAATCCCCAGTTATGATGAAAAACCTGTCCTCAGTGGAGATAACTGGCAGTAGTTTCTCAAATATCTCAATAAAACTTGCCGTGGAGCATTTCGGGGGTCTATAAATGGTTAAAAATACAATTTTGGGAGTACCCTTCAAAATAAAACAGAGGTATTCAAAAGACAAATAAAAATTGCCAAATACAGTCTTTTCACACTGGAATACATCTTTAAATAAGGCAGCTACTCCTCCACCTTTTTCACCACTTCGAAACACATTCATAAAACTGAAGTTTGCTGGTGCTGTTTCATTAAGAACAGTAGCATTGTTGTCTTCTGTTAACCATGTCTCAGTTAGAAACAAAAAATCTAAACCGTAGGATAGAATTATATCATTCACTAAAAGTGATTTGTTGGCTAGAGATCTAATATTAAGCAGAGCTAGCTTTAAAGGAACCACTGGAGCCCCTGGGACAACCTGGGGTTGTCGTGGTACAGGTAAGAGGTGAGACTGGTTGACTTCAGCTTGGAGTGTGGTACTTTCAGCTTGAGGTGAGGTACTTTCAGCTTGGTGTGTGGTATTTTCAGCTTGGGGTGTGGTACTTTTAGCTTGGGATGTGGTACTTTCAGCTTGGGGTGTGGTACTTTCAGCTTGAGGTGTGGTACTTTTAGCTTGGGATATGGTACTTTCAGTTTGGGGTGTGGTACTTTTAGCTTGGAGTGTGGTACTTTTAGCTTGGGATGTGGTACTTTCAGCTTGGGGTGTGATACTTTTAGATTGGGGTGTGGTACTTTTAGCTTTGGGTGTGGTACTCTCAGCTTGGGATGTGGTACTTTCAGATGTATCTTCATTCTCCTTAAACACAGACAATTAGGTCAATAAGTAATAAATTAATATGCAGCAGTGACACAGACACAACAATAATGATCACATGTTCTCCTTAAACACAGACCATGTGATCATTATTGTTGTGTCTGTGTCACTGCTGCATATTAATTTATTACTTATTGACCTAATCTTAAGATGTAATTAGTAATAACTATACTCATAATGCACTGTGAGTATTTTGTACTTACCTCCGGTTTTTCTGGTGTTATTTGGATTTCCTTACTGCTGGTTGTTAGAAAGCTTTCATGTCTACTGGAAGCTTAATTAAAGCAAATACACAGTTGTTATTTTTTTTGTTATGATAACTTTTTACTCAAAAATATTGATTTTAATGATAGCTCCTTAAGTAATTTAGAAATCAGATCATGACAAGACTGATAATCAACTAGAAAACATAAACAAAAAAAAATTATTTCACTCTTTATTTAAAACATTAAGAAAACGATCCTATGTGGTTTCTCTTTCATATCTGTCTGATGGCTTGTCAGTACCAGGATCTATAATGGTATGGGGGTGTGTCAGTACCAGGATCTATAATGGTATGGAGTGTGTCAGTACCAGGATCTATAATGGTATGGAGTGTGTCAGTACCAGGATCTATAATGGTATGGAGTGTGTCAGTACCAGGATCTATAATGGTATGGAGTGTGTCAGTACCAGGATCTATAATGGTATGGGGGTGTGTCAGTACCAAGATCTATAATGGTATGGGGGGGTGTCAGTACCAGGATCTATAATGGTATGGAGTGTGTCAGTACCAGGATCTTTAATGGTATGGGGGTGTGTCAGTACCAGGATCTATAATGGTATGGGGGGGTGTCAGTACCAGGATCTATAATGGTATGGAGTGTGTCAGTACCAGGATCTATAATGGTATGGAGTGTGTCAGTACCAGGATCTATAATGGTATGGGGGGGTGTCAGTACCAGGATCTATAATGGTATGGAGTGTGTCAGTACCAGGATCTTTAATGGTATAGGGGTGTGTCAGTACCAGGATCTATAATGGTATGGGGGGGTGTCAGTACCAGGATCTATAATGGTATGGAGTGTGTCAGTACCAGGATCTATAATGGTATGGAGTGTGTCAGTATCAGGATCTATAATGGTATGGGGGTGTGTCAGTACCAGGATCTATAATGGTATGGGGGTGTGTCAGTGCCAGGATCTATAATGGTATGGGGGTGTGTCAGTATCAGGATCTATAATGGTATGGGGGTGTGTCAGTACCAGGATCTATAATGGTATGGGGGGGTGTCAGTACCAGGATCTATAATGGTATGGAGTGTGTCAGTACCAGGATCTTTAATGGTATAGGGGTGTGTCAGTACCAGGATCTATAATGGTATGGGGGGGTGTCAGTACCAGGATCTATAATGGTATGGAGTGTGTCAGTACCAGGATCTATAATGGTATGGAGTGTGTCAGTATCAGGATCTATAATGGTATGGGGGTGTGTCAGTACCAGGATCTATAATGGTATGGAGTGTGTCAGTGCCAGGATCTATAATGGTATGGAGTGTGTCAGTACCAGGATCTATAATGGTATGGAGTGTGTCAGTACCAGGATCTATAATGGTATGGAGTGTGTCAGTACCAGGATCTATAATGGTATGGGGGTGTGTCAGTACCAGGATCTATAATGGTATGGGGGGGTGTCAGTACCAGGATCTATAATGGTATGGGGGGGTGTCAGTACCAGGATCTATAATGGTATGGGGGTGTGTCAGTACCAGGGTCTGTCATGGTATGGGGGTGTGTCAGTACCAGGGTCTGTCATGGTATGGGGGTGTGTCAGTACCAGGATCTGTATGGGGTGTGTCAGTACCAGGATCTATAATGGTATGGAGTGTGTCAGTACCAGGATCTATAATGGTATGGAGTGTGTCAGTACCAGGATCTGTATGGGGGTGTGTCAGTACCAGGATCTATAATGGTATGGGGGGGTGTCAGTACCAGGGTCTGTCATGGTATGGGGGTGTGTCAGTACCAGGATCTGTATGGGGGTGTGTCAGTACCAGGATCTATAATGGTATGGGGGTGTGTCAGTACCAGGATCTATAATGGTATGGGGGGGGTGTCAGTACCAGGATCTATCATGGTATGGAGTGTGTCAGTACCAGGATCTATCATGGTATGGAGTGTGTCAGTACCAGGATCTATCATGGTATGGGGGTGTGTCAGTACCAGGATCTATAATGGTATGGGGGGGTGTCAGTACCAGGATCTATAATGGTATGGGGGTGTTTCAGTACCAGGATCTATAATGGTATGGAGTGTGTCAGTACCAGGATCTATAATGGTATGGGGGTGTGTCAGTACCAGGATCTATAATGGTATGGGGGTGTGTCAGTACCAGGATCTATCATGGTATGGGGGGGTGTCAGTACCAGGATCTATCATGGTATGGAGTGTGTCAGTACCAGGATCTATCATGGTATGGAGTGTGTCAGTACCAGGATCTATCATGGTATGGGGGGGTGTCAGTACCAGGATCTATCATGGTATGGAGTGTGTCAGTACCAGGATCTATCATGGTATGGGGGTGTGTCAGTACCAGGATCTATCATGGTATGGGGGGGGTGTCAGTACCAGGATCTATCATGGTATGGAGTGTGTCAGTACCAGGATCTATCATGGTATGGAGTGTGTCAGTACCAGGATCTATCATGGTATGGGGGGGTGTCAGTACCAGGATCTATAATGGTATGGGGGTGTTTCAGTACCAGGATCTATAATGGTATGGAGTGTGTCAGTACCAGGATCTATAATGGTATGGGGGTGTGTCAGTACCAGGATCTATAATGGTATGGGGGTGTGTCAGTACCAGGATCTATAATGGTATGGGGGTGTGTCAGTACCAGGATCTATAATGGTATGGGGGTGTGTCAGTGCCCTTGGCAAAGTCCATTTACATTTCTGTGATATACTGTGTAGGTGACTAGGCAAACATAAAATAAATTGGGTTAAACCTCTTTGCAAAAAAAAAAAAAATCCAAATAAATTCACGGAACACTGATTTTTTTTTCCATTTTCCATACTGTCCCAACTTGTTTTTATTTAGGGTTGTACATGCATAGAACTCACCAAACTTCTCATAAAATGTGATTGGAGGTATGATGTGAAACCAGGACATAAGGATGTTGGTGCTGTGTGTTAGTTATATTAATTGCTGTGTCACCACCCTGTGTTTATTTATTCTTTATTTCATTAGATGTGGTAAATCATAATCTTCACATCATTATAAATAAACATGAGTTTAATCTGTATTAAATGTATTATTACCTTTGTTGCTACAGTCTGTGTTTCCTGCAGTCTTGTCCTGGTTAGAATCTCCTTCACTGTCCACATGGACGTTGCTGCTGAGGGTTTCATGATCTTGTTCCTCTGTACTGCTGGTTTGGTTTGTAGCATCGCAGTTATCTGTGTCTGACTGAGTATAGACTGGATCTTGATTCATCATGACTTCAGCCTCTATAGCTTCACTTCTTACTTACAAAAGAGTTAAATAATAAAATGTAAATTAGTATAATTTAAAGGATATTAGCTTGGGTAGACACTCTTTCATTAGTTCTATTTATTTATTTATTTATTTATTTATTTATTAGTGTTTTATAGGATGATTAATTTGAGAAAGTTGAGCGTTTTGTGTTGGAGATGAGAATCTGATTAAGCCAGGTTCCCACCCAATAAATTGCTTTCCATTGATTTCCAGAAGCTATGGTCTGGCTTGATTTAGCAGACTTTATTTATGACTGCACATCATGGTGTAGTTAGATGTTTTTAAATAGTTTATAGTTTTGGTTTTGCCCACTTTGTAAATAAAATTGTACATTCCAAGATAAGCAAGGGGAGTGTAACAGAGCTGCTGTCCATTACATTTGAAAAAAAAGACTCAAAAACTCACAACATGCTTTAAAGAAACTTTATTATCAATATAACGATGGTGTTGGTGTGCAGGAAAACCAGAGAACATAATCCATGGACTAGAATCTGTAAACACAGGGAAAAAAACACAACTTCAGTAAACTTCTCAGGGTGGCCAGCTGAGAAGTTTAAAGGGAAAATACATTTAAAATTTAAATGACATTAATGCAATAACAATAATAATATAAGAAAAACCTCTTCATGAACTTACTGAATAGCCGTCGTGCAGCCGTTTGTGTGTGTGGGGACTATTTCCGGGGTCCTGTAGAGTGGCACATACCATCTCATGTAGCCCATCACCATCTCAAGAGGGGATTTTTCGGAGAAATTTGTACAATTTTTTTTTATTTAAATCAACAATATTACATAAACATACACAGCTGGTGTGTTCGAAAACCAGGTGAGCTCTCTACATGGGTGCATTTTACGTCATCCTAAACACGCCCGAGAAAGACGCTGTTTGAACTCCTAGATGCCTTAAAATGTTGTCTACTGTGGTATCTTAATATTTCAACGTATTTTGACTCAAGAATGCTGAAGGCAATCCCAGCAATTATGACTTAATTCAAATTGACTTATTAGAATCCCCTCTACTTAGTCAGCTCACTAGGTTTTTGAACACACCAATAGTATGTATTAGGGCTGCACGATATATCAATTCAGCATCGTCACCGCGATGTGTGCATGCGCAATAGTCACATCGCAGGACGTGCGATGTCACTTAATGCAAATTAAATCACATACGTCATGCTAAAACTTTTTTGCTGCTTGACACAAAACGAAAATTCACACAGTTCTCATTTTCCATGACAAATCTACACCAGTGTGTTCGAAATCCCAGTGAGCTGTCTTACTACCTGCATATGCAGCTGCCTCGGTAGAGAGGATTCTAGTAAGTCATTGACTTTTATAAGGCAGGTTATTTGAATGCGCTACTTAGCAATTCCATCGGGTTTCGCGTTTAGCATCTTGCCATTAAAACCAATAGAATGAGGTGGGACAGCGCTAACATGTCAATATAACATCTCAATTCGTGTACAGAAAACGGTTACATTTGCTGACAAACCCAAACTTGCATTAAAAATCAATAATTTATTTACGTTTGAAAATAACTTTGTCCGCACCGTCAGCCATGTTTATTTTTCTGTGAGAGAAGAGATGCCGCAATGAATTCTGGGATTGCCTTCATCACTAAAGATGCGTCCGATTCTCACTCGTTCTTGAGTCAAAATAACATGGAAATATTAAGATGCCTCAGTAGTGAGCTTAGTAAGGCATCTTGGATTTGGAACAGCTGTAGAGCTGCTCTTTTGTTTGTATAGTTTTTTTTTTTATTAAGTTTACTACTTGAAGAGGTTTTGATTGTGAAATAAAATATTAAATGACCCATTTTGTCAATCCTGTTAATTCCCTCATGTGATATTGAAGCTTTTTTAGTTTAATGCTCAGTTTCAACCGAGTACAAAGATGTAGCTTGTCATAATCTCTTGTATCCCTTGTAGGCACCACCATTTTTTCACATATGAGCCTCTTATTTAGAGTAAGATACATGCATTATTGATATTATTAATATTTTTTTTAATATCGCAATATATATCGCAGGAAGAAAAAAAATAGCAATGTCAGTTTTTTCCAATTTCGTGCAGCCCTGGTATGTATGAACACAACAATATCATAACAAGATCATAACAATATGACCTCACACTAATTTTACCAATAGACAAAGTATGTTGAACAGCAAAGAAATAACAAATATAAACATAAAAGAAAAAACAAAGCCAGAGGAATTACAATCATCTAAAGTAAATCTTGTACCAATGATATATCATAGAAAATGAAAGTCAATCAAAAGAATAGTAAGTAAATAAAAAACTCCTTAAAAAATGCTATCGTTATATACATTTAAAGTGTTTTAAAACAGTTACCAGTTTACATAATTTCTTTTTTGAAGAGGGGCTTAAAGAATTTATTGTTTGTAATTATATTTTCAAATCTGAATTTATGAAAGATTTTTTTTTTTTGCATTTTCAACTTATATAGCTATTTTTTTTATATTTAGCTATTATTATTATTAAGTTCATTATATAAGACTCAATTGGCCAGAAAATAAGGTTATCAAATATATAGAAAAAATATATTGACTTTTAATTGGAATATATTTACCAATCAAAAAAATAAATGATTAATGGATTCATTAAAGCATTTACAGAAGGTACACCTATCAGAAATAATAATAAATATATTCAATTTAGCATTGACTGGGTAGCATTTATGAAGTATTTTAAAAACTACATCTCTTATTTTATTATTAATTACAAATTCAAACGATAAAGTCCAAACTAACTGCCTTTGTTAATTTCTCAAATAGTTCTCAAACTAAAATTTTGGATAAGTAGGCTCCTAATATATTTGTTATTAATTTTTTTTTATCCATTATATCAATCACTTCAATATAAATATTAAGATCTAGGGACAATGTGTTGTTGGGATTGTAAAAACTACCTTTGAGAAGAGAAAAAAAAAACATCTGGAATAGCATCACAATTTTATTTGTATTGTATTTTTTAAGAAATGTTCACATTTATATCACAAAATTCAGAAAAAGAAAGAAGTTCAGCATTTTTGTTAAATAAATGGTGAATAAATATTAAATTCTTTTTAAACAACAATTGAGCTAAACTCGTTTTTCCTTTATAGGCTACATGTTCATTGTTCCATAACAAATGTTTATAAATCAATTGCCAATATAAAAGGGATTGCTTATTAAAAGCAGAAAGCTTAATTGGAAGCTTGGACACTTTATAAGGACATTTGAGTAAAAAATTCAAACCACCAATCTTATTAAAATGAAATTAAATATTATATACCATATAGCTGAAGATTTTTAAAAATAATTTTTAATTCAATTTGATAAGTGTAAATCAAACCTGGGCACTGTACGGCCGGCATGAGGTCAATGGCAGTTAACAATCTGATGTAAATAAATGTACATCACACATGACATGACATATAACTGGATTGTTGTTATTTTAACTGTAATTTCTTTAAATTTCAGCAAGATTGGATTTACGCGTGTGTGAAAGAGAAACGAGTGTATCCAGATTCAGAACTGAGCGCGACTGACAGAGATGATAGAATTTTTAACAAGACATGAACTTCAGAAGTCAGTGAGGAGTAAAGCTGTTTAAGGATCACAGTTTAAATCTAGGGTTTATATCACCATTACAATACTAAACACAGAGAACTACAAGAACATGAACGATGCTGAGCGTCACATCTGAATCTTCACTAACTAAACTGCAAACCAACACGGACCTTTTATACAGTTTTACACATCCAGGACTGGAGCAGATAAGATCAGCTTTGTGATCTCCAAATAGCAATAGTGATGTTCCCCTAAATAGAGGAGAAAATAAATGAGAAGACTCAGACCTTTCTCACCCCCGGCTCCATTTAGTACAATCTCACTAGTTGAGCAAAATTACGAGAGCCCCTACTGTCTATTTAGGCAAATCTTTTGCACATTAGTCGCCTAAGGAATCACTTTTCTAACCATAAAGAAGGGATTACTTTCCCCATAAAATAACTGCCATGCTCTTACTCAATACTTTTTATACTGAGAAAACTGACTCTTTATACTAAAGAATTAACTCCTTTTACCCTATTACAGTAAACTGCATTTTTCAACCTTATTGAATTTACAGAACTTGTTTTTAACTAAATTTACTAACTTTTTATACATACCACAATAGCACTTTGTGTAAAGTTCATGCAAATTTAGTTTACATTTGTTTTTGTGCCATGTATGTACACTGCTCACAAAAATTAGGGGATATTTCAAAATGAATATGAAGCGATAAAAAAAGAAGGCCCAAACATTGAATATCGGCCCAAACATTTACTTTCGGTTTGTTTTCGGACACTGGACAGTTAACGTGTAAAGGTGCATATAAGTTCAGTACTGTTACCAAGGGGAACCCGAGGACAACAAACTCGAGCTTCGGGAATCGTTTGAACACACGTGACTCGTTAACAGCGGACGGCCCATAAAGCGAGTTACTAACTGTTTGGACGAGCAAAGAGGACTGCAGCTCTGTAACACGAATGTTACACGTGTCACGAGTGAACTGAGTGCTTTGTGTAACATGTGAATGATAAGTGGTATATATACAGTATATATATATATTAGGGCTGTCGAAGTTAACGCAGTAATGACGCATTAACGCGATCTCAATTTAACGCGATTAAAAAAATTAGTGCCGTTAACGCAAATTCTAGTTCATGTTGAGACTTGACTGGTAGAACCAACGTTTTAATGTCGGACTTGCCACCGTTTTTCATTTGCGGTTTGTTAACATAATGTAACCGAGCATGGTAGTGATGCACTTACATAATAAATAAATAAATACACGCTATATTCACAAGTTGTCGGGAGCAGAACACTTTTATTAACTTATTCTGTTACGGTACCGAATACCGGAAAGCTGAGTCAAGCACGTTAGTCCATGAACTATGGAAGCCCCAAAGGGTCAAAACACACTCACTTCGTGTAGAAACGTCCATCAAAGGGCCAAAACACACTCACTTCGTGTAGAAACGTCCATCAAACCATTGTCACGATACAAGCACAGAAAAGTCTGTTACAATAACTACGCCTTATCCCACCTGAAGCACCGCTGATCTACAATGTTTGCTGATGGAGAAATTCTAACCTACAATCTGACATATATACGAAGTGGAGGGTCTCTGCTGGATAGTATTACTGCCTAGTATGTGAGTGAATAAAACTCCATTACAGTTTTCTCTTGTCCCAGCAGTTTTTAACATAAGTACATTTAGCATAAAATGTGTTCACCATTTTAATTGTAACATTTCACTTAAAAATCCTTGTTTTCTATAACATTTACACAGATTTTTTTTTATGCGATTAATCGCGATTAACTATATGAAATTCTGAGATTAATCGCGATTAAAATTTTTAATCGTTTGACAGCCCTAGTAAAAACATATTAATTGTTTGTTGTTGGTATAATCCAAGCGAACTAAGATTTAGAACTAAGATAATATTTTTTTAAAAATTATTTTCTTGGTACCAATGATTAATAAATCAATTGTTCATCAGTTAGAGGTTTTATTGCCATTATAAAAAAGATGAAAAAAAAAGAAATAAAGACTCTCTTCATGGGATTCGAACCCCCCACTCACGCAAACGCACAACACCGCCTTCAGCAGTTTATCCTCTTGAGCCACTATGGACTGATTTGGGCTAGTTCTTTTTTTTTTTTTTTTCCCCTTTAAGAAGAAGATTTGTATATAATTCGAATTATTTTACTTATAATAATTATAATATGGTAGTATTGATTATTTTTGCACTTATTTCAATATTATTGTCATTTCTATGAATGTTTTTGTTGGTGGTGGCAGTGATATGAATATATGTTATTAGATTACATAATAGTGACGTTATTTTGGTCACAGCTCTCATATTTTGGTCTAAAATTACAAAGTTTGTGAGTTTCTCCACGTTTCCCGCTGTGGAAATCAGAGCAAACACATTGTAGTTCAGACAATGTTTGACATTGTAGTTTAGACAAACCAACGTGGTTCGAACTACTGTTGTACCAAGACATTTTTGGGAAACAGTCGTAATTTGGATGTTTGTTAGTTTAACGATGCATCGTACTATGGTAGTTCAACGCTAACCTCCATGGTTGTTCGGTAAACGCACCCCAGATTGGAACTAACTGTTGTATATTTAAGCAATAGAACACGAGAGGTCATGTGTTATCGCGAATAACATCACGGCTGTGATTCGGTCGCAGGCACGAGCCGAAGGCGAGTACTGTAGATCATTGCCACATAACCGTTCAACTGTTGACCCAACCCAACTTGTTTTGCTTTGCAGAGAGCAGGATTTTATGTCTTTTGGTCAAGACAAAGTATTTGCCTCTCTTATTGCTGACCTAAAAGATCTTGGTTCCCACTGTATTGGTGGATTTACTGAAAATGTCAGCACTAGCAAAAACTTTTGTAGGTACTGCTTGATTGACAGGGAGACATTTGCCAAATCACCCCTGGTATTTGGCCCAAAAAGAACACCTGCAAATTATAATGAAAGTGTTCAACAACTGACCTCTGATAATGATATGGAATCAAGTTTGATTCAAGTTTCAATTCTTTTCATGTCTGCTCTGGCCTTCCTCCATGTCTTGGGCATGATCTTTTTGAGGGAATAGTAGCCAAAGATTTGGCCCTGTACATTGAATATGTGGTCAAATCTGAAAAGCATTTCACCTATGACCAGATAAATCGAGCAATCTCACAGAAAAACTTCTAGGCAATGATAAACATGCTAAACAACTCAGTGGTTCGGCAGTGCAGAATTGGTGCCTTTTACGTCTTTTACCAGTCTATGTCAGCAGGTGGATTAAATGTCCTCTTGAAAGTGAGGTTTGGCTATTGTGCCTTAAACTAAAGGAAATAGTTGAATTAATCTGTGCTCCAAATTCATGTGAATGAGGTTGCCTATCTGAAAGTGTTGCTAGAGGAATTTGTATTTGCGCAAAAGCATGTTCCCTGACCACTCTCTCAAACCAAAGCATCACTACTTGTTGCATTATCCGGACCTTATCCTTAAATTTGGACCACCGATACGCTTGTGGACACTGAGGTTTGAGAGCAAGCACTCCTATTTCAAGGAACTCCTACTTCTGCAGTCATACTTAGGTAGTGGTCAGTTGATGAATGAAATTGATGAACAATCATACAACAGGGATAAAGTCATCTGATATTGATAAACACAAAACTTCAGAGGTTTCAGCAGTGGTATACAATGGGACAAAGTACACCAAAGGCCTTGTTGTTGTTCTAGAGCACACTGGTGACACTTTGGTCTTTGGGAAAATATCACTGATCCTCATTGATGATAAACAGGTGCATTTTGTTGATTTGGTACATCACTCAGTCTTCTTAATTGATCTTCGAGTCTACTACCTGAGTAAGTCAGAAAGTAAATATGTGTATATTAATGCAGATAGTCTGCAGGACTATTATCCACTGCCACTGTACAATGTTATGAACCTCCCTGTTGTTAGCTTGCACCATTCAGTGTGTTCTTCATTTTAGGTATGGATGTCGAATGCATTCAGGAAATTCAGAGAGCCCTACCTGAACTGGACCATGAGAAGTTGATGGTTGTTGATGAATACCTTTCATCAGTGGTTGGAGTCACAAAGAAAGAGGACCTAGCCTATGTTGAGAAGGATGACTTGCAGCATCATTTAACCCCAATACA
The DNA here is from genome assembly GCF_030014385.1 of Trichomycterus rosablanca. Lineage (NCBI taxonomy): Eukaryota > Metazoa > Chordata > Actinopteri > Siluriformes > Trichomycteridae > Trichomycterus > Trichomycterus rosablanca. The sequence continues at coordinate 55,798,530 of NC_085989.1, forward strand.
GTGTCGTAAAGTCATCCAGACTTTTAAACAACAAGGTTAGAAATATACATGTAAAAGAATGTGATGATGGAAGAGTCATCTGCCTAAATGCAGTTTGAGACACAAAAGCTTTAAAATGGTTTTATGATAGGTTCATTATCTCACTACTAGGTTTCCATGCGGTCAGTGTAGTCGTATTGCAAAATAGCTCAAAGCATACCAGTTATTTTATTGTCAGCATGTATACACTTTAAATAACCAATACCTGTACATATGTTTGTTTCTTTGAATTTAAAGATCTGAATGATCGAGACACTGCTTACAGCAGTATATCTGAACAGGCAGGGTCCCTCTCTTCCTTGTACATATTAATGACAGATGAACATGTCCACACATCAAATCCTACATTACCTCACTATCCTGGATCCTCTTTTATAAAAACACAGAACTCATGGCTTAGCCAGTTAGAAATTCCTTGGGACAAGATGCCTGCTTCTCTCACACTGGCTGTATAAGAGCCATGGTGAGAACTGTGGTGAGTGCCATGCAGAATCACTGTCCAAACCCAAACAGGGCTGCCTGTGCAGAGGTAGCAAAATAGATTGTGTCAAAATATCATTTGACCTTCACAGACACAGCAGAGGAAGGAGAACAATTGGGAATAGGTTACTATTCACTTGGTAATCAGCTTAAGACAAGAGTTGAACATGTCAACCGCAACAATGTAAGTGACAGAATATGGAAACCAAGGACAATTTCAGAAACAGGTGATGGGAGCGCTTCCACTAAAATAGTGCGGTGCAAGGTAGACAGCTACGGCTGCATAAACTGGCAGCCAAAATGTCTCCCAGAAGGAGAGACAGCTGACTCTTTAGAAAACAAGAAAAACTATGGTAGCTATATTTCAGTCTGCTGGGTCCAGAGCTGTAGACATGCCAGACATTGATAAATCAATAAGTTTGACATATATTTATCAACGGCACATGATAAACACTTGCCCTCCTCCCAGTATCTCTGAGGTTGAAGAACAGTGGCCTTTCATCTTTACAAAAAGAGGACTCTGTGCACATTTCAAAACTCTCACAGGAATTGATATCTGTGATCGACTTGCCGACGCTCTGCAAACCAAGGAGAAGAGGATCATAAACTTCTTTCAAAGACAGTCACAGAACAGAGACATTCAAAGTCTTCTGCATGACATTGACAGTGACACGACAGCCATGCAACACAACCGGACTGGCATTGCAGTGATGCTTCTTATGATGACACACTTCCTTGAAAAAGAAGACTCCATCTTTATTTTGATAGAGGTAAGTAGGCAGATAGTCCTGCAAATGTGATTAAACATAAACTAAGTAAATTTTAACGTAGTATAACCACATGCTTTGTGTTTTAAAGACATGTGCAACATCAATGTCCATCCAGAAAGACATGAACCTACCAGCTACACCGAGACTGATCATGCTTGGTAAGAGGAAGCTTCCTATCTTGAGAAAGGTTTGTATGTACCATTTAGACTAGGCCTTTTAAATGTGCATTTTTTTATCTGTTAGGGAACACATTTCTCACTGCAACAAAGTGGATGGTCAGCATTGAGGGAAAAGTGGCTCTTGTTTTGGAGACGCACTTGAGTTTTACCAGGAATCTGCATGTGCAACACTGGAATTCATACAAAGGTAAGTACATAGCTTATTTTTCTCCAAACATTGGCGTTTGCTAAGTTTGGCACGCATGTCATCGTTAGTTTACATGAGTCACAAGGAATGTACTTTTTCACTTACTCTGAGCTATAGTTCGCCATGAATTTTCATCTTCTGAAATAAAGGGTATTCATCACTAATACTTTTGCTGCCAAGTTTGCCAATTGGATGAGCTGTGACATTGAAGTGACATTCAGTTTACATTAATTGAAATTGAGTTCTGTGTGAAATTACCATTCATTTAAAATGGATGCACAACACCCATTCAGCCTCAATCACCAAACTATGGTCCAACACACCAAATTAGAGGGACTGTGAGGCCATGGTTTGGTGAACGAGGCTGAATGGGTGCTGTGCATCTACTGTAACATTGGTATTTTTAAAATAAATGCGAATTTTATGCAAAAATGATTATTTCAAAAAGAGTTACTGCAATATAATACATATGTAATACATTGATATGTAAGGGATAATTGTCGCCAAGGTGTCCCGTTACACAAAAATATTGGACAATGCTTATCCTGCTTAAACCCTAGTTGTTATACATTTGTTTAGGCAAGCATGTTAGTCGACAAAGGAAACATTTGGTTCAGTTTAAAAAGAAACTAACCTGTTTAGTACTACTTTTGTTTGTCATGGACAAGGTTAATTTTGGTTAGTTTGCTTGAGTACAATTGATCCCAATGTTGTTAAGTATGAATGCTGTAGCTTTCTAGCTGTTTCTATTAGCCAAACAGAAAAGTGTATTTCTTATAAGATGCATATACAGTAATTAATTGAATCATAATATTGATCATGTATTGAGTGTTTTTCTCCATTGCTTTTATCTTGCCTAAAAATTCTTTGTAAGAATAAATCCTGATGAAGGAACAAAATGCACTGCTAAAACTGGGGTCAGTCGTAAGACAGGAGACATGGTGAAGAGGAAGGTTGCAGTAATTAACAACAGAGTATCATCTTTTCTTTGCCAGCTAACCGAGTTAGAGTGGAAAACTTGGATTAGGTAAGTAGTACTGTACAGTATATGGTCAGTTTCTGCAACCCCAAATCAGAAAAAGTTGGGACGGTATGGAAAATGCATATAAAAAAAAACACAGTGTGCCGTACATTTACTTTGACTTTTATTTTATTGCAGACAGAATGAACCTGAGATATTTAATGTTTTGTCTGATCAACTACATGTCATTTGTTAATAAACATCCATTTGTGCATTTCAGGTCTGCAGCACATTCCAAAAAAGTTGGGACAGGGGTAATTTAGAGCAAGAAAAGAATTAAAAAAACTAAATAATTATGTGATTTCAAACTGGTGATTGTAATCATGATTTGGTACAAAAGCAGCATCCAGAAAAGGCTGGAATAAAGGTGGGCAGAGGATCTCTGGTGGTCAACAAATGTGTGAGAAAATGATTGAAATCTTTAAAAACAATGTTTCTCAAGGAAAGACTGGAAAGGAATTACATATTTCAGTCCTAACTTTTTCTGATTTGTCTTGTTGATAAATGTATGGACGTCCCAAAAAGATGTCGCCTTGACGGAATGAATTTTGCTCTACAATCTCAATGTACTTTTCTGCGTTAATGCTGCCATCACAGAAGTGAAAATTACCTATTTTGAGGATACTGTATTGAATTGCATAGAACTGTCAAAGATGATCTTTCTGTGATTACAGGTGAACAATGCTGAATGGAAACGAACAAAGCAGGTTGAGAAGTGGTTTTTCTCGCTATGTTTTTACATTTTTACACGTTTTTGTTGAAAGTACTTTCAAACATTTGCAGTGATTTAAACAAACAATTTGATATGTTGCAATAATTGTCTGTGTGGATTAATTAGTAGTATTGTGTAAGATATAAGTAAAATAAGTACTATTTACAAGTTTTAAGAGTTTCTAAAATTTTAAATTAAATAAGAATTTAACAAATAATTACAGTACTGTACAATTAACCTAAATTTTTACTGTGGTGTTACTGTAAAATGCAATTACAGTAACATTAAGTTACTGTAAAAAGAAAATACAGTTATGGTACTGTAAATTTGAATTACGGTAACTTACTGGCAGTGTATGTAACAGTGTATGCATTAAGCTTTATTTAGTATGACCTTTGTTAGTACATAATTGGTCTGGTATGTGGAAATCACTAATAATTGCACTATTAGTTGTTAGAAATGCACAATAAACACTTTGTTAGGACCCTGTTATGCAAATGAGCTTTGAAAATAATTATCACCTAAATGTAGATGTTATTAGTGTGTAATTGGCAGCACTTTGATTCATGAGTTCTAGGTGGTGACAGGTTTATTGTGGCTTTAGAGTTAATAAGTATAATAATTCTCAGAGTTGTTCTTGTTTTATCTTTTGTTATTTGACACTGGTTTTGAATTTGCAAAGCAGCATTTCAGAGCAGTGAAACCCAAAGCTCTCTGTGACGTATCCTACCCCCAAAAACACGCCTTGAAATAATGCAAAACACTCTCAACAGTGACGTTCATTCACTGAAAAGACACAAAAATCTTTCACCCAAGCAAACTTGTCGATAACATTTCTGTTCACCAGTGAATGAATTCATTTTTAATTAAACATTTAACTTGTAATAGATTGTTGACTTAATTCATTATACTGCTTTGCTTTTAGTAGTGAAGAACAGAACTGTGATGGCGATGCCTATCTGTATAGCAGCACCAATAAGTTTATGTCAATTATTTTCATCATGAGGTTGACAAAATTGTGCCCCTCATCTCATTACTGAAAACGATACCTAGTATGTTCCTGTTCATTTCTGGTTTAGTCGTAATTAGCACTAATGATTTTAAATGAATCACACACACACACACACACACACACACACACAAATTTACACACACACACATATATACGTTGTGTCTTTACAGTGAATGAACGTCACTGGTGAGAGCGTTTTGCATTATTTCAGGGTGTGTTTTTTGGAGGTAGGTTAAGTCGCTGAAAGCTTTGAGTTTCACTGCTCTGAAATGTTGTTTCTATTGTGTTGTTACAGTCACAGATGACAATAATTGACAACTTTAGATTTGTTATGTAAGGCTATAGAAAGGTAATAAACCTTTAATGCCTTTAAAAAGGTTTCTTCTTTTTTCTGCTTAAAGAAACGGAGCTACAGGGTTTTATAAACATGAGCAGAATAATGTAAGATACTCTTATCATTAAGGTTCTACTCATAAACAAAACTGCAACTTTAAAAAGAACAAAAGTGATCTTACAAATGCACACTTTTAAAAAAGAGAAGAGTTTTGGTATAACTATTACAAAGTAACACAATTAAGCTGCTAAGGTCTGTGTACCTTTGGTCATTCGTTTTTCACTTCAAATCCCAAAGTTAAAAAAAAAAAAAAACAAGAAAACGACCCGTTTTTTGTTTCAAAAACCAATATTGAAAAACGGTCGTTATTTGTTTTTCGTTTTAAGATTAAAGATCAAATAACAAACAAGAAAAATTTGAAAAACGGCTCGTATTTTAATTTTCCGAAATCAATCATTTTTACAAGCACTGACGTATATTATTTGGTTCATATAAACAGTGTAAATCAAGCACAAATGTTGAGAAGACGGAGTAAACAGTAATAATAATGTTATGCCGCGTCTCCTGACTTTTGTGTCTGCTGTAGTTTTTTGTAATTCACACAGGAACTATTTTTCCTAAAAAAAAAAAAAGAAAAAAAAAGAAAGAGAATGTTGTTTACTAACGTCTCAGCTGTCATGTGATGTGAATTACAGCATAACTAATCGTACACGTCACTGTGTAACTATTACAGCATTTAATGTATTTTATCTGCTTCATGCACTTTTAATAAACAGCTTTAACTAAATAACATTTTGAAATATATTTAATTGTTGTTGCTCCTTGTTTACTGCAGAGTTTTTCGTGCAATTTTGTTATTTTTTGGATGTTTATTGGCCAGGAACAAAGAAAAACTATAATACAAGATGAATAAATAAATGAGTCTCGGATCTTCAAGTATAAACTAACTTGACTGCAGTGGTGTACAATGTCCAGTACAGCAATTATTTCCCTGTAATGTTTTTTTTTTGAAGATAGAGCAAATACATACGTCAAATATACAAACACAAAGGTCAAAACAATAGGAGACGCGCTGTTACGTTATTATTACTGTGTCAACACTTGTGCTTGATTTACACTTTATATTTATCAAATACGTGCATGTCAGCACTTGATTGCTGGTTAAACTGATAGAAAATGTTGATTTCAGAAAATTAAAATATAATTTCTGTTTGTTTGCTATTTGATTTTTAATCCTAAAACAAATAACAAATAGCGCCCCATTTTCCACTATTGTTTTTTGAAACGAAGAAGAACCCGTTTTCTTGTTTTTTAACTTTGTGATCTGAAGTGAAAAATGAATGACCAAACGTACATGGACCCGTTAAGAACCTGTAACTGTTTCTTCTGTAGTGAATGTTAAACATGAAGCTGTATCATTTACTGTTGCACATTCATTCATTATCTGGGTGGGAATTTACAGACAAAAAGCACATCAAACTTTTGAATTAATAACAGCATGTGAACTTTAAATTTCAACTTTAAAGCGACCATCTGTTAAACCTTCTGTTAAACGTACTTTTCTATATTTTTATTATATTTATATTTATAGCCACCACATAGCATAATCACAAACTCAACTTTATAGTAAAAAAATATCTAGTTGCTTTAAAACATAAAACAAAAACTTCAAAGTTACACATGCATAGTTCACAAATGTTTTATATATTTTGTATTTAGTTTTTATAATAAATAAATAAAAGAATTAAATATAATTAAAATTTTCCATTTCTGATAAATATCTAGTTGCTTTAAAACATAAAACAAAAACTTCATAGTAACACATGCATAGATCACAAATGTTTTATATTTTTTGTATTTAGTTTTTATAATAAATAAATTAAATATAATTCATATTTTCCATTTCTAATTGATTAAATTTAATTTGCCCCTGGCTAACAAATACAGAGCTGTCAAAAAGTATCAGTATAATACAATACACACCCTGTATATAGTTTATTATAGATAAAATCTTACCTGAACACTAGAGCCTCTCTGAGCAGCTTTGAAATTAAAAGAAGCCAAACAGGTTTATATAAGACAAAAGAACAGGTATTCCCGGAAGTCACATGACCAGTGTTTACATTTACATCATTTAGCAGACGCTTTTATCCAAAGCGACTTACACAATGAGCGAAACACGATGAGCAATTGAGGGTTAAGGGCCTTGCTCAAGGACCCAACAGTGGCAACTTGGTGGGTGCAGGGCTTGAACCGGCAACCTTCTGTTTACTAGTCCAGTACCTTAACTACTAAGCTATCACTGGCCCTTGTGAACCAGTGTTGGAGGTGGAGCAAACAGCTAGTTTTTACTGTTAAATTCTCACGATTATTACATTTGTATGATTATTACCATTTTCTTCTAGTTTGACATGTTTTCATACCTGATTGAACCTTTTTGCAAAACTCTAAACACATTCTCACTGACTAACACACATTTCTCATGTTAGTGCACTTTGATGCAAAATAGCACACACATGCCACAAAGATTAAACACAACAAACGCACTATTGTCATCGTTAACACACTACAGGTAAAAACTGTGCACACACGTGTCATATCTGTAAAAAGGGTTAAAATGAGGTAAACAGAATAAAAGTCAGTTCCAATGCATGTGGCATTTCTCAGCTGTATTGTGACTTTACCAATGGAGGCAACAATAGAAGAAGAAGAGGAGGGCGTGTCAGAGGTGATGGCGAAGAGAAAGATGAGGATAACCAAGAACAAAAGCACATCAAATACTGTATTCTGTGTAAAGCAGCACATGTAACAGCGACATGAGGTCTGTCATGATGTGTCACATTTAAACTAAAACCCATGGAGATGCCCCATGTTTAGATAAGCATGTAAGTTGCTTAGACTGTTTACTGTAAGTTGCTTTGGATAAAAACATCTCCTTACTGCTGAAAATGTAAAATGTATGTGCAGCCATCAACAACAATGCAGTTCTACATCACCATGTTCTATTAGAGCCCTACAACACAGAACATCTAACATTTCTGGATGGTCTACAAGACTTTGCTTATACTTGAGTGGGGGATCCTAAGCTGAGAAAGCATCCTGTGTACGTTGTTGTTTGGGACAGTGTGATACTCTCCCTTCCTAAACCCATGTGAGGAATTCTTCTCAGCATATCCAGGAAAATCTACTCCAGTCAATGGATGCAGCATGTGATGGCATTAGAGTGGATTCTTTTCAAGCCTGAATTTGGCATGCAAATTTATTTTCCCCCATTGTGTAGATAGGAAGAATATTTTCTGTGATGTAGGTAGGTCCTGTGGCCTGACCAAGCCCAGAAACATGATCCTGAGGCAGAATAAATTATTGACATTGCAAACTGTATATACAATAAATAAATATATTGCAGTTCATATACTGTATTTCTTTGTTGGCTCTCTAGTATATAAATATATAAATTCTTCTTCTTCTTTCGGCTTTTCCCTTTTCAGGGGTTGCCACAGCGAGTCATCCTCCTCCATCTCACTCTGTCCACTGCGTCCTCTGTCCTCACCCCAACTACTTCCATGTCCTCTCTAACTGCATCCATATACCTCCTCTTTGGTCTTCCTCTTTGTCTTTTTCCTGGCAGCTGCATATCTAACATCCTTCTACCAATATACCCACTGTCCCTCCTCTGGACATGTCCAAACCATCTCAGTCCGGCCTCTCTAACTTTATCTCCTAGTTGTTTAACCTGTGCTGTACCTCTGATTATCTCATTCCTAACCTTATCCATCCTTGTCACTCCCAAGGAGAACCTCAACATCTTCATTTCTGCCACTTCCAGTTCTTTCTCCTGTCTTTGTGTCAATGCCACTGTCTCCAAACCATACAACATAGCTGGTCTCACCACTGTCCTGTAAACTTTTCCTTTGACCTTTGCTGTCACCCTTTTGTCACAAATCACTCCTGAAACTTTTCTCCATCCACTCCATCCTGCCTGAACTCTCTTCTTGACCTCTTTACCACACTCCCCATTTTCCTGGACAGTCGACCCTAAGTACTTGAAGTCCTTCACCTTTGTGACTTCTGCTCCTTGTAGCCTCACTGTTCCACCTGTCTCTCTCCCATTCACACACATGTACTCTGTCTTACTACGGCTGACTTTCATTCCTCTTCTTTCAAGTGCATATCTCCACCTCTCCAAGTTATCTTCCACCTGTTCCCTGTTCTCACCACAGATCACAATATCATCTGCAAACATCATAGTCCATGGGGATTCCTGCCTGACCTCATCTGTTAGTCGGTCCATCACCAAAGCAAACAAGAAGGGGCTCAGAGCCGATCCTTGATGTAGTCCCACCTCCACCTTGAAGCTATCTGTCACTCCTACAGCACATCTCACCACTGTCCTGCTGTCCTCATACATGTCCTGTACCAGTCTGACATACTTTACATTTTTCAGCATTTAGCACATACTCAGCACATACTTCTCTACTACTCCAGATTTCCTCATACAACACCACAGCTCCTCCCTTGGCACTCTGTCATACGCTTTTTCTAAATCAACAAAGACACAATGAAGTTCTTTCTGACCCTCTCTGTACTTCTCCATCAGCATCCTCAAAGCAAAGATGGCATCTGTGGTACTCTTTCTTGGCATGAAACCATACTGCTGCTCACAAATAGTTACCTATTTGTCTAAGTCTAGCTTCCACAACTCTCTCCCAGATCTTCATTGTGTGGCTCATCAACTTAATTCCCCTGTAGTTGTTACAACTCTGTACATCACCCTTGTTCTTAAAAATGGGCACCAGCACACTTCTCCTCCATTCCTCTGGCATTTTCTCACTCTCAACAATGCCATTGAATAATTGAGTCAAAAACCTCACTGCCATCTCACCTAGACATTTCCATACTTCCACTGGTATGTTATCAGGTCCAACTGCCTTCCCTTTCTTCATCCTCTTCAAAGCTTTCCGAACTTCATTCTCATTGATCTTTCCTACTTCCTGATCCACCGTTCCTATGACCTCTACTCTTCTTTCCCTTTCATTCTCTTCATTCATTAGCTCCTCAAAGTACTCCTTCCATCTTCCCATCACACTCTCCTCACTTGTTAGAACATTACCATTCCTATCTTTGACAAGTCTAACCTGCTGCACATCCTTTCCAGCCTGATTCCTCTGTCTGGCCAATCTATACAAGTCCTTCTCTCCTTCCTTAGTGTCCAACCTCTCATACAACTCCTCATATGCCTTCTGCTTTGCCTTTGCTACCTCTCTTTTTGCCTTACGTTTCATCTCCTTATATTCCTGTCTACTTTCGTCAGTCCTGTCAATGTCCCATTTCTTCTTGGCTAACCTCTTCCTTTGAATCACTTCCTGCACTTCACTATTCCACCACCAGGTTTCCTTATCATCTTTTCTCTGTCCAGCTGCCACACCAAGTACCTTCCTACCTGTCTCTCTAATCACTGTTGCTGTAGTAGCCCAGTCATCTGGAAGCTCTTTCTTACCACCCAGAGCCTTTAACAGCTCCTCTCTGAACTCTTCACTACATTCCTCCTTCCTCAGCTTCCACCATTTGGTCTTCTTCTCTGATTTGGCACTTTTTCTCTTCTTTACCACAACAGTCATTCTACACACCACCATCCGATGCTGTCTGGCCACGCTCTCCCCTGCCACAACCTTACAGTCCCCAATCTCCGTCAGGTTTCCTCTTCTACACAGAATGTAGTCTACTTGTGAACTCCTTCCTCCACTCTTATAGGTCACCCTATGTTCCTCCCGTTTTTGGAAATAAGTGTTGACTACATCCATTTCCATCCTCTTGGCAAAATCCACCACTATCTGTCCTTCCTGGTTCCTTTCCTTGACACCAAACCTACCCATCACTTCCTGATGTCCTCTGTTTCCTTCACCAACATGTCCATTTAGGTCTGCTCCTATCACCACTCTCTCCTCCCTGGGAATACTCTCTATCACTTCATCTAGATCCTTCCAGAACTTCTCTTTTTCCTGTTTCTCACAACCAACCTGCGGAGCATAACCACTGACAACATTCAACATCAGACCTTCTACCTCTACCTTCAGACCCATCACCCTATCTGACACTCTTTTCACCTCTACTACGTTCTTTGCTAACTCCTCTTTCAAGACCACCCCTACTCCATTTCTCTTTCTATCCACACCATGGTAAAACAGTTTAAACCCTGCTCCAATGCTGTAAGCCTTACTGCCCCTCCACTTGGTCTCTTGAACACATAAAACATCTACCTTCCTTCTCTGCATCATGTCAGCCAGCTCTCTACCTTTGCCTGTCATTGTCCCCACATTTAGAGTTGCCACCCTCAGTCCTACACTCTTGACTTTCCTCCTCTCTTTCTGTCTCCTGACACGTTTCCCTCCTCGTGGTCTTCGACTAACAGTAGCACAATTTCCACCGACACCCTGTTTGTCAACAGCACCAGTGGCGGTCGTTGTTAACCCGGGCCTCGACCGATCCGGTATGGTATCTCTTAGATGAACTCGCATGATAGTTTTGGCAAGTGTTTTACGTCGGATGCCCTTCCTGACACAACCCTCACCATTTACCCGGGCTTGGGACCGGCACAAAAGATACACTGGCATGTGTTCCCTAGTGGCTGGTTTATATAAATATATAAATTAATGTAAATAAATATAAATATATACAAGAATTCCAGAATAAAGATATTTGGTTTTGCTATGATAAAAGCAGAGTGTTTTGTATTGTTTTATGTAGTGTGTAATAACTGCTGTGTAGTGTACATGCATTGGCTGGATTTGTGTGTATTTTAACGACAGTGTTTGGTTTTGAGCAAAGATAAAATACAGTGGTACCTCTAGATACGAGTTTAATTCGTTCCAGAGCTGAGCTCGTAAGTGGAGCAGCTCGTATCTCGAACAAATTTTCTCATTTAAAATAAAGGAAATAGAATTAATCCATTCCAGCCCTCTGACAAGTCCCCAAAATATCGTAAATTATGAAAAAATACACGTTTTTAATTAAGAAAAACACATGTATAAACATATAAAACATAACAAAAGAAATAAATAAAAGAAAAATGTATAAAAAACAGTAAGAAAAATGTATAAAATACGGTACTGTAATCTCACCTTGGCGACAGATGAGCGCAGCTAACGGAGAGCGGCTGAGGAGAGAGGGAGGGAGGAACTTGCACTTACTTTCTTGGGACCCATGAGAAGAACGGGATGAGGGGATGCTAGAGGATTGTGGGACCGAGGATTGTGGGAGCGAGTACTGTACTAGTATTAGTTGGGAAATTCCTTTGAAATGGCTCCCTTGCGCCGATGCGCAAACTAGCGGTAGCGTCCCCGAAGCTCCAGCCCGGCTCGTATCTTGGATCTGGGCTCGTATCTAGAACAGAAATTTTGTCCGAGCCTCGGCTCGGATCTCGAAAAGCTCGTATGTGGAGCAGCTCGTATCTAGAGGTACCACTGTAGTTTTGAGTTGATTGTTTGATTTTGCAAGACAAGTCAGAGGTTTTGTGAAAGTGACTCACATTTTGGGTTTTGTGTTTAATGTGTTGAGAAAAGGAGAGGACAATTCAGAAAATGTGTTTTAGCAACTCAGAAAAACTGTAAATTACCATAGTTGTAGGTCGATGCCACCAAGAGCCTCTTTGCCCCATTCTGTGCTTGACAAGCATTGCACCACCCTCAGTCTGGATCTTGCAGGTCGTGAGTCCACATGATCCTGATGCCAGATGACCACAAAAGCTGTGATGTCTGGTATTGACCAACAGAAAAGTTTCTGTGGCTAAAACTGTAAATCATTTTTACAGTTTTTCTGAGTTGCTGAAACACATTTCCTGAAATTTCCTCTCCTTTTCTAAGTAAGTAAGTAAACACAAAACCAAAAAAGTACAACACTACACAGCAGTTATTACACACTACATAAAACAATATAAAACACTGAGCTTTTATCATAGCAAAACCAAATATCTTTATTCTGGAATTCTTGTATATATTTATATTTATTTACATTAATTTATATATTTATATACTAGAGAACCAACAAAGAAATACAGTATATGAACGGCAATATATTTATTTATTGTATATACAGTTTGCAAAGTCAGTCATGTATTCTGCCTCGGGATCATGTGTCTGGGCTTGGTCAGGCCACAGGACTTCATCTACATCACAGACAATATTCTCCCTATCTAGACAACACACACAAAAAAACCTTTTTCATGCAGAATCCTGGCTTTAAAAGAATCCACTCTAATGCCATCACATCCTGCATCCACTGACTGGAGTAGATTTTCCTGGGTATGCTGAGAAGAATTCCTCAAATGGGTTTAGAAAGAGTAAGTATGGTGGAAGCCTTAGATTTATGAAATGGAGGTTATTGATAAACCCTCTCATATGTTTTGACAACGGTGAAAGCAAACGACAACGTACACAGGATGCTCTCTCAGCTCAGGATCCCCTGATCAAGTCTAAGCAAAGCGTCTTGTAGACCATCCAGAAATGTTAGATGTTCTGTGTTGTAGGGCACTAATGTAACATGGTGATGTAGAACCCCATTGCTGCTGATGGCTGCACATACATTTGACATTTTCAGCCATAAGCAGATGCTTTTATGCAAAACAACTTACAGTAAACAGTCTAAGCAACTAAGCAACTTTGTCCAAATCTAAACATGGCGCGTCTCCATGGGTTTTAGTTTAAATGTGACACATCATGACAGACCTCATGTTGTTGTATACATGTGCTGCTTTACACAGAATACAGTACTTGTGTATGACTGCTCTTATTCTTGGTCATCCTCATCTTTCTCTTCTTCACCACCTCTGACACGCCCTCCTCTTCTTCTATTGTTGAAACTTGAAACTTATCCTGTGTTTACAGGAATTGAAACTTATCCTGTTTTCACAGGAATTGAAACTGACCCTGTGTTTACAGGGATTAAAACTGACCATGTTTTCACAGGAATTGAAACTCATCCTGTTTTCACAGGAATTGAAACTGACCCTGTGTTTACAGGGATTAAAACTGACCATGTTTTCACAGGAATTGAAACTCATCCTGTTTTCACAGGAATTGAAACTGACCCTGTGTTTACAGGGATTAAAACTGACCCTGTGTTTACAGGAATTGAAACTGACCCTGTGTTTACAGGGATTAAAACTGACCATGTTTTCACAGGAATTGAAACTGACCCTGTGTTTACAGGGATTAAAACTGACCATGTTTTCACAGGAATTGAAACTGACCCTGTGTTACAGGGATTAGAACTGACCATGTTTTCACAGGAATTGAAACTGACCCTGTGTTTACAGGGATTAGAACTGACCATGTTTTCACAGGAATTGAAACTGACCCTGTGTTTACAGGGATTAGAACTGACCATGTTTTCACAGGAATTGAAACTGACCCTGTGTTACAGGGATTAGAACTGACCGTGTTTTCACAGGAATTGAAACTTACCCTGTTTTCACAGGAATTGAAACTCATCCTGTTTTCACAGGAATTGAAACTGATCCTGTGTTTACAGGGATTGAAACTAATTATACCTTAAATGTAAGCGATTTCCATCAATACATAAAGAAAATTCACCAACAGGTCGGACTTAAAGGTATAATGAAAAGAAATTAACACTCATCTGCATGGTATGAAATTGAAACCTGACATTAAGATAAATTTAGAATGCTTAGTAAGTTATTGGCTCTCATCTCCACAGGGAGAGAATCCCAGATATTTGGACCATGGTGGCCAGTTAGACAGATAGGTCATCTATTGCTATTGAGGAGTTTTAGAACCCTTGACTTTTTACAGTTCATTGTGTTGTTGACCATCAATCTACACTTAATCACCAAGGAGTCCAACTACCTATAGTGGCTTCAAAATGATATGGTCACATGGTCAGTGTATATTGTTTTATATCATGTAAACAAATCTGTTGGTTCCACATCTTGTCTACTGTTTGCTGATTGGTTTCTGGACCCTGGGGACTGATGCTTGCATTTTTTTTTTTTTTCAAGTTTAAGTGACTTATAAAGTGATTTATAAACACTTTATTCATTCATTCAATAATTATTTTATCTAGTCAATCATCTACTAACCCAAATTAGAAAAAGTTGGGACAGTTTGGATAATGTAAATAAAATAAAAACAGGAAGTCAGACAGGATGAACCTGAGACATTTCATGTTTTATCTGCTCATCTTCATTTCATTCAATGGATAACTTATATTCCTGCATTTCAGGCCTGCAATCTGCATTCCGAAAAGAGTTGGGACGGGGACAATTCAGGGCTAGTAATGAGGTGGTGATGTCAACAGGTGATTGTAATCATGGTTTAGTACAAAAGCAGCATCCAGGAAAGGCTGATAGTCTCTGATGAGTAAAGATGATCAGAGGATCCAGTTTGTCCACAAATGTGTGAGAAAATGATTGAAATGTTTAAAAATAATAAACCTCAAAGAAAGATTGGAAGGGATTTGTATGTTCTCCCTCTACAGTGTAGAATATCATTAAACCGTTCAAAGAATCAGGAGAAATTTCAGTGTGTAAAGCTTCATCTGAACGCTCGTGATCTTCCATCCCTCAGACGGCATCAAGAACCTCCACTCAACACTAGCTGATATAACCACATGGGTGAGGGATTAGTTTATCAAACCTTTATCAGCTCTACAATACAGAGTTACTGCACTAATCATACTTAACACTTTACTGTGCAAAAAAGAAGCCTTATGTTAACCATGTCCAGAAGTGGCGTCGACTTCTCTGGGCTCGGAGGCATCTAGGATGGACCATCACACAGTGGAAACGTGTATTGTGGTCGATCTTGACGACCCCCCCTACTGTTGCACATCTTAAGACATGTTTGCTGGAAGAACGAGACAGAATAAAAGCTGAAACACTAAATCACTTGGTCTCCTCGGTGCCAAAACCTCTTTTAAGTGGTGAAAAGGAACAGCAACATTACAAAGTGGTAAGTTGTGCTGAGGTCTGTACTTTGTAGTTTGAACCAGCAGGGGGAGATAATGCAACATAAACTGATGCGTCGAGCTCAAACACCGAAGAGAAGAAGGTTCATTGTTCTTCAGGAGCTCAATCACACAGAGGAACATCAACATCATTCTACACTCATATCTTCATCATCATCATCATCATCTACAATATCACCTCCATCCTACAGTCATATCTTCATCATCTCCATTCTCATATCTTCCTCATCAACATCATTCTACAGTATCATCTTCATTCTGCAGTCATATCTTCATCAACATCATCCTACAGTCATATCTTCATCATCCTACAGTCATATTTTCATCAACATCATCCTACAGTCATATCTTCATCATCCTACAGTCATATTTTCATCACCATCATCCTACAGTCATATCTTCATCATCCTACAGTCATATTTTCATCACCATCATCCTACAGTCATATCTTCATCATCCTACAGTCATATTTTCATCAACATCATCCTACAGTCATATCTTCATCATCCTACAGTCATATTTTCATCACCATCATCCTACAGTCATATCTTCATCATCCTACAGTCATATTTTCATCACCATCATCCTACAGTCATATCTTCATCATCCTACAGTCATATCTTCATCATCCTACAGTCATATCTTCATCATCCTACAGTCATATTTTCATCATCATCCTACAGTCATATCTTCATCATCCTACAGTCCTATCTTCATCATCCTACAGTCATATTTTCATCACCATCATCCTACAGTCATATCTTCATCCTACAGTCATATCTTCATCATCCTACAGTCATATCTTCATCATCCTACAGTCATATTTTCATCATCATCCTACAGTCATATCTTCATCATCCTACAGTCCTATCTTCATCATCCTACAGTCATATTTTCATCAACATCATCCTACAGTCATATCTTCATCATCCTACAGTCATATTTTCATCAACATCATCCTACAGTCATATCTTCATCATCCTACAGTCATATTTTCATCAACATCATCCTACAGTCATATCTTCATCATCCTACAGTCATATCTTCATCATCCTACAGTCATATATTGATCATCCTACAGTCATATTTTCATCATCATCCTACAGTCATATCTTCATCATCCTACAGTCATATTTTCATCATCATCCTACAGTCATATCTTCATCATCCTACAGTCATATCTTCATCATCCTACAGTCATATTTTCATCATCATCCTACAGTCATATCTTCATCATCCTACAGTCATATCTTCATCATCCTACAGTCAAATTTTCATCAACATCATCCTACAGTCATATCTTCATCATCCTACAGTCATATTTTCATCAACATCATCCTACAGTCATATCTTCATCATCCTACAGTCATATTTTCATCATCATCCTACAGTCATATCTTCATCATCCTACAGTCATATCTTCATCATCCTACAGTCATATTTTCATCATCATCCTACAGTCATATCTTCATCATCCTACAGTCATATTTTCATCATCATCCTACAGTCATATCTTCATCATCCTACAGTCATATCTTCATCATCCTACAGTCATATTTTCATCAACATCATCCTACAGTCATATCTTCATCATCCTACAGTCATATTTTCAACATCATCCTACAGTCATATCTTCATCATCCTACAGTCATATTTTCATCATCATCCTACAGTCATATCTTCATCATCCTACAGTCCTATTTTCATCATCATCCTACAGTCATATTTTCATCATCATCCTACAGTCATATCTTCATCATCCTACAGTCATATTTTCATCATCATCCTACAGTCATATCTTCATCATCCTACAGTCCTATTTTCATCATCATCCTACAGTCATATTTTCAACATCATCCTACAGTCATATCTTCATCATCCTACAGTCATATTTTCATCATCATCCTACAGTCATATTTTCATCATCATCCTACAGTCATATCTTCATCATCCTACAGTCATATCTTCATCATCCTACAGTCATATTTTCATCAACATCATCCTACAGTCATATCTTCGTCATCCTACAGTCATATTTTCATCAACATCATCCTACAGTCATATCTTCATCATCCTACAGTCATATTTTCATCATCATCAACAATATCACCTACATTCTGCACTCATATCTTTATCATCATCATCTCATCATGTGACATTCTACACAAGGTAGGTTACAATCATACTGCACTGCAGTAACACGTTCATACTCACATTTATACTCACATTTATACTCACTGATACATTAATACTCACATTTATACTCACATTTATACTCACTGATACATTCATACTCGCATTTATACTCACTGATACATTCATACTCACATTTATACTCACATTTATACTCACTGATACATTCATACTCGCATTTATACTCACTGATACATTCATACTCACATTTATACTCACATTTATACTCACTGATACATTCATACATTTATACTCACATTTATACTGTGATACATTCATACTCACATTTATACTCACATTCATACTCACATTCATACTAAAATTTATACTCACATTCATACTCACATTCATACTCACATTCATACTCACATTCATACTCACATTCATACTCACATTTATACTTAAATTCATACTCACATTTATACTCACATTTATACTCACATTTATACTCACTGATACATTTATACTCACATTTATACTCACATTCATACTCACATTTATACTTACTGATACATTCATACTCACTTTTATACTCACATTTATGCTCACATTTATACTTTCATTTATACTCACATTTATACTTTCATTTATACTCTCATTTATACTCTCATTTATGCTCACATTTATACTTTCATTTATACTCACATTTATACTCACATTTATACTTTCATTTATACTCACATTTATACTCACATTTATACTTTCATTAATACTAACATTTATACTCACATTTATACTCACATTTATACTTTCATTTATACTCACATTTATGCTCACATTCATACTTTCATTTATACTCACATTTATAGTCACATTTATACTTTCATTTATACTCACATTTTTACTCACATTTATACTCACATTTATACTCACATTTATACTTTCATTTTTACTCACATTTATACTCACATTTATACTCACATTTATACTCACATTTATACTTTCATTTATACTCACATTTATACTCACATTAATACTTTCATTTATACTCTCATATATACTCACATTTATACTCTCATTTATACTTTCATTTATGCTCACATTTATACTTTCATTTATACTCACATTTATTCTCTTATTTATACTCTCATTTATACTTACATTTATACTCACATTTATACTCACATTTATACTCACATTTATACTTTCATTCATACTCGCATTTATACTCACTGATACATTCATACTCACATTTATACTCACATTTATACTCACTGATACATTCATACATTTATACTCACATTTATACTGTGATACATTCATACTCACATTTATACTCACATTTATACTCACATTCATACTCACATTTATACTCACATTCATACTCACATTCATACTTACATTTATACTCAAATTCATACTCACATTCATACTCACATTTATACTTAAATTCATACTCACATTTATACTCACATTTATACTCACTGATACATTTATACTCACATTCATACTCACATTTATACTTACTGATACATTCATACTCACTTTTATACTGACATTTATGCTCACATTTATACTTTCATTTATACTCACATTTATACTTTCATTTATACTCTCATTTATACTCTCATTTATGCTCACATTTATACTTTCATTTATACTCACATTTATACTCACATTTATACTTTCATTTATACTCACATTTATACTTTCATTTATACTCACATTTATACTCACATTTATACTCACATTTATACTCACATTTATACTTTCATTTATACTAACATTTATACTCACATTTATACTCACATTTACACTCACATTTATACTTTCATTTATACTCACATTTATGCTCACATTCATACTTTCATTTATACTCACATTTATACTTTCATTTATACTCACATTTATACTCACATTTTTAGTCACATTTATACTAATATTTATACTCACATTTATACTTTCATTTTTACTCACATTTATACTCACATTTATACTTTCATTTATACTCTTATTTATACTCACATTTATACTTTCATTTATACTCACATTTATACTCACATTTATACTTTCATTTATACTCACATTTATTCTCTTATTTATACTCTCATTTATACTTACATTTATACTCACATTTATACTCACATTTATACTCACATTTATACTCACATTTATACTTTCATTTATACTCACATTTATACTTTCATTTATACTCACATTTATACTGACATTTATACTTTCATTTATACTCACATTTATACTCTCATTTATACTCACATTTATACCTTCATTTATACTAACATTTATACTCACATTTATACTCACATTTATACTCACATTTATACTTTCATTTATACTCACATTTATGCTCACATTCATACTTTCATTTATACTCACATTTATACTCACATTTATACTTTCATTTATACTCACATTTTTACTCACATTTATACTCACATTTATACTTTCATTTATACTCACATTTATACTTTCATTTATACTCACATTTATACTCACTTTTATACTCACATTTATACTCACATTTATACTTTCATTTATACTCACATTTATACTCACATTTATACTTTCATTTATACTCACATTTATACTCACATTAATACTTTCATTTATACTCTCATTTATACTCACATTTATACTCTCATTTATACTTTCATTTATACTCTCATTTATACTTTCATTTATGCTCACATTTATACTTTCATTTATACTCACATTTATTCTCTCATTTATACTCACATTTATACTTTCATTTATACTCACATTTATGCTCACATTTATACTTTCATTTATACTCACATTTATACTCACATTTATACTTTCATTTATACTCACATTTATACTCACATTTATACTCACATTTATACTTTCATTTATACTTACATTTATACTCACATTTATACTCACATTTATACTTTTTATTCATACTCATATTTATACTCTCATTGATACTCACATTTATACTTTCATTTATACTCACATTTTTACTCACATTTATACTCACATTTATTCTTTCATTTATACTCACATTTGTACTTTCATTTATACTCACATTTATTCTCTCATTTATACTCACATTTATACTTTCATTTATACTCACATTTATACTTTCATTTATACTCACATTTATACTTTCATGTATACTCACATTTATACTCACATTTACACTCACATTTATCAATTGGTTGCTGTGTTGGTATGACGATCAGTATGACTGAGAATTCACTTGGTTTTGCTTCATTCCTGCTGTTCTGATCATGACTTTTTCATGGAATCAGCAGAAGAGAGTCAGTGGTCATCTAGAACGTCTCCACACTCTCCTGATCCTGAACCTGATCACTCAGCAGTAAGTTTTATTTATTAGTGTTTATTATCGAAGTGAAAACCTGTTTGTTTGAAATGAGAAACTAATCACGTCCACCAACAAAAGCATCTCCAACCAGATCGTTGTTGGGACAGTTGGACACCCCTCACAGGAAGCCGTGGGCTAACAACAACTGAATGCCATTGCTCAGTGCCTGGTCTCACAGATGAGCTTAACACTTAGAAGCTCAACACCAGTTCAAGAGAGGA
Source organism: Trichomycterus rosablanca (assembly GCF_030014385.1). Classification (NCBI taxonomy): domain Eukaryota; kingdom Metazoa; phylum Chordata; class Actinopteri; order Siluriformes; family Trichomycteridae; genus Trichomycterus; species Trichomycterus rosablanca. Next base: position 55,819,968 of record NC_085989.1, read on the forward strand.
ACTTACTGCCAGTTATAATAAAGGTCTTTATTCCAGTAGTTCTTTTTTCTTTTAGACCCCCCTTTGTTAAAAAAAAGGTCTGGGACCCCCCTGACAGTATCCCTACACTTTCAGCAAGCATGACAAAAGGTTCTGTGTTCACGGGAACTTCGATGAATTCATGATGTAGGAATACATTTTAGAATATAACATTCTGAGCACATTCATTTACTCTTGGTACTCTGACTCTTGTTTTCCAACTAGCTTATGCTAATGATAACAGGTCAGTGTTCTTGCTAACTCTGTTGTGGTGGTGTTTGGTTATTAGCATTACAAGGATCTGAAGACCTGTGTTGCTTCTGATGATGAAACTTCAGCCTCTGAGGGACACGTGACGTCCGTGGAGCAGCAGAACGAAGGTTTCCTGAAGGAGCTTGTAAAAGTGGAGGAAGCTGAAGATGAAAATGATCTCTGTAAGAAAACAGGATGTATTAGAATCTAGTGTGGCTAACAATGTTTTAACTCAAAACACAATGTCTAAATGTGGCTAACAATATCTTAAAGCTAAAAACAATGTCTCAATTTGGCTAACAATGGGTGTGTTCGAAAACCTAGGGAGCTGCCTTGCTGTCTTACTGCCTACATAGGCAGCTGACATAGTTTGCCTGAACTTGCAAATAAAAAGACTTGTGCAAGTTTATATTTATATAAGTTAAAAATCAATAATAATTTATTTACGTTTGAAAATAACTCTTTTCTCAGCACCGTCAGCCATGTATTTATTATTTTTCTTTGAGTGAAGAGCTGCCGCACTGAATGCTGGGATTGCCTTGATCACTAAAGACGCTTCCGATGCTCACTCGTTCTTGAGTCAAAAAAACAGTTGAAATGTTAAGATACCTCAGTAGACAGCTTATTAAGGCATCTAGGATTTCGAACAGGATGATGTAGGATGATGTAAAATGCATCTATGTAGAGAGAGAGAGCTAGCTTCTCGAACACACCCGATGTCTTAATGGTGACAACAGTGTCTTAATACAGAATACAATGTGTTCATGTGGCTAAGAATGTCTCAAAGTAGCTAACAATGTCTCAACACAAAACACAATGTCTTAATGCTGAGAATGGTCTCTTGATTCAGAAGACAATTAGTTAATGTGGCTAACAATGTCTCAAAGCTGAAAACAATGTCTCCGTGTGGCTAACAATGTCTCAGTGTGGCTAACAATGTCTCAACACACAGATTACCAATGTCTAAATTTAGCTAACAATGTCTCGAAGTGGAAAACAATGTCCTAAGTTGGCTGACAATGTCTCAACACAAAAGAAAACAATGTCTCAGTGTGGCGAACAATGTCTCTACACAAAAACACTGTCTAAATTTGGCTAACAATGTATCAAAGTAGCTAACAATGTATTATAGTGAAAAACAATGTCTCAACACTAACAATGTTTTAAAGCTGTAAACAATGTCTCAACACAAAAAAAAACAATGTCTCATTCTGGCTTACAATGTCTTAAAGCTCAAAATAATGTCTCAGTCTGGCTACCAGACTCAAAGTAAAAACAATGTCTACATTTGGCTAACAATGTCTCAAAGTGGGAAAACAATGTCTCAGTGTGGCTAACAAGGTCGCGGTGTGGCTAACAATGTCTCAAAGTAAAGAACAATGACTCAGTGTGGCTAACAATGCCCTAAAGCTCAAAATAATGTTCTCATTGTGTCTAACAATGTCTCAAAGTGAAGAACAATGTCTCAAAGCTGACAACAATGTTTCAGTATGGCTAACAATGTCTCAACACCAAAAAAATTATGTCTACATTCGGCTAACAATGTCTCAAAGTGAAAATCGTCTTAGTGTGTCTAACAATGTCTAAAATGTCTCAGTGTGGCTAACAATGTCTCACTGTGGAAAACAGTGTCTCAAAGCTGATAATGTCTCATTGTGGTTAACAATGTCTCAAAGCTGTAAACAACGTCTCATTGTGGCTAACGATGTCTCAGTGTGGCTAAACGTTTTATATAGCAGTTTTATAGTTGCTATAACTTGATGCGTGATGTTTGATTGAGATGAGAGGATTTAATGTAAACACTGATGTCTCAGCTGCAGGAGCATCAGCCTGTGAGGAGCAGCAGAACAGAAGATTCCAGCAGAAGCTTATAAAAGAGGAAGATGATGATGATGAAGATTATCTCAGTAAGAAACACAGCATTAGGGTTTAACACATTTATATATATAAATTGTATTATTCATTATTTAAAAACTGCACTTTCAGGTGGAGGAACGTCCATCTCTGTGGTGGTCGTCCACTCTGACCAGGAGAACGAGGAGGAACCTGAGGATGACGAGTATCTCTGTAAGAACACATACACGTTCTGATCCAATCTAGAGTTTAACATCATTATCAGCACAATTAGTTCTAGTTCAGGTCCAAGGTTTTGGTCTGGTGGTCCTATTTACTTCACCACTGGAGATCATCAGAAGAAGAAAGGTGTTTTACATTGTGGGTCTGGAGCCTTCCTGGAAACACTGGGCACAGGTGGCTGCCTATCCACCCTCTCCATGTTTAGAAGGTGGAAGAACCCGAACAAGTCCAACAGCACTGTGCTGTACACCATCCTCATCCAGGATGAAGTTCCATGAAGCTCTACTTAAACAGCCCTTGTGCTTGTATTGCTTCCAAAAGCAGTTTGGAACTCATCAGTGAGGTCTACGGGAATGTTCTTCTGAGCTTGGCGCTCTACATTCCAGTCTGTGAGCTGTTGTTGCTCCTTGATGTGTCTTGACTTTACAGTAGGAGATCAAGCAGTGCAGATGATCCATCACCTAGTTTGTTGGAAAGGTTGTTTTGAAGGTCACTGAGCTCTTCAGTCTGACCCATCTGACAGGAGGTTGCTAGCTCCAGCAGTCCACATGACGTTCTGAGGGTACATCCTGAACACTTGTCTTCATGATAATTCAAATCATGTCATTCCAGACTGTGAGGGGTGCAGATCCTTCTTCATCAACAAGTGTGAAGTTCATGGACCACCTCTCTTCATCTCCAATACTTCCGAACCCATCGGGGTGGCCGACCGAGCCAGACGAACTCTCCCACCTGGTCTGGAGGTTGGGAAGTCCAGTATACCTGATGCAGGTCTAGGAGTGTTTAATAATACCGGACAGACGGTTCCAGTTGGTGCCCATTTCGGACCCTATGAGGGAGAACTGGTGGATAAAGAGGAAGCCATGAAGAGTGGAGACTCCTGGGTGGTGAGTTCATGTCCTAAACCTTTATTACATGTTCAGACAGATTAAACAAGTGGTGGAATAAAGACGTGTATGATGCAGATCTTCAAGAGGGAGCAGGGTGAGGAGTACATCGATGCTAAGAGAGAGACTCGTGCTAACTGGATGAGGTGAGGAACGTTCCAAGAACCTTCTATACTCTTACCTTTTGGATTGAAGTTAAAAGTATTGATGGTTCCTGATCTCTCCATCGTTCTCAGATATGTGAACTGTGCTCGTACTGATGAGGAGCAGAACAGCGCGGACTGTGGGAAGAGTTTCACCCAACACGGCCATCTCCAGCAGCACCAGCGCATTCACACCGGAGAAAAGCCCTACCGCTGCTCGCACTGCGGGAAGAGCTCTTCTCACCAGAGTACTCTCCTAACACACCAGCGCATTCACATGGGAGAGAAATTGCATCGCTGCGCTCGGTGCGAGAAGAGCTTCATCAGCGAGCGTAACCTTCAGACGCACCGCTGCGTTCATACGGAGGAGAGGGCGTATCCGTGCCCGGTGTGCGGCAAGAGTTTCTCTCGACAGTGCCACCTTCAGTCATATCGGCGCATTCACACCGGGGAGAAGCCGTACAAAAGCCGCCAAAAGTTGATCAAACTGTTACACCGTAAATATGAAGGTGAACAAGGGGTTATAATAAAATAAAGATAAGGTGCAAAAGAACTGAATTGTATTTTGTATTATTTATTAGTTTATAATGTTATAAATGCCATAAACATTTCCAATAAATGGTTGACTAAAAAATAAAAACGTACTAGTAATGAACTCTTTCTTAAGAAATTCTGTGTAAGTCTTCTGTAATCACATTATCCAGGTCAGGGTGGCAGAAGGACACACCGTGCACAAGGTACAAACACACTCTGGATAGGTGGCATCACATTAGCACTTCCACACTTCCGAACCAATACTTATGTTTCTCAAAGGTGGTAAGAAACTGGGGTACCTGGGGGTAATTGAGTAAGAGGACCAAACCTGGGTCTTTGGAGAAGTGCATTTCTTGTTATATGACCCTGCCCCCCGATTACCAAATGCAGAATTATTATTATTATTATTTTGTTTACACAGATTAGACATAACATTATGACCACCTTCCTAATATTGTGTTGGTCCATCTTTTGCTGCCCCATAAGCAACAAACTGTGATTCTCTGTGTATTCTGACACCTTTCTATCAGAACCAGCATTAACTTCTTCAGCAGTTTGAGTGACTCCCATTCTTAATCCATAGAATTTAATATGATGTCGCCACCCTTTGCAGCTATAACAGCTTCAACTCTTCTGGGAAGGCTTTCCACAAGGTTTAGGAGTGTGTTTATGGGAATTTTTGACCGTTCATCCAGAAGCTCATTTGTGAGGTAAGACACTGATGTTGGACGAGAAGGCCTGGCTCACAGTCTCCACTCTAATTCATCCCAAAGGTGTTCTATCGGGTTAAGGTCAGAACTCAGAACTGTGCAGGCCAGTAAAGTTCTTCCACACCAAACTGGCTCATCCACATCTTTATGGAGCTTGTGCTTTATGCACTGGTGTGCAGTCATGTTGGAACAGGAAGGGGCCATCCCCAAACTGTTCCCACAAAGTTGGGAGCATGAAATTGTCCAAAATCTCTTGGTATGCTGAAGCATTAAGAGTTCCTTTCACTGGAACTAAGGGGCCGAGCCACCACCAAACCCAGACTCGTCCATCTGATCGCCAGACGGAGAAGCGTGATTCATCACTTAGAGTCCAGTGGTGGCGTGCTTTACACCACTGCATCTGATGCTTTGCATTGTGCTTGGTGATGTCAGGCTTGGATGCAGCTGCTCGACCATGGAGACCCGTTCCATGAAGCTCTACACACTGTTCCTGAGCTAATCTGAAGGCCACATGAAGTTTGGAGGTCTGTAGTGATTGACTCTGTAGAAAGTTGGTGACCTCTGCACACTATGTTCTCAGCATCCGCTAACCCGCTGTCATTTGTCATTATCAGTTAAATAAAGACTCAAGAAAATCAACACATCACAGATTCTCCTTGTATTGCATTTTATTACATTTTTCTTGGAATTGGGTTGATAAATATGTAGCTTTATGGCAAACCTGCGCCTCTCACTGGCTAGGCTGTTTGTTCAAAGAGAATCATTCTCTTTGAATAAGGGCAACTTGGAACAGTGGTAAATCCACTCAGAACTGTCCTGCATTCTAAAATTTCTTCAAGGGTTCAGCAACACCTCACCCTGGAGGTCACAAAATCGCAACTTCATTGGAACATTAACACATCAATCAAACATGGTGATGGTAGTGAGGTGGTGTAGGGGTGCTGTACTACTCCGGGATGACTTATTTAGGGAACAAAGAATTCCTTTTGTCAGTAAACTAAAGCTGAGGTTAATTTGTTTACACAGCAAGATAGAGACACTGCATACTAGGGCTGCCACGATTGGTCGACCTAGTCGACGACGTCATCATTTTAAATTTCTACAACATTTCCATTCATATAAGCGTTCATATGATTCCCTCAGCACTACCTGCGGGACCTCAGTCGTATCTGCTTCAGTCACTGGTTGGCGGAGTCTTGAAAAACGCCGCCTGCAGCCGTAAGAGGACGATTGTAGAGCTTTCAAAGAGAAGATCAAAGTTTTTCAACCCAAATCATCCAAAGTTTGGTGATACTTAAAACTGGTACAGAACTAAAAGCTGGTTTGTTCACTGTGTAAAGCTTTGATGGTACCACAGCAGCACCAGCACCATGTTGCACGTCTATATTTTGGAGATCTTGAAATACTGTATTTCTTAGCGAGTTTAGTTAGACCGCCGCACTTTGCTACGTTGGACTCGTGATTTTTGCAGTTGCCGCAACGCTCAAAGAGCAAAAAGCTTCTCATGTAAATGCACCGTAACACCACAACACACACCACTTTGTTTACAGCGCTTAAAATGTAAAGTACGTTTTGAGTGTATGTGCAGGATAGAATCTGGGCTCATTCTGTCGTTACTGTACGTTATGGTAAGACCTGAAATTACACTGATGTGGAACAATTACTGAAAGTAACGTTTGGGTAGTGCAGCAGTCTATTGGCCACTGGGTGGCCACTGATCTGGTCAGCTGGTCTAAAGACACAACTTATTGCCACCACAACAGCAACTTCTTCTCTATGGTAGAGGAGCCAACACAAGCGGTGGAGGAACACTTGAAGTATAGAGTGTTGGTTGGTTGGACAAGACAGCGGCGCTGCTGGAGTTTTAAATACCGTGTCCACTCTATTAGACACTCCTACCTAGTCGGTCCACCTTGTAGATGTAAAGTCAGAGACGATCGCTCATCTATTGCTGCTGTTTGAGTCGGTCGTCTTCTAGACCTTCATCAGTGGTCAGAGGATGCTGCCCACGGGGCGCTGTTGGCTGGATATTTTTGGTTGGTGGACGATTCTCAGTCCAGCAGTGACAGTGAGGTGTTTAAAAACTCCAGCAGCGCTGCTGTGTCTGATCCACTCATACCAGCACAACACACACTAACACACCACCACCATGTCAGTGTGACTGCAGTGCTGCACCACCTAAATAATACCTACTCTGTAGTGGTCCTGACTATTGAAGAACAGCATGAAAGGGGGTAACAAAGCATGGAGAGCAACAGATGGACTACAGTCAGTAATTGTAGAACTACAAAGTGCTTCTATATGGTAAGTGGAGCTGATAAAATGGACAGTGAGTGTAGAAACAAGGAGGTGGTTTTAATGCTTTACCAAGATGCTGATGATGGATCCTGGTACACTTTACCTTCTACCCTCTGGAGCACATCCCACCCTGACCCATCCCAATGAACTAAACCCATCCAAGAGTTCTAAGCCCATTCTAGACCTCCACCTGGCACCAATGTTTTTGAACCATACTAGTCGTTATGTCTCAGTCTATAATTTTAATATTTTCTTCATTGGTTGTCTTTCAAAGCCTGGTTCTTCTCAAAGCATCAAACTGAAACCTCTATAACCTCTAGATCTCTATAAAGCTGCAGACAAATGTTTGTTTGTTTGCTTGTTTATTGGTGTACCACCCTGTCAACACACTGGTAACACTCATGGCATGATTGTTCAGTATTATTAAATAAATAAAGGATCAGATCTAAGTCTTTAATGTTCTCTTGCATCAATGTACTGTTGAGTGTCTCTAAAATATTCCAGTTTGTGTTAACTGGTGAGGATCAGAAACCCAGTTTGATTTGACAGACCCTTATTGGTCGAGGGCTCAGTGCTGGCGCACTTGTGTGTTTTGAATGTACTTGAATGAATGAAGCTCCGCCCACAGTCTGAGCAGTAGTACAGGTTCTCCCCGGTGTGAATGCGCTGGTGGATCTTGAAATGGCCCGGCTGAGTGAAGCTCTTCCCGCACTCGGAGCACCGGTACGGTTTCTCTCCGGTGTGAATGCGCTGGTGTCGCTGGAGAGAATTCTTCCGATTGAAGGTCTTGTTGCAATGCGAGCACCGATAGGGCTTCTCCCCCGTATGAGTGCGCTGGTGTATCTTGAGAGTGCTGCCGTCAGTGAAGCTCTTGCCGCACAGTGAACACTGATACAGTCTTTCTCCGGTGTGAATGCGCCGGTGCTTTTCGAGGTAATTCTGGTACATAAAACTCCTCCCGCACTCCAGGCACTGATAGGGCTTCTGTCCGAGGTGAATGCGCTCGTGGCGTTGGAGATGACCCAGCTGGGTGAAGCTCTTCTGGCACTGGGAGCACTGGTGTGGTTTCTCTCCTGTGTGGGTTCGCTGGTGGGATTTGAGATTGTTCTGCTGGGTGAAGCTCTTCCCACACAGCGAGCAGCGATACGGCTTCTCTCCGGTGTGGATGCGCTCGTGGGATCTGAGGTTACTGTGTTTTGGGAAGATCTTCCCACAGTGTGAACAGGGGTAGCAATTCCTCCCTGTGACGCTCTGCTGGAGAGGTTCAGGAGAACCTGGATGGAACTGATCCATTTCTGGAGTGCTGCTCAGTTCTGGAGAAGGACAAAACAGAATCCAAAAGTATTTAGAAGAATTATTAAAAAAAACTGCTGCGATTAGAGATATAAACATTTCTAGGTGCTCGTAATTAACAAGTACACAATATAGCCAAAACTATGTGGACATCTGACCACGAGCTTGTTCGTCATTCCATTCTTAAACCATTGGAGACAATATAGAGTTGGTTGCTTTACTTGTGTCTGGAACTTTTTACCCATTTAGTTAAATTACCATTTGTGAGACCTGAGTTCCAATTCAGCCCAAACTAACTGGATTCTTCCCAATCAGCTGAACCAATCCAAGAGTTCTAAACCTATTCAGAAGACCTGGGCTCATCCTACAGTACTGGACCTGATCTCATCCTAGACACCTGGACTCATCCTAGAAAAAAAACCCAGCTTTCTAGTCCAGCAGCAGCTTCATAGTCCAGCAGCTCTTGCTGGACTAGAAATCCAATGAACTAGAAATCTGATGCTGGATTAAAAGCTGATGGAATAAGAATCTGAGGCTGGACTAAAAATCTAAAGCTTTTTAGTCTATCAGCTTTTTAGTCCAGCATCAGCTTCTTAATCTATTAGCTTTGTAGTCCATCAGCTTTCTAGTCCAGCATCAGCTTCTTAATCTATTAGCTTTGTAGTCCATCAGCTTTGTAGTCCATCAGCTTTCTAGTCCAGCATCAGCTTCTTAATCTATTAGCTTTGTAGTCCATCAGCTTTGTAGTCCATCAGCTTCTTAGTCTATCAGCTTTCTTCTTAATCTATCAGTCCTGAAATTTCCCTTTGGGATCAATAAAGTATTCTGATTCTAGTCTATTAGCTTTCTAGTCTAGAAGCTTTCTAGTCCAGCATCAGCTTCTTAGTCTATCAGCTTTGTAGTCCATCAGCTTTCCAGTCCAGCAGCTTTCTAGTCAAGCATCAGCTTCTTAGTCCATCAGATTTTTAGTTCAGCAGCTTTCTAGTCCAGCAGCTTTCTAGTCCAGTAGCTTTCCAGTCCAGCAGCTTTCTAGTCCAGCAGCTTTCCAGTCCACCAGCTTTCCAGTCCACCAGCTTTCTAGTCCAGCATCAGCTTCTTAGTCCATCAGCTTCTTAGTCCATTAGATTTCTAGTCCAGCAGCTTTCTAGTCCAGTAGCTTTCCAGTCCAGCAGCTTTCTAGTCCAGAAGCTTTCCAGTCCATCAGCTTTCTAGTCTAGCATCAGCTTCTTAGTCTATCAGCTTTTTAGTCCAGCAGCTTTCTAGTCCAGCATCAGCTTCTTAATCTATTAGCTTTGTAGTCCATCAGCTTTCTAGTCCAGCATCAGCTTCTTAATCTATTAGCTTTGTAGTCCAGCAGCTTTCTAGTCCAGCATCAGCTTCTTAATCTATTAGCTTTGTAGTCCATCAGCTTTCTAGTCCAGCATCAGCTTCTTAGTCTATCAGTCCTGCAATTTCCCTTTGGGATCAATAAAGTATTCTGATTCTAGTCCATCAGCTTTCCAGTCCATCAGCTTTCTAGTCCAGCATCAGCTTCTTGGTCCATCAGATTTTTAGTCCAGCAGCTTTCTAGTCCAGCCTCTAGCTTTCCTATGTTTGTCTTCCTTGAGTATTGAATGAAGGGTCAGATTAAGCCTTGCTTGTGGCTCATGGGGTATGAGGTACAGGTGCTTTCCTAATGCCAGTTTTGTTAAAAGTACCACAGGAACATGAGAACATAGTGCTAGAGCCTAACGCTATGATGATGTAAGAACAGGAAACAATGTTATCTGTAAATGATGGAAGATCTCACCTGTGTCCCATAAGTAATCATCATCATCTTTAGGTTCTTCCACCTTTATTAGCCTCGTGTGGAACTCTTCATTCACTTCTTCTACTGAGGTTGATGAACCTCCATCTGTAATTCCATCGATTACTTTCAGTTAGAGTCACTTCAATAACACACATAAACACATAGTGGTCATAAGTATGTGGACACCTGACATTTTGGTGTGTGCCTATGCCTAAAAAGAGCATATCAGAGGTCAAGCACTGATGTTCACAATCAGCATTCCTATTAATCCCAAAGGTGTTTGGTAGCATTGCAGGCTCTGTGCTGGCTACTGGAGTTCCTCAGGTCCATGATTTGACCAAACTTTAAACCTGAACTCAATAATCAGGATGGGTGTCCACATACTTTTGGCTATATGGAGCAGAAAACAAAAAGTAAGGACGTTTTATTCAAATAAACTGTGTTTTCATACAGAAATAATCTTCAGCTTCGGCTTCTTCAAGTTTTACAGTCTTAATCTGGTGTCCTTCATTATGTTCACCCACAGAGCTGATGTGTTCCTCAGGGCTTGATGTTCCTCCACCTGAAACCCACCAGAGAATAAATCACTTTCATTCAGAAACAGAAGAAAGTCTCATCAGATGGTAAGATAAGTCCAGTTTGGACAATTATGCACTATGATTACTCACAGAGATCATCTTCATCTTCTCCAGGTTCTTCGTCATTCTCCTGGTCAGAAGTGATGACCACCATGGAGATAGAAGTTCCTCCACCTAAGATGCACCATTATAATTCAAAAGGTAGAATACAGCAAAAATCACAGCAACATGACTGCTGTGCCACAGTGAAATAAGGTTCTGATACAGGTAAGTCGGTGGCCAAAAGTATGTAGACACCTGACCATGAGCTTGCTGGACATCCCATCCCATCCCAAAACCATAAGTAATATCATGGTGCTATCATTGACTTTATACTTCTGATAGCAATGGGTTTGGCTAAGACGCCTGCACTCAATAATAAAAAGGGATGTCTGGATACTTTTGACCTTTTGGTGTGGATCATGTAGATTTTTGAAAACAACGGACCGCCTTTAGGTTAATGACCAAAGCCACACGGAGTCGAAGGTCAAGTCATGACGATCAGATCACAATGTCAGTGGCTCCTGTTAAGAGTGTTTGCTGGAGGGAATGTCCAGTGCTTTACTAAATTATTCACGCATCACTAAAAGTATTTGGACATCTGACCATGAGCTTGTTGGACATCCCATTTAAAAAACAAACTGCATTAAAATAGTGACCTCTGTGTTCTGGTTCATTCCAGAGCTGTTGAGTGGAGCTGAGGTCAGGACTCTGCAGGACGCTGGAGTTCTTTTAAACTGAGATTTTCTTCATGTCTTTTTAGAGCTCGCTTTGTGCACAGGAGCAGGACTGTTGCTAACTTAGTTAATTAGAAGGGGTGTCCCAATACTTATGTCCATATAGTGTATTTCAGTTCTTCAGACAAAAAACAACCTGAGTGAGTTAGAAATGTGCAGAAATAGAATCTGAAAGGGGGCAAATCATTTTTGATATATAATCATTTTTGTTAATAAAAACAGGAGGAAAAAAATTCGACTAACTAGAGATGTAACGATGCACCACAAGACAGTTAAAAATCGGTGCACGTGTCATTTTGTTTAAAAAAATCAGGAAAAAAGTCGTATCGTGAACCCAGTATCGTGAATCGTATTGCATCGTGGGTAGAGTATATCGTTAAATCCCTACGACTAACATAAGTTTAGGTAGCTTTACAGCGATCATAAAATATATAAATAAAAACCCATGAAAATAAAAAGCAGCCAGAGCTCCTGCTTTTGGTTCGAGTCAGCTGAAAATATCGACACGAAGTACTAACGTCGCTCTGGACTGGACACTAATAAGCAAAGTTTTCTTACAAGGATCTTCATCATCATCATCATCTTCTTCTTTTATAATCTTCCTCAGAACTCCAGCAGAAGTGCTACAAGTGTACATCTGCAGGACCTCACAGGGCTAATGACCAAACAAGAAGAATAATTGTTCAGCAAATCAAACCTACAAGGTTTCACCTGGTCTGTTCTGATTCTAGTGCAAATAAAGATTACATAATAATAATAATATTCATCAAAAATAATATTATTAACTCATAATAATATCAATGATAAAATAACACAATGAACCAAATAATAATACATAACATAAAATCTATAATAATAATAATAATAATACTACATAAAAAATGAAGGTAATTATTAAAAAACTAAAGATAATAATAGGATTAATAACATAAATAATAATAAAAGATTAATAATTATTATACATGATATTGTTGTTAATAATTATTATAAAAATACAATTAATATTAACAGTTAATAATAACAGTAATAAATAAAATAGGTAAATACATTTAAGGACTGGTAGAAGAGTCTGAGTGTCAGTATGAAGCTGATGTTGATGTGGAGATTTTGCATCATGTTCCAGTATAAAAGTAGAAACTCTGATTAGCATATACATGCACCTGTGAGAGGTTGTGAGCTGAAGGGCACTTTCTGGAAGATGGTTCACTCTTGTCTTCTGATTCCATCCCAACAGCAGAACCAAAGTTCCAGAATCTTCTGTAAACAACACACAGTGTTCTTCACTCAAGAGTTCCTCATCAAAATCTGTTCTACACATGTTCCAGAAGATCTCAGAGGTTCTACAGAGGAAACACATCAATGAAGACTAGAACCAACAGCAGCTCATGTTGTACAGAATGTGATGTTAGCTAGATCTTTAGACACATGACCAGATAAATGAATATATGGATGAAGAGCTGGACAGATGAACACAGATTAATTAATGAATTGAGGAATACATCAATGATTGAATGTATGAATAAACAAATTGATGAATGAATAAACAGTTGGATGGTTGAAGGGGTAAAATAATAAACACACAAATGGATAAACAAATGAATGAATAAATGAATGATTCAATAAATGAATGAACAATTTATTGATGGATAAACAGATTAACAATTGTATGAATGAATGAATGAATAAATGAACAGATAAGGAGAAATAGAACATGGATTAATGAATAGATAAACAAAGGCATACATGAATTAATAAATCAATGGACAAATAAATAAATAAGGCGATGAATGGCTGGATAAATGAATAAATGACTGGATGAATTAATGAACAAAAAGATGGATAAGGGAATGAATGAATAAATAGATAAACTAATGGATGAATAAATTAAAAATGGAATAAACAAGTGGATGTATTAATAGATAAATAAATGAATAAACTGATGAAAGAATAAACCAATGAATGAATGGATAAATAAAGAAATGGATCTATAAACCAATAAATAAACAAATTAACCCATTAATGAATGAATAAACAAAATAAGTATATAGATGAACTAATGGTTAAATAAACAAATTAATGAATAAATGGACAAATGAATAACCAGATGAAGAGATTAGTAGGCACATAAATGAACAGATGAATGGATAAACAGCTACATAAATGGCTATATGAATCGTTAAATGAATGAACTGATTAATGAACAAAAGGTAGATGAATGAATGGATAAATAATAAAATGATGAATAAACAAAAAGTAGATGTATGAATAGATAAATAGATAAGCAAATGGATGTACGAACCGATAAATGAACGAATTAATGATGAAGAAATGGATAAACAGATGAATTGATGAAAAGATTCATAAATTACTGAACTGATGAATGAATAAACAGATGAGTGGATGAATAGATAAACAAGATAAATTAACAAATTAATGAATAAGTAAACAGATGAATGAGTAAACAGATAAACAGATGGGTGAATAAACAAATGAATAAATATATAGACAAATTAATGAATGATGGAGGAATGAATAAACAGATTGATGGATGGATGGATAAATGAAAAGATTATTGAATGAATAAGCAGTTAAATGAATAAATAGATGAATGGATGAATAGATGAATAATTGAATGAACTAATTAATTAATAAACATAAATCAATGAACTGATTAAAGAACAAAAAGTAGATAATTGAATGAATAAATAAACAAATGGTTATATGAATCGATAAATTAACAAATTAACCAATTAATGAATAAGTAAACAGATGAATGAATAAACAGATAAACAGATGGGTGAATAAACAAATGAATAAATAAACTGACAAATTAACTAATGATGGAAAAAACTAATAAACAGATAATTGAATAAATCAATAAATGAATAAACAGATGAATAGATGAACATATGGATGGATGAATAGATATATTGATTAATAAATGAATGGAAAAGTAGTATGGATGAAGAGATGAAAGTTTTCATTAACATATAAATGGCTGGATGAATGAATGAATGAATGAATGAACAGATGAATTGGGGAATAAATGAATACACACATTAATGAATGGATAAATAAATAAACTAATGGATGAATAAATTAAAAAATAAATAAATAAACAGACTAATGAATTAATGAATAAACAGATGAATTGATGAAAAGATAAATAACTGAATGAACTGATGAATGAACAAAAAGTTGAATGGATAAATGAATTTAGTGGTTACTGAACAAAAGGCAGATGAATGGTGAGATAAATAGATAAACAAATGGATGTATGAATCGATAAATTAACAAATTAATCAATTAATAAATGAATAAACATATAAATAAATAAACAATGAATGATAAAGGGTTGAATAAACAGCTAAATGGATGAATAAATAAATAAATAAATAAATAAATAAATAAATAAATGAGCTGATGAATGAATAAGATAAATTAGTAAATAGATCAACGGATGATTAAATAAACAAATGAATAAATAAATGGACACATAAACAGATAAATGAATGGCTTCTTGAATGTATAATCTTTTTACACACACTGAACATTAGTTCGAATCCCACCGTTTTAAAACATTCCATCTCAGTTTTCACTGCTAGTAGAATCTGCTTCAGTATTTATCCCACTACAGCAGGTTGGAATGATTTACATGTTGATACAGAACGCTGTGGTGAAGAGGAACGCTGTGCGGAACACTGTTACCTGCTGCTATTTGTGATGCTAACGGTTAGCCGTGAAGCTAGCGGTGCGCGTGTAGTTTACCTCTCGTTTAAAGCAGAGCGGCGTTCAAAACTTTTCAAATTCACTTAAATGATTTATTAATTCATGATTTGATGAATATACATATATAAATATACATAAATATTTAATCCACGCAGCATTAGCATTAGCACAGATGTTAGCTTCTTCTAGACTTCATAGCCACTGGTTTTGCTACGTTACCGCCACCATCTGAACTGGAGTGATAAATATCATGGATGTTATAAAATCACCATATTAAAACTTTTTTTAAAGAATGTAACATCTTTTCACTTAATTCAATAAAAAAAAAATCTGTGTATTTTCTTCCTTTTTCACTAATTTCATCTCTTAGGCCTGGTTGTGCTTTCTGCTAATTTGGTTCCTCATACTGGAGTTAAACAGAAAACAGAACTGATGTAACTTGTCTGTTTGAGCTTATTGTCCTTCATGTTACTTCCATCATGTATGTTCATGTTTTAAATGATTGTAATGTGGGTTTAAATGAATATTTAGAGTTCTAAATTCTTAATTAAGACTACTTTCTTTTATGTTGACTATTTGACTACTGGACTAATTGTGAATAGCTTTGTACTAAATCCAAATTGAAATGGACATTGTTTGTTTATTAGGATTTTAACGTCATGTTTTACACTTTGGTTACAGAAACGGTAGTTATCAGTTCACAAGGTTATATTAAACACAGTCATGGACAATTTAGTGTCTCCAATTCACCTCACTTGCACGTCTTGGACTGTGGGAGGAAACCGGAGCACCCGGAGGAAACCCACGCGGACACGGGGAGAACCCGCAAACTCCACACAGAAAGTGCCTGGACCGCCCCACCTGGGGATTAAACCCAGGACCTTCTTGCTGTAAGTGCTACCCACTTAGCCACCGTGCCACCCATATTTAGCAGGTAAAAGTTTAAAAAAATAAAATGGAGTGGCTAGTTACAGAGCTTTGATTAAAGACTTTTGGAAAATTTAATGTACAATAATGTAAAACCATGTTACCTTTAGACCAGTCAAATGCTAATGCAGCTAAACAATTGTTATCAAGTTAAAAAAAAAAAAAAAAAAACTATTTACCGGCCCCTTGGTCGGTTGGTTTCTATGAGAATTTGCTGATTTTCTTTATAAATTAGTCTTATCAACTGATAAGGTTTTAAGTGTTGGAGACAATTCATTATGAAAATAAGCACGATCCACTTAAAATTGATTCTGGGTCTGGTTTAGAATCGATAGATACCTCCCAGAATGTATGGGGGTGGAAATATACGGTGTATGATATACCATACATACCATATAGAAGCACTTTGTAGTTCTACAATTACTGACTGTAGTCCATATGTTTCTCTGCATGCTTTGTTAGCCCCCTTTCTGTTCTTCAATGGTCAGGACCCCCACAGAGCAGGTATTATTTGGGTGGTGGATGATTCTCAGCACTGCAGTGACACTGACATGGTGCTGGTGTGTTAGTGTGTGTTGTGCTGGTATGAGTGGATCAGACACAGCAGCGCTGCTGGAGTTTTTAAACACCTCACTGTCACTGCTGGACTGAGAATCGTCCACCAACCAAAAATATCCAGCCAACAGCAGCAATAGATGAGCGATCGTCTCTGACTTTATATCTACAAGGTGGACCGACTAGGTAGGAGTGTCTAATAGAGTGGACAGTGAGTGGACACGGTATTTAAAAACTCCACTCATACCAGCACAACACACTAACACACCAGCACCATGTCAGTGTCACTGCAGTGCTGAGAATCATCCACCACCTAAATAATACCTGCTCTGTGGTGGTCCTGACCATTGAAGAACAGCATGAAATGGGGTAACAAAGCATGTAGAGAAACAGATGGACTACAGTCAGTAATTGTAGAACTACAAAGTGCTTCGATATGGTAAGTGGAGCTGATAAAATGGACAGTGAATGTAGAAACAAGGAGGTGGTTTTAATGTTATGGCTGATCAGTGTAGATGATCAGCACACAGATCCTAAGCTTTATAACCAGACAGTAATAATACCCAACACACATGGTGTGAAGAAATGGATTTTATTATTAATTTAGATTTGTAGGAGAGTCTTGTAAGAGAGATATGACGTCTTCAATAAATTAATTCTGCTTCAATTTCAATAAAATAATAACCAACATGCTGCACCAGTGAAGCATCATTTAGTTTCTTTCTGTTATCTGGAGAGAATGAAAGCTTGGACTGATGATCCTCCAGTATTACCTTCATAACACACATTGTTCTTCTCTCTCCTGTTCTTGTATAGTTTCATTAAATCTCATCAACAAGTCTCACATTCACACAAATCCATTTTCATACTGAATTAAGCATTAAAATTCACTGGATTAAAATGCACAACATTTCAATTATCTGCGTTTTACACACTGCAGCTTTTTCTCCATCAGGCTGATTTTGGTTCCTCAGCAGACTTGAACTCAGCAAATCATGAACCCTGGTGCATAATAATTATTAAAAAGTGCAGATTCACTAACAACAAAGACTGATTAAGAGTGTGGAGGGTTAAACAATCTGAATTGAACCTGAACAAGTCTTGATCATTGAGAGTTTGAGGGTCAGGAAGGGGGTGTGAGGAGGTGCTGAAATTATTGTAAGATTTATAGCTCTGCAGCTGTCTGATTTATATATATTAATGAACCTAGAAGAATGCAACCAAACAGCCTCATCAAACACAAACATATGCAAAACTAGCAGATTCAGCACAGAGTGAAAATCCCAATTAATCATCCAATATTACATGTATTACATAATAATACATATTATAACAGTTTTGCAATAAAAATCATCTTTGGAATGCTCTGTGATCTACATTCCTCACCTCCATCTGCATCTCAGTCCTGCAAAGAGCAACAAGGAAAAACTATCAGCAGCTAAACTGAAATTTAATTGTCATCCTTGTAAAATTAAAAGCATGACTGCAAATCCTTTATTTTCTTTAATATAATGGTCTTTTTATACAGATTCAGGGTTTTTGGAGTGAAATTAGCCATCAAAGGACAAACATCTAATCTTTACATTTAAAACGTTATCAAAATTGATGAAAGGTATTGATGGTTCATTTTTAATCTTCCTGGATTTAAGTGAACAACATATGATATTTACATTATTAGAGAATGATAAGTGTGGAAAGCTAGCCTGTTGTCCACCAGCTTGTTTGTTGAGTGCTGAGCCATGTGTTATCTGAATAAACACTGTTATTATGGTACGTTTTGACCACTGTTGGGGCCCTGAGCAAGGCCCTCAACCCTCAGTTGCTTAGATTGTATACTGTCACAGTACAGTAAGTCGCTTTCGATAAAAGAGTCAGCTTTGGACCACTTTGAAAAAGGGTATTTACATATCCAGAGTGGGTACAAACCTGACAGTAACGACTTTCACCTTGGTCAGGGTTGTGGTTGGTCCTCTGCAAAAGGCAGGAATACCATCTGGGCAGCAATACTGCCATTCCATCGCAGAATGATTGTACATGCACTTACTCAATCAAACATAGGGAACATTTAATAGAGTCGTTTATGATAAGGTGGTTTATGCAAAAGAGTTGACACATCAACAAGACAGTGACAGCTTGGTGGTTAAGGTACTGGACTGGTAACTGCTTAGAACTTTTAGCTCTTATTAGTCTAGTTAGATATGAGAGGATTCTTCAGCCCAGAGTCTTGATTGACATCCACAAAATTAATTATTTACTAAATAGAAAGTAAACAACTTTTTATAATCACAGTATCTACATTTACTGACGTTTTTTATCCAAATGGACATACAATTATGACTGAATACCATGCAAGCAATGAAGGAACCCAACTGTGAGAGTAGTGGGATTGAAGCAGCAATTTTCTGATCACCGAGCTGCACTGATGTTAACGGAGGACAGGAAGACACGGAAACGTTTCCAAAATTGCATCTTAAATGTACATTAAATGTTAATAGATTCTGAGGAACGATTGAGAAAATATATCTGTCAGGTTTAAAGCATTAAACATATTAAACAATTGTCAGTGCTTTGTTTCTGCCTCAGACAAATAATGCAACAGTTAATCTCAACTACAGCTCCCAAAACCCATGGCAGCTATACAAAATGGCTCGGTTGGTAGCGCTGTCACCTTACAGAAAGATAGTCTTGGGTTTGATTCCCAGGTGGAGCGGTCTGGGTCCTTTCTGTGTGGAGTTTCCTCTGAGTGCTCTGGCGACTTGTTGGTGGTGTTGGCTACATTTTTAGCCTGGTAAATCAGACCCACCGGGACCCCGAATTGGATAAAGCGGTGGTAAAACATAAATGATTGAATGATTATGTTCATGACTTGTGTTTACTGAGCGGTTTATTATTTTATAGCCATAGTGTGTTTTGAGCTCATGCCTGTTTATAATTTATGACTTCAGCCTGATCTATTTTGCCTGTTGGATAGGTGTTCAACTGCACCTCTTTGAATGCCTCTGTCTGAACTAATTTTTCAACATACATGACCAGAATGGCTTAAAATAGTTCGTTTAGGAGGTGTTATTGGCGGTTCTAGTCAAGATGTAGTAACAAAAACAGTTTTTATCACATATCGGTGTAAATAATATCAGATCTTACTCTCTCATTTAACACCAAGACACTCAGGAACCAGGGGAGGAAATAACGACTTCAGAAACATTCAAAATCATCAAACTCTCACAACAAAGTGGATTAAACATCAGCATCATTTATTATATTTTAATAACACACTGATATTAAATGAATACTTACAGGTGTTGGGGTTGACAGGAACTGCTCCAAAGCCTGAAACAAAGATAATGAACAAGCAGTTGTTATAAGAACTGTAAACTGTAGATGATCCTCTGCCGTACAGAACTGAAGATCTCAGTCCATGATTATCAATAAATCTGTAGAATATCTGTAGTTTACTTAATCAATCCATTTTTTTTTAGTTCACTTTTGCTCTCTTACCAGATTTCTTCTTCTTCAAGATCAGAACTCCAACACCTACACCCACAAGAGCAGCAACAGCCACGACTGCACCAACAATCGTCCTAGTACCAACTGATACTCCAACTGGATCTACAGAACATCAATCAGAACAGGATCTCTATTAAAAACCTCATTTTCAGAAAAGTTGGGACATTTCGGAAATATAATAAAAAAAAAGGATCTGTGATGTGTTAATTCACTATTCACAATAAAAAAGAATTCCCATTTCCAATGTTTTCACTGATCAACTTCATTGCACTTAATTATTGTTTGGAGGTGGTTTTAATGTTATGGCTGATCAGTGTATGTCTTCTATAGATTCAGTTTTGACATGAACATCCTGTTGTTGGATTGTCTTTGAACTAATAGTCTGACTAATAGCCTAAGTATTGTGATTTAATAACCAGGGAAAGTGAAACGCAGAAGATAGACGCTGGTTTAGTTTACTTTGTGGCATTGCAAGTTAATTATCAACCTTGTGAAGTTGATTTATTAACTTTTCCCCCAGAGGGCTCATAAAAGAAGCCATTTGTTTGAATCGGAGATCAACAACACTGAAGTTTGGAGTTCCCCGTCTGGTGGGCCATAAAATCCTGAAGATAAGAAAGCTTCAGAATGTGAAACACCTTTTTTTTTTAAGAAACACCTTGACGAGGTACAGACTGAGTGCACATGACCTGGCCGTGGAGACGGGGCGACACACCCGGTCCTGGCTGCCCCGAGAGAAGAGCACTGCACTGCACTCTCAGTACAGTAGAGACGGAGCTGCACTTCCTCACCCAGTGTACCAAGTACCACCACATCCGCTCCCAATTCTTCCCCAAATTTAACACCATCATCCCCGACTTAAACTCCAGACCAACTGGCTCACCTACTGGCCCAGGTGAAAGACAGTGGGTGACTGCTTACATGACTTATTATTATTGTAACTGTAAATATTAGTTTTTAATTATAATTTATTGTAATATAATTATAATATATTAATTTATTGTTACATTGTTGTTACTACTTGCACTGTTTTTCTTAAATTTTATATGTATGTCTGTAACTTTTTGTAATATATTTATTATTTTCTATTGTCATTATTATTTGTATTATATTTCATAAATGTGTAACTAAGCTTTGGCAATATGAATGTCCATATTCTGTCTTGCCAATAAAGCTACGTTTGAGTTTGAGTGAATCCTGTGGAATATGAAGGTTGGAATTTTCCAAAAGATGTTCATGATCCAAGGGGATTGTTGGAGGTTGGCAGCTGCTTCACTACACACAATACACCCTCATACCATGACGGTTGTTGGCATTATCAGCTTTTACTGGTATCAGTCTGGGGGGGTTCTTTTCGACACAGAGAGCTCAATGCTTGTTTTTCCCAGAAGAGACTTGGATTCACCTGACCACAAAAAAAGTTTCCACAGTCATCTAGACCATCTGAGATGAGTTTGGGCCCAGAGAACTCTTTCATGTTGTGTAATAGTTTCAGGCTGGATCTCCGTGTTAGGTTACAACAGTTTTCTGAAGAACCCTCAAGTCCATGTGGCTATTAATCACAGTAGCATGACTTTGTTTTTACGCAATGTCATCTGATGGGTCAAATGTCACCCACATTCATAAGTGGTTTCCATTATTGTCCTATATGGAGTGAGGTTTCTCCAGATTCCCTGAATCTTTTCACAATATTATGTACGGTAGATGGTGAAATGTCTAAGTTATTTGTAATCTTGCATTGGAAAATGTTCTTTTTAAACTGATTGGAAGTTCTCTCTTGCTTGTACCAACTGATCCTTTGGTGGATCCTTATTTAATACCCCATCATGATTCCCTCACCTGTTACCAACTCACCTGCTTATTGTGGAACCCTGTAAATGGAATACTCTAAAGCAGGAGTGAGCAAACTTTTTGGCTCAATGGCCATTCTGGGTTTTAAATTTTGACAGAAGAGCCAGGCCAGTGGGGAGCAGATTGTGGGGATGAGCTACTCTAACTCACTTTCTTAATTGCTTATCCAATCGGTTGGGCAGTGCTGGAGCCTATCCCAGCTTTTCAATGGGTCCAAGACACACAGTAACACCCCTGATGGGCGCCATTCCATCTCAGGGCAGACATTCACTTATAGGTCAGTTCAGTGTCTCCAGTTAACCTGACTGCATGTTTTTGGACTGTGAGAGGAAACCGGAACTCCCGGAGGAAACCCACGCAGACACGGGGAGAACATGCAAACTCAACACAGAAAGGACCCAGACCGCCCCGTCTGGGACCTTCTTGCTGTGAGGCGACAGTGCTAATATGAATTAAATTTAAGACTTATTACCTCAGAAGTAGAGATGACATACTTTACCAGCCCTATCTTTCCATTTCAATAGGAACAGTGTTCTTGATCACCCATTTTTGCCAGCGTATCAACTCTGCTTTAGCAGTGGTTGGTATTGTTTAGCGTGTACCATCTAGTGGAATCAACTGAAATGCAAGGTAGTGATGGTAATGAAATGAGTGCAGTCATTAGGACAATTTTGTAAATACTCGACAGGCCAGATTAAACAGATCAACCACTGCTCTTAAGAGAATTAACAAAACGTCCCAACTTTTTTGGAAATGTGGTTTGTAGAAACTCACAGTGTAAATGTGGAGGTTCTACATTAAAGTCTTTCTTTCTTACCTGGAACCGTTTGCACAGTTTCCTTCTCCAGGCTGATGTGCTGAACCACACAGGTGTATCTGTGTTCCTTCAGCTCCTCAGATGAGACTCTCAGAATGGCTCTCTTCTGGAAGCTTCCATCCTGGTTGGGTAGAGTCTCTCTGATCTCCACGTCCTCGTGCACTTCTTCTCCGTCCTTCTGCCAAAACATCAGAAGTCCTCTGGGGTAGAAACTTGTAGCGTGGCACACCACCTCTGGGGAGGGGAAGTGCTTGTGGAAGACAAACACCTCAGGAGGAACTGTGGAGACCGGGGTAAACATTACAGACTGCAGGACTGCTCAGACAATAATAGTCAATAATATTTGGACACTAATGAATCTCTACTTTAATTGATTAATAGAGATGTACAGCCGATTCCAGTTCTGACTTCTTCACACACACAATGGCTACTCAGTTTTCTCTTTTATTTTGGCTAAATATACACATGAAAGCAGATCTGACATTAATTCTTTACTTCGGTTCACATGAAGCAGCAGAGTTTAAAAGAGGTTCACCTCTGCTTTGTTCTGGTCAGGGTCAGAGCGGGTCTGATTAATTGAGCAAAAGACAGGAAACACCTTGGACATGTTGCCAGTTCATCACAAGGCACACACACACACACACACTTTCACTCCTGTAAAGCAACCTTGAGATTGTGAAAGCTGCTATATAAATAAAACGTATTGTTATTGGCACCCCGTCCAGGGTATTTCTTCCTTATGCCCAGTGTTTTTCTGTGAAACCGGACCCATCGTGACCCTGACCAGGATAAAGTGATTGATGAATACTAACTAAAATTAATGTAGTGTTGCTATCTGCACACACACACACACACACACACACAGAGCAATTTCCAGTGGCTTCAGTTAACATCAATGCAGGTCTTGGGAGGTCTTGGGAGAAAACAGAAACTCCAGGAGGAAACCCATACAGACATGAGGAGAACATGCAAACTGCACACAGAAGGAACGATTCCAGAACCAAGACCCTTCTTGCTGTAAGGCGACCGTTCAACCGTGGCTAAGTGGGTAGCACTGTCGCCTCACAGCAAGAAGGTCCCGGGTTCGTTCCCAAGGTGGGGTGGTCCGGGTCCTTTCTGTGCAGAGTTTGCATATTCTCCCCGTGTATGTATGGGTTTACTCCGGGAGCTCCGGTTTCCTCCCACAGTCCAAAGACGTGCAAGTGAGGTGAATTGGAGATACAGAATTGTCCATGACTGTGTTTGATATAATAACCTTGAGAAGTGATGAATCTTGTGTAATGAGTATAACTACCGTTCCTGTCATGAATGTAACCAGAGTGTAAAACATGACGTTAAAATCCTAATAAACAAACAAACAAATCAATAATCTGATGATCACTGATTGGTTGTTTAAAACAAAGAAAAATCTGCCATTTCTAATCTAGTCTGATTCCAGTTGCAAATCTCTAATTAACGATGTTCATGTGTCAGACTGATAAAGACTCCGATTCAGATGTTTCAGACTTCAATGTGTGTTCGGGCGCATTCACATGAGAAGCGTTTTGCACTTTGCTCACTGCGAGCGGTGCAGCAAAACATCATCAAAGTGCAAATATGAGACGAATCTGCATTAGTGTGGAATAAGCGTCAGATCCAGTGTTACAGCTCCACGTGTATCTGTGTTTATCTGGATTTTTCTCCCTGTTTCACTTTTAAACTTGTGTTCCACCCCGGTGGGAATCAGACGACGCTGTGTGATACCGTCTGTACCTGTACCTGTGTTGTATCAGTACTAGGTGATGCTATGTGTTCCACCCCGGTGGGAATCAGACGACACTGTGTGATACCGTCTGGCCCATAGTATCTGTGTTGTATCAGTACTAGGTGATGCTGTGTGTTCCACCCCGGTGGGAATCAGACGACGCTGTGTGATACCGTCTGGCCCATAGTACTAGAAAAGGTGACGCTGTGTGTTCCACCTGACCCGTAGTTTAAGGATTAACAGTAAAGACGTCTGGGACGCCTGTCTATGTAAGACAGAGATATCACCATGGATGAAATCGCTATATGAGCATCATTGTGTGGCAGTAGAACTGGAACACTGTACTATTGGTGACGACTGGTAGTATAAGTTACTTGGTCTGCTGTAAGTCTGTGGGATAGTCTTACTATTTAGTATTGTAATTTCCCCGTTAATATGTATAATTAATCCCTTATAATAACGTGTATCTCTCTTGTTTTAATTTCATATTCTCTAAATTGTAGGGTAATATTTTCTTTAATTTTTATCTCTCTTGTTTGAATTTCATGTTGTCTTAATTGTAACTAAATGTTTGCAAGAAGTCTTTCTGAGGTTCTAGATCTCAGGAATGTTTTAATGCTTTTAATTTTTTCCTTATGTAAAGCACTTTGAATTGCCACTGTGTATGAAAGGTGCTATACAAATAAACTTGCCTTGCCTTGTCTTACAGCTCGAGCTTCTGAGAAATGTTGAGAATCAGATTCAGCTTCTCCCAGAGTCTAAAACGCTTCTGGTTCAAAATAAAGCTTAACGTGGTTTAATGTAGTAAAAGAAGGAGACAGGAGCACTAAACTTCTCTTCATTATTACTGCTCATAAGTTCCTCCACTAATCACATTCCTCACTCGTTTTGCCATGTGAATGCGCCCTAAATGTGAATAAGTGAACTCTCTCATGAGTTGGTGATGTGTGGATGGATGAGAGTGAAGGACAGGAACAGATAATTTAGGATGGATGTTTCTCTTCCACATCCTGATGATGAAAAAGCGAGAAAATAAGCAGCAGGTTTTCAGTGATGAACAGAGTAACAGAGAGGATAAAATACTTTACCTTCCCTCTCCAGAGTCTCTCTGCTGTACGATAAATACTTCTTTATCCACTCGACACAGTCTATCTTCAGGTAGTGCTCCTTAAGCTTGTAATAGCCAACGTTAGGATCCCACTTGTTTTTAATGATCACTGCTTTGGCATTAGCTGCTGTCCAGGTGATGGTGTTCAGATCAAAGCTGAGGAAATCTTCTCCGTTATAACCGTACTGCATGTGTCCTCTCACGGTGCCGTCATCATCGAGCTCGCAGCCGTACATCTCCTGCCATGTGTGTACTCCTGCACACACACACCCAAGTATAAGCGTGATGGAATCACCTGAGCGTCTTCTTCTAACTACGTCACAATACATTGTACAAACACTGTATAGTCAGACAGATGTGGACACCCCACCATGAGCCTCTATTGGATTTATTTTATGTTCCTGACCTTGTTTACCTTAAGTTGACATCATCTTTGTCGTCATCACATCGGCTTCATAGAGTGATCGGCCCACCTACCATGGAGTTTAGCAGGCAGGCTCGGTTAGAGAATCCTGCACCTCTGCGCTGCCGTATATGGCCGGCATTTGAGGCATGGAGGCGCAGTCGACTGGTGTGTTGGTTCCTTGTAACTGACAGTCACGAAAGTCACCTGTTGTCATCTTGTTGAGGATCTTGTTAATTCGCTCCAGGTGGAGGTGTATCTATTTATCACGCTTTCTTCCCCACTAAGTTGCCAGCTCCT
The DNA here is from genome assembly GCF_030014385.1 of Trichomycterus rosablanca. Classification (NCBI taxonomy): domain Eukaryota; kingdom Metazoa; phylum Chordata; class Actinopteri; order Siluriformes; family Trichomycteridae; genus Trichomycterus; species Trichomycterus rosablanca. The sequence goes on from NC_085989.1 coordinate 55,846,260, forward strand.
CCGTTGGCCACCTGCTTAATTGATGATTTTGTATTTCAGCCTGTTCACAAAATCCACGGCAGGTGGGCCCGTTCACATAGCTTATTAATTCCTCTTTTCCTTCTAAGTTTCAATTTCAGTGTTTAAAAGCTCTGCAAAGTAACACAGAATTAAGCTGTTTAAATAGTACAGTAAATAGTAAAGATAAACAGATGTTTTTACCCTCAGTCCGATTAAAGAACCGCATTATTATTGGCAGATCCACTTCGAATCGCTCCTGATTAGCCTGTGAGTTCAGAGTGTTTATATTCCAGTAATCCGGATAATCGACCTTCTTCATCCAGTCCGCCTTTGGGATTGTTCTCCTGATGTTGCTGTCATAGTAGTTAATCTGCTCTCCATCCACAATACCCACTTCAGTGTATTCTGGGAAATCGATTCCTCTGACTCCAGTGATGATGTATTGATAGGAGTGGGTTCCTGTAAAAAAAGAAAATCAATTTGAATAAATGATCATAAGCTGGATGCCCTTCCTGATGCAACTTTATATGGCCACAAGTATTTGGACACCTAAACATCCCATTTTACAAACTAACAGTATATTGTCTAAGCAATTGAAAGTTCAGAACCTTGCTCATGGTGCCCAACAGTGGCAACCTGGCAGTGGTGGGGCTTGAACTAGCGACCTTTGGATTACTAGTCCAGTACCTTAACAACTAGGCTACAACTGCCCCAAGTCTGCTCTTTTCAGCTGTAACAGCCACTCTTCTGAGAAGCCTTTTCACAAGGAATTTGTGCCCATTCATTCAAAAGAGCATTTGTATGCCTGGGCACTGATGTTGGTCAAGAAAGTCTTAGTCGATGTTCCAGTTAATTCCAGAGCTGTTGAGTGGGGCTGAGGTCAGGGCTCCGTCTTTATAGAGCTTTGTGCACAGGGGTACAGTCATGCCGGAACAGGAGGGTACCTTCCCTAAACTGTTGCTGCAAAGTTGGAAGCACGTCTTTTGTTTATAATTGATATTCAGGGGTGTCCACATACTATTGGTCAAATAGTGTACTTGTTAAAAAATAACAATACAAAAGGATAGTGGGTGCTGAGGATCTGGGTTTGAGAGTGACCCCCTGTCACTTTGTGGCTATGTGTTCCTTCTGGTCCTCCCGATTCCTCTTAATTCCGAACAATGCAGAAGGTGGATTTACCACTGCATCAAGTGTGATTGACTTAGATTGTAGATGTGCAACAGTTTGAGGAAGGCCCTTTCTTTACTCTTTATTAATGCACATGGGTTCGAAATCAGGGGCAGGTGTAGCCTAGCGGTTAAGAAACTGGACTAGTAATTTAAAGGTTGCTGGTTCAAGCCCCACCACTGCCAGATTGTCACTGTTGGGCCCTTGAGCAAGGCCCTTAACCCTCAATTGCTTAGATAATATAGTGTTCCATTACTGTAAGTCACTTTGGATCAAAGCATCTGTTAAATGCTGAAAATGTAAATGTATTGTAAAGGTATTGGAAAAAAACAATAATAATTTACTGTCATTAAGATTCATTAGAATATAATAATACATTATTCGAATGAAACAAGATGCTGAACCCACCTGCTGATGAACGATGAAGAGAAAACATAAGAAGAACCAGAAGTTTCATCACAATGCTACCGTTCTTCATCTCTCAATCCAAACTCTAACCAAATCCCATCAAAAAGAAACCAAAACAATGATCCACCACTTTATTATCTTAGTAAAGGTGCGGATTTTGGGATGAGAAGAACGTCTGGAACGATCCCTGTCTCTCTCTTTCTCTCTCAACAGGAACGGTCTACCTGTAATCAGGAGGAGGGATTTGGAGCTGAATTTGGACCAGTCAAAATTCAGGATTTAGTTCTGAGTCACCAGTGTGCAGGTTCATGCAGAAAGTGAAAGCAGCAGATGGTGGAGAAAAAAAAAACATGTCATTAAGTGCTGTTGAGTGGACTTCGTCTCCTGGTGACCAAATGGATGGTGTCCCTCCAGAACATACTGTCTTTGGTTTGGGTCTACAGGCTTTTTAATGGCTCATTTGTTCGTTCGTTCTGTTTTACCAGTGCATTATCCTATTCAAAGTCGCGGTGGGTAAAATGTACTAGGTAGGAAAGGTAGGAAACACACTGGACATGTTGCCAGTCCATCACAGTGCACACATTCATACTTACTTGCTTTTGCGGCAATCGTGCAGTTGTTTCCTGTGGCGGTGCTGCGGTCAGTTTGTGTCTTACTTTCTTACTGCTGGATCCGTTGTTGTTAATATTTGATCCAAGCAGGCAAAAGTTGTCCACCACTTCCAGATCTTCTCCATCGAAGGTTATAAAGTTAGTATTCTTTGCTGTCATGACTTTTGCCTCCTTCATATGGAGCTGAAGTCCCATCTTTTTACTCTGTTTTTAATTTTCCTCACCAGGTCTTCAGGTCTTCCTGATCTTCTGCTATGGGTGTTAAACACCCACCTTGTTCTAACAGGGTTTCAGCAGATTTGTATCCTTGGACTGTTATCTCTTAAACTAGAGTAGGGAAATGTTTACAGTTGAAGCTCTTGTAAGTCGCTCTGGATAAGCACATCTGTTAAATGTGCAGATTGAAGATTATTAATGTTTCTTCCACCAATCCTGAATCCTTGATCATCTTCCTTCAGTCATGATTCTCTCATAATATGTGCTATCTGTGGACTGTTGTATTTCCAGGTTTTGATGTAACGCAACTCATGAAGCTGGCTTGTGAAGAACTTATTGTCAACCTTATTTTTAGAAGTCTCAAGTTCTCCACAAGAGGGAAGCACTAATCCAGTATTTGATTTTGACAGCACCACCCTCCTGTTGCTAAATACTGTGACAGAATAGTTATTTTTGCAGTGTCACACACCTTAATCATGGTATTTTTCAAATGTATTCATAGCAGACAGGATGAAGCTGAGATATTTCATGTTTTATCTGCTCAACTTAATTTCATTTATTAATAAAAATTCATTCCTGCATTTCAGGCCTGCAACATATTCCAAAAAAAGTTGGGACGGGGGCAATTTAGAGCTAGTAATGAGGTGAAAACACTAAATAAGGATGGGATTCCAATGATGTGTTTGGTACAAAAGCAGCATTCAGGAAAGGCTGAGAGTCTCTGATGAGTAAAGATGATCAGAGGATCCAGTTTGTCCACAAATGTGTGAGAAAATGATTGAAATGCTTAAAAACAATGAACCTCAAAGAAAGATTGGAAGTGATTTGCATGTTCTCACTCTACAGTGCAGAATATCATTAAACCATTCAAGGAATCAGGAGGAATTTCAGTGCGTAAAGGCCAAGGGTGCAAGTTTAATCTGAACGCTCGTAATCTTCCATCCCTTATACGGCATCAAGAACCTCCACTCAACACCAGCTGATATAACCTGGGTGAGGGATTAGTTTATCAAAGCTTTATCAGCTCTACAATACAGAGTTTGCAGGAAGAACGAGACAAAATAAAAGCTGAAACACTAAATCACTTGGTCTTCTTGGTGCCAAAACTTCTTTGAAGTGGTGAAAAGAAACGGCAACATTACAAAGTGGTAAATGCTTTTTTTTGGATGGAATGAATGTTTATTAATAAATGAAATAAAGTTGAGCAGATAAAACATGAAATATCTCAGGTTCATCCTGTCTGACATCAAATAAAAGTCAAAGTCAATGTAAGAAACTCTGTGTTTTTATTATTATTTTCATTTTTCATGCTGTCCCAACTTTTTCTGATTTGGGTTGTAGAATAAATATGTGCTGTTTGTCTCAGGTGCGTTGTCATGTTTACCAACCATGTAAATGAGGTTCAGTGTGTTTACATTGTAATCAGATAAACACTACTTACTAATGATTACTTTATTAAATGAGGCAGTTGTGTATTCCGCAACACCGGTGTCTTCATCATCGTCTTCCTCCTGCTTTTGTGGTTTGGTGGCTTGTAACTTATTACTGCAAAATACAGAAAGAAAAGTGGAATATAGAGGAGGACAGAAAACACCACATTCTTTATTTTTTATTCTTGATAAATACACTGATAATATGATTTACCTTCTTTATGGTTCCCTTCAGTTTTTACTGTTAACAGTACAGAGTTTGTATTGTAGCACTGAGTAACTCATTCAGGGTCTGGATTCAAAATAATTGTGCTTTATTGTGCAGAACAGAAGCAACAGTGGGAAATGTTAGTAGTGTTACGCTATTACAAACAGATGTAGCCCACGCCTCCCACAAACCCATGATCCCTCACTACAAAACCCATGTGTCTCTGTCACATTCATTGCTAACAAGTACAGTATGTACAGTACAATAACATAAGGTAAATGAGATGTGTTTAACATTGTGGTGACAGTTTGATTACGTCCCATTTCTATAAAAAGATGGTTTGATTAGTTGTGTGCTAAGGAGCTCCAGCTGCCTGCACACAGCCCTGGTCTCAACCTAACTCAACACTTTTGGGATTAAACAAACAAACCCTCCCCATCCCTTCTTATACTGTTAGCTCTACTATGGTTTCTTGTTGTGCTCTGGTGAATTTTAAGATTACTGTGTAAATTAGTCAAACTGAGTCAACTTTATTTATATAGCGCTTTTTACAATAGACATTGTCTCTAGCAACTTTACAAAATTCAGCACCAACAGATACAAAAACCCTTGTTGAGTAAGCCGAGGGCGACAGTGGCAAGGAAAAACTCCCTGAAAATTACAGGAAGAAACCTTGAGAGGAACCAGACTCAGCAGGGCCCATCCTTCTTGGGTGGTCTGGACGATACTTTAAATAAATACACGATTTACACAAATCATACAAACACAGAAATAAATTATCTAAAAGTTATAACTGGCAATAAATATTTAAATAATAATAGAGTTGTTATTCGATCTAGTCTTCAATAAAGTCTGTAGTGAGTTCTTGTCATTCTTGGTGCAATTACTCCATACCCGTCACATCCGGTAGGAGCAGCATCGTCATCACGGCAGTCTCGACTTTAATCCTTAACCTCGAGCTGGTAAACAGGTTTCCATCAGAATGCCCTTGGACAGGTCTAGCCCAGGTCTCAGTCTCGACTTTAATCCTTAACCTCGGCGGGTGAACAGGTTTCCATCAGAATGCCCTCGGGGTAAAACAACAGAGAATGTAGTTAATAATGTACAATGCTAGTTGAGTAAAACAGTTTTACAGAGAGTTTTAGACTCCGGCAGCCCTAATTATTACAGCATAACTAAAAGGGAGAGCGAGCAGGTAACAAGGTCATGAAGGCTTTCATAGGACATCAGTGCCCACCTCTCCTACCCAAACCGGAGTGATCGGACAAGAGAGGCAGAACGACAGCAACCCAACATCCCTGATCACCACAAGTTTCTATGACCAAGGACCCCCAAGCTCTGCGCCTTTGTATACACTAATCAAAAGCCTGAGAAAATAAATATGTTTTCAGTCTAGACTTAAACATTGAGACTGTGTCCGAATCCCGAACAGAGGCAGGAAGATTATTCCAAAGTTGTGGAGCTTTGTAAGAAAATGCTCTTCCACCAGCTGTGGTCTTTTTAATTCTAGGAACTATAAGTAACCCTGCATCTTGTGAGCGAAGTGGACACGCTGGGTTGTAGTGATTTGTAGTGATTAATAAGTTCACTCGGATACTGTGGAGCCAGACCATTTAGCGCTTTATAGGTTAGTAAAAGTATTTTGTAATCAATGCGGAATTTAACTGGCAGCCAGTGTAGAGATAGGGCAAAGCACCGACCATCTCAGTTGCACGTGTCCAACAGGTTTTCCCCACTCAGTGACCCACCCGCTGAGAAGCCTGTTAATGTAAGTGCTCTGGTTATAGGAGATTCTCAGCTCCGACACGTGCGTATTGCAACCCCCATAGAGACACCAGCAACCATAGTCACTAGGGAAACACCCTAGTTGCCACAGAAAGTCTGTCCACAGGACTTGTTTCCAAAATGCATCAGGCTTGATTAGATGTTCTTTTGCAAACTTCTGATGCTGGATATTGTGGTGAGAACGCAGGAGAGGTTTTCTTCTGATGACTCTTCCATGAAGGCCATATTTGTGCAGGTGTCGCTGAACAGTAGAACAATGTACCATAACTCCAGAGTTTCTTGGTCTTCCAGACCTTATCCTGACCTCCACTGTTCCTGTTAACTGCCATTTCTTAATTACATTTCGAACTGAGGAAATGGCAACCTGAAAACGCTTTGCTATCTTCTTGTAGACTTCTCCTGCTTTGTGGGCCTCAACCATTTTCATTTTCAAAGTGCTGGGCAGCTGTTTAAAGTTTTAATGATGGAATCACCACTCTTGGAGGTGTTATAAAGAGAGGCTTCAGGACCCAAAGATGCAGAGAAAAAATTTATTGACAATAAAATAATAATAAACACACAAAAGATCAAAAAGGGAAAACAGAAAAACAAATTAGGTAACCCCGATCGATGCCGCTAGACGCCGCAGGCAACAGGAACTGAAAAAGAGAAAATGGAAAAATTTTGAAAAACTCAGACGCGAACCTCGGTCACCTGGTTGCGAGGCAGTCACACTTACCGCTGCACTATATACAAAAGAACGGTATTGGAACACTCAAGCTTATAAAGCGCCGGTGTCGGCACAAATGCGGCACTATAAAATGTTCCTTAAGGAAAGACCTCGACGCTATAAAGCGCGATCAGGGGTGACAGAATCGGCCAAATCCCCGGAGAGGGTCGCGGATGCTGGGGGAGCGCCGATCTGTAACAAACAAGACAAAAAGAGAATTAGTGGATTCGAACCGGGTTGTCGGTGACAGAGGCAAGTGCTTAGCCAGCTGCGCCAGCCCCAAATTAGCAAACAAGTGAGACTTTACAGTATAAGAGCGCCGTAAAATACCTGCGTGAATGCTATAGCTAGCCTCCGGCTAACAAAGCCGAAGTGAGCTATTGCTATGCGCTGAAAAAACAAATTCAGCGCGTGGGCTGAGCGTAGCCGCACCAATCTTTCCCTAACACAGGAAAATAAAGGGACCCTATCTACCTCAGCCTTCCAGCTTACACATCCGACCGACCTTTCGTCGCCCGGGGTAACCATCTGACCCTATACAAAAGGTCAAGACACAGTTCCATGAAAAATCTAAATCAAAGGTGCGACGCCTGCAGCTAGGTGACGCCCACTTAAATAAGCAGAGGTTGTTTGCACAAATCAGCTGGCCTCCTATTAGAGGCCTTGCTGTTTGGCGTTCTGTAACCCCTGCGACGCTGGGAACTGGTGGTACGTTCACCAGACGCCGCAGACACCCTAACAGGAGGAGGTTTCTTCAATTGTTTAATTTTGTAGAAAAAAAATAAATCACAGACATGCCACAAAACTATCATTTTTCAAAATCCCAACCTTCCGGTATTAAGAAACAATAAAAAAGAAATCTAATTGTTGTGGTCAGTCACAATTGCTTTTTTAGATCAAGAATCGCTCAAATCTGAGGAAAAAATGATGGAATCATGAGAAAACACTGCACCATTTGTTATAAAGAGAGGCTTTAGGACCCAAAGATGCAGAGGAAAAAACTGGCAAAACAGAAAACGATTCGGGAAAGCCCGAACGGAGCCGCTGGCTTGCTGGCAACTGAAAAAGAGAGAAAGAACAGAACAAAAATGAAACAGTCTGCCTATGCGAGGCGCGAACCCAGGTCGCTCGCTCGCAAAGCGAATGCGTATCTCACCACACTACACCGTGGCTGAAACTGACGCTGCCCCTATGCCTTATAAGGAGCGTTTAAGAAAAGCGAAAGCCCGGACACTGTCCGAGGAAATCGCGCAGAAAAAGGTAAACGCCTTTTAAAGCGTGAATAATCGGCTGTGTCACCAGCAAGGCGCTGGGAAGGAGCCGATCTACCTGAAGGAAAGAAAAGAGGGAAGGCGCGGATTCGAACCAGGGTTATGCCGTTGGTAATGCGGCGTTCAAACCGCTGAGCCAAACTGGCGCAGACGAACTCAGAATCCGCTTAGTGCCTTAAAGGGCTGCGGTAGTTGGAGCGAAGCGTCTAGCGTTAGCCCGATGCTACTCACATTAGCCGGGCGCCTAGCGACGCTGAAAACAAACCGCAGCTCGCGGGCTGCACCAATCGCACCGTCTTTCCCTATAAAGAGAAATAAAACCCTCAATACCTCGAAAAGATATACTTAAATATCTGCAGAAATGTGAGGGGTGTACTCACTTTTGTGATACACTGTACATAGTCATACACAGTACAACTGGCAGTGAAATGCTTTAGTGACTGTTCCAAGACAGTAATAATTACAAAAACTACAAAATAGTTAAATAAATATATATATATATATATAGAAAATATAGAATGTTTTTAAAGTAAGAATGTAGAAACATTAGAAAAATTAACAATATAATTAAAAAGAGCAATTTAAAGTGAACAAGTGTGTAAGGTGACAAGTAGTGCAGAAACTGTGCAACATAATGCTATACAGATGAGAATAATACACAAATACTAATCTATACATATACAGTGTATCACAAAAGTGAGTACACCCCTCACATTTCTGCAGATATTTAAGTATATCTTTTCATGGGACAACACTGACAAAATGACACTTTGACACAATGAAAAGTAGTCTGTGTGCAGCTTATATAACAGTGTAAATTTATTCTTCCCTCAAAATAACTCAATATACAGCCATTAATGTCTAAACCACCGGCAACAAAAGTGAGTACACCCCTAAGTGAAAGTTCCTGAAGTGTCAATATTTTGTGTGGCCACCATTATTTCCCAGAACTGCCTTAACTGTCCTGGGCATGGAGTTTACCAGAGCTTCACAGGTTGCCACTGGAATGCTTTTCCACTCCTCCATGACGACATCACGGAGCTGGCGGATATTTGAGACTTTGCGCTCCTCCACCTTCCGCTTGAGGATGCCCCAAAGATGTTCTATTGGGTTTAGGTCTGGAGACATGCTTGGCCAGTCCATCACCTTTACCCTCAGCCTCTTCAATAAAGCAGTGGTCGTCTTAGAGGTGTGTTTGGGGTCATTATCATGCTGGAACACTGCCCTGCGACCCAGTTTCTGGAGGGAGGGGATCATGCTCTGCTTCGGTATTTCACAGTACATATTGGAGTTCATGTGTCCCTCAATGAAATGTAACTCCCCAACACCTGCTGCACTCATGCAGCCCCAGACCATGGCATTCCCACCACCATGCTTGACTGTAGGCATGACACACTTATCTTTGTACTCCTCACCTGATTGCCGCCACACATGCTTGAGACCATCTGAACCAAACAAATTAATCTTGGTCTCATCAGACCATAGGACATGGTTCCAGTAATCCATGTCCTTTGTTGACATGTCTTCAGCAAACTGTTTGCGGGCTTTCTTGTGTAGAGACTTCAGAAGAGGCTTCCTTCTGGGGTGACAGCCATGCAGACCAATTTGATGTAGTGTGCGGCGTATGGTCTGAGCACTGACAGGCTGACCCCCCACCTTTTCAATCTCTGCAGCAATGCTGACAGCACTCCTGCGCCTATCTTTCAAAGACAGCAGTTGGATGTGACGCTGAGCACGTGCACTCAGCTTCTTTGGACGACCAACGCGAGGTCTGTTCTGAGTGGACCCTGCTCTTTTAAAACGCTGGATGATCTTGGCCACTGTGCTGCAGCTCAGTTTCAGGGTGTTGGCAATCTTCTTGTAGCCTTGGCCATCTTCATGTAGCGCAACAATTCGTCTTTTAAGATCCTCAGAGAGTTCTTTGCCATGAGGTGCCATGTTGGAACTTTCAGTGACCAGTATGAGAGAGTGTGAGAGCTGTACTACTAAATTGAACACACCTGCTCCCTATGCACACCTGAGACCTAGTAACACTAACAAATCACATGACATTTTGGAGGGGAAATGACAAGCAGTGCTCAATTTGGACATTTAGGGGTGTAGTCTCTTAGGGGTGTACTCACTTTTGTTGCCGGTGGTTTAGACATTAATGGCTGTATATTGAGTTATTTTGAGGGAAGAATAAATTTACACTGTTATATAAGCTGCACACAGACTGCTTTTCATTGTGTCAAAGTGTCATTTTGTCAGTGTTGTCCCATGAAAAGATATACTTAAATATCTGCAGAAATGTGAGGGGTGTACTCACTTTTGTGATACACTGTACATACATATACATATAAAACAGTATACACGCATACTCTTATATACACATACATATGTCCACATATATACACATACATATACATATAAATTAGATTGTGCACGTTGTGTAAATTGGTCCTAAATGCTATTTTGGTTGAGGACTTGAATACCTTGTGGGAAAAAGCTTCTTCTCATCCTCTCCGTTTTGGCTTTTAGAGCACGAAAACGCTTCTCAGACCGTAACAAAGAAAACAGTCCATTACTGGGATGACTGGGGTCCTATACTATCCTCCTGGCCCTTGTCCAGCACCGTTTCCTGTATATGGACTGCAGGTCAGGAAGCTCAGTCCGGATTATGCGTTCAGCTGAACGCACCACCCTCTGTAGAGCCTGCCTATCCTGCTTGGTGCTGTTTCCGAACCAGGTTGTGATGTTTCCTGTTATGATGGATTCAGTGGTGCAGGTGTAGAAGTTACGAAGCACCTTAGATGGTAGTTTGAAGTCCCTTAAGCGTCTGAGGTGATAAAGACGCTGACGGGCCTTCTTTGCCAGCGCAGTGGTTTGGCAAGACCATGACAGGTCCTCAGAGATGTGAACTCCAAGGTACTTGAAACTGTCTACTCTTTCCACTGCGGTGCCACTGATCATAACGGGGTGATAGTTCCTCTTCTGCTTTATGCTGCAGTCCACTATCAGCTCCTTTGTCTTGCTGACGTTAAGGAGGAGATTGTTGTCCTGGCACCAGTCCGCCAGGTGTTTAATCTCCTCTAGGTAGGCCCTCTCATCGTTGTTAGAGATCAGGCCCACCACAACAGTGTCGTCAGCAAACTTGACAATGGTGGTAGAGCTGGAAGTGGCCACACAGTCATATGTGTACAGTGAGTACAGCAGGGGGCTCAGGACACAGCCCTGGGTGGCGCCAGTGCTAAGGGTGAGTGTGGGTGAGATGTGTTTTCCTACCCGCACAGTTTGTGGTCTGTCCATCAAGGCAAGGGCAAGGCAAGGCAAGTTTATTTGTATAGCACCTTTCATACACAGTGGCAATTCAAAGTGCTTTACATAAGGAAAAATTAAAAATTAAAAGCATTAAAACATTCCTGAGATCTAGAACCTCAGAAAGACTTCTTGCAAACATTTAGTTACAATTAAAAACATGAAATTCAAACAAGAGAGATAAAAATTAAGAACTTGAAAAATTAAAAGAAAATATTGTAAAATATACCCTACAATTTGGTAAATACGAAATTAAAACAAGAGAAATAAGCAAATAAAACATAAAAACTAAAAGAAAATATAGTAAAATATACCTTACAGTTTAGAGAATATGGAATTAAAACAAGACTAAAAGAAATATGGTAAAATGAGGGTAATAGTAAAAATATCGAGCTCAATCATAGGCACAAGAAAAAAGAAAAGTTTTTAACCTGGATTTAAAGATTTCTATGTTTGAGGAACATCTAATATCTCCTGGCAGTCTGTTCCAGTTATATGCAGCCCAACAACTAAATGCTGCTTCACCGTGTTTAGTTTGGACTCTGGGCTCTACTAGCTGACCTGAGTCCATGGATCTAAGAGATCTACTGGGTTTATATTCTCTGAACATTTCTGAGATGTATTCTGGGCCGAACCCATTCAGTGATTTATAGACCAGTAGCAGCACCTTAAATTCTATTCTGTAACTAACCGGAAGCCAGTGTAGAGATTTTAGAACTGGAGTGATGTGCTCAGTTCTCTTTGTCTTGGTTAAAACTCTTGCAGCAGCGTTCTGAATGAGCTGTAACTGTTTAATGGTCTTTTTGGGAAGTCCAGTTAAGAGACCATTACAATAGTCCACCCTACTGGAGATAAAAGCATGGATCAGCTTCTCTAGGTCTTGTTGGCACACTAGACCCTTGATTTTGGCTATATTTCTAAGATGGTAGAAGGCTGTTTTGGTGATGGTTTTAATATGGCTGGTGAATGTAAGATCTGAGTCTATTAGAACGCCAAGATTTCGGACTTGGTCTTTGGTTTTTAGAGCCCGGGAACTGAGGTGTTCAATGACACTAGACCTCTTTTCTTTGTTGCCAAACACGACAATCTCTGTTTTGTCCTTATTTAACTGTAAAAAATTCTGGCTCATCCACTTATTGATGTCCTCTAAACACTGACACAGTGAATCTATTGGGCTGTAATCATCTGGTGAGAGAGCCAGATATATCTGTGTGTCATCTGCATAACTATGGTAATCAATGTTGTTAGCCTGTAGCATTTGGCCTAATGGCAGCATATAAAGATTGAACAGGAGAGGTCCGAGAACTGATCCCTGGGGGATTCCACATGTCATAGCCACTCTGTCAGATTCATAGCTGCCAATAGTGACAAAGTAACTGCGGTCTTTTAATTAAGACCTGAACCAATTAAGGACTGTTCCGGAAAGTCCAACCCAGTTTTCCAACCTGTCCAGCAGTATTCTGTGATCTACAGTGTCGAAGGCTGCACTAAGATCCAGTAAAACCAGAACTGATATTTTACCTGAGTCACTATTCAGCCGTAGATCATTTACCACTTTTATGAGAGCCGTTTCAGTGCTGTGGTGAGCTCGAAAGCCTGACTGAAATTTGTCAAAAGAACCACTGGAATTCAAAAAACTGCTGACTTGATTGTAGACAACTTTCTCAATGATCTTAGCTGTGAAAGGAAGATTTGAGATCGGCCTGTAGTTGTTTAACACAGACGCATCCAGAGTTCTCTTTTTTAGGAGTGGCTTAATGGCAGCTGTTTTAAGTGATTTTGGGAAAACGCCTGATGATAGTGAGCCATTAACTATTTGTTGCAAATCAGTTTTTACAGAGTTAAAAATAGTTTTAAAAAATTCAGATGGCAGCATGTCGAGACAACATGTCGATGATTTAAGATGCTGAACTGTTTTCTCCAGAGTTTTTTGGTCGATTGTATTAAATTGTGACATAATAGTCATGTTATTTTTAGGTGTCTGTAGGAGCAGCATGGTTTTATTGTTTGACTGAGTGGAGTTAATGGTCAGTCTAATAGTTTTGATTTTTTCACAGAAGAAATGAGCAAACTCATTACATTTCTCTGTGGACAGAAGTTCTGGCGTGATCTGTTTTGGAGGATTTGTAAGCTTGTCGACCACGTTGAATAGAGTGCGGGTGTTGTTGATGTTCCTGTTAATGATCTTAGAGAAGTGCAGCTGTCTAGCCCTGCCTAACTCTGAGTTAAAACTACAAAGGCTTTGCTTATAGAGATCATAGTGGATTTGAAGTTTAGTTTTCCTCCACTTACGTTCAGCTCTCCTGCATTCTTTTTTCATAGCCATTACCATCATTGTGTTACGCCATGGTGCTTTCTGTTTGCTCAACGTTTTCATGACTTTTACCGGAGCAACCACGTCCATGACAGTCAATATTTTCACGTTAAAGTTATCCAGGAGTTCATCAACTGACTCTGCAATTAAAGTTGGTGATATAGCTATGGCCTCCATAAACCGAGAACTAGTACTTTCATTTATATTCCTTTTCTTAACAGAAACAGAGCTAGTTTGAGCATCTGGAGTGATCAGCATTTCAAAGAAGACACAAAAATGATCAGAGAGGGCCAAGTCCTTGACCAAAACAGAGGAAATGTTAAGACCTTTAGAAATAACTAGATCCAGAGTGTGCCCTCGAGTATGTGTAGGCCCTTTCACATGTTGCAATAGACCAAATGTGTCAAAAAGTCCAAAAAGTTCTTTGGTGGTGTTGTCCTTGTTATTATCTAAGTGGATGTTAAAATCCCCAGTTATGATGAAGAAGCTGTACTCAGTGGAGATAAGTGACAGTAGTTCAGCAAATTCATCTATAAAATGTGCAGAGTATCTTGGAGGTTTATAAATGGTTAAAAATAAAATGTTGGGAGTACCCTTTAAAATAAAACAGAGGTATTCAAACGACTTAAAATTGCCAAGTTCAGTCTTTTTGCACTGGAATACATCTTTAAATAAGGCAGCTACTCCTCCACCTTTCCTACCACTTCGACACACATTCATAGAACTGAAGTTTGCTGGTGCAGTTTCATTAAGAACAGTAGCACTGCTGCCTTCTGCTAACCATGTTTCAGTTAGAAACAGAAAATCTAAACTGTAGGATAGAATTATGTCATTCACTAAAAATGATTTGTTGGCTAGAGATCTAATATTAAGCAGAGCTAGTTTTAAAGGAACCACAGGAGCCCCTGGGGCAGCCCGAGGTTGTCGTGGTACAGGTAAGAGGTTAGACTGGTTGACTTGATATGCTGAATGTGTTCTATTCTTTCTATTTCTAATCAACACAGGAATAGAAAACATTTCAGACATACTGGGTCCAAGCTTACTCTCCGAACTGTTGTCAGTATCATATCTGCTATAGCAAGGACCCTGAACACATCACAACGTGTTATCATTGTTTTGTATTCTGCAGCCGCTATCAGTAGCACTCGCTGAACATTCTGAACTCTGTACAGCCAGAGTAGATGAAGTACAAGGCTGCTGCTGACGGTGTTGAAGTGGCCTCAGAGAACGGGTAGGGGGCTGTGGACAGGGGGGAATCAAGAAGTTAGAAGTTAGAGATCCAGTGACACAAGGATGGATGAAGTCCCAGGTTCTCCAACTTGATGGTTAGTTTAGAGGGGATAATTGTGTTAAATGCTGAGCTGTAGTCAACAAACAGCATTTTAACATAATTACCCCTCCCGGTGTACAGGTGTGATAATGTGGTGTGAAGGAGGTAGGTGATGGCATCATCTGTGGAACGGTTGTGGCGGTACGCAAACTGTAAAGGGTCCATAGAGTCCGGAAGTGATGAGGTGATAAAGTCTCAGATGATCTATCTGGACTATTTGCAGGCCATGCCACTGACATTATATGACTTTCTTGAAGGAAAGTTTTCACGTCCTTTGCCCCATGGCAAGATGCATTATTATCTTGAAAAATGAAGTCATTATCACCAAACATCCTTTCAACTAAAGAAATAAGAAAAGTGTCCAAAATTTCAATGTAGACTTTGTAGACTCTCACGTGCCTTTACCTGATATGCAGGCCCATATCATCAGATTTTAGACACAGCTGACTGGGAACAACCAACATCTTTGGCGACATCCCATGATGATTTACCTTCATAAAGAAATTTTATAATCTTCTCCTTTGTTTCAACTGACATCTCTCGTGTTGGAGCCATGATTCATGTCAATTGGATTTGTGCAACAGCTCTCCAAGCTATGAGCACTCTTTTTATAGAAGAATAATTTAAAATAATTCTAATTTTATCTGCTGCAGGTGTTTGTTTTAGAACTGCAAATTACAGATTGATTCCATCACTTTTTCCTCAGATTTGAGTGATTCCATATTGTTTTCTCTACTTGATCTAAAAAAAGCAATTGTGACTGACCACAACAATTAGATTTCTTTTTGTTAAGGTTGGGATTTTGAAGAATGATAGTTTTGTGGCATGTCTGTGATTCATTTTTTTTTCTACAAAATTAAACAATTAAAAAAGCCTCCAAGAGTGGTGATTCCATCATTTTTGCCAGGGGTTGTATGAGGACCGTTACCACAGTGCATCCTGTGCTTTCCATTCACTTGCTTTTAGCTCCACCTCTAGCGCTGATTCTCCGCTGTCATGTGACTTCTAGGAATACCTGTTCTTCTGTCTTATATAAATCTGTTTGATTTCTTTTAATTTCAAACTAGCACAGACAGGCTCTAGTGTTCAGGTAAGATTTTATCTATGATAAACTACATACTGAGTGTGTATTTTATTATACTGATACTTAGGAACACATTAAATAAATTAGATGATGGTAAATATGTATAAGTTTTTAATTAGGATTTAATACAAAAAAACTGACTATAAATCCTTTGTGATTTATGCAGGTGTTTCTATTAAGTCTTTTGTTTTATGGTTTTATGTTTGTTTTATGTTTTAAAGCAACTAATTTTTTTCATTATTTTAAAGCAGAATTTGTGTTCAGTAAGGAACACATTATACACTGTGCTATGTAGTGGTTATAAATATATGTTTAATCCATAATATGTGCTTATACTTTTTTTGACACAATGTTATTTACGTTACACTGCTGCAGTTTAAAAGTGCAGCAGATTTTACCTACAAATACGACTTAGATAAAACAGTCAATGACCAACACTGGTGTAGTAAATAGAAAATAAAATTTCTATATATGATTCTATAAATACCTTATGTATATTAACCTTTTTAATATATAGAACTTTTTTTTAATAAACAAGGTCGCTTTCCAAGCAAAACATTGAAATTTAAAGTTTACATACTTTTATTAATTGAAAAGTTTGATGTACTTTTTGTCTGTTTTTTTTATGTACTTTTTTCCACCTAGAGCATGAATGAATGTGCAACAGTAAATGATACAGCTTCATTATTGCCATTCTCTACAGAAGAAACGGTTTACAGGTTCATAGTGGCTTAAATGTGTACTTTGTAATGGCTACACCAAAACTCTTCTCTTTTTTAAAAGTGTGCATTTGTAAGATCACTTTTGTAAACTTCAATCTGTAACATTTATGTTCTTTTAAAAGTTGCAGTTTTGTTTAAACATAAATATAAATAGTACCTTATTGAGAAGAGAATCTTACATTTTTCTGCCACCCTCTATTAATGGAAGAGGAAGTTTTATTTAACCACGTTTATAAGCGTTTTTCATACATCTAGGGAAGCCAATTATTTTTAAATAACCATCTGAGACCTTAAAACCTTACGACAACACAAAATGTATTTGGTTATTTTTCAGTTTTGTGCTTAATTAGCAGTTCAGCTGGTACAGTAAAGGTTGTGTCTAATAAAGTTAATTACTGAGTGACTATGTTGAGCATTTATTATGTTATCTTGTACTTGACTGTTTGTATACGTGAAACAATTTGTGTTGCTTTTCCCTGGTCAGATCAGTTCAGTTCTAATTATTTGTTTTTTATTCCATGTTTTTTGTAGCTATAGAAAAGATCTGTGTGATCTATAGATTTCTCACTGGGATCTTATCCAACAGCATATGATAAATCACAGAGGCAAAACCCTAGAAGATTTTTCTCATAGAGGGTTAGAATAGTATTTACTACTAAATGTTTTGTATACTGGCTAATATTAAATTACATTTTAATTTATTTAAAATCCTAATAAATAAATTTGAGATATATGTCAGAGATACAGATCAATGGATCTATCAGGATGTGTTACCTACAGTTTATAATAATATAAACCCAATTACATGTGCTAACTCTCATGCAAATTAGGCGATGGCATCATTTTGATATTATTACTATTATATTATTATTATATTATATTACTATTATTCTTCTTCTTATTATTATTATTGCAATTATTATTCCACGTGTGTATATAGCTCTAGTTATAACTATATACTTATATTAATCATAGATATATGTTACTAATATTCTCTGTTTTTCTTTGCACTATGCTACTATTTGCACTTCTGGTAGATGCTGACTAGATTTTGTTGCCTTGTACCTGTACTGAGCAATGACAATAAAGTTGAATCTATCTTTAATTTAGACTTCTAGCAACTGTTAGGACAGCCAATAGCTACTTTCCATACTGAGGAGTTGGCAACACTGTACTGAAAATTATTTACATAAACTTATTGGTGCTGCTACACAGATAGACATTGGCATCATAATGAGTCAAGTTTATTACAAGTTGAATTTTGAATTGTTGAAAATGAATTGGTGGACTTTGACAAATGTTATCGACAAGTTTACCCGGGTAAAAGATCATTGTGTCTTTTCAGTGAATGAACGTCACTGGTGAGAGTGTTTTGTATTATTTCAAGGCGTGTTTTTTGTAGGAAGGTTTTGTAATGCACTACAGAAACAAACAAAACAAAACCTGAACCAGTTCCACTTAACAAAAGATGAAACAAGAACAAAACGATTTTGAGACTTATTATACTTATTAACTCACAGTCACAATAAGCCAGTCATGACCCAGAATCCATTAATCAAAGTGCCAGTTACATCTACACTGTAAAAAAATTGTCCTGTAAAAGAGTAAAATTCTGGCAGCAGGTTTCCAGCTAATTACTGTACTTTTAACCATATGTATACTGTAGTCTGAATTACAGTTCTTTACCATTTTATTAGAAAGCAGTAAAATACTGTTAAAATGCAAAATACAGTAAAATTCTGGCAGCAGGTTTCCAGTCATTTAGAGTGTTTTCATTTTTTTATTATATTTTTTTTATTAGGCCAAATGAAATAAACACACAAACAAGATTTCGAAATAAAAAATGATAATCACTATAGTGACGATAACGACTGTATTTAATTACAAATTCATGGTAAATTTGTAACTGAAACGCTGTAACGTAAACATTTTCAAACAACTGAGAATTTAAATGTTTGCTACTTACAGGCAATGCTTCTGTATCAGATTGCAAGAGAATTAATGTCTATTTATTATTGTATATAAATGACTGGTCTCACCCCACGTTCTTTTGCTGCTAAAATGTAAATGGCTTCTTAGCAAAGGTCAAAGTTAGTTAATAATAATAATTATATTCAATATAATTAACTATTATAAATAATATATAATTCTTTATACTTATGTAATTGTAATTATAAGTGGTATGGTGACACAGCAAGTAGTGGCACCACATAACTAACACATAACACCAGCATCCTTATGTCCTGGTTTTAAGTCATACCTCCAGTCATATTTTATGAAAAGTTTGGTGTGCTCTATGTATGTACAACTCCAAATCAGAAAAATGTTGGGACAGTATGGAAAATGCAAATAAAAAGCAGTGTTTTGTGTATTTATTATAACTTTTATTTTATTGCAGAGAGGTTGAACCCAATTTATTTCATGGTTTGTCTGGTCACCTACATTTTATTTGTCATTATACATTCATTTCTGTAATTCATGTTGCTCAAAACTTGCAGGTAATTTTCTGCATTAATGCTGCATCACAGAAGTGGCAAGGGCACTGACACACCCCCATACCATGACAGACCCTGGCTTTTTAACTTGTTGGGTGTGTGTGACCTTTGAGCCATCAGACATATAAAAGAGAAAAATTCATAATACCGTAATTGTGAAATGTAGTCACATGGGCGTGGGAGTACTTCAGAAAACTATTGTTAATGAAAAAAGCTTGCCAGTGCATGAAGCACTCTATTACTTAAAAAAGCTGAAAGCCAATTCTATGCAGAAACGCCTCATAGTTTCTTTGCTGTGAGATCAACTCAGATGGACAGTGAGTTCACTGTGCCAAGGAAAAAAATAATGTTCAGACTGTCATTAAAAAGTCTTATTAATAGAAAGAGAAATGAAACACAGGGGTTAACACGCCTCCATGCCAACCTTTTTGTTTCAGGCATTAAATACTTAATTTACAGATATTTTATGGAAACTTTCATAAATACAATACAGTTAATCAGTAGAAACATTAAAAAGAGAATTAATGTGTCATAATTGATATATCAATGTTGTCATGGTGATGGTGGATGCCGGCGCATTTGGCTGCCGCTACCGTTACTGTATTTTATTGTATTTTTATCGGGGGTTTTTTTTTCTTTCTTTCATGTTCATCTTTTTACACACCCCTGTGGCTTTATTTCTTTTTATGTTACTTTTGTTCTTTCTACTGTGCATCGCGTCTGCGGCTGGTGGCGAACGGTGGGTGAGTTTTCCTGGGATCGCCACAATGTTGAACTATTCCATTGACCAGCTGATGAAGTTCAACAATTGCACTACTCCATCGTGTATTCTAGTCATCAAACAGCTTGGACTCCTTCACCGACCTCGTTATATTTACAGAGGCTCCCAGAGAAAGCTTGTTTATTTTCTAAACAGTAATGCTATTCCGTCCTTCTGGTCAGCCGTGCGCACTGCCGCTCCGCAAACACGTCATCAGAGCGCTGCTGCCTTGCACACTAGTAGCGGTGTAGTCTCCATGACAACGCTGTCCACGGAGTGGGATGGGAAACGCGGAGTGGGTTTTAATCTGCTTCAACCGATACCGAGATTCACTGCATCATCCAATCTTAAAATTGAACTGTTTAATGTACAATCATTAACAAACAAATCAGACCATATCCTGGACAAATATCTGGATTTAATGTGTCTCACAGAAACCTGGCATCAACCAGAGGTTTTTTCTGTTTTAAATGAGACGTGTCCTCCTGGTTATTGTTATGTTCAGAAAGTCCGTAGCACTGGTCGTGGTGGTGGCCTGGCTGTTATTTACCGGAGTGGTTTGGATCTGTTTACTTTGTCTCTACCCGAGCTGTCTTCTTTTGAATGCTTGGCATTCAGATGTAAACCCCCTTTCCCTGTGACAATTTTGCTCATTTATCGACCTCCTAAACATAACCATTCTTTCTTCTCTGAGATGTACAACCTTCTCTCATCATTTTGTACTTCTTCTGCCAATATTATAATACTAGGGGATTTTAACATTCACGTTGACACCCCCTCCTGTTGCTCAGCAGTTGAATTTTTGCAAACAATTGACTGTTTTAATCTCAAGCTGTAAGGTTCTGTGGCGTCTGTGGGACTTACCACTCTTCCCCGACGTCACAAGCCTTACAGAGCAGTACTGAGCTAGGCCTTAAGTAATAGGCCAGCTCGTTAGGGCGAATGACCTGCAGCTGCGGTTCCCTTATTTAAGGGCACGCCGCCAGGCTGCAGGCGTCGCACCTTCTGCCTTCATTTCCTTTTTTGTTTTGGGCACTGCGGTGTCCGTGGGGACTGCTGACGGCTCCCCCACGCTTCTTTTTAGCCTTAGAGGTACCCCTGGTGGCATAAGGCCATTAGGGTGTGTAGACCGCAAGGTTGAGGTAATTAGCTTTGCTTTACCTTTCTTAGAAGTACCTTTCTTTCTCGAACTGCTTTTTATTTCCTCGTTAGCATTTAGCATTAGCGGTTGAAGCCAGCCCCGTGTTACGGTGGCGACTCCGTAAAACGTTCGGTTGGTCCGCCAGCAACCCCGGTTCGAATCCACATTAGGAGCTTGAATACCTTAGTCAATAACCGGTTCGCTTAATCGATATTATTTGCTTAGCATTTAGCTTTAGCGGGTGAAGCCAGCCCCGTGAGACGGTGCTGGATCTCTCACCGCTATAGTTCGCTTATTGAATCTAGCTATTGGATTCTGCAACCCTTGGGTGGCGACTCCGTAAAACGCTCGGTTGGTCCGCCAACAACCCCGGTTCGAATCCGCATTAGGAGCTTGATTACCTTTATCACTAACCGGTTTTCTTTATCTATTTTCTTGGACAGACTGACTCCGGCTGCGGCTAAAGAAGGAGCCTTCTGTTCCCCCCGAACCGCACCATAGGTGATTTCGGGGCGGTCACTTTCGAGTGGCCCATTGGATTCTGTAACTGCCTGGTGGCGATGCCGTCAAGCGCTCGGCTAAAACGCCACTACCCGGTTCGGATCCAACTGGTTTATACTGAGTTCGAGTGGGTTTCGTACTGCCTGATGGTGATGCCGTCAAGCGCTCGGCTATCACGCCATCACCCGGTTCGTATCCGCATTTGTGAACTTGACTAACCAAATATGATTTTCTCTCTTCTTTCAGATCGGCGTGGTTCCTTAAGCGAGGTGTCCGCCGATAGCGAACAACCCTAGCCAACCGCTGTGCTGGGGCTAGGCTATTAGCGGAGATTTGCTACCCTTGCGTCAGCTCACCGAAGCGCCTTCAGCGTCTACATTCACCCCCTCATCCGCGCTGCATTGGCGCGCTGGTAACGCGCCCGGTTCTTCGCTCAACGACCGAAGTTCGCGTCCAGCATCTTTTATTTTTTTTCCCTTTTGTTTTTTTTGTTGCCGGCAGCGCCCAGCGCCGTCCATTGGGGTTTCTATTTGTTTTTGTTTCTGTTTTGTGTTTTGATTTTATTGTTTTGTTTAAATAAATAAAATCATTATTTCATTTAACCCCCGTGCTTGAGTCCTTTCTCCACCCACGTAACACAAGCAGCTTGTTAATGTCCCCATGCATAATAGAGGGCACATTCTTGATGTAGTTATTACTGGTTACGCCACTGTCAGCAGACTATCTGTTTATGATCTGGGTGTGTCCGATCATAATCTCTATGGATCTGCCATTTTTTGCGCCTCTTCTTAGGCCCATACGCCAAATTTGTTTTAGGAATCTAAAAAAATATTAACCAAGAAACCATGACAGCTGATCTACGGCATCTTCTTCATTCAAATCCTTCTGGAAGCTTTACATCAGTCGGTGATGCAGTGGATTTCTACAGTAGAACACTAAGCAGCATTTTGGATCTCCATGCCCCTGTTAAAACCAAGAGAGTCATCTTTTCCTGCTCAGCCCCCTGGTTCACTAATGAACTACGGAAAATGAAGACAGCTGGGCGTGCCCTCGAATGCTGCTACAAAGCCTCCGGCCTCACCGTCCACAAGTTGACCTATCGAGAACATCAGAAAGCATACTCTAGGTCCCTTAGAGAGGCTCGCTCACAATTTTATTCAAGCATCATTAACAACAGCCCAGGGAATTCTAAACAGTTATTCTCCACTATCAATTATCTCCTCAACCCACAGGTCCCCTCAATCACTACAGCTACAGAAGAGCGCTGTAATAACTTTATGACTTATTTCAAAACAAAAATGGACTCAATACGCTCTGATCTCTCTAGTACCAACTCTCTACAAGTGCAGACTCTTTTTCATACAAAGGCAGAGGTTTCCCAGCCCCTTAACTCTTTCCCAGAAGTCTCACAACAACAGATTGAAGACATTATCAGGAAGATGAAATCCTCCACCTGTGCCCTGGACCCCTTTCCTAGTGCTTTAGTAAAAGTGCACACTGTTACTATAAGTCCTCTGATTACAACTGTAGTAAATTACTCCCTCCAAGCTGGCTATGTTCCACCTTCTCTAAAAACTGCCATAATTAGACCACTTCTAAAAAAACAGCACTTGATCCTGAAGTTTTGGAAAATTATAGGCCTATCTCCAATCTTCCTTTTCTCTCTAAGGTATTGGAAAAAGTAGTTGACACTTATCTCCAGGATCACCTTAAACACAACAACCTTTTTGAAAAATTTCAGTCTGGTTTTCGCTCTGCTCATAGCACAGAAACGGCCTTGGTTAAAGTTACCAATGACCTTCTGATGATGGCTGATGCTGGCTCACCTTCTCTGCTTGTCCTCCTTAATTTATCGGCAGCATTTGACACCATTGACCATGGTATGCTCTTAAGCCGGTTAAGCCGGTCCACACCATTGGACTCACTGACGCTGCTCTGGCTTGGTTTCAGTCCTATCTTACCGACAGAACAGAGTACATCTCCATTGGAAATGCAAGGTCCCAGTCATATGCTGTGACATGCGGAGTCCCCCAGGGGTCAGTCCTGGGCCCCGTCCTTTTCACCCTATACATGCTTCCCCTTGGACAAATTATAAAGCGCTATGGAGTTTCATTTCACTGCTGGTATATCTGATGATATACAACTTTACATCAGTGCAAATAGTGCAAAAACTGAAGTAATGTTGGTTGGCACCTCACTTCAGACTCAGTCATCCCCTATAACCAGTATTACACTGGCTGGTCATACTATTTCCCCCTCTTCAACGGTTATCAATCTTGGCATAAAATTTTACCCTCAACTCACTTTTGAAGCCAATATTAAACATCTATGCAAGACCTCCTTTCATCATCTCAGAAACATTGCCAAACTTCGTCCAACCATCACCGTCTCAGATGCTGAAAAGCTGGTTCACGCTTTTGTTTCCTCCAGGCTGGATTACTGCAATGCACTTCTCATTGGGATTTCTACCAAGAGTCTCCAGAGATTACAATATATCCAGAATAGTGCTGCACAGATCCTGCTGAGAGTACGGAAACACGAGCACATTACACCTATCCTTCTTTCACTCCACTGGCTCCCTGTCTCTTCAAGAATAGAATATAAAATTTGTCTCCTTACATATCAGTGCATCTATGGAAATGCACCGCCCTACATAAAAGAACCTCTTACCCCTAAAATTTCATCGCGATCCCTCCGTTCTGCAAACTCAAATCTTCTCCACATTCCCAGAACTAAACTAAGTACCATGGGTGATCAGGCTTTCTGTTCTGCTGCTCCTCGTCTATGGAATGCCCTTCCCGACCACAGACGACTGAGAGTTTTAAAAAGGGTCTAAAAACGGTTCTTTTTAACAGATGTTATGACTCTTAAATAACTGCTGATTTTATGATGTATGTCTCATGATACTATGATGTTTATATTTATTTTATATTTCATGATTTTTTTATATTACTGTTTTTCTGTAGCACTTTGATTTGTTTTCAAATGTAAAGTGCGTTATAAATAAAATGTATTATTATTATTATAAGTTTTTCTTTTTATAAAATTCTTCAGCAATTTACAAAATTCCCAACTTTTCTGTAAATGGGTTTGAGATGATTATTAAAAAATATTTTTGTTTCTTTCAATTATTGCACTTTTAATGTAGAATTGTTTTCTTAATGTTTTGAATGAAGAGTCAAATTAATAAGCATTAAAGAACTTTTTTTCCCCCAGCTTGTTTTGTTCATGTTTTCCAGGGGTGTTAACACTTTTAGAGGGGACTGTTGATTATCAGTTTTGTCATCTGATTTCTAAATTAATTAAGTAACTATCATAAAAATAATTATTCTGCAGTAAAATAACAACTGTTTATTTTCTTTAATCAAGGTCTCAGTAGACATGAAAGCTTTCTTACAACCAGCAGTATGGAAATCCAAATAACATCAGAAAATAATGAGGTACGTACAAAATACTGTCACAGTGCATTATGGGTATAGTTATTATTAATTATATCTTAAGATTAGATCAGTAAATAAATACATTTGCATTAATATGCAGCAGTGACACAATCAGACACAACAATAATGATCACCTGGTCTGTGTTTAAGGAGAATGATGATATATCTGAAAGTACCACATTTCAAGCTGAAAGTAGTGGTAAATTTTCCAGTCACTATTGTACTGTTTGGAAACACCTCTGCTGTTCACTTTGAAGACACAAATATACTACTTGGACCAAAGCATGTTTTACCACTACAGGCCTGCTTACCTAGAGAAACTAAAATTTCTGGACATGTTGTGTCAGTGTTTAACATGGTTAACTCAGTCTCAACAAACCCTACCTCTTGGGCAAATCATCTGCTTTGGGCGGAATACACCCACAATACCGTATGTCATTTGTTCACTGGCATGTCCCTGTTCAAGAACCAATTCAGGAATCCTCTTCCATGTTTACAAAGCAGGGGGATGCACAAACCAAAAGAGGTGCTTGGGCCCCTCTGTTCGCCAAGGGCAAGAGTTTTGCTGTCTACTAAAGACCTTCCTTTTCCACTGCAGTCTGTGTGCAGTCAAGTTAAACCCCATATAAGTGGGACCATTCAAATCAATAGAACAGTTAACCTTATAGCTTATACCCTCACTACCTCAGTCCATGAGAATAAACTCAAGCTTACACATTACAAAACTCAAGCCATTGGTATGCAGCTCCTTAAAACGCCTTAATGACTAATCCTCCACCACCACAAATGGTTGGCAGTTTCCAGGGAATCTTGGGTGCCATTTTGGGACATTCTAGAGCCATAATGTAGATTGGTCCATAATAGTTCCAAATCCATACAAACTCCAAGAGCTTGAGCTCTAAGAAGTGCTAATGCACTGCACCTGATTTTGGGGCTATTTAGGAGAAACCTGGAGTACAGTGCGATGCTAAGTCATTGTTTACACTCAGTCAGTACGGTAGTCGGTTGTTGTGTGTTTACCTTGCTTATGTAGAAAGAGGTTTTTTTGTTGTTGTTTTTTTCATTCTCTGCTTTTGAAAACACAAGATGAGATTATATGGGGCTTGGAGAGTCAACAGAGATAAGAGAGGTTTGTTGTCATTTCAGCTATATACGAGTACATATTGAAATGAAACAACGTTCCTCCAGGTTCAAGGTGCAACACAGAACAAAAAGTGCAAGACAGTACAGTGCAGGTAAACAACATTACAATAAATACAAGAATGTAAAATAAATAAAGGAAGACAAGACTAGAGACAACTGTTGGTCAGTACATGGTACTGAGAAAATAATAGTGAGATAGATAAGTTATGTGTATTAGTCAAGTTAAGTTAGACTCATTTATATAACGCTTCTTATAATGAACATTGTCTCACATCAACTTTACCCCTGCTGAGCAAGCCGAGGGCGACAGTGGCAGGAAAAACTCCCTTAACAATTACAGAAAAAAACCTTGAGAGGAACCAGACTCAGCAGGGACCCCCACGTCCAGTGTTGGAGTAGTTACTCAAAAAAAGTAATCCATTACTCATTACTTATTACTTAACTAAAATTGTAACGGGATTACTTACCTTCTTGTTCCTCATTACTTTACTTCCACCTTACATTCTAAAACCCACACAAATACTGTATACTGGAATCACATCTACAAAAAAATAATAATAATAAATTTCGAAAAATCCTCTTGTGCAGAGGTGTACCTGTGTTTGTTTCTGCCTTAAAACATACTTTTTTTACTACGTAGTTTATTCCTTAATTATTTGTCCTTACGCTACAGGAGCGACTCGGTTCCTTTCGTTCATTTCAAAAAGGCGTTCAATAGAATGGATTGTTCGCAAACAACTCATCACTCAGTCACATGAGCAGCTGTGCAGTCAGCTGTGGCAAGGCGTGCATGCACAAATTATGCCGAAACAGCTTTGTTTTATGCTTTGGGTTTTAAAAATAATATTTTATATAAAAATGTGAGTAATGCAAGTAACATAGTTTTTATTAAGTTAGTAACTGTAATGTGATTACAAAATACAACCCCAATTCCAATGAAGTTGGGATGTTGTGTAAAACGTAAATAAAAACAGAATACGATGAATTGCAAATCCTTTTCAACCCATATTCAATTGAATACACTACAAAGACAAGATATTTAATATTCAAACGGATAAACTTTATTGTTTAAAGTTGGGACGGGGCAACAAAAGACTGGGACAGTTGAGGAATGCTCAAAAAACACCTGTTAGGAACATTCCACAGGTGAACAGTTTAATTGGAAACAGGTAAATGTCATGATTGGGTATAAAGGGAGCGTCCCCGAAAGGCTCAGTCGTTCACAAGCGAGGTTCAGCACTTTGTAAACAACTGCGTGAGCAAATAGTCCAACAGTTTAAGAACAACGTTTCTCAACGTGCAATTGCAAGGAATTTAGGGATTTCATCATCTACAGAGAATCTGGAGAAATCTGTGCAAGTAAGCAGCAAGGCCGAAAACCAACATTGAATGCCCGTGACCTTCGATCCCTCAGGCGGCACTGCATAAAAAACCGACATCATTCTGTAACGGATATTACCACATGGGCTCAGAAACACTTCAGAAAACCATCGTCAGTGAACACAGTTCATCGCTCCATCTACAAGTGCAAGTTAAAACTCTACCATGCAAAGCGAAAGCCATATATCAACAACAACCAGCTTGTCAATGATCTCAAGGGAGCTGGGAGCAGAGAAATGATGGATATGACCCCAAGAACACCATCCACACTGGGCATTTCTTTGCCTCCAAACATGGCGAGTGGAGTTGATGCCAAAGAGCTCAATTTTGGTCTCATCTGACCATATCACATTCTCCCAAGCTTTCTCTGAATCATTCAGGTGTTCATTGGCAAACTTCAGACGGGCCTGTACATGAGCCTTCTTGAGCAGAGGGACTTTGCGGGCACTGCAGGATCTCAATCCATTACGGCAAAGTGTGTTACTAATGGTTTTCTTGGTGACTGTGCTCCCAGCTCCCTTGAGATCATTGACAAGCTCCTGCCGTGTAATTCTGGGCTGACCTCACCTTTCTCAGAATCATTCTTACCCCACCAGGTGAGATCTTGCATGGAGCTCCAGAGCGAGGGCGATTGACTGTGATCTTGTATTTCTTCCATTTTCGAATTATCACGCCAACAGTGGTCTCTTTCTCACCAAGCTTCTTGCTGATGGTCTTGTAGCCCATTCCAGCCTTGTGCAGGTCTACAATCTTGTCCCTGACGTCCTTTGATAGCTCTTTGGTCTTGCCCATGGTGGTCGAGAGATTTGAATGGAAGAAACTAATTCTGTGACAGGTGTCTTTTATACACATAACGAGGTGAGATTAAGAGTACTTTCTTAAAGGGACAGGACTAATTTGTGTGCCTCATGGGCACATAACCGGTCTGTGGGCGTCAGAATTCTTGCTGGTTGGTAGGGGATCAAATACTAATTAAATACAAATTAATTTATAACCTTTATTTAATGTTTTTTTTCTGGATTTTTTGTTGATATTCTGTCTCTGTTAAAATAAACCTTCCATAAAAATTATAGACTGTTCAAGTCTTTGTAAGGAGTAAACTTACAAAATCAGCAGGGTATCAAATACTTATTTTTCCCACTGTATATACACACATACATGTGGTCCCTTAGTTCAGATTAGAGTTCAGAAATGGCATGTGGTATGAAACTGTTACACAGTCTAGTTGTGCTAATGCTGCGGTACCTTCTCCCGAATGGCAGGAGAGTAAAAAGTCCATGCGATTGATGTGATGGGTCTTCCACAATGCTGAGAGCTTTGCAAGCTTTGATGCAGGCACCATCAATCAGCCATTAGAGGTTTGATTGCATGAGTTATGAGGAACCGGCATGCAACCCTGATGGATGAGCAAATCATTATCCAATAGTAGAGCTGATAATCGAATTCACATTCAAGTTCAGCTTTGGCGCCAAGCAAATTT